>NC_058082.1:213309732-214624620 GCF_014858855.1 Bufo gargarizans | reverse complement strand
GTATGTGTAACTATCTTCTGGCCAATGGTACATAATTCTAAATCCAGCTACTCAATTCTGGAACAGTTGTGAGTACCTGAAAGTTGAATACCCCAACCAGTGGAAGTAAGATGTTCAATAAAATTGTTAATGGAAGAAGTGTTCCATATAAATATTAAATCGTCTATATAGCGACGATAGAAGATCATGTTCTCAGCCCAAAAACTAGATTTATAAATGAACGAGTCCTCAAAGACCCCAATGAAAACATTTGCAAAACTAGGTGCAAATCTGGTGCCCATCGCTGTCCCATTCGTCTGCAGATAGAGGACGTCCTCGAATGTATATACATTGTGTGTTAAAATGAGCGTAATGCATTCTAAGATGAATGCCTTTTGTTCATCCACCATTAAGGGGTCATTATCTAAAAACTATTTGGTGCACTTAATACACATATCATGTTCGATATTAGAACACAATGCTGTCACATCCAGGGTCACCCAATGATAAGTGTCCCTCCATTCCACATTCTGAAGTGACTGTATCAAAGATGTGGAGTCTTTGAGATATGAAGGTGTAACGGACCCGTTTCCGCAGACAAGGGGTTAAAATCCGTTTAGGCGATATGCCCCTTTCCGAGAGACAGGCACAGCTACTGCAGAACACCAACCTCCCGAACTGGATACGAAATAGCACTCCAAACTGGAACCTCACAAGTAGCTGTCAGTCAGACGAACAGGAAAAGCGTATCCGTCAGCTTACACTCCTGGCAATCAGTCTCCAACAGCATACAGGGAATCCCCCAATAACGAGACAAGGCTCCGTGTTGAGGGTCAAGCAGTGATCTCAAGTGCTGGCACACCCAGCCTGGTTTTTATTACAGTTTGTTGCAGATACAGGACAGATACAACATATCCCCACAATGCATCATGGTTTCCTCCCCTCTGTCCCGGAGACGACCGAAGACAATCCAATTATCTCTCAGGACAAAGGGAAAACACCAATACACATGTGGAGACAACAGGACAGGAATCACCACCCAAACACACAATGGCACACCCCCACAGCAAACACAGACATTTAACATATCCCCAGATAGCTCAAGTCTGAGTGCATATCATTAGGTGACTGGCACTCAGAATACATGAATACAATAATATTAGCTATCTGGGTGCCCTCACATAACATACAATGTAACCGAACGCATAATAACATAAAATACAATTCTACAGACAGATTTAAGCTGTGCGGCCGGTCTGTCTTCTCCTTTAAAGTTACTATGGGCCATAATCCTGAGGCAAGAGGCTTTTAAACAGCCCCCTCCAAAACCCAGTGGCGAGGTTGGTTTCGCCACACATCTCCCCCCCCCAGGGAAGACTAACCAGATACCTGACCTCACGCCGGTCGGTACCTGAGTTAGTCTGGCAGCCCACCCACAACCCAATACTGGACCTGCTGAATTTCGTAGCCTGTCTCTGTCCAGTAAGTCCACCAAGGTGATGTTGGAAGCTGGTACTCCCGGTCTCTGTGTTGCTCCCTGGTTTGGAGTGGAGGTTGCTTTGTGGGCAGGGATCAGCGGTACTCAGCCCTGGTGCCAGCGCTACCACGGAAGAAGCCTGGTTGGAGTCTGGTTGTTGGAGGGGGAAACCGACTGTCTCCCCTTTGGCTAAACAGCCCTGTTGCTGGGGGACAGGACCGACTGTCCCTACCCCCTGTGCTGTAAGTGCAGAGACCACGGTCCCATCTGCACAGTTGTGGGGCTTACTGTCTCCCCCTGGTGTGTTAAGCTGCCGCTGGGAAGAGGGGGTAACGTGCTCCTCTCCCATCCATACTTCCAGCCGCTGGGGAGGGCGACCGACCGCCTCCGCTCCCAATACAGTGTCCTGCTGCTGGGGAAAGGAGACTGGGCTCTCTATTCCCTGTAGGACACTCTGCCGCTGGGGGACAGGACCGACTGTCTCTGCCCCCTGTAACTCCGTCTGCCACTGGGGAATGGAGACTCGGCTCCCAATTCCCCAAAAATCATGCTGCTGCTGGGGGGCAGGAACAACTACCTCTGCCCCCTGTAACTCAGCCTGCCGCTGGGGAGGGAGGCCGCTGCTCTCCTCTCCCTGCACTTCACACTGCCTTCCCGGCATATCACTCTGCTGCTGGGGAATGGAGACTCGGCTCCCAATTTCCAAAAAATCATGCTGCTGCTGGGGGGCAGGAACAACTACCTCTGCCCCCTGTAACTCAGCCTGCCGCTGGGGAGGGAGGCCGTTGCTCTCCTCTCCCTGCATTTCACACTGCCGCTGGGGAATGGAGACACGGCTCCCAATTCCCAAAAAATCATGCTGCTGCTGGGGGGCAGGAACGACTACCTCTGCCCCCTGTAACTCAGCCTGCCACTGGGGAATGGAGACTAGGCTCCCAATTCCCTGCAGGACCGGTGGAGAGACCTCGGTCCCATCTCCACCGGCCACCTGGGGTTCTTCCCAGTAAACATCAACAATATCTGCCCAGCTGAATGGGTCTGGATCTGGGTCTGTCACCTTACCGTCCTGCTGAGCCGTCCCAATGGAGTGGAAGAGATCTCGGTAGTCCTGCTCCAGTTCCCACTCCAGGGTTGCTAGGTGAGCCAGGTCTTTCTCTACTTCATGGGGGTCATCCCACTCATGCCTAGCCTCCCTCTCATAGAAAATGTCCTGAAGTCTGGACTGTGCAGGGCTCCCGAAGTCAGGCTCTGCAAAGGACTCCCATAACAAGCCAGGACCATCAAACTCCTCTCCCTCTGGCTTGTCATGCTCAGCTGTCCAGGGTATAAACTGTGCCACATACCACCAAAGCGCCTGGTAGGCATCCTCCAGCCATAGCTCCTGCCATACCCGGTGCTCTAGTTCTATCACCCATTCCTCCAGGGGCTGCTCTCCCAGGAAGGACATCCGCAGGGCCACTTGCTTCTGCAACCGCTGCTCTTCACTGGGGAGACTCTCACCTCGCTGGTATTGTACATTATCCAGGGCCTGGTACCAGATGCCTTTCCTTAATGCATCCCGGCCATCCAGGTCCTCCTCCTCGTATAACACTGCTGGTTCCATCCTGGTGCTTTTAGGGTCGCTGTACTGAGACATGCGTTGCCCTTAAATTTGTAGAATCCACAGAAATGGTGTCTCCTGTAGCTGTCCTTCTGGCTGTAGGAACGATCCCGCTGCTGCCACCAATGTAACGGCACCGTTCAGCAGACAAGGGGTTAAAATCCGTTTAGGCGATATGCCCCTTTCCGAGAGACAGGCACAGCTACTGCAGAACACCAACCTCCCGAACTGGATACGAAATAGCACTCCAAACTGGAACCTCACAAGTAGCTGTCAGTCAGACGAACAGGAAAAGCGTATCCGTCAGCTTACACTCCTGGCAATCAGTCTCCAACAGCATACAGGGAATACCCCCAATAACGAGACAAGGCTCCGTGTTGAGGGTCAAGCAGTGATCTCAAGTGCTGGCACACCCAGCCTGGTTTTTATTACAGTTTGTTGCAGATACAACATATCCCCACAATGCATCATGGTTTCCTCCCCTCTGTCCCGGAGACGACCGAAGACAATCCAATTATCTCTCAGGACAAAGGGAAAACACCAATACACATGTGGAGACAACAGGACAGGAATCACCACCCAAACACACAATGGCATACCCCCACAGCAAACACAGACATTTAACATATCCCCAGATAGCTCAAGTCTGAGTGCATATCATTAGGTGACTGGCACTCAGAATACATGAATACAATAATATTAGCTATCTGGGTGCCCTCACATAACATACAATGTAACCGAACGCATAATAACATAAAATACAATTCTACAGACAGATTTAAGCTGTGCGGCCGGTCTGTCTTCTCCTTTACAGTTACTATGGGCCATAATCCTGAGGCAAGAGGCTTTTAAACAGTCCTCTCCAAAACCCAGTGGCGAGGTTGGTTTCGCCACAGAAGGTAATTCAACAATATATGTTTGTAGGAAGATGTCAATATAATGAGACAAATTACACATGAGAGATTATATCCCAGAGATAATTAAATAATTATGTAAATGAAGAAACAGGTCAAACCCTTGGATGTTAGATGAGGGGCAGAAGGAGAGGCTCTTAGAAAGTAATGATGTTTTTTCAGAAGTAAGGATGTGTGAAGATAAATTGAACATTTTGATATCTTGAAGGGGAGGATTTTTTGTAAGGACTAGATCTTTCTTTTTGCTTTGACCTCCTCTGCAGCCCCTTCTACATTTTTTCTTTTGACAAGTTTCGTGCCTAGAGGGTGAAAAAGATTTGTTATTGTCACCGTGTTGGGACTTATGAGGATAGGATATGCCAATATTGGAGTAAGAATCAGTGGTAAGGATAAAAAAGAAGCAGGACCTACGTTAGACATGAGAGTGCTACTCAGATAGTCCAATTGACCTGGGTCGGCTTCTCTGTCAATCGGCTGCTCCACTGTTAATGGTGTGATAGGAGATTGGGTTGGTGATAAAGCATGGAGAGTAATAAGGGAGTCTAGTTCCAAATCTACAGTGGATGTTGTAGGGGATACAGATTTGTTGGATAAACAGATGGAGGCAGTCAGGGACTTGTGTGGTGAGAATGAATGTGGGCGTAAGGTTGGGGGGAGCGCAATGGGATAGTACGTCTTGGCCAAACAGATCCAGAGTAGTGGAAATGGGTGGGTCTGTAGTGATAGGATACAGAGATTATATACTGGGGGTGGTATTGGTTGGTGGGTGGGTTTTGTCAATGTTTGGCTTGATGACTTGTGGGGTGAAGAATTACACTTCAGGTATTGCTGGGGGATCACGGAAAATGGGTGTTTGTGTATTGGAATGATGAAGGTGTACATTTGAAGTAGTATGGATTGGGCTTATGCTGTTTGGTTGGATTGGGGCCATGTCTACTGCTGTGATTGAATGTGATACTTCTATTAAGCTTGGATTGTACAGCATGCGTTCTTTGATGGGTTCTGATAGAGGGGTGAGTCTGTAGGGGCACAATACTTTTGGGTCCTAATTTAGTTTTGTTTGCTATAGGTGTCTCGGGTTAGTCATACGGTCTTTGAGCCAAAATTTAATGTTGTTGGTCTTAAAATTGGCCCTATCTTTAGTCAGTTTGCCTGTTTTTTTTTGTTTAAAATATCTTTTTCATTTGTAATTACCCGGGATGTGACCATAGGGTCAAATTTGAAAAAGGATTGATGTTCTTTGTCACAAATGATCTTGTTATAACGATCAGTTATTTTTGCCCCTAATTCAGAGGCAACAGTTTTTCATTCATTTAAAGGGATTCTGTCACCTCTTTTTACCCTATAGAGTTGTGGGCATGCACGGCTAGATCGCCGCTAGCATGTCCGCAATATACCTATCCCATAGCTCTGTGTAGGTTTTATTGAGTGTAAAAAATTATTTTATATACATGTAAATCAGCCTGGTAAGGAGCCTAAGGGGCTGTACTAACCGTTCTCGAGCCCAGGCATGCCCCCCTGTGAAGGAGCCCAGCACCGTCTGTATCCACAAATCTCCTCCTTGCTCAGAAAGTCAGATCGGCGTAATCTCGCAATGCAGGCGGTGCTGGGCTCCTTCACAGGGGGGGCGTTGCTGGGCTTCAGAGCAGTTAGTACAGCCCCTTGGGCTCCTTACCAGGCTGATTTACATATATATATAAAATAATTTTTACACTCAATAAAACCACACAGAGCTATGGGACAGGTATATTGCGGACATGCTAGCGGTGATCTAGCCGTGCCTGTCCTGCAACACTATAGGGTAAAAAGAGGTGACAGAATCCCTTTAATAATCTAGTCACGAGACCTCTAGCACAGTCTAGAAGGTACATGTCCCAATCCTTACAGAAGTCCATGTCCTCCTCAAAGGAATGTTCATATCGTAAACGTAGGCCTTTTGGGACAAGAGCCTTTTAAGAGGTATACTCCCAGAAATATTGCATCAAGTTGATGTTGTATCTCAACCATCATATACTTTTCCAGATCATGAAGAGTGAGAGTAATGATTTCCCAGATGCTGTTCCTGGATTGTAGGTACAGTATTAAAAGACGGTTGATCTGGAGCTTGGACACATTGTATGATGAGATTCTAGGAAGTTTCTAGCATAATCCATGGTATTTACACATCCCAATGTGATGCCGTAGTATCTGGATAAACTGGAGGGGAAAATCAAACCGATTTTGGACTTGATTCAGTTCATTTCTTATTCTTTTCAGCAATAGTCATCTAATATTAAACAGTTTTTGTTGATTAGATGTTTTATTTATTGTTTTGGAACAGAATCAAGTCGGGAATCTCTGGGTACTTTTGGCCCGCCCCCTCCCCTTTAAACTTTGCTTTTGGTATTTTTTAAGTGTGTATAATGTGGGTATTCGCTCTGGTAGTTAGCATTAGTGGGTGCAGCACAGAGGCAAAATGTGGGGTACTGGTTGTAATACCGACATACAACCGTGCACAAAAATGCAAACCCCAAAAAATATCGGTGTTCACGCCAGCCCCACTGCGCCTGCCCGCATCCTCCACCAAATGTGGGGATTCACTCTGGTAGTTAGGATTAGCGGGTGCAGCACAGAGGCAAAGTACAAAGTCCTTGGTTCAAAACATCAGTGTTTATTCACAAGTAAAAGCAAAACAAAAACGCAAGTTGCTTGGTGATCGTTCTCACACATGAAAAGTTCATATACAAAACAGTCACCTTTTCTCCTGGGTGTTACTTTACACCCTGTTGGAAGTTCTGCTTTGTCAAGTCCACAAACAGGCGTTAGGTGGCCTGTTTGCCCTCACAGGGGTCTGAGCCCTCCAGCCCGGCTCAAGCCGCGGATCCCAACACATCCCTCAGATCACAGCACACAGACCTCCTGAGCTCCACTGTCAGACAGAGGTAATCCTCTCCACCTGGCAGTGCTGGCTGTTTTTTATGCCTGGAAAAACCCGGCCTGAAACATGGGAGTAGTCACCCACCCTGCACTTTGACTACTCCCAATAAGAACCGTCCCGGATCAGCTATTATAGCCATACTAAGTATCAAGGTGACATAAAAACCGTCTCTTACGCCACCGAGGCCAGGAACCTCGGTGACACGTACCTATCATCCACGATGATTCCTTGTACCTTCTTACTATATATATATATATATATATATATATATATATATATATGTATATATGGTATGTTGTGTATATGCAGTTTCTTACCTAAAGAAAGGGGAGATACTTCCCCGAAATGCTCTGTTTTATCAGCAAAAAATAAAAATAAACACCGAAGATTCTTTTCCCACCAACGCACAATTTGGCTGGTCCTTTGCGCAGAGGGATGCTTTATTCTGACAAGTTTTACATTCTTGGGGAGTTCAGGCACCCCCACTTAGAAGTTCTCCATCCGTGGCTGCATACCAATCTCTCTGGGAAGCCGGATTACCTTTGATGAACTCTTACTAGTGTTATGCCCAACCCATATGTGAGCCTCCATTTTGAGCCTTTTTAAACATCACTATCTACGTTATTACATTATGGTGCGCCTTTTTGTGTTTACTAGTAGACACCACCTGTAACATTCACTTTAACAGTGGCACATATTATTGGGGCACTATGGGGACATTGGCTTTGCTGTGGGCACTAAGCCAGTTTTTTTTTGTACTGGCACACAGAACGGGAGCATTTTTTGCATTGGCACACATTATAAGGGTTTTCTTTTTGCATTGACTCCAGCCTTAATAAACCCCTAAACGGGCGGTGGATCTGCCAAAGTTATGAAGAGGCGCCAGCCTCTCCATAACTTCGGCGCATCCAGTGCAAGTTCCAATTGTAAGAAATCTTCCTTTTCTTATGTCTAAAATAGGCATAGAAAATGGTAAAAGAGATGAACCTGCAGGCCCGTCCCCTTCCCTGCCCACAATTTTAGACCTGGCGTGAGCAGGGTAAAGTTGCAGATCCCATCTGCGCCTGCAATACGCCTAATTTAGACTATTTCAGTTTAATAAATGACCCCCTATGTTTTCTTTAAATACTTCTTGCAACCATGTGTCTATATAAATCACTTATTTTAGCTAAGCTATCAGCCACTAATGGAAGTTTACATCTGTTTTGTTAAATGGCTATTAAAGGTTGACTTGCTGTTTAACTTTACAATTACATAAGTACAGTTCTGCATGTAGGTAACGAGCCTGAGTCAGCTTGTAGAAAGTGTATGAACTAGGTGGACAATTATCACACATGTCAAACAAAAAATAATGAGGGTTAGAGGCAGAGATGATTGATGGAACTGTCAACTTTCGGACACAGCCTTTTTCTTATATTACTAACTTTAGACTGGGACAATTCAGCAGGCAATTGTTTGGAATGAAGTGTTTCTTCCCAGCAAGAGCCTGCTCAGTCAGTGAAGGAGATCGCTACATTTTACATGCAGCGATCTCCTCCACAGTCTTCCCCATACAGACTCGTTGTTTGTCAGCAGCAGAGCGTGTTTACACAGCACGATCAAGCGTTGATTTAGGTGCCTACACAAACGATTCAATTACACAATGAACGAGTGTTTCGCTCATTCATCTGGTAATCAGCAGGCACCTTTACACTGCCAGATAATCACTAACGAGAATTCCTGTAAACGCTCGTTAGTGATTATTTGGCAAATTCTCAGCCCATGTAAAGAGCTCTTTATTTGAGGGTCACAATTAGTTATTAGGAAAGTCATCGTTATTAAAGAAATATGCCTCAAAATAGCCAGTTGACAAAGATAGTAGATGTACCGTAATCTATACAAATGAACTCAAATTCTAAAATGAGAAAGGTTTAGTAAAGATCTAAAACACAGCACACCTTATCGTTGGAATAATTTACTAATGTGGATGCTTGAATTTTGCCTCCTATTTCTTTTATTGAGAATGGACATTTTGGACATGGTCTAGTGAGGTGTTATGCATCCACATTCACATATTTCATCATACTTAAAGTGTTTGTTGAGATTATAAAAAAGACTCTGCTTTTTTGAGAAACTGACTCTACCTTATCAGTGGCCTGTGTCTAGTATTGCAGGTCAGCCCCATTCTCTTCTTGATAGTCACTTTAATTGTGTATTAATACCTAATCCATATTTATATAGCTTCAATATATTCTGCAGCGCTTTACAATCAAGAGGGTTCATGTGCAAACAAAATCATACATTACACAGAAACAAACAAACAGATTAAAACAAGAAGAATGAGGGCCCTGCTCACAAGAGCTTACAATCAGGGCCATCTTTAATATTGATTGGACCCTGGGCAAAAATGTACTTGGGCCCCCTGGATCCCGCCTTCCCACACCCTAGCATGCAATCACGCCCTCCACCACAACACACACACAAAAAAAAAGATCCACACACCTCGTAGAGTAGTAAACTTTAATAATGATGAGTGGCCACTAGAGGTGTTCCTTGGCAGTAATGTAAATGCTGCCTTTTTTTCTGAAAAGGCAGTGTTTACATTAAAAAGCTTGCAGAGACATGCTATAGACACCAGAACTACTACGTTTAGCCACCAGAACTACTACGTTTAGCTGTTGTGGTGACTATAGTGTCACTTAGTATAGAGAAGAAAAAGAATTAGCAGAAAAGTATCAAATAAAATGGCTGAATCATTATTCAAAAAATTAAAAAAGCACAACTTCTGACACAAATATATAGTATTTTGCATATAACTTTTTTTTTTTTTTAATGTGCAGATAGTACTGTACTACTAACCCCTCCATCCACCCTACATACAGGGTAATACAGCGCCACATACCTCTTACATCTAGTGACGTCTCTTTGATGTAGATGTTCTCTGTCCTCATCTTCTCCTTTCAGACCTTCAGACCAGACCACCATTCTTCAGCCATTTCTCGTCTCTGCAGTGTAACAAACAAAATCTAAGTTTACTAATTTTCCATCATCCTCCCATCTTCTGAAAAAGAAATGCTCCCCAATACTATACTGCAGAAACAGATAAACCCCCTGATAATAGTAGTACCATGCAGATAGTGCCCTTCAATAATTATTGGCACACAGTGCCCTAAAAAAACTACGCCCAGCAAATGGTGCCCCTGATACTAATAGTGTAAACATAACGTCCCCAAAAAATAATTGTGGTAAGCTGATACTGTGCCAAGGTGCCCCCACAATTAGTGCTCCCAAAAGTCGCACCAATAGGAATAATTCTCTGCTAGAGCACACATGGTAGTAATAGTGCTCCTACAGTTCCCCCAACATGTCCCCACTGTGCCCCAGAAGTAATAATGCTCCCATAGTGCCCATACTAGTATTCATGTTCCCCATAGACCCCCAGTAGTAATAAAGCCCATCATAATTCCCCCCCAGTAGCAAAAATTCTCCTTATAATGTGCCAGTGCAAAAAAATGCCCCTTTGAATGCCCCCAGTTGAGCTAATGTCCTCATAGTGCCTCCATAATGTGCCAGTATAAAATACCCCTATATCAGGCATGTCCAAACTGCGGCCCTCCAGCTGTTGCAAAACTACAACTCCCAGCATGCCTGGATAGCTTACAGCTATTAGGGCATGCTGGGAGTTGTAGTTTTGCAACAGCTGGAGGGCCACAGTTTGGACATGCCTGCCCTATATAGTGCCAGCGCGAGCCGAGCACTATAATCTGCACAATCCACTGCACAAGAGCATGATTCCTCATATTCATGAGCTCCTGCCCATCCCCACCCCTATTTCTCATTCCTGCCTCTGCTTGCTATAGGAAGAGAGCTGTCAATCAGTGGCAGGGGTGGGCGGAGCCAGGAGCTCATGAATATGAGGACTCCTGAGCTTGCTTTATTGTATTGAACAGACTTCTGCCATCGGCTCACACTGGAGCTGCTCAGCATTGAGTTTAGCAAAATGACTAGGTGACTTCAGGTAAGTGACCCGATTGTCTATGTCAGCAGTTTATGATGCCCTCAGTACATCCTGACAAAGCACAGAAAAATGTTCCTAGGGGCTTCTGGTCACTCCGGTACATTTTGGTAAGCAGTGTTTTGCATTCCTCTTTTGGACCCTGCTATTTCTTCCTCTTATGGAGCCCATCTGGGAGTTTAGCCACATTGGGAAGTAGGAGTGTAATTTTTTTCCGATGTGTATTTATGTATAACCCTTTCATACAGTGCTTTTGCTTTTCCACCAATACATGTGGTATTATTTTAATGTATATGAATACATTTTGAAGTTTTAACAGTGGATTTGTGACTTTAGTGTTTTATTGGTAACTAGCAGAAGGACCCGGCTTCACGCGGGTATATTTCATCTATTTCATTTAATGTTTGTGTGTGTCGTTAAAAGATATCGACAGTATCTACTATAACAGTGACCTCTACAGCACCCTGCCCCACTGCTGAGCTGTGTATCTAATCCTATCCTGTATGATACTGTCTGCTGAGCTGTATATCTAATCCTATCCTGTGTGATACTGTTTGCTGAACTGTGTATCTAATCCTTGCTGAGCTGTGTATCTAATCCTATCCTGTGAGATATTGTCTGCTGAGCTGTGTTTCTAATCCTATCCTGTGTGATACTGTCTGCTGAGCTGTGTATCTAATCCTATCCTGTGTGATACCGTCTGCTGAGCTGTGTATCTAATCCTATCCTGTGTGATACTGTCTGCTGAATGGTGTATCTAATCCTATCCTGTGTGATACTGTCCACTGAGCTATGTATCTAATCATATCCTGTGTGATGGTCTGCTGAGCTATGTATCTAATCCTATCCTGTGTGATACTGTTTGCTGAGCTGTGTATCTAATCCTATCCTGTGTGATACTGCCTGCTGAGCTGTGTATCTAATCCTATCCTGTGTGATACTGTCTGCTGAGCTGTGTATCTAATCCTATCCTGTGTGATACCGTCTGCTGAGCTGTGTATCTAATCCTATCCTGTGTAATACTGTCTGCTGAGCTGTGTATCTAATCTTATGTTGTGTGATACTGCCTACTGAGCTGTGTATCTAATCCTATCCTGTGTGATACTGTCTGCTGAGCTGTGTATCTAATCCTATCCTGTGTGATACCGTCTGCTGAGCTGTGTATCTAATCCTATCCTGTGTGATACTGTCTGCTGAGCTGTGTATCTAATCCTATCCTGTGTGATACCGTCTACTGAGCTGTGTATCTAATCCTATCCTGTGTGATACTGTCTGCTGAGTTGTGTATCTAATCCTATTCTGTGTGATACTGTCTGCTGAGCTGTGTATCTAATCCTATCCTGTGATACTGTCTTCTGAGCTGTGTATCTAATCCCATCCTGTGTGATACCGTCTGCTGAGCTGTGTATCTAATCCTATCCTGTGTGATACTGTCTGCTAAGCTGTGTATCTAATCCTATCCTGTGTAATACTGTCTGCTGAGCTGTGTATCTAATCCTATCCTGTGTGATACTGTCTGCTGAGCTATGTATCTAATCCTATCCTGTGTGATACTGTCTGCTGAGCTGTGTATCTAGTCCTATCCTGTGTGATACCATCTGCTGAATGGTGTATCTAATCCTATCCTGTGTGATACTGTCTGCTGAGCTGTGTATCTAATCCTATCCTGTGTGATACCGTCTGCTGAGCTGTGTATCTAATCCTATCCTGTGTGATACTGTCTGCTGAGCTGTGTATCTAATCCTATCCTGTGTGATACTGTCTGCTGAGCTGTGTATCTAATCCTATCCTGTGTGATACTGTCTGCTGAGCTGTGTATCTAATCCTATCCTGTGTGATACCGTCTGCTGAGCTGTGTATCTAATGCTATCCTGTGTGATACTGTCTGCTGAGCTGTGTATCTAATATCCTATCCTGTGTGATACTGTCTGCTGAGCTGTGTATCTAATATCCTATCCTGTGTGATACCGTCTGCTGAGCTGTGTATCTAATATCCTATCCTGTGTGATAATGTTTTCTGAGCTGTGTATCTAATCCTATCCTGTGTGATACTGTCCACTGAGTGGTGTATCTAATCATATCCTGTGTGATGGTCTGCTGAGCGGTGTATCTAATCCTATCCTGTGTGATACTGTCTGCTGAGCTATGTATCTAATTCTATCCTGTGTGATACTGTCTGCTGAGCGGTGTATCTAATCCTATCCTGTGTGATACCGTCTGCTGAGCTATGTATCTAATCCTATCCTGTGTGATACTGTCTGCTGAATGGTGTATCTAATCCTATCCTGTGTGATGCTGTCTGCTGAGCTATGTATCTAATCCTATCCTGTGTGATACTGTCTGCTGAATGGTGTATCTAATCCTATCCTGTGTGATACTGCCTGCTAAGCTGTGTATCTAATCCTATCCTGTGTGATACTGTCTGCTGAGCTATGTATCTAATCCTATCCTGTGTGATACTGTCTGCTGAATGGTGTATCTAATCCTATCCTGTGTGATACTGTCCACTGAGCTATGTATCTAATCATATCCTGTGTGATGGTCTGCTGAGCTATGTATCTAATCCTATCCTGTGTGATACTGTTTGCTGAGCTGTGTATCTAATCCTATCCTGTGTGATACTGCCTGCTGAGCTGTGTATCTAATTCTATCCTGTGTGATACTGTCTGCTGAGCTGTGTATCTAATCCTATCCTGTGTGATACCGTCTGCTGAGCTGTGTATCTAATCCTATCCTGTGTAATACTGTCTGCTGAGCTGTGTATCTAATCCTATCCTGTGTGATACTGTCTGCTGAGCTGTGTATCTAATCCTATCCTGTGATACTGTCTTCTGAGCTGTGTATCTAATCCTATCCTGTGGCATACTGTCCACTGAGCTATGTATCTAATCCTATCCTGTGTGATGGTCTGCTGAGCTGTGTATCTAATCCTATCCTGTGTGATACTGTCTTCTAATCTTATGTTGTGTTACACTGTTAAACGGAAATGTTAATTATTAATACTTTGTGTTAATATCAATAATTCATATTCATAAATAGGCGTGAATCGTCACTCCACCTATTCATACTATAAATACTAAACTAACTTCCTTGTTGCACTTACTTTGATCTGAACTACGTGCGCTATGTTACTACTACAGCGGCAACTACTACAATAAATGACTATATGCTGTACTATGAACAAATAACGTATTTATTACACGATAACAGGTCTACAGTCTAATTATTACTATAACTATATATATTTATATCAATGGACATTTAAATATATATACTTATAGTCGCACACAGTAATATATTAACAACACTACAATACACTAACTACACTAAACACAATACAATATCTTACACAATTCCACCCCACAAATTACCCAAATAACACACTTACATGCACATTTTAAGTAGCAGTGTTATTTAAACACCGCAGCGCTCGCTCCCGAGCAGCCCGTGCTGCAGGGGTGCATGCTTGCCTGCAGGCAAGTCTGCATGGGCTGGCACGGTGATATGTCATCACCACCGCAACAGCCTGCGCATCCTGGCTCGCGCTTCCAGGCGAGGGATGATTTGAATCTCCCACCTGTAAAGCAACCACGTATCTCCATACGTGGCCTACAATGGCAGGGGAGCCCTTTGTTCTCCTGCTTTTGTAGTGTAGAACATCTCCGACACTGCCGAGAGGTGTCATCAAAGGGCAGAAGATCTATTGATCCTCTGTCCTTTGAAGTGACCGAAACTGGACATAATTGTCCAGTTATCGGCACCTCCCCCCTGCAGGTGCTGGTATGTGCCTGCAGGAGGATTAATCAGCTTGGGGGAGGTACCCGCGCCGGGGTACAGAACATAAGTATATATATTTATATAGACTACAGGTGCATATCCAACAAGCAAACATGGTTAATAAAAAAATGGCTACACAACATTTCACATGCAAACAATTGAATTGAGAAATGGGCATCATTCTAGATTAAAGTGGTATTATACCTACTATAAATGAAAAAACAGAAGCTCTTTTCACACATTTTGATCAAACATGTGTCGGGCCCATCTACCAGGCATCAAGGTGGCTTCCGCAGACGGGTACCTAACACTAATATACTGCCTCTCTTGGACTTACCTAAGCCTACAAATTTCAGGGCAGTGCAGGAACCAGCTATTTATACTCTGCTCAGAATCGCCAGGTAGATGGGCGTTGCTCAGTCTAAATCGAGGTGCTACCCTCAATGTATACTACAAGAAAATTTAGACTAGAACATTCATATTCATAGTCAAAGGTGCATATCCATCAAGCACGCATGGTTGATAAAAAAATGGCTGTACAACATTTCACATGCAAACTATAGAATTGAGAAATGGGGATCATTCTAAATTAAAGTGGTATTGTTGACGCCTGGCCCGACACACGTTTGATCAACAATGTGTGCAAAGAGCTTTTATTTTTTCATTTATAGTAGGTATAATAACACTTTAATCTAGAATGATTCCCCATTTCTCAATTCTATTGTTTGCATGTGAAATGTTGTACAGTCATTCTTTTATCAACCATGTTTGCTTGATGGATATGCACCTGTAATTATGAGTATGAATGGGCTAGTCTAAATTTTCTTGTAGTACATATTGAGGGTAGTGCCTCTATTAGACTGAGCAACGCCCATCTAGCTGGGACTTCTGAGCAGAGTATAAATGTAGCTGGTTCCTGCACTGCCCTGAAATTTGTAGGCTTAGGTAAGTCCAAGAGAGGCAGTATATTAGTGTTAGGTACGTATGATCAAAAGTGTGCACAAAGAGTTTCTACTTTTTCATTTATAGTAGGTATAATATCACTTTAATCTAGAATGAACTCCATTTCTCAATTTTATTGTTTGCATGTGAAATGTTGTGCAGCCATTTTTTTTTTATATAGATACATGTGGCATATCTATCTATATCTATCTATCTATATATATATATATATATATATATATATATATATACACATACACATATACATGAGATAAACCTGGGGCATAAATGGGCAGCAAATACCCATAAACCATATATTGGCTATTCAAGGCCAATACATATATGTATATTACAATGGATATACAGTATATATATATATATATATATATATATATATATTTAAATATCACCCTTCCCTCTACAGATACTGTCTGCTGAGCTATGTATCTAATCCAATCCTGTGCGGTACTGTCTGCTGAGCTGTGTATCTAATCCTATCCTGTGTGATACTGTCTGCTGAGCTGTGTATCTAATCCTTGCTGAGCTATGTATCTAATCCTATCCTGTGTAATAATGTCTACTGAGCTGTGTATCTAATCCTATCCTGTGTGATACTGTCTGATGAGCTGTGCATCTAATCCTATCCTGTGTGATACTGTCTGCTGAGCTGTGTATCTAATATCCTATCCTGTGTGATACTGTCTGCTGAGCTGTGTATCTAATCCTATCATGTGTGATACTGTCTGCTGTGTATCTAAGTCTATTGTGTGATACTGTCTGCTGAGCTGTGCATGTCGTCGTGTAGCCCTAGCCTAAAGCTGACTTACAGCAGTGAAGAAAAATGGCTGGGTTGTTATGGAAACCTGGAGTAAAACTGTGTATGTGGAGACTAAGGGCCTGCAAGCTTTTATTGGCTGATAAGGGACATGTGGCCGTGTGTATGGCAGTTGGGGGTTTGTATTGGCTAATGCAGGTAATTTTTTGTTCTAAAACCTTCTCGGACACCTGATGTACCTGTGTGCCAAATTTGGTGAAGATCAGCCCAGTCGTTTGGTCGCGCATAAAGAACAGACAGACGTCCAGACAGACAGAAACTCATTTTTATATATATTGGTAATATAAGCCTTCAGATGGGGCAGCATAAAACTGGTAGCAGATTGCCTTAAACTATTGCACATGAATATACCACTTCTACTTCTTGCTAATCTACAAAATGTATGTTAGTAGGTAGTGGGTGACAGATATGAGGGGGAGTGACTACACAGGGTTTGTTGAGACGCATTGTCAGTATAAATGCTATATACACAAAACGGTAGGAAATGTTTAATGAATACCATTTACATAGTTTCATTTTTTTATTTTATTGCTGGTGCAATGATAAAAATAAAAAATAGTACTAGAAAAAAGTCTATACTTGAAAAGTCACATAAAGCTTTTTTTTTTTTTTTTAAACAAATTTCATTTTATTTTTTCGGGAAAAGACATGCATGGTTCATGACAACATATCTTGGAGGCTACAAATCATATCAATAAAATACATTCTTACATGAAAAACTCATGTTGATGACTTTTGCACCAATTATTGGAAAGTAAATGATTCATACAATATGTTCCCCATTTTTTCCCCTCTGTATCCAAAAACCTCCCTCTACCCACCCCCCCCCCCCTCCCTCCTTCCCTAGCCCGCTAACACTAATTAACCTAACATATATCCTGCTCGAGAACCAAATTACCGACTTGGCAACTTCCATACGACCTGACAGAAAAAGCGAGAGATTTTATGCCGAAGCATGTACAATGCCCTGTACCATTTTAAACTGATTTAATTGTGCTAATCGGCCTAACGTCCCTTTCAGCTGTTCCTCTAAGTACCATTGCGTAAGCGTGAAGGGTTTCATTATATTCTCGATTTCCGAGTCAGACAAGAACTGCGTCAGGAAACCCCGCCACCTCTTCAGAAATTTGCCTCCCTTTCCTTCTTTACCTCTTTGTGCCTTCCTACGTTCCAGAGCCAATAAACCCTTAAGGTAGTTTAGAATGTTGTCTCTGGAGGGAATTGAGGGCTGTAGCCAGTGTTGTAATATGCTCCTTTTAGTTACCATGCATATTGCATGAAATAGAGCTGGTAACCTACGTTCCGTTGGGACCCCATCTTTCAGTTCCTCCCAGTAGTGAAACAAAAATATCATAGCGTTTAATGGGACTACCATGTTCCAGACATCCTTTGGTACCTAAGCTACCTGGCTCCATAAGCCATGGATTTGGGGGCAGGTCCATAAACCATTAAAAAGATCAGTGTACATTGTACTACATTTTGGCAACTGGTGAGCCTATCTGGCCTGCTGGGAGCCGACGGAAGATTAAAAGCATAAATGGCATTATGCATTAGCCTAAAATGTGTCTATCTCCATGTTTCATTTACTATGGAGTTCCTTAAAGCCCACCAACCTTTTAAGATCTTTTCCTCTGCCTCTTCATCCTCCAAAATTCAAGCCCATGGTCGAAAGGCCTGGTGTGGCAGTCCATCTCCCAATACCTCCCGCAGCTGGGAATACAAAAAGGATATGGACTGGGGGCCTGTACCTCTTAGTACTATTTTGTCAAACTCATTTTTCATTATCTCCTTCGAGGTATCTCTTAATCTATCAGTCAAGAAATTCTTGACTTGAGCATATTGAAGTCTTTGAAAAGGACTCAATTGGTAGATGTCCCTAATTTCCTGACACGATAGCCATCTATTCTCGGTTTTATGCAACAATTGTTGGGCTGTTAATATTCCCTTTTGTTTACACTCCCTAAACAAAGCATTACTCCTACCCTGTTCGAATTCCGGATGTCCCCACAAAGGCAGATATTTCGACACCCTTTGGCAGAGACGTAAGTTCTTTTTAAGAGTTTGCCAAGCTGCCCAAGTATGTCAGAATATAATTGAGTTACGCAGATGCATGGGGAGAGCTCTCAAAGCTGTGTGTAACAAGGTGCAAGGATCCCATGGGGCACAAAGGTTTTTCTCTAGTGCATAGTCAGAATGAAAATTGGTATGACGTATCCAATCAATAATATGTCTGAGCAGACATGCTTGATTATACACTCTGATGTCGGGCATATTCATTCCCCCCTTCATCTTAAGGGCCATGAGTTTCTTCAGACTAATTCTAGGTCTTTTACCTTTCCAAATAAAATGCGTCACTTCACTATGAAATCTGGTGATGTCTATGTGGTTATATAGTAAGGGCAACGTTTGGAGTGGATAAAGAAGTCTGGGGAAACTTATCATCTTGACTAGATGTATTCTGCCTAAGAGGGATAGAGATAGATTCTGCCATTTGCGCAGCTCATGCGTCACCCTGTTTAGGAGAGGAGTATAATTTAGATGATATATGGACTCAGTCTTAGGTCCTACCTTAATCCCTAAGTAGGTAATGTAGTCTTTAGCAATTGGTATTCCGCCTAAGACCTGCTCCCGGTTCAGTCTTTTCCCCTCCCCCCGTAATTGCAGAAGCGCGCACTTGGCCGTGTTGATCTGAAAGCTGTCCAAAATCTGCTATAGTACTTAGGACCTCCCGCAGCTCTGTTTCGGGGTTCTCCATAAATAGGAGTATATCGTCAGCAAAGAAAATAGCTTTTAATTCGATATTTCCTATTTTGATGCCTTCAAATATCCCACGAGAGTTTAAAAGTTGAACCAGGGGTTCCACCGCCAGGTCAAACAGCAGGGGGACAAGGGACAACCTTGCCTGGTTCCCCTATGCAAACAGAAAGGCTCAGAAAGAAAAACCTGCATACCTATCCTGGCCATAGGGGTTGTGTATAGCTGTGATAGGTACTCCCTAAAAGATCCTAGCATCCCAAACTTGTCCAGCACCCTCCCTAGCCATTCCCAGTGTATATTGTCAAAAGCTTTTTCAGCGTCTAGGGTGACTATGGAGGGTGCTGACTTCCCCCCTCCTCTCTGGCTAACCCCATCAAGAGCCGCCAGGACCCTTCGTATATTGGTTACCGCTGACCGTTCTCTTATAAAACCAACCTGCATAGGACTGATCAGGCCCGGAAAAATGCAAGCTAGCCTGTTTGCCTTTAGTTTTGAGAGGATTTTCTGATCCTGATTAATGAGGGAAATCGGACGATACGACGCTGGGTCTTCAGCTGGTTTACCCTCCTTTGGCAGCATGCGTATATGTGCCATGTTCATTTGTGGTGACAACTTTTTCCCCTGTAGGAGAACATTTCCCAACTTAGAGACTACAGGTGAAACCTGCACTTTTACGGCTTTTTAAAAATCCCCTGAATAACCATCAGGCCCTGGCGCTTTGTTCCCGGGAAATCGTATTTAGTATTTCCATTTCCTGTTACATACGCTATCAACCTGCCCCTTAATACTGCCTTGCCCGCTTCCCAGAAAAGTAGAGGGTCTGTCTCATGTTCCTGGTTGAGAGTGCTATATTCCAGCCACCATCCCCTTAACAGTTCAACAAAAGTCTTGTCATTCACTAAGAAGGATGGGAACTTCCACAGCAGCTCCGTACCCCTTGGTTCTACATCCGCCAACGTCAAAGTGTCAAGGAAGGTTTGTTTCTGTTGTGGGGGTATAAATCATTTGGCAAATGTTTGTCCCTCTAGGAGATTCAGGCAGTTTTTTGAGAGTAATAAAGTAACAAAAAGAAAAAAATCCTCTAAAAACGTCCCATCTGTTACTATTGGCAAGGTTGATGCGGAAATTTAAGGTGTTCCGTTTGCTTGTAGTTCCCGTTTTGTCCTACCTGCCAGGGTGGCGCTAGAGAGCAAGAACATTTTTTGTGAGATTTTTGTAGATAGCGGAGCAGCTGTCAATCTCATTGATAATCAATTTGCTATAACTCATGGTTTCCAGGTATGCACTTTGGGAAAGGATATACCTGTTTTTGCTATTGATTCCGTTCCACTTAGAAATCGTTAAAGGGCATAGTTCACAATATCCGTTTGATTGTGAGTGATACTCATGTTGAGGATGTGTCATGTTTCGTCCTAAGCGGGTTGCCTACTCCTCTAGTGTTGGGGCTACCCTGGCTCACTAAACATAACCCCACCATTGATTGGCAAGCGAGGCAAATAAATGGTTGGAGTGACTTTTGCAGAGAGAATTGCCTCACAACATCTGTTTCTGAGGTTTCTACTAAGACTGTACCATCTTTTCTCTCAAATTTTCGGATGTGTTCTCTGAGAGTGGTGTTCAGGACTTGCCCCCTCACAGGGAGTACGATTGCCCTATTAATCTCACCCCAGGCGCCAAGCTGCCTAAATCTCGTTTATACAATCTCTCCCAACCTGAAAGGGTCGCTATGCGTGCTTATATCTCTGAGAGTCTGAGAAAGGGACACATACGACCCTCGAAGTCACCTGTTGCCGCTGTTTTTTTCTTTGTTTAGAAAAAAGATGGTTCTTTAAGACCATGTCTGGATTTCAGGTTGCTGAACAGTATCACAATTCGTGACCCTTATCCGCTTCCTCTGATCCCGGACCTGTTTAACCAGATTGTTGGGGCTAAAGTTTTTTCCAAGTTGGATCTAAGAGGGGTATACAACCTGGTCAGGGTCAGAGAAGGAGACGAATGGAAGACGGCCTTCAATACCCCTGAGGGCCATTTTGAGAATTTGGTTATGTCTTTTGGTTTGATTTTTTTCTCCTGATTTCAAAACTCATAAGGAACACTTACGTCAGGTCTTGCTCATCCTGCGGGAGAATAAATTGTACGCTAAACTGGAAAAATGTGTGTTTGCGGTTCCAGAAATTCAATTTCTGGGGTTTCTTCTCTCTGCTTCTGGTTTTCGCATGGACCCCGAGAAGGTCCACACTGTGCTTGAGTGGGAGCTTCCTGAGAATCAGAAGGCGCTGATGCGTTTTTTGGGTTTTGCCAATTATTACAGGAAGTTTATTTTGAATTATTCCTCTGTTGTTAAACCACTCACTGATATGACTAGAAAGGGGGTAGATTTTTCCTCCTGGTCAGTAGAGGCGCGTAAGGCCTTTTCTAATATCAAGGAGAGTTTTGCTTCCGCTCCCATCTTGGTACAACCTGATATTTCTCTACCCTTCATAGTTGATGTTGATGCTTCTGAGGTGGGTGTGGGTGCGGTCTTGTCTCAGGGTCCCTCTCCTGCCAAATGGCGACCGTGTGCCTTTTTCTCGAAGAAACTCTCCTCCGCAGAGAGAAATTACGATGTGGGAGATAGGGAGTTGTTGGCCATCAAGTTGGCTTTTGAGGAATGGCGCCATTGGCTAGAGGGAGCCAGATACCCTATTACCGTGTTTACTGACCATAAGAATCTGGCCTACTTGGAGTCAGCCAAGCGTCTGAACCCGAGACAGGCCAGATGGTCTTTGTTCTTTTCAAGGTTTAATTTTGTTGTCACATTCCGCCCTGGGGTTAAGAATGTGAAGGCGGATGCCCTGTCACGTTGTTTTCCGGACCCGGGTCCCATTTTGGCTGAAGGTGTGGTGGTCTCTGCTCTTTATCCTGAATTGGAGGCAGAGGTTCAGGTAGCCCAGTCAGAGGCTCCTGATCTTTGTCCTCCTGGGAGGTTGTTTGTGCCTCTCGCTTTAAGACACAAGATTTTTAAGGAACACCACGATACTGTCCTTGCTGGGCACCCGGGGGCAAGAGCCACAGTGGATCTCATCGCTCGGAGATTCTGGTGGCTGGCGCTTCGTAAGTCGGTTGAGGGTTTTGTGGCAGCCTGCGAGACCTGCGGTCGTGCCAAAGTCCCTCATTCACGGCCATCAGGTCCTCTCCTTCCGTTACCCATTCCTTCCCGTCTTTGGACACATCTGTCCATGCACTTCATTACGGACCTGCCTCATTCCTCGGGGAAGACTGTGATTCTGGTGGTGGTGGACCGTTTTAGCAAAATGGTGCATTTCATTCCTTTTCCTGGCTTGCCCAATGCTAAGACGCTGGCGCAGGCATTTATTGATCACATTGTCAAATTGCATGGTATTCCTTCAGACATAGTCTCTGATAGGGGCACACAGTTTGTTTCCAGATTCTGGAAGGCTTTCTGTTCTAGCTTGGGGGTTCGGTTGTCATTCTCTTCTGCTTTCCACCCGCAGTCGAATGGTCAGACAGAGCGCGTCAATCAGAATCTGGAGACATATCTGCACTGTTTTGTGGCGGAGAATCAGGAGGATTGGTGTTCTTTTTTGTCCCTTGCTGAGTTTGCTTTAAATAACCGTCGTCAGGAGTCCTCTGATAAGTCACCATTTTTTGGTGCATATGGGTTTCATCCGCAGTTTGGGACATTCTCTGGAGAGGGGTCCTGGTTTACCTGATGAGGACAGATTCTCCTAGTCTTTGTCATCTATTTGGCAAAAGATTCAGGATAATCTAAAGAGCATCAGTGAGAGATATAAGCGTGTGGTGGATAAGAGACGTGTGCCTGGTCCGGACCTGAATGTTGGTGATCTGGTGTGGTTGTCTACTAAGAATATCAAATTGAAGGTTCCCTCCTGGAAGTTGGGTCCTAAGTTTATTGGGCCTTACAAAATCTTGTCCGTCATCAATCCTGTTGCCTACTGTCTTGATCTTCCTCAGACTTGGAAGATCCATAATGTTTTTCATAAGTCCTTATTAAAACCTTATGTCCAACCCATTGTACCCTCGTCTTTGCCTCCTCCTCCGATTGTGGTTGATGGTAATCTTGCATTTCAGGTCTCTAGGATTGTGGATTCTCGTGTTGTCCGCGGTTCTCTCCAGTACCTCGTTCATTGGGAGGGTTATGGTCCTGAGGAGAGGATGTCGGTCCCAGTGACGGACATTAAGGCCACTCGTCTCATCAGGGCTTTCCATAGGTCCCATCCTGAGAAGGTGGGCTCTGAGTGTCCGGAGTCCACTCTTAGAAGGAGGGGTACTGTCACCACCAGACATCTGAGAAGCTCTGACAGACGTCCTTCAGAACCTCCTCCTTGAGGTTCCTTTTGTTTTGATTTCATTTTCCCATCTCGTTAGCCTCTCTCAGCTGTCATGTAGTTGCACTGATTGCATCCCTTTAAATCCCTTCCCATACTGCATCACTTTGCGGTTTATATTACTTCCTGGAGTGTGTGCATGCTGATGCTACTACTAAGTCTTCTACAGATAAGTTTTGTTCATTCATTTGTGTTTTCCTGTTTGCTGGATCACAGATGACCCTGACTCCCTCCGTATCAAGTGTAGGGAGCCGGTGGTCGTGTCCCCTCACTATTATAGGGTGTTCAGGTGTTATATAGTCGAGGTACGAGGATATGCGATCATTACCATTGAGATTTTCGCATAGGCTGAGCAGTTAGGGAGAGAGCCAGGTCTGTTGCAGGGCTCTCCCTTTTGTTCCTTAGTTTTGGATCCAGTCAGTCGGATCTTCATTTTGTGTCTGCTAGTTTTCTGTACACCTTCCGTGACACAAAGCCACTGGTGAGTGGTCTGAAATCACCAAATTCTCAACTGATACGTCCCTGATTCTGGGTAAAAGTTCCGGTTTTGCAAACCAGTAGTCTATGTGGGACCATGAGTTTTGTTCATGGGAGAAGTGGGTGAACTCTCGGTCATCAGTGTAATGACCGGCAACACGCACAGGGAGGAAAACAGGGAAAGCCCTGCCCAAGGGAGAGGGAAAGGTGGTGACCCCAAACTCACCTTGCAGCTGGCACCTGCCTGCCCTGACGTCCCTAGACGGGTTCCTCACCCGTGCGGCGATCACGTGCCTAAACCCTGGCTTTCCCTGAAATGAGCCCTAGATAATGAACGGGCCGGTGGGATCGCTAGTCCTCACCACTGCACTAAGAGGGAAACACCAGGGAGAGGACAGACAAACACAGACAAACACAAACACCCAGGTGGACGGCAACAATTGTCCACAAAGGTCCAACAGGGATCCGGAGGGTAGCGTTCTAAGGCAAAACTCAGAGAACGCAGCAACACAGCTCCAGTGGGTCAGAATAGATGTCCAGGCAGGAAGCTCTATATCTGGCAACCAGAGAAGTGTGAGAGGGGAATATAAGGAGGATTGGGAGTGCTGGACAAGGAACAGCTGAGAGAAGGAGCTACGGATCCCTGAGTGAGCCAAAAGGGTTTGTAAAGCAAACCCAGAAAGCTACAATAAGGAAACTTCCCTATCTGACATAGAGCGTGCAGCCAACCGCTGCGACCTCCTGACCCTGGGTACAACGGAGTCAGGCGTGGCTCTTGACACCCTCGTGACAGTACCCCCCTCTCTACGAGGGGCCTCCGGACACTCAGGACCAGGTCTCTCAGGATGAGAGGCATGAAAAATCCGGACTAGCCTGTCGGCGTTTACCTCAGACGCAGGAACCCACATTCTTTCCTGGGGACCGTAACCTCTCCAGTGCACCAGATATTGGAGAGAGCGGCGGACCCGACGAGAATTAACAATTTTGGATATCTGAAATTCCAAACTACCATCCACGAAAACAGGAGGGGGTGGCAGCGGTGACGGTTCTAGAGGTGGAACATATTTTTTGAGTAACGACTTATGAAAGACATTATGGATTTTAAAAGTCTGAGGTAACTCCAGGCGAAAAGCCACGGGGTTGATGATGGCTACAATCTTGTAAGGACCAATAAACCTAGGACCCAGTTTCCAAGAGGGAACCTTCAACTTGATATTCCTAGTAGACAACCACACATAGTCATTCACTCCTAGGTCCGGACCTGGCGACCGTCTCTTATCAGCCATGCATTTGTATTTACCTCCCATATTTTTCAAGTTAGCTTGCACCTTCTGCCATACTGATGAAAGAGATGACGAAAACCGTTCCTCTTCGGGAACCCCAGAAGACCCCCCCTCTTTGAAAGTACAGAATTGGGGATGAAAACCATATCCACCAAGAAAAGGTGACTTGCCAGTGGATTCCTGACGGCGATTATTTATGGCAAACTCAGCTAACGGTAAATATGACGACCACAACTCTTGGTTTTCAGACACAAAACATCTTAGATATGTCTCCAGGTTTTGGTTGGTACGCTCAGTCTGTCCATTCGACTGAGGATGGAAAGCTGAGGAAAAGGACAAGTGAACCCCCAAACGGGAACAAAAAGCTTTCCAAAATTTAGAAATAAACTGGGTTCCCCGATCCGAAACAACATCGGAGGGGACCCCGTGAAGCTTCACGATCTCACTGACGAATACCTGAGCAAGAGTTTTAGCATTAGGTAGTGCGGGTAACGCAATAAAGTGTGCCATTTTGCTAAACCTGTCCACTACTACCAAAATCACTGTTTTACCCGCAGACAAAGGTAAGTCAGTGATAAAATCCATAGACAGATGTGTCCATGGTCTATTGGGAATGACGAGTGGTAATAGAGACCCTGCAGGACGTGTATGTGAAACTTTTGCGCGCGCACAGGTAGAACAAGAAGACACAAAATCCAATACATCCTGACGCAACCTTGGCCACCAAAAACGACGAGACAATAGCTCTAAGGTTGCTTTACTACCCGGGTGCCCAGCAAGTGCCGAATTATGATGTTCCTTTAATAATTCGAGACGTAGGTTCAACGGTACAAAAATTTCTCTGAGGGGCAAGAGACCGGGGCGTCCCCCTGGGCCTCTAACACCTTCCCCTCCAAAGCAGAGTGTACCGCAGAGACAACCACTCCTCTTTGTAGAATGGGTACCGGATCACTCACATTACCCCCTCCAGGGAAACAACGAGATAGTGCATCAGCCTTGGTATTCTTTACCCCAGGACGATAGGTAATCACAAAGTTAAACCTGGTAAAAAATAGCGACCACCTAGCCTGTCTAGGGGTGAGACGCTTAGCCGATTCGAGGTACAGCAGATTTTTGTGGTCCGTAAACACAGTGACGGGGTGGACTGCCCCCTCTAAGAAGTGACGCCACTCCTCAAACGCAAGTTTAATAGCTAATAGTTCCCTATTGACAATATCGTAGTTCTGTTCTGCTGCAGATAGTTTTTTAGAAAAGAAAGCACAAGGACGCCATTTGCCAGGAGACGGACCCTGAGACAGCACAGCCCCCACTCCCACCTCTGATGCATCGACTTCAACAATAAAAGGCTGAGAGACATCAGGTTGGACTAGTACAGGTGCTGAGGTAAACCTCTCTTTTAGAGAGGAAAAAGCAACTTTAGCGGCGTCAGACCATTTAGAAAAATCAGTCCCCTTCCTAGTCATGTCAGTAAGGGGTTTTACGATCACCGAATAATTTTTAATGAATTTCCTATAGAAATTCGCGAAGCCCAAGAACCGTTGTAGTGCTTTGAGGTTCTCAGGAAGATCCCAATCCAAAATTGCCTGGACCTTCCTAGGATCCATACGGAAACCTGACGCAGATAAATAATAACCTAGGAATTGTATCTCCTGAACGGCAAAAACACATTTTTCAATTTTAGCATATAATTCATTCGTCCGTAGGACCTGTAGTACTTGTCTGACATGCTCCTCATGTGTTTTCAGATCAGACGAATAAATTAAGATATCATCTAGGTATATTACCACAAACCTGCCGATTAGATGACTAAAAATGTCATTAACGAAATGTTGAAAGACGGCAGGAGCATTGGTCAGGCCGAAAGGCATAACTAGATTTTCATAATGCCCCTCAGGGGTGTTAAAAGCTGTTTTCCACTCATCCCCCTCTTTAATACGAATCAGATTGTAGGCCCCCCTAAGATCGAGTTTGGAGAACCACCTAGCACCCGCAATCTGGTTAAACAGGTCAGGAATGAGAGGAAGAGGGTATGGGTCTCGGATGGTTATCCGATTTAATTCACGAAAATCTAGGCAAGGACGCAGGCCCCCATCTTTCTTTTTAACAAAGAAAAACCCTGCAGCCACGGGTGAAGAAGAGGGTCTGATGTGTCCCTTAGCCAAACTCTCGGAGATATAATCCTTCATGGCTTGTCTCTCTGGACCTGAAAGATTATATAACCTGGTCTTGGGTAATTTTGCGCCGGGAATAAGGTTAACCGGGCAATCATAAGGACGATGAGGTGGTAACTTCTGACAACCCTTTTCAGAAAAAACGTCCTCAAAGTCCGAAACAAATGTAGGTAGGGTAGTTATGGAGGCGACTAAGCAATTGCTATTTAAGCAATTTTCTCTGCACGGCTCACTCCACTCCAATATCTCCCTGGCCTGCCAATCCACCACTGGATTGTGCGCTACCAACCAGGGAAGACCCAGCACCACCGGAGTGGGAAGCCCCTCCAGAACATAACATGAGAGCATCTCGTTATGGTGGTCCCCTACCCGAAGGTGTAAATTATGAACGATGTGGGTGAGGTTTCTCTGAGACAGAGGAGCAGAATCTATAGCAAATATGGGAATAGGTCTCTGTAACGTACAGAGAGACAAACCCATAGTGCGGGCAAAATGGGCATCTATCAAATTTACCCCTGCTCCACTGTCTAGAAAGAAAGAAACAGTCTCTGTCTTATCACCAAAAACAATAACCGCTGGCAACACAAATTGCGATGTACGTATGGAGGAAACGTATACCCCCCGGCTGACATCCTCCACACAGCCTGGGGTTAGTAGTTTTCCGACGTTTTTTTTGTTTCTGAGGAAAGAAGGACAGACGTTAATGAAATGACCCCTCTCCCCACAAAAAAAACAACCCCCACGCCTACGGCGAACCTCAGGAGGACGGACTTGACGAGTAGTTCCTCCTAGCTGCATAGGCTCGTCTAAGTCCGTACAGACTAACTGCTGCTTGGGAGGGGTTACCAATGGCTCAGTTTTTTTCAACCTGTCCCTAAGGCGTCTATCTATACGGATAGAAAGGGACATAACTGCATCAAGGGAAAAGGGGGTCTCATACAATGCAAGCGCATCCTTAACCCTTTCGGATAACCCAGAGCAGAACTGACTCCTGAGAGCCGGGTCGTTCCATTGGGTATCCGTAGCCCACCTACGGAAGTCAGAGCAATACTCCTCTACCGGCCGCTCTCCTTGTAGGAGTCTCCGTAATTTTGATTCAGCCAGTGCGACTCGGTCAGGGTCGTCATATATGAGACCCAAGGCCCCGAAAAACTCATCCACTGACCGAAGAGCCTGGGAATCAGTAGGTAAAGAGAACGCCCAGGACTGCGGGTCCCCCTGCAGCAGGGAAATAACAACACCCACCCGCTGTTCTTCATTACCAGAGGAGTAAGGATGCAGTTTAAAGTATAGTTTACAGGCCTCACGGAACGTCAAAAACTTGTCCCTTCCCCCGGAAAATCTGTCAGGGAGAGGGACCTTGGGTTCCGCAACAACCTGGTTACCAGTAGCAACCGCTGGGCTTGCGGTCTGTTGTAATTGCTGCTGTTGCTGGAGGACCGACGCCTTCAATCCTGCCACCTCCAAAGACAGGCCATGAAATTGTTCGGACAGAGCAGCAATTGGATCAAAAATAAGGGCCAGATATAATGTAATGACCGGCAACACGCACAGGGAGGAAAACAGGGAAAGCCCTGCCCAAGGGAGAGGGAAAGGTGGTGACCCCTAACTCACCTTGCAGCTGGCACCTGCCTGCCCTGACGTCCCTAGACGGGTTCCTCACCCGTGCGGCGATCACGTGCCTAAACCCTGGCTTTCCCTGAAATGAGCCCTAGATAATGAACGGGCCGGTGGGATCGCTAGTCCTCACCACTGCACTAAGAGGGAAACACCAGGGAGAGGACAGACAAACACAGACAAACACAAACACCCAGGTGGACGGCAACAATTGTCCACAAAGGTCCAACAGGGATCCGGAGGGTAGCGTTCTAAGGCAACACTCAGAGAACGCAGCAACACAGCTCCAGTGGGTCAGAATAGATGTTCAGGCAGGAAGCTCTATATCTGGCAACCAGAGAAGTGTGAGAGGGGAATATAAGGAGGATTGGGAGTGCTGGACAAGGAACAGCTGAGAGAAGGAGCTACGGATCCCTGAGTGAGCCAAAAGGGTTTGTAAAGCAAACCCAGAAAGCTACAATAAGGAAACTTTCCTATCTGACATAGAGCGTGCAGCCAACCGCTGCGACCTCCTGACCCCGGGTACAACGGAGTCAGGCGTGGCTCTTGACACCCTCGTGACAATCAGGATGTGAAATGCTCCAGACATCCACCATTGCGTTGTCATCCGCAAAGGAAGACAAAACCCCTCTCCTATCCCTGCACTTTTACCCTCGACTTTTCCAGGTGTTTACGGTCCTCTACTTCAACCATTGTGTCATTGAAATAACCTCCCACAATTATATCTCCCACTGCATCTGCTAAGATTCTATCTCTCAGGGAAGCAAAAAAACGACCTTGTGCTACATTGGGGCATAGATATTATAAAGGTTGAGACTTCTGTTCACATCCTTTATTGTCAGTACCAGCACCCTACCCTCATCATGTGCAGCATGCCCTTGGATCTTATGCACTAAATTCCTATGCACCAGAGTGATCACGCCCGCTTTACCTTGCACTGCTTGAGAACCATATACCCTCCCCACCCACAGCTTCGACATTCTCGGAAAATCTTCCTCTAAAAGATGTGTTTCCTGTAGAAACGCAATGTCCGCCCCCAGGCGCTTAAGGTGACGTAGCACCATCATGCGTTTCTGCGGGGAACGTAGACCCTTGACGTTCCAGGTAATTATTTTAACCATCAAACAGCATTATCACAGCTTCCTCTACCAGACTGTCACATGGAAATGCATTAAAGGTCAGCAGGAAAATTCTAACATAACTGTAACTTGCGTATAAGAACAGCATTTTAGATCCTATATAGCAGTGGTTCTCAACCTTTCTAAAGCCGTGACCCCTTAATACAGTTCCTCATGTTGTGGTGACCCCCAACCATTACATTTTTTTCCTTGCTACGTCATAACTAATTTTGCTACTGTTATGAATTGTAATGTAAATATCTGATATGCAGGATGTATTCATTCATAACCACAGAACTTTAGCATAAATACAAAATATTTGTAAACCAAATAAATAACTTTAAAATAAATAATAAACAACAAATACCCCCTAAAAAATAAATCTGTGGTGCGTACAGTACCCCTCAAATAAATAACTTAGTGGTGCTCACAGTACCCCCCCCCCCCCCAAAAAAAATAAAAAAAATAAATCAGTGGTGCTCAGGGTACCCCTCAAATAAATAAATCAGTGGTGCTTCAGGTCCCCCCCAAATAAATAAATCAATGGTGCTCAGGGTCCCCCAAATAAATAAATCAGAAGTGCTCAGGGTCCCCCAAATAAATAAATCAGCGGTGCTTCATGTCCCCCCAAATAAATTAAGCCTTGCTCAGCCAAATAATTAAAATAAAATTAGCCAGGCTCAGCCAGGCTCAATTAAATCATTGGTGGCAGTGGTGCTCAGCGGCGGTGTCATTAACGAAAAAACTCGGACCTCAGCAGACAGGTGGCCCGACTTACCCGTCCAGACGTCAGGCTCCTTCAAGCACAGGCAGTGATAGGACATCACTTCCTGTGCGCGAGGATAAGGGGCCGCTGCCGTTGTGCGGGCGACCCACAATAGGAAGCCTCAGGCGACCCCCCCCGGAAAGGGCCGATCGACCCCCAAAGGGTTCGCGACCACTAGGTTGAGAACCACTGCTATATAGGATAAGATAAGATAAGATAGGATAGTAAACAAAACATCTATCGTGGACTTCTCTTTTTTCTGGTATCATAGTAAAGTCCACATACTCCCCTCTTTTGTGTTGACATAGGAGAGCGAGACTACTGCATCAATACAGCACCCCTATTGATTTTTAGCATTCTGAAAGTGTTCTTGCGTTGCTTCTGTAAGATTTTGTTACTTTCGGTGTTGCCGATGAGGTGAAAGTTCGCGGAAAGTTCCTTGTGATGCATGCTGTGTGCTTTGTGGCCAATGGCTTTCTTTCTCCACTGGATCCTGATGATCTGAGATGTACGGGCCTTGAGCAAAAAAAGCTGCAGCATCTGAAGCAGAATTAAAGTTCCTGTAAATGCCATCGGCACACTTCACCTTCAACACTGCTGGGTAAAGCAGCTGGAAACGTATTTTCCTCTGGAATAAAGACGTGCAAATTTCACTAAAGCCTCTTCTTTTCTTTGTGACCACCGCAGTGTAGTCATTGAAAAGCATAATCTTTTGACCCCTATAGGTCAGTGGCTCGTTGCAAGCCCTAAAAGCACGCATTATGTCCTCTTTATCAGAGAAATCAAGGTATTTCATAATGACTTGCCTACCCCTTTGAGATCGGGCAGAAGACTCCTTGGATCCCCCTGGAGGGTTCTGTAGTGATCCCAATATATGCGCCCTTTCTACTTTGCGAGGAATAGACAGTCCCAGCGCTCTGGGGAGGTCCGATTCACATATATGCTTAAGTTCAGAGCCGGGTATCTCCTCCGCGAGACCCAATCTGAGGTTACAGCGGCGGGAGCGATTTTCAAGGTCATCCACCTTATCTCTCAGCTCATTCACCGTCTGCAGTAGTTTTGACACCCACGACTGCGTGCCGTTTAAATCTTCTTCCACACAAGACGTCCGCTGCTCAAGCTCCCCTATGCGGTACCCTTGTTGGTTATAAGCTTCTTGCAGCTCTGTAAGGGATTCTTGAATCGTTGCCGCTATTGTGGTCCTGAGGTCAGGAGCCAAATGTGTGGCAACTTCTTTAGCCAAACGCTTGAGATCCGCAGCTGAAAGCGAAGTAGGGCTAAACATATCCTCCTGCGAGGAGGTCAGAGGCTGGTTTGAAGCAGCGTTTTGCGGCGCGACCTCATAATCGGCCGCCATCTTGACTGCTTGGTTTACTTCTTCAGGCTGCGGCTCGTCACCGTCCTCCGGCTTCTTCCCGCTACAAAGCAGGTACCTCTCCATTCAGGGTGAGCAATGTATTAGCGCTTACCACACTTGGTGTGGCTATCGGAGCCCGTGGGCGATGAACGGAGGGTAATGGTGTCGGGAAGAGTGGCGGAGCTCCGCTAAGCGCGACTCCTCATACCAGCACTGGAACCAGAAGTCATCCCATAAAGCTTTATTGTATACATTTATTTATTGCGATGCCTCCATCTGAAAAATATCCTGCAGAAGACCAGAGTTAAAGGGGTCTTCAGAGACCGGGAATCCAGGGTCAGGGGGCTGCGCATGGTGTCAATGTAAAAACAAAATATATAAAAATACTCACCTGTCATGAGTAGAGCTGAGCGGACACCTGGATGTTCGGGTTCGGCAGGTTTGGGACCCGAACTTGACCCCGAACCGAACCCCATTGAAGTCAGAGGGGACCCGAACTTTTGGGCACTAAAGTGGCTCTAAAATAGTCCTTGAAAAGGCTAGAGGGATGTAAAAGGCAGTAAAATGTGCTTAAGAGCATGACAACTGTTCTGCAAACAAATGTGGATAGGGAAATGACTTAAAATAACATAAAATACAGAAAAATAAAAAATAACAATCTGGATCTAGGAGTAGGAGGTTGAGGAGGCGGTGGATGTGGCGGTGTAGGTTGACGTGGCGGTGTAGGTGGAAGCAGCGGTGAAGGAGGAATAGTTAGCCAACACTGGTTTGTGTTATTTTTTAATCGGGGTATCCCCCAAAATATTGGGACATATAACAAAATAATACGAGGAATAAGGGAATAAGTGCACTTGAGTACAAGAATGGATGGTTGAGGCTGGTATAAATGTCTTTTAATAAACGTAAGCTTGTCCACATTGGCTGCGGCCTGTGATAATGCTCTCTGCCGTGCTAAATACACGTTCACACTATACACTGGCTGCAGGGCAGGTCAGCACCTCCAAGGCCGACAAAGTTTTTCCACATTTGGGCCATGCGAACCCTGCCTTCTCAGGTGCTGGCGGTGCCCCAGCTGCGTTGGCGACCTCTTCCTCCTCCCTGCCTTGTGCTTCCACTGTGCCCCCGCTGTCAGGTGGGAGTGCTATCATCAGCGTGCGCTTGTAGTCGCGCATCTTCCGATCAGTAACAGATGTTTTCACTAAATTTAGTTCCCTGTCAGCAATGCAGAGCAGGGGTTCATTCACGGCAAAAGGGGGTTAATGTCACCCAGCAATAGAACAGAGGATTTTGAGAGATTCAGGCCCCTGTCACCCAGGCACAGCAGGGGTTCATTCACGGCAAAAGGGGGTTCATGTCACCCAGCAATAAAACAGAGGATTTTGAGAGATTTAGGCCCCTGTCACCCAGGCACAGCAGGGGTTCATTCACGGCAAGAGGGGGTTCATGTCACCCAGCAATAGAACAGAGGATTTTGAGAGATTTAGGCCCCTGTCACCCAGGCACAACAGGGGTTTGTATACGCCAAAAATGGTAAAATGTCACCCGATAATTGAAAATAAGATTTTTTTCAATTTAGGGCACTAAAATTGGCACTTTTTTTTATTAAATGGCTCTAAAATAGTCCTTGAAAAGGCTAGAGGGATGTAAAAGGCAGTAAAATGTGCTTAAGAGCATGGCAACTGCTCTGCAAATGAATGTGGATAGGGAAATACCTTAAAATTAAATAAAATAACTAAAAATTAAAAAATTATTAACCTGCAACTCAGGGGAGGTGGATATGGAGTCAGAGGTTGAGGAGGCGGTGAATGTGGTGTTGTAGGTGGAGGCAGCAATGGAGAAGGAGGAGGTAGCCAACAATGTTTTTTTTTATTTTTTTATTGGGGAAGGTAGCCCCCAAAATATTGGGACAAATAAAAAAAATAAAAAAACTAAGAATCACTGCACTTGACTTGAGTACAAGAATGTATGTTTGATGGCGATATAAATGTCTATTCTGCACAAGGTACAGACAAGTCTTGTGGGATCCAGGCCTGGTTCATTTTAATGAACGTGAGCTTGTCCATGTTGGCTGTGGACAGACGGCTGCGGCTGTCTGTAATGGCGCCTCCTGCCATGCTAAATACATGTTCAGAGAGTACACTGGCTGCAGGGCAGGCCAGCACCTCCAAGGCATACAGGGCACGCTCTGGCCATGTGGACAATTTGGAGACCCAGAAGTTGAATGGGGCAGAACCATCAGTCAGTATGTGTAGGCGTGTGCACAGGTACTGTTCCACCATGTTGTTCAAATGCTGCCTCCTGCTAACACCCTCCATATCAGCAGTTGGGGCCGGTTGTTGCAGCGAGGTGACAAAGCTTTTCCACATGTCGGCCATGTAACCCTGCCTTCTGAGGTGCTGGCGCTGACACAGCTGCGTTGGCGACCTCTTCCTCCTCCCCTGCCTTCACCTTGTGCTTCCACTTGTCCCCGGCGTCAGTCGGGAATGCTCTCAGGAGCGCGTCTACCAGCGTCTACCGCCTCTGCTGTTGCAAAAATCCTCTTTCTGAGCCACTTCTAAAAGACTGGCCTGAAAGTGTTAGAGATGACCCCTCTTCCTCCTCCTCGTCTTAGGCCACATCCTCTTCCATCATCACCCTAAGTGTTTTCTCAAGGAGACATAGAAGTGGTATTGTAACGCTGATAACGGCGTCATCGCCACTGGCCATGTTGGTGGAGTACTCAAAACAGCGCAACAGGGCACACAGGTCTCGCATGAAGGTGAAGTGGTGCTGTTCCGCAGTGCGACTCACCCGTGCGTGCTGCAGCTGAAACTCCACTATGGCCTGCTGCTGCTTGCACAGTCTCTCCAGCATGTGCAAGGTGGAGTTCCACCTGGTGGGCACATTGCATATGAGGCGGCGAGCGGGAAGGTCCAAGTTACGCTGTAGAGCAGACAGCTGAGCGGCGTCAGGATGAGAACGCCGGAAGCGCGCACAGACGGCCCGCACTTTATGCAGCAGCTCTGACATGTCGGGGGAGTAGTGAATGAATTTCTGCACCACCAAATTCAGCACATGCGCCAGGCAAGGGATGTGCGTCAAACCGGCTAGTCCCAAAGCTGCAACGAGATTTCGCTCATTATCGCACACCACCAGGCCGGGCTTGAGGCCCACTGGCAGCAACCACTCGTGGGTCTATTGTTCTATACCCCGCCACAACTCCTGTACGGTGTGGGGCCGGTCCCCCAAACACAGTTTCAGAATGGCCTGCTGACGTTTACACCTGGCTGTGCTGAAGTTGGTGGTGAAGGTCTGCCGCTGACCGGAAGAGGAGGTGGTAGAAGAGGAGGAGGAAGCCTAGTAGGAAGAGGAGGCAACAGGAGGCAAAGAATGATGCCCTGCGATCCTTGGCGGCGGAAGGACGTGCGCCAAACAGCTCTCCGCCTGGAGCCCAGCCGCCACTACATTTACCCAGTGTGCAGTTAGGAAGATATAGCGCCCCTGGCCGTGCTTACTGGTCCACGTATCTGCGGTTAGGTGGACCTTGCCACAGATGGCGTTGCGCAGTGCACACTTGATTTTATCCGATACTTGGTTGTGCAGGGAGGGCACGGCTCTCCTGGAGAAGTAGTGGCGGCTGGGAACGACGTACTGTGGGACAGCAAGCGACATGAGCGGTTTGAAGCTGTCCGTTTCCACCAGCCTGAATGACAGCATTTCAAAGGCCAGCAGTTTAGAAATGCTGGCATTCAGGGCCAGGGATCGAGGGTGGCTAGGTGGGAATTTACGCTTTCTCCCAAAGGTTTGTGAGATGGAGAGCTAAACGCTTCCGTGTGACATGGTGGAGATGCTTGGTGACGGAGGTGGTGTTGTTGGTGGCACATCTTCTGTTTGCTGGGTGGCAGGTGCCAACGTTCCCCCAGAGGCGGAGGAAGAGGCCGAGGCAGCAGCAGAAGAGGGAGCAGGAGGGGCCTGAGCCCTTTCTTGGTTTTGAAGGTGCTTACTCCACTGCAGCCCGTGTCTTGCATGTAGATACTGTCACTACCAGAGCTTTGAGACGTTTTCACAGCTCTGTGTCTCCACCCCTGTGATGATGTCACTTAGAGTTTGGAGGTGTTCTCACTGTTCTGTTTCTCCGCCCCTGTGATGAGGTCTTTACTCCCAGCTGTTCCTCCTGCGTTTGATTTCCCTGCCTTTAAATCACCCCTCCTCCTATTGCAGGGCGTGGATTATACTTCTCTTTTCAGTTGTAGCTCTGCCTTGAGTTTCTTCACTTGTTAAGCTATTAGTTCTCTGGACCTGTGTTCTGTTGCTGCAAGCACTCCGGATATTGCCAGCGGCCCTTGGATCCGTCTTCTCTGCGGCTGCAGCTCCATCAGCTAAGTGTGCAGACATTGTTGTGTACCTGGTGATTTTCTGACTGGATCTGAGGTGGCCACGGTTCCCTCCATATTCTGAGCAGGGCATCGGTGGCCGTGCCCCTTCCACTATTGTAGGGGTTACAGGGCTCATCAGTCTTAGGCACGCGGGCATGCCTCGTTCCACCACATGGATCCGGGCATGTGCTTTAGCAGCATAGGGAGAGTGTTGAGGGTCTGACAGGGGTCACCCTTTCTCTTCCCTAGTTTGGGTCCGGTCAGTAGCTCTTTTTACTGTGTATGCTCTTGTTACCCTTAAACAGCCGTGACATTATAATCCACCAAAACCGTCCTTGTCGACATGGATCCGCTTTCTGGCTTGGTTGACCGCATGCAGGGTCTTTCTTTGGATGTAGCGGATCTCCGTCAATCTGTGACTCAGCTAAAAGCATTGGGCTCTGCTCCGGCTCATGGAGTCTGTTGCGAGCCAAAGGTCTCACTTCCGGAAACGTTCTCCGGGGGCAGTGAGAATTTTTTTTCGCTTCAGAGAGGCATGTAAACTCCATTTTTGTTTGTGTCCCCACTCCTCTGGTAATGAGGAACAGAGGGTGAGGATTGTCATCTCCCTGCTCAGGGGTAATGCTCAGACTTGGGCTTTTTCGCTGCCATCAGGGGATCCTTCCCTTCGATCCGTGGAAAGATTTTTTGTGGCCCTGGGGCAGATATATGATGACCCGGATCGTGTTGCTCTGGCAGAATCGAACTTACGTGTTTTATGCCAGAACAAACTGTCTGCGGAGCTTTATTGTTCTGAATTTCGGAGATGGGCAGCTGATTCAGGCTGGAATGATGCTGCACTCCGAAGTCAGTTCTGTCATGGTCTCTCAGAGGGTTTGAAAGATGCCTTTGCTTTCCATGAGAGTCTGCCATGTCATTGGCGGTACACCTTGACAGGCGTCTAAGGGAAAGAAACAAGACCTCTCCGTCCAGCCATTGTCAGTCTAGGGGCAATGGTGCGGACTCATTCAGTATGCAGGGGCCTCATCCTGTCTCGCTCCCCTCTGAGGAGGAGCCCATGCAGCTAGGCCGACTTGCCCCTGATAAAAGAGGATTTAGTCATCAGAATATGGTGTGTTTTTGTTGTGGGGGCATAGGTCATTTGGCAAATGTTTGTCCGTCTAGGAGATTCCTGAACTGTACTAAGAGCGATAATAAGAGAAAAACCTCAAGAGGTAGATCATCAAGTTCTGCTTCATCTGCTACTTTGGGCAAAGTTGATGTGGGAATTGATGCTATTCCTCTGACCTGCAGTTCCCGTTTTCTCCTGTCTGCCAGGGTGGCGCTAGAGCGCAAAGTCATTCCTTGTGAGATTTTTGTCGATAGTGGAGCGGCCGTCAATCTTATTGACACTCAATTTGTAGCCTTGCATGGTTTTCAGGTTTGTACATTAGAAAAGGATATACCTGTTTTTGCTATTGACTCTGCCCCACTCTCGCAGAGATCTCTGAAAGGCATTGTTCACAATATCCGGCTAGCTGTAGGTGACACTCATGTGGAGGAGATATCTTGTTTTGTCCTTAACGGATTGCCTTCTCCTCTAGTTTTGGGGCTACCCTGGCTCACTAGACATAACCCCACTATTGATTGGCAAGGAAGGCAAATAAATGAGTGGAGTGACTTTTGTAGAGAGAATTGTCTCACAGCGACTTTTGCAGAGGTGTCTACTAAAACTGTGCCATCATTTCTCTCTGATTTCTCGGATGTGTTTTCCGAGAGCGATGTTCAGGAGCTACCTCCTCACCGGGAGTTTGACTGTCCCATTAACCTCATTCCCGGCGCCAAGCTGCCAAAAGCACGCCTCTACAATCTCTCACAACCGGAAAGACTCGCAATGCGAACCTATATCTCCGAGAGTCTCGAGAAGGGGCATATTCGTCCCTCAAAGTCACCTGTTGCCGCGGGTTTTTTTTTTTGTTAAAAAAAAAGATGGCTCTCTGAGACCTTGCTTAGATTTTAGGGAGCTGAACCGTATCACGATTCGCGATCCCTATCCCCTTCCTCTGATCCCGGACCTCTTCAACCAAATTGTTGGGGCCAAGGTGTTTTCCAAATTGGATCTGAGAGGCGCGTACAACCTGGTCAGGGTCAGAGAGGGGGATGAATGGAAAACGGCCTTTAATACCCCTAATGGGCATTTCGAGAATCTCGTTATGCCTTTCGGCCTGATGAATGCTCCGGCCGTCTTTCAGCATTTTGTTAATAGTATTTTCTATCATTTAATGGGGAAATTTGTATTGGTGTATCTTGATGATATTTTGATTTTTTTCCCCTGATGTTCAGACCCATCAGGATCATCTTTTTCAGGTCCTGCAGATACTGCGGGAAAATAAACTGTATGCCAAGCTGGAGAAATGTCTTTTTATGGTATCGGAGATTCAATTTCTGGGTTTTCTCCTCTCTGCTTCTGGTTTTCGCATGGATCCGGAGAAGGTCTGTGCTGTGCTGGAGTGGGAGCTTCCTGAAAAACAGAAGACATTGATGCGCTTTCTGGGTTTTGCTAACTACTACAGAAAGTTAATTTTGAATTATTCCTCTATTGTCAAACCCCTTACTGACATGACAAAAAAGGGGACGGATTTTTCCTCTTGGTCGGAGGAGGCGCTTGCAGCCTTTTCTAAGATTAAAGAGAGTTTTGCGTCTGCTCCCATCTTGGTGCATCCCGATGTTTCCTTACCTTTTTTTGTTGAGGTGGATGCTTCCGAGGTGGGTGTGGGGGCAGTTTTGTCCCAGGGCCCCTCTCCTGCCAAATGGCGACCTTGTGCCTTTTTCTCTAGAAAACTCTCCCCGGCAGAAAGAAACTATGATGTGGGAGATAGGGAGTTGTTGGCCATCAAGTTGGCTTTCGAGGAATGGCGCCATTGGTTGGAGGGGGCCAGGCACCCTATCACCGTTTTTACCGACCATAAGAATCTGGCGTACTTGGAGTCGGCCAGGCGTATGAATCCGAGACAGGCCAGATGGTCTCTGTTCTTCTCCAGATTCAGTTTTGTTGTTACTTTCCGCCCTGGGATCAAGAATGTGAAGGCTGATGCTCTCTCTCGCTGTTTTCCGGGAGGAGGAAACTCCGAGGACCCGGGTCTCATTTTGGCGGAGGGGGTAGTTGTTTCTGCTCTATATTCCGATTTGGAGGCCGAGGTCCAGGCTGACCAGACTGAGGCACCTGCCCGTTGTCCCTCCGGGAAGTTGTTCGTGCCTCCTGAGCTACGTCACAAACTCTTTAAGGAACATCATGATACGGTTCTTGCTGGTCACCCCGGGAGTAGAGCCACGGTAGATCTCATTGCTCGGAGATTTTGGTGGCCGGCTCTTCGTAAGTCTGTGGAGGGTTTTGTGGCGGCTTGTGAGACGTGCGCTCGCGCTAAGGTCCCTCGTTCACGACCTTCAGGTTCCCTTCTCCCGTTACCCATACCTTCCCGTCCTTGGACACACCTGTCCATGGACTTTATCATGGATCTTCCTCGTTCCTCTGGGAAGTCGGTGATCCTGGTGGTCGTGGACCGTTTTAGCAAGATGGCTCATTTCGTTCCTTTCCCTGGTTTACCCAATGCTAAAACGTTGGTGCAAGCTTTTGTCGACCATATTGTTAAATTGCACGGCATTCCCTCTGATATTGTTTCCGATAGAGGCACGCAGTTTGTGTCCAGGTTCTGGAAGGCTTTCTGTTCTCGCCTGGGGGTTCGGCTGTCCTTCTCTTCTGCTTTTCACCCGCAGTCGAATGGTCAGACTGAGCGCCTCAATCAGAATCTGGAGACATATTTGCGCTGTTTTGTGGCAGAGAACCAGGAGGATTGGTTTTCATTTCTCCCTCTTGCCGAGTTTGCTTTGAACAACCGTCGTCAGGAATCTTCTGATAAGTCACCATTTTTTGGTGCATATGGGTTCCATCCGCAGTTTGGGACATTCTCGGGAGGGGCTCTTTCTGGTTTACCTGAGGAGGAGAGATTTTCCTCGTCTTTGTCTACCATTTGGCAAAAGATTCAGAGTAATCTCAGAAAGATGAGTGAGAAGTATAAGCGTGTGGCTGATAAGAGACGTGTGCCTGGTCCGGACCTGAATGTGGGTGATCTGGTGTGGTTGTCTACAAGAAATATTAAACTGAAGGTTCCCTCCTGGAAATTGGGTCCCAAGTTTATTGGGCCTTATAAAATTTGGTCAGTCATCAATCCTGTTGCCTTCCGCCTTGATCTTCCACGGGTTTGGAAGATACATAATGTATTTCACAGATCTCTCTTAAAGGGTTTCTACCACTTGCATATCACATATTTGGTGATCAGACACTAGCGATCCGCTAGTGTCTGATGTAGCTTACAAGCTAATTATTACCTTAATCCGTTCGGCCCATACCTCAAAAAAAGCACTTATATATTTATGCAAATGAGCCTCTAGGTGCTATGCAGGCGTTTTTCCAGCACCTAGAGGCTCCGTCTACCTTGCAGTTTGCCGCCCAGCGCCTCGCTCCAGCACGCCCATCTTCAACTCTATTCGATCCTCCCCCTGCTTCTGCCTTCCGAAATCTCGCGCCTGTGCCGTTCGTCGCGGCATTCGGCGCAGGCGCAGTCAATGTCTGACCGCTCCGTGCTCAGACATTTCCACTGCGCCTGCGCCGATGACATCGGCGCAGGCGCAGTGGAAATGTCTGAGCACGGAGCGGTCAGACATTGACTGCGCCTGCGCCGAATGCCTCCGAATGCCGCGACGAACGGCGCAGGCGCGGGATTTCTGAAGGCTGAAGCAGGGGGAGGATCGAATACGGTAAGAGATGGGCGTGCTGGAGCGAGGCGATGGGCGGCAAACTGCAAGGTAGACGGAGCCTCTAGGTGCTGGAAAAACGCCTGCATAGCACCTAGAGGCTCATTTGCATAAATATATAAGTGCTTTTTTTGAGGTATGGGCCGAACGGATTAAGGTAATAATTAGCTTGTAAGCTACATCAGACACTAGCGGATCGCTAGTGTCTGATCACCAAATATGTGATATGCAAGTGGTAGAAACCCTTTAAAACCATATGTCCAGCCCACGGTACCCTCCTCTTTGCCTCCTCCTCCGATTTTGGTTGATGGCAATCTGGAGTTTGAGGTTTCCAGAATTGTGGACTCTCGCATTGTCCGCGGTTCTCTTCAGTACCTCGTTCATTGGAAGGGTTATGGTCCTGAGGAGAGGATGTGGGTTCCGATGTCGGACATTAAAGCCACTCGCCTTATCAGGGCATTTCATAGGGCTCATCCTGGGAAGGTGGGTCCTGGGTGTCCGGAGTCCACCCGTAGAGGGGGGGGTACTGTCACTACCAGAGCTTTGAGACGTTCTCACAGCTCTGTGTCTCCACCCCTGTGATGATGTCACTTAGAGTTTGGAGGTGTTCTCACTGTTCTGTTTCTCCGCCCCTGTGATGAGGTCTTTACTCCCAGCTGTTTCTCCTGCGTTTGATTTCCCTGCCTTTAAATCACCCCTCCTCCTATTGCAGGGCATTGATTATATTTCTCTTTTCAGTTGTAGCTCTGCCTTGAGTTTCTTCACTTGTTAAGCTATTAGTTCTCTGGACCTGTGTTCTGTTGCTGCAAGCACTCCGGATATTGCCAGCGGCCCTTGGATCCGTCTTCTCTGCGGCTGCAGCTCCATCAGCTAAGTGTGCAGACATTGTTGTGTACCTGGTGATTTTCTGACTGGATCTGAGGTGGCCACGGTTCCCTCCATATTCTGAGCAGGGCATCGGTGGCCGTGCCCCTTCCACTATTGTAGGGGTTACAGGGCTCATCAGTCTTAGGCACGCGGGCATGCCTCGTTCCACCACATGGATCCGGGCATGTGCTTTAGCAGCATAGGGAGAGTGTTGAGGGTCTGACAGGGGTCACCCTTTCTCTTCCCTAGTTTGGGTCCGGTCAGTAGCTCTTTTTACTGTGTATGCTCTTGTTACCCTTAAACAGCCGTGACAGATACCTGGTCATGCAAGGTTCAGAACGTTAATGCCTCGCTTCAGGCTCTGATGGCACAGCATGCAAACCACTCGGGTCTTGTTGTCAGCACATTGTGTGAAGAAGTGCCATGCCAGGGAACTCCTTGAAGCTGCCTTTGGTGTGCTTGGTCCCTGTTGACTGTGGCCAGTAGCACCCTGCTCCCGCTTTTGCTACGCTGATGGCTCGGTCTCACCACTGCCTCTTCCTCCGAACTCTGAAAGTCAGTGGCACGACCTTCATTCCATGTGGGGTCTAGGACCCCATCGTCTTCCACCCAGTCTTTCTCCCTGACCTCCTTTTCGTTCTGCACACTGCAGAAAGACGCAGCAGTTGGCACCTGTGTTTCGTCATCATCAGAGACGTGCTGAGGTGGTATTCCCATGTCCTCATCAGGAAACATAAGTGGTTGTGCGTCAGTGCATTCTATGTCTTCCACCCTTGGGGATTGGCTAGGTGGATGCCCTTGGGAAACCCTGCCAGCAGAGTCTTCAAACAGAATAAGGGACTGCTGCATGACTTGAGGCTCAGACAGGTTCCCCAATATGCACGGGGGTGATGTGACAGACTGATGGGCATGGGTTTCAGGCACCACCTGTGCACTTTCCGCAGAAGACTGGGTGGGAGATAATGTGAACGTGCTGGATCTACTGTCACTCACCCAATTGACTAGCACCTGTACTTGCTCAGGTATTACTATCCTTAGAACGGCATTAGGCCCGACCAAATATCGCTGTAGATTCTGGCGGCTACTGGGACCTGAGGTAGTAGGTTCAGTAGGACATGTAGCTGTGGAAGAACAGCCACGTCCTCTCCCTGCACCAAAGGCTCTACCAACACCACGACCATGACTGAGTCCCTTATTAGATGTTTGCCTCATAGTTAGCGTTCACAAAAGCAAAGTAAAAAGTGGTTAAGTATGTTAAAAATAATTAACTGCCAATATAAACCCTGATGTATGGTATTGCAGTCTATATATTATTTTTTTTAACTCTATATGACAGCGGTATTTCTGGCCTAAATGTGACAGTCACCTATGCAAGTGTAATCCCAGATGTGCAGTATATCAGAGGGATTTTTCACTACAGTATCCTAAAAGCCTTATTTGTGGCCTAAATTTGACAGTCACTTATGCTTGGCTAATCCCAGATGTGCAGTATATTAGAGGGTTTTTTCACCCCAGTATGCCAAAGCAATATTTCTGGACTTGCAGACATGCAGATAGCCTGTGCTGGTGCACTATCGTTGCATAAAATGGCTGCCGATCATGTATTGATATTGACTAACTGAAGGAAAAAAAAGTTTGTTTTCAGCAGTAGTTGGCTCAGGGCAGGCTTAAAACAATTGTGCACTGCACCCACAAAACACATTTGCTGTAGATCGCTGAGTACAAAAAACTGTTCTTGATAAGATTCCTCCCTGATCTCTCCCTCACAGCAGCTGCAGCCTCTCCCTACACTAATCAGAGCAGATTGACGGGCGGCGCTACGTGACTCCAGCTTAAATAGAGGCTGGGTCACATGCTGCAGTTGGCCAATCACAGCCATGCCAATAGTAGGCATGGCTGTGATGGCCTTTTGGGGCAAGTAGTATGACACTTGTTGATTGGCTGCTGAACACCGAACCCGAACTTTTATGTAAATCTTCGGGTCCGGGTGCTGAAAACCCTAAAGTTTGGTACGAACCTGAACTTTACAGTTCGGGTTCGCTCAACTCTAGTCATGAGTGCTCCAGCACGGGGCTCCTGTCTCCACTGGACCAGAAGTGTGACATGCCATTTACATGTACATTGCTATTGTTGGCCTCAGTGGTGACCTGTGCAGGAACAGATGTGGTCAAAGTCAATGGTGAAGCCATGAAGACCATGTAGATGACACATCCCACTTCTCCACATGGCAGCTCCGCATTGGACTCAGAATGCTCATGACAGGATATTATTATTTTTTTCTTTACTTTGGCACCATGACTGGCTCCCTGACCCTCTGTTCCCAGTCTCAGAGAACCTATTGAAGTCATGACAACCCCAGGAAATTACAAATAGACTTTGAATTCACAGGCTTGAGATACCAAGCAAACCTTGTGCGCTATTTTGAGTTAAAGTGGTTGTTCTTTTTCAGGAGAGCTTTCTGCCAGAGCACCTCACATGGCCCAACTTTTGAAGGGAAGCATAATTACCTGCTCCCAACTACTGAGTTCCGGCTCCTTCGCTCCCCTGCCACCTCTGTCTAACTGCAGTGTCCATGTGTCAACATCCTGTTTGACACAGAGCATGTGTCTGCTGCAACCAATGACTGGCCAAAGTAGTGACATGTCCCCCACGCATCACGTGACACAGTGACATGACACACCTCCCTGCTGCAGCCATAGGACCCACATTCAATGGCAGATCATAATAGGGGTGCTTGGGTCGGCAGCCCCGGGCCAGACATCTGTGTGGGGCCCATCGCCACCCCAAATGCCCATATTACAGAATACAAACAGCACTGCTGCACAGCTTCTATTCCCCCTATTCTACAACCGTCTCAGGCCCGCTCTCCACTGCAGACCCCGCCTCCTCCCTCATGCAGCGCTACTTTGCCCTCACCGGAAGAGGAGGTCAGAAGAGCTGCACGGCAAGAAGGAGGAGCGCACACCAGCTTTGACCAGCGCAGATGACGTGTACCATCTATTCACATTATCTGTAGCCAGAGAGTTATCACTGTGTTATCTGTGGTGTTACACAGGACTGCAGGTGACACATACTAGTTATCTGTACTCAGAGATTGAGTACAATGTAGTGGATTTCAATTGCAATACTAGGTAACACTACAGATAACACAGTGCTAACTGTCTGAGTAAAGATGTAGTAGAAGTTACCTGCAGTCCGATGTAACATTACAGATAAAATTAGGTAAAGGGGTTCTCCGAGATTTACATATTGATGGCCTATCCTTATTGGGTGGTACAGGGAAGAGGGGATGTGTGGAGAGGGGCCTCAAGTTGGGTATACAGCCCCAGGCCCTATAATGCTCTTAGTCCGCCCCTGTTCACATTAAACAGGATGCTGACATGCAGAGACTGAAGCGAGGCGGTGGCGACAGGGAAGGTAAATATGCTTCCTCCGCAGGTCTGGCCACATGGGGGGAGTCTGGCAGAAAGTCCCCCCAAAGATAAACATCCCCTTTAAGCCAACATTATGTATTTTTACATGATTAAGAACAACATAATTAGCATGAATGTGCTATATAATTACTTGATTAAAAAAATCTCAGAAGTACATAGGTATGGCTTGCTCGGAAACGTCTCTGAAAAGATAATCATAAAGTGAGTGCAACTGAAAAATAACTACAGCATAAAAGCTTATGGGCAATAAAAAATGTTAAGATAGCATTTTGTAGAAGATAGGCTTGAAACAAAACTGTGTTCTATCAAGATCCAACTCCATATGAAAGGGAAGTCCTCAATAGTGTCCGAACTGGCCACAATGCAGATGCCAGTGCTGACCCGAGAGCTCATACATAAAAATAAGGTCTTGCCAAGTTCTTTGAACACAAAACAACTTGTTACTAAGGAAACTTTGAAGTGGTCTTCAAACTCAGAGACCTACTCTGTGATTGGAGGCTTCTCCTTATTGAAACATAATGGTTCACTAATAAGAGTCTTTACAGAAGCATGTCAATAGACTAAAAGGATAAATGACGTAATTATTTTCAATTAATCTGAATTATTCTAATAGTAATTAACTTTTGGGGGGGAAATAAAACAAGCATTTCCAAAGTTCCCTAACTAGTTATAGTAAAAGTATTGACATTTTCAGCTTTCTTAAAGGGGTTTTCTGGTTTTATGTATTAAACCTCATTCATACGTCAGTGTTTCACAGACGTGTGCAGTACGTGTTCTCCACAGACAGCAAACGTCCCCATTCATTTTAATTATTTGACACAGTGGTCAGTGCGAAAACTGCAGGATTTTTTTGTTTAAATATATTTGCAATACATGGAAAATTAAAAACATCATAAAAAATTCTTTAACAATATGTTAAACATAAAAAAGTGATTTAAACAGCAGGTCATTTTCTGATGACACATTCTCTTTAGGCCTCATGCACACGGCATCCGTTTTTTTTGGGGAGGATCCGTTTTTTTCCCACAGATCCCTTGTAATAAATGCCTATCCTTGTCCGCAAATGTGAAAAAAGTAGGACATGCACTATTTTTTTTGCTGAAGGGAAACGGATGAGCTATCACCATTTTTTTGCTGTCCCATTGAAATGAATGGGTCCCCCTTCTATCCGCAAAAAAAACGGAACGGAGGCCGAGAAAAACAACTGTCATGTGCATGAGGCCTTAAATGCATAGTACTGAAGAAATGGGAGAGAAAAAAACAGCTAAAACTTCTTAAAAATACCCCTTTCTGACAGAAGTATCCCATTAATGCCTGTACTTGCATGGCCTATCTTCTGTAAACTCAGGAGTGGAGTTAAGGTCAACAGAAGATAGATGAGAAAATGATGTACAGTACAATATCTCACTTCCACCATTTTCCTATTACAGTATATGCAGAGGAGAAGCCTCTGGTTATGTCACCAGCAGGAAACAAAATATCAACTACAAATAGAAATGGAACGATTTAACAGCCAAAGACCATTTATAGCAGTTTCCTAATCTAATATTAAGATCCACATCACTGATCTATGGTAGCTAAAATCCTTAAAAGAATATTGCACTACTCTTACATGTTGGTGAGTAGACCAGGTAAAAGGGGAAAAATCTGGTAGGCCTCTATAAAAAAAATAAAAAATCCATAAACAATGCCTATCACGCAAAACTAGCAAGACTGAACCTGGAAGTAAAATGCAAATAACAATTTTATAGCCCAGAGTCAACTAAATGGATACTGGAAGCTGTTCATGCCTATGGTAGGTTCACATCACCATTTAGTTTTCTGTTCTTGTGATCTGTCCACGAAGGACTTTCTCCCCTGTCAAAAATTGCGGATCTCAGAAGGGAAATGACTAAGGGCTCATGCACACAAACGTATTTACTTTCTGTGTCCGTTCCATCTTTTTTGCGGACCTTTATGCGTAACCATTCAACTATGTTACTCCGTGTGCAGTCTGTATTTCCGTTCCGCAAAAAAATAGAACATGTCCTATTATTGTCCGCATTACGGACCAGGATAGGACTGTTCTATTAGGGGCCAGCTGTTCCGCTGACTGCAAAATACATATGGTAGTGTGCATGAGCCCTAAAACAGATGCAAAATAGAGGCTCTTTTTTTTGTTTTGTTTTCTGACAGATCAGAACGAAAACCTAAACGGTGAGGTGAACCTACCCTTAGCTCGTATTGCAGCCAGGTCCTAAGGATCTTTCAGAGTTCCCGGCAATTCCTGCTGCAGGTTCCATGTAGACCTTCAAGATGTATATTCCTCCATTCCATGCTGTACACAGAACTGGCTCCACAACTCCAAGCAAGACACTCTCCTCACTTCACTTTCACAAATCTGGCAAAGTAGGCAGAGAAAATAGTGCAGCATTAACGATGAGAAGGATTTATTACATTCACTAGAGATGAGCGAATCGAATGCCATGAAGTGGAATTCGATCCGAATTTCAGGATAAATTTTATTCGCCTTGAAGCCGAATTTCCTCGTGCTTCAAGATAGCGAATCGATTTAACCTGAAATAGTGTGAAAAACAAAAAAAATCTAACTTACTGCCTCCATTTGCTTGTGACCGGCCGCCAGTCGCCATCTTGATTGAAGAAACCCCATGACATCACCGTGCGTGATGACGTCATCTCATGCCGCGCGAGATTTTGCACCAGATATTCAAGCAAGATGTTGGCGGCCGGCCCGTTGTGAGCAAATGGAGATGGTAAGTTTGATTTACATTTTTCTTAATGTTAATTTTACACAGTTTTTACACTCCAATGCCACAATCATGTATGAACGTGGCATCTGGGGGGTACAATGATGGGGAGCAGCGCTATCGCAGCTCCCTGTCATTGCACCCACTACTTACAAAAGAAATGCGCTTCGTGACTAATAATTTTTTGGGGTAAAATTCAGCAAATCTGCCGAATCGAATTTTTCAATAATTCGCTCATCTGTAATATTCACATTTAAAATTACATAATGTGCATTAAATACAACAGTAAAAGCACATAGCGTATGAGTTGGGGATGCATGAGTGCTGCCGGCTGTGGGGAGCTACAGTTCATTGAGGGAACCATGAATGCCAACATGTAATGTGACATACTGAAGCAGAGCATGATCTCCTCCCTTCAGAAACTGGGGCGCGGGGCAGTATTCCAACATGATAATGACCCCAAACACACCAACAAGACGAGGCTAAAGAAACTGAGGGTAAAGGTGCTGGACTGGTCAAGCATGTCTCCAGACCTAAACCCTATAGAGCATCTGTGGGGCATCCTCAAACAGAAGGTGGAGTAGCGCAAGGTCATCCATGAGCTCAGTGATGTCATGATGGAGGGTGGCAGAGGATTCCATTGGTAACCTGTGAAGCTGTAGTGAACTCCATGCCCAAGAGAGTTAAAGCATGCTGGAAAATAATAGTGGCCACACCAAACATTGCCACTTTGGGCACAATTTGGCTATATTTACTTAGAGGTGTAGTCACTTTTGTTGCCAGAGGTTTAGACATTAATGGCTGTGTGTTGAGATATTTTGAGGGCACATCATATTTACACTGGTATACAAGCTGTACACTGACTATACATTGTATCAAAGTGTCAGATTTTCAGTGTAGTACCATGAAAAGATAAAATAAGATATTTACAAAAATGTGAGGGTTGCACTCACTTTTGTGAGATACTGTACATCTTGAAGGTCTACATTGGACCTGCTGCAGGAATAGCTGGGGACTCTGAAATATCTATAGGACCTTGCTGCAATATCGTAGAAGGCTAGTGTCACACTTGCATTAGAACAGCCTGCCGAAGATGGCTGGTTCTGGAACTGCCAGACACTACCTGACACATGCCAGCTCCAGTCACTATAATGAGAACCAACTGAAATCAGGCCGAATACATATACATATTTGTTGGGTTACAGACATTTATATCAAATTGATATCGGACAAAAATGTGGCGAAAAATTTATCTCCATTTACTCCAGTTTTCTGAAACAAATGATGGCAGAAATCTACAGCAGCTCAAACCGCCGCAGATTTCTGTTTATGGAGAAGAAAATTCCCAGTAGCTGCGGTATTATCTTGATAGATTTCTATTTCATAGGTTCCAATATGTATTTTGGTATCCTGTACTGAAACCTATGAAATTAAAATCTATACTGCAGCGGCTGGGAATTGTCTTCATCATATACTGGATTCATCCTTTCCCACTGCAGATCTACTCACGGATCGAGTGCTGAGCAGTTCCTAAGTAGATTTCTGTTTAGGAGCATGGACTGCTGGGGGATGCGCCTAATTTATCACAAAGCCTGAGTCTCGTCATAAATTAGGTGCATCCTCCAGAAATAAAGGGAAGCGCAGGTCTTGATAAATGTCCCTCAAGGTATCTAAGCCCCCTTAATAGTGGCTCCAGGTTGCCAAAATTATATTATTTAGTGATATGTCTATGCAGATGACATTGAGTTCTATGTCAAATATATACATTTTTTTATCACAGTAAAGATATTTTAAGAAATTGATCACCAATATTAAAAATAGATGCATGCCATCTACTAGATACAGTATAGGTACCACTGTATAAAAAATAGTCATTAAATGCAATAGCTCTTAGCTTAGGCGACTCTAAAACAGGTTTCTACTAATTTAAAGCATGCACATGAAAAATGTCCCCTGATGACTCTGACAAAAATGGATTACCATACCCAAATTACCTTCTTAAACCTGCAGAGTAAGTGCAGTATTTGACAGGAGGAATTCCAGCATTGGACTGCCAACAAAATATCTTTCACACAACAGTGGTAGATACATACAGAGCGAAGCAGATGGGAATTACAGCTTAAAAGTCTACCAACTGCGCTAATAATAATCATGATAATGATATCCACTACATATAGCACTAATATACTCCACATGGTGTTCCTGGCCGAAAAGTTTATTTTAACTCCTCGAGGACTGAACTAATTTTACCCCATGATTAAATATTAGTTTTCTCTGGTAAATCTTGTGAAACTTTTTTCGATTGGAATGGGTTTAAAAAATGGGCCTGTGTCTAGATATTGCTGATACAAACTTTTTATGTCCTTTTAATTCCTTCTCAGAATATCACAGTAAGGGTCCATTCACACGTCCGCAATTTCGTTCCGCCTTTAGCGGAACGGAATTGCGGACCCATTCATTTCTAAGGGCAGCACCGTGTGCTGCCTGGATCCGGACTTCCGGGTACACAACTCCGTTCCCGAAAAAAAATAGAACATGTCCTATTCTTGAGCGCAATTGCGGACAAGAATAGGCATTTTCTATTAAGTGCCGGCGATGTGTGGTCCGCATAATGTGAAACGCACATGGCCGATGTCCGTGTTTTGCGGATCCTCGGATCTGTGGATCTGCAAAACACACACGGATGTGTGAATGGACCCTAACATAATTTATAAAGCTTAAAAAAGACATACATCCATACACTTCAGTCTCACTGCTCTTACCGTAAAGAATCCTCTTCTATGTTTGTGAAACCTTCTTTCCTCCAGACGCAAAGGATGTCCCGTCGTCACAGTCACAGTCCTGGGAATGAATAGATGATGGGAGAGATCTCTGTACTGACCCCTGATATATTTATACATAGTTATTAGATCTCCCCTTAGTCGTCTTTTTTCTAAACTGAATAACAATAAGGGCTCATGCACGCGACCGTTGGGTGTTTTGCGGCCCACAAACGACGGATACTGGCCATGTGCATTCCTCATTTTGGGGAACAGAAGGGCCAGCCCCTAATAGAGTAGTCCTATCCTTGTCCGTAATGCGGACATTAGTAGGACATGTTCTATTTTTTGCAGATTGGTCATGCGGATTACGGACACGGAATGTACACAGAGTCATTTCAGTTTTTATTTGGCCCTGTTGAAGTGAATTGCTCAGCATATGGGCCCCAAAAATAAATAAAAAAGGGAACGGAATGAACACGGAAAAAAAAGGCGTTGTGCATGAGCCTTATTTTGATCATCTTTCTGGGTACTGTAGTCCACCCCTTCCAGTTATTACTTTAGATGCCTTCATCTGAACCCTCTAGCTCTATGATGTCTTTCTTGCACACTAGTATCCAAAGTTATACACAGTACTCCATGGATGGCCTGACTAGAATTTGTAAATTGGTAGAAATATGTTCTCATTATGGGCATTTATGACCCTTATGGATCCCATGATCTTATCAGTCTTGCTTAACATATTCAGTGTTGGTGAGAAGAAGCCACTTGTATATATAGAGTAGTTACTGTTATGGAAGGAGATGTGGCTCCGCATCTGTGGCTCCGTTCCGCGGTCCTGCTAAAAAAATATAACATGTCCTATTCTTGTCCGCTCTTTGCGGTCAAGAATAGGCATTTATATTGCCGGCGCCCGTTCCGTTCCGCAACACGGGCGGCTTCCGTTTTTTGCGGATCCGCGGTTTGCGGACCGCAAAAAACGGCACGGTCGTGTGCATGAGACCTAAAGCAAAGACTCATACATTCTGTCTATTCACTGCAGTTTGTCAAGGTTAATGCAATGAAATAGTAAGTCACCTCATTTCAACTCTGCTAACCAAAATTAAATGTGTTTCTAATTTAAAATCCCTAGCATACTGCAAATGCACCACTGAGAATTTTGCTTCCGAGGAGAGCATGTGACATCATTCATTAATGTGAAAAGTTCATGGGAATATGCCCAAATTAAAGAAAATATTTTCTGTCTGTCTGTCCATCTGTTCTTTGTTGGACATGGGTACCTTGCATTTTTTTCAGTGGATCACCAGGCATAAGTTTTTTAGTTCATCACATGTGAATTAGGCTACTTTCACACTAGCGTTCGGGCGGATCCGTTCTGAACGGATCCGCTCATAATAATGCAGACGGAGGCTCCGTTCAGAACGGATCCGTCTGCATTATTTTTAGCATAGAACAGCTAAGTGTGAAAATAGCCTAGTACGGATCCGTCCAGACTTTCAATGTAAAGTCAATGGGGGACGGATCCGCTTGAAGATTGAGCCACATTGTGGCATCTTCAAACGGATCCGTCCCCATTGACTTACATTGAAAGTCTGGACGGATCCGCACGGATCCGCACGCCTCCGCACGGCCAGGCGGACACCCGAACGCTGCAAGCAGCGTTCAGCTGTCCGCCTGTCCGTGCGGAGGCGAGCGGAGCGGAGGCTGAACGCCGCCAGACTGATGCAGTCTGAGCGGATCCGCCTCCATTCAGACTGCATCAGGGCTGGACGGCTGCGTTCGGGTCCGCTCGTGAGCTCCTTCAAACGGAGCTCACGAGCGGAAACCCGAACGCTAGTGTGAAAGTAGCCTTAACTGTAACATGCCGAAATGTAATCACTACACCCTAAGCAAAATTACATGAGAGCGGCTTCCTATATACAGTAACCTAAAGCCAATAGTGTTTCCTGGAGGTCATAAAAACTGTAATTAATAGCCTGCACCTCTGTTTGCCTCCAGTTTTATATGGATCCCATGGATTATACAGCATGCTCGGGAATAAGTTTACAATGTGTAGGAGAAGTAGTCATCTTAATGTGAATGTCCACCCTTAAACACTTTTTTTTATTATCTAAATAAGGCTGAGTTCACACGAGCGTGACAGATTTGGTCCGGATGCGTTCAGGGTGCGTTCAGTTAAACTCGCACCATTTTGCAAGCAAGTTCAGTCAGTTTTGGCTGCAATTGCGTTTAGTTGTTCAGTTTTTTCCGCGCGGATGCAATGCGTTTTGATGCATTTTTCACACGCGTGATAAAAAACTGAATGTTTACAAACAACATCTCCTAGAAACCATCAGTGAAAAACGCATTGCATCCGCACTTGCTTGCAGATGCAATGCGTTATTAACGCAGCCCCATTCACTTCTATGGAGCCAGGGCTGCGTTAAAAACGCAAAATATAGAACATGCTGCGATTTTAAAGCATTGCAGAAGTGATGCATGAAAAAAAATGCTCATGTGCACAGCCCCATTGAAATGAATGGGTCAGGATTCAGTGCAGGTGCAATGCGTTCACCTACTGCATTGCACCCGCGCGGAAATCTCGCCCGTGTGAACTCAGCCTAAGTGCAAAATCTGTTCTGATTAATTTTTAGTATATTTTTATAGCAGCTTGAGGTCCAAATTCTCAGCATAGAGATAGATTTACAGGGGTTATGTTGTGGAACATATTCTCTATTTTTCAAAACAGCACCTTGATCTGAATACATTTCTAATTGAATCTGATTAAAAATGCAATATAGCCAGTGAGATATTCAATAAAATGTATATGTATAGCGCCACCTGCTGTTTGTTCTTTTCCTTCTTTTATGTCCATCTCGCTGAGGTGGTTGTACATGCTCAGTTTAAATCTTTAACTGCCACCAGCCATATGTTCTGTTAGAAGCTGTGGTAGTTACAGAGAGAGATAGAGCTGCAGCGGAAAGGGCACACCCCTAAGCTGCCAGGCAGAAGATAATCTAGCAGAGCAATTGGAGCAGTGACTGTGGAGATCTCTGGATCCATATGAGGTACTGGGCTGGTTCTAGCTTTGTAAGGCTACTTTTACACTGGCGTTTTGGTTTCCGTTTGTGAGATCCGTCATGGGCTCTCACAAGCGGTCCAAAACGGATCAATTTTGCCCTAATGCATTCTGAATGGAAAAGGATCCGCTCAGAATGCATCAGTTTGCCTCCGATCCGTCTCCATTCCGCTCTAGAGGCGGACACCAAAATGCTCCTTGCAGCGTTTTGTGTCCACCTGACGATGCAGAGGCAAACCGATCCGTCCTGGCACACAATGTAAGTCAATGGGGACGGATCGGTTTTCACTGACACAATATGGCACAACAGAAAACTAATCCGTCCCCCATTGACTTTCAATGGTGTTCAAGACGGATCCGTTTTGGCTATGTTACAGATAATACAAACAGATCCGTTCTGAACGGATACATGCGGTTGTATTATCTGAACTGAAGCGTTTGTGCAGATCCATGACAAATCCGCACCAAACGAGAGTGTTAAAGTAGTCTTAGAAAGAGACTGTCATGTACTATATGATGCATGATTTTATTTTTTTACATGAATCATGGCACAACCCCTTTAATACAGAACTTTCCAACAGTTTAATATCAATGGCCTTTCCCCAGGATAGTATATCAATATCTGATTGTTGGAGTATGACACCCTATACCCCCTGAAGATGCACTGACATAACATTATTTAGTCACATGGCTTAAGCACAGTTCAGTCCCAATACCAAGGGCTGCAATACCAAGCACAGCCACTATAGAATGTATGGTGCTGTGGTTGGGAAGCTGTGAGGAGTGCTGCAGCCTCTTCAAACTGCTGATTGCCAGGGGTGCTCGGTGTCAGACCCCACCAATCCGATATTGATGACCTATCCTGAAAATAGGCCATCAATGTTAAACTGACAGAACACTCCTTTAAGATATCCAGAGCTAAGACATAAAAGCTAAATGGTGTTTAATGTTGGAGAATCACTTTACATTTACAGTGTACAAAAGTGCAAGAGGTGTGTCAGTATGCCTCTCACCTCATAGTTGAGAAATCTTCTTTTCCAACACATGAATACATCTCCCTTGTACAGTTCTAAATCTTCTGGTCTCTTTACACATTACATGATAAAACTGTCTGCTAGTGGGGACACTGTGTATATGAATTCATACAGTTACCACTGAACTCTATGGAAGCTGCAAAATCTATTTGCACTGAGCTCCCCTTGAAGTAAAATGCTGTGAATCTATGTGAATCCACACCAGGCCCACTGTCACTACAGGCCCCATAACAGTGGTGTGGTCTGCCTCTATGCTGAATATGTCATTAGTTGGAGGCACATAAAAGTACCCTATTATATTGGGCCATAACTGTCTATAGGCGCTTTATTGCTGATCTGAACAGCACGTATCTGTGTGCATGAGAGTTAAAATGACTGTACGTTAAGATGGATACCACAATGGTAGAATAGCATTCGAGATCCAAACATCTAAGGCTAGTTTCCCACTAGCGGTAAGGGACTCCGTACCATTATGGTCATCAGGGCCGGAGCGGTAGTCTGGGGGCACGCGTTCACTAGCGGCAGGACAGATCCGACAGGCTGTTCACCCGCCGGAGGTCCGTGCCGCTAGTGTGAAAGTACCCTAAAGGTTTTTTTATACTGGCCGATGAATGGCCCAGCGAACATTCATGCAAATACTGTTTCCGATCATTGCCCCATGTAAATATGCCATCAAATGTTCCAATTCGGGTAATAAATCTTCCCGTGTAAAAGCACTCTAAGGGTAGGGTCATATCTGTGGCAGAAAACTTTGGTAGTCTGATCTGGCAGAGGAACAGACTATCAGAGTTACCGTATCTGGCATAGCCGGACACTACCGGAGACCACAGGATCCCTATTCACTATAATGGGATCTGGGAGATTTTCTGCAAAAATGTGAGCTTTCAGGCCACATACAGATGCATGCTGCTTTATTTGTTATGCTGCCGGCATTTATGTCGCAAACCTGCTGGATCTAGGTATAATGAATGGGGATCCGGTGGTGTCCAGCTGTGTCAGATACAGTAAATTCAGTAGTCTGCTACTCTGCCAGAACAGACTACCGGATTTGCCTGCCGCAGACGTGAACCTACCCTACATCTGATAGAGACATCTGTCCTTTCGGTAACCTATATACATGATGCCATATTTCTCATCCAGAAATGTCCAAATCGGAATTAGCCATGCCAGTATATTATATAGACATCAAAGCAATTTATTTTAAATATCCAGAGAATCAATTAGGTAAAGTAAACAATAAAAAAACATACTTTCAATTTTCTTTAAATAAATAGTTACCAGAGAGGAAGAAGTTATTCTCTGAGGAGCAGTCATTTATTGGTAAGAGATTTTACAAGGGATATTTCCCATGTAATCTGACTCTTCTCTTTGGGTGACTTTTCTTTAGTGGATGGGAACGTTTTGTATATTGCCCCATCCCCCTCAGACTGTAATATTAGCACTCCCTAAAGAGAGAGTCCTCTGGCACATTCCACATACAGCATCCCCACCAGGAAATCTTACAGCAGACACATGAAGGAAGGAAACTGTACGAGTTGAAAGAAATAAACAAGCAAAACTGGCAGCTGGGGTCTTGGGAACATGTTACACTTGGAAGTCTGCTACACATCAGTGATTTCATGGAAGAAAAATAGTACCATAGAACCTTAAAAAGTTAATAATGCATTCTAATACATAATGCAAGTACTGTATATGGCTCAGAGAGTAGCACAATCCTGGACAGGATGTGAGAGCTGCAGGTCAGATCAGGGCCGGCCTTAGGTGTTCAGGCGCCCTGTGCGAGCTAACCTTGTGGCGCCCCCCCCCCCCCCCCCCAAAAAAAAAAAAACACTGCTTGTTGCTGGCATCATGGCATAGGCTGGCTGACTATCCAACCAAGTAGTTACCAGCCCGCACACCCCAAAGGCCGGTGTAATGTTATACTCCCCTACTTCGTGAGATTTCCCTACCTTCGTCACTTCCGGTCGCACCGGACATGACGTGAGGAGGTGTGCAGCGCCGTGCAGGCTCACAACGACGGGTTAGGGAAATTTCACAGCAGAGTGCACATGCGCCGGGAGCCTCGCCGGCGGTTAGGGTAGGGAAAAACTATGGGCCAGTGTGCAGGCGCAGTGATCGGATGGATGTTCTCAGCTGGACACCGGCCGACACTGCGCATGCACCGGGAGCCTCACCAGCGGTTAGGGAAGGGAAAAATTACGTACGGGCCAGTGCTTTTTCCCTACCCTAACCGCTGGTGAGGCTCCCAGCGCATGCGCAGTGTCGGCCGGTGTCCAGCTGAGAACATCCATCCGATCACCGCACCTGTGCACTGGCCCATAGTGTGCCCCCCCAATACCCCAGTATAATAAACATTGGTGGCGCAGTGGGCCCCCTCAATATAACAAACATTGGTGGCGCAGTGCGCCCCCCCAACACCCCAGTATGATAAACATTGGTGGCGCAGTGCACCCCCCCAACACCCCAGTATAATAAACATTGGTGGCGCAGTGGGCCCCCCAACACCCCAGTATAATAAACATTGGTGGCGCAGTGCGCCCCCCCCACATATAATAAACATTGGTGGTGCAGTGGGCAGTGCCAATGAGGGTTAAAAAATTAAAAAATAATTAACTCACCTCCTCCAATTGATCGTTTCCTGTTCTTTCTTCATGACCTGTCAAAGGACCTGTGGTGACATCACTGTTCTCATCACATGATCCATCACATGATCCATCACCATGGTAATGGACCATGTGATGAGCTCAGTGACGTCACCACAGGTCCTGAAGACAGAACAGGAGACCGGCAGCTACGCGATCAACTGGAGGAGGTGAGTTAATTTTTTTTATTATTTTTTAACCCTCATTGGCACTTCCCACTGTGCCACCAACGTTACTTTCTATACTGGGGTGTTGGGGGGGAGGGGGCCGCACTGTGCCACCAACGTTTCTTATACTGGGGTGTTGGGGGGGCGCACTATGCCACCAACGTTTCTTATAAAGTTATACAAATACAGGAGGCGGGTGCCGGAATCAAATAGCCGGCACCCGACCTCTGTGACAGGGAGCTGCGATCAGCGGCAGTTAACCCCTCAGGTACCGCACCTGAAGGGTTAACTCAACTGCCGCTGATCGCAGCTCCCTGTCACAGAGGTCGGGTGCCGGCTATTTGATTCCGGCACCCGCCTCCTGTATTTGTATAACTTTATAAGAAACGTTGGTGGCACAGTGGCCACAGCCCCTCCCCTCCTCCTCCTCCCGTCTCTCTTCTTATTGGCAGCGGCGGGGGCAGCAGGCAGGTCAGACACAGGGGAGGAGGAATCAGGTCAGACAGGGGAGGGGGAGATGGAGGGGGCGCCCCGAGGTAGAACACAAGTGCAGCCTCGCCTGCCGCTGCCTCATATACATTGCGAGCTGTCGGCCGCCCAGCGCCCCTGTTGCTATGGCGCCCTGTGCGGCCGCACAGCCCGCACACCCCAAAGGCCGGCCCTGGGTCAGATAATTTAGTCTGTCATGCAATTTGTGGTTATTGTAAAGGATCATATCGCTCTAACTACTAATAAAGTAATAATAGCACATTTATAGCCTGCAGGTCCTTATGGCGACTGCACCTGTCAAGGGGTGGTATATATTAACAAGTCAGTTCTTTAAAGGCTATGTACACCTTTGAAAGGCAATTTTTATTTATGATTGCATGTTACTCATTTTTGGCTAAAAATATTTTTTTCAATTGGCCTTTATAAAAAATACTGAGCTGGTTTGTCACAAAGGTTTACAAGTTTTTTTTTCTAGCTGTGTGACTGGTATTTTCACTTTGTGCTGATCATCTAATAAACCTTTTTTCTAAACTACTAAGAGGTCATAAACATTTATTTAAGCCACATTCTTATTAGTAAGATAAGAACTGAGCTATGATTAGTGTTTAGGAGGTCACAGAGCAGAGATAAGGAGTCCATCTGCTCCTGGTCTGACGAAAAAGACAGAAAATCCAAAGGGTGCTTCTAGAGCATCTCAGCTCTGTACAGATAAAGACCAATCGAAAAAATGAGTACAATGCAATCATTTTAAACAATTGGCTCCAAAGGTGCACGAAGCCTTTAACCCTTTCGCTACCAGCACGGCGCTGGAGTGATAGGCATACATGGCGCCCGCTCGCACGTGTAGCGGGCGCCATGTCCGGTAGGTCTCTGCTGTTCCAAACAGCAGAGATCTGCGGCTAATTACCGTGACTGGCAATAATTGCGATTGTGGTAATTAAAGGCTTTAGCGCGCTCTTCCGGGCATCCTACCAGCATCCCCTGTGGCCAATGGGGATGTCGGTAATTGGTTTGAATGGGCTCAGCCTCGCTGAAGAGACTGAGAATAATTAAAATGCAATTCTTATTTTGGCCAGCAGATGGCAGGCCAACATAAGAAATGAGCAATTCTCAATCATAAGTCCCGTTTAAAAATACATAATTGTTCAAAATTAAAAATAAAAAAATAGATTTTATAGGCTCATATATGAGCTTCAAAATCATTACAAAAAATAAAAAATGTAAAAAATATATCAAAAATTAAAAAAATATAAAATTACTGCCTTTCCGTATAATAATAAAATAAATACCTAAATAACAAAAAATAGAAACATCATGGGTATCACTATGACCAAAAATGCTCGTACTATTAAAATATAAAAATATTTTTCCAATGAATGACATAACAGAAAAAAGGGTAAAAATTGTGAATTTGGAATTTTGTCATTGCTTCTCTTACCCAGAAAAATGTAATAGAATGTGATGAAAAAGGCACACACACTCCAAAATGGTATAAATAAAAACTACAGATTGTCCCGCAAAAAATTAGCCCCCCACACAGCTCAGTAGATATAACTATAAAAAAAATTATGGGGGTCAGAATATGGTGATTTAAAATTATTTTTTTCGTTTTTAAAGTTAGACATAAAAATCCTATACATATGGGGTATTGTTGTAATCGTACTGACCCACAGAATGAAGGGCATGGGTCAGTTTTGCCACACATGGAACGCAGTGCGAACAAAATCCGTAAAACTGTGGAGAAATTGTGTGTTTTTTGGTCCAATACCACCCGATTTATTTTATTTTTACCGCTTCCCACTACATTGTATGCCAAAATTAATGGTGGAAATAGAAAGTAAAACTTCTCCCACAAAAAATAAGCCCTCAGACAACTATGTGAACGGAAATATAAAAAAGTTATTGGTCAAGGAATATAGGGAAGAAAAATGAAAACGCAAAAGAGAAAAAACCTCCAGTGTACTAAGGGTTAAGTAGTTTCATTAAAAGGAGGAAAAATAGGCATAGGCCAAATTGTGGTTAGACAACTGGGTCAGCACATCTCCAAAAGAGGTTCCTTGTGAAGTGTTCTCAATATGCATGAGTTAGTACCTAACAAAAGTGTTTCAACCAGTGAACCGGAAAAATAATCATGGGTGCCCAAGGATAATTAGTATGTACAAAGAATGAAATCTATCTTGCACGCCCTGATCCTACAGAAGAGCTTCTTTAGCATATTGTTGAAAACATATTGTTGAGAAAGTAAATGCTAGGTCTGATAGAACTGTGTCAGAACATACTGTGCATCACAGCTTGCTGTGTATGTGCCTGCAAACTGGTCAGATTCCCCATGCTTGTCCACTGCCAAAGGTGCCTAAAATTGGTACATGAGCATAAGAACTGGAGCTAAAGAAGAAAATGATGTGATAAATCACATATTACATTATATCCATTACATCATATGGTTGGACAGATGTGTGTGTGTGCATCTCTCAGTTGGAAAAGAGATGGCACTGGGAGGCTCAGTGGGATGTCAAGGCAATGTCATATTGTGGGTGATGTTCTGCAAGGAACAATGGCATTCATATAATTGTTAATTTGACATGTGCCACCTACCTGTTGTTGAAGACCACATACACCCCTTCAGGGCACTGGTATTATCTAATGGCAGTGCCTCTTTCAGCATTATAATGCTTCTTGCCACACTGTAAAACTTTTTCAGGAATGGTTTGAGGAACAGGACAACATTTTCGATGAGGTGATTTGGCCTCAAAATTCCCCAGATCTCAACCCAATTGAGACCAGTAGGATGTGCTGGAAAAACAAGTCTCACCCATGGAGGCCCCAACTCACAACGTATATCTGTGGTCATGGTTTGGTGCCACACCTTCAGAAGTCTTGTGGAGTCCATATTTCAACATGTCAGGAACCTGGGGCAATGGGACACACTGCTACTTGCCACAACTCCATATACACACATGCTTGGCTTGTGTTTATTTCAATTGTAAGAGGGGAAAAAAGCCAATGCCACAGCAAGAGACAACCAGGAATGTTAAATTCCTGAACATCTACTGGTGGGAAAAAAGTTTTGTGTGAACACTTAAAATTAAACTTGATCCAGTGATGTTCATTTGTAATGTAATGTGAATTTAAAAGATTTGAAAATGAATATGCTTACTTAGGCTACGTGAATACATATATTTACAAAGTTTTATTCATTTTAAGATAACACAGACAAATCACATACTGAATAAAAAAAGTAAATACATCAATGGGGTGAGACTCTGTCGTTCATCATAGGCGTGCGCACAGGGTGTGCCGGGTGTGCCTGGACACACCCTAATAGGTTTGTCACCTCCGTGCTTACTGCCCCCCAGCTGATTCCCCTGTCTGTTTTGCTGGCTGCCGCCGCCCGCCGCACTGTCGATTCATTTACAATACCTGGCTGTGGGCTGCCGGCGGGTGGTGGCTAGTATTCACATACCCCTTAGTTATATTACCCTCTGTATAATGTACCCTGATACCCCTCAGTTATATAATATAACTAAGGGGTATCAGGGGACATTATTATACAGGAGTAATATAACTTAGGAGGGCTATCAGGGGACATTATACAGGGGTTATATAACTTATATTACCCCTGTATAATGTCCTTGATAGCCCTCAGTCATATGTCATCCACAGATTCCCCCATAACACTGTGTCATCCACAGATCCCTCATAACACTGTGTCATCCACAGATCCCCCATAACACTGTGTCATCCACAGATCCCCCATAACACTGTGTCATCCACAGATCCCCCATAACACTGTGTCATCCACAGATCCCCCATAACACTGTGTCATCCACAGATCCCCCATAACACTGTCATCCACAGGTCCCCCATAACAGTGTGTCATCCACAGATCCCCCATAACACTGTGCCATCCACAGATCCCCCATAACACTGTGTCATCCACAGATCCCCCATAACACTGTCATCCACAGGTCCCCCATAACAGTGTGTCATCCACAGATCCCCCATAACACTGTGTCATCCACAGATCCCCCATAACACTGTGTCATCCACAGATCCCCCATAACACTGTGTCATCCACAGATCCCCCATAACACTGTGTCATCCACAGATCCCCCATAACACTGTCATCCACAGGTCCCCCATAACAGTGTGTCATCCACAGATCCCCCATAACACTGTGTCATCCACAGATCCCCCATAACACTGTGTCATCCACAGATCCCCCATAACACTGTGTCATCCACAGATCCCCCATAACACTGTCATCCACAGATCCTCCATAACACTTTGTCATCCACAGATCCCCCATAACACTGTGCCATCCACAGATCCCCCATAACAGTGCACCTGCGCACTATGGAGAGACTGAAAGGAGGGGAAGATCCGCGGAAGCAAGCAGAGGACAGCACAGCAGGCGACTGAATAGCTTCTTTTGTAAGTAAATTACTTTATTATAGTGCTGAAACTGCTTTAAACTCTAAAGAAAAGTTTTGGAGAGTGTTTCTCTCTTACTCAGGTCTGAAGCAATACCGAGGAAGAAAGGAAAACTCTTGAAAGCTTGTCTTTTAAGTATTAGGATAGTACAATAAAAAGGTATCCCTGCATACCGCAATACTTTCGTATTTTGTAATCTTATTTATATATACCGTACTTATTTTGTTTTTTTCAGTAGTATGATTAAATGGTGACAATTATTAGTGCCCCCCCCCCCCCCATTTTTGACTGTGGTATATTATGTGCCCTCCCCCCTATATATTGTTCCTAGGCGCAGAGATGGAGTCACGGCAATGCTAGGGTGAATACACACATGCGCAGGGCATGTGTTTGTGCTTTAGGGTGCACACCCTAATGCAATAGGCTGCGCACGCCTATGTCGATCATGCTATAACACATGGCTGTCTACCACGTTATAACACATGACCAACAACCCAGGGTGTACAAAACACACTTAGGGCAAACCAATACTTACATCCTACCTAGCATGAAGTTTCATGTGAAATCCCACAAATGTATGCGTGCCACAGAGTTTAAACCTTTTAGCCCCTCCTTCACTGTGCAGCACGCATGTCTCTGAGATCACTCAGGAATGTGGTCTTATCAGCACAACGGGGGATGGGTACTAGACTACAAGGCACATCATTGCACAGAATGGTATTATAGGGGAACAGAATTAAAGGGACAGAACCAATCAGTATTTAAAAAATACCCTTATAATACAGCATTGCAGACATTTTATCAACCATTGGATGTCTTGTGGTATGAACCCCCAGGTTGCATAGGCAAATCATTGTGATAAAACAGAATATGTTAAAATAGAAGCCTAACTGGGGTTACCGTATATATATTTTTTCCATGCTTATCTAAATATTTATGATGATGTTCATTAAATGATGTCTACTTTGTCAAATAGTCTAAGGGACCTTTTACACTAGCACAGATCGAGACCATTATCTGCGATCAACATTCTTATAAACTGTCATTTCAGTAGGTAGGGACGAACATGGACAGTGAGCCCTAGCTAGGACCCTGTCCACTTTCCCTGCCTACCTGCAGAGCAAGCCCTAAACAGCAAGTCTACAACTGGGCAACGATCTCTATTCTGCTAAGGTGCAAGACAAACAACACAAATACACAGACAACACAAAGACATGGCCATACAGAAATGGGTCGGAACCAAGAGGACCAGAAAGTACCAAATTGAGAGACAGAGAAAAATCCAAAAGCCAAGCTGAGATCAGAACCAGACGGGAAACTCAGTAATAATATGTGAGGCAGAGAGCGGTCAAAGGCAGACTGCAAAGGCATGTAAAACTTTTTTGTAGATTTAATAAAATATTGTACTATTACCACTGTGTAGTAGATTATTTATCTTTAGAATTATTATCTTTTGCCTATACATTTTGGTTTGGTTTTCTGGTATAGTGTTCAGTATAGGCCTTCTTTATTTGTCAAATGGGAAAAATTTAGTTTGGATGTTCAAAGGCAGACTGAGGTCAGTAACATGAACAATCCAAAATCACACAGAACCGGAAAAGAGAGCACAGCTAGGGAGTCGGAGACTATCACTTGCAAAGCTGCATAGCCAGAAAGGACTTCAAATAAAGCGCTGAGTCCCGGATCTAGGACCTGATAGGTCCATTAGCTCAGCAATGATCGGAGCATGGATTAGCTATAAACCTGACTGGTGACCTGAGCTGTCATTCAGCCCACAGCGTGAATATGCTGCAGGGAGAGACAGAGTATTGCTCTATTACTAAGAATGCGACGTCACCGGGGGGAGAGGCCCGGTAGCACTTGCCACCCGACACTGCCACGCTGTGGCAGAGACTGCAATGCTGGAGCCCAGGCAGGTAAGTTCATGACACAAACGGCTCACTTCTGATCATTGCCCTCTGCATCGGCCTATATAAATGGACTCTTAGTCTTAGCTGCAAAAATCGAAGCATCCAGCATTCAGGAATAAAATGCAATCCTTTGGTTGGGACAAATATTACATTTAAAATCCAAGTTGCCTATATGTTGAATACTGGTACAATTCATTTCTGTAAATACATTTTTATGACTTTTGACATTTTACACATCTCTTGTAAAAGTGGTTGTGTTTAGATTTGTTAGTACACCAGATTTATCAACTGTGACTTTTTAAAAACCCACAAAAAAGATGTAATGTTAGTCCAGAGAGGAGTGCCAAAACTGCAAAATTCTGTCCAATGTGTAGCTGCTGTAGCTGGTTACTGCTGGTTACCATTCACCTAAACAAAGCAAGGGAGCTGGCATAGATTTAAGGCTGTTAGGCCCCTTTCACACGTGATGCATTGCGCCCGCACGGAATCCGGACCCATTCATTTACATGGGGCTGTGTACCTGAGCGATGTTTTTCATGCAGCACTTTTGCGTTGTGTGAAAATCGCTGTATGTTCTAAATTCTGCAGTTTTCACGCAACGCTGGCCCCATAGAAGTAAATAGAGCTGCGTGAAAATCGCATCCGCAAGCAACGGATAGTTTCTAAGAGATGTTTGTAAATATTCAGTTTTTTATAACGCACGTGCAAAACGCATTAAATCGCATTGCACCCGTGTGAAAAAAACTGAACAACTGAACACGATCGCAAGCAAAACTGAATGAACTTGTTTGAGAAATCGCGCAGTTTTCACTGAACGCATCCGCAACGCATCCGGACCTAATCCGGACACGCTCGTCTGCAAGGGGCCTTAGTCTCCGACGGTGGATGCTCCTTAGTTATGTAGAGGCCAGCGCAGGGGTATTAAGACTGTTGTCTAAAACGCCGGTCTTAATAAATGACCCCATACAGTTTTTGTTTTTCAGTTAAACTCATGGATGGTATTGTGTTTCCGGGCTCATTGGATCACAAACTACTTAAGAAAGATGTTCCACATTATCAACCCCTTCACGCATTTTCATGTACATGTAAGTGAGGGAATGCGGCTCCTTGCCGCATCCTCACATGCATGTACGTGATGTGATCGGGAGGGTGCAGGAGCTGCACCTGCCCAATCTGCAGCATAGGACCATCTGTTACTGATAGCCAGGCCCCTGCTGCATCCACCTGCTGTATGCGGTGATGCCGGCAGATTAACCCTTTCACATTCCGCGGTCAGCGCTGACGGCGGCACGTGCATGGTTTGCAGAGGAAGAGGGCTCCCGCTGACTCCATCGGCACCTCGCGCTGCCATGACAGGCCCGATGCCTTACACAGGCATCGGAGCCTGTCAGCTATGGAAGCCCTGGAGATCCAGCCAGCAGGCTGGGTCTCCTAGGCCAGTGTTTCCCAACCAGTGTGCCTCCAGCTGTTGCAAAACTACAACTCCCAGCATGCCCACACAGCCAAAGGCTGTCCAGGCATGCTGGGAGTTGTAGTTTTGCAACAGCTGGAGGCACACTGGTTGGGAAACACTGTCCTAGGCAACTGTCAATGTGTTACTGTGTAGGATGCTGACAGTTCAATTCAGTACAATACAGAATGTATTGTACTGAATTAAAACAGGGATCAAATCCTGAAAAGGTGACAGTGGGACAAATATAAAAAGTAAAAACAAATTGAAAAAAAGTGTTTTTTTATAATAAAAAATTAAAGTTTCAAGTAAAAAACAAAAACAAAAGCCCCCTCACTATAAAATGTTTAATGTGTTTAAAAAATATATATAATAAATTACAGACAGACATGTTAGGTATCGCCGTGTCCGTAACGACATGCTCTATAAAAATGTCACATAATCTATTATCTCTGGTGAACGCCGTAAAAAAATAAAAATAAAAACTGAGCAAAAAACTGCCATTGTTTTGTCACTTTACATCACAAAAAGTGTAATTCCAAGAGATCAAAAAGACATGTGTACCCCCAAATAGTACCAATCAAACCGTAATCTCTTCCCACAAAAAATCAGCCCCTACCTAAGACAATCACCAAAAAGGTAAAAAAAAATATGGCTTTCAGAAAATGGAGATACTAAAACATGATTTATTTTTCTCCAAAAATGCTTTTATTGTGTAAAACTGAAATAAATGTAAAAAAAAAAGAAATATTAGGTATCACATGCTCTATAAAAATATCACATGATCTATCGCCTCAGGTGAATGCCGTAAAAAAAATATATATATATAAAAACTGCCAAAAATTCTATTTTTTTGTGTCACCTTCCAAAAAGTGCAATTCCAATCGATCAAAAAGTCTTACACACTCCAAAATTGCACCAATCAAACTGTCACCTCTTTCCGCAAAAAAAAGGGAGCCTATCTAAGACAATCGTACAAAAAAAATCTAAAAAATATGGCTTTCAGAAAATGGAGACACTAAAACATGTTTTTTTTCCTTCAAAAATGCTTTTATAGTGTAAAAATGAAATACATTTTAAAAAAGTATACATATTAGGTATCGCCACATCTGTAACGACCTGCTCTATAAAAATATCACATGGCCTAACTCCACAGGTAAACACCGTAAAAAAACAAGCAATTTTTTTTTTTTGTTACCATACATCACAAAAAGTGTAAGCCCAAGTGATCAAAAAGACATATGTACCCCAATACAGTACCAATCAAACCAACATCTCATCCCACAAAAAATGAGCCCCTACATAGGACAATTGCCTAAATGACAAAAAAAAGACTGAAATAAAAATAAAAAAAGTAGACATATTAGGTATCTCCACATCCGTATGACTTGCTCTATAAAAAATATTATATAACTTACCCCCTAAGGTGAACACCATAAAAAAAAACTTAACAAAAATGCCTTTTTTTTTGTCACCTTTCAATTACAAAAAGTGTAATACCAAGCGATCAAAAAGTCATATGCAACTCAAAATAGTACCAATAAAACAGTCATCTCTTCGTGCAAAAAATTAGCCCCTACATAAGACAATCGCCCCCCAAAAAAAAAAAATGGCTTTCAGAAAATGGAGAGGCTAAAATATGATTGTTTTTTTCAAAAATGCTTCTAGTGTATAAAACTGAAATACATAAAAAAGTTAATATATTAGGTATCACCGCATCCGTAAAAATGATCTACCTTCTCAGTTGACCGCTGTTAAAAAAAATAAACAAATGAAAACTGTGCCAAAATAGCAATTTTTTTGTCACCTTGCCCCAAAAAAGTGTCATATTGAATTTTGAAAAAATCATATGTACCCAAAAATGATACCAATAAAAATGTCAGCTCTTCCTGCAAAAAAAGAACCCCTGTACAAGACAATTGGCAGAAAAATAAAAGAAATGTAGTTTTCAGAAATGAAGACATAAAAACATTATTTTTGTTTTCAAAAATGCTTTATTATGTAAAACTGAAACAAAAAATGTCACATATTTGGTATTGTCGCATCCATATCAACCGGCTCTATAAAAGCAACACATGATCTATCCCGTCAGGAGAACTCTGTAAAAAACTAAAAATTAAAACTGCCACAACCTTGCCTCTCAAAAAGAGTAATATTGAGCAATCAAAAATCATATGTAAACCAAAATAGTACCAATAAAACTGTCACCTCAGCCCGTAGTTTACAAAATGGGGTCACTTTTTGGGAGTTTCTACTCTAGGGATGCATAAGGGGGTCTTCACATGTGACATGAAGATAAGTCGGTCAGCACTCGCTTGAATGCACGCCGCGCGGGACCATCTGAACCATGCATGTGTTGGTTTACAATTCACATTAACTTGTGATAGCCAAACAGTGAGTTTCCTTGATACAAGGGTAATTAAGGATCCTAATGGTAACCTCCCTACAGATATATTTAGAAAAGAGACAGACAGGAACAGTATCCTCCACTTTTCCAGTGCTCACCCACCGTCTTTGAAAAGGGCAATTCCTAGGTCCCAGTATCAGAGAGTAAGACGTATTGTCTCTGATCCCTCTATACAGGGACTCAGGATTGACGAAATGACTAGGAGGTTTGAGGAAAGAGGGTATCCCTCATCTGCCTTAAGAAAAACCGTGAGTGATCTAGATAATCCTTGTAGATCTAATAAAGAAGACACCCCACGAGTGGCCCTGATTCATAAATACCATCCTTTTAATCATAAATTAGACAACATTGTGAGGAAGCACTGGCATCTGTTGGGAAAAGCATACCCCCACATTGAAGAATTAAAAAATCCCCCGCTCATTTGTAACAAAAAAAAACTAGTTACAGAGACAAGCTAGTGCGCGCTGATATGGGGAGCCCCAAAGGCATACTCAAACAGAGCGTACTAGCCACACAGCAGAAGGGTACGTTCCCTTGTCTGCATTGCTTCCAGTGTTCAAATATAATTAAAGGACCCAATATTTATCACCCACATACTGGACGAACATATCCAGTGGATGGTTTTTTTCACCTGTGAGTCTACTAATGTAGTATATCTAATTAAATGTCCTTGTGGGTTAATATATATTGGTGAGACTATGCAAACTATCAGAGATCGCATTGGAAAGCATAAGTCCACTATTAGGACTAAGAACTTATTGCTCCCAATTCCCTCCCATTTTGAAAAATATAAACACACTATCGCCCAATTGAAATCCCAGGTAATAGAACGGGTCATTAGACCCAGAAGGGGAGGGGATATTAAGAAGTTATTACTACGTCGGGAGGCCTATTGGATCCATACCCTAGACACCCTGCACCCCAGAGGTCTCAACAGGGATTATGAAATCACACATATTTAAGATTCTTTGTCAACTAATGCATCATTCCTGTTTAATTTGGTGATCTAATATATATCATCATTATTTTTTAGACATCGTCTACTCAATGAAGGATCTCTCATCTGAGATGGTATCTATAACATATAATACAATTTAAGTGTCTTGATACATTGCCGCTACATGGTTTCCTTTCTTTGTTACTTATTGGCTACCTTCCATGTACCACACCTTCCGGGGTCTGATGTCACTGGGAGGTTCCTTATCCCTGGCATTATAGGTGTATATAAACCTGTGTTTTGTGATGGACATTTACATTGTTGAAAAAGGCTACCACAGCCGAAACGCGTCCTAGCATACAGGACATATTGTTACTTTGTCAATAAATTCGTTACAAGCATCAAGTCACGTCTGCTGGGATTCTTCACATGTGACATGGCAACTTAAAATTATCCCAGTGAAATCTGCCCTCCAAAATCCATATGGCCCTCTTTTCCCTCTGCGCCCTGCCGTGTGCCCTTACAGCAGTTTACCACCACATGTAGGGTGTTTCTATTAACTGCAGATTCAGGGTAATAAATATTGAGTTTTCTTTGGCTGTTAAACCTTACTGTGTTACAGGGAAAAATAGATTAAAATGGATAATCCTCAAAAAAAAGGGAATTTTTTTCAAATTTCACCTCCATTTTCCTTTTATTCTTGTGGAATACTTAAAGGGTTAACAAAGTTTGTAAAATCAGTTTTGAATAACTTGAAGGTTGTAGTTTCTAAAATGGGGTCATTTATGGGTGGTTTCTACTATGTAAGCCCAACAGTGACTTCATAACTGAACTGATCCTTAAAAAGTGGGTTTTGGAAATTTTCTTCTAAATGGCTTCTAAAATTTTCTTCTAAATTGCTTCTAAAATTCTAAGCCTTCTAGCGTCCTAAAAAACATGTACAGTAACAACTATTTTATGAGGTATCACAATCTGCTTTAAAAACATTCAAATTTCAAAATGGTGAATTTTTCCCAAATTTTCTGTAAATTTTTAAATTTTTGTGAAACATATTGACTAAAATTTATTACTAACATAAAGTACAATATGTCACAAGAAAACTATCTCAGAATCGCTTATATAGGTGAAAGCGTTCCAGAGTTATTACCACATAAAGTGACTGTCACGGAAGGTGTACAGGAAACAAGACAATACAAAATGAATATATGACTCACTGGATCCAAAACTAGGGAACAAAAAGGGAGACCCCTGCATAAGACCTGGCACTTTTCCCTGACTGCTCAGCCTATGCGAACATCCCAATGGTAGATGATCGCATATCCTCGTACCTCGACTGTATAACACCTGAACACCCTACAATAGTGAGGGGACACGACCACCGGCTCCCTACACTAGACACGGAGGGAGTCAGGGTCAATTGGGATCCAGCAAACAGAAAATCACAAATGAATGTACAACACTTATCTTGTAGAAGACTGGGAAATAGGATCAGCATGCACACACACTCCAGGAAGTTGTATAAACCGCACACTAATGCATTATGGGGAGGAATTTAAAGGGATACAATCAGTCCAACTACATGACAGCTGAGAGAGAAATTCTGTTATGCATAATAATTTGAAACATTTTGAGTTTTTAATTTGTGGAAAAAAATACCGTTATCATTGGGAGGTTTGTTCAATTTGATTTATACTCTAACGGTTGATGACTTAAAAATCATACTGACTGTCATTTGCATCAACCAACAAGAGAACTCCAGCAGTTATGATGCGGAAGGGTGAACTTTTATTGAAGTGCGGCCTTTAAAAACAGTGATGTTTTGGCCTGATGTGGGCTTTATCAAACTGGTGCCGCTTAGAGAAGATGGGAAAATAGCTTACCTACTCGTGCAACTGCACGCCACCCAGATTCTCTTAGCGCAGCTATTTCCTTCACTTTCCCATCTTCTCTAAGCGGCACCAGTTTGATAAAGGCCACATCAGGCCGAAACGTCACTGTTTGTATAGGCCGCGCTTCAATAAAAGTTCACCCTTTCGCATCATAACTGCTGGCGTTCTCTTTATTGTTATATACGGGGTGGGAACCTGACTCCGAGCATTTATTGGCAAAGTGCCACAGAGTTTTACGTTAGATTTGCAAAAACTATTTATGAAAATCAGAGAAAAATATCATTTGCATAATAATTTGGAACGCAGTGTACTAGTCTGTACCATTTCATAAAAAAAAGGGATGCACTCGGAATACATTTAGTGGAATATGGACATAGCCTTAAGTGTTGTTTTCTGTATATACAAGCACAAATGCTTTTTGCGAAGAGGGCCCAATAGAAGCTTTAATCAATGTCATGAACTTTGTGGGCTATGGTTGGAATCAAATGTGTTATTTCTGCACATACACCACTTCCCTTCACAGACTTCCACAATTTTATTTATAGTCTTTTGGATATCAGATTTCTTGCAGGATTGTGTAAAATGAGAGAGTAGCATTGCAATGTATTTTGCATTATGCTGAAAACAGCAAAGTCAGCTTGTTCTTTAGCTTATTCTTTTGCACTGTGCTGTACTCCTTTGTCTCTTTATTCTACAGTATCTCACAAAAGTTAGTCCAACCCTCACATATTTGTAAATATTTTATTATATCTTTTCATGGGACAGCACTGAAAATATGACAATTTGATACAATGTATAGTCAGTGTACAGCTTGTATAACAGTGTAGATTTGGTGTGCCCTCAAAATAACTCAACACACAGCTATGTCTAACCCGCTGGCAACAAAAGTGAGTACACCCCTAAGTGAAAATGGCCAAATTGTGCCCATTTAACAAGTTTCCCTCTCCGGAGTTAATGTGACAAGGTCTCAGGTGTGAATGGGGAGTGGTTGTGTTAAATTTGGTGTTATCGCCCTCACACTCTCTCATATAGGTCATTGGAAATTCAACATGGCACCTCATGGCAAAGAACTCTCTGCTCTACATAAAGATGGCCTAGTCTATAAGAAGATTGCTAACACCCTTAAACTAAGCTGCAGTATGGTGGCCAAAAACAGGCTTCAATATGGTTGACCAAAGAAGGTGAGTGCATATGCTCACCATCATATCCAGAGGTTGTCTTTTCAAAATAAACACATGAGTGCTGCCAGCATTGCTGCAGAGATTAAAGGGGTGGGGGGCAGACCATACACCACACACAGCATCAAATTATTCTGCATGGCTTTCGTCCCAGAAGGAAGCCATTTCTAAAGATGATGCACAAGAAAGCCTGCAAATAGTTTATTGAAGACAAGCAGACTAAGGACAAGGATTACTGGAACGATGTCCTGTGGTCTGATGAGACCAAGATAAACTTATTTGGTTCAGATGGTGTAAAGCGTGTGTGGCAGCAACCAGGTGAGGAGTACAAAGACAAGTGTGTCTTGCCTACAGTCAAGCATGGTGGTGGGATTGTCAAGGTTTGGGGCTGCATGAGTGCTGCCGGCTGTGGGGAGCTACAGTCCATTGAGGGAACCATGAACATGTACTTTGACATACTGAAGCAGAGCATGATCCCCTCCCTTCGGAAACTGGGCCGCAGGGCAGTATTCCAACATGATAACTGTAAGACACTCTCCTGTTCCGCGATACACTGGGGCCACCAGGGGTCTTCGTGGGGCTCGGCCTGCGGGAGACCCTGTTGGAGTAGCAGGACAGGTCACACATGTGCCTAGGGAGTCTTCGGTTCCGACTCCTTTACGGGCAGACATGCTAGTGCGTCCGCATGGCCGCTGGAGGGGAAGACCGCCAGGGTCTCGGAGGCAGATTGAACGGACTGGTGGCGGCACGCAGCGGCCGGTCCTGGCTTCGGTGTCACCTGCGGGTTCCGTTCCGGTGTCCGCGCCGATGCGATTGTGTATTCATGCTGGGCCGCTCGAGCGTCTGCATGCACGCTCGAGAGGAGGTTCGCAAAAGGATACGCGGCCGAACATACGTGCATCTTATTCGCTACGCCAGCCGCTGACGGGGAAAATACCTGTACATAAATTCTAGTAGATTAGAGGGCAGACATGGGTTAAGTGACTAAGGACCAGCCTAAGCCACACAAGTGTCAGGGATTAGGATCATTATATGACCTATGAGGAATAGACACATGGCACGTTGTGATTGGCTAGCAGGTACTTAAAAGGTGATCTCCCTGGCTGGTCAGTGCCCACTGTTGTTTTGACAACCTGGGTGTATGTTGCAGTTCATATTCTCCCAGACTTACCTGTGCAAGACCTCTGCCTTCCTCGATTTTTCTCTGAAGACTGCCTCTGGATACCTCATCTTTGCTGAACAGTTTGTCTCATGTATGACCTTGGATTGGACCCTAGAAATCCTGAGGTCTCATCCCTAGGTACCACGTTACTCGGACTAATACTGCGCATAAGAACTTTGGCCTGGTCATTGGCTGTCCCCCTTGGTGTTTCCCTGCACAGGTTATTATTCGGGTTGGTTACCTGTATATGCTTACTGGTTTGGACTGTACTGCCATTTATTTAATAAATCCACTATTGTTTAACCTCTGTCTGGTTGCTTGGGGTTCTGCATTATTACAATTATGACCCCAAACACACCACCAAGATGACCACTGCCTTGCAAAAGAAACTGAAGGTAAAGGTGCTGGCTTGGTCAAGCAGGTCTCCAGACCTAAACCCTATTGAGCATCTGTGGAGCATCCTCAAATAGAAGGTGGGGGAGCGCAAGGTCTCTAAAATCCACCAGCTACGTGATGTCGTCATGGAGGAATTGAAGAGAGTTTCAGTTGCAACCTGTGAGGTTCTAGTGAACTCCATGCCCAAGAGAGTTTAGGCAGTGCTTGAAAATAATGATGCCCACACAAAACATTGCCACTTTGGGCACAATTTGGCCATATTTACTTAGAGGTGTAGTCACTTTTGTTGCCAGCAGTTTAGACATTAATGGCTGTGTGTTGAGTTATTTTGAGGTCACACCAAATTTATAGTGTTATACAAGCTGTACACTGACTACTTTACATTGTATTAAAGTGTCAGATATTTAGTGTTGTACTATGAAGAGATAGAATAAAATATTTACAAAAATGTGAGGGGTAGACTTTTGTGAGATACTGTATATCTGTTTTCTAATTTACACTTTATTCTACAGATTTTCTGATTTTCAAATTCAAAGAAGATCGTGTGTTACTACAGCAAATAAACGATCATTGACAGGCCAACGACTGCTAGTTGCTAACAAATGTGGCTTAGGATTAAACTAGGGAGTGAATCACAAAGGGTTGTCTTTTCTTCATCTTGAAACCCCATCATGGGTATATGGCATCAAGTCACTGCAGAAAAAGGGATCACTTGATGGAATGTAACACAAATAATAGTGCAGGCTGCTAGGCAAAGTTAAAACCATAGGTTGTATTCCACACTCACAAGATATGTGGCCAGAGATAACTGCAGTAAAACATTAATAAGAAGCAGCTATTAAATAGTGTACTCAGGACTCAGAACCAAGCAAATAAAAAATAAAAAAAAACTGAAAGAGGTAGGTTTAAATAATCTATTTGGTACTCTCTGGCCCTTCAAACAGTCATCACACGTGGTAGTATGGGGAAGCAGAAGGGAACTGGCAATTGCCACAGGGAGCAAAGTGGGATGTCCTGAATCATGTCATATAAGTATCCTTACACTACTACTACTTCAACACCTAGAAGGTGTTAAAGGGGTTTTCCAAGTTAGTTTTACTGATGGAAATGTCCAGAGGATAGGTCAGTAAAAATCCCTATTGTACAATATGATAATGTTGAAGGGTGTTACATGTAGTGATCAAAGTTCCAATGTCCTTACTTTACATAACAGTGGTCAGAGGAGGGCAATCACACACATAAAGATGGTTCTGGACTGTCAAGGCAGACAGATGCACTGCGAAATCACCATATAAGAAGAACTGCTTTATCTTAACGGTCAGTTACAGCATCTGTAACAATGTCTGTGGTAAAGTACTGGAGGGGGTTTATATATCACCCAGGTTACCCAGATGTGTAAGATAAAAGGAATCCAGAAGGCTGTATGGTTTCAGCAATGTATAGTTTCCTGAAACTAGTTTAATTAAGACTTTATTTATGAGCTTGATATTTTTTTAATGGTAGGTAGGATTGTTAGGGGGACCTCCCATTCCACCCAACTCCAGTACAGCTATTTCTCTTAGCCTGAAGTGTTCTTAGGCTGTGTTCCTCAACTCCAGTCCTCGGGACCCACCTGCTGGTCATGTTTTCAGGATTTCAATAATTGAGCATGTGATGTAATTAGTGTCAATGCATAATGCAGAAACAATAGACAAATTTTCAGACTCCAGCACTCACTTTTTGTTGAAGTTTCAAGTTCTCCGGCTTTATTATCAAACGTGCACAGATAATACAAGGTTCAATTCTCATAACCGCTACTGTTACGAATAAGAACTTTCGAAACGCGTCAACAGCTTACACCTATGAGAATTGAACCTTGTATTATCTGTGCACGTTTGATAATAAAGCCGGAGAACTTGAAACTTCAACAAAAAGTGAGTGCTGGAGTCTGAAAATTTGTCTATTGTTTCTGCATACCTGTAAAGGAGTTTTTGAAAAAACTAGGACACCGAGCACGCGGATATAAATATCATAAAAAACATGAGCCGGTATTTTTACCTCAATGCATAATGACTTACCGTGTATTCATTTTGTGGGATATTCTCAAATCATGACCTGCAGGTGGGCCCTCAGGAATGGAGGTGAGGAACACTGTTCTATAGTGTAGTCACTGGGATAGTTACTCGAGAATAAATAGAGGCCTCAGACTGTCGTTCTGGGTCACAGACTTTAGGCTGGTAGATCTGTCTCCTGTGAAAAGTCTGATCTGCATGGGATTTGTACCTCGGTGAAGTAGAAACCAGTATTTAGTTAGTGCCCAGGTGGGCCAGGATTTTGATTTCATGTTTATGTGTTATTTTTGTGATGTGGCTTCACCCCAAGTACTCAATAAATTGAGTCTTGGACTGGCAACATGAAAAAAAAGGGGACGTCTAATTCCCATCTGACTTGGAGGGGTGAGAGGGGAGTCAGAGAACGTGCAATTGTCTTTGACTGGTAGTTCCTAAATTCTCCTGACTGCCGAGGTGGCACTAGACTGTGGGGATTGAGGTGTTTATCGACAGTGGGGCAGGGCTGAACCTGATTAATGCTTAGTTCGTCCGTATACATGGGTTGTCTCCAAGTGCATTAGAGGAAAACATTTCAATTTTCGCTATTGATTCTGCACCTCTAACTCAGAAGCGTTTATCTCAGATGGTGCATAACATCCGATTTAGAGTGGGTGACTTTCATCAGGAATTAATCTTGTGTTTTGTGTTGGAGGGTCTCCCTGCTCCGGTTGTTCTGGGTTTATCGTGGTTAAGCAAGCACAATCCAACCATTGATTGGCAAGCTAGACATATTAGGTGATTATTGCATTGACAATTGTCTGAATACATCTTTTTCTGCTTTAGCTAAAACATTACCCTCTTTTATATCTGATTTTACTGATGTATTTTCTGAAAGTGGATGCCAGGATTTACCTCTGCATCGGGAATATGATTGTCCTATCAACCTTATTCCTTGAGCTAAGTTGCCCAAATCTACAGGTTGTATAACCTTTCTGGGCCCGAAAGAACGACCCTGAGAGAGTATATTACCGAAAGTTTGGCTAAAGGACACATAAGATCTTCCAAATCTCCAGTGGCAGCAGGGTTTTTATTTATTAAGTAAAAGGACAGAACTCTTAGGCCATGTCTGGATTTTCATGAGCTCAATCGGATTACTGTCAGTGATCCTTACCCCCTTCCTTTGATTCCTGATTTGTTTAACCAGATTGTTGATGCCAAGGTGTTCTACAAGATGGACTTAAGGGGGGCATTATAATCTGGTCAGGATCAAGGAAGAGGATGAATGGAAGATGTATTTTAATACCCCAGAGGGTCACTTTGAGAACCTGGTCATGCCTTTTGGGTTGACCAATGCTCCTGAGGTTTTTTTGTGAATTACATTTTTCATCACCTGGTGGGAAGGTTTGTTGCAGTGTATTTGGATGACATACTAATTTATTCTCCAGATGTGGAGACTCATAAGGATCACGTTAGACAGGTGTTTCAGATCCTAAGAGATAATAAATTGTATGCAAACTAGAGAAGTGTGTTTTTGCTGTACATGAGGTGCAATTCTTGGGCTACCTGCTGTCATCTTCAGGTTTTCGAATGGATCCAGAGAAAGTCTGTGCTGTATTGGACTGGGATCGACCCGAAAATCTGAAGGCTCTTATGTGGTTTTTGGGGTTCACTAACTATTATCGAAAATGTAATCAGAACTATTCGACAGTGGTGAAACCCTTAACGGACATGACTAAGAAAGGGGACGAATGTTTCAGTGTGTTCGGATTCTGCATTGCAAGCCTTTTCTGTGGTGTAGGAAGGAACAAGGGGCCATCATTGATGGTTGGTACGTGTCACCGAGGTTCCTGGCCTCGGTAAGGTAAGAGACGTTTCTTTTCCTGAAGTGCCCGTATTGCAGATCGCAGTCTGACACTTCAGCTGTTTAGAATGGCTGTAAAGCTGATCTGGGACAGCTTTTACTGGGAGTAGCCAAAGTGCTGGGTGGGTGGCTACTCCCCACGTTCCAGGCCTGATCTTGGCAGGTTTAAAAGCAGTCAGCACTGTCAGGCGGTGTGGATTACCTCCATCTGACAGTGGAGCTGTGGAGATCTCTGCGCTGAGGTCTGAAGACTGTGTGTCAGACAAGCAGGCCAACTTACAGCCTGCAAGTGGACTTTCTGAGGCTGAGCATTCAGCCAGGTGTGAACTGACACCCAGGAAACTGGTAGTACCCGATTTCTCCTGTCTGCCGAGGTGGCGCTAGAGTCCAAAGCTGTGAAAATCAAGGTATTGTGGGGATGTGCTCGTGGTAGGCTACGGTAGCGGCGGCAGTATTGAGGCAATCATAGACAGTCTTTGTGATACACTGTGACCTTATTCACACCAACGGCATAACAGGCAATGTGCAGACCACACAGGTGCATATCCACATAGTGCATAGAACAAAAGTCCTTCCATAGAAAATAAACAGCAGGTTTGAGTCACCTTGTTTTGGACAGACCACAGCAGTTCTGCAGGCTTCTAGGCTATCTGCCTTTGTCTCCCTCAGGCCAGAGCCCCTTTGGCTTGTAGCACCACAGGTCCCAGGGCTATCCTTCAATGTGTGCTGCGCCCAGACTCTCCTTCATCAGCACTCACTCTGTCTGTGGAAATCTCCAGCACAGCAAGACACACCCCACCCCCATCATCAGCAGGCTGGGTTCTTAAAGGCCCAGCTCCACCAAAAACCTGGGCTGGCCGTGGGGAACAGGCACCCCCCCACTCTTTACCTGTTCCCAGTAAGAACCGGCCCGGACACGCTGCGCCAGCAGCATTCGCCGCTCTAACCGCAATGATCCGGTTCTTACTCCACCGAGGCCAGGACCTCTGGTGGCACGTATCGTCCGTCCATTATTATTCCGGGGACTCTCCTACATATCCCCCCCCCTTTGTTCACCCCTGAGGGCTTGAACATACTGTTCAAGCCTGAGGGGGTGAACACATGCACAGCAGTGTACCCGGGACAGGGCATCTGCGTTCCCCTGTAAGCGGCCGGCCCTGTGCTCAACAGTGAACTTAAAGTTCTGGAGGGACAAGAACCACCTGGTAACCCGAGCGCTCCCCTCCTCAGCCCGACTCATCCACTGGAGAGGGGAGTGGTCGGTCACCAGACGGAACCTTCTCCCCAGAAGGTAATATCTGAGAGACTCGAGTGCCCACTTGATGGCGAGGCACTCTCTCTCCACAATGCTATACCGGGTTTCTGCTGGGGTAAGCTTGCGGCTTAGAAAAACCACGGGGTGCTCTTCCCCGTTGAGCTCCTGGGAAAGCACAGCCCCTAGTCCTACTCCCGAGGCATCTGTTTGAACTACAAACTCCCGCTTGAAGTCGGGCGTCACCAGAACTGGGGACTCACATAGGGCCGACTTCAAACGGGAGAACGCCTCCTCCTCCTTCTCCCCCCAGCGAACCATCACCGACTTTCTACCCTTCAAGAGGCCGGTTAACGGGGCTGCCAAGGTGGCAAAATGGGGAATGAACCTCATGTAGTACCCAATCAGGCCCAAAAATGACCGTACTTGCTTGGACGTACGAGGCCTGGGCCAATTCCGGATTGCTTCAATTTTATTTACTTGGGGCCTAATGACTCCGCGTCCAATCACATACCCCAAATAGCGAGCTTCCTCTAGTCCCACCGAGCATTTTTTTGGGTTGGCAGTTAACCCCGCCTTCCTTAGAGACTCTATCACTGCCTGAAGTTTTGACAAATGACCCTCCCAGTCTGGGCTAAACACGACTATATCATCCAGATACGCGGAGGTATACTGGTGATGGGGCTTGAGGACGACATCCATCAGACGCTGGAACGTAGCCGGAGCGCCATGCAACCCAAAAGGCAACACCCTATACTGAAAAAGCCCCTCCGGGGTGACAAAGGCTGTCTTCTCCTTTGCCGCCTCCGTCAGAGGTACCTGCCAGTAGCCCTTCGTGAGATCTAGGATCGAAAAATACCGGGCTTTTCCCAGCCGCTCTATCAACTCATCTACCCGAGGCATGGGATAGGCGTCAAATTTTGATACCTCATTCAATTTCCTAAAATCATTACAGAACCGTAATGAACCATCCGGTTTGGGAATAAGGACAATCGGGCTAGCCCACTCGCTCTTTGACTCTTCTATGACCCCTAGACGTAGCATCGATCTTACCTCCTGCGAAATGGCCTGTCGCCGAGCCTCCGGTACTCGGTATGGTCTTAGGCGGACTTTCACCCGGGGCTCGGTGACAATGTCATGCTCGATCAAGGTGGTACGTCCAGGAAGGTCAGAGAATACGTCCCTATTCCGACTAACAAATTCTTTCACCTCTTGTGCTTGTTTGGTCGACAGTCCATCCCCTATCGTCACCCCAGCGGCGTTCTCCGGAACACCTGGTGACCCCGGGTCACTCCCTGACGTCCCGACAGAGGGCGGGCTGTCTGCAAACAAATTCTCTCTGTCTCTCCAAGGTTTTAGTAGATTCACATGATATACCTGTTCGGGCTTCGGCCTCCCTGGCTGGTATATCCTGTAATCAACTGGGCCCACCTTCTCCTTAACTTCATAGGGTCCTTGCCACCGGGCCAAGAATTTACTCTCGACCGTGGGCACGAGTACAAGAACTCGGTCCCCCGGGTGAAATGTCCTTACCCGGGCGGTTCGGTTATATACCCGACTCTGGGCCAGTTGTGCCGCTTCCATGTGCTCACGGACGATCGGCAACACGACCCCTATTCGGTCCTGCATTTTTCCTATGTGCTCTATCACACTTTTATGAGGCATAGGCTGTTGCTCCCATGCTTCCTTAGCGATATCCAGTAGCCCACGGGGATGTCGCCCATATAACAACTCAAAGGGCGAGAACCCCGTGGACGCCTGGGGCACCTCCCGTACCGCAAACAAAACATAGGGCAACAGTAAGTCCCAATCCCTCCCGTCCTTAGCCACGACTCTTTTTAGCATGGACTTCAGGGTCTTATTAAACCGTTCTACTAACCCATCGGTTTGGGGATGGTAGACGGACGTGTGCAGGTGTTTAATATTTAATAGCTTACACAATTCCTTTGTTATTTTGGACATAAAGGGTGTCCCCTGGTCCGTCAGAATCTCCTTTGGTATCCCCACCCGGGCAAACATACTCATGAGCTCTTTAGCTATTACCTTGGCCGACGTATGGCGCAATGGGACCGCCTCCGGATAGCGAGTGGCATAGTCTAACACTACCAGGATGTGTTGGTGACCTCGGGCTGACTTAATAATGGGGCCTACCAGATCCATGGCGATCCTTTCGAAGGGCACCTCTATAATGGGCATAGGTACCAGTGGACTGCGATAGTGAGGTTGGGGGCTAGTCAGCTGACACACTGGACAGGACTGACAGAACCTCCAGACTTCCTCATATATCCCAGGCCAATAGAACCGTTGTAGAATTCGCTCCAGCGTTTTCTTAACCCCCAGATGACCACCCAACACATGCGCATGCGCTAAATCCAAGACCATTCGCCGGTAAGGCTGGGGCACCACCAGTTGTTCCACCACCTCCTGCCTCACCTTGTCTACCCTATATAACAGGTCCTGGTTATAGGCCAGGTGAGGAAATACGGTATCGGCGCCGGGACGCTGGGCAACACCATTAACCACCGACACACCTTCTCTAGCCCGCAATAACGTCGAATCCTGGAGCTGTGCGGTCCCGAAGGTTTCTCGGGGTACCTCCAGATCCAGGATGGACGAACTTTCTACTGTCTCACCCGCCAATACTTCTAGGGGAAACCGGTCAGGGTTACACTCTACCTCCTCTACGGTGACCCCTACAGCTGGGGTCCCTGCCTCGGGGTCCTCGGGCTCGGGACCTGGACATTTTCCTTCCCCATAGGTAGGCAACCCGTTCCTCCACAAAGTCCAGAACAGGGGAAAGTCCCTCCCCAATATTGCGGCATAAGGGAGCCGTCTCCCCACCCCGACGACATGTGGTACCTCCTTTCCACACACTGCCAGGGTAACCTTAGTGGTGGGATACTCCCTGCGATCCCCATGTATACAGACAATGGTAAGGGTTCGCCTTTCTGGGAGTTTTTCCGTTACCAGCGACTCATGGACCAGAGTTACCAGGCTCCCAGAGTCCAGCAGGGCCTGCACGGAGTGTCCATTAACAACGACATCACACACCGGAGGGTTGTCCGCCGCCAGCAGGGGGTCAGCTATATACACCGGTTGGGCATAAAAAGAGGACCGGCGAGCGAACCCGCAGTCCATGGGTTCGGATGCCCTAGGGCAGTTGGATGCCACATGTCCCCAGTCCTGACAATGCCAACATCTGATCCTCGCAGCCTCCCTCCTCCCCAGGGTATTCCTCCCACGGACTGGAGATCCACTCCCCTCCTTATGTGGTGGGATCCCTTTTTCAGGATCCCAGGTCGGCAGCGGGGGCTGACGTGACTTCGGTAGTACCGCTGAGTCCCGCCCCAAATCCTGAGTGGCCATATACCTCTCCACCAGGCTAACCAGTTGTTCCAGGTTGCCTGGATCGCCTTGTCCCACCCAGCGCTGTATGGCTCTCGGGAGGGTACGCACGAACCTGTCGACCACGACCCTTTCAACCATCTGAGAAGGGCTCAATATCTCAGGCTGAAGCCATTTTTTTACTAGGTGAAGTAAGTCATAGGCTTGTGACCGGGCGGGTCGGGACTCGGCAAACACCCACTGATACACCCTGTGCGCTCGCACATAGGTGTTTACCCCCAACCTGGCCAACACCTCAGCTTTTAGCCTCTCATAGTCCTTGGCCTCATCGCAGCTGAGGTCAAAATAGGCCTTTTGTGCGTCCCCCACCAGAAAAGGCGCCACCACCTCGGCCCACTGCTCCAACGGCAGCCTCTCTTGCTCCGCGGTTCTTTCGAATACCATCAGGAATGCCTCTATATCATCTCCCGGACCCATTTTCCTCAGGGCGGATCGGACTTTGTCCCTGGCGGTAGACACAGTCGGGGTTGTCGCAGTTAAAACTCCTTGCAGGGATGTTCGCACCGACTCTTGCATGGCTACCAGCTGCTGCATTAGGAGAGTGTTTGTTTGCTGCTGTGCACACATAGCCTCCTCATGTCTTTTTTGCTGTAGCTCATTACTTTCCCTCTGAGCCTGCAATGCCTGTTGCTGCTGTACATTACTCTGAATCAGGTGCTTAATGGCCTCCTCCATCTTGTCAGGAACCATAAAACTTGCAGGCCTGATATATGACATGCAGTCCAACACAACTTTTGCCTCAGGCCTGCCTCACTGCAGGAATGCCCGCTCCAAGCCACCAATTGTGGGGATGTGCTCGTGGTAGGCTACGGTAGCGGCGGCAGTATTGAGGCAATCATAGACAGTCTTTGTGATACACTGTGACCTTATTCACACCAACGGCATAACAGGCAATGTGCAGACCACACAGGTGCATATCCACATAGTGCATAGAACAAAAGTCCTTCCATAGAAAATAAACAGCAGGTTTGAGTCACCTTGTTTTGGACAGACCACAGCAGTTCTGCAGGCTTCTAGGCTATCTGCCTTTGTCTCCCTCAGGCCAGAGCCCCTTTGGCTTGTAGCACCACAGGTCCCAGGGCTATCCTTCAATGTGTGCTGCGCCCAGACTCTCCTTCATCAGCACTCACTCTGTCTGTGGAAATCTCCAGCACAGCAAGACACACCCCACCCCCATCATCAGCAGGCTGGGTTCTTAAAGGCCCAGCTCCACCAAAAACCTGGGCTGGCCGTGGGGAACAGGCACCCCCCCACTCTTTACCTGTTCCCAGTAAGAACCGGCCCGGACACGCTGCGCCAGCAGCATTCGCCGCTGTAACCGCAATGATCCGGTTCTTACTCCACCGAGGCCAGGACCTCTGGTGGCACGTATCGTCCGTCCATTATTATTCCGGGGACTCTCCTACAGTATTTATCGACAGTGGGGCTGAGGTTAACCTGATTGATGGACAGTTTGTTCGTATTCATGGGTTGACTACTAGTGCACTAGAGAAAAGCATTTCTGTCTTTGCAATTGATTCTGCACCTCTTACCCAAAAATGCCTGTCACAGGTGGTAAATTACATCCATTTAACAGTGGGTGATTCCCATCAGGAATCTGTCTTGTGTTATGTGTTGGAGGGTCTGCCTGCTCCGATGGTTTGCAAACATAACACTACCATCGACTGGCAAGCGAGACAGATTCTTGATTGGAGTGATTTTTGCATGGACAACTGTCTTAATGCGTCTTTCTCTGTGGTCACCACTATAACTGTACCCTCGTTCATTTACAAATTTTCTAGATGTGTTTTCTGATAGTGGTAACCAGGAGTTACCCCCGCATCGGGGTATGATTTTCCGGTCAATCTTATTCCTGGAGCTAAACTGCCCAAATCGCAGTTGTATAATCTTTCGGAGCCCAAAAGAAAGGCTATGCGAGAGTATATCACCGAGAGCTTGGCGAAGGGTCATATCAGACCATCCAAATCCCCAGTGGCTGCTGGGTTGTTCTTTGTAAAAAAAAAAAAAAGATGGTACCCTTAGACCAGGGATGCTCAACCTGCGGCCCTCCAGCTGTTGTAAAACTACAACTCCCACCATGCCCTGCTGTAGGCTGATAGCTGTAGGCTGTTCAGGCATGCTGGGAGTTGTAGTTTTTCAACAGCTGGAGGGCCGCAGGTTGAGCATGCCTGCCTTAGACCATATCTAGACTTCCGTGAGCTCAACCGTATTTCCGGCCATGATCCTTACCCCCTTTCTTTTGAATCCAGATTTGTTTAGTCAGATTGTCGGTGCTAAGGTGTTCTATAAATTGGATCTGAGGGGGGCATATAATCTGGTAAGGATCAGGGAGGGGGATGAGTGGAATACCACATTTAATACCCCTGAGGGTAATTTTGAAAACCTGGTCATGCCCTTTGGGTTAAACAACGCTCCAGCGGTTTTTCAACACTTTATCAATGACATCTTTCATCATCTGGTGGGGAGATTTGTTGTATATCTGGATGACATACTAATTTATTCTCCAGACATGGAGACTCATAAGGATCATGTGAGACAGGTGTTACAGATCCTAAGAGAGAATAAATTGTATGCAAAGATGAAAAAATGTGTTTTTGTTGTTCAGGAAGTGCAATTCCTGTTTTACCTGCTCTCACCCTCAGGTTTTCGTATGGATACCGAGAAAGTCCATGCGGTGTTAGACTGGGATAGACCCGAAAATCTGAAAGCGCTTATGCGGTTTTTGGGATTCACCAACTTCTACCGTAAATTCATCTTGAACTATTCAACTGTGGTTAAACCTTTAACAGACATGACTAGTAAGGGGATTGATTTCTCTGTTTGGTATGAGGCAGCATTACAAGCCTTTTCTGCTGTGAAGGAATGTTTTGCTTCAGCCTCTTTTCTGATGCAACCGGACGTGTCTCGGCCATTCATTGTAGAGGTTGACACATCCAAGGTAGGGGTGCAAGCAGTTTTGTCGCAAGGTCCGTCACCTAGTAAATGGCGCCCATGTGCTTTCCCATGTGCTTTTTTCTCTAAAATCTCTCGACTGCTGAAGGAAATTATGACATGGGTAATGGGGAATTGCTGGCCATTGAGTTGGCTTTTGAAGAATGGCGCCATTGGTTAGAAGGAGCAATTCATCCTATTACGGTAATTACTGATCGCAAAAATCTGGCTTACGTTGAGTCGGCCAAAAGACTGAATCCAAGGAAGGCCAGATGGTCGCTGTTTTTAACCAGATTTAACTTTATTGTCACCTACCACCCTGGGGTTAAGAACGTCAAGGCGGATGCTTTGTCACGCAGCTTTCCTGGGGGGAGGGTGATTGTAAAGATCCTAGTCCTATTTTGTCTGAAAGGGTAGTCATATCTGCCCTATATCCTAAACTTGAGGCTAAGGTGTTGGAGGAACCTATATATAGCCCAAAATAAGTTCAGGGCCCACCCCTGATTAAAGCATGAAAACCGACCAGAAGGAGTGGGTCAATAGAGTAACACAATTTTTTTAGAAAATCACAAAAAGACATGATTGACACAAGTCACAAAAAGACATAAGGTGTTGGAGGCCCAAGAGGATGTATCTGACTCTTGTCCTCCAGGGAAATTGTTTGTTCCTTCAGACTTTTGTCACAAGGTATTTGAGGAACATAACTGTACTGTCTTGGCTGGACACCCTGGGAGTAGATCCACTGTCCATCTCATCTCACGCAGATTTTGGTGGCCGGGGCTGTATAAGTGTGTTGAGGACTATGTGTCAGCCTGTTGTACCTATGCTCATGCTAAGGTGACACAAGTGACACATACCCGGCCTTCTGGATCTCTTCTTCCGTTACCCATCCCGTCCAGACCTTGGTTGCATTTGTCCATGGACTTTATCATGGATTTATTGAATTCTTCGGGAAAAAACGTGATCCTGGTGGTAGTTGATCGGTTTAGCAAAATGGCACATTTTACAGCATTGCCGGCTCTACCTAATGCCAAGACTCTTGCACAGGTGTTTGTCGATAACATTGTGAAACTACATGGCATTCCCTCTGATGTGGTGTCTGATAGGGGGACTCAGTTTGTTTCCAGATTCTGGAAAGCGTTCTGTATTCGACTGGGGGTACAATTGTCCTTTTCTTCAGCTTTTCATCCTCAGTCGAACGGACAGACGGAGCGCACCAATCAGAATCTGGAGACTTACCTTGAGATGTTTTGTTTCGGAGAACCAGGAGGAGTGGCCTTCATTCTTGTCATTAGCTGAGTTTGCCATTAATAACCATAAACAGGAGTCCACTGATAAGTCACCGTTTTTTGGGGCATATGGAGTCCATCTGCAGTTTGGCACATTTTCTGGTTCTTAAACTTCCGGTATTCCTGAGGAGGAACGATTTTTCTCTTCTTTGTCTTTGATTTGGCAGAATATTCAAAATAACCTGAAAAGATGGGCAACAGGTATAAGCATGTAGCTGACAGTAGACAGATGAATGGTCCGGACCTGAGAGTGGGTGATTCTGTGTGGCTGTCCACAAGAAACATTAAGCTTAAGGTACCTTCTTGGAAGTTGGGCCCAAGATTTATTAGTCTATATAAGATCACTGTCATTGTTACCCCTGTAGCCTTCCGTCTTGAACTTCCTCAGGCTTTGAAAATTCATAACGTATTTCATAAGTCGTTGTTGAAGAAATGTGTCGAACCTGTTGAGCCCTCCTCCATGCCTCCTGCTCCTGGCATGGTGGATGGTAATTTAGAATTTCAAATCAGCAGGATTGTGGACTCCCGAGTTCTCCGTAGATCCCCCCAGTATCTCGTCCACTGGAAGGGTTACGGACCAGAGGAAGAAGATGTGGGTTCCAGCAGCCGATGTTAATGCGAATTGTCTGGTTTGCTATATTCCCTGTGGTTTGTATGTGGGTGTCACGGAAGGTGAGGGAAGGAAAGCAGACCAAACACAACTAACAGGTAACAAAACACCAGGCTAGGCCCCACAGCTAAGGAACAGGGAAAGGTCACCACCTGACAAACCCTAAACCTTTCCCTGTCTAACCACATGAACAAATCCCAATGGTAAAAGTGTTCATGTACTGGAACCTAATACCTGCTGCAACTGAAACAAACCCTAGGCTAGGGAGCAGGTGATAAGACAACCGGTTCCTTGCACGAGATGACGGAACCAGTGTCTTCCTGAGGCCTAGCCAGGAAATACAACAAAAGGGAAGAAAAGAGGACTTATCTCAAGACGGACTGGGAGCAGGAGATCCACCAAGCACCACCAGAGAACTTCAGAAGATAAATAGCATTACTAACTAACAAATGAGCAGAACCCGTGAGGAGGTGGAATCCTGCCCAACACCACAACAAAGCAATCTGTCAGATATTCTCACGTTCCGCAAGTCTGACAGATCTTCTCAGATCACTCACAGAGCAGGGCATGACAGTGGTCCTGAGACAGAGACTTCCATTCGTTTATCTGGGGAGGACTGGGTTATCTCTGGTCCTAACCTTTTCCAGGGCCTTATAGGGATATAAAGGCCTAGGTATACTGCATATGAATAGTCCTACCTTTAGGGTCTATTCATATTGATAGATAGTTAGGGCCCAGATTAGGGTTGTCTAGGAGGTGACCTGTTTCTTCCCTAGTTTTCAGGCCCAGTTACTGTTCCCCTTCCCTCCTGTGTTCAGTGTGGAGTTTCCCCCCACACTGATCGTGACAGCATGGTTTGACAACAAGCGCATGTCATGATCAGTGTGGGGGGAAAACTCCACACTGAACACAGGAGGGAAGAGGGACAGTAACTGGGCCTGGAAACTAGGAAAGGAACAGGTCACCTCCTAAACAACCCTAATCTGGGCCCTAACTACCTATCAATATGAATAGACCTTGAAGGTAGGAATATTCATAAGCTGTATACCTAGGCCCTTATATCCCTATAAGGCCCTGGAATGAGGTTTGGACCAGAGACAACCCATTCCTCCCCAGATGGATGAATAGAAGTCTCTGTCTCAGGCCCAGATACAAACAACAGAGAATATAACAAACACAATACAATAAGAAGACAAGACTTAGCTGAAAGTAGAAAACTGGCAACTTCAGAAACACCACAGAGTACAGCCAACTAGCTAGTTAGATGACAGGAAAAAAAATCTATAAACTGCACCTCCAAGAGTGAGAAGTGGCTACTTATGGGAAAGGTAAATTACCAACAAGCAACACCTGAAGCAAGGGGTGTGGCATTCACCAAAACACAGACACAATAAGATCCACAGGGAACTTGTCAACTTAACCCATGAGTTGCCAGTCTCTCCGATCTGGTACCTGCCACAGGAACGTCCGTGACAGTACCCCCCTTCTACAGATGACCTCCGGGCACCCAGGACCGACCTTATCTGGGTGAGATCTATGAAAGGCATTCACTAAACGACTGGCAATAACGTCTGATGCCGGCACCCACATCCTTTCCTCCGGTCCATCACCTCTCCAGTGGACAAGATATTGAAGGGATCCACGGAGAACTTGAGAGTCAACTTTTTTCACGATCTCAAATTCCAAATTACCGCCCACCATGAGCAGAGTGGATGGCAAGGAAGATGGCTGTACAGGTTCCACATATTTTTCCAACAAAGACCTATGGAACACATTATGAATTTTCAGTGCCTGAGGAAGCTCAAGACGAAAAGTTACAGGATTAATAATGGCCATGATCTTATATGGACCGATAAACCTTGGACCCAACTTCCAGGAAAATACCTTCAACTTAATGCTTCTTGTGGACAGCCACACAGAATCACCCACACTGAATCACCAACACTTAGGTCCGGACCATTCATACATTTCCATTCACACGTTTATATGTGTTGCCCATATTTTTCAAGTTATTTAGATTTTTTCGCCATATCGATGACAATGATGACGAAAAACGTTCTTCCTCAGGGATACCAGAAGTATTAGAACCAGAAAATGTGCCAAACTGCAGGTGAAACCCATAGGCCCCTGACTCCTGACTACGATTGTTTATGGCAAACTTTGCCAAAGACAAAAAGGAAGACCACTCCTCCTGGTTCTCAGACACAAAACATCTCAAGTAAGTCTCCAGACTCTGATTAGTGCGCTCCGTCTGTCCATTCAACTGAGGATGAAAAGCCGAAGAAATGGACAGTTGAATTCCCAGATGAGTACAGAATGCCTTCCAGAACCTGGAAACATAGTGAGTGCCGCGATCTGAGACCACGTCACAGGTAATGTAATGGAGTTTCACAATGTTGTCAACAAATACCTGTGCAAGGGTTTTAGCATTAAGTAGGTTTGGTAATGCAATAAAATGTACCATTTTACTAAAGCGATCAACTACCACCAGAATAACTGTCTTTCCTAAAGAATTAGGTAGATCAGTGATACAGTCCATGGATACATGAGTCCAGCATCGGACTGGGGTACCTAGGGCCCACCAGTGTAATATATATTTTGGGGGCCCACCGTATGGATACATAAAGAAAAAATATAAAAGATTAACACCTTTTTTATATGAACATAGGCTGGTTGAGGTGCTGTACATTGAATATATGTATGTAGTGCAGTAAGTCTACTGTGTTATGTGCCACTTGTGCAGGGGGTGGGAGACTAGGGGGCCCTGTGGGCCAGTCTGAGCCTGCATGAGTCCATGGTCTGGACGGAATGGGTAACGGAAGTAAAGATCCAGAAGGTCGAGCATGTGTCACGTGCACAAGTAGTACAGGCTGACACATAGTCCTTCACACACACTTACGCCACCCCGGCCACCAGAATCTATGAGATATGAGGTTGGCAGTGGACCTACTCCTAAGGATCTCCTGTGGGAACCGTACAATGATGTTCCTCCAACACCTTGTGACGTAATTCCGGTGGCACAAATAGTTTCCCAGAGGGACACAAGTCCGGTGCGTCTCCCTGAGCCTCTAACACCTTCACCTCAAGTTCAGGGTAGAGGGCGGATATCAGCACCCCTTTAGACAGTATGGGACTCAGGTTTTCAAAATCGCCACCTCCAGGGAAACTGCGTGACAAGGCGCCTGCCTTGACATTCTTTATCCCAGGACGATAGGTGACAGTGAAATTGAATCTGGTGAAAAACAGGGCCCATCTGGCTTGTGTTGGGTTCAGTCGTTTCGCCGACTCCAGATAATCCAGATTTTTGTGATCAGTGAATACCGCGATCGGATGAATCGCCCCTTCCAACAAATGATGCTATTCCTCAAAAGCCAATTTAATGGCCATCAACTCTGTTACCCACATCATAAATTTTCTCAGCGGGGGATAGTTTTTTCGAGAAAAATGTACATGGTCGCCATTTACCAGGTGATGGGCCCTGTGACAAAACTGCTCCTACCCCCACCTCGGATGCGTCCACTTCCACAATAAACGCTTGTGACACATCTGGCTGCACCAATATGGGAGCAGAAGAGAAGCATTCCTTAATCATAGAAAAGGCTTGCAATGCCAAATCACACCATACAGAGACATCCATCCCTGTCTTAGTGATGTCCGTTAAGGGTTTTACTATTGTCGAATAATTCTTAATACATTTTTGGTAATAGTTGGTGAATCCTAAAAACCGCATAAGAGCCTTCAGATTTTCAGGTCGATCCCAGTCCAATACAGCATGGACTTTCTCAGGATCCATTCAAAAACCCAAAGATGACAGCAGGTAGCCCAAGAACTGCACCTCGTGTACTGCAAAAACACACTTCTCTAATTTTCTGAACAATTTATTATCCCTTAAGATCTGTAACACCTGTCTCACATGATTCTGATGTGTTTCCATGTCAGGAGAATAAATAAGAATGTCATCCAAATACACGATCACAAACCTTCCCACCAGGTGATGAAAGATGTCATTCACAAAATGTTGGAAGACCGCCGGGGCATTGGTCAACCTAAAAGTCATGACCAGGTTCTCAAAGTGCCCCTCAGGAGTATTAAAAGCTGTCTTTCATTCATCCCCTTCCTTGATCCTAACCAGATTATATGTCCCCCTTAAATTCAATTTGGAGAACACCTTGGCACCAATAATCTGGTTAAACTAATCGGGACTCAAAGGAAGAGGGTAAGGATCACGGATAGTAATCTGATTGAGTTCACGAAAATCCAGAAATGGCCGAATATCCTCCATCCTTTTTTTTTTTTTTTTTCAAAAAAGAACCCTGCAGTCACTGGAGACTTGGAAGGTCTTATGTGCGCTTTCTTCAAACTTTCGGCAATATATTCTCTCATGGCCTGCCTTTCAGGTTCAGAAAGATGATACAACCTAGATTTAGGCAATTTAGCCCCGGGAATAAGATTGACAGGGCAATCATATTCCCACTGGGAAGGTAAATCCTGACGTCCACTCTCAGAAAACACATCAGCAAACTCGGATATAAAAGAGGGTACAGCCTTAGTAGTAACCACAGAAAAGGATGTATTGAGACAATTATCAATGCAATAGTCCCCCCAATCCAGAATCTGCCTAATTTACCAATCGATAGTTGAATTATGCTTGGTAAACCACAGTAAACCCAGAACCATAGGTGCACAGGAGACCTTCCACGACAAAACACAAGATAACTTCTTGATGAAATGCACCCACTTTTAATCTGATATCATGCAAAACTTGCGACAAGCACCTCTGAGTAAGAGGTGCATAATCAATAGCAAATACAGGAATGTATTTTTTTAATGTACTTGGTGATAACCCGTGCATGCAGACAAACTGAGCATCAATCGGGTTCACACTGGCCCCGCTGTTGATAAATATTTCAATTCCCACAGTTTTCGACTCTAGCGCCACCTTGGCAATCAGGAGAAATCGGGTACTAGCAGCAAAGGACAAATGCACATTCTCTGACTCCCCACTCACACCTCCGATATTCAGATGGGATTTAGACGCCCCTTTTTGTTTCTTTTTTTGCCGCTGAATGCTTGGACATATATTAAAATGTCCCCTTTGACCGAAGAAAAAACATACTCCCTGCTTGCGACTCCTACTTTTGCAAGCAGATCCAGGAGTCACTCCCCCTAATTGCATGGGTTCATCCCCAGATATAAGCTCTGGAGTCTCTTCACTAAAAGAGTCAAAGGAATACGGTACGTTATGTAATAGAACATCCTAAGAGAGAGCCCTTAGATCTCTCTCTCTCAGGCGTCTATCAATACGTACAGTCAAAGACATAGCAGCTTCCAAAGACAGGATTCTCATGAAAGGCCAAAGCATCCTTCAGCCTCTCAGATAATCCCTGACAAAACTGGCTACAGAGAGCTGGATCGTTCCATTCAGTATCCGTAGCCCACCTCCTAAATTTGGAACAATAGATCTCCGCCGAACGCTCTCCCTGACGCAGGCCACGTAATTTGGTCTCTGCCAGGGAGGTTTGGTCTGGGTCGTCAGACCTAAAGCTTCGAAAAATACATCTACTGATCGGAGAGACTGTGATCCAGTTGGCATAGAAAAAGCCCAAGACTGGGCGCCCCTTTAAACAATAAAATAATAACACCCACTCTCTGGTCCCCAGATGAGTGTGGACGCAGCTCAAAGTACCATTTGCACGCTTCCCTGAACCGAATAAAATTCACTCCCCCCGAGAATCTATCCGGGAGAGCAACTTTAGGTTCAGGACAGGTCAGGTAACCACTGCTAGGATCAGCCAACAGTGGTCTCTGCATCTGTGAGATGGTCGTCCGGAGGTCATCCACCTCCAGAGACAGCCCCTGTAGCTGTCTGGTCAGTGCAGCGATAACATCCATGGCTGAACTAATACAGACAACAAAATGACGGTTATTCGGCGGTTTGTAATGTCACGATCAGTGTGGGGGGAAAACTCCACACTGAACACAGGAGGGAAGGGGAACAGTAAATGGGCCTGGAAACTAGGGACGGAACAGGTGACCCCCTAAACAACCCTATCCTGTCTTCTAGGATTTTTTATCCTAGAAGACAGGATAAAAAATCTATAAACCACACCTCCAAGAGTGAGAAGCGGCTACTTATGTGAAAGGTAAATTACCAACAGGCAACACCTGAAGCGAGGGGTGTGGCATTCACCAAAACACAGACACAATAAGATCCACAGGGAACTTGTCAATTTAAGCTGCGAGTTGCCAGTCTCTCCGATCTCCTGGTACCTGCCACGGGAACGTCCGTGACAGCGCATTAGACAAAGATATTTCTGTGTTTGCGATTGATTCCGCCCCTCTCTCTCAAAAGTGTTGCATAAAAGGTAGGAGATTCTCATATTGAATCCATTTAATGTTTTGTGCTGGAGGGCTAGCCTGCTCCTCTGTTGCTAGGTTTACTATGGTTAACCAAACTTAACCCTACCATCGATTGGCAAGCGAGACAGATTCTCGATTGGAGTGATTACTGCATTGACAACTGTCTGAGCACATCTCTTTCTGTTGTAACTACTAAAATGTTACCTTCTTTTCTTTCGGATTTTTCTGATGTATTCTCTGAGAGTGGAAACCAGGAGTTGCCTCCTCATCAGGAGTATGATTGCACCGTCAACCTTATTCCCGGAGCTAGATTGCCAAAGTCTCAGTTGTAAAATCTTTCTGAACCCAATAGAGTAGCCATGCAAGAGTATATCACCGAGAGTTTGGCTAAAGGTCATATTAGACCATCCAAATCACCAGTAGCTGCAGGGTTCTTCTTTGTTAAAAAAAAAAAAAAAAAAGGATGGAGCTCTTAGGCCATGTTTGGATTTCCGTTAGCTTAATCGCATCACTGTCCGTGATCCCTATCCCCTTCCTTTGATCCCAGATTTATTCAGATTGTCGGCGTCAAAGTGTTCTCTAAGTTGGATTTGAGGGGGGCATATAATCTGGTAAGAATCAAGGAAGCGGACAAATGGAAAATTGCCTTTAATACTCTTGAGGGTCATTTTGAGAATCTGGTCATGCCTTTTGGTTTGGCCAATGCGCCTGCTGTTTTTCAACACTTCATCAATGACATCTTTCATCATTCTGCTGGGCAGGTTTGTGGTGGTTTATCTGGATGATATTTTAATTTATTCCCCTGATATGGAGATGAATGAGGATCACGTGAGACAGGTCTTACAGATCCTAAGAGAGTATAAATTGTATGCTAAGATGGGTACCTACTCTCATCTTCGGGTTTTCATATGGATCCGGTAAAAGTCTGTGCTGTGTCAGACTGGGATTGACCCGAAGATCATGCGATTTTGGGGTTCACCAACTGCTACCATAAGTTTATCTTGAATTAGGGTCCATTCACGCGTCCGTAGCGTGTTTTGCGGATCTACGGATCCGCAAAACACAGACACAGGCAATGTGCATTCCGCATTTTGCGGACCACACATCGCCGGCACTAATAGAATATGCCTATTCTTGTCAATTGCGGACAAGAATAGGACATGTTCTATTTTTTGGGGGAACAGAATTGCGGACCCGGAAGTGCGGGTTCGCAATTCCGTATCCAGGCAGCACATCATGCGGCCCCATAGAAATGAATGGGTCCGCAATTCCGTTTGCAAAATGTGGAACAAAATTGCGGACGTGTGAATGGGGCCTTACTCAACTGTTAAACCATTAACTGATATGACTAAGAAAGGAGTGGATTTCTCAGTCTGGTCTGAAGAAGCATTACATGCTTTTTCAGCAATAAAGGAATGTTTTGCTTCTGCTCCTATTCTGGTGCAACTTGATGTGTCACAACAATTCATTGTGAAAGTGAACACATCAGAGGTAGCGGTTGGAGCAGTCTTGTCGCAGGGTCCTTCTCCTAGCAAACGGCGCCCTTGTATGCTTTTTTCTCTAAAAAACTCTCTACTGCCAAAATAAATTATGATGTAGGTAATAGAGAGTTGCTGGCCATTAAGTTGGCTTTTGAGGAATGTCATCATTGTTTGGAAGTTGCGATTCATCCCATTACGGTAATTACTGATCACAAAAATCTGGCTTACCTGGAGTCGGCTAAACATCTGATCCCAAGGCAGGCCAGATGGTCGTTGTTTTTTTACTAGATTTAATTTTATTGTCACTTATCGCCCAGGGATTAAAAACTTCAAAGCGGATGCTTTGTCGCGTTGCTTTCCCGGGGGAGGGGGTCATTTGGAGGATCCTGGTCTGATATATTCACATTGCTGACCATGCGGTTGATATTTCCTGTTGGAGTTGCTAGAGCTTGTTTGTTTTGGATCTCCTGCTTCTCCAGACATCCCAAAGCTAAGTGCTTGTTGCCTTTTCTGTTTGTTGCTTGCTGGTGTGTTTTGTTCTAGGCCTCAGGGAGACACGGGTTCCTTCATCTGTAAAAGAACCAGCGGTCTCGTCTCCTGCTACCTATCCTAGGGATCGCCAGTTTCAGCAGGGCCTAGGTATACGGAGTATGAGCATTTCCACCATCAGGATCTGCTCATACTGGCAGGAGTTAGGGAAAGGCCTAGGGATTACTAGGAGGTCACCATCCCTCTTCCTTAGGTTTTGAGGCATAGACTGTTGTCTATTTCTTTTGTGTGTATCTGGTGTTTTTCCCTTCCCTGTTACCCGTGACATAGATGTCATGGTGTGGGGCACCATTAGGAACCATGTCTCTTCCCTTCTGGAGGGAATATTAACTAGCCTTCAGTATCTCCATATCATTGTGGAACCAGTCCTACTGCCTTTGTAACTCAATTAGGAGACACAGTGTTTCAACAAAATACTGCCCACTCACATACTGCCAACACTGTACAATGTGCTCTTCAATGTATCTAGCAGGTTCTCTTGCCAGATCGATCACCAGATCTCTTCCCCATCAAGAATGTCTTGGACTGGTTGGGTGTCAAGCCGGGGAGTGGGGAAAACCCCCCACCGTGCAATTGCTTAGGCTGCTACACCAGATAGCAGGGAACAGGGAGCAGGTCACCTCCTTACGTAACCCTAAACGCTCTCCCTAGACTCCTAGCGCATGAGCCGCCTCATAAGGTAAGGGGGCTCATGCTCACCAACCTAGGACCCTGCTATCCCTGTTACGCCCTAGGCCTGATGACAGGGCAGAGACCACCCATTCATCCTACACAACGGATGAAAAGGTGTCTCCAGAGGCCCAGTGGCAGACAGGAAGCAAGAACATGGGTAAAGCAGTACGGCAGGTAAGTCACACAGCAAAATAACAATGTTATCTACTCTTACCTGCCGCAGCCAAGATGGACGGAGGCTCCAGGCTGGGAAACCCACGGTCTTGCCTTCGCTTAACCCCTCCAGGAAAGCACGCCCCTTCCGGAGCAAAGCCACCACCAGAAAACCTCCATACACCAACCACACCAATACAACATACACCAGGTGGGGGAGGAGAACAGAGACACACCGGAGGGGACACACAGCCAGGGTAAGGAATCAATATAATAAATAAGGGTGACTCACACAAACACAAAGACATACCGCCAGGGAGCAGAGCTCCTACACAGGCAGACAACAAAATAAGAATGACCACAGGCTCCAACACACCATCTTATAAAGAGGCCTGAGGTCACACCCACCACACCTAGCAGACACACCTAAATTAACCCCGTGACAACCAAAACGGGGAAAGCACCAAATAAAGGAAAGTGTACGTGCAAACAGAAACCTACACGTTGCCCCCGGCAACCAGTCTGCACGCAACAGCGTCACTGTCAAACATAAATTGGCCGTGACATTGGGTCAGTGCATCTCCCATACACAGCAGCCAACAACCATCTTGACTGAACAGTTGAGCTTGGAATGACATACCACAAGAGGCTATCTAGCAACTGTATGACCATCACCACGTCAGAGTAGCAGCCCGTATCACAGCAAGAGGAGATGCCACAAAGTATTAATGTGACCCTGTCTCAAAACATTCATTCCCTGCTGCTCACCACCGTGGTTGTGTGATCATTGACCAAGCACCAGTATCAGTTTATACTTTGTCACTCTTAACTCAATTGCATTAAGATTTCAAGAAGTTTTTTCATAGATGTGTTTTAGTGGCAAACAATAGTAAATCATTAGAAAACAGTATAAAATATAAATTACCATTGATACTTTTCTAGGTACAATGGGATTTGATATGCCAGTCATACTTCAGGCAGGCCTGTCCTCTTCCTTTATTGGGGTTCTCCACTTATCCTATATTAATGACATCCTCAGGATAGGTCATCAATATCAGATCGGGGGGACGACTGCTGGCACCCCCGCTGATCAGCTGTTTGAAGGGAACGCAGCGCTTTTACGAGCTCTGTTTTGTCTTCTCTATTTACCTGCTCACTGTCACGGCTGTTTAAGGGTAACCAGAGCATACACAGTAAGAAGAGCTACTGACCGGACCCCAAACTAGGGAAGAGAAAGGGTGACCCCTGTCAGACCCTCAACACTCTCCCTATGCTGCTAAAGCACATGCCCGGATCCAAATGGTGGAACGAGGCATGCCCGCGTACCTTAGACTGATGAGCCCTGTAACCCCTACAATAGTGGAAGGGGCACGGCCACCGATGCCCTGCTCAGAATATGGAGGGAACCGGGGCCACCTCAGATCCAGTCAGGAAATCACCAGGTACACAACAAAGTCTGCACACTTAGCTGATGGAGCTGCAACCGCAGAGAAGACGGATCCAAGGGCCGCTGGCAATATCCGGAGTGCTTGCAGCAGCAGAACACAGGTCCAGAGAACTAGTAGCTAAAGAAGTGAAGATACTCAAGGCAGAGCTACAACTGAAAAGAGAAATATAATCCACGCCCTGCAATAGGAGGAGGGGTGATTTAAAGGCAGAGAAATCAAACGCAAGAGAGACAGCTGGGAGTAAAGATCTCATCACAGGGGCGGAGAAACAGAACAGTGAGAACACCTCCAAACTCTAAGTGACATCATCACAGGGGTGGAGACACAGAGCTGTGAGAACGTCTCAAAGCTCTGGTAGTGACACTCACCATCTACATTGCAGAGACAAGCAGGTGTAATTACAGCTCCTCTACCCCATTCAATTGAATTGGATTGCTCTATCCTATTCAAGTGAATAGGAGGGAGCAATCCTACTGAAGAGAATGGGATGGAGGATCTGCAATTACACTACTTGCCACTGCAGTGTTGACACGACAGCGAGCAGGTAAACATCAAGGAGAGCACAGTGGGGGTGCCAGCAGTTGATGACCTATGCCAGTTATTGATGACCTATCCTGAGGACAGATCAGCCAATGTAGGATATGTAGAGAACCCCTTTAAGCCCTGCCCATTTAAAAAAAAAGTGTCATTGGCAGTAGAAAATTGTGAAAAGTTGCACATTTTCCAAAAAACCCCACTTGCACAATAATTTGCAACTTTCTTATGCCAGAAAACATGTACCTGACCTGCCTCTTGAGACTTTCCATCTGTGATTTATTATTATGACAGAAAAGTGAGGAAATGTACAAACATTCTCTATGGTTAATTAAACCCTATATTATACAACAAGAATTACATATTCCCGTATCCTTGGTTACATTTAATTTATTGTATTCTTTGTTAAAACAAATAATATGTTACAATACTCTGATAACACTGCATGACTTGTACATCTGCACCAACAGCTGATTTCATCTGCTGACAACCATGACCACAATCAGTGTACATTTCTCTGACTTCCTCATATGAAATAACTGAAGTAGGTGATATCATCATGCTATTCCTTCTTATCATGAGCTAAGCATTGTTTCAGCATACTAGAGTTCTAGAGCAGCATTTGGATACACCCTAGTGCAAATAGTTATCCTCTAGTAGAAAAAAGAATTCATTATAAAACAATAATAAAATTAAAAAAAACTGCAAATGGCATTGAAAATTGCATATGTGAAAATTTCTGGGCCACAAGCTGTAGATATATTTGAGATAACATAATGATCATGGATTTAGCATTTTCTGAAACTATCTGTAATAAAAAGACCTGTAGCATGGAAAATGCAGTATCATACGATATTGCTCATTTGGAACAAAAAACAAACACTTGAGTTGTTTTTCTAATAACTGTGTCTACCATCAACTCCACAATCTTTTAGGGAAAGTATTTTCATCTGTGTGATTTTAGAGAACCCTCCATTTCTATTCTTCAGCTATTCCTTAGTAGATAGATCAGAATATTTAAAGAGGTTGTCCAATATTTTACAAGTGATGTCCTGTCTTCAGGATAGGCCAGATGTCCAACCCTTGTACCTTTTGTCAATAATCAGTTGTTTCACAGTAACTTCGGCACCATAATTTGGCAGTGGAACTGCACATCTCTGTCCACTGTGTAGTGGACAGAGCTGGTTATTGCAGTGCTGTTCATGTCATTGGGAGTAGCGATGTAACCAGCTCTGCCCAATGTACAACAAATGGAGTTGTGAAGTTGCTGCAGAACATCTGATGGGTGAGGGTGTGGGGTGTCAGCTCCAATCAGGTAATGAGGATAGGCAATCACTTGTAAAAAGCTGGAGAATGCCTTTAAAGCGGTTATCACAACTCTGGAGGCAGTTGATGAAACTGAGCATGTGCGGTCTTCTCAGTGCGCAGAATATTGAAGAGTTATTGTGGTTTTCTTTGGCTCTGTTTACACTTCTCAGTAAAAAAAAAAAAGGAAAAGAACAAACAGCAGGTGGCACTACACAGATACATTTTATTGAATAACCCATTGGCGATACAACTTCTGACAGATGATCTCACATTATCCTCAAGAAACAAGGAGGAATTCAATGAGTGATCCACAGTATATGTCATGAAATTCCAGTTGTTCTAGAAGTACTGGTGCTTGCCTAGGTTCTAATAGTCAACCTCGAGCTGTGCTGTATTGCAGATTTGTTGTGGATGAAACCTGCATGCGATCATCCGCCCGCCCCCTCTCTCAGGATAGCCGAGCGGTTTGCAGAGTGTCAGCACATTGCTGACACTCTGCTTGAAACGCCTGACATCTGTGCTGGCACAGATGCCATGCGTTTAACCTCTTCCATGCCGCGGTCCGTAGGGACAGCTGTATAGAAAAGGTTAAGAGGGAGGGAGCTCCCTCCCTCTCCCATCGGGGGCTGCTGTGCCTTTTCAGCCCCCGATGGGAGAGGGAGGGGCCCCCCTCCCTCCCCATCACCCACTTCTCTGCTGTGGCAGTGAGTGATGGTTACCATAGCAACCGGACGCTTTCACAGGCGTCCGGCTGTCCATGGTACTGATCAGAGGCTGTCCATGGTGCTGATTAGACTTCTGCTAAAGGCAGAAGTCTAATCAGACTTTGTAAAGTGAAAATACAGTACAATACACTATATAGTGTACTGTACTGTATTATACAGACATCAGACCCATTGGATCTTCAAGACCCAAGTGGGTCTGAGTCAAAAAAAAGTAAAAAAAAAAAGAGAAAAAAAAGTAAAACTCGAAAAAACACATTTATCACTGATTAAAAAATTAAAAAATAAATTCCCTACACATGTTTGATATCACCACGTCCATAACGACCTAATCTATAAAACTGTCATGTTACTTTACCCGCACGGTGAACGCCATAAAAAAAAAAAAAAACTATGATGAAATTGAAAGTCGTATGTACGTCAAAATAGTACCAATCAAGGAGTGAGCCTGGGCGGGGAGCGGCGGCCTGTCACTGACCGACACCGAGTCACAGCCCTGAACCCTCCGTGAGGTGAGCCGCAGCCGGGAGCCGCTATGATCCTGCTGGAGGTGAACAACCGGAGACCCTCAGCCTCAAGTTTGAGAATGCGGCGGCCGGGAACAAGCCAGAGGCTGTGGAGGTGACATTTGCAGACTTTGATGGCGTCCTGAATCACATCTCCAACCCAAATGGAGACAAGGGGAAGATCATGATCAGCCTCGCCCTGAAGTTCTACACGGAGCTGCAGGATCACGGAGCCGACGAGATTCTTAAGAAACTCTATGGAGATTATCTAGTCTCTCCTGAATCTGGTTACAATGTGTCTTTGTTGTACGACTTGGAAAACCTTCCTCCCAACCGTGACTCCGTCATCCACCAGGCCGGTATGCTCAAGAGGAACTGCTTTGCGTCGGTGTTTGAGAAGTACTTCAGGTTCCAGGAAGAGGGCAGAGATGGAGAAGAGAGAGCCGTCATTCACTACCGGGAGGATGAGACCATGTATGTGGAAGCCAAGAAGGATCGTGTGACTGTGGTCTTCAGCACTGTATTTAAGGACGATGATGATGTCGTTTTAGGGAAAGTGTTCATGCAGGAGTTTAAGGAGGGACGCCGCGCCAGTCACACCGCACCTCAGGTTCTGTTCAGCCATCGGGAGCCTCCCCTAGAGTTGAAGGACACGGACGCAGCAGTGGGAGATAACATTGGTTACATCACATTCGTGCTTTTTCCACGTCACACCAATGCCAACGCACGGGACAACACCATCAATCTGATCCACACATTCCGGGATTACCTGCACTACCACATTAAATGCTCCAAGGCTTACATCCATACCCACATGAGGGCAAAAACATCAGACTTCCTCAAGGTTCTGAACAGAGCTCGTCCTGACGCAGAGAGAAAGGAGATGAAGACCATGTCGGGCAAGACCTTTTCCACTCGTTGACCCATGGCTGATGCCAAGTCAATACCGTTCAAAAGCACCAATCGCCCCAGGTGTCAAAATTCCAGTTGGAACGGTTCCAGAGTGACCCTGGGGAACAGTTCAGTGAAAATCAGTGTATTTGAAGCTTTGCTTTGCCAAGACCGAAGTCGAGTAAACAGAAGAGTGAGACTTTCTGCTTTCGTCATGTCCCTCTACTCTGCGCCATATTCTGCTTTACGTACTTGTTTCTTATAAAAAAGAAAAAAAAATCTTGGTGAAAATACATTGTGCAATGAATGTTTTTTGGAATTATTAAATCTTTCTATCCTAAAAAAATAAAAAATAAAAAAAATAGTACCAATCAAACCGTCCCCTCATCACGCAAAAAATGAAACTCTACCTAAGATAATCACTCAAAAACTGAAAAAACTATGGCTCTCAGAATATGGAGACACTAAAACATGATTTCTTTTTTTTGTTTCAAAAATGAAATAATTGTGTAAAACTTACATAAATAAAAAAAAGTATACATATTAGGTATCACCGCGTCCGTAATAACCTGCTCTATAAAAATATCACATGACCTAACCCCTCAGGTGAATACCGTAAAAAAAAAGAAAAAAAACAGTGTAAAAAAGCAATTTTTTGTCACCTTACATCACAAAAATTGTAATAGCAAGCAATCAAAAAGTCATACGCACCCCAAAATAGTGCCAATCAAACCGTCATCTCATCCCGCAAAAATCATACCCTACCCAGGATATTTGCCCAAAAACTGAAAAGACTATGGCTCTCAGACTATGGAGACACTAAAACATGATTTTTTTTTTGTTTCAAAAATAAAATAATTGTGTAAAACTTACATAAATAAAATAAAAGTATACATATTAGGTATCGCTGCGTCCATAATAACCTGCCCTATAAAAATATCACATGACCTAACCCCTCAGGTGAATACCGTAAAAAAAAAAAAACCTGTAAAAAAGTAATTTTTTGTCACCTTACATCACAAAAAGTGTAATAGCAAGCGATCAAAAAGTCATATGCACCCCAAAATAGTGCCAATCAAACCGTCATCTCATCCCGCAAAAATCATACACTACCCAAGATATTTGCCCAAAAACTGAAAAAACTATGGCTCTCAGACTATGGAGACACTAAAACATGATTTTTTTTGTTTCAAAAATGAAATCATTTTGTAAATCTTACATAAATAAAAAAATAGTATACATATTAGGTATTGCTGCGTCCGTGACAACCTGCTCTATAAAAAATATTACATGATCTAACCCCTCAGGTGAATACCGTAAAAAAAAGGTATTTTTTTGTCACTTTACATCACAAAAAGTGAAATAGCAAGCGATCAAAAAGTCATATGCACCCCCAAAATAGTGCCAATCAAACCGTCATCTCATCCCGCAAAAATCATACACTACCAAGATATTTGCCCAAAAACTGAAAAAAACTATGGCTCTCAGACTATGGAGACACTAAAACATGATATTTTTTTAAAAAAAAATGAAATCATTGTGTAAAACTTACATAAATAAAAAATATTGTATAAATATTAGGTATCGCCGCGTCCGTGACAACCTGCTCTATGAAAATATTACATGATCTAACCCCTTAGGTGAATACCGTAAAAAAAAGAAATGGTGTAAAAAAAAGGTATTTTTTTGTCACTTTACATCAGAAAAAGTGTAATAGCAAGCGATCAAAAAGTCATACGCACCCCAGAATAGTGCCAATCAAACCATCATCTCATCCAGCAAAAATCATACCCTACCCAAGATATTTGTCCAAAAACTGAAAAAAACTATGGCTCCCAGACTATGGAGACACTAAAACATGATTTTTTTTGTTTCAAAAATGAAATCATTGTGTAAAACTTACATAAATAAAAAAATAGTATACATATTAGGTATCGCCGCGTCCATGACAACCTGCTCTATAAACCTGCTCTATAAAAATATTACATGATCTAACCTGTCAGATGAATGTTAAAAATAAAAAAAATTAAAACGGTGCCAAAACAGCTATTTCTTGTTACCTTGCCTCACAAAAAGTGTAATATAGAGCAACCAAAAATCATCTGTACCCTAAACTAGTACCAACAATACTGCCGCCCTATCCCGTAGTTTCTAAAATAGGATCACTTTTTTGGAGTTGCTACTCTAGGAGTGCATCAGGGGGGCTTCAAATGGGACATGGTATCAAAAAAACGGTCCAGCAAAATCTGCCTTCGAAAACCGTAGGGCATTCCTTTCCTTCTGCACCCTGCCGTGTGCCCGTACAGCAGTTTATGACCACATATGGGGTGTTTCTGTAAACTACAGAATCAGAGCCATAAATATTGAGTTTTGTTTGGCTGTTAACCCTTGCTTTGTAACTGGAAAAAAAATATTAAAATGGAAAATCTGCCAAAAAAGTGAAACTTTTAAATTGTAGCTCTATTTTCCATTAAATCTTGTGGAACACCTAAAGGGTTAACAACATTTGTAAAATCAGTTTTGAATACCTTGAGGGGTGTAGTTTCTTAGATGGGGTCACTTTTATGGAGTTTCTATTTTAGGGGTGCATCAGGGGGGCTTCAAATGGGACATGGTGTCAAAAATACCAGTCCAGCAAAATCTGCCTTCCGAAAACCATACGGCGCACCTTTCCCTCTACGCCCTACTGTGTGCCCGTACAGTAGTTTACGGCCACATATGGTGTGTTTCTGCAAACTACAGAATCAAGGAAATAAATATAGAATTTTGTTTGGCTGTTAACCCTTGCTTTGTTACTGGAAAAAATGGATTAAAATGGAAAATTTGCCAAAACATTTAGTCTCAAATTTCATCTCTATTTGCCAATAACTCTTGTGCAACACCTAAAGGGTTAACAAAGTTTGTAAAATCAGTTTTGAATACCTTGAGGGGTGTAGTTTCTTTGATGGGGTCACTTTTATGGAGTTTCTACTCTAGGGGTGCATCAGGGGAGCTTTAAATGGGACATGGTACAAAAAAAAAACTGTTCAGCAAAATCTGACTTCCAAAAACCATACAGCACACCTTTCCCTCTACGCCCTACTGTGTGCCCGTACAGTAGGTTATGGCCACATATGGGGTGTTTATACAAACTACAGAATCGGGGCAATAAATATAGCATTTTGTTTGGCTGTTAACTCTTGCTTTGTTACTGGAAAAAATAGATTAAAATGGAAAATTTGCCAAAACATTAAATTCTCAAATTTCATCTCCATTTGCCAATAACTCTTGTGCAACACCTAAAGGGTTAACAAAGTTAGTAAAATCAGTTTTAAATACCTTGAGGGGTGTAGTTTCTTATATGGGGTCCCTTTTATGGAGTTTCTACTCTAGGGGTGCATCAGGGGGGCTTCAAATGGGACATGGTGTAAATAAACCAGTTCAGCAAAATCTGCCTTCCAAAAACCATATTGCACACCTTTCCCTCTACGCCCTACTGTGTGCCCGTACAGTAGTTTACGGCCACATATGGGGTGTTTCTGCAAAACTACAGAATCGGGGCAATAAATATAGCATTTTGTTTGGCTGTTAACCCTTGCTTTGTTAATGGAAAAAATTGATTAAAATGGAAAATTTGCCAAAAATCTAAATTCTGAAATTTTATCGCCATCTGCCATTAACTCTTGTGGAACACCTAAAGGGTTAACTACGTTTGTAAAATCAGTTTTGAATACCTTGAGGTGTGTAGTTTCTAGAATGGGGTCATTTTTTGGTGGTTTATTTTATGTAAGCCTCACAAAGTGACTTCAGACCTGAACTGGGGTTTTTGAAAGTTTCTGAAAAATTTCAAGATTTGCTTCTAAACTTCTAAGCCTTGTAACATCCCCTAAAAATAAAATATCATTCCCAAATTGATCCAAACATGAAGTAAACATATGGGGAATGTAATAACTATTTGTGTAGGTATTACTATGTATTATAGAAGTAGAAAAATTGAAACTTGAAAATTTTCAATTTTTTTACAAATTTTTGGTAAATTTGGTATTTTTTTTATATATAAAGAATTTTTTTTACTTCATTTTACCAGTGTCATGAAGTACAATATGTGACGAAAAAACAATCTCAGAATGGCCTGGATAAGTCAAAGTGTTTTAAAGTTATCCCCACTTAAAGTGACACTGGTCAGATTTGCAAACAATGGCCTGGTCCTTAAGGTGAAATAAGGCTGTGTCCTAAAGGGGTTAAAGTATAGAATCTCCACCACAAACCTGGAAAAAATGTGCAACATGTAAACATAGCTTCATTTCACCACACCGTGCTACTACAAAACCCTATCAGGTGATCCTCTACTCTGAAGTGCTCCTTGAGATGAGTTGCTTTATAACCCCTCCACTCTGCTCAGGACAGCTGTATTACTCACTCACAGCAGAGAGCCAGGGTTATGAAGCAACTAGTAGAAAGCACTTCAGAATGAGGGACTGCCTTCTGGGCACTTCCGAGAGCAGTGCCTAACAATAAAAGTTCTTATTTATACTGCCCTTCTCTTAACTTTGCCTAGGCCAAGTGTCGACATGTTCATCTGTCACATGGCCTAGGCACAGCTCATCCCCATTGAAGTGAATGGGGCTGAGCTCCGATACCAAGCATAGTCACTATACTATGTACTACGCTGTGCTTGGTTAGAAGGGAGAAGGCCGCAGCACTCACAGGAGCGCTGATGCCTTCTCAAACAGCGGATCGACAGGGGTCCTGGGTGTCGGACCCCACCGATCACATACTGACGACCTATCCAAAACATAAGTCATCATAATTTAAGTCTCATAAAACCTCCTTAATTAGTAGATAGGGAATTCACCAATACCAAATGGTAAAGCATACCAGATTAGGCACAGTGTAAGGCCTCATGCACACGACCATTGTTGTGGTCTGCATCCGAGCCGCATTTTTTGCGGCTCGGGTGCGGACCCATTCACTTCAATGGGGCCGCAAAAGATGCGGACAGCACTCCGTGTGCTGTCCGCATCCGTAGCTCCGTTCCGTGGCCCTGCAGAAAAAATATAGCATGTCCTATTCTTGTCCTTTTTTGCGGACAAGAATAGGCATGTCTACAATGGGCTGCCCGTTCCGCAAATTGCGGAAGGAACACAGGCGGCTTCTGTTTTTTTTTATTATGTTGCGGTCTTGTGCTAAAATAAAAATAACATTTCCCCCATCAATCTATGTTCAATATACCATAATGAAAAAATAAAAACAGAATTTTAGAATTTTTTTCAAATTTATTAAAAAGGAAATAAACTGGGGCGTGGCTTGGCCGCTGAGAGGAATGGCTGCTTGATCTCTCTGCTCCTGCACCTCAGCGACTACAAAGAAGCTCCCCAGGGCTACGGTTACCGCCATCTCTACATCCCTACCGGCGGCAAGACTGGACACTCTCCAGGACACTATGGTAAAGTCTAAACGGCAGCTTCCTAGGCTGCAGAGCGGTAGCCTGGACGGCTTCTTTGAGCGGGGCCCGGCTAAAGATGGCGCATGTTCCCGCGCCGGTGTGCTTACCTCGTCTCCTCAAGGCAGCGTGTCGCCGAAAAGCGCCTCCAGGTCTCCGTCACCCCCGCCGGAGCCCGATGCCTTCTCCCTGACGGAAGCTGAGTTCCCCTCACTCCCGCCGACTCCAAGCGATCTGGGGACTCCGGACACCATGGCTGCACAAAATGGCGCTGCTGTTAACCGCGCTGGGCTCTCACCTTCCTACAGCCCCCAGAAGCAGAAGCCGCGCCTGGACCCGTCATGTTCTCCTGAGGTCAGTAAGGGGCCATGGACACAAGCGGTGGAGACCGCCGCTGTTATCCCCATTATTGCGTACCAGACCTCTGATAAGCCCCTGTGTGAGGACTCCATTAAAAACATGCTCTTAGCTTTGCACCAGTCCCTGCGCTCAGATATGGCGGGGTTCATTAACCCTCTGGCGGCCAAGGTTAAAGAATCTGCGGATAAAATTCTGCATGTGGAGAGTAAGATGGCTGATTTTGCCACTTCACAGAATAACATTATTGATGCCCACAATCAGGGGCGTATCTATCACGAGGCAAACAAGGCATTTGCCTAGGGCGGCACTTGCCAATGGGGCGGCAAAATGCCTTGTTTGCCCCTTGTCCCATCAGTCTCATCTGCCTCCGGTATATTCAGAAGATCCGATGGTATATTCTAACCCCCAGGCGTTCCCATGGTGACGGGGACGCTTGCCTGGGGGTTAGAATATACCATCAGATCTGAGTTTTCACGCTCTGTGAGAGCGTGAAAACACAAATCCGATGGTATATTCTAACCCGCAGGCGTTCCCATGGTGACAGGGACGCTTGCCTGGGGGTTAGAATATACAGGGCCCCGCCGCTCACAGGAAAACATTTAAAAACGAATCAGTAACCTAAACTTTATTCATTAGTGATGTCTTTACTGTATACCTTACTCTGTCTTTCAGCTCCGGTAACAGCAGGCAGTGCGGGCGGGCGGCGCTCACTCACTCACTGACGTCACGCGCCTGCGCCGCCTAGTGGGAGGAGCAGGCGCGTGACGTCAGTGAGTGAGCGCCGCCCGCCCGCACTGCCTGCTGCTACCGAAGCTGAAAGACAGAGTAAGGTATACAGTAAAGACATCACTAATGAATAAAGTTTAGGCTACTGATTTGTTTTTAAATGTTTTCCTGTGAGCGTCAGGGGGAGGAGGAATCTGTGGATGGCACCGTTTAGGGGAGGGGGGGGGGGGGAATCTGTGGATGGCACCATTTAGGGGAGGGGGGGAATCTGTGGATGGCACTGTTTAGGGGAGGGGGGGGAATCTGTGGATGGCACTGTTTAGGGAAGGGGGGGGGAATCTGTGGATGGCACCGTTTAGGGGAGGGGGGGGAATCTGTGGATGGCACCGTTTAGGGGAGGGGGGGGTCTGTGGATGGCACCGTTTAGGGGAGGGGGGGAATCTGTGGATGGCACCGTTTAGGGAAGGGGGGGGGAATCTGTGGATGGCACCGTTTAGGGGAGGGGGGGGGAATCTGTGGATGGCACCGTTTAGGGGAGGGGGGGGGGTCTGTGGATGGCACCGTTTAGGGGAGGGGGGGGGGTCTGTGGATGGCACCGTTTAGGGGAGGGGGGGGGGGTCTGTGGATGGCACCGTTTAGGGGAGGGGGGGGGGTCTGTGGATGGCACCGTTTAGGGGAGGGGGGATCTGTGGATGGCACCGTTTAGGGGAGGAGGGGGGGATCTGTGGATGGCACCGTTTAGGGGAGGATCTGTGGATGGCACCGTTTAGGGGAGGGGGGGGAATCTGTGGATGGCACCGTTTAGGGGAGGGGGGGGAATCTGTGGATGGCACCGTTTAGGGGAGGGGGGGGAGTCTGTGGATGGCACCGTTTAGGGGAGGGGGGGAGTCTGTGGATGGCACCGTTTAGGGGAGGGGGGGAGTCTGTGGATGGCACCGTTTAGGGGAGGGGGGGAGTCTGTGGATGGCACCGTTTAGGGGAGGGGGGGAGTCTGTGGATGGCACCGTTTAGGGGAGGAGGGGGGGGTCTGTGGATGGCACCGTTTAGGGGAGGATCCGTGGATGGTACTGTTTAGTGGAGGGGGATCCGTGAATGGCACTGTTTAGGGGAGGGGGATCCGTGGATGGCACTGTTTAGGGGAGGGGGATCCGTGGATGGCACTGTTTAGGGGAGGGGGATCCGTGGATGGCACTCTTTAGGGGGGATCTGTGGATGGCACATAGAAAGGGGTGGGGTTTAGAGAGAAAGGGGTTTGGCCTTGACAGGAAGGGGTGGGTCAAATTTTTATTAGGGGGGTGCCCGAGTTTAGTCTCGCCTAGGGCAGCACAAAACCAAGATACACCACTGCCCACAATGACATGGTGGATGAAATGGAGATCATTAAGAGCAAATTAGCAGATCTGGAGGACCGCTCCAGAAGGAACAATGTTAAATTCAGAGGCATTCCAGAGGATATAGCACCTCGTGATTTGCAGCCCTATCTCAAGAGCCTCATCAAAGCATTGCTTCCGAAAATCCCTGTCCCTGACATGATAATTGACAGGGCTCATAGGATCCCAAAGCCGCCACACCTCAGTGCGGATATCCCAAGGGACACACTAGCCAGGATCCACTTCTTCAATACTAAAGAGGCCTTAATGCTGGCGGCTAGGAACTGCGACAAACTCCCTGCTCCTTTGCAGACAGTCAGGCTTTTTGCTGATCTTTCCATGGCGACTTTGAGGCAAAGGAGGGAATTGCAGCCGATCACCCTTGCCCTTAGGGATAATGGCATTCAATATAAATGGGGCTACCTGCAAAAGTTGCTGATCCGGAAAGATGGAAAAACTCATGTGGTGAAATCGGTTGCTGATGGAAGAGAGCTACTACTAACATGGGACATTCCTCTTCAACTGGAAAAAAGAGGGAATCGCAGACGGGACGATCAAATGTCTGTGTCTGGAGCACAGGATTGCTGATCTCCTTACGGGACTAAGGCTACTTTCACACTTGCGCTTGATCGGATCCGTTCTGAACGGATCCGATCATATTAATGCAGACGGAGGCTCCGTTCAGTACGGATCCGTCTGCATTAATAACTTTAAAAAAATTCGCAAGTGCGCAAGTAGCCTGCGCGGATCCGTTCAGTCTTTCAATGTAAAGTCAATGGGGGACGGATCCGCTTGAAGATTGAGCCATATGGTGACATCTTCAAGCGGATCCGTTCCCATTGACTTACATTGTAAGTCTGAACGGATCCGCTCGCCTCCGCACGGCCAGGCGGACACCCGAACGCTGCAAGCAGCGTTCAGCTGTCCGCCTGTCCGTGCGGAGGCGAGCGGAGCGGAGGCTGAACGCCGCCAGACTGATGCAGTCTGAGCGGATCCGCATCCATTCAGACTGCATCAGGGCTGGACGGAGGCGTTCGGGTCCGCTCGTGAGCTCCTTCAAACGGAGCTCACGAGCGGACCGACGAACGCTAGTGTGAAAGTAGCCTAACACAGATCTAGATTGAAACTGCAGGAACTGCTTTTCATACTTGGCCTTGGATTACATGCGGTTAGGAGGAGTGGAGTTACCTTTGCATTGTTTATATGGGGTCTGATAACTAACCTTTTCTGTTTAGGTGCTGTCTATATGCTTGCGCATTTAATATAGTTAAGCCTCCTCTCAGCCTCACCAGTGGACTTACGCCACCTATACTACACGGACGGGTTGATCGCCTGGAGTTGTATTATTTTTCCCTTTCCCGGTTGTTTTTTCCTACCCCTTTAGACTCCTCACTGACTCGCTACTTAGAGTGTATATTTGCAGCTACCTGTACATCTTGCTTACTATTAGGCAATTGTCTATTGTTATTGTAGTTGATTTGATAATACTTGATAGTCTGTCTATCCGCACAGGACTTGGTTCCTCTCCTCACTTACATGGGTCTCAAAATCTTATCACTTAATGCCAAAGGACTTAACTGTCCTCAGAAAAGATCATATGTTTGGCGAGAGGCAACCAAAGCGGACCTTATCTGCATCCAGGAGAACCACCTACTGCAGGAAGATGCTAAACGTATTCATAACCGACTTTTCCCTCATATATTGCATTCTCATTTTAGTAAGAAGTCCAGGGGAGTGTTCATAGCTGTCAAGAGTTCAGTGGCCTTTACTACCATTTCCTCAAAAGTGGACTCCAACGGTCGATACATCATTCTGGTATGTTCTATCAACAACATCACCATAGTCAATGTTTATGCACCTAATGATCACCAAATCTCCTTCCTGCGAAAATTGCTGAAACAGCTAAATTCCCTGAAACAAGGGAAGGTGATTGTATGTGGGGACTTTAACTCGGTGATGGATCGGTCATTGGACTCCACTAGCTTAACCCGGCGTTCAGGGGGCGGTGTTGCCTCTCTGTTGCACGCGGAGGGCCTCATTGATGTGTGGAGAGCTCAACATAGTGTGGAAAGGGATTACACCTTCTTTTCCGCTCCTCATCTCTCATACTCACGCATTGATATGTTTTTTGTAGACCAAGCTACCTTGATGCATACAATATCTACGGATATTGGACTTATTCAGTGGTCTGATCATGCCCCAATAACATTAACCCTAGAGGACTTGTTCCAATTCCCAAGCGCTCCCATTTGGCGTAATGACACGTATCTATTCTCCAACCCAGAAATTATTAGGTAGTTACCTGCTGAATTGCGGGAGTTTTTCTCCTTCAATGACGGATCTGTCACGGATAAATATATCCTTTGGCAGACCCATAAGGTGTTCATTCGGGGCTCCTTGATTAGATTGAAATGCAAGCTAAGGAAAGTTAGGGAAAAGGAAATCTCTCAGCTGCTTAAATCGATCGCAGAGCTTGAGAGTCGGAATAAGACGTCCCCTACAGCTCACACATCTTCCCTACTGAAGGCAGAGAGGGACAAATTGTGTAGTCTGTTCTCACGTGACTATTCTAGGTCCCTGCTCAGATTAAAGTCGAGGTATTATGCCCAGGGAAACAGGGCTGGCAAACTGTTGGCTAATCAACTTAAGGCTCAGCAAACTAAATCTAAAATCCCATTTCTTATCCACCCGTCCTCCAAAGCAAAACTACTAGATCCTAGAGATATCGCGGAACAGTTCCGCTCTTATTACCACAGCCTTTATAATCTCAAAGACACGGTTGTCCTGCCTGATAGCTACCCTGAATTGGTGGAGAGCTTCCTAACTCAGTCTGAATTGCCCACCCTCTCCCCCGACCAGCTTCATTCATTAAATGTCCCTCTCACATCCATAGAACTCCAAAAGATTATAGCAACTCTCCCATTAGGCAAATCCCTGGCCCGGACGGCTTGTCTAATGAATACTACAAACATTTCCTCCCCGTATTGTCCCCCCACTTCCTCGATATTTTTAACCGTGCTCTTGAAGGAACCCCATTCCCGCCCAAGATGCTTACAGCCCTTATAGTTACATTGCCAAAACCTGGGAAGCCCCCTGATGCCCCTCAAAACTTCAGGCCAATTTCGCTACTAAATTCGGACATCAAAATTTTCGCCAAGTTAATAGCCAATAGATTGTCAGCCATACTCCCTTCCTTGATTAAGGATGACCAAACAGGGTTTGTTAAGGGCCGTATATCTTCAGACAACACTAGAAGGTTGATTAACTTGTTTGATTACGCTGAGCAAAATAACCTTCCAATGTTGGCGGTGACCCTAGACGCCGAGAAGGCGTTCGACCGATTACACTGGTCGTTCGCATTCTCGGTTTTTGGTAAGATGTGCTTTCAAGGTAGCATATTGAACGCTTTCTACAGCTTATATGCATCCCCAATGGCTAAGGTATGGGTTAATGGGGTACTGTCTGCTCCTTTCCAGATTACCAATGGGTCGCGCCAAGGATGCCCTTTATCGCCCCTCCTGTTCATCTTGGCTTTGGAACCTTTAGCTCAACACATTAGGAAAGCTTCCCTCATTCATGGCGTAGATGTTAGAGGAAGGGATCATAGAATTTCGTTATATGCTGACGACATTATTCTCACCCTATTGAGGTCGGCCTTTGACATAATAGCACATTTTGGCACGCTTTCTTATTATAAAATTAATAATTCCAAATCACAAGCCCTGTTACTCAATATTCCTCAGCATGATGCTGAGGTGTTAAAGTCCCGATTTCCCCTAGACTGGCAGGAAGTGGAACTTCCATACTTGGGAATCAAGCTGACGTACCCCTGCTCTCATTTATATAAGCGGAACTATGAACCCCTCCTCGATACTATGTCGTCCGATTTCTCCCATTATTCCATGAAGGAGATATCGTGGGTCGGTAGGGTGGCTGCATTTCAGATGATGACATTGCCTAAACTGATCTATATATTTAGAGCCCTCCCTATTCCAGTCCCTGATACATTCTTTCGAAAAGCGCAGGCAATATTGTCCAAGTACATTTGGAAATCGTCTAAACCCAGGATTGCCCAAAAACAGCTTTTCTTACGGAAAAAAGACGGAGGGTTGGGACTGCCATGCATTAGTGATTACCATAGCGCCATCAGTTTGTCACTTGCTAGGGAATGGTGGGACAAACATTGTAGTAAAGCTTGGCACCAAATTGAGTCCCACTCAAAAAAAAGGGCTCCTTAAGGGACTTGCTGATTGGTATATTACGGAGCGGGAAGGTTCCTGATGTCTCCCTGCGGACGGTGCGACATGTAGGGAAGATCTGGTCACACTTTCACAGCGCATACGCTGACTCTACTGACGCCCTACTCTCTCACTTGGACACTCACTCTCTGGAATGGATTTTGGGGGATATCAGTCTCCGCGGTTGGCGTGATCAGGGGATCGAGGGGGTCTCTCAGCTCATCTGTTCTGAGGGGGTTCTCCCGTTCACCTCTGTCCAACAGATGTTCCAACTTTCAGCTAGGGAGATCTTCAATTATCTCAGGGTTAAACACCTACTGGCATCTATCATTACTAAGCCCCCTTCCACACATGCAGGGATCCTTCAACTCTATTGCTCCCAGGTTTTGCTGAAAAAAGGAGCAACAGGGCGTATATATGAGTATATGGGAGATAAATCAGAATTTGCCAAATCCAAACCATTCCAGAAGTGGGAGCGAGAGTTGGGCATACATTTTCTGAGGATGATGGGTCCTCTGCGATAGGCTTCTTAGCCTCTAACTTTAAATGTGTCACTCATTATGAGGCTGGTGTTAAGACGTTTTTAAACTGGTACTTTACACCCAAAAGGTTACATATCATCTACCCAACATCTTATCCCCTGTGTTGGAGGGGCTGTGGAAACATAGGCTCTTTGCTCCATGTTCTATGGGCATGCCCAGTTATCACTGATTTCTGGAAGCAGGTGTTTGCATTGCTGGGGGAAATATCTGGTCATGACATCCCCCCCTCCCCGGAACTTGCTCTCTTATTCTTGGGCATTCGGCGCTTATGCCCGTCATATAGGCCCATAGCGGGGCACATCTTACTTGGCGCTAAACTGGTTATAACCCGCCATTGGAAGAAAGCGAGTCCTCCAGATATCTCGGAGGTGGTAACTGAGCTAAACACCACATGCCGTTATGAGAAGATGATTCCACCCTCAATGCTCCCTCCTGTGAAATACAGATGACCCTCAAACCTATGGCCCCTATGAGAGGGAGTGGTCGTATATATACTTTCGAGATCCTTTCGGATAGGTCCCTCCTGTAGTTGAGCCTCCTGATTAGACAGACCTGTGTTCAATATCTGTTGCTTATGTTTTGTATGTTCTATTGATGACTCATACCTAATGACTGCTGCATGTACTCCATAATAATGGAAACTTTGTTTATGGAAATATGACTGTCTCTGGTGGCTGCGTCCACCTCGAATTGTTTAGGCAATAACATGCTCTGCTGATCATTATATGAAATTTTTTTCAATAAAAACGTTGAACTGAAAAGGAAAAAAACTAACATTTCACGTGGACATACAGTAAGTATTCAGAACATTTGTTAGGACATTTGAAATTTAGCTCTGGGGGGGCCTCCCACTTTTCTTGATCATTTTTGAGATGTTCTATACCTTGATTGGAGTCCACCTGTGGTAAATTCAGTTGATTGGACATGATTTGGAAGGGCACCTACCTGTCACAGCTGACAATGCATATAACATCAAAAGCCAAGCCATGAGGAGGAAATAACTGCCTGTTGACCTCAGAGACAGGATTGTATGAAGGCACAGATACGGAGAAGGGTACAAAAAAATTCTGCTGCACTGAAAGTTCTCAAGGGCATTGTGGCCAACATAATTCTTCAGTGCTAAAAGCTTGGAACAACCAAGACTCTTCCTAGAGCTGACCACCCCACGAACTAAGCAATCAGGGGAGAATGGCATTGGTAAGAGAGGTGACCCAATGGTCACACTGGCTGAGCTCCAAACATCCTGTGTGCAGTTGGGAGAAACTTCCAGAAGATCACTGCAGAACTCCACCACTCTGGACTTTATGACAGCATAGCCAGAAAGAAGCCTCTCTTTAGTAAAAGACGCATGAAAGCCCACATGGAGCTTGCAAAAAAAAGCACCTAAGAATCCTAAGACTTTGAGAACAAGATTTTCTGGTCTGAAGAAACCAAAATTGAACTTTTTTTTACAATTTTAAGCATTATGTCTGGAGGAAACTGTACTGCTCATCACCTGCCCAACACTATGCCTAAAGTGATGCATGGTGGTGGGGAAAGAGGGACTGGTCAGGGTTGAGGGAAATCTGAATGGAGCAAAGTACAGATATATTTCTTATGAAAACCTGCTCTGGAATGTAGACTTCCAACAAGACTATGACCCTAAGAACACAGCAGTGACAACACAGGAGTGGCTTAGGGACAACTCTTTAAATGCCCTTCAGTGGCCCAGTCAGAGCCCTGACTATGGAGAGTCTCTGGAGAGACCTGAAAATGGCTGTCCACGACAGTCCCCATTCAACCTGACAGAGTTTGAGAGGCTCTGCAAAGAAAAATCCCCAAATCCAAGTGTGCAAACCTTATGTCATGATACCTAAGAATACTGGAGGTTGTAATTGCTGCCAAAGGTGCTTCAACTAAGTACTGAGTAAAGGTTCTGAATACTTATGTCAATGCATTATTTCAGTTTTTTCATTTAAAATAAATTAGCAAAGATTTTGAACATTCTGTTCTCACATTGTCAAAATGGGGTATTGAGTGCAGAAAATTGGGGGGAAATTAGTTTTTATTTTAGCACAAGGCTGCAACATAACAAAATGTGAAAAAAGGGAAAAGGTCTGCAGACTTTTCAATGCATTTTACTGTTAGAGTCAAAAGGTTTAGATTGATTAATAGTAAAAACTGTAAACAGTGCAGGATTTTGAGAACTTGAGACCAAGATGACCTAATTTGAGCAGTTATTCGCCAAGAAACATATTTCTGTAACAATCCCACCTGTCGTCTCCAATTCCCTACCTGGACCATTACACATAGTTATAAAGATGCTCGTCTGCAGCTTAGGCTACTTTCACACTAGCGTTCGGGCGGATCCGTTCTGAACGGATCCGCTCATAATAATGCAGACGGAGGCTCCGTTCAGAACGGATCCGTCTGCATTATTTTTAGCATATAACAGCTAAGTGTGAAAATAGCCTCGTGCGGATCCGTCCAGACTTTCAATGTAAAGTCAATGGGGGACGGATCCGCTTGAAGATTGAGCCACATTGTGGCATCTTCAAACGGATCCGTCCCCATTGACTTACATTGAAAGTCTGGACGGATCCGCACGGATCCGCACGCCTCCGCACGGCCAGGCGGACACCCGAACGCTGCAAGCAGCGTTCAGCTGTCCGCCTGTCCGTGCGGAGGCGAGCGGAGCGGAGGCTGAACGCCGCCAGACTGATGCAGTCTGAGCGGATCCGCCTCCATTCAGACTGCATCAGGGCTGGACGGCTGCGTTCGGGTCCGCTCGTGAGCTCCTTCAAACGGAGCTCACGAGCGGAAACCCGAACGCTAGTGTGAAAGTAGCCTTACAGCAGCCTCTAGTTGACTCTATATTAGAATTGCACAGTTGTTCAAAATCAATTGTAGACAGACTGTCTGGTGGAGACCTGAAAAGATCAATGAAAGAGTTATAGCTCAAAAAAAACAAAAAAAAAGCAAACTGAATCCAGCTTGGCACTGTTAGGAATGTCTTGATGATACCAAGACAATAGAAAGTATAGTTTGGTGGTTTACGTGACAAGGCAGGAAAGATGTAGCTTGGAATTGGTATTGATGTGATACCCATCTTTTATACCATCATTATGTAAACAGAAATTATTAGTTAGCTACTACATTTTTGCAACTGCTCCATTCAATCTCTATGGGACTGTGATCATATATTTATAGGCTTTCTCAAAGATAGGTGATAAATGTTTTTAATGGGAAAACCCTATTAAAAAAAATTATGACTGGGGAACCCAATAATGACCAATGATGGAAATATCCATCATGAAGATCCCATGAGCACTTCCCAATGTCCCCACAAAATCATAGCAGAAGCTCAGTTGTAATACATAGCCAAGCTCCCACCGCAACTGCTGGGATAGGAGCTGGCTCTTATTCTGATAGTTTAACTATGCCAAATCTGGAGTGATAGTGGCATCTAAGGCTACTTTCACACTAGAGTTTTTTGTGGATCCGTCATGGATCTGCAAAAACGCTTCCGTTACAATAATACAACCGCATGCATCTATCATGAACGGAGTCGGTTGTATTATGTCTTATATAGCCATGACGGATCCGTCATGAACACCATTGAAAGTCAATGAGGGACAGATCCGTTTTCTACTTTGTCCGCACCACAGTAGCTATTCTGTCCGCGATGAGAGAGCAGCCAAATGAAACGGAATGTATTCTGGTGCATTCCATTTCAGTCAGTTCAGTTTTATCCCCATTAACAATGAATGGGGACAAAACTGAAGCGTTTTCATCCGCTATTGAGATCCTATGACGGATATCAATAGCGGAATTGAAAACGCTAGTGTGAAAGTAGCCTAAGGTGCTTAGCAGAGCGAGGGGGCGCCTCCTTTCTCCCCATCAACACCTCGCAACACTGTTGCAGGATACAGATGCATTACCATGGCAGGTAACCAGGTCTGCCATCAGTATTTGGCATGGCCTAATAGGTTGCCTATCAGCATATAATAATAATGCTTTGGAAAACAGTTTCAAGTAAAAAAAAAAGAGGGGGAAAGGTTGTTCAATAAAATGCTACAATAAAAAAAGCACTCCCCCCCCCCCAACTTTTTTTTTTAAATCCCTCTTTTAGTAAAAATGTGTTTATTTTTTAATATTTCAGCATAACTTATTATTTAGACTGCACAGCACATCAATAGAAAAGTTTCCATTCTATACCATCAAGAAAATTATAAAAATGAGTCAATAAACTCTATGTTTCCCACAATACTGCCAATTAAAACTACAAATCCTCACACTAATACAAGCCCTCATACTGTTAAGTCTTAGAAAAAAAAAGAAAACAAGATGGCTCTAAGAATGCAATGACTCATAAATTACTTTAATTTCCTTCAAACATGTTTTTTTTGTGCAAATGTGCTCAGTTGTTAGCACTGGTGCCTTGCATCTCTGGAGTCCTAGGTTAGAATCCGACCAAGGACAACATCTGCATGGAGTTTGTATGTTCTCCCCGTGTTTGCATGGGTTTCCTCCGGGTTCTCAGGTTTCTTCCCACACTCTAAAGACATACTGATAGGGAACTTAGATTGTGAGCCCCATTGGGGACAGTGATACTAAAGTCTGTAAAGTGGGGGCGTGCATTCACTGAGCTCCTGCAATGTCCTGGCCGTTTATCCTGAAAAACAGCTTGAAGCAACTGAGTGATCGCTTACCCTGCTGTGCTCTTAATAGAGAACGCTCGGGTGCCCTTTGCCCGCGAACACCTGCAAAACTCTGCAGTCATGACCAGGAGAAAGGACGGGAGAGGCTCCGATAATGACCTGCAAAGGGCGTTGGCTCCGTCACACCTCATCGCCGAAACCGCGCAGCGGACCTACAGCGGGAAGGTCAATATGCACGATCGGCGGCCCCACTCAGCGCAAAACGGCCCCGGGACAAGGGTGAGTCGACAGTGCTTGGAACGGGGCATGGACTCACAATGTGAGGTGTTGGAGGCCGCCACTGGAAAACTGCAGTCCTCTACCTCTAATAAATATGGTGTCCTACAGCCAAGCGGGGCAGATACTGAATCAGAGGCTCAGGACTCTGAGGAGCCTACACTCAAGGATGTCATCCAGGCAATTACCAAGTGTGGAAAGTCGCTAAAGGCGCTGACAATGCAAGTGGGGGCCATAAAAGAAGATGTATCCATAGTCCGGCAGGATTTTAGAAAGTTGGCGGAGCAAACAACTGCCCTGGAAGAGAGAATGGGTGATAGGGAGGACGCTATCCTTCCTCTCAAAATAAAGAATACCGCACATGAGAGTAGGCTGGAAATACTTGCTGCTAAACAAGATGATTTGGAGAACCGTCTAAGAAGAAATAATGCAAGATTAGTGGGAGTACCAGAAAAGGTGGAAGGTGGTAACCCTACAGAGTTCTTTGAAATCTGGCTAAAGGACAAGTTTGGCCCTCAGACTCTAACTCCACTATTTGCGCTTGAACGAGCCCACAGGGTGCCGCCTACTCGTCCATTACCTCCGGGAGCACACCCAAGACCTGTGCTTATGAAAGTACTCCATTACAGAGATCGTGATATCATTCTTAGGAAGGCCAGAGAATTGTCGGATCTATCCTTTAATGGCCACAAGGTGTCTTTATTTCCTGACTACTCCATAGAGGTGCAGAAAAAGAGCAAAATTCCTTGATGTAAAGCGTCATTTGAGAGAGTAGAAAGTCTCCTATTCGATTATGTACCCAGCGAAGCTCAGGTTGGTTGCCCTGGGATCTACCAGTTTCTTTGATGATCCAAAAGAGGCTTTGAGATGGCTGGACAGATATGACCGACAACTACGCGAGGATAGACACGGATCCTAGTCACTGCCAGTGTATGCCTGGGCGTGTGCATGTGTTGAAGCTAGCTTAGTTACTATATATGTAATGCTATCTGAGTGTTCCTATCAGACAGTATTCTGTATTTACAATGGGCAGTAGGGGTATTGCACTGTCTATTATATGTATACAAGCTATAATTAATAACCGGGAAACCGGCAGGAGGATGTGATGCAACTGGTCCAATTAGTGTTGCTATTACAGTTACTGTTGTGGCTTGGTCTAGTTTTTGCTTCTACTAGCTGGCCGCCACCTCTTTCTATTCCGGTGGACTAGCTGACCAGCTAACTGGCCTTGCTGACAGGCGGTTCTTTCTTGATCCCGAGGACCTCAGGTGGGGTGTAATTAGTCGGGGCCTGTTGGGATGCTCAGCACCTTCATATTTTCATTTTAATTGTTAATAGCCTAATTTTAGGCACAGTTTTTTGGGATTATTAGGGGTTACTGCTATACGACCTGCAGTTATGGGGAATGTGTCCATGTGGAGCTTGTGTATGTTAGTTGTGCTGATGAACAGTTATAGGCCCCAGGTACTCCCCCAGGGGAGGAAGGGGTGGCTCTAAGTATATCGCCCTTAGATAACTATGGCTAAACCAACAAGCTTCTTAAGGCTACTTTCACACTGGCATTTCTAGGTCCGCTTGTGAGATCCGTTTCAGGGCTCTCACAAGCGGCTCAAAACGGATCAGTTCAGCCCCAATGCATTCTGAATGGATAAGGATCCGTTCAGAATGCATCAATTTGGCTGCGTTTGGTCTCCGTTGCATTTTTTAGACGATCACTAAAACGCAGCTTGACTATGCAGAGCCAAACTGATCCGTCTGACTTACAATGTAAGTCAATAGGGACGGATCCGTTTTTCACTGACACAATATGGTGCAATTGAAAACGGATCCGTCCCCCAATGACTTTCAAGTGTACAAGTGTTTGCATTATTTGTGCGGATCCATCTGTGCAGATACAAGACGGATCAAAGAGGCTAATAAAAGAAATGCCATAATGGAAACTTTGAAACTTTACCAGCCCCTGATATGCTACTTGCAGGAGACGCATTTAACGTCGGGTCAGACCCAGTTACTTAAACCTGAATGGGCGAAGCATTGTTTTCATGCCACTTACTCCACTTATGTGAGGGGGGTTAGCATACTCATTCATAGAAATATAACTTTTCAATGTATATCTGACAAGATAGACGATAACGGGTGCTATGTCTGTTTATATGGCACAATCCTTAATACACCTTGTGCCATAGTTGGGGTATATATACTGCCACCGTACTCACCATTGATCATTAGGGAAGTGCTGTCATTTCTTGCGGGCATACCCGCGGTTCTGACAATCATTTTGGGGGATTTTAATAATGTGATTAGCCCAGTATTGGATAAAATGGGTACATCCACCCATTTGACTTCAGAGGAGACTACTTCATTTGGCAGGCTCCTGACTGAGGCATCCCTGTTAGATTTTTAGAGGCTGAAAAAAAATCCATACACAAAACAATACTCATGTTACTCCAGTACCTATGAATCGTTATACAGAATAGACCTAGTTCTGGGGAACGCTGAAATGGGCCGCCTCATTGAGGACATACAATACTTACCCAGACGACTCTCTGATCACTCTCCAGTTTTAGCATTGGTTAATCTTCTTCCCCCAATAATGGGTAGAGGTACACTGTGGAAATTTAATCCAGACTAGCTTTCTGTTTTAGCTGATCTGTCAGGAGTGGGAGAAAGGCTGAAGGAGTTTTTCCAATATAATTTGCCTACTGCATCTAGGTTAGTAGTGTAGGATGCCATGAAGGCATATTTGAGGGGGTTACTCATAATGGAAGTTAAAGCGAAACGTAATGAAACTTGCCCCTTACTATGATTGGCCGTACTAATCTGCTTAAAATTGTTTTAATGCCCTAACTGTTATATATGCTACATAATGCTCCAACCTGGATTCACCTCAGTTTTTTTCTATACTGTGAATGCGATTTTCAGAGACCTTATCGGAAGAGGGGAATACCACGTGTAAAGCTTGCTACTTTGTGTAGACCTAAAACTCAAGGAGGATTGAATGTCCCAGACCCATAGATATACTACTCAGCGGCCCAGCTGCAGCATATCAGGGGCTGGGGAGCGGATGATGGCCTCAATACAGCAGGCAGGATAGTAAAATACTTGATTCGGGAGAAAAACCTGTTGTCAGCGGCCAGCCATAGAGGATGGTACATTCCTTAAAATAGGGAAGCGTTTCGGCTTACTCAGTACTATACACAGAGTGTGGTGGAAGGCTAAAACGGTTGTAGGGCTCACTGGGTATACTCAATTCACCCCCATTTGGCCCAACCATATGTTTAAGGAGTTGGATAAAATAGAAAATGCCCGGGTGTGGGAACAATATGGGCTTAATCGTATACATCAGCTTTTCGGGAATGGTTCCCTTAAGGAATTTGCACAGCTACAAAAATAATATTCATTGCCCAAAACCCAGTTCTACCTTTATTTGCAACTCCGACACGCAATACAGTCACAGGAGCAGCAAGAAAGGATAGCACCAGCTAATACGCATTCAATCCTAGATCTTACTAGCTTACAAGGGCGCACCAGTGGAGTTATTTCTCTTCATTATAAGGTTCTGCTAGAGATGCAACTTAAAAAGTACCCTTTAACGTTATATGATAAGTGGAAGGAGGATATACCCGAATTGTCCGTAGAATAATGAGTTCACGGCAGTGTCTGTGAGTGAGGCCCAGAGTGTTTCAACTCTTTCTGCTCCATAGGGTCTATAGAACTCTGGTTATACTGAAAAAAATGGGATATAGGGAGGATGACAATTGTCCAAGATGTGGAACACCTAACACTGACTTAATTCACCTTATGTGGAACTGTCCTAGAATAAGACACTACTGGAATGAGATTATTGACTTATTGCATCAGGTGTTTGGTATACAAATAGATCAGTCAGCAATTCTCTGTTTGTTAGGGCATGGTAAAACGCTGCAACTTTTTTCGGAAAATAAATTATCTTTAATGCGCATATTATATCAAGAAAGGAAACTGATTGCTTATTACTGGATCAAGCATCACCCTCCCAAAGTTACGGAATTGGTGGAAAAGATTCATATGTTGATTCGAATGGAAAAATACGTGTAACGGGGTGCCGAAGGTGCACTCGGTCTCCCATCAGCCGCAGACCTGCTGCTTAGCTTTGGGAGCAAGGATCTGTGTTTGACCTCGTTCCCAGGGCAGCTTTCTGGGAGGCTCCCTGCTCTTAGGTCTGCCTTGAGCGCTGAGCCGATCACTCGGTGCTCGACTGGTCGGTCTGTCGGTCATGTGATGCTGGCCACTTCACATGACCCTCACTCCCCACTATAAATACAGGCAGCCTGCTGGCCACAGGTTGCCTGTTAATTTAGGTTCCTGGCATTGTTGGATACCTGTATACTTACCTGTTCCGTGACGATCCTTTGCCTGCTCCTCCTGTACGGCGCATCCATCCTGGTATTTTGACCTCGGCTTCCACCTGACTATTCTTTGCGGACTCCTTCGGTACTTCTCGACTCTCCTGGTATTTATGACTCTGGTTTCTCCTGACCATTCTTTGCTTATCCCTCTGTACTGCATTTTCCTCTTGGTTTTCACCCGGTCCGTTCACTATCCGTTATTTGTCTCGTCTGTCCTTCCCGCACGTATCCTAAGTTAGGGACTGCCGTCCAGTTGTCCCCTGTCATCAGGAGGCAAGTAGGCAGGGCCAGGAATGAGGGTGGAGCGCAGTGGTCACTATCCTCCCCCCTGTGTGTGTGTGTACGTGACCGTTACAGATTAACAGGCCCAATAACCACTGTATAATGAATCCATTGGTGACCCTGACTGACCATGTCTCTAATCTGATGCAGATGGTGCAGGAGCTAGGGGAAAAACTTATTTTGAGTTAGGGCAAGGTTCTTCCACTCCTCAGGCCTCTAGTCAGCATTTTGAGCCCCAGATTAAGCTCCCAGAACCCTTTTCTGGAGACCGGAAGAAGTTTCTCTCTTTTAAAGGGATTCTGTCATGAGATTTTACCCCTATAACCTAAACATATGCTCATGTCCGGAGTAATAATAAGAATTCTAAGCTGGACTTTACTGTTGCTCTATTTGCCCAAAAAACTGGTTTTTAAAACCTGTCAATCACTCACTTAAGGCGCCCAAGGGGAGGTCCGTTAATACAGGGTGCCGGGCCGCACCCCTTGCCATCCGGTGCCCAGCGCCGCCTTCCCTAGCTCAGCACCGCCTCCTCAATCCTATCTGTCCCTCTGCCAGATCCCGCGCATGCGCACTTCGCTCAACGAAGCCGCTGCCCGGAGTCCGCGGCACATCAGGCTGAGCCGGATCTGGCAGAGGGACGGATAGGATTCCGGAGGCGGCGCTGAGCTAGGGAAGGCGGCACTGGGCACCGGACGGCGAGGAGTGCGGCCCGGCACCCTGTATTAACAGACCTCCCCTTGGGCACCTTAAGTGAGTGATTGACAGGTTATAAAAACTTGTTTTTTGGGCAAATAGAGCCACAGTGAAATATAATAAGGCCATCTTAGGATTCTTATTATTACTCCGGACATGAGCATATGTTTAGGTTATAGGGGTAAAATCTCATGACAGAATCCCTTTAAGGAGAGTTGCAGACTTTACTTCCGTTTGCGCCCCGTGTCCTCTGGCCTCGAGAGTTAACGCGTGGGCATTATCATTTCCCGACTACAGCGTTCTTGGGTGTTCTCTGGGCGTTCACAGCGTACACTGGGCGTTCTCTTTACCTGCTGGCGCCAGTTGTTTAACTTCTGTGGAGGGGTTCTTTCAGGCCCTGGGTACCTTCTATGATGAACCAGACAGGGCTCTGGTAGCCGAGACGGCGCTAAAGGCACTGGTTCAGGACAATCTACCTGCGGAGGATTATTGCACCCAATTCAGAAGGTGGTGTGTCCCCTCAGGATGGAACGAACCAGCCCTGAAGAGTCAGTTCAGGTCAGGTCTTTCTGATAATTTAAAGGATCTTCTGGTCAGTTATCAACTTCCAGAGACCTTAGAGGAGATGATGACCCTTGTTGTCCAACTTGACCGACGGGTTAGAGAGAGACGACAGGAACGACAGTTCTCTTCCCAGATGGTGGTCCAGCCAGATGCCTATCCCAGAGACAACGCTGAGGTCTCCACCGAGGAACCCATGCTCTCCACCGAGGAACCAATGCAGGTTGGCATGACCCGAGGGAATCTTCGCCGCAGACGTGGAGAATGCTTTTATTGTGGAGATCCTGACCATTGGATCAACCAGTGTCCTAAGAAGGTCCTCTCTGTCAATTCTCCTAAGGCAAGGCAACCTAAAGACCAGGTACACCCTGATTTTTCTAAATGTAAGCTTTTGGTACCCATTACGATTTCTCTGGGGGTAGATAAATGGCTGGGTAAGGCCTTTATTGATTCTGGCTCAGCGGCCAGCTTTATTGACTCTGAGTACGCTGTAAGATTGGGTATTCCAATGTTTGCTTTACTAACTCCTATCCATGTCATGGCTATTGATGCTAATCCTCTTATTGGTGGTACGGTGAGCTCATGTACCTCAGAGATTTCTCTGACCGTGGGTGTGTGCCACTCAGAGAGATGTTCCCTTTTAGTCCTGGAGAACCTACCAGTTGAGGTGGTACTAGGGTTGCCTTGGCTCCGACTTCATAACCCCACTATAGATTGGTCCAAGGGGGCCTAAGTGTGACTCGTGCTTGTCCGTGGTACAGGCTGGGGTCTCAGTAAAGTCTGATACTTTACCCACTGTTAGGGAATATTCTGATGTATTTTCATCACCAACCCCGGAGGTTCTACCCCCATCCCCCCCCCCATAGAACTTATGATTGTACGATAGAGCTAGTAGAGGGGGCCAAGTTTCCTAAAGGGCGAATTTATAATCTTTCTAAGCCGAACGCAAGGCCATGGAAGATTATATTAAGGAGAGCCTTGGTAAAGGGCATATTAGACCTTCTGTCTCTCCTATGGGGGTGGGGTTTTTCTTCATTAAGAAAAAAGATGGTGGTCTTAGGCCATGTATTGATTACCGGAGATTAAATAAAATCACTGTCCAGAATAGATACTCCCTCCCATTGATTCCGAATTTATTTAACCAGGTTCTGGGTGCAACCTGGTTTTCCAAGATTGACCTGAAAGGGGCATACAATCTAATCCAAATCAAGGAGGGAGACGAATGGAAGATGGTGTTCAATACTCTGGTAGGACACTTTGAATATCAGGTGATGCATTTTAGACTCAGCAATGCCCCAGCTGTGTTCCAAAACGTTATGAATGACATTCTTAGGGAGTTCTTAGGTAAATTTGTTATTGTCTATCTTGACGACATTTTGATATTCTCTCCTGACTTCGAATCCCATATGTCTCATGTTAAACAAGTATTAGAGGTGTTGAGGAAGAATCAGCTATCCGCTAACCAAGAGAAATGTGTCTTTGGTGTACAGGAGATTCTGTTTCTAGGGCATGTTCTGACTCCTCACGCCTTCAAGATGGATCCTGGTAAGGTACTAGCAATTAAGGAATGGGTAAGACCTTCATCCTTATAGGCCTTACAATGGTTCTTAGGTTTCGCCAATTACTATCGTAAATTTATTATGAATTTTTCTGTAATTGCTAAACTGTTGACCGACCTTACTAAGAAAGGGGCGGATTTGGAGAATTGGTCTACTGAGGCCATTTCTTCATTTGAAAAATTAAAAAAGGCATTAAGTAGCGCTCCCATTTTGATCCAGCCTGATCAGGAGAGACCTTTTATTGTGTAGGGGAATGCGTCCGAGGATGGCGCAGGGGCAGTCCTTTCACAAGGTCCTGCTAGCCTCACTAACCTGAGACCGTGTGCCTTCTTCTCCAGGAAATTCTCTCCCATGGAGAGAAACTATGACATAGGTAATAGGGAGCTGCTGGCCATTAAATGGGCATTTGAGGAGTGGAGGCATTTTCTGGAGGGGGCAAGGCATTGTGTAACTGTGGTCACTGACCATAAAAACCTTATGTTTCTCGAGTCTGCTAAGAGGTTGAATCCCCGTCAAGCCAGATGGGCTCTGTTTTTTACTTGTTTTGATTTTTCCATTACGTTCAGGCCAGGAAGTAAAAATGTGAAGGTGGATGCATTATCTCGGAGCTTCCATGCTTTTCAACCTACTGAGGTACCACCTGAATCCATCCTACCAGCAAAAATCTTCATAGCAGCTCTAACCCAGGATATCTTGGCTCGCATTAGGTCTGAACAACATCTGGCACCGGTATCCACCCCAACAGATAAGTTGTTTGTTCCCGTACAATTTTGTCTCCAGCTGTTGGGTGAGTGTCACGATTCTGCCTTTTGTGGACATCTGGGTGTTGAGGGCACTAAGGATTTGGTTTCTAGATCTTATTGGTGGCCCACTCTAACTAGGGATGTCAAGTCCTACGTGTCAGCCTGTGAGGTTTGTGCCAGGTCCAAGACACCTAGGACTCGCCCTGCTGGTAACCTATGACCCCTACCCATTCCCAGTAGACCCTGGTCCCATATCTCAATGGACTTTATAACTGACCTACCGCCGGCGGAGGGTAAGACTGTGGTTTGGGTAGTGGTCGATAGGTTTAGCAAGATGGTCCATTTCATTCCCCTGTCTAAACTCCCGAATGCCAAAACCCTGGCGTCTATTTTTGTGAAATAAATTGTTCGATTGCATGGTATCCCAGAAAATATTGTCTCTGACAGGGGTGTGCAGTTTGTGTCCAAATTCTGGAGGGCCTTCTGTCAAAAATGTCAAATTTCGATGTCTTTTTCCTTTGCCTACCACCCTGAGAGTAACGGCTACTTTCACACTTGCGTTCGGGGTTCCGCTTGTGAGTTCCGTTTGAATGCTCTCACAAGCGGCCCCGAACGCATCCGTACGGCCACAATGCATTCTGAGTGGATGCGGATCCGCTCAAAATGCCTCAGTCTGGCACCGTTTGGCCTCCCCTCCGCTCAGCAGGCGGACACCCGAACGCTGCTTGCAGCATTCGGGTGTCCGCCTGGCCGTGCGGAGCCAAACGGATCCGTCTAGACTTACAATGTAAGTCAATGGGGACGGATCCGTTTGAAGTCGACACAATATGGCTCAATTTCAAACGGATCCGTCCCCCATTGACTTTGAATGTAAAGTCTGGACGGATCCGTCTGACTAATTTTTTCTGAAATATAATGCATCGTCTGCATTATAGGAGCGGATCCGTCTGTGCAGACACCAGATGGATCCGTTCCGAATGCAAGTGTGAAAGTAGCCTAAGGCTACTTAATCAGTCTGTGGAACAATTCTTGAGGTTGTATGTTGCTGATGACCAGCAATTATGGGTTACATTTCTTCCATTGGCTGAATTTGCTTTGAATAACCGTGTCAATTCTTCTGCTGGGGTTTCACCTTTCTTTTGTAACCATGGTTTCCATCCCCATTTTTATTCTGGGTCATCCGTCTCCTCCTCTAACTCTCAGGCGGATAGGCTCTCCTCTGAACTGTGCACAGTTTGGGCCCGGGTTCAATCGAACTTAGAAAAGGTTCAAAGTTCTCAGAAATAGAGATGAGCGAACCCGAACTGTATAGTTCGGGTTCGTACCGAATTTTGGGGTGTCCGTGACACGGACCCGAACATTTTCGTAAAAGTCCGGGTTCGGTGTTCGTCGCTTTCTTGGCGCTTTTTGAAAGGCTGCAAAGCAGCCAATCAACAAGCGCCATACTACTTGCCCCAAGAGGCCGTCACAGCCATGCCTACTATTGGCATGGCTGTGATTGGCCAGTGCAGCAAGTGACCAAGCCTCTATTTAAGCTGGAGTCACGTAGCGCCGCACGTCACTCTGCTCTGATCAGTGTATGGAGAGGTTGCAGCTGTGACGTTAGGGCGAGATTAGGCAGTAATTAACTCCTCCAAAAGACTTCATTCAGTGATCGATCTGCAGCTGTGGATAATTGAACTGCTGCTATTCAATTGCTCACTGTTTTTAGGCTGCCCAGAGCGTTTTTCATTCACTTTTTTCTGGGGTGATCGGCGGCCATTCTGTGCCTTGTGGTGCGCCAGCACAAGCTGCCACCAAGTACATTTAACCCTCAATAGTGTGGTTATTTTTTGGCTATATCCTACATCAGGGTGAAGCTGTCACACCAAGTGCATTTAACCATCAATAGTGTGGTTATTTTTTGGCCATATACTACATCAGGGGCAAGCTGTCACCAAGTGCATTTAACCCTCAATAGTGTGGTTGTTTTTTGGCTATATCCTACATCGGTCAGGCTGTCACACCAAGTGCATTTAACCATCAATAGTGTGGTTATTTTTTGGCCATATACTACATCAGGGGCAAGCTGTCACCAAGTGCATTTAACCCTCAATAGTGTGGTTGTTTTTTGGCTATATCCTACATCGGTCAAGCTGTCACACCAAGTGCATTTAACCATCAATAGGGTGGTTATTTTTTGGCCATATACTACATCAGGGGCAAGCTGTCACCAAGTGCATTTAGCCCTCAATAGTGTGGTTGTTTTTTGGCTATATCCTACATCGGTCAAGCTGTCACACCAAGTGCATTTAACCATCAATAGTGTGGTTATTTTTTGGCCATATACTACATCAGGGGCAAGCTGTCACCAAGTGCATTTAACCCTCAATAGTGTGGTTGTTTTTTGGCTATATCCTACATCAGGGTGAAGCTGTCACACCAAGTACATTTAACCATCAATAGGGTGGTTATTTTTTGGCCATATACTACATCAGGGGCAAGCTGTCACCAAGTGCATTTAACCCTCAATAGTGTGGTTGTTTTTTGGCTATATCCTACATTGGTCAAGCTGTCACACCAAATGCATTTAACCATCAATAGTGTGGTTATTTTTTGGCCATATACTACATCAGGGGCAAGCTGTCACCAAGTGCATTTAACCCTCAATAGTGTGGTTGTTTTTTGGCTATATCCTACATCAGGGTGAAGCTGTCACACCAAGTGCATTTAACCATCAATAGTGTGGTTATTTTTTGGCCATATACTACATCAGGGGCAATCTGTCACCAAGTGCATTTAACCCTCAATAGTGTGGTTGTTTTTTGGCTATATCATACATCGGTCAAGCTGTCACACCAAGTGCATTTAACCATCAATAGTGTGGTTATTTATTGGCAATATACTACATCAGGGGCAAGCTGTCACCAAGTGCATTTAACCCTCAATAGTGTGGTTGTTTTTTGGCTATATCCTACATCAGGGTGAAGCTGTCACACCAAGTGCATTTAACCATCAATAGTGTGCTTATTTTTTGGCCATATACTACATCAGGGGCAAGCTGTCACCAAGTGCATTTAACCCTCAATAGTGTGGTTGTTTTTTGGCTATATCCTACATCGGTCAAGCTGTCACACCAAATGCATTTAACCATCAATAGTGTGGTTATTTATTGGCAATATACTACATCAGGGGCAAGCTGTCACCAAGTGCATTTAACCCTCAATAGTGTGGTTGTTTTTTGGCTATATCCTACATCAGGGTGAAGCTGTCACACCAAGAGCATTTAAACATCAATAGTGTGGTTATTTTTTGGCCATATACTACATCAGGGGCAAGCTGAGCCTGTCACCAAGTGCATTTAACCCTCAATAGTGTGGTTGGTCAAGCTGTCACACCAAGTGCATTTAACCATCAATAGTGTGGTTATTTTTTGGCCATATCCCAGTGTAATTCTGTCTGTAAACCTATACCTGTCACCCAGCGCCTAAATAATAGGCCTCAAATTTATAGTCTGCTAAATCTGTGGTTATTGCTGTGGCTGGGCAAGTTATTTAGTGTCCGTCAAAGCACAGTTTTTGTTCTGGGTTGAAATGCAATTCCCAATTTAGCAATTCTCTAAATTAGTGGTTTCTGCTGTATCAGGCCTACTTTAAATTTATCCCTAAAAGGGTATATTAGATTCAAGGTGCTGATAGGGTCATTCTCAATAACTTCACACACACGCTACTGTGCATATCCAAGGCTAATTCTGTCTGTAAACGTATACCTGTCACCCAGCGCCTAAATAATAGGCCTCAAATTTATATTCAGCTAAATCTGTGGTTACTGCTGTGGCTGGGCAAGTTATTTAGTGTCCGTCAAAGCACAGTTTTTGTTCTGGGTTGAAATACAATTCCCAATTTAGCAATTCTCTAAATTAGTGGTTTCTGCTGTATTAGGCCTACTTTAAATTTATCCCTAAAAGGGTATATTAGATTCAAGGTGCTGATAGGGTCATTCTCAATAACTTCACACACACGCTACTGTGCATATCCCAGTCTAATTCTGTCTGTAAACGTATACCTGTCACCCAGCGCCTAAATAATAGGCCTCAAATTTAATATTCAGCTAAATCTATGGTTACTGCTGTGCCTGTATTAGTGTAATACGGTACCTAAATAGATAGCCAGATAGTGTTAGGTGTCTGTAAAAAAAAAAAAGGCCTGAATTTGAATTCAATACATTGGGCCAAATAATATTTTTGTTGTTGTGGTGAACGATAACAATGAGGAAAACATCTAGTAAAGGACGCGGACATGGTCGTGGTGGTGTTAGTGGACCCTCTGGTGCTGGGAGAGGACGTGGCCGTTCTGCCACAGCCACACGTCCTAGTGTACCAACTACCTCAGGTCCCAGTAGCCACCATAATTTACAGCGATATTTGGTGGGGCCCAATGCCGTTCTAAGGATGGTGAGGCCTGAGCAGGTACAGGCATTAGTCAATTGGGTGGCCGACAGTGGATCCAGCACGTTCACATTATCTCCCACCCAGTCTTCTGCAGAAAGCGCACAGATGGCGCCTGAAAACCAAGCCCATCCGTCTGTCACATCACCCCCATGCATACCAGGGAAACTGTCTGAGCCTCAAGTTATGCAGCAGTCTTTTATGCTGTTTGAAGACTCCGCTGGCAGGGTTTCCCAAGGGCATCCACCTAGCCCTTCCCCAGCGGTGGAAGACATAGAATGCACTGACGCACAACCACTTATGTTTCCTGATGATGAGGACATGGGAATACCACCTCAGCACGTCTCTGATGACGAAACACAGGTGCCAACTGCTGCGTCTTTCTGCAGTGTGCAGACTGAACAGGAGGTCAGGGATCAAGACTGGGTGGAAGACGATGCAGGGGACGATGAGGTCCTAGACCCTACATGAAATGAAGGTCGTGCCACTGACTTTCACAGTTCCGAGGAAGAGCAGTGGGCAAAAGCAGAACACCCGCCGCCAAGAGACTCCTTCCCTGCACAACCAAGTATCCGATAAAATCAAGTGTGCACTGCGCAACGCCATCTGTGGCAAGGTCCACCTAACCACAGATACGTGGACCAGTAAGCACGGCCAGGGACGCTATATCTTCTAACTGCACACTGGGTAAATGTAGTGGCGGCTGGGCCCCAGGCGGAGAGCTGTTTGGCGCACGTCCTAGCGCCGCAAAGGATCGCAGGGCAACATTCTTTGCCTCCTGTTGCCACCTCCTCCTACTCAGCTTCCTCCTCCTCTTCTACAACTTGCTCATCCAGTCAGCCACACACCTTCACCACCAACTTCAGCACAGCCCGGGGTAAACGTCAGCAGGCCATTCTGAAACTCATATGTTTGGGGGACAGGCCCCACACCGCACAGGAGTTGTGGCGGGGTATAGAACAACAGACCGACGAGTGGTTGCTGCCGGTGAGCCTCAAGCCCGGCCTGGTGGTGTGCGATAATGGGCGAAATCTCGTTGCAGCTCTGGGACTAGCCGGTTTGACGCACATCCCTTGCTTGGCGCATGTGCTGAATTTGGTGGTGCAGAAGTTCATTCACAACTACCCTGACATGTCAGAGCTGCTGCATAAAGTGCGGGCCGTCTGTTCGCGCTTCCGGCGTTCACATCCTGCCGCTGCTCGCCTGTCTGCGCTACAGCGTAACTTCGGCCTTCCCGCTCACCGCCTCATATGTGACGTGCCCACCAGGTGGAACTCCACCTTGCACATGCTGGACAGACTGTGCGAGCAGCAGCAGGCCATAGTGGAGTTTAAGCTGCAGCACGCACGGGTCAGTCGCACTGCGGAACAGCACCACTTCACCACCAATGACTGGGCCTCCATGCGAGACCTGTGTGCCCTGTTGCGCTGTTTCGATTACTCCACCAACATGGCCAGTGGCGATGACGCCGTTATCAGCGTTACAATACCATTTCTATGTCTCCTTGAGAAAACACTTAGGGCGATGATGGAAGAGGAGGTGGCCCAGGAGGAGGAGGAGGAAGAGGGGTCATTTTTAGCACTTTCAGGCCAGTCTCTTAGAAGTGACTCAGAGGGAGTTTTTTTGCAACAGCAGAGGCCAGGTACAAATGTGGCCAGCCAGGGCCCACTACTGGAGGACGAGGAGGATGAGGATGAAGCATGGTCACAGCGGGGTGGCACCCAACGCAGCTCGGGCCTATCACTGGTGCGTGGCTGGGGGGAAACGCAGGACGATGATGATACGCCTCCCACAGAGGACAGCTTGTCCTTACCTCTGGGCAGCCTGGCACACATGAGCGACTACATGCTGCAGTGCCTGCGCAACGACAGCAGAGTTGCCCACATTTTAACATGTGCGGACTACTGGGTTGCCACCCTGCTGGATCCACGGTACAAAGACAATGTGCCCACCTTACTTCCTGCACTGGAGCGTGATAGGAAGATGCGCGAGTACAAGCGCACGTTGGTAGACGCGCTACTGAGAGCATTCCCAAATGTCACAGGGGAACAAGTGGAAGCCCAAGGCCAAGGCAGAGGAGGAGCAAGAGGTCGCCAAGGCAGCTGTGTCACGGCCAGCTCCTCTGAGGGCAGGGTTAGCATGGCAGAGATGTGGAAAAGTTTTGTCAACACGCCACAGCTAACTGCACCATCACCTGATACGCAACGTGTTAGCAGGAGGCAACATTTCACTAATATGGTGGAATAGTACGTGTGCACACCCCTCCACGTACTGACTGATGGTTTGGCCCCATTCAACTTCTGGGTCTCTAAATTGTCCACGTGGCCAGAGCTAGCCTTTTATGCCTTGGAGGTGCTGGCCTGCCCGGCGGCCAGCGTTTTGTCTGAATGTGTAATCAGCACGGCAGGGGGCGTCATTGCAGACAAATGCAGCTGCCTGTCTACAGCCAATGTGGACAAGCTGATGTTCATAAAAATGAACCAGGCATGGATCCCACAGGACCTGTCCATCCCTTGTGCAGATTAGACATTAACTACCTCCCCTTAACCATATATTATTGTACTCCAGGGCACTTCCTCATTCAATCCTATTTTTATTTTCATTTTACCATTATATTGCGGGGCAACCCAAAGTTGAATGAACCTCTCCTCTGCCTGGGTTCCGGGGCCTAAATTTATGACAATGGACTGTTACAGTGGTGGGTGACGTGAAGCATGATTCTCTGCTATGACATGCAGACTGATTCTCTGCTGACATGAAGCCAGATTCTCTGTTACGGGACCTCTCTCCTCTGCCTGGGTGCCTGGGCCTAAATATCTGACAATGGACTGTTCCAGTGTTGGGTAACGTCAAGCATGATTCTCTGCTATGACATGAAGACTAATTCTCTGGTGACATGAAGCCAGATTCTCTGTTACGGGACATCTCTCTTCTGCCTGGGTGCCGGGGCCTAAATTTATGACAATGGACTGTTACAGTGGTGGGTGACGTGAAGCCTGATTCTCTGGTGACATGAAGCCAGATTCTCTGTTACGGGACCTCTCTCTTCTGCCTGGGTGCCGGGCCTAAATTTATGACAATGGACTGTTGCAGTGGTGGGTGACGTGAAGCATGATTCTCTGCTATGATATGAAGACTGATTCTCTGCTGACATGAAGCCAGATTCTCTGTTACGGGACCTCTCTCCTCTGCCTGGGTGCCGGGGCCTAAATTTATGACAATGGACTGTTCCAGTGGTGGGTGACGTGAAGCATGATTCTCTGCTATGACATGAAGACTGATTCTCTGGTGACATGAAGCCAGATTCTCTGTTACGGGACCTCTGTCCTCTGCCTGGGCGCCTGGGCATAAATATATGACAATGGACTGTTACAGTGGTGGGTGACGTGAAGCATGATTCTCTGCTATGATATGAAGACTGATTCTCTGCTGACATGAAGCCAGATTCTCTGTTACGGGACCTCTCTCCTCTGCCTGGGTGCCGGGGCCTAAATATCTGACAATGGACTGTTACAGTGGTGGGTGACGTGAAGCCAGATTCTCTGCTATGGGACCTCTCTCCAATTGATATTGGTTAATTTTTATTTATTTTATTTTTATTTTTATTCATTTCCCTATCCACATTTGTTTGCAGGGGATTTACCTACATGTTGCTGCCTTTTGCAGCCCTCTAGCCCTTTCCTGGGCTGTTTTACAGCCTTTTTAGTGCCGAAAAGTTCGGGTCCCCATTGACTTCAATGGGGTTCGGGTTCGGGACGAAGTTCGGGTCGGGTTCGGATACATTTCCGGGAAGTTCGGCCGAACTTCTCGAACCCGAACATCCAGGTGTTCGCTCAACTCTACTCAGAAACTCAAGGCCGATAGGAGACGTTCAAGGGGGGTGAATTTTCAGGCTGGGGATAAGGTATGGTTGTCCTCCAAGAATCTCTCTCTTAAGGTAGATTCTAAAAAGTTTGCTCCTCGTTTTATTGGACCATATAAGATCACGAAGGAGATTAACATTCATAATGTGTTCCATTAATCTCTACGTGGTGTCTAAAATAGTGGATGTCAGGAAGGTGCGTAATTCCTTGCAGTACCTGATTCACTGGAAGGGGTATGGACCTGAAGAGAGATCTTGGGTACCTGCCAGGGAGGTTCATGCTCCTAGACTTGTTCGAAAATTTCATTTAGAACACCCTGAAAGGCCATCGCCTGAAGTCTTGGGTCCGGTGGCCCCTCGTAAAAGGGGGGGTACTGTAACGGGGTGCCGAAGGCGCACTTGGTCTCCCATCAGCCGCAGACCTGCTGCTTAGCTTCGGGAGCAAGGATCTGTGTTTGACCTCGTTCCCAGGGCGACTTTGCTAGCTGGGAGGCTCCCTGCTCCTAGGTCTGCCTTGAGCGCCGAGCCGATTACTCGGTGCTCGACTGGTCGGTCTGTCGGTCATGTGACGCTGGCCACGTCACATGACCCTCAGACCCCACTATAAATACAGGCAGCCTGCTGGCCACAGGTTGCCTGTTAATTTAGGTTCCTGGCGTTTGTTGGATACCTGTATACTTACCTGATCCTGTTCCCTGACTATTCTTTGCCTGCTCCTCCTGTACTGCGCATCCCTCCTGGTATTTTGACCTCTGCTTCCACCTTACTATTCTTTGCGGACTCCTTTGGTACTTCTCGACTCTCCTGGTATTTATGACCCTGGCTTCTCCTGACCATTCTTTGCTTATCCCTCTGTACTGCGTTGTCCTCTTGGTTTTGACCCGGTCCGTTCACTATCCGTTATTTGTCTTGTCTGTCCTTCCCGCACGTATCCTAAGTTAGGGACTGCCGTCCAGTTGTCCCCTGTTATCAGGACTCGTGAGGCAAGTAGGCAGGGCCAGGGGTGAGGTTGGAGTGCAGTGGTCACTATCCTCCCCCTTGTGTGTGTGTGTGTACGTGACCGTTACAATACGTGTACCAGAAAAAGGAACAGTCAGAATTTTTTTTAGAAAATATGGAGCTTGTGGTTGCAGCATTATAACACTGTTCTATAGGGTGGCTTTATGTGATGAGGAAAGGTACTGTCCACAATCCAGCAGACGATATCCTGTTGGCATAAAATGGGGGTAGTTTGGTCTTCTATTATCATCTCCTTGTGTTATAGTTGTTGGGATAACTCCTTGGGGAATATGGAACACTCCAGGTGTAATAGATTTCTTATACTGAAATTAAAGTATAGTCTTATGTAAGGGAGTGAATGATGGCATTGAATGTGCACAAGTCCTGAGAAAACTAAAGTTACACACGAAGAAGTACCACGCTGAGCCCGAACAGATTTTACACCATTGGGCACCATTGGATTTTATGGACGATTTTGTTCACAGACCTTCGACATGGACTTTCGTCGTGCTGCAGATCTGGGAGAGGTGGGGGGGGGGGGAGGGAAAAGGATGGAAGTTGGTATTATTTGTGTTTGTTTAAAGAAATACCATTAATAAAAATTCTCTGATTTCCCCCCCAAAAAAGTCTGTAAAGTGCTGCCGAATATGTCAACGTATATATCGTAAGTGCATAAAATTTATAAATAAAACATTAAAAAATTGTATATTTATTTGGTATCGCCGTATTTGTACTGAGTCTGACTCATAAAACAGGTAACATTATTTTTACTGAGCAGCAGAGAACGCAAAAACAATGGTGAATTACATTCTCTCACTCAAAAAATATTAATTAATAGTAATCAATAAACTATACATACCTCAAAATGATGCCATTGAAAATACAACTCATACTGTAAAAAAAAGAAGCCCTCACACAGCTACATTAACAGAATTTTTTTATTTTTTTTAAGTTAATACAATGAAATGTAATGATAAAGAAACAAATCAAAATTACTTGCCCATTGTGACAATTGCCATTAAGGGGTTAAAGAGGGTTTCCATGTTCTCAAATAAATGTATTCATTGTATAATAATAAGCTACAAATCTTTCCTTTTTATCAACCCAACATTTTCAAGATCTCTGTAGCAATTGAATGGTAGCCTTCATTTAAATAAGGGCACATCCACACGACCATGGTTTAGTTCCGCATCCAAGCCGCATTTTTTGCCTCTCGGGTGCGGACCCATTCACTTCAATGGGGCCGCAAAAGATGCGGATAGCACTCCATGTGCTGTCCACATCCATAGCTCCTTTCCGTGGCCCCGGGCAGCATCTGTGTTTTGCGGATCCGCAATTTGTGGACCACAAAACACGGCACCTTCGTGTGAACAAGCCCTAAGGCTAAGCATTTATAGCAAACCAGCCCAGGCGTCAAAAAATGCGAGTGAGACATTTTAAGATGCACAGAGAGCACACATCCTATAGGTTCTTTTGATGGCGAGGAAATAAGACAGCCACTGGCACATTGATTTGCAGCATGCAAAACCTTTACTATACCGTATATATCACTCCAATCACTGTACAGGAGGGCATAGTACTTTGGCAAAGGTAGCATAAACACATATCCACAAGTCTTTTAAAGGGACACTGTCACCTGGATTTCACTTACTGAGCTATTCACATCACCACATCAGTCTCCACGATTTACTATAAAACATACTAGTATTACTGCCCTGTGTCTTGTACTTTGTCTATAAAATCGCTTTTATTAATATGCTAATGACCTCAATAAGGAGTCCAAGGGGTTGCCCCTCCGGCCGTTAGAGCTCAGTCGCGCCGATTACTTTGGAGTCCAGCACCGCACCACTGCTAATTTATTCACTCCTCTTCGCCAACGTAATCTTTGCGCAGCGCCCGTAATCCCGCACATGTGCCCTGGATACACCTGGATACACCCGCCAGCTTCGCTCGACCTGCTCCTGCTCCTCCGTCCTCCCGGCAAGTCGCGCCACTCCGCTCTTCCTATCCAGTCGAGCGAAGCTGGTGCATGCACTAAGAGAACCAGGATGGTCATTTTGACAAACTGCCCGCTATCTATGCCATTCTGACCTAGCTGTTAAGAAGTGTTAGGGGCAATGGTTATGTGAGACACACATACCGAACAGGTTTCTGACGGGCCAGACAGATCACCAGTAGAGAGGACTGTTTGATCTACCATAAGGCACTAGCAGCTCCCACTGTTTATTGACCACCATCCAGACACAGTTGGTACCTTCATAACACACCATTGTCACTGCCCTAGCCATTTCCAGGTGCTTAGCCAAAGGACATTTGGTGTCATGGTGACCACTGCTTGTCCTGGCATTGACAGCCAGTCATCATCACCTTTGTTTGCAGTGGTGTCGTGAATGAGAAACCTAGACTGCTACATGCTGGAACTGAAGCAGCTTTAGAAAGGAATCCAAGTTATGTTTGGGATCCAGCGATGGTCAGGTTCGAGTATGGAGCGCTTCAATCATGTGTTTGCTTTCGAGTGTCCCAACTGCTTTGCTCATCCCCAGTATGGAGGTGAGAGCACAACATGATGCTCACAAACTGTCCAACATGGCACCAGATTGGTGTTTAATATTGGGCTCCTCTTCTTTCATCTTCTGTGCACTGACACTGGCCAGTGTGCCATGACTCACATCATCAAGAGGCAGAGCCGGTATTCTTCTTTGCACTGCTCTATTCATAGACAGTGCAGTGTCTCCTTTTATGGTGCACCATCTAGTGGGCAGATTGCATTACTACATCAGGGGTGATTAAACTGTATTTATGATTATCTCATTACTTTGCTGATTGCTAGGAAAGTATATGTACCATTTCGTTACTCCATAAAAATGGAGAATTAAAGTGCAAAACCATACCTACAGCCAACAGAGTCACTTGAATAATGTCCTGCCACACTATACATTACATTTTGAGGATGATTCCTGCTCAGCTAATTTAATACCATCTAAGTCTTCTCTGTGGCCCACACAGACCAGACCTGTTGCTCCATGAGCAAAGACACATACAAACACTGGAAACATGAATACATTGCAACTGCATTACTGCTATACCTACTATATGAAAATTAGATGCTCTTTCTGCACTTTTTTTTTAATCAAAACTGTGTTGGGCCAATCTACCGGCGACAAGGTGGCTTCCAACAGATGGGACATATGCTATATGACTACAAATTTCAGGGCAATGTAAAATATATATCATACTCTGATTAAAAGCATTTTTGCATTGTACATTTGGGGGAGTGGCTGCCTCCATTTTGACTGTGCACTCCCACCCATCTGTCCAGGGCTTTTAATGAATATAGCTGTATTTTACATTGCTCTGAATGCCCCCTAGACTGTTCCTATGATACGTATGATCCAACAGACCTGCCACACCGTTTAGAAGTTGAATATTTACTCGTCAGAGGAGATATTTAGAGGTTTGCAATATTAGATGAGCCTCTCACTGTGTCCTCCTGCTACAAATGTATTTGATTGCTATGCAGTATGGTGCTAGTGCTTATCGCAGTTTTACTTGGGACCCTCCAGAGGTAGGATCATGTAAAGTACAAAATAAATTGATACAGAAATTGATTGGTCTCCCACCGACTGAAAATATGAAACAAACTTCTTCTGTATTGTTCTAAGTCCTGTACGTTCAGCAGCACCCACACAATGTTTCAGGAGAAGCACCACTACTCTGCTCAAGTATATCAACGCTGCTCAGAACTGAGGCAGATGACTGGCTCCCTGGCTCCCCTTCCTTTTATTTTAGAATATCAGAGAACTACTACACCCACTATATCCAAGCTGTTATTGTAGGCTATCAGAGAAGAACATTACAACTTCCAGCATGTACAGACTACTACTGTAATCTATCAGAGGAAAGAACTACAACTACAAGCATATCTGTTTCTCAGTGGAAGAAAGAGACGAAACACTGAACCTGTAACATGTACATTTCCCTCTCCCCATACAAAGCTCTGCTCCTCATGTCACATAACGTCATCACAGGTCCTTTCCCACCTCTTGCCCTCCGCACTGCTGAACTCTGCCCCCTCCTGCACTGATCATACGATCGGTGACGTCATCACAGGTCTTAAAGGGGTCATCTCACTTCCACAAATGGCATTTATCATGTAGAGAAAGTTAATACAAGCCTCTTACAAAGGTATTGTTATTACCCATATTACTTCCTTTACTGGCTAGATTCATTTTTCCATCTCAGTATGCACTGTTGGTTTCCATGGTTACGACCACCCGGCAATCCATCCGTGGTGGTCGTGCTTGCACACTATAGGAAAAAGCCAGGCCTCTCATGTGGCCAGGACCATGGGACTACACATTAGGGTAGTGCTTTTTTCCTATAGTGTACAAGCACGGCCATCGCTGCTGGGTTGCAGTGTGGTCATAACCATGGAAACGAGCAGTGTATATCAATCCAGCCCGCAAAGGAAGCAATATGGACAATCACAATACATTAGTAAGTGCCTTGTATTAACTTCCTTGACATAATAAATGCTATTTGCTGAAGTGAGACAACCTCTTTAATAAAGCCCTGCACTAGTGGAGGATCCACTGCCGCTTCTAAATAAAAGCTTCCTTGTTGTCTTACATTTAGACCATTTTGCACGACCACTTTTGCGCTACAATCACAGACAGAAAAATGCCTAATTTAGGAGTATTTCTGTTTCATAAATGATCCCCTAAATCTGTTGGCTTTTAGTCCTCAAAGTAGATCTTCTTGGGACGCCTCTTACCCTAAGTCCATTGTTTTAGCTCTTCACTTCTTTTCTAATTTGTCTGTTTTAAAACATTTACATTTCTGAACTCGCAACAGTTTTTTTCACGGAGATCCTTCTGCTTCATCACATTTAGTGCATCTATACGAATGTAAATAAGGTACGCAAATCAGCTCTTGAATTGGATTTTATATACTAAAACTTTCATTCCTAATACACTGTATTCGCTAAGTTTTAGGTGTATTACACCTCTGTGTCAAGAGGACATTACACAGCAGGATCACCTCTATGAACTGTTTGAGATATTTAAGCCATTTTATTACTATTCCTTTTTATATTGTCTTTGTTTAGAGGGAAAAAATATAGCTGTGAAAAGCAGTTGTTCTTGAGCAGACCAGAATTTCCAATTGCCCAGCAGATGGTGCTCACATCTTGTAGGCGAAAACACCTCCTTGGCAAGAGGAATGTAGAATCCAGCATCTTCTGCCTGCACAAAATGTCTGAGTCTGCCTTCAATTGCAGAACAACTGCCTGGGCATCTTATATGCTGTGGATTGTGGGATGCAGTTTACTGTCCTATTCTCAGGGATATGTCATTGTAAATTCTGTGTCATGGTCAGTCACCAATGAGGTAGAAGAAGAAATGGACAGCTCTTCCACTGAAGAAGCCTTACCAGCACTACTAGAAGACACAATCAGCATGTGGAAGCAGAGCTACCCAGCTTCAGCTTACAAGGAGGGAAGGGAGATGAAGTCCAGGCCAGGGCCTGATCTATCCAAACAGATGATCTCACCATCTAGGATGTTCTCCTACAAGAGAGAGAGCAGCACAGTCACCCAGAGCCCTTCTTCTTTAGCTGCCCTCCAGCACAAGCTGCTAACAAATGCCAGAATATTAGCCCACAAAAGCAAATGGGGGACCCTGGCAACTCTTTCAACCCAGGAGACTGTAAGTTCTTTGTGTCTACAATTTGCAGTTACATTCATACATCCCTGATATGCAGGGTTCATTGTCTTGGTTTACATCTGCTGTACAGTTACTGTATGACATGTCTTTTGTTTTATGCGCTTTTTTGCTGATTTGCTGCCTGAAAGACATAGCTTTAAGGTACTTTCACACTAGCGTTATTCTTTTCCGGTATTGAAATCCGGTAAAGGGCCTCAATACTGGAAAAAAACACTTCCGTTTTGTCCCAATGCATTCTGAGTGGAAAGCAATCTGTTCAGTATGCATCAGGATGTCTTCCGTTCCGTCCCTTGTACAGTATTTGACTGGACAAAATACAGCAGCTTGCAGCGGTATCTTTTCCAGCCAAATTCCAGAACACTTACCACACTTTCCGTTAAAATGTATTAATGCCGGATCTGGTACCAAGTGTTCCGGAAAAATTGCCGCATCGCCGGATCCGGGTTTCCAGTCTGCCCATGCGCAGTTCGTTCTAGCTTTGAAGAAAATGTAATACTGGATCCGTTATTCCGGATGATACCGAAAAGACTGATCCGGTATTTCAATGAATTACGGCTTGTTTTGCGGTTCGCAAATTGCAAATCTGCAAAACATGGATGCCACCCGTGTGTCTTCTGCAATTTGCAGAACGGAGGGCCCTTTATAGAAATGCCTATCCTTGTCCGCAAAATGGACAAGAATAGGACATGACATAACTTTCGCAGGGCCACAGAACGGAGCAACGGATGCGGACAGCACACAAAGTGCTGTCCGAATGTTTTGCAGCCCCATTGAAGTGAATGGGTCCGCACCCGAGCCGCAAAAAAATGCATCTTGGATGCTGAACCAAACCACGGTCGTGTGAATGAGCCCTAAGTCTAACGGATCCGTATCTGGAAAAAAAAGATATCAATTTGCATACGGATTTCCGTATCTGTCAGGCAGTTACGGCAACGGAACTGCCTGCCAGATTCTAACAACGCTAGTGTGAAAGTACCCTTATACATCAATGGTCCTTTATGGATAATGTTCTACTGTCGCATATATTTGTGAGACCATTATTTTTTATTTTTTTTTTAGTTGAATTTATTTCACTATTTTATTTTACTTACGAAAAATTATAATTTGGCAACACAATACTGAGTTTAGTTTATGTGGAGGAGACATCAACAAAAGTACTAAGACTGTAAATTTCCCATGAGAGGAATTCTAAAAGGGTACTTTCACACTAGCGTTTTTCTTTTCCGGCACTGAGTTCAGTCAAAAGGGCTCAATACCGGAAAAGAACTGGTCAGGCATATCCCCATGCATTCTGAATGGAGAGCAATCCGTTCAGGATGCATCAGGATGTCTTCAGTTCAGTCATTTTAACTGATCAGGCAAAAGATAAAACCGCAGCATGCTACGGTTTTATCTCCGGCCAAAAAAAACTAAAGACTTGCCTGAATGCCGAATTGATAATTTTTTTCCATAGGAATGTATTAGTGCCAGATCAGGCATTCAAAATACGGGAATGCCGGATCCATCCTTCCGAAAAAAAGGTGAAAAAAATAAATGCCGGATCCGTTTTGCTGGATGACACCGGAAAGACGGATCCGGCATTTCAAATAATTTTTCTGACTGATCAGGCATTTTTAAGACTGATCAGGACCCTGATCAGTCTTACAAATGCCATCATCAAATGCCAGATCACTCTGCCGCAAGTGTGAAAGTACCCTTAGTCAGTTTTGTTTGAGTCTGTGTTGTAGTCATTTGCCTCAAATTAATCAAAATGTCGCACATTGTTTGATAAATTTGCGCATCTTAAAAAATAAAACGTTTGTCTAAAAATGTTACTCCACTAAAACCTCCCTCCCCGACACACACCCACACTTTTCAAAAAATTGCGAGAACAATTTTTTTTCCAAAATTTCATGTGTAGTGTCCCACTAGGTAGGGGTGGGCACTACACAAGGGTCAATTGGTGTGCGCGTTACTCCTACTCACAAGGAACAGAAGTGGTATATTTAATTGTGCATTTTATGTATGTTCTAATGTGTTTTTACATGCAATGTACCCCTGTATGATGCAATAGCAGGCCTAGTCGGGTGTAGTTAGACATCCCAGACACTAGAGGGAGATAGGGAGCCCCTAGTATAAATGTCCAGGCCTAGACAGGGAGAGTTAGTGCAGAGTCATGAGTCTGAGAAGACAGAGGTTAAAAAAGCCTGCTCCTGACATGCAGCTGGATAGCCCTGGCTGCTAGTGATGTCCAGGAGGCTAGTGAGAAGCTCCAGCCTGCCTGAGAACAAGAGAGCCTTAGTTAGCTCTGAAGACACCCCAGTTGCAGGACCCAACCTCCTGGGAGAAACCCACAGTCATCCACTTTACAAGAGAGGGCGAACCAGGGTAAGCTAAGTGACCCTGATGGGCAGATGCAAATAGAAAAGAAAGCAAGAATCTAATACCTGAGGAAGATAGTAACCAAGGATTTAAGCCACCCTTTAGGCATCCGGGCCTTGGGATATAAAGCCAGAGCAGGAGTTCTAGAAAGGACAGTGTACATTGATTCTGAGGAAAGGTACAACCTGCTGCTGAGTGCTTGTGAATTTACCCTCTGCGTATCTTGCATAAATATTACCTGCCATTGTGTGAATAAGCCTACTTGTGGAACTGTGATCGAAAGACTGTACTACTACCTGCTGTACAAAGTTGGATTGTTCAGTAAAATTACGTTTGGTTCACTATTCTACTTGTGTACCTACATCATTCAACTACCAACCGGCGTGCCACCGTCCAAAGGCACTGGCGTCACGAATCCAACAGGGACCTTGCCCCAGGCACTCAAAATACCTTTAACATCCAGGGCACCTCATCCACCATCAGGCCTGGTCCCTATATACAGAGTGTGCCCCAGAGGAACTGTGTCTACCTCTCCTTCACTGCCACACGCCTGCCCAGGGTTCTCCAAAATATAGTGAGTAACCCTCGATTGCCCATAACCCTGATCTCACCTCGCTATACCCTGCAGGTCTGGCGTGTTGCACATGCACCAAAATTTGCAAAAATTTTTATACCAGAAAACCAGAGCACAGGGCTTTATAAACCCACTTTGATAAACTGGTGCTCAAGCCTATGTTCCAAAGCCTTGGATGAGGGTATGTCACTGTTTTAGGGTATCTGAAAAAAGTATATAACATGAGGTACCAGATTCTGAGTTACAATTGGCTTACATGCTGTAACTGAGAAAAAAAATGTGTAAGCATATTTGACAGCAAGTTTCAGGGGGCAGATGTTAAAATAAGAGGCAGCCCCATTTGGAATATTTTTGGTTATTTTGTAATATAAAAGAATTAAAAAAATAGTCTAGTTGAAACAAAAATATTTGAGCAATAGGATGAAAGCATGTTGGCAGCATGCTCTATGTGAGCTGTGAACAGCAGTTCTAGATATTTGCTTTACAACAGCCACCTGTACTACTGTAATCAGTAAATGTCGATGTGTCATGGTTAGGGTGGGTTTACATATGTGTTATATATTCTGTTATACCGTTCTGTCTACAGGACTTTTTTCTGTCTTACGTAATGGAACAAGACAGAACCACTGTCACGGTCCCTCAGGTGACTGGTGTCAGAAGATCAAGGAGACTGGCTGAGCATGGAGGAATCTAACAGCCGCCTTGATTTCTCTTGATTCAGTGTTGATAGGGTTAATGACCACTTCCCTTATCTCAGCTGTTGCTCAATGGTCATCACTTTTACCCTTTATAGTCTGACCCGACCCTTCTGACTATGCGGTAGATTGCTTAATTTGGTTTTGGAAAGAGCTGGAGTGTGGTTCTCCCTGAGTTCCTGCTCATCCTTCTACAACAGAAGCTAAGTGTCTTGCTTGTTTTTATTTTGTCTTTTCCCCTTGGTTGTTGTTACTAGGCCTCAGGGAGACGCTTGTTCCTTCATCTTGGAAGGAACGGGTTGTCTCAGCCCTGCCAATATTTTTAGGGCTCCTCAGGGTCTCCAGGGCTTCCAGGTTCCTATGTATGGGCATTTCTACATTCAAGGGGTGCCCATACGGTTAGGAGTCAGGGCCAGGAGTAGGGTTCTTTAGGTGGTGACCCTTTCCCTTCCCTAGCGTTGAAGCCTAGTGCTTTTCCCTTCCCCCGTGGTTGTCGGTGTGGTGTTTACTCCTTTACCTCATCCGTAACAATTGTTATTTGTTCCAGTAGAACTCTATTAGGATGGCTCAAAATGGAATGCCTCTAAAAGGTTTCCATTTTGCATTCCATCCTTAAAGTCTGTTATATTCTTGTTATAATGGAACAGTGTAACGAAATATTTAACGCATATGTGAACCCACCCTTACTGGGAGGGGAGGTGAACTATCCCCAATCAATGTCTGACTGGCCCATCGGGGAAATGGGGGGATCCTCTGGTGGGCCCAACCCTCCTAATACTAGTACTTCTCCTTGGCACACTGTGTACTTGCAGAGGAGGAAGCAGCTATTTTCTATCAGGAAAAGAAAACCTACACACAGCATCTCTCATCTTTCCTGGAAGGAAGCATCCAGGAAGGTGCGGTGCAGAAGGGAGGCACGGAACCACTACGGAATTCTTCCGTGGGATTTCTTTCCATGCTTCTGCACTGCAAAAATATAGAATATCAAGTTGAATGGGGCCTGGATCCATCTGTGGCATCCGCATGGATGGTGCCTGTGCATTGGGGACTGAAAATTGCGGTCCCCAATGGACGGGCAATGGCCGTGTGCATGAGGGCTAAAAGTGCTTTTCCTGGACATGGAATAAAGACACAAAGGGGGTCATTTACAAACAGATATATATGCCACTTTTCCCCCTTTTCTGCAGCTCACGCCAGGTCTAAAAAAAGGGGGCATGGCGTGGGCGGGGAAAAGGGCAGGCCAGCAGGTAAGTCTCATTTATCATTTTCTATGCCTGTTTTATGCCAAGGAATCTGGCATAGATGTAGACAAAGTTCAGTCCGCCTAAGTTAGGTAGAGCCTGGCGCCTCAACATAACTTAGGCAGATGAACCGCCAGTGCAGGAGGGACGAAGACCAGCGTCTAAATCGCCGGTCTTCATAGATGTCCCCCAAAGTGCACAGAAGTATGTTTGGCATGCATTGGCAATCTTCTGTGTGGCAATGCTGTTAGTTATATTGGTGAAAATGCTTTGACAGACTCCCTTTAAGGCTACATGCACACGACCGTATGTGTTTTGTGGTCCGCAAATTGCGGATCTTCAAAAAAAAAAAAAAAAAAAAACTGACATCCGTATGCCATCTTTTTTTTTTTTTTGCGGATCCATTGTAACAATGCCAAAAACGGACAAGAATCGGACCTGTTCTATTTTTTTTTTGCGGGGCTACGGAACTGACATACGGATGTGGATAGCACATGGTGTGCTGTCCGCATTTTTTGCGGACCCATTGAAATTAAACGGAACGGACACGGAAACAAAATACGTTTGTGTGCATGAGGCCTAAGTCTGCTATTTAGTTCCTGAGTTGTGTGTCAGTTTGGTGTTTTAGTTCTTCCTGGTTCTCTCTGACTTGTTCCTGATACCAATGTCTTTAGTATTTGTGCTCCTTCCAAGTACGCCTGGGTTCCTGAAGTAATTGCCAAGTCTCAATGTGCTACTATCCGGTATGTTTGGGTCCCTGTAGTTATTACTGTTGGGCTGATTTCCTGTGGTATGTGTGAGGCTTTCTCTAGCCTAAGTTTCTGTTCAGTCTGTGTATTTCTGGACCTTGTGTTTCACCAAGTACGTCAGCTGCTTTCTATTCCAGAGTTCTCCTGTGTGGTGTCTTTCCGATTATTAAAGAGTAACTACACTTTTGTATACTTTTTTTAACCTATCCCTAATGTCCTAATAACACTTTTTGTAATATAGTTTATTAATGTTTTGTTGTACTTTTAATACACTTTTCTCTGTGCGCTTACAATCTACTTCTCTGTGTACGGAGTAAACATATTATCAATGGGGCTGCAGCACAGGGAATACGGGCAGGAGTGTATATTGCTGCTCCTGCCTTTGCCCCCCGGAGATTTACTAAATCCTGGCATAGCACATGGGTACTCTGTACACTGCTGAGAAGTCAGCAGTGTACAGAAAAGTAGATTTTAAGCGCACAGCAATACATGCACTAGGGAAAAGTGTAATAAAAATACAAAATCCATTAATAAACTATATTATAAAAAGTGGTATTAGGGGACAGGTTAACAAAAATGTATACAAAAGTTTAGGTACACTTTAAACATAGGGTTTCCACACTACCTGACCCGTAAAAGTGATAACTGGCATGTTGACAAACGGTAGGCATTAAACAAACTTCCCACATGATTCGATCCGTTGTTTGAGGTTTCAAGTGACTAAAAAACTTTGCTTTCATTCTGGCTTTATGCCCCTCCCATGTACAACAGATTGGAGCTAGGTGCTTAAAAATCAGATCACCTGAATATTTTAGTGACACCTATTTCCTCGATTTGCATAATCGTATGGCTTGTCCTTCTTGGTATTGCAATTTCAATGATGAGGAGTGTATGTTAGGATTATCTATAACTGCATGAAGGTGAAGGTAAAACATTACCTTGTAGTAATATAATTCTATATCTAAGCACACCAGAGATGTATTTCACTAGAAAACATAAATTCAGTAGAGCGCAGATAATATTTTGGTAATGTGTCTTGTATATGTAACTTTCTTTTGTCCTATTTTCAGATACATGGAGTGCCTTTTGGGCAAGTTCTCCTAACCAGCGATGGCCCTATGGATAACAGTACTGGAGTCCCATACTTCTGTATTACTCCAAAGTCAAGCTTCATTACAGATTTGATGAAGAATCCAATTGTATCTTTCACATTCGCAGATCCAGATGGAGATATTTGCAGGTAACAAGAGAAATACTTGCTTTGCAAATGTACTTACTTAAAGGGGTTGCCCGGTTTTCCAATATTGATGACTTATTATCAGGATAGATAATCAAGATCAGAGGAGGTCCAATTCCTGGCACCCAAAAAAATCTGCAGTTTGAGCCGCTGTTACAGATTCGAACCCCAAAAAATGACAATATTTTGTCAAAATGCTAATGTTCATGTTTGCAATCACTATGACAGAACAGAATGCAGGAATCCTAGCGCAGATGTGCACCAAGCCTAACTTTAGTAATTCCAGGTCCAATACAATAAATAACAACATTTTTACATTTTAGGGAGTGGGAACTGTGGCTAAAAATGATGCAAGTGGTATAACAGCCAAAGTATGAAACTAAATGTATACAATATGTACACCAAAAATCGGCAACAAAGTACAATACATATGAATTGGGTTAGCGTCCTCGCATCGCAGCAGTGAATATTCGCATCCTAACGGACTACCAGTTTCCACAAGGACTGGAATAACCAACTGTTTTCCCTCCCCAGTTTTTTTTGCTACTGACATTAGCTTTGGCACTTGCCTAGTGATACCTGAGCCAGTTAGCGACCTGTGTTCACCATGAGTAATCCCTTTAAGGCCTCTTTCACACTACAGTATGTTGAATTCAGTGTTTTGCGTTCCGTTTTTCACGGATCCGTTGTTCCGTTTTTTGCTTCCGTTGTGGTTCCGTTTCCGTTCCGTTGTTCCGTTCCGTTTTTCCGTATGGCAAATACAGTATACAGTAATTTCATATAAAAAATTGGGCTGGGCATAACATTTTCAATAGATGGTTCCGCAAAAAACGGAACGGATACGGAAGACATACGGATGCATTTCCGTATGTGTTCAGTTTTTTTTGCGGACCCATTGACTTGAATGGAGCCACGGACTGTGATTTGCGGCCAAATATAGGACATGTTCTATCTTTTCAACGGAACGGAAAAACGGAAATACGGAAACGGAATGCATACGGAACACATTCCGTTTTTTTGCGGAACCATTGAAATGAATGGTTCCGTATACGGACCGTATACGGAACGCAAAAAACGGACCGTATACGGAACGCAAAAAACTGTAGTGTGAAAGAGGCCTAATGCTGATCCTACTAATAAAAAATGCTGATCACAGGGCTGATGGATTTACTGCATATGTATAGACCAGGGTCTAACAAAGGCCTCCAAGGCAGTCTAGAAAAATTCATGTAAGGGCATACCTAAGATATGTCCCAACAGGTTCTGTGCATTTCATATGCACAGGCATCAATATAATATTATCTAGTATCTAGTATCTAGTATAATGACAAGGCACTATAGTGTAAGTGAAAGTCTCCAAATGGGATTTTAAAAATGTGCAAAACAATTAAAGTTTATGTTAATAAGTCTATGTTCACATCTTCACTTATTACTTCTGTTGTTCGGTACCCTTATAGGAGCAGAATAACAAAAGTAACAGGAGAGGTGTACCTGCCAAGTGACGGAAATTAATTGTGCTCGACAGACACTACTGACTATAATAGGAACCGATGGGTACCAGTTAGAGTCCAGGATTTTACCAGACAAGTTAGGCCTCTTTCACACTTGCGTTGTCCGGATCCGGCGTGTACTCCACTTGCCGGAATTACACGCCGGATCCGGAAAAACGCAAGTGTACTGAAAGCATTTGAAGACGGATCCGTCTTCAAAATGCTTTCAGTGTTACTATGGCACCCAGGACGCTATTAAAGTCCTGGTTGCCATAGTAGTAGTGGGGAGTAGGGGAGCGGTATACTTACAGTCCGTGCGGCTCCCGGGGCGCTCCAGAATGACGTCAGAGCGCCCCATGCGCATGGATCATGTGATCCATGCGATCACGTCATCCATGCGCCTGGGGCGCCCTGACGTCACTCTGGAGCGCCCCGGGAGCTGCACGGATGGTAAGTATGCTGCTCCCCGCTCCCCACTACACTTTACCATGGCTCCCAGGACTTTAGCGTCCCGGCAGCCATGGTAACCATTGAGAAAAAGCTAAACGTCGCATCCGGCAATGCGCCGAAACGACGTTTAGCTTAAGTCCGGATCAATGCCTTTCAATGGGCATTCATTCCGGATCCGGCCTTGCGGCAAGTGTTCCGGATTTTTGGCCGGAGCAAAAAGCGCAGCATGCTGCGGTATTTTCTCCGGCCAAAAAACGTTCCGTTCCGGAACGGAAGACATCCTGATGCATCCTGAAGGACGGACTGTCCATTCAGAATGCATTAGGATAATCCTGATCAGTATTCTTCCGGCATAGAGCCCCGACGACAGAACTCTATGCCGGAAGACAATAACGCAGATGTGAAAGAGCCCTTAATAAGCAAAAACAGAATAGACATTTAAATAAATGTATAATGACAATTAAAGTGAATTAGAACAGGCAAAAAAAAAAAAAAAAACATCAAAACAACTGTGGAAATACTTTTTTAATGCATTTTTCCATTAAAAAAAAAAATCATCAATATTTAAAGGAGTTATCCGACTCCTGAAATGCCCCCCTATATGCCTGGACCCCTCACACACAATGTACTTACTTGGCTCCCCGACACCCACGTCGCTAGATTCTAATGTGCAACAGGCCAATTGATATTAGTATCTACCAGTGCCTACTGCCCCTTGGTTAGGTCATACATGGGACTGTACTGATCAGTATCTCCAATATTGCTGCTTTTATACTTTATATTTCATGAATTAGTATCTCCATGGTGCCATATTCAACAATAAAACCTTATAAAATAAATAAATGAGACAAACTTCAATATGGATGAAAAGGCCGCGGGGGGGGGTTACATAACTCAACCATTTTCAAACCAATATAAAACTCAAATTGAATAAATATTAAAAATCCTTTACTGAAATAATTTAAGTCCACCCAGAATTCTGAGCGACTAACCCCCCCCCCTAAAATAAAACAAAGACCGCGACAAAATTGCAGGAAGGGAGGGCGGGACAAGCTTCTTCTTGGCTCTTGACGCGTCGACTGCTCCTCACAGGTAAGATGCCTCAATAAATACCCGAAATTCCCGCCACAGCTCCCTGCTAACCAATCCAACATCAAGATAAAAATAGCAACTAGCCCAGCAACCGGACAGCAACAGATTTCACCATTGGAAACGCTGACCCTTCAGGTAATTGACCAATCCTGAAGCTGTCCAGTATCTCACCGGCTCACTTGACCTGAGGAAAATAATAAGAAAAGAAACAAGGGGGGCGGGGGGGTAGAAACACCACAAAAATCCATGTTTCAATGGCACCATGAGGTGCAAAGCCCATTCAGGCCATGCCCCTATCAATATTGCTGCTTTTATACTTTATATTTAATGAATTAATTTGTAATAATAAAGATAATTATTCATTATTTATGTGTGTTCCGTTTTTTGGTTGTTACTTAGTTAGGACATCATAAAACTGACAGATTCCCTTTAAAGATCTAACAAAACCTTATTAACATATAATGGATTTTTCTCTGTGGCAATGCTTTGGGTTTGAAAATTTCTATTGCAGATTATCAGTGTGATGAATCCACAGCAAAATCCATATGCAAGACATGCAGATTATGCTGCAGACTTGCAGCAGATTTTCAAAACTAGAGGCGGAAATGAGGTAATGCTACAATGCAATCTTTAGCCATGTGACACCTTGCAGTCCCAGGTTTGGGATTTATTCACAAATGCCATTTTTAATCATCTAGTTCATCAGGTAAATGTGCTGTTAGTGGAATCTTATGAAATAAAGACTTTCAATTATTCCTCTGGTAGTGTATATAAAAAAAACACTTACATAGTATAGATCAAAATACAGTTTTTTTTTTTTAACTCTTTCAGGACCAAGCCATTTTTCACCTTTCTGCCCAGGCCATTTTTAGCAAATCTGACATATATCACTTTGTGGTAATAACTTTAAAATGCTTTTAGGCTACTTTCACATTAGCGTTTAGCATAGAGTTCCGTCACAGGGGCTCTATACTGGAAAATAACTGATCAAGCATATCCCCATGCATTCTGAATGGAGAGCAATCCGTTCAGGATGCATCAGGATATCTTCAGTTCAGTCATTTTGACTGATCAGGCATAAGAGAAAACCATAGCATGCTACGGTTTTATCTCCGGCGAAAAAAACGGAAGACTTGCCTGAATGCCGGATCCATCCTTCCGGTCTGCGCATGCGCAGACCTTTAAAAATGAGAAGAAAAAAAAAAAACAGATCCGTTTTGCCTGATGACACCGGAAAAACGGTGCATTTTCAGACTGTTCAGGCATTTTTCAGACTGATCAGGATCCTGATCAGTCTGAAAAATGCCTGATCAGTCAGAAAAAATTACATCCGTTTGCATACAGTTTGCCTGATCGGAACTGCCTGCCAGAATCAAACAACGCAAGTGTGGGATTGTTTTCTTGTCACATATTGTACTTCATGATAGTGGTAAAAGTGAGTAAAAAAAATTTCATTTTTATTTATAAAAAAAATACAAAATTTAACAAAAATTGGGAAAAGTTAGCAAATTTTCAAATTTCTATTTCTCTACTTTGATAATAGATAGTAATAACCCCAAAAATAGTTCTTACTTTACATTCCCCATATGTCTACTTCATGTTTGGATCATTTTGGGAATGTCATTTTATTTTTTGGGGACATTAGAAGACTTAGAAGTTTAAAAGCAAATCTTGAATTTGTTCTGAAAATTTCCAAAACCCACTTTTTAAGGACCAGTTACATAGAAACATAGAATGTGTCGGCAGATAAGAACCATTTGGCCCATCTAGTCTGCCCAATATACTAAATACTATGAAGTAAGTGTCTAAAGTCACTTTGCGAGGCTTACATAAAATAAACCACCCAAAAATGACCCCATTTTAGAAACTACACCCATGAAGGTATTCAAAACTGATTTTACAAACTTTGTTAATCCTTTAGGTGATCCACAAGAATTAATGGAAATGAAATGTCAGAATTTCACTTTTTTGGCAGATTTTCCATTTTAATCAAGGGTTAACAGCCAAACAAAACTCAATATTTATTGCGCTGATTCTGTAGTTTAGAGAAAACCCCATATGTGGTCGTAAACTGCTGTACGGGCGCACAACAAGGCGCAGAAGGAAAGGAACGCCATATGGTTTTTGGAGGGCAGAATTAACTGGGATAATTTTAAGCTGCCATGTCACATTTGAAGACCCCCTGATGCACCCCTAGTGTAGAAACTCCAAACTCCATTTTGGAAACTACACCCCTCAAGGTATTCAAAACTGATTTTACAAACTTTATTAACCCTTTAGGTGTTCCACAAGAATTAATGGAAAATGGAGATGAAATTTCAGAATTTTACTTTTTGGGCAGATTTTCCATTTTAATCCATTTTTCCAGTAATAAAGCAAGGGTTAACAGCCAAAATGTTTTATATTTATTGCACTGATTCTGTAGTTTACAGAAACACCCCATATGTTGTTGTAAACTGCTGTACGGGCGCAAGGCAGGGCGCAGAAGTAAAGGAATGCAATATGTTTTTTGGAAGGCAGATTTCACTGGGATAATTTTAAGCTGCCATATCCCATTTGAAGACACCCCTCAAGATATTCAAAACTGATTTTACAAACTTTGTTAACCCTTTAGGTGTTCCACAAGAATTCATGGAAAATGGAGATGAAATTTCAGAATTTCACTTTCCAGGACGTCCTCCATGACAGCACCCATGGAGGATGTCCTTATTGGCTTCTGCAGGGACAGGAAGAGAGACAGTTTAAAAGGCCCCTCCCCACCCCTGCTCTCCAGTGTTCTTCCTGTCCCTACAGGGATAGGGGGAGTGAGACAAACTCCCTCCTAGTAGGTTAGGTAGGGAATGGAGTGAGTCTGGTCGTGGGGTGCTTACCTCGCCTCTTCAGACTCCAGCAGCTCCTTAACCAGCACCCCTCTGGGAAGTGGTCCCCTGGTAAGTTCCCCAGTACCTTTTCTGAGTGGCCGCAAGGATCGGGGACGCCAAAGTCGCTTCTCCCTTCAGGAGCTCTGGGCTCGGCAGCGGCTCCTGCGCTCCCCTGCGCACGCTAGGCCTGGATTGCCGAGCGCTCCATCGTGACCGGAAGCCAGCACACATCACCGGAAGTGTCATGGCGGCGCGCATCAGCATGCTGGAGACCTTCTGACTCAGGAGGTCTCGCATGTCTAGGGGGTTGACTCTTCCTTGGAATGAGTCCCCCCGTGAAGAGCAGGAGGAGGCGGAGCCAGGCGGCAACGGGCGGACCGGTAAGTAGAAGAAACCCTATTTAAATGTCTGATGGCAACCTGGTGAGGTTGCATCATGGAGGTCCAGGCGTCTAACAAGCAGACCTGTTCAGACTCCCCCGTCCAGGCCCCTGTAAGTAGCTGCTCTATCTGCTTTGATAGGAGTATTTTTTGGGGGAATCTTTTTGACTCTAAAAATAGTCTCTATTCCCTTTTCCCTTAGACGACTAAAGAGTCAGGGCACAAACCTCATGGTGACCCTAAAAAGAAGGGAAGGAAGTGTGCGACCTGCCAAACAAGGCTTCTGGAGCCGTTATAAAAAACAGTTGTGCTCAGAATGCATGTCCAAAATTCTTAAGGACGAACGGTCATCCCTACTTTCAGACTTAAGGGCTAAGACGGCAACCTCGAGCCAGAACCCAGACCCAGTACCATCTCCCCCCCCCCCCCCCCCAGACTCTGATTTAGAGAAAGAGGGGTTATATGCTTCGGATGAAATGGAAAACGAGGACTCAGTGTCCTATCCTCAGGATGAACAAAGAAGATATTTATTTTCTAGATCTAGATCCCCTACTCACCGCCATTAGGCAGACCATGGCTATTGAGGAGGAGGAACAGACACGCTCAGTTGAAGACGAAATGTTTGGGGGTCTTAAAGTCAGGAAAAGGAAGGTCTTCCCAGTAAATAAAAATTTAAAAGACCTCATTACAGAAGAATGGGCAGATGGAGAAAAGAAGCTCTTCATTCCCAGAGAATTAAAAAATTGACTGCGCTTTGATCCGAAGGACACTAATCTCTGGGACGAGGTCCCAAAGGTAGATGTCCAGGTGGCCAAGGTAGTGGAAAAGACTTCAATCCCATTTGAGGATTCGTCGCAGCTGAGGGATCCCATGGATAGGAAGTTGGATGGTCTGCTGAAAAAATCCTGGGAGTCAGGGGCAGCTACAATTAACACCAAAATTGCTGCCACTTCAGCTTCCAGAGCCTTAGTCCTACGGATAAATCAACTAGAGACTCACCTCAGGGCTAAGACATCCAGGGAAGAGATCCTAGAGTCACTCCCTCTGCTAAAGATGGCCTCAACTTTCCTGGCGGACGCTTCAGCGGAATCTATTAGATTTGCAGCCAAATCTCAGTCTCAAACTAACGCTGCTAGACATGCCCTCTGGCTCAAGTCATGGTCCGGGGATGTAGCGTCTAAAAACAGACTCTGCTCCATACCATTCTCTGGTTCTTTCATGTTCGGCCCAGTCTTGGACTCTATCCTCCAGAACGCGGCGGATAACAAAAAATGGTTTCCTGAGGAGAAACCTAAAAAGCCGCAGCCCTTTCGTAGACCCTCTGGCCAGAGTCAGGCCAAGTCTTATAGAGGGAAAGGTAAATCAGGCCGTTGGAGCTACCCCAAAGGGGGCAGGGGAAGAGGTTTTCTCTTTAACCCCAACACCAACCAGGGAAACCATGACGCCAGACCGGTAGGGGGAGACTTCGTCAATTTTGGGAAAGATGGAAGCGAGTTACCCACAATCAGTGGATCCTGGACTCCATCAGGGACAGCTTCAGGATAGATTTCAGAAATCCTCCTCCACAAACCTTCCAGCTGACTTACTTCGAGTCTCCTCTCCTTCAGCAATAGTTGCTATCAGATGTACAAAAGCTTCTGGTTCTGGGAGCCATCACCCAGGTCCCTCCTCCCTAGCACTTCACAGGACACTATTCAAGACTATTCTTTGTGAAGAAGCCAGACGGTTCGGTAAGGACGATCATCAATTTAAAATTTCTAAACAGGTGGGTGACCTACTACAGGTTCAAGATGGAATCAATAAGGTCCACTACTCCTTTGATCCCACCAGGTGCTCACCTTTGCACATTGGACCTCAAGGATGTGTACTACCACATCCCCATACATCTTCAAAATCAACAGTATCTAAGGTTTGCGGTCAAGTACAATGAAGACCGGCACATCGCAGTGCTGGAAGCTGGAAGAAGCATAAGGGCAAGTCGGGGGGAGGTGACCGGTGCTGAACTGGTCAGCACCGGTCTCCTCCGAGGTGAGGCAGGGGACACCAGTGTTTGGGGTCCCCTGCCAGCACTGCGATTGGCTGGTACAAGGCTCCAGCCAATGGCAGCGCTATAGCTGCACAGGAAAGGGCTGAACTTCCCTGCATGCAGCCATTCTAGCAGGTGACTGCATGCAGAGAGGTTCTGTGCCTTTCTGTGCTGCTTATGGCTTGCTGGGACTTGTGGTGCACCACCACAGCGATTTTAACCCTTTGTTGCTAAAAGAAGAAAAGAAGAAGAACATCTGGAATAGCTGCACTGATTATTATCATTTTTTCATTTGCAGCTGTTCGAGATCCCTAAACCACCCTCTGTTTCTGTCCCTTTTCCCACCCCCCTGTCCATCCTTTTTTTACGGACGCCATTTGGTCCAAGCGCTTTTATTGGTCTTTTTTATTTATTTATTTTTTACAATTTTCCAGCTCTGCACCACTTTTTCTGCGTGCAAGCTGTGACCGCCAAGTGCTGTTCAGTGCATACCTATCTGATCAGCACCTGGGGATTATTATTTGCGCTTTTTTTTTTGTTCAAAAAGAAGAAATTGTAGTTAGGGCGTTAAATATAAAATATATATATATACAGAGTTAGTTACATCTGCAAATTTTTTATTTATTTTTTGTGAAAAAAGACCTGCAGTTAGTGGTAGTTACCACTTCTCCTTTGCCGAGATAATCTATTCCACCTGACAGGTGTGGCATATCAAGGTGCTTATTAGACAGCATGAATATTGCACAGGTGTGCCTTAGACTTCCCACAATAAAAGGCCACTCTGAAATGTGCAGTTTGATCACACAGCACAATGCCACAGATGTTGCAATGTTTTGAGGGAGCGTGCAATTGGCATGCTGACTGCAGGAATGTCTACCAGAGCTGTTGCCCGTGCAATGAATGTTCATTTCTCTACCATAAGCAGTCACCAAAGGCATTTCAGAGAATTTGGCAGTACATCCAACCAGCCTCACAACCGCAGACCACGTGTAACCACACCAGCCCAGGAACTCCACATCCAGCATGTTCACCTCCATGATCGTCTCAGACCAGCCACCCGGACAGCTGCAGCAACAATCGGTTTGCATAACCAAAGAATTTATGCACAAACTGTCAGAAACCGTCTCAGGGAAGCTCATCTGCATACTCGTCGTCTTTATCGGGGTCTGGACCTGACTGCAGTTCGTCGTCATAACCAACTTGAGTGGGAAAATGCTCACATTCGATGGTGTCTGGCACGTTAGAGAGGCGTTCTGTTCACAGATGAGTCCCGGTTGGGGAAATTAATGGAAACCCCATCCAGTGGGGAAATTAATGGAAACCATACTTAAGGAGAGGATTGTGGAACATCTAAAATCCCATGGATTGAAAGATGAAGAACAGCATGGGTTTACCTCAGGGAGATCATGTCCAACCAATCTTATTGATTTTTTTGATTGGGTGACTAAAATAATAAATTGCGGAGGTGCAGTAGACATCGCTTATCTAGACTTTAGTAAGGCTTTTGATACTGTCCCACATAGAAGGCTTATCAATAAATTGCAGTCTTTGTGCTTGGACTCTCATATTGTTGAATGGATTAGGCAGTGGCTGAGGGACAGACAACAGAGGGTTGTAGTCAATGGAGTATATTCAGACCATGGTATTGTTACCAGTGGGGTACCTCAGGGATCTGTTCTGGGACCCATATTGTTTAAAATCTTTATCAGCGAAATTGCAGAAGGCCTCGATGGTAAGGTGCAGTGATGGCCAGTTCGCATTATTCGCCCGCGAACACATGCGGGCTGCCATCTTTTCTCACAAGTCCGGCGAGGCACAGGTAAGCCTTTACCTGTGCCTGTGCTGCGAGCCGGTCTGAAATCAAATGCGGTCAGCGGGTGCAGGCAGTTCCAAGAACAGCTGTCGGGGGCCTTCATCAGGCTGTTCTCGGAACTGCCTGCTCCAGCTGACCGCATTTGTTTCAGACCGGCTCGCGGCACAGGCACAGGTAAGCGCTTACCTGTGCCTCGCCGGTCTTGTGAGAAAAGATGGCAGCCTGCATGTGTTCGCGGGCGAACAATGCAAACTGGCCATCACTAGTAAGGTGTGTCTTTTTGCTAATGACACAAAGATTTGTAACAGGGTTAATGTTCCTGGAGGGATACACCAAATGGAAAAGGATTTAGGAAAACTAGAAGAATGGTAAAAAATCTGGCAACTAAAATTTAATGTTGATAAGTGCAAGATAATGCACCTGGGGCGTAAAAACCCAAGAGCAGAATATAAAATCAGTGATGCAGTCCTAACCTCAGTATCTGAGGAAAGGGATTTAGGGATCATTATTTCAGAAGACTTAAAGGTAGGCAGACAATGTCACAGAGCAGCAGGCGATGCTAGCAGAATGCTTGGGTGTATAGGGAGAGGAATTACCAGTAGAAAGAGGGAGGTGCTCATGCCGCTCTACAGAGCACTAGTGAGACCTCATTTGGAGTATTGTTCTCAGTACTGGAGACCATATCTCCAGAAGGATATTGATACTACTAAACTAGTGCATGGAGTGCAGGATAAAACTTACCAGGAAAGGTTAAAGGGGTTATCCCATCTTAGACAATGGGGGCATATCGCTAGGATATGCGCCCACTGTCTGATAGGTGCGGGTCCCACCTCTGGGACCCGCACCTACAAGGAGAACGGAGCCGGGGAGAGTTGTGGCTGGAGGACCCTGGGTTTCCGTCCAGCACCAGGTGCAGTTCCCCGCCTCTCCCATTGAAGTGAATGGGAGCGCACCACGCATGAGCAGCCACCGCTCCTATTCATTTCTATGGGGCCGACGAAAATAGGCGAGCCAGCGGCGGCTCCATAGAAATGAATGGAGGGCGGCTGCGCATGTGCAGTGCGCCCTCCTCAAGTTTCTGCACTCCGTTCTCCTTGTACTGTAGGTGCAGGTACCAGAGATAGGACCCGCACCTATCAGACAATGGGGGCATATCCAGGGGTGGGATTCAAATTTTTAACAACAGGTTCCCTACTCAGCGGTGGATACGCAGCGCGTCACGAGTCATGACACATATTTACATACACCATATATATGCAACACAGTCACGACATATTTACATACACCATATATACACTACACACAAATACACTATATATACACACTACACACATACCACTCAACTTTTAAAAAGCCTTAGGCCCCCTCTTTGTTATTACTGTAATGGCCCCCTCTTTATTATTATTATAATGGCCCACTCTTTATTAATAATATAATGACCCCCTCTTTTTTATTAATATAACGGCCCCCTCTTTGTTATTACTGTAATGGCCCCCTCTTTGTTATTACTGTAATGGCCCCCTCTTTATTATTATTATAATGGCCCACTCTTTATTTTTAATGTAATGGCCCCCACTTTATTATTAATATAATGGCCCCCACTTTATTATTAATATAATGGCCCCCTCTTTTTTATTAATATAATGGCCCCCTCTTTATTATTAATATAATGGCCCCCTCTTTATTATTAATATAATGGCCCCCACTTTAATAACAAAGAGGGGGCCATTACATTAATAATAAAGAGGGGCCATTACATTAATAATAAAGAGGGGGCCATTACATTAATAATAAAGAGGGGCCATTACATTAATAATAAAGAGGGGGCCATTACATTAATAATAAAGAGGGGGCCATTACATTAATAATAAAGAGGGGGTCATTATATTAATAATAAAGAGGGGGCCATTACATAGTGGAGTACCGCTTAAAAAAGCTGCTCTTACTCTGTGGGCAAAATAGATGTGTTTCCCTGTGTGTGGCCACCTTAAATATTGTCATCAACCCCATCCATAACTCTTGTTTGGCTAAAAGAATCTAAACATTGGGTCAGGATGAGGGGAAGGTGGAGTAGGCACCTGCTTAGGAGAAATAATTAATACTTACCTCTCTCTCCTTCACAGCTTGTGGCATCCTGGTACAGGCGGTCACCAATGCCTCGCTCACTGTGCCTTCCCGCGCCGCGTCATCGCGTCATCTCGCGAGATCCGCCGCAGGAGGTCACAGTGAGGTACGTGACTAAGTCCTGCGTCGCACCTCAACTGAAGCCGCTCCCCCGGCCCCTCCTCACTTCGCCTGCCCAGCTGCCCTGCACAGTGCGCGTCACACAGGGGCCGACAGGGCCTCTCCTCTCGGCTTCCGCTCCGCCCCCACCCCTATAGCTACGCCACTGGTGCAGGCGCAGCTGCAGGACCGGGTCGGGATCCCTGCTTCTCACCGGTCCTGCGAACCGCCTGTAATTTTAACAAACGGTTCGGCAGAACCGGAGAGAACCGGCTGGATCCCATGCCTGGGCATATCCTAGCGATATGCCCCCATTGTCTAAGATGGGATAACCCCTTTAAAGGACCTTAACATGTATAATTTGGAAGAAAGACAAGACGGAGGGGATATGATAGAAACTTTTAAATACATAAAGGGAATCAACACGGTAAAAGAGGAGAGAATATTTGAAAGAAGAAAAACTGCTACAAGAGGACATAGTTTTAAATTAGAGGGGCAAAGGTTTAGGGTACTTTCACACTAGCGTTTTTCTTTTCCCGCACTGAGTTCAGTCAAAAGGGCTCAATGCCAGAAAAGAACTGGTCAGGTACATCCCCATGCATTCTGAATGGAGAGCAATCCGTTCAGGATGCATCAGGATGTCTTCAGTTCAGTCATTTTGACTGATCAGGCAAAAGATAAAACCGCAGCATGCTACAGTTTTATCTCTGGCCCAAAAAACTGAAGACTTGCCTGAATGCCGATTTATTATTTTTTTCCATAGGAATGTATTAGTGCCAGATCCAGCATTCAAAATACCGGAATTCCGGAATCCATCCTTCCGGTCTGCGCACCGGAAAGACGTATCCAACATTTCAATGCATTTTTCTGACTGACTGATCAGGCATTTTTAAGACTGCCATCAGTTGGCATACGTTCTGCCGGATCCGGCAGGCAGTTCCGGCGACGGAACTGCTTGCCAGATCACTCTGCCGCAAGTGTGAAAGTAGCCTTAAAATTTATATCAGGAAGTATTAGTATACTGAGAGAGTAGTGGATGCATGGAATAGCCTTCCTGCAGAAGTGGTAGCTGCAAATACAGTGAAGGAGTTTTAGCATGCATGGGATAGGCATAAGGCCATCCTTCATATAAGATAGGGCCAGGGACTATTCATAGTATTCAGTATATTGGGCAGACTAGATGGGCCAAATGGTTCTTATCTGCCGACACATTCTATGTTTTTATGTAAGGCAAAACTGTGCACTTTTCAGAGTGGTCTTTTATTGTGGGCAGTCTAAGGCACACCTGTGCAATATTCATGCTGTCTAATCAGCACCTTGATATGCCACACCTATCAGGTGGGATGGATTATCTCGGCAAAAAAGAAGTGCTCACTAACACAGATTTAGACAGATTTGTGAACAATATTTGAGAGTAATGGGTCTTTTGTGTATGTAGAAAATGTTTCAGATCTTTGAGTTCAGCTCATGCAAAATGGGAGCAAAACCGAAAGTGTTGCGTTTATATTTTTGTTCAGTGTATATATATATATATATATATATATATATATATATATATATATATACACACATACATTTAAGTTAGTGTCAGTTTAGAATTTTGCATGAATGCACCATCTGTGTACGTGCATTTTGCAACCACTGTCCTTTACTGATCGCGTCTGCTCAGTTTGCACTGCAAGTTTTATTTTTTTTATGCAGCAAAGACTTTTTTTGTGTAGAAATTTTTTTTTTTACACATTTTTTTTCTATATTTCATTTCTAATTTATTACAAGCCCCTTTAAATGTGAAAACACAACATACATACCCCTCACACTAAATAAAGGTTTACACATTTTACATGTCACACCCGAATAAAATAAAAATGTCAAATTCATCCCAACGAGTATACTCAGCTGAAGAGTCATATGCCATCCTTGCTTCTGATACTGAGTCTGCCAGTGATGGAGAAGAGGATGCCACTTTCCTTTACTCCTCTACCCCCTCATCCGCTGATGAGGGACCCTCTACAATGCACCCCAGGGTAGCAGCAGAGGCAGCCCCCCAGAGTAAACCCTTATGGACCCCACTTCCTGACAATTGTCAGCCCCAAAGTTTGTGGGCAACTCAGGAATACAGATAGATTGTGCGGGCTTCACAGAAACTGATTTTTTTTCAAAATCTTCTTCTCTGAAGATTTTATAAATGTAATGGTGGCCCAAATCAATTTATACGTCCAACAATTCATTGCTCAGAACCCTACATCAGCATACGCTAGACCCCTAGGTTGGACCCCAGTAAGTGCAGCAGAGATGATGACGTTTTGGGGACTCATGCTACATATGGGCGTTGTAAAAAAAACTAACGTTAGGCAATATTGGAGTTCAGACATTTTCTACCAGACTCCAATTTACAGTTAACACCATGACCCGGAAACGATTTAAGTCAATTAGGAAATTCCTACACTACAATGACAATGCACAGTGCCCACCCCAAAATGACCCAACATTTGACCGTCTGTTCAAAGTTAGGCCTGTCATTGACCACTTTAACACCAAGTTTGCTGAGGTGTACAACCCAGATAAAAATGTCTGTGTAGATGAGTCCCTATTACTCTTCAAAGGAGGATTAGATTCCTCCAGTACCTGCCTAGCAAACGGGCAAGGTATGGCATAAATATATACAAACCTTGTGAGAGTAGCTCCGGGTACACCCACAAGTTCCGCATTTATGAATGGAAAGATTCCCCTATCCTAGGAGTTAGTGGGAAGATTGTGTGGGACTTACTGCACCCACTGCTGGATAAGGGTTACCACCTCTATGTGGATAACTAATATACCAGCATACCCCAATTCCCGTCCCTAACTGCCAGAGGTACTGTGTCTTGCGGCACAGTATGGAAAAATCTGAGATGCCTCCCTATATCCCTGACAGGGCAACCACTGAGAATGGGTGAAAGTAGGGCTCTCCTCCACGAGAACATGCTGGTGGTTAAGTACAAGGAAAAGAGGGATGTCCTTGTACTGACCACCATTCACACTAACACCAGCTCCCCTGCTCCTTGTACAAGGTACCACAACCACTGGCCCCAAACCAGTTTGTATCCTGGACTACAACAGGCACATGGGAGGGGTGGATCTTGCAGATCAACTTCTGAAGCCCTACAGTGCCACATGAAAAACTAAAGTGTGGTACAAAAAGCTGGCCGTACATGTTGTACAGATGGCAATGTGCAATGCATACGTGCTATTTCAGTCTGAAGGCCACACATGAACTTTCCTTCAGTTCCAAGAGGTGGTTATTAAGGCCCTAATTTTTCAAACCCAGACCAGGGAGGGTCCCAGTACTTCAGGAAGTCATGGTGCCCGTGTTGCCCGAGAGTGGTGCATGGTATGCCGGGCTGGATTCCTGTTCAGAGCAGGGTCACTTTTTTTTTTTTTTTTTTTATATAATTTTTATTCTTTTAATTTTTTCTCCCCAACAAGAGTAACAATTTGACATTATCACATCATCACAGTCATGCGAATGGCATTGGACAATATTTGACATAAGAGATAAGCGAGTACACATTCAGCATGTAACATCAATCAAATTAAATTAACACAAGACAATTCCCCCCTCCCCCCCCCCCTTCCCCGCATCAGCTTGAGCACCCCCCCCTCCCTCCGTCATCGCTAGGCTAAATATGCTTTTGGTAACACCTATGCCACCTTCAGAATCCCCAGCCTATCCTTTAGGTCCTCCATCAGATACCACTCCGTCAGCTTAAAAGGAGACATAATCCGAACATATTCACCTGGATCAATATGACCCAGAATAAATTTGCGCCATGTCAGATATAGTTTTTTCCCTCTGGCCTCTTTTTGTTGCGTCGCTTCCAGCCACTCCAGATGAAACATACGCCTGAGACAAATAATGACCATAGAGACAGAAGGAATCTGAGATTGAAGCCATAAACTTAACAAGCATTTCTTTGCCCCTAGAACTATCTTATGTTCCAGTGGCAAAAGAGAGACCGTGGTGTAGCTATCAGATTGGTCATCCTTATTATATTGAACGTGTAGGATCACCACTGCAGGAGTAATTTCCGTCTCGTTCCTCCCACATTCTTTCAGTAGACCCGAGACTCCATCCCGAAATGGCCTCAAACTCGGACAGCTCCACAATCCATGGTATAGATCTGATCTAGAAAGATCACACTTTGGACATGCTATCAACCTGTCTTGTCTTGAGCCCGCAATTGGAACATCAAACCCATATATTGCGCGATGCAAAATTTTGAAGTGGGTCTCACGCCAGTTTTCATCTGGAATAGCCTGATGCAACGCCCCTATGCCCTCCCAAACCAGCTGATGTATGTCCTTTACCTCCAATAACAATTCCCACTTCCGGAACATTTTCTTAGGGTCGACTCTCTCCCAGTTGCTCCTAAGAGATTGGTATAGAAGCGAAATTGTAGGTCTAATTTTAAGACGCAAGAGTCGGTCAAATCCATCTGCCCTCCATTCCTTTGTTATATCTTTACACAATTCTTTACCATATGACATAAGTTGCATGTACGGTAGGAATGTTTGACCCTGCAATCCCCACTTCTCTTTCAGCTCCTCCTGTGTTTTCCATCTAGATTCTGTCTCGTGGAATAAATCACCTATCTTCCTTATCCCTTTACTGAGCCACAGTGCTATACCTTTACTGCTCCTTCCTGGCTCAAAACTAGGGTTGGCTGCGATTGGGAGATGTTTAGATATTCGATAGGGCAAACCATACATCTTCCGCAGTATTTTCCATACTACAATGGTGTCTTTTAATAGCAATGACTTTTTAATCAATCCTGGTAAGTTAGATATACTGGTGTGCAATAATGCCATCAGGTCCCAGGGTCTGGCTAATTGTCTCTCCAGACTAAGATTTGTGTAATAAGAGGTCTGGTTTGCCCAATCCAAGATGTATCTGCTATTACATGCGATATTGTAACCCCGGACGTCCGGGAAATTAATTCCCCCTACCTCCCTTCTCAGTTTCAGTTTGTCCAGAGCAATTCTTGGTTTCTTGCCCTGCCATATAAATCGTACAAACTTGCTCTCCAGGAGTTTGACATCAGCATGCCGTAATCGTAGCGGAATAGTCTGCATTGGATATAGCAATCTAGCAACTCCCATCATCTTTATCAAGCAGCACCTTCCCATCAGGGAGAGAGGTAGGCCTTGCCACCTATCCAGATCAGCTCCTATACGGGACAGTAGCGGCGGGAAATTTAGTTGATACAGAGAGTGTGGATCCTTCCCTATTTTCACCCCGAGATATGTTATGCTAGATTTGGCTATACTAATTCCCTGATCCCTCCGTACCGTATGTAAAGTATTGCTCATGGGAACCAAAGATAGGAGCTCACATTTGGAAATGTTTACCCTGTATCCTGAATAGCTTCCAAAAGCCTCTAAGGCCTTAAAAATAACTGGGATGTGTTCCTCCGGTCTAGCCAGAAATAACACCACATCATCGGCAAAAAGCGCCGCCTTCACTTGCTTCAATCCCACCTCAACACCTGTATACAAATCCGACGAGGAAAAAAGCCGCGATAAGGGTTCCAACGCCAGGTTGAAGAGCAGAGGAGAGAGCGGACACCCCTGTCTTGTTCCCTTTTCTAACTTAAACGGTTTGGAGAGGTAGCCCTGAGTATACACCCGCGCCTTTGGATTATTGTACAGATTTGCGATAAACGTCCTAAAAGCTCCCATAAATCCCAATTTGTCCAGTACTGCCTCCAGCCATGCCCACCTTACATTATCAAAGGCTTTTTCAGCGTCCAAGGTGAGCATGGCTGGCCGCTCCCCTGGTTGAGGATCATGTCTAACCCTATCTAGGACTGCTAAGACCGTCCTGATATTTTTGACCGCTGAGCGACCCTGGACAAACCCCACCTGTTCAGCGCCTATCAAAGACGGTAGAAAGGAAGCTAACCTGTCAGCAATGATTTTAGATAGGATCTTCGTGTCCACCTTTATTAGGGATATAGGCCTGTAGGAACTAGGCATAAGAGGGTCTTTCCCTGGTTTAGGCAGGAGCTTAATGTAAGACACATTATCTTTATCTGGATGAAAATCACCCTTCAGTATAGCATTGTAAAGCTGCACCAATATTGGGGAGATCTGCGAGATCAAAACCTTATAGTATTCTCCCGTGAAGCCATCAGGCCCTGGAGCTTTTGCGTTCTTCAGACCCTTAATGACCAACTGAAGTTCCTCCACGGTTACATCCGCGTTCAATTTCAGGAGCTGCTCGGATGTCACCTTGGGCAACTCCACCCTATCCAAGAGGGTGTCGACTAGTGGTGTTGGAGGGTGATCCTTATATAAAGCCTCATAATATTGACCTACTATCTCACTAATGCCCGCCGGGTCAATGACCATCTTCCCCTCATCATTTTTTAGACAGGGTATATACTGAGGCGCTCTCCGGCCCTTTGCTAGATTGGCCAGTAATCGGCCTGCTTTATTCCCAAATCGATACAATTTAGCTTCAAAATGGGTTTGCCTGAGGGACTCCCTATGCATTTCACTAGCTTCAAAGGCCTGGCGTGCTTCTACCCACTTTGCCTTATTATCTGCTGAGGGCATTTCTGTGAATTGCCTGTACATTTGTCTAACTCTGTTGCTTGCTCTTTCTAAGGAACGCTGACACGCTTTCTTCCTGCCAAATACATAACTCATGATGCGCCCTCTCAGGACCACCTTGGACGTCTGCCAGAAAAGCTCCGGATTATCCATGTGGGCTTGGTTACTGTCCTTGTACTATTCCCACCAGCCTATTAACTTATTTTGAAAGTCCTCATTTCCAACTAGACCTGAGGGGAACCTCCATAAGTAATCTGAGCCCTTTGAGAAGGTGTCCCTCAAAATCAGGGTTACCGGGGCATGATCTGATATGCAGATATCCCCAACATCAGCATGTTCCACCAACCCCGATAGAGAGCTCTGGACAAAGATGTAATCAATGCGTGACCAGGAGTCTTGGGCATGGGAGTAAAAAGAGTATTCCCTGTCATCTGGATGAAGCTGCCTCCAGGGATCCAGTAACCCCACTGACTCTACCATCTGCCCCAATACTGCATCATGGGCCACTGTGATTCTGCCACCTTTCGACTTGGTCTTTCTGTCTTCCTGCCCCAACATAACTGAATTAAAGTCGCCTCCCACTATTAGGTTTGAAGTCTTGTCTAACAGTAAGTTACCTTCTAGCACCCTGAAAAATTGCGAGTTATTGGCATTTGGGCCATATACATTGAAAATAGTGTATTCCAAATTTTGGACCCTTATCGACACCTTGACCCACCTCCCATTATCATCAGCTACCGAACCCAGCAGTGTGAAATTAAACGCTCTGTTGAACAGTATCAGGACCCCCGCTTTCCGCTCCGAGCAGGACGATCCAATCACTTGACCCACCCATAATTTTTGCATCCTACCAAAGTCCCCTGCCGATAAATGAGTTTCCTGGAGCAATGCTATATCAGGTTTTAATTTTTTTAGGTGACGGAGGATCATCCATCTCTTCTGTGGAGAGCGGAGGCCCTTCACATTCCAACTAACTATCTTCATACTTATAACTAGCTACAAATTCAGATTTTCCTATGGCTGGGATAATGATAGGATGGCTATACCCTATTACCAAGATATTCCAGGGATAATCGCCAGCTGATGCACAAGAACAAACATGAACAGTATCACATATAGTATTGTAACCCCCCCCCCCACCCAAACTAGGAAAATCACCGAAAACCAAGCACTCCCTGCTATACATATTCCCCACTTAGCGTCCACCTTCCTTATTCTCTGACTTCCCTTATTCTGGGCTACAGTACTCATCCACCTGTCCCCCATACTTTATACAGTGGGTTATTGATAACCCGCAACAAAACTCAACATAGCTACCAACAATGTCCTCTTTATCGTGACCACGAGTCCCTTCTTCTTGCGGAACGAGGCCCTCTCTTGTCGGCTGGGACCACCTCCCAATCCTGTCCCCGTCTATCTGTGGGGGGCGAGCGCCTCCACTCCGGGCTCCTCGCCATCTCTCTGTCCTCGTTGCTGCTGTCTTGGCGACCGTCCTCTGCGTCGTGGCTCACCTTCCAAGTTGTTGTCCCGCAGGAACTTCTCCGCAGCCACAGGGTCTTGGAACGTTTTAACCTCGCCAGTCTGCAGTTGAGATTCTCAAAATCGCCGGATACAATAACTGGAATCGTATTTGCTGCTTATATAGCTCCGAGCACACCGCGCTGAATTCGCGCCTCTTTTTCGCCACCATTGCAGAATAATCGGCGAACATTAATAACGTATGGCCTTCTGACTTTCAGTGGACCTTTGCGGGCCCTAAAAGCTCTGAGAATGGCTTCCTTGTCATTATAGTCTAGGAACCGCATAATGACTTGGCGCGGTCTAGATTGAAGTTTTTGTGAAACACTGCGATTTTGCGCCTGAGAGTCCATGGCAGGGCCAACTCTGTGGACCCTCTCCACTGTGTGCCTACCGTTCAGGTTCAAGGCTTGAGGTATCTCTATTTCGCAGATCTCTTTCAAGGCCGGCTGTTTAATGCTCTCTGGTAGGCCCACTATTTTCAAATTATTCCGCCTAGACCTATTCTCCAGGTCCTCTAGGCGGTCTTTCAGTATGATGTTTTGCTGAAATAGATCCTGGGCGTCCTGAGTACGTCTGACCATATCATCTTCCATCGCTGAGACTCTTTGCTCCAGCTCTTCTATGCTAGCCTCATGCCTTGCCACCGTGCTATGCAGCTCATGCAGGGACTGTGTGAGGGTCTTAGCAAGAGTCTCTTTGATGTCTGGGGCCAGGTACTTGGCTACTTCAATAGCCAGTGTTTTATAGTCCACGCCACTCAGGTCCCCAGCCAGCTTGCTGCCACAGTCCACCACCTCCGCAGCCTCTTGACTAGTGATCGGGGATTCAGGGCGGGAATCCGCCATCTTGCCCTGTACAGCGCTAGCGGTCTGTCTTGTTCCGCTCACCACTTGTCGTCTGCCACTCCTCAGCAAATACCGGTCCATGGACCGTCGGCCGTCGCTCAGTGTGATCCCCCAAATAACTTTCAGGGCCCCTTATTGTCCGCAGGTTCGGAGTGCAGGTGAAAATGTAGGGACAGGCGCCGGAGCTTACTCACTCCGCGTCCTGCATCCCAGCGCCGGAACCGGAAGTCTTTTTGGGGTTTTTAATTTCTGGGGACCTCAGGAATCTTTTAAATGCGACATGGCACCTAAATCAATGTCTGCCAATTCAGGTCAGCAAAATCCATATTTTTCTGTTTGACTCTAGAGCCCTGCACATCATTTTTTGTGCACTTTTTTTAGCCGTATTGGGGGGGAAATGGGGAACAAAATGTGGGGTGCAGAATGGGGTCACTTTTTGGGGGGTTTCCACTGTAGGGCCACCTTAGGGTGTCTTCATAATATGCGACACAGCTCCCAATTACTATTCCAGCTAAATCCGCTCTCTAAAAGCCATATGGTGCTCCTTCCTCTCTGAAGCCTGCTGTGTGCCCATATATCATTTTTGAGCACATATGGGGTGTTGCCGTATTCGGGGGGAACTGGTGAACAAAATGTGGGGTGAATTTTGTTTTGTTACCCTCTGGGAAGTGAAAAATGTGGGTGTAAAGCAACTTTTTTGTGGGAAAAAAAAAGAGCAATTTTTCATTTTCACTGCCAAGTGTTTCCTAAGGGCACATGCACACGACAGTGTGCTGGCTGGGCCCGTGCTGCGGACCGCAAATTGCAGTCCGCAATGAACGAGCACCAACCCTGGGTAAGCCACATGCTGATCGCGGACCCATTCACTTGAATGGGATCCGCACTCTGTAGTGCTTCCGTGGGGTTTCAATCCGTGCTTCCGCAACGCATCTCCAGGTTTGCGGACCCATTCAAGTGAACACGGCCGATGCCCCCATGTATTGAGGACCCCCCTATATGCGGGCCGCAATACTCCCACGGTAGGGCAACAGCCAAGTCCATGAGGGGTGTATTTTCCGGAATGCGGTCACTTTTTGGCGGCTTCCACTGTAGGGCCACTTCAGGGTGTCTTCATATGTGACATAGCTCCATAGCTCTAATCTATTATTTAAGATTTGCTTCTAAACTTCTAAGCCTTCTAATGTCCTAAAAAAAAAAAAAGATCTAAACATGAAGTAGACATATGAGGAATGTAAAGTAATAACTATTTTTGGATGTATTACTATCTATTATAAAAGTAGAGAAATTGAAATCTAGAAATTTGCAATTAAAAAAATAAATTAAAAATTTGTTTTTTTTCATAAATAAAGGTGAAATATATTGACTCAAATTTATGACTTTCATGAAGTACAATATGTGACAAGAAAACAATCTCAGAATGCCCTGGATAAGTAAAAGTGTTTTAAATGTATCACCACATAAAGTGACACATGTCAGATTTGCTAAAAATGGCCCGGTCCTTATGGTGAAAAATGGCTGGGTCCTAAAGGGGTTAAATATTGTCCGTCTAATTTCAGAGGTAAACATTCTAAATGGGAGAGCAGAGTAATCTCAGTTTATGGCAATACTGGACAGGGAAAGGTTATCTGCAACGTAATCCTCATTAGAATATTAGTTGGAAGATTGGAATGACTGACTGAATGACAACTCTGTTAGGCTACTTTCACACTAGCGTTTTTACTGGATCCGGCAGGGTCCAGCAAAAACACTTCCGTAACAGATAATACAACCATCTGCATCCGGTTGTATTATCTTTAACATTGCCAAGACAGATCCATCATGAACTCCATTTAAGGTCAATGGAGGATGGATCCGTTTTCTATTGTGTCAGACAAAACTGATCCGTCCCCATTGACTTGCATTGGGGGTCATGCCAGATCCGTCTTGCTCCCCATCCCAGGACGAAAAGCAAACTACAACATGTTGTGGTTTGCTCTCCGATATGGGAACGCTAGGGAACGGAATGCATTTTGGAGTATTCCGTTCTGTTCAGTTCAGTTATGTCCCCATTGACAATGAATAGGGTCAAAAATGAAGCAGTTTTTTTCCGGTATTGAGCCCCTATGATGGATCTCAATACCGGAAAACTAAAACGCTAGTGTGAAAGTAGCCTTATCTTGACAGGCCAAGATACATGTACAAACAGAGGAGCAGGGCATTGATTAGTATAAATAACATTTTATTAAGATTGTTCAGGGATAAAAAGAAATAGAAATGAAAGCAATGTAAATGTATAATATAAGAAGCCCTGACCAGCCACACTACTGGGATAGAATAGTGGAGGTGTGATGCTATATCCAAGCAACTACCCATCACACCTCCCTGGTCTGACTTATGGCCTGACAAAAAAAGTGTCAAGTGAGCCTCTCTGCCATGCAAGTCCAGACAGAGGGAAAATTAAACACTCTGGAAAGGAACTATAAACCAAAAAGAATAAAATACATTGATCAATACAGACTATTTGTATATAGTTTCTAATATGTAATAAAGAAGACTGATGGAAGTGTCACATTAAAGGGGCTTTCCAGGAAAGAATTACCCACCGATCCCCCAACACTGCTCCTGTCCCCACTGCTCTCAACTTCCTGGTCAGGGACTTGAAAGTGGAAATGCGTTAGACTGTCCACTAAGCCAATCACTGTCTGAGGCAGGCTGTCAGAGTGGGCAGTCCAAGCCATTTCATGTGCGTCAACCCATGACCAGGAAGTGGAGAGCTTCGGCCCGGAAAGCTTATTTGAGACTCTTTAATGGTTTGGGATTTCTTATTTTTCTGGCAGAAAATAAATAAGGCATTTGTTGGTGTGTATTTACAGAGAGACTGTCACAGACCCACAGGATCCACAATGTGCTGCATTAACACTCATAGGCCAAATGGTGAATGTACCACCAGAGGGAACAGATTTTGCCAAGAAAGCTCTATATTCCAGGTATCAACTTTGTTTTAACGTAAAATGCTAAGCATACTATGCCAAGTGTAGCCTAAAGGGGTTGTCTCATCTTACACATTGGTGCAATATTCCTAGAATATGCCACCAATGTCAGATAGTTGTGGGTCATACCTGCACCTATGTCCATAATACAAATACATGGCCACCCTCCATTCATTTCTATGGCACTGCCAAAAATGGCCGAGAGCTGGCTTGGCTATCTCCGGCAGTCCTATAGAAGTCAAAGGAGGGGTGGCTGCACTTGTGCAGTGCGATCTCCATTCATTAAATCGGACTTCTGAACATAGCCGAGAGTTCTTGCCTGGCTATTTTTAGAAGTCCAACAGAAATAAATGGAGAGCACGATGTGTTCTCCTTCAGTTTGGTGGGCCCATTCTGGAGATAGGTGCGGGTTTCAGAAGTCGTACCTTCAACTATCTGACTTTGATGGCATATCCTAGTGATATGCAAATCCCAGTCTGAGGTGGCACAATCGCTTTAGGCCTCGTTCATATTTTCGCATCCATTTGATGTCCATGGAAAAATCCATCCGTGTTTCATTTGTTTAGATGTCCTTGAAGGATCTGTGTCTGGTCCGTGTGTCCGTTTTTTGCTCTCCATGTGTCATACGCATTCCATGGAAACTGCTGAGCTGAAAATTAATTTCCAGAGCATCAGCTATCAAGGGGTCAGTGATAAGCAGATCAAACATGGAGGTCTTCTGTTGTGTCAGGGATTTTTCACAAACTAAGGCCTCATGCACACGAACGTATTTTTTAACGTCCCGCAAAACGTGGTTCCGTTGTACCGTGATCCGTGCCCGTTTTTTCTTCCGTGGGTCTGCCGTGATTTTTGGAGGATCCACGGACATGAAAGATGAAAAAAAAATCTAAGTCAAGTTTGCCATTGAAATGATAGGAAAAAACGGACACGGATCACGGACACGGATCACGGATGACAATCTTGTGTGCATCCGTGATTTTCACGGACCCATTGACTTGAATGGGCCCGTGAACCGTTGGCCGTGAAAAAAATAGGACAGGTTATATTTTTTTCACGGCCTCGAAACACGGGTCACGGGCGCGGTGTAAAAACGGTGCACAAGCCGAGTTTTCTACGGCCCCATTGAAAGTCAATGGAGCCGCAGAAAAAAACGGAAAATGGCACAACGGCCACGGGTGCACACAACGGTCGTGTGCATGAGGCCTAAAGTTGTATATACCTCCCTAACACGTGTTGGAACTTCCCATACTTTTTATTTTACAGTTGGTCAATAGACCATTAATGTCCCTTGATTAACACGTGTTGCTGAATGTAAAATTTAACATTTATTAATTATTTTTAAAACATTTAGAACATCTTAATTTAAAAATATCAGCTCTGCCTGCCTTATGTATTGATAATCGCTCAAGGTCTAATTGTTAGGTGTATCCGCTAGGGGGCACTCTTCCCTATTGGCTATTGGGATCTCTATTTCATTATCATCTGCGCTCAGTTAGTGCACATTGTTGCTTTCACAGTGCGCTATTCACTAGCGATTTTGTCCCCTCTTGTGGATACACTCCTTTTAACTGTATCAACCATGTTGGCTGGGCATCCGCTGCTTAAAAACACCCTAATAGCACTTTCTGCTCCCCGACATGTTTCGCCAACAGCTTTGGCGTCTTCAGTGGATCCTCCAAAAATCAAGGAAGACCCACGGACGAAAAAAAGGTCATGGATCACGGACCTACGGACCCCGTTTTTGCGTACCTTAAAAAAAAAACGGTTGTGTGCATGAGGCCTAAAGTGGATGTGGTTGGTCAGCATCTCAGACCAAACTAGCACATGTTCCTGTGATTTTTTCACTGACCCATAGTCAGTAAAAAAAAATGCTGATGTGTGAACAAACAACTTAAAGTCAACAGGGACATGTGCTGTCTGTGGAAAATGCGGACTGCACACATCAGTGAAAAATGAAAATATAGACTAGGGCTTAAAGGGGTATTCCCATCACAGACAATGGGGGCATATCACTAGGATACAATGAGAACCGAGCAAGGAAATGAACGGAGGGCACACTGCGCATGCGAAGCCGCCCTCCATCCATTTCTTTGGGGCCGACGAAAATAGCTGAGCGCTGGCTCGGCTATTTCCGTCTGCCCCATAGAAATGAATGGGAGCAGGGGCCGTGCGTGCGTGGTGTGCTCCTAGTCACTTCTATGGGAGCAGCGCTTGGTGGTGGACGGACCCCAGGAAATCCGGGCTCCTCCAGCCACAGCTCTCTCTGTTCTCGTTGTAGGTGCGGGTCCCAGAGGTGGGACCCGCACCTATCAGACAATGTGGGCATATCTTAGTGAGCACAGCCATATTAGTTGTCACTTTTGAATCAATTTCTTAGTAGGACTGTATGCTCTATCAATCATCCGTTAAAAAAAAAAAAAAAAAAGTCAGTTTTTAAGAAGCTAATTCAAAAGTAACAAGTGCTCCAACTGCAGTTCCTGCATATAAAAATAATACCAAACTTACACTGATTGTCCTTTGGAGTAACACCAGCACATGAACTCACTATATGGCAGTAGGTTTCTGTGTTGGTGATAACTGCTAATGTCTCTAATAGTGATACCACCTGGCTGCGCTAGAGGTGTGAGATACCGCCTTGCTTCTAACCGTATATTGTTACCGCAATATTACTGTATATCTCAGGCTGTGTAGCAGCTAGCGGTAAGGCCTGCAGAGCTCACTCCCAACCAAGTTTCTAAGAGCTATATCTGGGCTGTCAAGTCAGCATGACTCTGTTCCGTATCTGCAGGATTTTTTTTAAATAATGGAAACATGACAGAAATAAGCATCCTGTATAAAATCTGTTTGCATTGCGATATAATTGTGACATTAGTTGACAATTCATTTTTTAACTTTGCAATTTTGACCTTGCCAACCAAGGCCCAAACCTGGAAAAAGACTTGTGCGTGATATAATCTCCAACCTAAATAGGCAAATATTCATTTTTATCTTCTGTCTATTACAGGCATCCTGTTATGAAAAAGTGGTCTCAGAGTTACAGCTGCCTTCTCATGAAGATGAACATGGATCACATCTATGTGACAGACTGCTCAGGAGGGGTGTACAGCCTCCCACTGGAAGATTATTACAAAGTGAATGCAAAATAAGAGGGACGGTTCTCCACTGTTACATAGCATGGCCCTACACTTGACAACAGTTTATGAAATTTCAACAAAAAGACTGACATTTACCTACTTGCCGACAGTGTCATTGCATTGAAGCGGCCACTGTATGTCTCTGTACACGTGTTTCAGAGAGTATATATGTACTGAAGTGTTTTGTCCATTGTGCTAAAACTATTGAACTTTAATAATGAACAAAAAGAGTGTTTTCGATGTCAGACATAATTCTCTAATGAGGCAAAAATGATCAAAGCCTATACAAGTCAGCAAAGTGTAATATACACAGTATTACCATCTAAGGACCACTGATTATAGAAGTATCCTGTTCCATCCTGCAGTAAACAGATGCCCAGCAATGAGTTCCAAACTTGACCCAAAAGCCATCCACAAATGTAACTGCCAATTTTGTCTTTTTTGGCAAAATTATCAGCTGGGATTTTTGCATAAATTTGATAATTTACCAAGCCCAGTAGCACTTTCTGAAAACATAGCCTGCTAAAGATCTGCTGCTGTCTTGGTTCCCTGGGCAATTACAATTACTGCAAAACACAGATGGCGTCCGTGCGCGTTCTGCAATTTGTGAAACTGCATGGACATCCTTTAATATAAATGCCTATTCTTGTCTACAAAGCGCGGACAAGAATAGGACATGTTATTTTTTTAGCGGGGCCACGGAACGGAGCAACGGATGCGGACAGCACACGGAGTGCTGTCTGCATCTTTTGCGGCCCCATTGAAGTGAATGGGTCCGCATCCGAGCTGCCAAAACAACGGCCATGTGCATAAAGCCTAATGATTTCCATCAGTGATTTTGAGCCAAAACCAGCTGCGGCTCTAAAAACAGAACAGGAGCAGATCTCTCCCTTATACCTTATGTCTGTGGAGGCTCCAATCCTGGTTTTGGCTCACAATCACTGACCAAACACTGAGGTGTAAATAAGACATTAGGGTAGAGAGGGCAAAGTTGGCAGATAAGGGCTCTTTCACACTTGCGTTGTCCGGATCTGGCGTGTACTCCATTTGCTGAAATTACACGCCGGATCCGGAAAAACGCAAGTGAACTGAAAGCATTTGAAGACGGATCCGTCTTCAAAATGCGTTCACAGTGTTACTATGGCAGCCAGGACGCTATCAAAGTCCTGGTTGCCATAGTAGTAGTAGGGAGCGGGGGAGCAGTATACTTAGGCCTCATGCACACGACCGTTTTTTTTTAAGGTCCGCAAAAACGGGGTCCGTAGGTCCGTGATCCGTGACCGTTTTTTCGTCCGTGGGTCTTCCTTGTTTTTTGGAGGATCCACGGACATGTAAAATGAAAAAAAAGTCAAGTTTGCCATTCAAATGATAGGAAAAAACGGACACGGATCACGGACACGGATCACGGACACGGATGACAATCTTGTGTGCATCCGTGATTTTCACGGATCCATTGACTTGAATGGGTCCGTGAACCGTTGGCCGTGAAAAAAATAGGACAGGTCATATTTTTTTCACGGCCAGGAAAAACGGATCACGGATGCGGCTGCCAAACGGTGCAGTTTCCGATTTTTCCACGGACCCATTGAAAGTCAATGGGTCCGCAAAAAAACTGAAAACGGCACAACGGCCACGGATGCACACAACGGTCGTGTGCATGAGGCCTTACAGTCCGCGCGGTTCCCGGGGCTCTCCAGAATGACGTCAGAGCGCCCCATGCACATGGATGACGTGCCATGTGATTACGTCATCCATGAGCGTGGGGCACCCTGACGTCACTCTGGAGCGCCCCGGGAGCCGCACGGACGGTAAGTATACTGCTCCCCCGCTCCCCAGCTCTTACACTTTACCATGGCTGCCAGGACTTTAGCGTCCCGGCAGCCATGGTAACCATTCAGAAAAAGCTAAACGTCGGATCCGGCAATGCGCCGAAACAACGTTTAGCTTAAGGCCGGATCCGGATTAATGCCTTTCAATGGGCATTCATTCCGGATCCGGCCTTGCGGTAAGTGTTCAGGATTTTTGGCCGGAGCAAAAAGCGCAGCATGCTGCGGTATTTTCTCCGGCCAAAAAACGTTCCGGTCCTGCACTGAAGACATCCTGATGCATCCTGAATGGATTTCTCTCCATTCAGAATGCATGGGGATAATCCTGATCAGGATTCTTCCGGCATAGAGCCCCGACGACGGAACTCTATGCCGGAAGAAAAGAACGCAAGTGTGAAAGAGCCCTAACCCTGGGTTCAGACCTGAGCGTTCCGAAAGGAGCGCTCTGTATGCGCGCTTGTACGGGCGTTTACAAGCGCGCATACAGAGACAGCCGTGCACACATTGTCGCGCGTTCCCGAATATCTATGTGCGGGAACGCGCGACAAACGCCCAAAAAAAAGCTCAAGCACTTGTTTGAGCGTTGGCCGTTTTACAGCGCGATCGTACGCGCTGTAAAACGCCCAGGTGAGAACCATTCCCATAGGGAATCATTGGTTCTTGCCTGTTGTGCGTTTTACAGCGCGTAGGAACGCGCTGTAAAACGCTCAGGTCTGAACCCAGGGTAAGGGTACTTTCACACTAGCGTTTTTCTTTTCCGGCACAGGGGCTCTATACCGGAAAAGAACTGATCAGGTATATCCCCATGCATTCTGAATAGAGAGTAATCCATTCAGGATGCATCAGGATGTTTTCAGTTCAGTCGTTTTGACTGATCAGGCGAAAGATAAAACCGTAGCATGCTACAGTTTTATCTCCGACGAAAAAAACTGAAGACATGCCTGAATGCCGGATCCGGCATTTTTTCCCATAGGAATGTATTAGTGCCGGATCCGGCATTCAAAATACCAGAATGCCGGATCCGTCCTTCCGGCCTGCGCATGCGCAGACTGGTAAAAATGTCAAAAAAGATACAAGACGGATCCGTCTGTCCGCATGACAAGCATCCGGATCCGTCTCACAAATGCTTTCAGTCAGTGGCAGATCGTGCAATAGTTCAGCTTGGGCCCCCGTCCCTCAGTGCTTGTTGGAAAGGGGCAGGGGAGCATGTAGCCTTCCTGCTGCCTGAGGCAAACATTGAAAGGGCACCCCCTCATGCCAAATTCTTAACCTCACCCCTTCCCTCCAGCCAGAGGTGTAAATTGACCAGTATGCACTTTCTATAATGCCAGTGTCTTATGTGGTACAAGGATCTTTGGGCCCCCTCAGGCTCCTGGTCCCGGTAGCGACTGCTACCTCTGCACCCCCTATAGCTACGCCCCTGCTCCTTATCATTTTTTCAGCTGTAGATCCACAGACTCCCGACTCATCTTCTGCCATCTAAAATGGTTACACTGCTTTTCAGACCACCTGATACATACTGTGCATGACATTATTATTTTTTGCTTTATCAGGCCTGCTCATGGATTGGCCAAACTCCCCACATGAGCAGTGCTAGCCAATCCCAGAGCAGCAGGAAGAGTCCAACTATCAGATGCACATCTTGGATGGCAGAAGCGGAGCCTGGAAATCAGCGGAAATGCTGAAAAGATGAGAAGGCGAGGTAAGTGTTCTGGTCATTTCCCAGTTAATATGAATACATTTATTTTTTTAAGGAGTTGCTCTAATCCAGAGCACAAAATCTAGATTTAATACGCCCCGCAGGGCACCATCCGTGTGCCCACCATTTGCGGTCCTTAATCAGCAAGATTCAGTCCGCAGCGCAACAAAATAGAACACGTTCTGTTTTATGCAGTGTGGAGCCACGGGCCGAAATCCCACGCTCCATAGTGCTTATGTGTGCTTCTGCTCCGCACCACTCCATATCTTGTGGATTGCAGATCTATTCAAGTGAATAGGTCCATATCCGTGATACAGAGTGCACATGGCAGGTGCCCGTATATTGCAGACTGTTTGCGGGCCGCAATACTGGCACGGGCTTATTCTGTTGATACTCTACTTTAGTTAAGGATCTGTACTAAAGTTATTACTGTTCTGCATCTGCAACTTCTCATCAACAATTGTATTCATACAAATAGGGACAAAATATAATTTCAGTCAGTTCTTCTAAAATAGAATGTAAATGTGCTCCTGTGCATGCAAAACACTGGAAATCTGTCACAAAAATATAATTATTTTTAATGTAAGTTTAATATTTTCTTTAACAAAGGAAGGACACAATACATAGTAAAGCAGACATGCTGTCTCTCAGATGTTGCACACACATGGCCACTAGTGATGAGCGGCAGGGGCAATATTCAAATTTGAATATTCGTCATATATTCGAGAATTTGAGATTATTTTCTTGATCGCGAAAAATCGGCAATGTAATACAGTCCTGATCAAAAGTTTAAGACCACTTGAAAAATGGCAAAAAATCATATTTAGCGTGGCTGGATCTTAACTAGGTTCCAAGTAGAGCTTCAACATGCAACAAGAAGAAATGGGAGTGAGACAAAACATTTTTTGAGCATTCAATTTAATGAAAACAACGAATAAACTGAAACAGGCTGTTTTTCAGCGGATCAAAAGTTTAGGACCACACCTCCAAAAAAAACTAAACCCCCACAAAACAGAAATCCAACTTCCAAACATGAACTCAGTAATGAGTAGCTCCGCCGTTATTGTTTATCACTTCAAAAATTAGTTTCGGCATGCTTGGTGCAAGCGTTTCCATGAGGTGAGTGGGAAAATTTCTCCAAGTGGTGAAGACGGCCACTCGAAGGCCATCTACTGTCTAGAACTGTTGTCCATTTTTGTAAACTTCCTTTGCCATCCATCCCCAAAGGTTCTCAATTGGATTTAGATCAGGGGAACACGATGGATGGGCCAAAAGAGTGATGTTATTCTCCTGGAAGAAGTCCCTTGTCCTGCGGGCATTGTGTACTGTAGCGTTGTCCTGTTGAAAAACCCAGTCGTTACCACACAGACAAGGGCCCTCAGTCATGAGGAATGCTCTCTGCAACATCTGGACATAGCGAGCGGCCATTTGACTCCCCTGCACTTGCTGAAGCTCCATTGTTCCACTGAAGGAAAAAGCACCCCAGACCATTATGCCGCCCCCTCCACTGTGACGCGTAGAAAACATCTCAGGTTGGATCTGCTTGTGATGCCAGTAACGTTGGAAACCATCAGGACCATCAAGGTTACAGTTTTATTTTCTGATGAGAAAAATATCTTCCACCTTTGAATGTCCCATGTTTGGTGCTCTCTTGCAAAGTACAAACGAGCAGTTCTGTGGCGTTCAAGGAGACGGGGTCTTTGAAGACGTTTTTTGTTTTGGAAGCCCTTCAGTCTCAGATGCCGTCTGATGGTTATGGGGCTGCAGTCAGCACCAGTAAGGACCTGGTGACACTTTTTTCTCAAATGTAAATAAAAGCTGAGAAATGTTCCCCCCCACAATAATGCCTCTTGTACATCGTCTTATTATCTTTTGGGAGACACCTATGTCATTTCCCGTCAAAAAATTACTTGCTGGTTCAATAAAAGTAACTTTAAGTCAAAATTTGCCAGGGGTATGAATAATTATCGGCAGCACTGTACATACAGCACTACGTATGTAGCATGTATGTATGTATGGACAGCAGACTACAATCTATCTGTATTATATATAAGCTAACTAACTAACTAACTAATTTACTATCTAATGTAATGACACAGGAAAGCAGAGAGCCCAGTAATAACACTGCTGTCTCTCTCAGATCTGCAAAATACTGCGAATAACGGACTGCTGGGGGGTTCTTATATAGTAAGGGGTAAGCAACTTTCCTATTGGTTGCTAGGGATGTTGCTAAGCTCAGACAAAGACATTGCAGCCTTCTCATTGGCCCACAAGCAAGAAGGGAGGTTACTGATGAAAAAAAAATCTAGAATATTCGAAATTACTAATATATATCACTATATTCTAAATATTTGCGAATTCTCGAAGTGCCGATATTCGTGAATAATATTCACTATTCGAATATTTGAGCCCAACACTAATGGCCAACTTGATATCCCTAATAATGTGCAGGCATTCCAAACATGCAGCCTCAATGAACTCTACAGCTCCCTGTCACAAAAGCCGCACGTTAACCTCTCCCGTGTACAGTGCTTCTTGTTCAGGACACTTGGACAAATATTGGCAGTATGAATAATAAAACTATAAGCGTATGACTCCACAGTGCAGCTGCGTACGACCGCAGCACCATGCCACGCCCTGCCAATGGCCACACAATTTTGCATGAGGCAGGGGCAGAATGGCCTTCGGTCTGATACTCTTAGTATTAATTAATGCTAGGGGCATCGTGTACTTATACACCTGGCTGGTGGTGGAAAGTGCCCTCCTGCATTCAACTGTCTTGCTGTCCTCAGGACTGTGATACAGTTGAATAACAATATTTTAGCTTGGGTGGCAGTACTTTATGCTGGACTGTGGTACTTGGTTCTGTTGGAGAGGTATTTTGTGCTGTACTACAGTACTGCTGACCCTGCCTACTTAAGTTGGCTCTGTTTTCTGTTAATTTGGACCCATCTACAACATGGGGTGAGTTTAAGTTCCAGCGTGCCCCTGGCATGAGGCCAGGTGCATCGTGGGGTGGGACTCTACAGAACACCAATCAGTGATGATCATGGGGCCAAAATGAAGCTGTAATTTTTACTTTCTTGTTAAAAGATGGAGAAACACTAACACTCTATCACTAGCAAGAGGGTGCTGTGGTATGATAAAAAAAATACCTACAGATCGTTTGCATTTTTCTGCAATATATAAAAGGATCATTAATACATAGAAAAGCAGCAATAAGGCGCAGTTCACATATGAACAGCCCTGATGGACCCTATTAAAATCACTGAGGTCCATCCACCTTTGGTTGGATTTGTCTAAACATGGAATCATCAGTAGCCATGATGGTGGCCTAAACAAAGTCTAGCTCTCTTTACAACATCCATAAAGCATGTGTTGACAAATGAAGAGTTAAATACAGTCTCTAGACTGCAACATTTTTAGTGTCAGTGTAATATTATTATGCAGGGGCGGACTGGCCATAGACCCTACAGGGAAATTTGCCAGTGAGCTGATGCCTAGGGGGTAGTATGAGCCCTCCTCACAGTCGCTGGAGAAGTACATGGTGATCTGATGCTCTCAGCATTAATTAATCTGAGGAGCATTCAGATACTTATGCACCCGGTCAGAAGCCACAGGTGCCCTCCTGAATTCAACTGCCACCATCCTCAGAGTAGTAATATGGCAGTATTTTATGCTGCACTTTGGTATTTGGTTTTGCTGGGGCAGTATTTTATTCTGCACTGTGGTATTTGGTTTTGCTGGGGCAGTATTTTATTCTGCACTGTGGTATTTGGTTTTGCTGGGGCAGTATTTTATTCTGCACTGTGGTATTTGGTTTTGCTGGGGCAGTATTTTATTCTGCACTGTAGTATTTGGTTTTGCTGGGGCTGTATTTTATTCTGCACTGTAGTATTTGGTTTTGCTGGGGCTGTATTTTATTCTGCACTGTGGTATTTGGTTTTGCTGGGGCAGTATTTTATTCTGCACTGTAGTATTGGTTTTGCTGGGGCAGTATTTTATTCTGCACTGTAGTATTGGTTTTGCTGGGGCAGTATTTATTCTGCACTGTAGTATTGGTTTTGCGGGGGTGTATTTTAGTCTGCACTGTAGTATTTGGTGTTGCTGGGGCAGTATTTTATTCTGCACTGTAGTATTTGGTTTGCTGGGGCAGTATTTTATTCTGCACTGTAGTATTTGGTTTGCTGGGGCATGTATTTTATTCTGCACTGTAGGTATTTGGTTTGCTGGGGCATGTATTTTATTCGCACTGGTAGTATTTGGTTTGCTGGGGCATATTTTATTCTGCACTGTAGTATTTGGTTTTGCTGGGGCAGTATTTTATTCTGCACTGTAGTATTGGTTTTGCTGGGGCAGTATTTTATTCTGCACTGTGGTATTTGGTTTTGCTGGGGCAGTAGTTTATTCTGCACTGTGGTATTTGGTTTGGTTTTGCTGGGGGCAGTATTTTATTCTGCACTGTAGTATTGGTTTTGCTTGGGCAGTATTTTATTCTGCACTTTAGTATTGGTTTTGCTGGGGCAGTATTTTTATTCTGCACTGTAGTATTGGTTTTGCTGGGCGTATTTTTATTCTGCCGTGGTATTTGGTTTGCTGGGGCGTATTTTATTCTGCAATGTAGTATTTGGTTTTTATGGGGCAGTATTTTTATTCGCACGTAGTATTTGGTTTTGCTGGGCAGTCTTTATTCTGCACTGTGGTATTGGTTTTGCTGTGCAGTAGTTTATTCTGCACTTGTGTATTGGTTTTGTGGGCAGGTATTTTATTCTGCACTGTGGTATTTGTTTGCTGGGTAAGTTTGGTTTTGCTGGGGCAGTATTTTATTCTGCACTGTAGTATTTGGTTTTGCTGGGGCAGTATTTTATTCTGCACTGTAGTATTTGGTTTTGCTGGGGCAGTATTTTATTCTGCACTGTAGTATTTGGTTTTGCTGGGGCAGTATTTATTCTGCACTGTAGTATTTGGTTTTGCTGGGGCAGTATTTTATTCTGCACTGTAGTATTTGGTTTGCTGGGGCAGTATTTATTCTGCACTGTAGTATTTGGTTTTGCTGGGGCAGTATTTTATTCTGCACTGTAGTATTTGGTTTTGCTGGGGCGTATTTATTCTGCACTGTAGTATTTGGTTTTGCTGGGGCAGTATTTTATTCTGCACTGTAGTATTTGGTTTTGCTGGGGCAGTATTTTATTCTGCACTGTAGTATTTGGTTTTGCTGGGGCAGTATTTTATTCTGCACTGTAGTATTTGGTTTTGCTGGGGCTGTATTTTATTCTGCACTGTGGTATTTGGTTTTGCTGGGGCAGTATTTTATTCTGCACTGTAGTATTTGGTTTTGCTGGGGCAGTATTTTATTCTGCACTGTAGTATTTGGTTTTGCTGGGGCAGTATTTTATTCTGCACTGTGGTATTTGGTTTTGCTGGGGCAGTATTTTATTCTGCACTGTGGTATTTGGTTTTGCTGGGGCAGTATTTTATTCTGCACTGTGGTATTTGGTTTTGCTGGGGCAGTATTTTATTCTGCACTGTAGTATTTGGTTTTGCTGGGGCAGTATTTTATTCTGCACTGTAGTATTTGGTTTTGCTGGGGCTGTATTTTATTCTGCACTGTGGTATTTGGTTTTGCTGGGGCAGTATTTTATTCTGCACTGTAGTATTTGGTTTTGCTGGGGCAGTATTTTATTCTGCACTGTAGTATTTGATTTTGCTGGGGCAGTATTTTATTCTGCACTGTAGTATTTGATTTTGCTGGGGCAGTATTTTATTCTGCACTGTAGTATTTGGTTTTGCTGGGGGTGTATTTTATTCTGCACTGTAGTATTTGGTTTTGCTGGGGTGGTATTTTGTGTTGCACTATGGTATTTGGTTTTGCTGGGGCGGTATTTTATTCTGCACTGTGGTATTTGGTTTTGCTGGGGTGGTATTTTGTGTTGCACTATGGTATTTGGTTTTGCTGGGGCGGTATTTTATTCTGCACTGTGGTATTTGGTTTTCCTGGGGTGGTATTTTGTGTTGCACTATGGTATTTGGTTTTGCTGGGGCGGTATTTTATTCTGCACTGTGGTATTTGGTTTTCCTGGGGTGGTATTTTGTGTTGCACTATGGTATTTGGTTTTGCTGGGGCGGTATTTTATTCTGCACTGTGGTATTTGGTTTTGCTGGGGCGGTATTTTGTGTTGCACTGTGGTATTGCTGGCCCTGCCTACTTCTGTTGTCCCTGTCTACTTGTGGTTGTGTTGGCCCTGCCTACAACATAAGGTCACCTATAGTTTTCTTTTCCAGGGCCACTTTAAGTTCCCAGTCCCCCCTGTTAATATGACTGTCCAAAGGTGTCCAAAGCATGTTAATTGTAAGCATGAATGAATGTAAAGAACACATGACTACATGGAAAATCTAAAACTTCTCTGTTCACTTCATTGATCTTAATAAAATATTAAAGATACCAATAAGTGCAGAAGAAAATACAAAGCAATCCAAGCACTAGACATAAAAAAACAAAACATTTTAATTCCTCCTACACCAATTCTTTGGACAATCTGATTTTGTCAGAAGGAGTGAAATGAGGATTCCGGGTTCAGTTTGTAAGGACCTGAGAAAGCATCTGCTGATGTGAAACAGCCGTAGGCTGGTTTGTGTGTATCAAGTTATACTCGTGATATGCACCCGCTGTGGAGCGAATAAATGAATGTGAATTTGTCCCAAAGCAAGTGTCGGATGTTTTGCAGTGTCTTCTATTGAGCACAGAGCACCCATGGACATTGTGGAACCACAAGTCTCAGGATTACCACTGGAGGTGAGCAGTAGTGCCGACTATAAGGCTACTTTCACACTAGCGTTATTCTTTTCGGGCATAGAGTTCCGTTACAGGGGCTCAGTACCGGAAAAGAACTGATCAGTTATATCCCCATGCATTCTGAATGGAGAACATTCTGTTCAGGATGCATCAGGATGTCTTCAGTTCAGTCTTTTTGACTGATCAGGACAGAGATAATACCTGCAGCATGCTACGGTTTTATCTCCGGCCAAAAAAACTGAACACTTGCCTGAATGTCGGATCCGTAGGAATGTATTAGTGCAGGATCCGGCATTCAAAATACCGGAATGCCGGATTCGTTCTTTGCACAGACCGAAAAAAAAAATTGAAAAAAATAAATACCGGATCCGTTTTTCTGGATGACATTGGAAAGACGGATCCGGCATTTCAATGCATTTGTAAGACGGATCAGGATCCTGATCAGTCTTACAAATGCCATCAGTTGGCATACGGAACTGCTGGCCGGATCACTCTGTCGCAAGTCTTTTTACAGAAAAAATAGAAAAAGGTTTGTACAAAAGTAGCAAACATTTGACAAGATGGATTTGTAGTTTATTGGACTGCTTAGTGGGTATTATATGCCCCAATTCACAGACAGCTCACCCTGGTAACAGGTTCTCTTTACAATTTTTTTTACATACTTTAGTTTTTTAAGGATTGTTAGGCCTCATGCACACGGCCGTGGCATTTTTTGCAGTCCGCAAACTGCGGATCCGTAAAAAACAGAAGCCGCCCTTGTTGCCTTCCGCAATTCACGGAACAGGCGCCGGCACAGAGCCACGGATGCGGACAGCAAACAGAGTGCTGTCCGCATCTTTTGCAGCCCCATTGAAGCGAATAGGTCTGCATCCGAAATGGTGGCTCGGATGCGGACACAAACAACGGCCGTGTGCATGAGGCCTTATATTGTTATGTTTATTCAAAAAAGTCATCTTTTTTCCAAAAAGCTAAATATAAAAAAACAAGAGGTCCCTGCAAGGTTTGGACTTATTTAACAAGTAACCTTTATAAATATCGCAAAACCCTTTGGCACTTGTTCTACAACCCACTTGTATTGTGTTTTATGAAAGGAGCTGTTGTTCTTTGGTACTTTTAATTAAGCTCCAAAATTAGAATCAGATTTTTATTGTCCTCTTTAATGACTCATCCAAATACGTAGGCCATCTGCTGTTCAGTTCTTGCTCTGGTCCGTCCAACATGTACAATTCCAAAAAAGTTGGGACGCTATTTAAAATGTAATTAAATATAAATAAAAACAGAATTGAATGATTTGTATATCTCACAGACCAGTACTTTATTCACAATATAGAACACATAGTAGGTACAGTTATGTCCTTATATACTGTTTAGTAGCTTCTCCCTGCACCTTCTGTAGTGTGCGGTTACCGCTCGGCCAGGCATCACTCCCGGTGGCTGGTTCATTAGTCAGCACGCCGGGAGTGCAGGGGGAAAGCTCACTGACCACGCTGGTCAATGAGCATATAAATAGTGTAGAAGTTCATATTTTATAAAAAGGGGGAATGTATATATACTTTATAAACACACTAGCAGAAGGACCAGGATTTAATGTTTGTGTGTGTCGCTAAAAGAAATCAACACTATCCACTATAACAGTGACATCTACAAAACCCTGCCCCCTTAACAGTGACCTCCACAGCCCCCCACCCCTTAACACTGACCCCCCCCCCCCCACAGTGCCCCATCCCTTAAAATTGGACTTCCACAACAGCCCACCCCTTTAACTTTGACCTTTACAGCAGCCTTCCCCTTTAACAGTGACTTTCACAGCATACCACCCCCTTAACACTGACCTCCACAGGGGCCCGCCCCCTTAACAGTGGCCTTTACTGGAACGGGGGCGTGACTTTTTGAACAGCTTACTGTAAGACAGCAGCATAGTTCTGTCTGAGTGTGAGCTGCAGCGAGAAAGTCACCCTCCCTCCCACCTCTGCAGCTGACAGAAGTTGATTTTTACCTTCATTTTTTCAATCCCCATCGGCTGGGAAGTGGGAGGGGGCGTGGCCTGACCAGATTGGGTCGTGGCTTAACGGGACCTAGAAGTTGATTTTTAACTTCATTTTTTCAATCTCAGTCGCCTGAGGAGTGGGAGGTGGCGTGGCCTAACCAGATCAGGGGCGTGTTCTTTTGAAAAGCTCACTCTAAGACAGCAGCACTGTGCTGTCTGAGTGTAAGCGGCAGGGAGAAAGTCACCCTCCCTCCCACCCCTGCAGCTGACAGAAATTGATTTTTACCTTAATTTTTTCAATCCCCGTCGGCTCAGGAGTGGGAGGGGTCGTGGCCTAACCAGATCAGGGGCATGGCTTTGTGGGGCCTGGGGGCAGGGTTTTAAGTCTTTTGAGGGTGGACACATTGTGGCTGGGGGTGTGTCTGGGCTCCTTCCTGCAAGAGTGACGCCCCTCTGGGCACTTTACTGGCTCATTTGCATACCAAATAAACTGGATTTTCAGAGGATAAAAACATCTATTGCTGGAACAAAGGCACATCTTAAAATAAGGTACTAAGTGCTATTAGGCCATGGGCTTTACTTCAATAGCGATTATCCTGGTGACAGATTTCCTTTAAAGCTCTCCTACAGCACTGAAGATAAATGGCTGGGTTGTTATGGAAACCTGGAGTAAAATTGTGTATGTGGAGACTGGAGGACCTGCGAGCTTCTATTAGCTGATAAGGGTCATGTGACCAAGCTTCTATTGGCTAATGCATTTTGTGGGGAATATCTAAGGAACTGTACGTCCTAGAGAGCTGAGACCTGGTCTAAAACCTTCCCGGACACCTGATGTACCTGTGTGCCAATTTCGTGATTGTAAATGCGACGGTGCAGATTTTATTTAGCGGACATATACACACACATTCAGCTTTATATATTAGAAGAATAAGGCTCCTGTCCCCACCAGGCTGTGACAGCAGGGCAGGCAGAGGACCGCAGCTCTTGCACAGCCCGTCTCTTCTATGCTATTAGAAGACGGGTGGCCCTTAGCAGCGCTCATTGGAGAGAGCACTGCTAAGGGATATTTCAGCCCGATTTTCGACAAAAAATAAATATTTTCCCTAAATAAAGTATATTACAAAAATGTTCCTTGTCACTGTCCCTACACATTACAAAAAATAAATAAAAAATTAAACGTCAGTTACACTTTTCAGCCAGCAGAAACTTACCGAGTTCAGGTCTCAGGATCTTCAGTAGAGACCTCAGGTTTAGATTGGGAACCCTGCTGTCTCCCAGGCTTATTCATAGAACGAATTGGATCTACGTATAAGTACTCCTCCCAGAAGGTGCTGCAGGAAGGTGAAGGGGTCCCTGGAGTTCTTTTTATAATGAGAGGACAAGTCTCCTGGGCAAGAAAATCCTCAGCATTAGCAGAGTCATGGAAAATCACAAATGAACAATCTTGTTAGTGAACTCTCAGGAAAGTTGGATAGGTAAGTTGGAATTTGATGCCCTGTTTAAATAGGGTGGCACACAGCCCACTAAATGCTCGGCTCTTGATGGGCACCACTGCAGAATAGTCTCCAAATATGAGTACCATGGCAAAAAATTATTTCTTCATTCGATAGACCCGCAGGATAGCCAAATACTGTGCTGCATCTCTCTGTACAGATCAAAGGAAGCAGGTAAAATTATAGGGGTAGTCTGGGGAGAGGTTAAAGGGAACCTGTCACCTCCAACAAACATCCCAAGCCGGCAGCAGTACCTTAGAGTAGCCAGCAGCATGTTTGTAACAATCATTTTCTTCCTGGAGTCAGATGAAGCAAAAGCTGTAAAAACGATCTTTAATCCCCTGCCGGCGCGCTTCTCTAGTCAGGCTTGAAGTCACGGAGGCAGCGGCCTCCTTGCTTCAAGTCATGATAACCACGCATCCTTCCCTGCCCCTTCGCTGTGACTGACAGCCGACAGTTCGGCAAAGCCAGACGAACTGTCGGCCATAAGCACTGTCAGTCACAGGCGAAAGGGGCAGGGAAGGGGGCGCGGTTACCGTGACTTGAAGCAAGGAGAGGCCGCTGCCTCCGTGACTTCAAGCCTGGCTAAAGAAGCGCGCCGGCAGGGGATTAAAGAACGTTGTTACAGCTTTTGCTTCATCTGACTGCAGGAAGAAAATGATCGTTGCAAACACGCTGCTGGCTACTCTAGGGTACTGCTGCCAGCTTGGGATGGTTTCGGAGGTGACAGGTTCCCTTTAAGGAGTCCAGACGGAAGAGGAGCTCCTCACCACACCACTTCACATACCACAGCCGGAACTGGAAGTCAACTGTGTTCAGTTTTCATTGCAGGACAGAAACTATGAATATTAACATTTAGTTAAAGACAAAGTCATTCTTTACAACTAAGTACGTTTCAGTCTATTTCAATTAACTGGTCGACACAATAACACCAAAACATGTCAAGGGCTTCCTCTAACAAATACTTTTAAAAGATGATTTAATGTCATACTAAAAGTCACCCCAAATGTATCTAGTAAGACCTCTATATAGAAATCTCTCACTTCTTAATGCAATGTACTCATAAAAATCCTTTTATTTCTAGATGTGCTTAGTTAAACCACTGAGTTTTTCAGAAAACTTTGAATATGTCATAGATAACAGTGAACTCTGAACTCTGCCTGAAACACCGTCCCGGCCTATTGCACGATCCGCTCTAGCAGTGACCCACACCTGGACGACAATCCCTACCTAGGTATGTGCACGGGCCAATCAGGGAAGGAACACAGGGGCAAAAATAACAAATAACTAGTGACACAAGGAAACAACGAACAAAATTGGAAACGTTACCAAACCTATGTCTAAACCAGGAGAATCTAACAATACCAAATCAAGAACCGAGGTCCGAAGCCATACCAAGCCAGAAGTCCAAAATAAGGAATTTGCATCAGGTCCAAATCACCAGGCAAAAGATAGTACAAAGCTGTAGTTCAATAAACCAGAAATTCAGGAAGAGCAAAGCAGGCTAGTGTGGCATACAAAAAAAACAATCACAGGCAACTGTTGCCAGCAGTTGTCTGATTAAATAGGCCATGCTTCTGATTACGTGAGCCGGCCCGCGTCACTATGCTAGAAGTGCCAGCGCTTTCCGCCATTGGCCGGTGCTTCTGTATTCATACCTGTCACCAGCAGCGCTTGCCGGCCCTGCTATGTAGGTGACACAAAAGCTTTGATCGGTTGGGGTCTGAGTGTTGGGGCCCCCACTGATTGCTAGCACGAGGAGAGGGAAATACTCATATCATGATCTCTCTGCTCACTGCACAAGATTGAATCTAGATGGACCCATAGGTTTTCTATTGAGTTTGTCTCGCCTCCTCTCCTGTAGGAAGCAAAGAGAGAGAGCAATATGCGAAGTGCTTCTCTCTCCTCGTGCTAGTGATCAGTGGGGGTCTCAGCATTCAGACCCCCACCGTTCAAAACATTTGATATGTCTCCATGACATAGCAAAAGTTTTCTGGAATCTTAGTGACCCTCTAAATTTGGAAGTCTTCAGTTCTTGACAACTCTCATCCTGGCCACTAGCTGGTGCTAGGTGGCTTCTTTTCATACAGCTTGTAATTTGAATAATCTAAAAAATCCCCCCTTTATTTTGGCTATATGTGTTTTTGAGCTTTTTCTTTAGGTGCATCACTGTCCTGGCCAAATTTAAAGAGGTTTAAACCGTTTTTTTGCTCACATATCTGGAGTACTTGCTTGCCTTTCTGTGGGTGGGCAGCATCTGTTTAACCCATTTATTCATTGATTTTACACACTTATATATAGCGCTGCTATTATCCACAGCAGTTTACAGACATTAGCATCAAGCTGTTGCCAATGGGTCATTTGTCAGCTGTATACAAAATAGTCCCTCACATACAGTCCCAGAGATATACATGGTATGTAATGCCCCCACAATTTTCTTCTCCACTGTCTGGAGATAGATATAGCTATATACTTCTATGAATGTAGAACTAAAGATTCATGAATTAAAGGTGTCTGGGCCTCTTCACCTGCATTTCTATACGTTCACAACTCCAAGCACTGAGGGAAGGAAGCAGAGAGGCTACTGAGCATTTTAGTCCACCTCTGAATGCAGGAGAAGGTGGACCAGATGGATAGACAACAGAGCTCCTATCATTTCAGTCTTTTTCAAATCATCAGGATTTAGTATTATTTCAGCAAATTTCTTCTCCAGTTTCTGGATACTGATAATTTATCTTCAGGATAGGTCATCAATATCAATCTGGTGGGGGACTAACAGCCAGCACCCCCAAGATCAGCTGTTTTCGCCAGCCGCCGACACCAGAAGCAATACAGTAGACTTACTGGAAACAAAAAGTCCCATGTGTAGTGGCCATGCTGACTTACTGCATTTCTGCTCCAACTAATGACCTATCCTCAGGATCTACAAAAAGGATCAGATAACTAGAAAATGGGAAACAAATTTAAAGGGGTATTCCCATCTCAGTGACCATAGTTTAAGTTAATAAATATGTCCCATTGAGCATTTTTTATCTTATTTAAAATTTCCAAGCAGTTTCCCCTAAAATTTGTTGCCTCCTACCTCATTGTATATTTTTGGTATAAACTTGAACGGAAAGGAAGAAAGATCCAGCACCTTGTTATTCTTGCTTGACGTTTATTCCACAAACCAAATGTACAGCGGTGATAGAAACCTCCAAAAATAAGCCCCAGTACAGTCTACATGTTTCGAACCAGATGGTTCTTAATCATGACCTCCACAGTAAATTTCCAACACAGTGTATATATAGAGAGGTGAACACAGAAATCCCTCCCCCATTAAACTAGCAAGGCGGTGCTGGTTATCTCAGGTGTTGTAATTAAAAGTGCTAACAGAAATTTAAGTGCACAAAAACACATTCAGAATTAAAAATTAAAATCCAAAATGAGCCATTATGAACAAACATTCTATAATATTATTGCATCCAGCAGGTAGGGAGGAGAGAAATAAAAGTGCAGTCACGAGATATAAAAAATGAACAAATATATGAAAAAATCTGAAAACGCTCTGTCTGAACACTCCTCTGCATCTAAAGAAGCTCTGTCTGAACACTCCTCTGCATCTGAAAACGCTCTGTCTGAACACTCCTCTGCATCTGGAAACTCCCTGTCTGACCACTCCTCTGTATCTGCTGGGTGCAATCCATTTCAGTTCAATTAGGCTATACAATAATATCCTTCAAAGTTGCAACATGGTGTAGTTGTTAATGCTATCAGTAAATATACATAAGTTCCTTTCTCTGGTTTAGTCCTGCAGGGCTTCTGGAATTTAATTTTAAAATCCAGAAAGCTTCTCTTTGATATACAAGCTTTTTGAAATCTCCGCCTCTTGTGGGCAAAAACACTCTTTCTATAGCATAGGCTGTAAATGAAGATAGACTTCTATTATGAGCCGTGATAAAGTGTTTTGCCGCACTTGAGATATTAACATATGCAGGATTTAATATATAATTAATATGCTCCAACAGCCTCACTTTAAATTTTCTGGTTGAACAACCCACATATATTAGCCGGCATTCCTCACATTCAATAATGTACATAATCCCTGATGTATTACAGTTAATGTAAGTTTTAATATGATATTTATTGGTACCTTCAGAATCTTGTAATTGTTTTTTTGGGGTAACATAATTGCAAGCTCTGCATGGGGAGCTGCCCCATCGTGAAAAGCCTGTATATCGCAACCAGCATGTCCGTGATTTTCCCACTGATTTTAAACTGAAACAAGAAGGAGACAGTGAGGCAGCCAAAGACGCAGGTCTCTTGGATACTACTCTGTGTCCTCCCCTTAGTATTTTATATAATTGTGGATCCTCATACAAAATGGGAATGCACTTGGAGACCGCTTTTTCTATTATAGAGAATTGGTTGCTGAAGGTTAGTACAAGTGTTGGGATATTGGTGGATTTATCCACATGATCTGGTTTGATTCCGTTTTCTCTCTCCTGTCTATTTTCAGCAGTTTTTTCTCTATTACATTCTTTTCTGTTAGATTTTTTGTGATTTAAGGGGGTTCCAAATAACAAATTTTGGTATCCCATGGATACGGCCACCTCTTGGCTGCTGCATTCATGGGCCGCGCTTGCGCGAAAGAACTAGCTCCATCCAGTGCCCGAACTCTCCATGTCATCACGAATAAGCACAGCGCAGGGCGGCCGCGCATGCGCAGATGTTTATTCCTTAGTGCCGCGGCAAAAACAGAGGCGCGCGTGCGCGGCTCAATTTTAGCTCAATTTTAGCAGCGGCACTAAGAAATATATATCTGCGCATGCATGAGGACGTGCCGGAGAAGGATCGGAGGCAAGTTCAAAAGAGGTGAGTATTATTTGTAATTAAAATACTATATGCACCACGAAATCCACCAACGATATAACATTATAACAATATATGATAATAAAAGAGAATCAACAGGAAGACAAATATGGAGTGGATAGAACAAAGGGTCCACATTTAGGGAATAGGAGGACATTGTACATTTGAGGGGCACATGGAAAAGCAGTCTGCAGGCTGCTGATGACAATCCACATAAACAAGCACGCAGCACGGAGTTCTCAGAATGATGTCATAAGGAGGCGTGGCCGGCCTTCACTCAAACTGCCTAAGCCCGCCCAGCCTTAGTAGAAGGAAACCAGGAAGTGAACAGGATAGCTGGCTGCAGGTGAGGATGAAATAGCAAGATGGGAATACCACTTTAAATACAGTCATGAGTAAAACAAGTTAAACCTCTTTAAATTCTATGGTTCAAGTATCATAACATAATAAAAAAATATCTGGTCCTTACGTCTAAAGATTAGATAAATGCAACCTCAGGTGAACAACGCACAACAGATTCCACTATTTCATTATGTATTCACCAGCTCACATGGATTCATAACAGGGAGATACTGTCGGTGCATACGTCCAATGGCAATGGTGAACAGACGGCAAATATGTCCACTGAATTCCAGCACCAGAGCTTGCACTCGTTCAGATATAAATATATAAATACTTTATACTGCACACCATTTTTCTTTCCTTACAAAACAAACACAAGTTTCACCATGGGATATGTAGCAAAGGCTGTTCCATAGGATGTTGGGTAAATATTCTGCCATTGTTGCTAAAGATTAAAAACTTTGCTTGCAATCTTTTGTGGCCATCAACTTCTCACAGTGAATTTCTTCACAACTGCAATAGTTGACCTTCTCTGCAGTCCTTGAAGATTTTGACTTTTTAAAAAAATATATAAGCAGTGACACAATATCTGTACCAACAAAGGTTTAATGTCCAGGTTCCCAGCAGCACAGAGGTTGTCTCATGAAGACAAACTGCTTGTTGTATGGAGGCCAGCCAGGTCCAGGTCCACTGGGGGAAGCCACATCTGGCTATACATTTCTCATATGAGAAATGTATATACGTAATACAAGGACATGCTGGGGCAGCCAGAGTGGGGGTTGCACTCACCTCTAATGGAGCAAACAAGGGAAACAACCATGCTGATGTGAACTTAGCCTTGGTCCTCTTTCACACGAGTGTATTTCCACTGCTAATGTTAATGAACAGGACTATTCGCATGGGTGTATATTTTCTGTCAGTATTCAAAATACGCAGCATATCCTAGTTTTGTGCATATTTGCTTCCAAATACTATGCCCATTATAGTTTATGGGAGTGCATCAGAAAATAAGTAATATTAAGAAATCTGGATGAATTACTGAGCCGATGACAATACCGATGATATATCAAAACCAGAAGTGGAGCCTAGGGGTGGGCGATAAAAACGATATACGATAATATTGTCATCAATTTGGCCGAATATATAGATTTTAGTTATATCGCCATATCGCAATAGATGACCATAGAGCGGTAGTAAATTGAAGAAGCTAAGTTCTTACTCACCGCTACGTAGCCTCCCAACTTGCGTTCGTCAGGGCGCTGGCAGACGCTGAATGTGACGTCAGGTCCCTCAGTGCATGCTGGCAAGAAGACGAGGCCCATCTCGTCTCCTGCAGACTCCATGTCACGGCTGGGGATGGGGAAAACCCTCAGCCGTGCGGTGCCAGGTGATGGTAAGGTTGCTACTTGGCCAGAACCACAGAATTAGGGAGCAGGTCACCTCCTAACGCTTCCCTAATCTGACCCTGACTCCTAGCTGCATGGGTCGCCCTTAAAGGTAGGAGGGCCCATACTCAGGAACCTCGGATCCCTACTGACCCTCCGTCGTTCCCTGAGCTAGGAGCTGGGTAGACAGCCCGTTCCTCCTGGACACGGAGAAACAGGAGTCTAAAGTGGCCAAGCTACAAGGGGAACAGAAACACCTTATGGCAGTGACAGGCAAATGCAACCAACACAACACTCACCTGCCACAGACAACAAAGCCTGGAACCCATGTGCAGGTGCTGCTGTTCAGAACACCAACGAACACAGCACACACCAGACATCACACAGGAACCCAGGACCATAAGCTGCAATAATAAGGAAACCCCACACACACCTTGATAACACCGTGTAACAATATTTTATGACCAGAAGGGTGGCCCCCACTGGCAGTTGGTAAAGTAACCAGGAGGCTGTCTCCAGCAAGCATGGCTGAAGCACCCTCTCTGACTACTGCCTTCCACTGAGGCTTTATAGGGCCAAGAAGCCGCACCCAACAGTCAGACACACCCAGGGTCCATACAGAAAGAAGGGAGTTAACCCTTCCTACACCAGGCAGGGTAGTGAAGCCACACAAAGGGAAAAGCACACAAACACACTCACCTGTTACCGCCGGCAACGGCATGCGTGGCAACCATGTCCTGAAGAACAGCTAGCAGGCCGAGACACTGCCACCACATGCACACAACACCAGACGTTGCCGCGGACAACCGCAAGTGAAGGGAGGTGTCTAAGTGCATACAAACATGACCTCGTGCACAACAAACAGACAAAGGAAGTGCACACAAACACACGTTGCCAAGGGCAACCGCACGCATGCCTGTTGTCCGCGGTTGACACAACACCAAACCGCGGGCAACTGCATGCAGCTCCCAAGGAGTCACGACCATGACCAAGGGTCGTGACACTCCATCAGCCAGCTGTGCAGGAAAGGTAAGTAGCAGCAGGGGCCCGAATCTACCGGGGGGTGGTGGGGTTGGATGGCTATGGCATGGGGCTGATGATGGCAATGGCTGGTTTGACATTATGATGGTGGAAAATAATGGCATGGGGCTGAGGGGGCTGGATGGGGGACATGATGATGGTGGCAATGGCATGGGGCTGATGGCACTGGCTGGGGGACATGATGATGATGGCAATGGCATGAGACTGATGGCGCTGGCCGGGGGACATGATGATAGTGCCAAATGGCAAAGGCATGGGGCTGATAGCGCTGTCTGAGGGACATGATGATGGCGGCAATGGCACATAGGGCTGATAGCGCTGTCTGAGGGACATGATGATGGCGGTGTATACATAGATAGCTGTCAGTCACTGATAGTTGTACACAGGGGAGCTATTCAGTGATTGATAGCATGGGGCAAATTGCACACTCTAATACTAACTTAATCGCTAATAAATGATTGACACCAACAACATAGTGTAGGAAATGGCCGCTGAGCTTTATTAAGGGTCACTTAAAATATTTTACAACCATAAATTAAATAAATAAATTAATTTTATTTATTATACCATCATAACCGATACCAAAAGACCAATAATAAATTAACCATATAAAGACCAAGATCCACTCAGCATGAGCTGAGCGACACTACCCCTCTAATAAAGCCCAGCGACAGGTGACACAGTGCGAAAATAAGGGAAGGGTCGGTGGGACGCTGGTCAGTTCTTCAGGCACATCTGAGCCAGCTCCGCCGAACCTGGAAATATAAAGGGGAACAGATTCCCGCCACTAAACAAACAACAAATCAGAGGGCTGGAAATCTCCCCCAGCAACAGGCAGCAACCAATCAGCTGCGCTCTTCACTTGTAGAAGCTGGAATCTTCTAGACTGCAGGTAAGACGCTTTCTGAGGTAAAATCACCTGTAATAGAAAAAGGGCGGGAAAAGACAAACAGGGGAAAGAAACATGGATCCTAAACAACCCCTAATTTTATACTACCTATGGTGTCATTGCCCCCATGCTTCCCCCCAAGCTAAACGCTCTGGTGGGGTTAATTCATTCTCTGTGTGTGTCTACAGATTCTCAGTCACTAATAGCTGTACACAGGGGAGGTCAAAAGTTAGAATAAAATAATCAGGCTGCCTGAAGATTGCACTGCATTTTGTGGTGACAGGTCCTCTATAAATAAATTACTGGTGGTGGTGTGTCTAGCTGAACATGTTGATAACCTGAAACAGTTTTTTATCAAATTTTATTTAACTTACCCTGTGATACTAGCTGATTGCTTTCATTTGTACTAATCATGGCGTTCAGCTTACTGCTAGTGAGTCTGCATTTTAGATAAAGGGTTGTTCTGACCGGCCAGCCATTTTAACCATCCTGACCTAGACAAAGCATGAACACTGTGGGGTATTTTTGAAACCAGTTTTGTTAGCGGCAATTTTGTTGTTATTTATGATAAATTAAATGTTGGGTGGGGTAATTTATTAAAGGTTCTATGCCTGTTTTCTGATGTAAAAAAGTTTTTGGGGATGCTTTGGTTCTGCTTTTTTACACCGTTTGTCACTTTTATAAGGCGCGAGCTGTGGTACATGTAGGTAGGGACAGACACAGACAGTGAGCCCTGACCTGGAAGCCCACTTTCCCTATCTACTTGCAATTTAAGCCCTAGGTAGCAAAACTGCAACTGGTCAACAGTCCCTATTGCTAATAAGGTGCAGCGACCGATAAACACCAAGAGACCACACACAGGCGGATAACGCAGTACAAAAACGATAGACAGAGAGTAGTCAAAAGACAAGCCGAGATCAAATACTAGACAGGATGCACAGTACAAATCAAGTGAGACAGAGAGTGGTCAAAAGACAAGTCCAAAAGCACAAACAAATCCAAATGAATACAAGATTCAGGAACATAGTTAGTGAGCCCAAACAAGACTATCACTGGCACTGGTATATGGCCAGGAAAAAGTTTAAAGGGCTTCTGTCACCCCCCCCAAACAGCAATTTTCAGTTTTGGCCTTAAGGCTGGGTTCACACTTGAGCGTTGCGCAAACGCGCGTTTTACGCGCGTTTTTGACGCGCATTTTTATGCGCGTTTTTGTAATAGTAAACGCGCGTTTGACGCGCGTTTGTGTGATTCACTACAGTGTCCTATGGCCACAAACGCCCCAAAAGTCGCTCATGTACTTTTTGGAGCGTCGGGCGTTTTACAGCGCGATCGTACGCGCTGTAAAACGCCCAAGTGCGAACCATTCCCATAGGGAATCATTGGTTTCTCCTTGTTGAGTGTTTTACAGCGCGTAGGAACGCGCTGTAAAACGCTCAGGTGTGAACCCAGCCTTAAGGAATATTCTCATCTTCCCTTTTCATACTTACCTTCCTTGAGTGCGACGTTCACTTCCTGAAGTTTCTCTCCCGGCCGGGCCGCGCAATGTCCTGAACGCGCATGCCACCGCGCATGCGCCATGGTGACTTCTTCCTGGCCTGTATAGTACAGAGCCAGCGTGCGCATTCGCGGCTCTGTACTATACTGGCCAGGAAGAAGTCATCATGGCGCATGCGCGGCGGCGTGCACGTTCAGGACATTGTGCGGCCCGGCCGGGAGAGAAGCTTCAGGAAGTGAACACGACCCGGCGGGATTCGACAGGAGAGGTGGCCGTAACCAGGGGAGACCAAAGACAACATCAGGTATGAGGGGACTTATTTTCTAAAAAAAGGGTGGGAATTAGGTAATAAAATGTATTTAGAAAAATGATCACTGTCAAATCATTAACAGATTTAACAGTGATCATTAAGATGAGAATGCCCCTGTAATATATTTGCTAATGTTTTGTAGAATATTTGCAAATTTCTTCACTACCAGCAAGTTGGGGTGACTTGCTGGTAGCCGCCGCATCCTCGGTCTGAAAAAACGCCCCCTCCTCCACTTGATTGACAGGTGTAACGGGGTGCGGAAGGCGCACTCGGTCTCCCATCAGCTGCAGACCTGATGCTTAGCTTCGGGAGCGAGGATCTGTGTTTGACCTCGTTCCCAGGGCGGCTTTGCTAGCTGGGAGGCTACCTGCTCCTAGGTCTGCCTTGAGCGCCGAGCTGATCACTCGGTGCTCGACTGGTCGTTCTGTCGGTCATGTGACGCTGGCCACGTCACATGACCCTCACTCCCCACTATAAATACAGGCAGCCTGCTGGCCACAGGTTGCCTGTTAATTCTAGGTTCCTGGCGTTTGTTGGATACCTGTACTGCGCATCCCTCCTGGTATTTTGACCTCGGCTTCCACCTGACTATTCTTTGTGGACTCCTTTGGTACTTCTCGACTCTCCTGGTATTTATGACCCCGGCTTCTCCTGACCATTCTTTGCTTATCCAGTGAGGAGTAGCAGGGGGGGTACGGGCAGGGCCGGTTTTAGACAAAATGTGGTCCTGGGCGAAATTAAAATTGGGGCCCCAAATTCTGAAGTACTGTATCAACAGTCACATTTATTCACTTGATGCAAGGGGAGAAGTCACCACCATGGCCCATGATTGGTTGCAGGCAGCGTCAAAATGGATGATGACATCCAGGGACCTAAACAGAGGTCAAAGAGCACCGGAGCCGGTTTTGGCTCCCAATAATTGATGGAAATAACTGAAGTGTGAACTCAGGCTAAGGGCTCATGCAGACGGCCTTTGCTCGTCTGCAATATGTGGGCACCGACCGTGTGACCCCCCCCCCCCCATCACAGATACGGATCCATTCACTTGAATGGGTCCGCAATCCAAAAGGAGCAGTGTGGAAAGGAGGCACGGAAGCACTATGGAGTACTTCCGTGGTGTTTATCTCCGTGCCTCTGCACCATAAAAAAATAGAACATGTTCTATTTTTTTGCAGTGTGGACGGATCACGGACCCATTCAAGTTTAATGGTTCTGTTTCTGTCTGCGGCAACCACACGGATGGTGCCCGTGCATTGGGGACCACAAATTCCAGTCCTCAATGCATGGAACGGCCGGCACACGTTTGTGTGCATAAGCCCTAAGTGTGTTTCCCTTAGCAAGTTTGCCAGGAGACTTGCTTAACTCCCTTAAATAATCAGAAAACACCTGAAAATGGTCACTGTTAGGCTACTTTCACACTAGCGGCACTGACCTCTGGCAGGCTGTGGGGTGAACAGCCTGTCGGATCCATCCTGCCGCTAGTGACCGTTTGCCTCCGGACTGCCTATCTGTCCCCATTGACTATAATGGGGGCGGGGGCGGAGTTCCGGTGGAGGCACGGCAAGAGGCTGCCGGAATAAAACTATGACATGTCCAACATTTATTCCGGCAGCCTCTCGCCGTGCCTCCGCACCGCCCCCATTATAGTCAATGGGGACGGAGCGGCAGTCCGGAGGCACACGGTCACTAGCGGCCGGACGGATCCAACAGGCTGTTCACCCGATGGAACAGCCTGCCGGAGGTCCGTGCCACTAGTGTGAAAGTGCCACTAATGTAACCAGTGCTCTGCATATGGAGACAGGGACATGGGGATAAACAAATAAATAACAAATAGAAAGAAACATGAAAAAACAAATGAAAGTATAAATGAAAAAAAGTGGATTTCTTTATTCACCTATTGAGTGTTGGGTGAATAAAGGAATACACTTGTTTCACTGTATGCTGCCTTTTTTCCATAATTTTAGCTAGATAGACAGAGAGATAGGGGGTTGATAAACTGCCTGTCCAAAAACAAAATCACCACCTGGAATTAACTAAGGAAATAGTTATGAGCCTCCTATTGGATAATTGCTGCATGGGCGATTATCTTTCAGCTGGCAACAAGTTATTTAACCCCAACTGGTGCAATGAGTTGCTTCTCATTTTTTAAACAACCATGTCGAAAGACACATCTTGTGGTCGTGGAAAAGAGGTTAGTCTGTTTGAGAAGGGTCAAATCATTGGCATGCATCAAGCAGAGAAAACATCTAAGGAGATTGCAGAAACTACTAAAATTGGGTTAAGAACTGTCCAAATCATTATTAAAAACTGGAAGGATAGTGGGGACCCATCGTATTCGAGGAAGAAATGTGGCGGGGAAAAAATCCTGAATGATCGTGATCGGCAATCACTTAAACGTTTGGTGAAATCAAATCAAAGAAAAACAACAGTAGAACTCAGGGCTATGTTTAATAGTGAAAGTAAGAGCATTTCCACACGCACAATGCAAAGGGAACTCAAGGGATTGGGACTGAACAGATGTGTAACCGAAGAAAACCACTGATCAGTGAGACAAACCAGGAAAAAAAGGCTTCAATTTGCTAGGAAGCATAAAGATTGGACTCTGGAGCAATGGAAGAAGGTCATGTGGTCTGATGAGTCCAGATTTACCCTGTTCCAGAGTGATGGGCGCATCAGGGTAAGAAGAGAGGCAGATGAAGTGATGCACCCATCATGCCTAGTGCCTGCTGTACAAGCCTGTGGGGGCAGTGCTATGATCTGGGGTTGCTGCAGTTGGTCAGGTCTAGGTTCAGCAACAGTATGTGCTCCAAGAATGAGGTCAGCTGACTACCTGAACATACTGAATGACCAGGTTATTCCATCAGAGGATTTTGTCTTCCCTCATGGCACGGGCATATTCCAAGATGACAATGCCAGGATTCATTGGGCTCAAATTGTGAAAGAGTGGTTCAGGGAGCAGGAGACATCATGGATTGGCCACCACAGAGTCCAGACCTTAACCCCATTGAGAATCTTTGGGATGTGCTGGAGAAGGCTTTGCGCAGCAGTCAGACTCTACCATCATCAATGCAAGATCTTGGTGAAAAATTAATGCAACACTGGATGAAATAAATCTTGTGACATTGCAGAAACTTATCGAAACAATGCCACAGCGAATGCGTGCCATAATCAAAGCTAAAGGCGGTCAAACTAAATATTAGAGTGTGTGCCTTTTTTTTTTTGGTGGTGACTTTTTTTTGGACAGGCAGTGTAGATAGATATATGAGAGAGAAGAGGTGGGCGGGGCCAAGGTCTGCCTGATTGCTGTGTTGCCAGGAGACCAGCGCTCCTTGCTGTGCTGTCTATGCTCTTCTCAGGTGCAGCCACCTGCTCTCTTCCACATCTGTCTAGGCAGCTCAGCAGGGGGCCACATTTAAGGATGGGGGCCCTGGACAATTGACCTGTTTGCCCCCCCCCCCTAACCCCGGCCCTGGGTACGGGGCTCTTGTTCTTGGTTGGGATCTCAGCGGTAGTACCCCCACTGATCTTATAGTTATCCCCTATAATTATCTATTTATATTTTAATTCTGGGGATAGAGAGTGATTTGAATTTTTATATATTTTTAAAACTTTTTTTTAACTTTTGTCTTTTAGCAGCCATAGGGGGCTAAAATATGCAATCTTCACTTAGCTTTTTGCTTACATTGCTGTGCTTTATCACTGCATTGTAAGCTCCATTTGCAGTTATCCTATGGAGCCCTGCCACCTACAGGCCTCCATAGTAACTACATCACTGATACCCTGGGTTTCTTCAGAGAGATTCAGTGCACCAGAGAGAAGGAATGGCCTCGCAGGGGAGCCGTTCCAGGCCTGGAAGCGGTTTCAGCTCTCAGATGTAGTGGTCACATTTGACATGGCAGCTGAGGGATTACTTTTCTGCACCGATGTTTAAAATGCAGAAACCTGGCGGCTATGGTGCCTGTTCTGCCTGAGAGCGGGTGCAATATTTAAAGTGAACGACAACGATCGTCTAATAGTTAATGAAAGCTACACAAAAGGTATGGTATCCCTGTTCTCCCCAGTTCCTACCTAGTGCTGCGATCCAATTCATTTCTTTGGCTGCACTGCTACACTGTGATCCAAGATCGGCGAGTAGCTCCAGGCTCACACGGGTTGGTTATTGGGAACAAACCTTCATACAAACGCTCATTCCTGATAATCAGCCAATGTAAAGGTGCCTAACGGTGAAATCTGGTGAAAGCATGGCACCCAAAATAATCATTTCAGGGCAGGTAGTACTATGAATTACAAACCGGATTCCAAAAAAGTTGGGACACTATACAAATCGTGAATAAAAACTGAATGCAATGATGTGGAGGTGCCAACTTCTAATATTTTATTCAGAATAGAACATAAATCACGGAACAAAAGTTTAAACTGAGAAAATGTACAATTTTAAGGGAAAAATATGTTGAATCAGAATTTCATGGTGTCAACAAATCCCCAAAAAGTTGGGACAAGGCCATTTTCACCACTGTGTGGCATCTCCCCTTCTTCTTACAACACCCAGACGTCTGGGGACCGAGGAGACCAGTTTCTCAAGTTTAGAAATAGGAATGCTCTCCCATTCTTGTCTAATACAGGCCTCTAACTGTTCAATCGTCTTGGGCCTTCTTTGTTGCACCTTCCTCTTTATGATGCGCCAAATGTTCTCTATAGGTGAAAGATCTGGACTGCAGACTGGCCATTTCAGTACCCGGATCCTTCTCCTACGCAGCCATGATGTTGTGATTGATGCAGAATGTGGTCTGGCATTATCTTGTTGAAAAATGCAGGGTCTTCCCTGAAAGAGATGACGTCTGGATGGGAGCATATGTTGTTCTAGAACCTGAATATATTTTTCTGCATTGATGGTGCCTTTCCAGACATGCAAGCTGCCCATGCCACACGCACTCATGCAACCCCATACCATCAGAGATGCAGGCTTCTGAACTGAGCGTTGATAACAACTTGGGTTGTCCCTGTCCTCTTTGGTCCGGATGACATGGTGTCCCAGATTTCCAAAAAGAACTTCGAATCGTGACTCGTCTGACCACAGAACAGTCTTCCATTTTGCCACAGTCTATTTTAAATGATCCCTGGCCCAGTGAAAACGCCTGAGCTTGTGGATCTTGCGTAGAAATGGCTTCTTCTTTGCACTGTAGAGTTTCAGCTGGCAACGGCGGATGGCACTGGTGGATTGTGTTCACTGACAATGGTTTCTGGAAGTATTCCTGAGCCTATTCTGTGATTTCCTTTATAGTAGCATTCCTGTTTGTGGTGCAGTGTCGTTTAAGGGCCCGGAGATCACAGGCATCCAGTATGGTTTTACAGGCCTTGACCCTTACGCACAGAGATTGTTCCAGATTCTCTGAATCTTCGGATGATGTTATGCACAGTTGATGATGATAGATGCAAAGTCTTTGCAATTTTTCGCTGGGTAACACCTTTCTGATATTGCTCCACTATCTTTCTGCGCAACATTGTGGGAATTGGTGATCCTCTACCCATCTTGGCTTCTGAGAGACACTGCCACTCTGAGAAGCTCTTTTTATACCCAATCATGTTGCCAATTGACCTAATTAGTGTTAATTGGTCTTTCAGCTCTTCGTTATGCTCAAATTTACTTTTTCCAGCCTCTTAGTGCTACTTGTCCCAACTTTTTTGGGATTTGTTGACACCGTGAAAATTTGAATGAACGTATTTTTCCTTTAAAATTTTACTCGGATTAAACGTTTGATCTGTCATCTACGTTCAATTACAAATAAAATATTGACATTTGCCATCTCCACATCATTGCATTCAGTTTTTAGTCACAATTTGTTTAGTGTCTCAACTTTTTTGGAATCCGGTTTGTAGTATGGGGCCAAATGATCACATAAGTGGAGGTGATCACAGCATAGTAATGCAGCTCTCAGCTCCTCTGATAGGCAGGCAATTATTGGCGACAGATCGTTCCTTCTTGGAGGTTACTTGCTCAGTTGGCACGTGTAAATGGGCCTTAAAACTGTGCAACGATTTGATAAAGGTGTCTATCTCTGCCAAGGAGGAAGCCATGCCCACTTGTCACACCACTTTTACAAACTTATATGCATGGCGCAAATGGTTAAAATAAGTTTTCCAGGAATGCTTTAAAATGTCCACCACCAACCTATCCCTGAATGTGAACAGGGCTGGTTGCCACCACTAGCAGAGCTGCCAAGGGGTGAGAGGGCAGGGTTTCACTATACATTACGCTCTGGCACTTGCATATACTATATTTGGTGATTGTTCCTGTCAAGCTGCTCAGCCATGATGGCATATCACAGGTAGGATCATACCATTATCATCTATTGTAGAGGAGGGCAGTGTGTAGTAAGGCTTCAGTCTCTCACCAGCTCTGGAAATGAAGGAAACCCGTCCTGCTCATATTCTAGGACATGTTGCTAATGGCCATTTTAAATCATTCCTGGAGAACCCCTTTAATACATGTGTCCCACGGCAGATAAAACACAATTTTGCAGTGAACGTGCCAGATAAAAGGGCCACTATATTCGTTCTTAGGCCGGTTACACGTGCACCCTTGGGTGTCATACTAGAGCCACTATGGCAATGACTGGACTTAGAGGCTTACCAATTACAATGTTTATGAACATCTTAGAATTGGTGATAAATGTATGATCACTGGGGGTCCAACTGCTGGAATGCCCACCAATTAGGAGAACAGGGTCACCAAGCCCCTTGAGTGAGTAGAGTGTTGGCACACATGCCTGACCATTCACTTCTGTACTGCAATGTACAGCTCAACAGTCCCATAGAGGCGAATGAACTGGTGCACGACCATGATCTATGGGAATCCCAGCAGTGGAACCCCCAGTGGTCATCTAGCCTCTGGATAAATGTAAATAAAGGGGTTATCCCACCCCTATAATAACCACCCCCAATGCCCGGGCCCCTTGTATGAATCAAACTTACTTGCTCCCTGGCACCCACGTTGATCCGGATCCCTGACGGCCACCGCTGGGTGACGCTAGGGAGGCTTGTCCCCGTTGGGGCCTGCTATTGGATGCTCCCTCCTTGTATGTTTTGATTCTCGTCACTGGGAGATGCAATGGCGGCAGTGCAGGCATCCAGACTGACGTGGATGCTGTGGAGAAGGTAAATATAATTCATACAAGGAGCCCGGGCTTTGTGCGGGTCATTATAAGTATAGGGGTTGGAGAACACCTTTAGCCTACAGTCACATGGGGCAGATTGTTGGTGTACAGGGTGGGCCATTTATATGGATACACCTTAATAAAATGGGAATGGTTGGGGATATTAACTTCCTGTTTGTGGCACATTAGTATATGTGAGGGGGGAAACTTTTCAAGATGGGTGGTGACCATGGCAGCCATTTTGAATCCAACTTTTGTTTTTTCAATAGGAAGAGGGTAATGTGACACATCAAACTTATTGGGAATGTCACAAGAAAAACAATGGTGTGCTTGGTTTTAACGTAACTTTATTCTTTTTCCACAATAGGGTGCACAGCCCCATAGAAATGAATGGGTCCAGATTCAGTGTGGGTGCAATGTGTTCACCTCCCGCATTGCACCTGCGCGGAATACTCGCACATGTGAACTCAGCCTTAGAGAGGTGAAAAAGAATCCAAGGATCACCACCAAGGCGATCCTGGTAAATCTGGGCTCTGCTGGTGGCAATGTCTCAAGGCAGACAATCCAACGGACACTGCACACTGCTGGGTTTCACTTCTCCAGATAAGGCACACAAAAGCTCGCTTGGCCTTTGCAAAAGCTCATCTGGACAAAGAAGAACACCATCCCCACTGTCAAACATGGTGGAGGTGAACCTAATGCTTTGGGGGTGTTTTTCAGCCAATGGACCAGGGAACCTAATCACAGTAAAAGGCACCATGAAAAAAGAGCAATACATGAGGATTCTCAACCTGAAAGATTTGGAGCTCATTGCTAAAGATGAATGGGCAAAAATACCTGTGGAGACATGCAAAAAGCTGGTCTGCAATTATAGGAAGCGTTTGATTGCTGTAATAGCCAATAAAGGCTTTTCTATTGATTATTGAGAAGGGTATTAATAATTTTGGACTGGACACTTTTTGCTCATATGTAAATAAAAGCTGAGAAATGTGTTTTTTCCACAATAATGCCTCTTGTACATTATCTTATTATGTTTTGGGAGACACCTATGTCATTTCCCGTCAAAAAATTACTTGCTGGTTCAATAAAAGTAACTTTAAGTCAAAATTTGCCAGGGGTATGAATAATTATGGGCAGCACTGTAGTTGGGACCCACACCTATAAGACAATGGGGGCATATCCTAGGGATATGTCCCCATTGTCCATGATGAGACAACCCCATAGGTCAACTTTTTTAAGTGGCGGCAAATACACAGCATTTCCACACCATGTGGTCAAGCCCTTGAAGTGATTTAACAGTATAGCTCAGCCGAACCCTACGATGATGTACGTCTGGGTACGCCGGTACGTCTGGATGGTGCAACCATAACTACGGCGGTGTGACAGCGGCTTCAGGCTCCATTCACACTAGAGTCTGCGTAACGGATCAGCACAGAGGTTTTCTACTTCTCCACTAACTTCAATGGCTTCTTTGCCTGATAGAATACTATAGCCGCCTACCAAATAAAACTGAACCCCCTTCCAATTTCCACCTCAGTCGGTATCAGGGATAGGGCACCAATGCTAAGTAACCAAATGCTGAGGGGGAATCACATTCATATTGATGGAAAGGCTTCTCTCTGGAGAAGAGTAAGGTGGAGGTGACCTCCCGTGCGGTGCCAGGCGGCTGTCACTGTGCCGCTGGCATGGAGCACACACTGCGGCCGCCGGGAGAAGCAGTCTGTGCACCGGGGAAGAGGAAAGGGAGGAGTCACCGGGGTGAGGGAAGCAGCAGGAGGAGGAGGAGGGCGGCTTGTACCTGTGCGAGCACAACAGTCACAGCTCGGACCGGCGGAGGCTGCGGGCAGTCAGTGCTAGAGGACGAGCAAGGTGCCCGGAGTACACAGTGTCAATGCCCGCTGCCCGGTGCTGAGAGGATGCGGAGCTGGCTGTGTGCGCTCTCCCTGCTGTGCGCCCTGTGCCCCGGCTCCTCCAGCCGCTCTCTGGAGTGGTTCACCGCACTGGTGCGCACGGAGTACACGGAGCCCCTGAGCAACACCACGGTGCTGGGCACCGCCGAGAGCGGCCGCTATGGGGACAGCTCCCCCAAGGAGAGCGTCCAGGGCTTGGTGGGCTTCCCCCGGGATCCGGGGCAGCTGGAGGGCTGTCACCCCGACGTCCAGTACGCGGTGCCCGGCATGAGCGCCAGGGCCATGGAGGAGGGGGAGCCATGGATAGCGCTGGTGGCCCGGGGAGGCTGCACCTTCAAAGACAAAGTGGTGAACGCAGCCCGCAGGAGGGCATCGGCCGTGGTCATCTACAACGAGGCCAAGCACGGCAACGGCACCGTCCCTATGGCACACATAGGTAAGTGCCCGCTGCTGGGGGGGTTGTCTGGTGCCAGGAGGTGGCAGTGTATCTAGTGGTGCCCTTCCCACCTGCCTGTGGGGTCTGCTCTGTATTTGTAATGTCCCCTCTCCAGACATGTCAGCCTTAGGGCTCATTCACATGACGGCGGTTTTGTTCCTCATCCGAGCCGCAGTTTTTGCGGACCCATTCACTTCAATGAGGCCACAATAGATACGGATAGCGCTCCGTGCGTTGTCCGCATCCATTGCTCTGTTCCGTGGCCCCGCAAAACTGATGAGTCTGGTCCTATTCATGTACGTTTTGTGGACAAGAATAGGTATTTCTATAAAGGGCCAATTGCGGCGGGCACACAGGTGGCGTCGGTATTTTGCGGACTGCAAAATACGGCATGTTCATATCAACAAGCCCTTAGTACCCGCCTTCCCTATGTAGTGGGAGAATCTGTTCTTATGACTCTATGTTGTGTCATTCCTCTGTTATTCCTGCTAGAAGTTTACTAATTCGTTTGCAGTAAAGGTACTGCTGGGTGTTACCAGCAGTGGATGTTTGACTCTGTCCAATCAGTGCTTCTGGTTTCACACCCCCAACTGGTAATACCCCTCTGTACCCTTACTGCTATCAATTCATTTATAACTTCTAGCAGGAATAATAAAGGAATGGCACAGCATAGAGCCGTAGGAATAGGTGCTCCAGAATTGTTACTACATGGGGTATGTGTGTAGTTACTACAATAGATATGTCAGGATGGGTGACAGGTCCTCTTTAAAGGGACCATTTGCCGTATTCAACCAATTATATGGCGCTGTCCGTCACGGTACAGCAATCGCCTGGCTCTGGGCCATTAACACTGTAATGTCTGGGCTCCCATTCGCTGCTATGGCCGTTACGGGTTCAGCATGGCTCCAGCTGTCTGATATTGGAATAATCCTTTAATGTAACATCTGTCTGTGACTCCAGCCCAGGCGGATGGCCGCACTTTGAAACTGCATACGGAAAATCCACCGCTTTTACATTAGCACCAACGTGGTTGAGAATTTAAAAAAGCCTCGTCCGCACTGCTTAAAATTAACCGCAATGGAATCCGCACGTAATATCAAGATATGCGATTCATATGTTTCTTCTGCATGTTTCACCCTTTAGGCTTCATGCACGCAAACGTTGCTTTGTGGCTTGGATGATCCATTCACTTCAATGGGGCCGTTCACTTCATAGCCCTTCTCCGTGTGCTGTCCGCATCCGTTGCTCTGTAAAAAAAATATATATATAACCTGTCCTATTCTTGTCCGTTTTGCAGACAAGAATAGGCAGTTATATCAATGGCTGTCCGTGCCGTCCGCAAATTGCCATCTGTGTTTTGCGGATCTGCAATTTGCGGACCGCAAAACGCACACAACGGTCGTGTGCATGAGGCCTTACAGAGGCGACATCTGTGACACATTTTGGAAATGTGCGTTTGAAGTACTGGTAAAGGGGTCTTTATGCCACCTCACCTAATCAAGAGTGCTCGCGTTCTAACAGTAACTAAATCTCCCGCCAGGTTTATACTGCCCTGAGGGCAGCGGAAAGTATGGTGGACACTCTGAGAGCTCGCAGTCCTTGTATTTGTCCCTCCGCTGATTGACAGCTTTCTCCATATTGTTGTGCCTAGACTGAAAGGCGTAAATCGGCAGCAGGAGGACTGCTATCCTCCCCAACTACTTGCAGTAGGCTGCTCTCAGGGTAGCCTAAACCTGTTGATACTGTGTTATAGAGGGAGACGTGCCGCCCAGTAATCGTAGTGAAGAATGCCAGTCTGCTCCTGCCATGGTCCATAATAATAGGATTGTGGAATATCACGAAGTCTGAAGAAGGAACTCCGCATGGCCCTTCTTAATACTGCGTCACGCAGCTTGTCTCCGTTATGATGATGTGGAAATGTAATTCTTCAATTCAACCAAGTTCCTCTGACCTGCGGTATACATCAGACCACATAAACACCAAACCTATAATCAACCCATAATACACCATAGAATAGAGCAATAATTATTAACCACATATACTGCCCATAGACCATTATTAGCCCACGTGGCGCACACATCCGTATACAACTCTCTAATGATCACTTTTTAAGAAAAATATGTTGGGAGAATTCCCCAAAGTGTGTCACTTTAAAGAGGACCTTTCACCGCCCCTGACATGCCTGTTTTAATAGCGTCATGCGTTCCCCGTGTAATTACAATTCTGGAGCACCTATTCTTATGACGACGTGTCATTCCTTTATTATTCCTCCTGGAAGTTATGAATGTATTACGTACTAGCAGTGTGCAGTGAAGGTCCGGATGGTTATTTCCAGTTAGCGGTGTGTCCAGTCAGTACTGGCAGACTGTGCAGGGACACGCCCTCTACTGGTAACACCCTTCTGGACCTTACAGCCCAACAGGGTGAACGTGGCCTATGACTATTGTTTGCTCATGCTCTGGGAGGTTACCTGGCGCATGCGCATGAAAACCCTATTGATCTATTTATTACAACTCTGTTTTGAAATGCGAGTCGGTGATGCCCGCGTGCACTTGTACAGCAAAGACTCCCCCACATTCAGCAGGTCAGTTTGGGCTTGAGCAAAATGATGTCGGCTGTGATGTCGGAGTCTCTCTTTGTAGTGGTAAGAACTGCGTGGACATAATGCAGTAAGGCGCTTTCACGGGGCAGATTTCCGGTCAGTATTTTGCATTAGTATTTGGAGCACGATCTGAACTGCTAAAAACTAGAAGGCTTCCATGCACACGTGAAAAAAACGCAGCGTAATCCAGCAAAGTGACAAATCTCATCCATGTTATGGGGCCACTCCTGGTTTTGGCGTAAATTCTGGTTTAAAATACTGACCGAAATATTAGTGCATTGACTATAATGCGTTCGTATTTATTCCCCGGGCTGTCCGTTCTACACTCAGACAGCACGTGGATGTGACAATCGCTCATCTGAAAGAGTCCTAAAGGGGTCATTTACTTAAAATCGGCGTTTTATATCCTGTGCTACCGGAGAATGTGCTTAAATGGGTTCTCCCCATGTTAATGACTTGTCCTCATTATCAGACGGACGGGGCATGACTCCCAGCACCCCGCCGTCCGTAGCACTCCTGCAAGCTGTCGACGTTGCAGCGGCTAGCAGGTGTAATGACGGCTCCTCTGCCCCATTCACTTAAACGTAACTATAATTGTGGACCATTCAAGTGAACGGGGAGGTAGGAATTGTAATTGCACTGCTCACCGCTGCGATGCCGACGGTGAAGAGAGCGCAGCGCTCGCTTCGAACAGCTGATCGGCAGAGGATAGGCCATCAATATGGGGAATCGGGCACATCCCCTGGCAGCCCAGTGCGCCTAAACTGAAATCTGCTTCAATCTCTAGGCGGGGTTGATTTCAATCCTCATTTACACCAGGAAACTGGCGTAAACGTTAGTGACTTTACCGGTGCTGAGCGCCTCGCCCACACTGCTCCACGTTGCCAACGTCACACACCTAAATATAGGTGCCTAGGCGTTCAGAAAGTTGCAAAGCTGGGTCTGCGGCTTTTTCACGCCAGTTTCTGGCCTAGGGGGCATAATAAATGACCCCCCCTAAGTGTTTCATGGCCTTCATATCATAGGAGGAGGTGTGGCGTGTGGCTACAAGGTATGAATGATGCCACATAGGCTCTGTCCTGTATCCGCTTCTGAATTTACTGCTGAAACAGCTGACTGACCTCATAGCAAAGCTATGTCAGCGAGAAGGCCGTCTCCGCCATGTGTTTCATCTCCTCTCAGTTATTGTATGTTGCTAATAAAGACTCTTCTTCAGGACATGGTATAATTAGTGACAGAAGCGCACATTAGGACCACGCTGCAGAAGATCTGATAGACCGCATTACTGGTCATTGAGTCATGGGATGGAATAGGTGTCTCCTCATCTCTGCTCCTGTTTCTAGCTCTGATGAGCATCTTCTTTCCCTAACATTACTGGTATAAAATAGGCTTTTTTCCAACCTGTGCTTGCCTACCGATGCACCATAGGCTTTCTAGACTAGTGGTCCCCAACCTTTTTCACACCAGGGACTGGTTTCCTACTAGGTGGGGGGGGGGGGGGGGGGGGGATCGCGGAGGTTGATCACGTATATAACAAAACACAATAACGTACGTATTAGAGAATACGTGGCCAACATTGCCAATAATAAAATTTAGAAAGGCCACATAATACCGCTACACCAGTGACGCAGTCATTAACAATCCCCACTCGGTGACTTACAAGTGATGGACCCCCCCCCCCCCCCCAGTAGTGCCCTCTTTACATACAATGCCCCCCACTAGTTGCCTCTTCACACATATAATGGCCCCTAGTAGTGGCTTATTTTAATATAGCCCCCCCCACCCCCTTTTCCAATAGTGCCTCTTTAGATATGGTGCCCCCAGTAGTATCCATAAACCAAATAAAAAAAAAAAATACTTACCTCTCTCCTGCTGTCTGCCCGCATCATTCTTACACCCTGCTGCAACTTCCTCCCTGGCCGCCTGTATTATGGCACAGGCGTTCTGCTCCGGGTCTCTAGTGGCCAGATGGCGTTGTCATGCTGACTGTGACCATGTGCAGGAGGTCGTGATGATGTCATCACGACCTCCTGTAAGTTAGTACTGCCTCACACGCCTCAGGCCTAGTGCACTTCAGCCTATGAGGCTAGACAGCGGGGCACAGGAACCAAAAGTTCCCGTCCTTGCCGCTCAACAACACCGCTCCCCACAGACCAGTACCATGAATGCTTAAAGTATTTCACCATCTTATGTCAGTGATTTATTTTACATTAATAAACGTTATTTAAGTATCTCATTGTGTTTTTTAGGCTCTCTTTACATAATCATTGCTTCTGATCTTACATGCCTTAAAGGGGTTGTGCAGTGGGGAAAAAGGAAGCGGTACTCACCTCAGCAATGTCCTGGATGCTTCCATTCCAACACCAGGTCCTTGCTGATCAATACTTACTAGTCCTTGATATGTAGGAAATATCAGGGACTAGCCGCTTAGCCAGTAACTGGCCGAGGCAGGTCACGGTTTCAGGAAGAATGTTACATGGGGCTGTTCAGTTTAGAAAGCCCATGTTTATGTACTCTAGTAGTAAGGCCTGAATCGGACTTATCAGTCCATGTGCACCTGCATACCACCCAAACCCTTTAAAATGAATCATGCACGTCACACGTCATTTGACATGTGCAGAGTGAACGGGTCCGGACATGGGCTCTATATAGGCGTCCACATACATCATGTTTTGCTGACTGTAGTTGGAATAGCAGTCAGAATTCTGTCTTAAAGGCGTCTTCCAGTTTTCTATATTGATGAACTTGTAGGAGAAACGTGGGCATCGCCATTACTCCTAAAAGGCTCAGCTCTCTCTGCATCTACCACACCCTCTCCACTGTGACAGGGCCAGGCAGTGTAAACGTGATCCCTGTCAATCAAAATGCAGGGGGCGTGGTGGGTGCAGAGAGAGCAGAGCCTCTAGGAGTAATAGGAACACCCCCATTGCTCCTAGAGGCTCATTTGCATATATTAAAACATAATTTTTCTCAGCAATGCGGGCGCATATGAACAGGAGACCAACACAGAGGCCTTCAGCTGCCAAACGCACATGGAACAGGTCTGCCAGTTTCATAGTTACAAAACTGCTGACAGATGTCCTTTAAGGGCTCATGCACACGACTATTGGATACCAGCTGCGTTCCCTCCGCATTATGTGGAACTGCTGGCCGTAATAGAATAGTCCTATCCTTGTCCGCAATACTTTCCTGTGCATGAGCCCTAACAGTCATGTCGGCTATGGATTGGTTTACATAACTGGTACCGGTGGAATAGCCGTCAACCAGATGAGCCGGTGTTGTTCTCCTCTCCCGTGTTTATGGAGGAGATGTGGCTGGCTGGTCCGTGGCGGCAGTGCTTGCTATGCCTCTGGTACTGTTACTTTAGGTTTTAAGCACAAGTTTACCATTTTGATGATATCATTTGGTATTCTTGTTTGTATTAGGAGTTTGTCCTTGGAGAGCGAGCAAAGTGTGAGAACAATGGAGACGCAATGAGGAAACATCTGGGGACTGATAGTCTGCTGACCTGAATACATGGATGCAGACAGGAACATAAATTTTCTGTAACTGAAGATAAAGTTCCTCCTTTTTCTCAATATTACCCTGCCCTTGGCTTCGATGTAAGAGAACAAATACGTGTGCAGCAATACAGGTCAACACGCCTGCTGCAGACATCATACATGTTTGACCTGTGTAAATGAGTAACTTCAGCCTTGGTTATTGAGGACATTGCTGTGCTGTTCAGTAGAGCCCAGTTGTCCAGTGTCCACATGGATAATAGGAATGTATCATCGAGACCGCGCGACTCAGATGAGCCGTACAATAGCAGGTCTAGGCAGGACTTCACCTTCCAGCGCAGGTATCTCAATAATGATTAAAAGAGCATTTCTGCCTACAAATGGAAGACAAATCCTGTAAATGCAGTGAATTATGCCTGAGATGGCAGACATTAGTAGATGCATCAGTTATGTGCTATCACCTTCCCCCTCCCCAATAGTTTTCCGGTTACCATTTAAAGGTGCATTCACACAACCGTAAGTGTTTTGCAGTTCACAAACTGTGGATCTGCAAGAGATGGATACAGGCCATATGCATGCCGTGTTATGGTACAGACCATTGTCTTCAATGGGTCCGTGGTCCGCATGTTGCAGCGAAGTATACAATATGTTCTGTCTTTGGTCTCTTTCACACGAGCGTGTCCCTTGTGTGTGTGTGTGAGAGAGAGAGGGTTTGTGCGGTCTGGACTACAGAAGTGCGGCATTGCGGATCTGCCCAAAAAACTGATGCAATTATTATTTATTTATTTATTAATTTTTTTGCAGGGCTACGGAACGGGTCTACTGATACAGATTTTTTGCAGACCCATTGAAATTAATGGGTCTGCATGTAACCTAACGCTGTGCAGTTTTGTAGTCCAGACCACACAATCACTCTCTCACACAGAGCGTGATTCCTGCAGGGACAGGAACAGCGCTCGTCGGGAGGGGCTTGCCATTATAAATCGGATTAACATAACCAACCACACCCACTTCCCCCACCCACTTTTTAAAGCTGGTATAAAGATGCAAATAGTCATAAAATAGTTTTTGTAAGGAACCCTAAAAAAAAGTAGAACAATTTTTGTGACATTTGAAGCCACAATTGTGGAGTGCATGGCATGATAAATCCCCCCCCCCCCCCTTATTTTTACGTGATGCCGATTTCAAATCAACAGGGTAAAAACCTGCACCTCGTAAACTACAGCCCATGTTTCTCATTGAAGTTAATGGGACATGGTTTGTGGGAATAGTTCACGTGTATGTCCTGAACAAATACACTTGACAGTATACCTTGTAAACATCTCTTAAAGGGGTTGTCTGGGAATACCTAAGTTTTAACTGACGCTGCCTGTTACTGGAAGACTCATACTTCCCTGCTCTCCAGTCCTGCACGCTGGCTCCCAGGTGTCCAGCTTCCAGTCCGCAGCTTGTTTTCTTCCTCTCCCGGCTTGGGTATAATCACCTGCTCCTTCAGCCAATGGCTGGCTTTATTGGTGATGACTCCACAAGAAACATGTCACTGCTGAAGCCAGTGGCTGACTGCAGTGGAGGAAGTGACCTTGCCTGGGAGGAGATAAATAAGTCGCAGGACACTTTTAATAGCGGAGACAGGCTGTGGGCATCAAAGATTAGCTATTCCTAAACAACCCCTTTAAGACGATGCAGTGCGGCATCTGGGACACCTGCTTCAAGGAAATTCTATTTATGTTTTGTGCAAAAATGTGGAAATGTCTCCTTTTCATAACATCATTGAAAAAGTAGACCGGAGAGGGGATTTGCTGGTATTTACACGTAACGCTAGATGTACCGGGTTTATTGTGCACTAAACCTCTGTTCTCCATATGGATCAGGTTGGTGACCTCTTGGTGTGCACTGATTCCTGGTCAAATGTTTGCTTATACCCTGCAAATAGAAAGGAGCAAAGAGAACCAAACCCCCTCCACTGACTGAAACATGAATGGACATGTGAGTTCTCTACCTATAGGTAATGGCACAGGCTGAGATAAAGGGTGGCATGGGCTGCTGCTGGTTCCCTTCTCTGTTGGCAGCTCAGTGGAACGTCCTTTTAACCGGATTGCCAGATAGCATTCTAGCTTTTTGTGAGGGGTATTCATAGGGAAGACCCCCAGCCTATACCTCTGATGGAAGGCTACAATGTATGCCGCTGTCTAGCCATATGCCACAATGGTAAAAGAAAAATTGTATGGGAAACCAAAGTCTGCTGCACTTATATATGGTATGGAAAAAAGTGTACTTGCCTGGGCTAAGGCCTTTTTCACCCAGGAGCAGGACCGAAACACAGAACAGGTGCATATCTTTCCATTTATAACTTATCTCTGTGTTGGCTCCACGCCTGTTTTTTCCTGTTTATTACAGGTTTATAACCATATTATTTCTATAAAAATTTAGGTGGGGAATTTCATCTTTCAGTTAGAGGGGATTTCCTGGTAAATTATATGATGACCTATCCTCAGAATAGGTCTTGTTTATCACATTGGCAGGGATTCAAGTCCGTTGAGCAGAGCCGGGCCCCAGCAGCTCACGGAGCGCTGGCCTCTTCTAACAACTGATTGGCGGGGGCCGGTCTGTTTGTGTGTAAGGGATGTATGGAAGTGATGTTGCCAGGTGATTAATGATACACAGGTCGATCAGTGCTCATTTAAAGTGCCCTTTACCAGGTCCAATTCAAAATGAAAGCACTACAGTCATTTGTTCCCCATTTACTTAGCATATTTTTTAGGGATCAACCAATATTTATTTATTTTTTGTAAATCTTTCTTTTTCATTTATACTTAATATTTTGGTGTGTTGTGTGTATTTTTTATTTTTTACAAACTTTTAGCCCCCTTAGGGGGCTAGAACCCTTGTCCTATTCACCCTGATAGAGCACTATCAGGGTGAATAGGAATTAACACTCTCCCTGCTCTCCTGTCCATAGTGCACACAGCAGCAGGGAGCTGACTGTGGCAGCCAGGACTTCAGTAGTGTCCTGGCTGCCATGGTAACCGATCGGAGTCCCAGGATTACACTGCTGGTGCTCCGATCAGAAGCTGCCACTGCACCACCAATGAGGAGGGGAGAGGGGACCCTGTGGCCACTGGCACCAATGATTAATACTGGGGGGCTTGGGTGGGGGGGGCGCACTGCGCCACCAATGAAGATAACTCGCCCCCATTAATTCATATACAGGAGGCGGGAGCTGGCTGCAGAATCATATAGCCGCGCCCGACCTCTATGAGCGGTAGCTGCGATCCGTGGCAGTTAACCCCTCAGGTGCGGCAGGGGTTAACTGCCGCGGATGGCAGCTACTTGTCATAGAGGTTGGGTGCGGCTATATGATTCTGCAGCCAGCTCCCGCCTTCTGTTGAATTTTAATGAGTGAGTTAACATCATTGGTGGTGCAGTGGCCACAGCCCCTCCCCTCATTGGAGGCAGTGGCACAGGGGGAGGGAGACACTGCTTCCTTCTCCCCTGTGCTGCTGAAGGAACACGGATCGCGTTGACAGCAGCGCGATCCTTGTTCCTGATTCGTTATCGGCAAAATAGATACTGATAACTTTGAAAATCCTGAATATCGGCCGATAATATCGGTAAAACCGATAATCGGTCGATCCCTAATATTTTTGTCAATGCATCCCCTGTTAACACAAAGTGGTGTACAGCTGACAAGCGACAATTTTAAGTGCCGCATGAAAGATGTGATCAGATATGAGCATTTGGCTAGTTTCTCATGAAGTTAACGCCTCCTTTACATGGGCCAGTTATCGGTAACAAGTATTTTGTGCAAATGTTTGTTCCCGACAATGGTCCGATCCTGTCAACGATTATGCCTCCATGTCTGTATAACTCCTTTTGACCATAGTAAAAGCTTCCTGTAAACTTTCCAGCAAACCAAGGCCTTCTTCACATCAGTGAGTCATGGATGTGTGTTCTCCGCAGACAGCGCTTATTCCTGTTAGCACATCAGTGATTTTTCAATGACCGTCGGTCAGTGAAAAAGCCATTGAGATGTGCGCTACTTTAGTGTCTCATGCGGATCAATCACTGCCAGGTTTATGAAAAGCACTCGCACAACATGAAGGCCATCCATGTTCGGTTCCTGTTTAGTCCCCTGGACTATTGGTAGGAGATGCTCTGGAAACTAATTTTCAGCCTAGCAATGTACATGGACTACTGATAACCCACAGAGGGCGAAAAGTGGACCAAACATGGATTCTTCACTTGTCACTGATGTCCTCACGGACTGGAACGTGTTTGAGGCCTCTTGTAGTCCTCCCACATGCCACACAACAGGGTGTATGTAGTGTGTGCCATGACTGGACTATGATTTTTATTTTCTAAGTTGAATTTGCCCCTGAAACCCCTCAATGATGTCCGTCTGTAGTGGTGTTGTCTCCAGGGAGGTCCAAACAAGACCACCAGTGAGGTAGTAAACGCAAACAATACGTTTATAAATGTCCCTATATTCTGCCTGGGTGAGACCTGCCAGTCTCCACTTAGTCCTACCACTTCCAGGAAAAACAGCTCAAAATACCCACCCTGTGTTTTTTTTAGGCCAGTTTGTGAGATTGTCGGTGACCTCCTTTTGTATACACCAGTTATTTGTGCGGAAATTATAGTTTAGCTGTTTATCCACATCCTTGGGCATCGTGGTACTGTTTTCCTGTGTTGTCACAGAATAAACTGAAGCTTTTGACCACACTTGTAATATGGAAGTGTATCTGTTATATCTGGGGAATCTCTTAAAGTGACACCAGGCATGATACCGGACCTTGGTCTGGAGGATCTTTGAAGCTTCTTCTGTTTCAGGTTTGAATAGCAGGACGCTCTGAGAGCAGTTTCAGCTCAGGTGACCTGGATACATTTACCTTAGCACTTGTGGTGAACCCTGCCACCGGCACTACTACTGCTGATGAAATATTTACATAGCTGACTTCCTAGGATCAAGCGTTCTCTTTTTTTTTTTTTATAAAAAAAAAAAAAAGAATATTCTAGTCAGTCACAGAAAATTAGGCTTTGTTCACATTTGTGTTGTACTCTCCTTTATAGGTCTCTTGTACACGACCGTGTGTCCCCCATGGCCATATTGCGGCCTGCATATGGGGGGTCCGCTATACACGGGACACCGGTCGTGTGCATTCCGCATCATGGATGTGGACCCATTCACTTCTGAACTTGTCTTATCTTTTTGCGGAACGGACAGATCGCGAACCCAGTTCAAGTGAATTGAGTCGCAATCCGCATGCGGCAGGCCCACAGTTGGTGCCCATGCTTTGCGGTCTGCAGCACACGTTCGTGTGCAAGAGGACTTGGGCTACTTTCACACTCACGTTTTGTGCGGATCCGTCATGGACGGATCTGCTCATATAATACAACCGCCTGCATCCGTTCAGAACGGATCCGTTTGTTTTATCTTTAACATGTTCAAGACTGATCCGTCTTGGCTACCATTGAAAGTCAATGGGACGGATCCGTTTTCTATTGTGCCAGATTGTGTCAGTGAAAACGGTTACTTCCCCATTGACTTACATTGTGTGCCAGGACGGCTCTGTTTGGCTCAGTTTCATCAGACGCTGCAAGCAGCGTTTTGGTGCATTTCTCCAAAGCGGAATGGAGACTGAGCTGATGCATTCTGAGCGGATCCTTTTCCTTTCAGAATGCATTAGAATGCAAACTGATCCGCTTTGGACCGCTTGTGAGAGCCCTGAACGGATCTCGCAAACGGAAAGCCAAAGCGCGAGTGTGAAAGTAGCCTTAGTCTTAAGATTTATTCACCAAAATATTGCAGGAGAACCTCGACCCAATTATAGGCCAATTACATGTTTAGAGATTTGTTGGGATCCATTCAGGAATGAGTCGGTCATGGTTCTGTAATGTGTGAACAGCGCTTTTACAATGACTGTTTCCCTGTACTGCACAGGATCATTTATATTCTAATATGGGCAGAGCTGTAGTTACTAATGGGCACCTAATGTCTCCTTTAAAGTGTTCATTGATTTACATATAAATATGGTAGTACTGTTGAGCATATCCAAACCATCTAATACTTCCATGATTATCATCACACAATAAAGGGGCTTTCCGGGCATTTCATCTAATTTAGTACCTGGCAATAATAACCTGTGGAAAGAAGATCTTTCACATAGCACTTACCCTTCCATCGCTGCACTGATGCTGCACCGACACAGGCTGCGGGCTCTTTTGCCCGGGTCCTGACTGGATGTGGTCACTTCTTTGCCTCCTAAGCTGCGTTTACTACTATGCAGCTGTACAGAAGAAGTGGGCACATCCAGTTGAGACCTGGGCAGAAGAACCCGCTCCTGTGTCAGCAGAGACTGCAGTATCAGTGTAGCAGGGGACAGGTAAGTGCTATGTAAAAGATCATCTTTACACAGGTTATTGCCAAGTACTGTACCAATTAGCTGAAATGCCTAGAGAACCCTTTTAAACAAGGAAAGGTTCCTTATTTAAAGCAGGGATGCTCAACCTGCGGCCCTCCAGCTGTTGTAAAACTACAATTTCCACGATGCTCTTCTGTAGGATGATAGCTGTAGGCTGTCAGGGAATGATGGGAGTTGTAGTTTTGCAACAGCTGGAGGGCTTGCTTTAAAGGGTCTGTGCCAAGCATACCTGCTTTAAAGGGGCTGTGCCAAGTTTTGAGGTTATCTCCTAGCCACAGGATAACTAACTGATCTCTGGGGGTCTGACTGCTGGAACCCCCATGATCTCAAAAATGGGGGCCCCATGTGCCTGTCCTGATGGAGCTGCAGGCTGAGCATGCACCTTGCTACCCTAGTCATACTCTATGGGACTGCCAAAGATAGCCAAGTACAGCTTTCAGCTATTTCCTGTAGTCCCATATAGAAAAGTAATAAATAAATTAAAAAGACACAATCATATGTAGCTCCCTTTATTCTAAAGATATACTAAATTCCCCAAACCTTTCCATGTCTGAAAGGTGAAATGGAATTAAAGATATTACATTGCCCGATGAATGGGCAGTACGAGCACCGATAGATGATTGCTGACCTGCACGCTGACACTCTGGGAAAATGGCTGCTGGTGGAGGATTCCATTCACTTACTTGGGACGGAGTGCGCATGCGCTAGTTTCCCTGTCAGTCCCTGGTGTTAATGAATGGAGTCTGCAGCGCCTGCACACAGGTCAGAAGACCTGCCTGTAGACCTGAAATATGCTTATTACTTGTGTGCACGTGCAGCTAGTACTTTAGACTGGCCAGACCCTTGGTGTTGGGAAGGAAGCGACAGTGGGCTTCTCGTTCAGTGGAGGTGAAGCACTGTATTTACATGCAGCGATCAGCTCCACAGAATGAGGACAAGGGATCTCTACTGCGACCTCTCGTTGTCATACAACTGCATTGTTTTTGGGCAGCAGATCACTGTTTAGATGGCACGATCTACTGCCCAGAAATACAAGCTCTAACGGCAGTTTCACCAGATGATTGAGCGTTTCACTTGTGCATCAGGTGACCGGCTTCACCTTTAGACGGGCTGATTGTCAGGAAAGTGTTTGTTCCCAATAATCTGCCCAAATATCAGGCTGTGTAAATCCACCTTTAGACATTGATGGCACACACACGGCCACCATCCATTCACTGTTATGAGAATTCCAAAAATATAGCAATTTCCAGCACTTCCATAGCGGTGAATGGAGTGGTCTCTTACTCGGCTATTTTCAGAACTCCCATAGTAATGTACAGAGAGCATGTCTCGCATGCGCAGTGTGCTCTCCTTGGGGGGGCCCTGTTCTGGAAATAGGTGCGAGTCCTACTTCTGGGACCCACTCTTATCTGACATTGGTGGCGTGTCGTAGCGATATGCTATCAGTGTCTGAGGAGGGCCAAGTGCAAGCTTGTCTGGTGAGCTGGTATTTGTATTCTTTTGAATTCACATTTCAGGCTTACCAGAATTACCTGACTGTATCTGTGCTGTCAAGAGTGCACAAATCAGGGTTATTTTCAGCTTCCGATTGATTGCTGACTTCTATGTGGTTAAACTGCATATTCACTTTCTAAATAGACTCGGTCAGGATTGAACTCCTAATTGATGCACTTGGTCATAAAATAAAAACCTTTTAATGGCCTCTTAGTAAGGTCACCCTGCTGTGTATCTGAAGGAATGCTCGTCACAGTGACCCAAATATTTCCTCTCTATTCCCCCCCCCCCGCACTTTTTTAATGATACTAAGCAAGATCCATTTTTTTATATATATATATATATATATATATATATATATATATATATATATATAATAATGAAAAAAATCAACCGGCAGCACCACAACTGAAACAAAAGCGGGTGCAAGGTCCGAGTACGGCAACTGGAGCTTACCCACTACTAAACAAATGGAAAAATCGGACAGCACTCCAGACGGTTTCTTCGGTAAAGCAAGTGAATTTAATCACCCATGTGGTGGCAGCAAAAAAGCAACGTTTCGGCTCTACATGAGCCTTTCTCAAGGCTTGAGAAAGGCTCATGTAGAGCCGAAACGTTGCTTTTTTGCTGCCACCACATGGGTGATTAAATTCACTTGCTTTACCGAAGAAACCGTCTGGAGTGCTGTCCGATTTTTCCATTTGTTATATATATATATATATATATATATATATATATATATATATATATATATATATATTTCTGTAAATTGAAAAAATAATAAGTTAAATTTAATGAACTGCAAGCGCTGCTTCCTGGTCTTTACATTACGTGTCGTCTCCTGTGGAGCGGTGGCGTAGTGTAATTACAAGTACCAGCTCCATTCACTTGAATAGAGCGGGTACTTGTATTCTGAGACTAAGTGCAGGGTAATAAACAGGAAGTGGAGCTCGCATGGAGCGCCACCTCCTCTACATACAGCTGGCCGGGGGGGGGGGGGGGGAACAACTAGATATTAATGACCTAACCTATGGGCTGGACAATCCCTTTAAATTCTTCCTCCATTTGGCCATTGGAAGTTGCTTTGCATGATAGAGGCCTACATAGATGATAGCGGTGACAGTAATGGAAGCAGAGGTCACCTGATGTCTCCACTGCCCTACATTGTCATAGTATTTCTGTTTGCACGTGTGTTTAGAAGCTATACCGTATTTTTCGCCGTATAAGACGCACCGGCCTATAAGACGCACCTAGGTTTTTGGGGAGGAAAATAAGAAAAAAAAAATTTTTTAACCAAAAGGTGTGCTGTGTGTTTGGTGGGTTTGGAACTAATGGTGGTCTGTGGATGGCACTATTACTGGGGATCTGTGGATGACGGACACTGTTATGGGGGGGATCTGTGGATGACGGACACTGTTATGGGGGGGATCTGTGGATGACGGACACTGTTATGGGGGGGATCTGTGGATGACGGACACTGTTATGGGGGGGATCTGTGGATGACGGACACTGTTATGGGGGATCTGTGGATGATGGACACTGTTATGGGGGGATCTGTGGATGATGGACACTGTTATGGGGGGATCTGTGGCTGGCACTGTTATGGGGGGGATCTGTGGCTGGCACTGTTATGGGGGGGATCTGTGGCTGATTGGCCACTGTTATGGGGGGGGGATCTGTGGCTGGCACTGTTATGGGGGGGGATCTGTGGCTGGCACTGTTATGGGGGGGGGATCTGTGGCTGGCACTGTTATGGGGGGGGATCTGTGGCTGGCACTGTTATGGGGGGGGGATCTGTGGCTGGCACTGTTATGGGGGGGGATCTGTGGCTGGCACTGTTATGGGGGGGGGATCTGTGGCTGGCACTGTTATGGGGGGGATCTGTGGCTGGCACTGTTATGGGGGGGATCTGTGGCTGGCACTGTTATGGGGGGGGGATCTGTGGCTGGCACTGTTATGGGGGGGATCTGTGGCTGGCACTGTTATGGGGGGGATCTGTGGCTGGCACTGTTATGGGGGGGGGAATCTGTGGCTGGCACTGTTATGGGGGGGGATCTGTGGCTGGCACTGTTATGGGGGGGGATCTGTGGCTGGCACTGTTATGGGGGGATCTGTGGCTGGCACTGTTATGGGGGGGATCTGTGGCTGGCACTGTTATGGGGGGGGGATCTGTGGCTGGCACTGTTATGGGGGGGGGATCTGTGGCTGGCACTGTTATGGGGGGGGGATCTGTGGCTGGCACTGTTATGGGGGGGGGATCTGTGGCTGGCACTGTTATGGGGGGGATCTGTGGCTGGCACTGTTATGGGGGGGATCCCCCGCCGCTCCAGTATACTAATATAATATGTCTTATTCAATTAATATTAGATCTGTATTCAGCGCACTCTGTATGGAGGCTGACTGTAGGGTTCCACCCCAATAGATATAATAAAATCAACAGCAGCCTTGATTATCGATGCTATGGTACATTTATTGAAGATATGTTTTCACATGCGACAGTATAACGTTTCGGCATAAATGCCTTCGTCAGATACTACAGAAAAGAACCATTCAAGATCAAAATTAGACAAAAAGAACATAAAAAGTAAAATAACATAACCAGTGATCATATAAAAGTATTACATCAGGATCGTTATGGCATATGCATCACATGAGGCAGAAATATTGAAGACTCAGATCGTTCCGGCACGGAAGCTCCAGCTTGAGCTTGCCTTCATTCCTTGGCGCCATAGAATCCCACACTGCCTCTATAAATATGATACCAAGCTCCTACACCCATAGACGCCATTCTGGATTAGCATGCACAGTTCATGCACATCTCACCTGCGTCCCTTCACCTTGTTCTCTTCCTTCTCTGACTGCGGCATTGGTAAGTAGTAGCCACATCTGAAAAACATGTGTATATTATGTGGGCCTCTATATTCCTTAATACCTGATGAATAGCTAGTACATTGATTCTTCTGGACAGATTTTGTGACCGTCTCTCCTTACTTATATGGACTCCTCTGCTCTGCACTCCATGCAGTACTTGAATTATGGATTATGTATACTGTAACCAACGATCTGAGTCTTCAATATTTCTGCCTCATGTGATGCATATGCCATAACGATCCTGATGTAATCCTTTTATATGATCACTGGTTATGTTATTTTACTTTTTATGTTCTTTTTGTCTAATTTTGATCTTGAATTGTTCTTTTCTGTAGTATCTGACGAAGGCATTTATGCCGAAACGTTATACTGTCGCATGTGAAAACATATCTTCAATAAATGTACCATAGCATCGATAATCAAGGCTGTTATTCAATTAATAGTTATTAAATATGCCTCTTTATTCCTAATAGTACCTTAAATCCTAACCGCTTCAGTGCAATGCCGGCAGGCAGGCCGGGCGGCCAGCGCGTCACTCACTGACGTCACTTGCCTGCGCCGCCTGCTTCTTTCATAAAGTAGGCAGCGCAGGCACGTGACATCAGGGAGTTACGCTGCCGCCCGCCCTGCCCGGCCTGCATTGTACTGAAGAGCTTAGGATTTAAGGTACTATTAGGCATAAAGGGGCATATTTAATAACTATTAATTGAATATGACATATTATATTAATATACCGGAGGGGCAGGGCTATAGTACAGTGACTGCACCGCCCCGCCGCTATTGCCGGCCCCAGCTCCTCCAGTCCCTCCCCGAGTCCCCGCTCGCTTTACATCGCAGCTTGCGATGTAAAACTGACAGCATTCGCCGTATAAGACGCAGGGGCATTTCCCCCCCCCCCCCCATTTTGGGGGGAGAAAAAGTGCGTCTTATACGGCGAAAAATACGGTATTTTATTTAGAAGTTCTATATGTGATCACCTCCATTACTGCTTCTGCTAAGGGTTGTTTTGGGTAGGGATCGATCGATATTGATTTTTTTAGAACAGATACCGATATGGGGAGGGGGATCAGTGCCATCCACATATCCGCCATAACAGTGGCATTCACAATTTGTTTTAATATGGCCTTTGAACATACATTTTTCAAGTAAAATCATATAAACCCCCCCCTTTTTTTATTTTTATTTTTTTTGGTGTTTTTTCCTGATTTAATTGATTAAATTATCGACAACTAATCGATCATTCAAATAATCGTTAGCTGCAGCCCTACTCCTGTATATGAATTAATGAGAGAGTTATCTTCATTGGTGGCGCAGTGCCCCTCCTCCTCAGTGGCAGTTCCGATCTGAGCCCCAGCAGTGTAAGCCTGGGGCTCCTGGCTGACATGGTAACCGATCGGAGCCCCAGGCTTACACTGCTGGGGCTCAGATCGGTGCTGCCACTGAGGAGGAGGGGAGAGGGGACCCTGTGGCGACTGCCACCACAATAAAGATAACTCTCTCATTAATTCATATATAGGAGTAGGGCTGCAGCTAACGATTATTTGAATAATCGATTAGTTGTCGATAATTTCATCGATTAATCGGGGGAAAAACCACAAAAATGACACAAAAAAAAGGGGTTTATATGATTTTGCTTGAAAAATTATGTTCAAAGGCCATATTAAAACAAATTGTGGATGGCACTGTTATGGGGAGGGGGATCTGTGGATGGCACATATAGCATCCTATGCTATGTGTCATCGACAGATCTCCCCCATAGCAGTGTCATACACAGATCCCCCTCCCCATAACAGCCCTGACCCCGCCGCTCACAGCAGTATTCCTTAACCGGCAGTAACTTTTTTACTTTAAATCACTGCATCATCTTTTACCTTAAAATGAAACTCCAGTAACAGGCAGAGCGGGTGGTGGCGTAACGTCACTTACTCACGTGACGCGCCTGCTCCACCTACTTTATGAATGAAGCAGGCGGAGCATGCACGTCACGTGAGTAAGTAACGTTACGCCGCCGCCCGCTCTGCCTGTTACTGGACCTTCATTGTAAGGTAATAAAGATGCAGTGATCGAAAGTTCAAGGACCCGCAGGCATAGTGCCTGACCGCCCGCATAGCAACGAATCGGCCGATTATTCGATAACTGGATTCGTTGACAACGAATCCCATAATCGATAACGTCGATTAATCGTTGCAGCCCTATAGAGGAGGCGGGAGCTGGCTGCAGAATCACATAGCAGGCTTCCGACCTCTATGAGCAGTAGCGGCGATCTGTGGTAGTGAACCCCTCCTCGTGCCGCACCTGAGGGGTTAACTTCCGCGGATGCAGCTACCACTCATAGAGTTCGGGAGCAGGCTATGTGATTCTGCAGCGGGCTCCAGCCTCCTGTATATGAATTAATGAGATGGTTATCTTCATTGGTGGCCAGTGGCCATAGCCCCTCCCCTGCTCTTATCCTCTCTCCTCTCATTGGTAGCAGCAGCACAGGGGGAGGGAGACGCTGCTTCCTTCTTCCCTGTGCTGCTGAGAGAACACGGATCGCGCTGACAGCAGCGTGATCCGTGTTCCCGATTAGTTATCGGAATATCTTTTAACTTTCAAAATCCTGAATATCGGCTGATAATATCGTTAAAACCGATAATCGGTTGATCCTAGTTTCAGGTTTCAAACTTTCGATACCCAATCGATACAATACTGGGGATTTGTCTTTTTATCGATACTGCACAGCCAGTATCAGAGAATATGGACTGTGCTGCCGCTGCCTCCAATGAGGAGGGGAGGGGCTGTGGCCACTGCACCATTAATGATAACTAACATTTTAATATACAAGGCTACATGCACACGGCCGTTGTTTTGGTCCACATCAACATGTCCTATTCTTGTCCGCGCTTTGCGGACAAGAATAGGCATTTATATTGCCGGTGCCTGTTCCGTGAATTGCGTAAGGCAACGCGGGCGGCTTCCGTTTTTTGTGGATCCGCGGACAAGAATAGGCAGTAATTTTAATGGCTGTCCATGCCATTCAGCAACTTGCGGAACACACGGAAGCCATCTGTGTTTTGCGGATCCGCAATTTGCGGACCGCAAAACACACAACGGTCGTGTGCATATAGCCTAATCCTGGGGCTCCGATTTGGTTACCATGGCAGCCAGGACGCTAATGAAGCCCTGGCTGCCGTGAGCACAAAGCGCAGGGCAGCAGGGTGAGTGTGAGATCCTATTCACCCTAATAGAGCTCTATTAGGGTGAATAGACAAGGGATTAAAAGACCCCAGGTTCTAGCCTATATTTTAATAAATAAACTGTAAAAAAAGAAATTATATAGATCTTTGTGTGTTTTTTAAGTATACTTTACCTATAAAGTATATTTTACCTATGAGGTAAAGTATACTTTACTTTAAGTATATTTTACCTATGAAATATATAAATAAAAAATAAATTTTAAATATTACTTATCGCCACGTCCGAAAAGTCCAAGCTAATGGGATAGGACTGTTGTGTTTTTTTTTTGCATGGTATAGACCAGGGCTGGCCAACCTGTGGCTCTCCAGCTGTTGTAAAACTACAATTCCCACCATGCTTTGCTGTAGGCTAATACCTGTAGGCAGTCTGGGCATGCTGGGAGTTGTCGTTTTGCAACAGCTGGAGAGCCTCAGGTTGGCCAGCCCTGGTATAGACTATCGCAATACCTTTTTATGGTATCTAAACCAAAGCTAAATTTTGGTATCTAAACAACCCTAGCTTCTGCTATATTTTATGTGCACCCCCACAGAGCATATTATGCAAAGTTTGCCAGCACGTTCTATTAGTAAGTGTGATACCTTTCTCATTTTATGGTTTATGGCAACTATTTATTACAAGCTGATTGTTAGGCTACTTTCACACTCGCGTTTTGTGCGGATCCGTCTTGTATCTGCACAGACCAATAATGCAAACGCTTGTATCCATTAATAACGGATCAGTTTGCATTATTAATTTAAAAAAAAGTCTAAGTCAAAACAGATCCGTCTTGACTTACATTGAAAGTCAATGGGGGACGGATCTGTTTTCAATTGCACCATGTTGTGTCAGTGAAAAACGGATCCGTTCCCATTGACTTACATTGTAAGTCTAGACGGATCCATTTGGCTCTGCGTTTTGGTGACCATCTAAAAAAACGCAACTGAGACTAAATTCAGCCAAGTTGATGCATTCTGAACGGATCCTTATCCATTTAGAATGCATTGGGGCCTAACTGATCTGTTTTGGGCCGCTTGTGAGAGCCCTGAAACGGATCTCACAAGCGGACGCAGAAATGCCAGTGTGAAAGTAGCCTTAGTAATTGATCAGTATCCATATGTAAAATGAAAAAATGGGAATTTTCTGCACAGAATGAGCTATGTAACCACTGTGTGGATAAAATGTAACTATCGTGTGATACAGTATAATAAAGGTGCATATAAAATGCATATCTACATAATCTGTTAATCAATAAATCATCTCAAACAAACTAAATAAAATGTACTAAAATAGGAGAAATAAGAACTTGTGCTTGATAACCGGTCCCAGTCGGCGACAGTGGGTGTTTCGGGACATTTATCTGAACGATTGTCATCATCTTGGAGAGGTAGAGGGCAATATAATCACTATCTGTAGTATTTCTTAAAATGGTGATGTAAGGCTACTTTCACACTTGCGGCAGAGTGATCCGGCAATCTGCATGCAAACGGACAGCATTTCTAGACTGATGCGGATCCGTCTAACAAATGCATTGCAAGAATGGATCCGTCTCTCCGCTTGTCATACAGACAAATGCCCCCATTTAGCTTATTTTTTTCAATTTAGGCCTCACATCATTATTTTTTTTTTATGATTTTCATTTCTAATTTGCGGTGGGAATGGAAGGTACGTCTAAAGATTCATCAGCAGTTCTGCTCTTGTGTAAAACCCGGTGCACAAATAAACAAATGCTGAGCTTCTCTCCGCCCGTTCTTCTCTTTGATGTCCTGCCAATTACGGTAGGGTAGTCACATGAAGAAAGCTTAGCTTCAGGCTCGCCTCCTAATTGTTACACAAAGGCTTTTATTCTATAAGAATTTTAGAACAATCCGTTTCAGGCAGATTATTTAGCACCAAATGTGGGGACAAGGTTATTATTTGTAATTTCTGATGATTGATGTACTGTAATGTTGCAAAATTGCTTCAATTGATGATAAATTTGCCTCGGCAGTGTATGCCCTTGATATAGAAGTATGCTGTTTCCTTAGGAAGGATTACTTTGTGATATTCTAAAAGCTATAGCTTTTAAAACTGATGTCAGCCTTTGTCTTTACTTAAAGGGCATCTGTCAGCAGATTTGTATGTATGAAACTGGCTGACCGGTTACATGTGCGCTTGGCAACTGAAGACATCTGAGTTGGTTCCATGTTCGTATGCGCCCCCATTGCTGAGAAAAATGATGTTTTAATATATGCAAATGAGCCTCTAGGAGCGATGGGGGTGTTGCCATTACACCTCTGCTTTCTCTGTAACTACCGTACCTTCTGCACTGTGATTGACTTCAAGAGGTCAGGGCCAAACGTGATGATGAGTTCACTGCCTGGCCCTGTCAATCAAATTGGAGAGGATGCAGAGGTTGCAGAGAGCTGAGTCTCTAGGTGTAATGGCAACTCCCCCATTGCTCCTAGAGCCTCATTTGCATATATTAAAACATAATTTTCCTCAGCAATGGAGGAACATATGATCATGGGACCAACACAGATGACTTCAGCTGCCAAGCGCACATGCAACAGGTCTGCCAATTTCATAGGTACAAATCTGCTAACAGATGCCCTTTAATTGGATGAAGCAAGGGGCTATCCGTAAAAGCGTCAGTACACATTAAACTATTGTCAGACGACGCTGCTGTTTTCAACAGGACCATACAAAAATGAAGAGCTCCTGACATCATCTGTCGGTTGTAATAAAGTTCAGTACCTATTCCCCACTGGTGTATGGTAACTATTTTTGTCTTCTCTCCTCATAGAAAACACATACTTTTGGCACAAGCAAGCATGTGTGTCTATGGAGAACGCAGGAGAGATAGCTGCCAGCCCACAGCTATTATAGGCAGCTTAAAGGGGTGTTTTGGTTCTAGAAAGATATTCTCTTTGTAGAAGTAGAATAGCTCTATTTCCATCTGCATTGCCAATCTCCTTTGGCTGCTCTGTCATAGCATTACATGCCGCAGTCTCCTCCACAGTATAGGGAGGAGCGACCTTTATACCATCGCTCTTCCCTACACTGGATCTTTGTTTGCCGGCAGCAGATCATGATTAGACACCACGATCTGTCGCCTGCAAACAATGATTTTTAAACCTGTTGAAAGATTTGGATTGCCGGACGGGCAAGCGTTGCTAGATCATCGCTAATCATCGTGGCGTTCATAGCAACGCTCATTAGCAATCATTTGGGAGACAATCTGCCTGTCTAATACAGCCTTTAGATCAGGGGTGCACAACCTGCAGCCCGGGGGCCCCAACATTCCCCCAACCATCTGGTAACAGACATATATGTCTGTGTCTTGTGGCTGCTTAAATGTATTCATGTATTCTTTCATTAGATGGGAGATTTGTAACTAGACATTAATGGTATATGTTCAATATGCCATAAATACAGTATTTCAGTTAATACCCCTTTAAATTTAATTTCCGGCCCTTGACGTTGGTTCAGTCTGACAATGTGGCCCCCACCTAGAAAACGTTGTATACCCCTGCTTTAGATTTATGTTGGCCAGGCCTGTTTTATTGTATGGGATTCTTCTGGCTCTCCCCTGATGGCAGATATCAGGGGTGATAAAGATTGGGCAGTTGCATTTCATTTGTCCCAATCCTTTTGTTTGTGGTGAGATAAGCTGCTGCCATAAAGTCTGGCAGTGGCTTCCTCCCCCTCTTCCTACTGAGAACAGATGCTGGAAAAGCTTATGTATGAGGAGATTGGGAGTGATAGCTGTCGGAGGACAGGTATCTTGTGTATATGGCCAGTTGTGTAGCCAGCTTTACGGTCCGAGAAGCAGCTGTCTTTTGGAGGCTTCCTCCGTGCACCTTAGTTGGCACAATGCAGACACTAAGGGCTCATTCAGACCGCCGTATGCTGTCTGCAAAAATGTGGATCTGTTTTTTGGCGGATTAGATGCAGACCTATTCACTTCCATGGGGTCCCTTTCTTCCGTTCTACAGCTCTGCAAAACAAATAAAACATGTCCTATATTTGTCAGTGAAAATCAGAATGTGGCCCCATTGAAGTCTATGGCTCCGCAAAAATGTGTAATGCAATTTATTTTGCGAACATGCTCAACTATCCGCAAAACAAAAAAAAATCATATCAAATGCGATGAGAAGTGCTCATTATGTGTAATATTTGGCCTGGACGGAGAAATCGGATGTATGGGCACCCTCGGATCTTTCAGAAGAGCAATTTGAACTCCTCTGTCTTCCAACCAGTTTTTCTCACATACCCGTTCACTTCAATAAAGCTTACCTGAGACTGGAGCTGTGATTATTATTATTTGTTTTCTGCACAGCGATGGAAAATCCCCCAAATGAATCGGCCAATTGGCTATCATGGGTCAGTATTCACTCTGTTTTACTTTCTGTTAAAGTTCCGCTTGCTTTCCTTGCCGGGAATAGTACTAGGCGTGTCTGGCAGCCACGCACATTCTCCTTTTCATAGGAAGAACATGGCCCTTTTGGGTAGCGGATTACTGACTGTACCCTAGTAAGTACTTAAAACTTATCTTTATAAATGAATCCAGTACATGAAACAAATCTCAATGGAATACACCAAAGTCTTGCCTTTTTAATATTGTGCAAGTTAATTAAATGAGTGTTCGTAGCTTGGCAGTACTGCACGTCGGAGCTTGCACAGATGGAGGAGTGTTATTGAAGCATGGCATAACCTGGTGCTTGGCACATGGACCCTCTCATGTACTTGTGTATATACGGAGTTGGGGGAGCAGTTTGCCTGTTCTGCTCTGTGCTGGATCCTTCAGTTCAGTGCTTTATATGCATTTACTTGCACCTAGAGAGTCCCTCTGCCACCCAGCTTGGCAAATTAAGGTGTCCTGCACATTGCTTTGCAGTAATGTCTTATTCTAGAGTCTCTAGATGTGTTTCACATATACATTTAGAAAAAAAAAGAAAAAATAGCTGTTAGGGCTCATGCACACAAATGTATTTTCTTAACGCTTCCTTTTTTTTTTTTTTTTTTTTGGTGCATGTCCTATTATTGTCCGCAAATCACAGTCCGAGGGCCCCTATTCAAGTCAATGGGTCCGCGAAAAATACGGCATGCACACGGAACACGTCCATAGGTCATCCGTATTTTGCTGATCCATACTGTAGAAATACTATGCCCAGCCCATATTGCTCATGTGTTTGGTGATTAATAAGTTACTCTTTCCGATCTGCAAAAAACGGATCGCATACAAATGTTTTGTGGAATAACAGAAGAGGACTTAAATCGGAGAGAAAAAAAACCTCAGATACTGGTCAACGGATCCGTGAAAAACGGACCGCAAAACAACGGTCATGTGCATGAGCCCTTAAAGAGGACCTTTCACCGATCCTGACATTGTGAACTAAGTATACAGACATAGAGAGCGGCGCCCGGGGATCTCACTGCACGTACTATTATCCCTGGGCGCCGCTCCGTTCTCCTGCTATGCCCTCCGGTATCTTCGTTCACTAAGTTATAGTAGGCGGAGTCTGACCTTGTTCTGCTGTAGCGCTGGCCAATCGCAGCGCAGAGCTCACAGCCTGGGAGGTTATTTTCTCCCAGGCTGTGAGCTCTGCGATGCGATTGGCCAGCGCTATAGCAGAACAAGGTCAGACTCCGCCTACTATAACTTAGTGACCGGAGATACCGGAGGGCATAGCGGGAGAACGGAGCGGCACACAGGGATAATAGTAAGTGCAGTGAGATCCCCGGGTGCCGCTCTACATGTCTGTATACTTAGTTCACAATGTCAGGATCGGTGAAAGGTCCTCTTTAAGCAGCAGTTTGTAAGTGTACTAAATAGTTGAATATCTAATATTCTTGACGCATAGGCCCATAGTCTTACTGTATATAAACTCTTCACCACTAAGACCATGGGCACATACAGTGGATATTATAACAGGCAGTCCGTGGCTGTTTGCAAAATCTGGGACGAAATCTGCAAAAAAAAATCCACAGATTTTTCCAACAGCTTGGGAGTTAGCTAAAATTTGTAATTAGGTTTTACTTACAGTTTAATCGACATATTTCCGGTTGGTTGCGTGATCTTTTTTGAAAAAAAAAAACAAAAAAACAGGAGGTGCTGTCATCAGTTTACAGAAGCTGGTAAGTTGCCACTTTTTATTGATTAAAACTGCTGACAAAATGACAGGCGTTTTGAATTTCCTTTTGTCGTTTTTGCAAAATGCTTCCCGCAGCAAAATATGTAGATGCAAATATCACTTTAGCCAGGGCTACACTGGTCGCAGCCAGGTTCTCAGAGTTGCGGTGATCCCATAGTAATGAATGGGATTGCCACATGAGTTTCAAGAACTGACGGATTTCTTGCGACTGGCGTGGCGATCCTGACTGTGACCAGTGTCGCCATGTAGCCCTAGCTTGAAATAACATGAATGATCAGCCTATTGCTGTGCCGCCGCCTTTTACTTTTATCGCCAATTTTATGCTTTGGGTGCCATTTGCTGTGCTTCAAGTATGTGCTTTTAGAGTGGTTCTTTGGGGACATAAAAAGCTATCCTGATTTCAGTGCAGGTCCTGGAAGCTTCACTTCTATGTTCACTCCGACACAGGCAGAGATCTTCTTCCTTTTATGTCTGTAACGTGATGAAGGGGGCGGTCTGGCTCAGTTTTTTTTAGCTAAACCAGCCCTCTTCAGGTGTGGGTGATGTAGAGGTATTAAAGGAGGCTGGTGTTGCTAATGAACAGCCAGCCGCCTCCACAATATCACCCAGTTAATCGCTGGCCTCGGGTCACATGTGGAACAGCATGTGTGACATTCTAGTGATATGCCATCGTATGACTGCTGAGGCCAGTGATTGGCCACAGCGGTCATGGGACCAAGCCTTTTCCAGTCTAGAAGGTTACAGGTTACTACCATTGGGGTTGGCCACAGGTTACTACCATTGGGGTTGTCTGCTCCTAGGCTGACATACCTTTTTAAAGCTGGACATGCACATTAGATAAATGTTAGCTAAACCCGGGCCATTTCGGTGGTACCAAGCAACCATCTTTATGTGTATGTGGACATCCTGATTCTATATCAGTGGCAGATGTGGGAGGAGAGAGGGAGTGGGCAGCTAAATCTCAGCAGGCCCGATTCTTTTGTTCTCGGGGAACAGAAACAATCCAACAGCAGTATTGGCAGTGGCTATTTTGGTCGACACATCTGTAAAGTGTATTACCAACTTGTGCCTACTGTATTTGAGCTTTCATCAGGTACTCCAATTTCCTCCCCAGATGCCAAAAAAGAGAGCTGGGGACATTAGATTGGGAATGGGGGCTGATGTGATGATGGATAATATGACTGTGTGTGTCTGTATGGTGATACAGATTGTGTTGACCACAAATAATAAAATAATATTCATAAATAAATTTTTGCTGAAGACATGGATGCCAGGCAGTCATGGACTATTCTTTAGAGGAGGTCTCCCCATTTTGTCCATTCTTGTGCATGATGTGCATAAGAAAGCAGTATCTTCCTTTCATAGAACCGTACATGGAAAATTACGTTTCATAGAACCATACATGGAAAACTGCTTGGCATTTATTCTGTTAGAAAGGGGAGGTGTCCTCATAATGCTGTGCAATCTTGTCGGTAAACTAGGACTGTGGTAGGCCTCCTTTTTACCGTATTCTTTTTTTTCTTTAGTGAACAGTTACAATGATCTGTGTAGAAAAGTAAAAGAAACAACCTAAGAACATAAATTTTCTTCACTTAGAGGTTCACTTTAATTGTGTTTCAAATAGCTCATTAAAATCAAGAAGAATGGAAGGAAAAGATGGGCCCTAATGTGTGTAATCAGCCCAGGAGAACAAATTGTTTCTCGCTTTAATGTTCCTTTCTTATAGGACACAATTATTCGGCTTAAGATTGCACATGTACACAGACGGGGATAATACAGGAAGGCTCATTCTATCATTGCCAAGGGCTCAACCAGAGTGAAAACCGGATGACTTAAAGCCCATTTACAGGGAGTGATGGCTAATTGGCTAGCACATAGAGATTGCGACTTCTACTATTTACCGTAAATGTATACAGGCATCTTAAATCAGCTTTGTGGACAGATCCAGAACTATTCTCTATCTGGCACATGCACAGACCCCTGAATCCACCACATTCGCGCATGCGCCAAGGAGAATAGTTCTTGTCTTGTCCACTGCTCCTCCCCTTTAATTAAGGTAGGTTTGCAGATCCTGTAGGGTCCTGAGAACCCAGCTAAAGAGTGTTTCAGCCACAACCATTTATCTCAAAACCATGGTGTAAGTGAAGAATGTTAAATCGGCAGAGGTCCCTACTGCCCTTTATTAAAACATTTCTGGTAGTGCTCCTTGGCTATTGCAGTTAATCTAAGTTGGCTGTCCTTTATTATGGGATCTGAACTGTGCATGCGCCAATTGTACTATTGCCAGCGCATGGGCGACATTTCAGGGCTAGACTGCTAAGCAGTGAGGCCCTGTTAATCAGGTGGGGTAGAGACATTCGGCAAAGGAGAGGAGGAGGTGACGTGGTGCTGAGGGGCTAAACCAGCCCCTCTGTGCTCCAAGCACCTAATTTGCATAATAAGTGAATTCCTCTGCTATGGAACATGCATATAGGTTTGATCATTGTAACAGATTCTATTTAAAGTTAATTAGCAGAATGTCAGTCATCACAGAAAGGGATGAGGGGAGTGCTCCTCTCATGAATACACCAGTCTTATAACTATGAGACTGCCGTCATCCCTCAGCGCTACTGAGACAAATGACGAACCCCACCATCTTAAAAAACAACACCCTACTAAGTTCATACGTTGAGGCATACTGCAAATGCACCAGAATTCTGATTAAGGCTAGGTTCACAGGTTCACATCTGCAGCGGAGGTTATGCAGCGGTATTCTGTCCTGCAAAATGCTGATATCCGTGCCAGAAACGCAATGTGACCCCATTATAGTAAAGGGGATACGGCGGTGTCCTGCCTATGCCGGTTGCTGGATCAATACTGGAATTTCGGCACGTATGTAAACTTAGCCTCAGGTTGAGATAGAATTGGGGTGCAAATGCCTATCTTTCATCATGTTTATTAGGAGGTGTCTAACAAGGGGTGTGGCCTAATATGCCACACTACGCCAGAATTTTGGCACCAAATACTGATGCAAAGTAAGTCGGCTAATAGGTGGTATAAACTATTTATCATCCAGTATTGGCCACTGTGATAAATCTGTGTCTAAATTTTAGACAGTATTGGTAAATCTAACCCACTTGGAGAGCCTTCATTTAGTGTGATTTGTAGAAGGCACACACATGTACATGTACGAGTGAGGTGCCCAAGTGTCCTGCTCAAGGTCAACAGTGTCCTTCTCTTATGTGAGGAGTCTACGGCGTCCTTAGGATTATTAATAGTGTTTATCTCACAGTAGCAGTTGTAGGAAACCTACACTCTGGATACTTCCCAGTGGTTCTCATGACTTAGTTTTGCCAACAAATATGGACTGGGCCTGCTCCAGCATGTACAGAAACTTATTCTCGCACCGGTCCCATCTGGAACCTGTTTTGTGCATGAGGCTAACATGTTCAGATAGATATTTTAAAGGGCAATTCTACATTGGTATCTCTTTAGTCATAAAGGCATGTTACAAAATAACAATACTGACCTAACCATCTCAACATGGAGGCTTTCCCCCTGGAGTGGAAAGTTACAGAAACAATGTAACACCGCTTTCTTGACTGTTTCCATAATTACAACAACTGCAGCTAGGCTGAAGAAGGTGGCGGTGGAACCAGATATAGATAGAGGTGTTGCGACTGCATCTTTTTTTGTTATATTTTGTGGATGGGATGGGAATACCCCTTTTAAATACTGTATTAATTACAGAAGCACCCAAACCCATTTTGACTCTGGTCAGAGGTCTTTGTAACACTGCGGTCAATATACAAAGTTGTTGACCTCTCTGTGTCATTTTGGAAAGTATGAGGTGGGATCCCCCATCAAGTGGCAGAATCTGCTTAATGAGTTGGTACCAATTGTGCGGCATAAATGTTACTTGGTCTGATGCTTCTTAAAGGGTATGTGCAGCCTAAATATTATTATGCTAGTGTAATCATGTTGGATGTGGAGGGACATGGGATAGGGAGGAAAAGGAAATGCATGCATTTGGGCCACTAAATTATAGTCTGTTAAGGATCTGATGACTATGGTGATCTCACAAGTTGGTTTCAATCAGTCTAACATTCATTTATCTATCTGGGGTAGAGATTTTAGATTTTAAACTTATGAAGAATAGGACATCAAAGGACTTTGCTGTTTTAACAGTGATAGCTGCTCTGTGCTCATAGACCACAATGGTCAAAAGATAGACTTAAATTGGAGAGTTTTCCTGACATGTTCTGTGACCTGTGCAATCGGCATCTGGGGGCTTCCAACCAATCCCCTCAAAGGTGGTATTTATAAATGGATACCGATACTTTATAGTTCAGTTAAAGTAGTTATCCTGGAAAAGATAATGATGACTTGGGTCATCATTATCACATCTGCGGGGATCCAAGTCCCAGCACCCCCGTCAATCAGCTGTTTCAGGGAGCGGCTGTGCTCACCGAGGCTATGGTGAACGCTGCAGACTCCGAGCAGCTTTCCAAGGATAGTGCTGTATATCGTATAGTGGCAGTGCTTGGTACTTCAGATCTGCCCCGTTGACTTGACTGGGGCTAAGCTGCAACTAACAGCTGATTGGCGGGGGTCCCAGGTGTCGTACCCCCCGCAGATTTGATACTGATGACTGACCTAGTTTTGATCGACTTGTTCTGTCACTTCGTTTTAATGCTGTACCTGTCTGCATTCAGCAGTAAAATGTATTGCCTTTGTGGAGGCAAAATTTGTATCGCCCAAATTCTCGCTGGACTTCGGTGACTGAATTGGTAATCACTTCTTTAAAAATATTTTTAATTATGGCCACCCCTACCCTATGTTCCCCTTTGGTGTGAGTTTGTGACTTTTTTTTTCTTTTTCTTTACACCAGTTGTTTGGCCTATGGGATTTGATAAATCTTTCTATATCATGTCACTAATGGAAGTCATCGGTAGTTTATGCTTGTCTTCCATTAGACTAGATGTAAGTCATAGCAGTCCATTGTACTAAATGATTGTGCATCATTCTTTCCTATGCATTGTTCTTTCCTTCACTCTGCTCTGATCTTGCAATTTCTGTTCTGCAACAGCACATAACTACATTACCAGCTGAACAGAAGTCCTATTGTCTGTTATATCGGAGAAGCCTCTTATGTAGTCTGGCCTGAAATACAGATAGAACAAGTCTGTTCAGCTTATCAAATAGGCTCAAATACCAATATTCATGTTCACTATAAGCATTAGTCATCTGATCCAAGGTAGGACAATGACATTTATTACTGAGAATAGTAGTATAATAAGTACATATCTGTATGACGCACAAATGTCGTCATGTACTTGCATCGTCTAACCAGAGTCTGAGTAATGTCACCAATACTCCAAATTCAGAAATAGACAACCAGCTGCATCTTGGCAGGTGATGTAGCATGTTGGTTCTCCATTACATTTTTCTCCAGAACAGTTCTGAAGGTGGGCCCTGACATTTGGGGCTCTTAGAAATAAATATTGTTGGAAACATTGGTAGCTAAAAACCAGGGTGTTGAGTGCTCGAAAGAGATCCTGCATGTGACCATTAGGCAGTGTAGTATGTTTATGCTGGGTAATTTGTTACCTGGTTTCCCTTTTATTTCCTATAGATATTTCTTTGTGCCCTTGCTGTATTTTAGGCTGGGTTTTCATTGTGTTTTACCCTTCCTCAAGGTTTTAATTGGGGGTAAAGGCCCGAATACCGAAAAGGGTATACAGAAGTATATTGTGAAAGGTACATTTACTTCAGTTGGTTAAACGCAGTTCAAAGGATTCATTGGACAACGTTTGACCTGCTTTCCATTTCTTTCTGACTTTTTCTCTTTACAGAATATTGTGGCAGGCTGATGCTAAAACTGCGTGAACCAGCCTTATAGTACATAAAAAATTCTTGTAATTATTTTAATCTCTTGCAGGGACTGGTAACACTGTGGTAATAATGGTTGGGTACCCAAAAGGAATGGATATCATGGAGCTTCTGAGGAGAAACATACCAGTAAAGATGATCATCACTGTGGGAACCAGACATGTTCAGGAATTCATCAGTGGTCAGTCAGTGGTGTTTGTGGCCATTGCCTTCATCACAATGATGATTATATCTCTGGCCTGGTTAATATTCTACTATATCCAACGCTTCCTATATACCGGAGCTCAGTATGGAAATCAGGTGATTTTATAACTGACATTCAGTTGGGCATGTCTGATTATTCTTTTCTTCAATATCTGCTGTTAGGAGATGGTCAGGTGGTCCCCACACAAATTAGATTATCGTTGATTCCACTGAAATTAGAAGGTTCAACCAAGATTTATCTAATGTATGTGGTCAACTTTAGTCATACTTAGTGTGGCTACGTTGGGCTGGTCGATCATGGTTTTCTTCTGATTAGCCTGGAAATGCCCCCAACCTATACAGTGGTCCCTCAAGTTACAATATTAATTGGTTCCAGGACGACTATTCTATGTTTTAAACCATTGTAAGTTAAGTAATCGGTTCCAAAGCCCCAAGATAAGAGAAAATAAAGCTTTAAAGGGACACTGACAGGCCGTTAGAGCATATAAAGTGACATATATTCTTCTATTGGTCTTAATATGCTTAATTAAACTATATCATTATCACCCCTCACTGCCTTTCCATTACTTATAAAAAGTGTTTTTATCAATATGCAAATTACCTTACTTTGTGCCCATGGGGCTGTCCATCATTCAGTTGTGTGCCCAGCCACGCCCCAACTGCCATCTCCTAGTGCCGCCCAGCTCATTAGTATTCAGTGCACTAGGCGGCTTTTTTTTCTCCCGACGCTGCGAAATCCCATGCATGCCCAGGCACTAGGAGATGGCAGTTGGGGCGTGGCTGGGCACACAACTGAATGAGGGACAGCCCCATGGGCACAAAGTAAGGTAATTTGCATATTGATAAAAACACTTTTTATAAGTAATGGAAAGGCAGTGAGGGGTGATAATGATATAGTTTAATTAAGCATATTAAGACCAATAGAAGAATTATATGGCACTTTATATGCTCTAACGGCCTGTCGGTGTCCCTTTAAGAAAAAGAAGCAGATAACTAAAACAGATAAAACAAGTCCTCACATATAACAGTCAGGAATAGCTGCTAACCAACAACTAATACAGCCATTTACCAGAGAAGTGTCCTTGATTGGTTGGATCTGAGTCAGAGACATTGTATGTTAAGTCTAGTTTCAACTTACAATGGGTCAGAAAAGATCATTGTATGTTGAAGAAAAAAAAATAAAAAAATATATATATATATATATATATATATATATATACACACAGTACAGACCAAAAGTTTGGACACACCTTCTCATTCAAAGAGTTTTCTTTATTTTCATGACTATGAAAATTGTAGATTCACACTGAAGGCATCAAAACTATGAATTAACACATGTGGAATTATATACATAACAAAAAAGTGTGAAACAACTGAAACTATGTCATATTCTAGGTTCTTCAAAGTAGCCACCTTTTGCTTTGATTACTGCTTTGCACACTCTTGCCATTCTCTTGATGAGCTTCAAGAGGTAGTCACCTGAAATGGTTTTCACTTCACAGGTGTGCCCTGTCAGGTTTAATAAGTGGGATGTCTTGCCTTATAAATGGGGTTGGGACCATAAGTTGCGTTGTGGAGAAGACAGGTGGATACAAAGCTGATAGTCCTACTGAATAGACTGTTAGCTGCTTTTTTCTTGCCATAATACAAATTCTAAGTAAAGAAAAATGAGTGGCCATCATTACTTTAAGAAATGAAGGTCATTCAGTCCGAAAAATTGGGAAAACTTTGAAAGTGTCCCCAAGTGCAGTCACAAAAACCATCAAGCGCTACAAAGAAACTGGCTCACATGCGGACCGCCCTAGGAAAGGAAGACCAAGAGCCACCTCTGCTGTGGAGGATAAGTTCATCCGAGTCACCAGCCTCAGAAATCGCAGGTTAACAGCAGCTCGGATTAGAGACCAGGTCAATGCCACACAGAGTTCTAGCAGCAGACACATCTCTAGAACAACTGTTAAGAGGAGACTGTGTGAATCAGGCCTTTATGGTAGAATATCTGCTAGGAAACCACTGCTAAGGACAGGCAGCAAGCAGAAGAGACTTGTTTGGGCTAAAGAACACAAGGAATGGACATTAGACCAGTAGAAATCTGTGCTTTGGTCTGATGAGTCCAAATTTGAGATCTTCGGTTCCAACCTTCGTGTCTTTGTGCGACGCAGAAAAGGTGAACAGATGGACTCTACATGCCTGGTTCCCACCGTGAAGCATGGAGGAGGAGGTGTGATGGTGTGGGGGTGCTTTGCTGGTGACACTGTTGGGGATTTATTCAAAATTGAAGGCATACTGAACCAGCATGGCTACCACAGCATCTTGCAGCGCATGCTATTTCATCCGGTTTGCGTTTAGTTGGACCATCATTTATTTTTCAACAGGACAATGACCCCAAACACACCTCCAGGCTGTGTAAGGGGTATTTGACCATGAAGGAGAGTGATGGGGTGCTGCGCCAGATGACCTGGCCTCCACAGTAACCAGACCTGAACCCAATCGAGATGGTTTGGGGTGAGCTGGACCACAGAGTGAAGGCAAAAGGGCCAACAAGTGCCAAGCATCTCTGGGAACTCCTTCAAGACTGTTGGAAGACCATTTCAGGTGACTACCTCTTGAAGCTCATCAAGAGAATGCCAAGAGTGTGCAAAGCAGTAATCAAAGCAAAAGGTGGCTACTTTGAAGAACCTAGAATATGACATATTTTCAGTTGTTTCACACTTTTTTGTTATGTATATAATTCCACATGTGTTAATTCATAGTTTTGATTAGGAACACCATACTAATACGGTGTTGGGTCTCCTATTCCTGCACAGTCCCATCCTGTACCCCCTCCTTGCTCACTATACTTTGTGAGCATATTTACAGTGAAATAAAGTTTATTAGAAATAAAAAGAATCTGCAGTGCCCTCCTGAAGTTAACAGTCTGCGGTTCTCCTCTAGTAACATGGATTAGAAGTACTATACAGTCATTCGAGGCGGTGGAATTGCTTGCAGGGCTGTACAGTTCACTACGGGACATGGCAGACTGTTACCTGACATGGCTCATACACTTAAGGTGCTGGAGTCTTCCAAGAAGACTATGTTCTACCTAGGACTTCTTGTAGCTGCCCCTGAAAGACAGGTTGATAGACAAGAAGGAACTTCTACCAGGCAACATAGACAAGATAACAAGCCTTTAGGGTTCTTATCCCTGCCTCCTCCTCTGCACAGCCCGACACAGAGAATGCAGTCTGATATTGAGGAAGCAGGTGTTTCAAGAGCAGCCAATGGACCGTCCCTTAAACACAGCCAAGGAGATCTGCTGCTGATTTCCTGTAGCTGTAGACTTTATACTCCTGTTTCAGTCCTGATTCTCTGTCCAGGGGCTCCTGTTGCTTTTTTTTATCTCCCCAGGAAGCTCCATACAATGGCCATCTACATTATTGGAGCTTCTCCAGGCGGCATAAAAACCAACTGATGTCCCCAGACTGTTTTGAAGGTCTTGCTTTGAGACACCATTGACTGTCGTGCCCCATTTGAGGACTGCAGGAAGAGACTCTGGCGATATTAGCAATATGAGCTAATGGTCTTTGTGGGTCATGGTTTAGAACTTTAGACTGAACAATCAAAGAGCCAAGGTATCCCTTCAACCAGCAACAATCCCTTCATATAAATAGAGAACGAGTCTGGTGAGGTGCTATCCCGGTTTATTTTCTAGGGTCTGCAGTTGGTGCGCACAGATAGAAAAGGTCTTATAATCGAATTTTATTTTGTTGTTTTGGTAATGTATCCCACTGTGTTCCAATAAATCTTTCCTGCATATACCTCCGATGTGGGCTACATAATGTGTTGTGAACAGTGCCTAAACTGGAATTTTCAATTGTTCTTATTCCTATATCGGCAACCATGTGCAGGTATATTTAGTTATATTAAGATATTTATAATGTGATTTACTGACACACATTTTGTGTGCTTTGTTTCAAAGGGAAATCGGAAAGAAACTAAAAAAGCCATCAGCCAACTTCAGCTGCACAGAGTAAAGAGAGGAGAGAAGGTAAAAAAATATATAATTCAAATGGCGTGATATGGGAATTATTTATTTAAATTTGTTTTCAATATCTGATTGCAGATTTATTTTCATTTTTTCTGAACATGATTATGGGGGCAGCCATCTGGTCTGATCTGTTAAAGGGGTTATCCAAGACTTTATAAAGACCTCAGAGTGTCCAACCTGCAGTGGGGTTCCCGCTCCTGGGTTACAGCTCCATTTTATTGTTACCTGGCTGTCTCTGTAGCTCAACATCCTGTAGACGGGGGCCACGTGACTACTGCAGGCAGTCACTGGCCGCAGCAGTGACCTGTCACCCGTGCGGCACCTGACCCAGTGGCATTTATGAAGTTCTGCTGCGTTCATGTCTTATTCTTTTTTTAAGCCAAGCTGTTATGGGGTATTATCTTGTCTTTCTAGAGGAACTTTCTGAAGTGGAATGTCATCAAATCTGATGACAAATGAGTGGGACATACTCATACTCCATCCACCCGCAGCAGAAAAATCTGCACAGGATAATAACTGCCGCATATTTTAAAAGCTGCGCTATACTTGTTATTTGTGCAGATTCCACATGGAAAAATCTTGACTTTGCTCTATTGTAATGAGAATAGGGGTAATCCTTCTGTGGATCCGCTTGCACATAGGTCTAGACTAAGCCTGAACATAAACCTATACAAAAACTCTATAATAGGGAAAAAGTAAGCAGGACTCAAAACCTTGCCTATAACATATATGTGTAGACATAAATCATGTAAAATGGGGACAAAACGTCTAGTTATGAAACAATATCCACAAATGGCGTACTGAGTGTGGATCCCAAAGCACCCACATAACTCCCACAAAAGATGGAATTACATGTACATAACACAAAGGTAGATAAGCCTGTACCAATCCAACCAATATCAGGAAATAATATCAGATCTACATAGCAAACCTTATGCTACAAAGGGAATGATGGAACATACCCACTCAAAGGGTTAACCACCCCTAAGTCGCTGTAGGACCAGGAGAAACATAAAGGGGGGGAACTAATAAATATAACAAAAACAGAGTTCAGAACAATAACCAAACTGTGGACATGTTTGAGGAAGCATGGTGCAGGGGGTCCATGAACATACCTCGACAGCGCGTTTTGCCTTGGCTTTTTCATTCTCCTGCTTCAGTTATCATAACTTGAGTGGGAGTCATCATTCCTTTTTATGGGCTAAATTTCATTCACAGAAGAGATTCAGATGGGAACTTCAGAATTTCATGAAAGTTCAATTCAACTACAATACAGCAGAGAAAATTAAGCATAAAACAATTCAGGGGCATAGCTATAGAGGAAGCGGGGAAGCAGCTGCTTTGGGGCCCAAACTCAAAAGGGGCCTACCAAGGAGAAGGACAAAAAGATTTGGTTAGGGCCCCCTGACCACAGTGACATTAGGGCCGTCTTTTAATATTGATTTGACCCTTAGCCAGAGGGAGAACAAAAGTGCTGCTGCCACATTCATGGGTCCATACTTTATTAACTAAGTAGCAGGACATGTAGGGCATACATGGGGGATGTCCCTGCATTTACTATTATTTCTGGACACTGCTCCGTTGCGCTGCTGTGGCACCCGTTACATTCTCCCACTCTGTATGCTAAGTAACAGCAGCCCAGAACGTCACAGCCAGGGAGTAGGAGTTTTTTTTTTTTTTTTTTCTCCCTGGCTGTGTCGTTCTGCGCTGTGTTCTCTAGTGAGAAGGAACGCCCGGGGAGGGAAGCTGATGTCTCCTCCCTAGTGTTCCGATGCTAGTGATTAACGTTCAGCGCGGGACAAGGTAATGGGGGCTAGAACCACGCAAAGGAGTGGCACCCAGAAGTGCAAGAACATCCCCCATGTATGCCCTAAATGTCCTAAAGTATGGACCCATGAAAGGTCCTCCAGTGGCCAGCGCGGGGCTCAAGAGGCAGTTTCCTTGGGCCCCCCAGGAGCAAGTGGATCTGGGGCAGCTGCCCCTTTTGCCCCACGTTAAAGACGGCCCTGAGTGACAGTGTATGTATGTATGTATGTATGTGTGTGTGTGTATGTATGTATGTGTGTGGATTTCTCATTAATGCAATTTATCTAGTCAACCAATCACATGGCAGTTGCTTCAATGCATGTAGGGTTGTGGTCCTGGTCAAGACAATCTCATGAACTCCAAACTGAATGTCAGAATGGGAAAGAAAGGTGATTTAAGCAATTCTGAGCGTGGCATGGTTGTTAGTGCCAGACAGACCGGTCTGAGTACTTCACAATCTGCTCAGTTACTGGGATTTTCACGCACAACCATTTCTAGGGTTTACAAAGAATTGTGTGAAAAGGGAAAAACATCCAGTATGCGGCAGTCCTGTGGGCGAAAATGCCTTGTTGATGCTAGAGGTCAGAGGAGAATGGGACGACTGATTCAAGCTGATAGAAGAGCAACGTTGACTGAAATAACCACTCGTTACAACCGAGGTATGCAGCAAAACATTTGTGAAGCCACAACACGCACAACCTTGAGGCGGATGGGCTACAACAGCAGAAGACCCCACCAGGTACCACTCATCTCCACTACAAATAGGAAAAAGAGGCTACTATTTGCACAAGCTCACCAAAATTGGACTGTTGAAGACTGGAAAAATGTTGCCTGGTCTGATGAGTCTCGATTTCTGTTGAGACATTCAAATAGTAGAGTCCGAATTTGGCGTAAACAGAATGAGAACATGTATCCATCATGCCTTGTTACCACTGTGCAGGCTGGTGGTGGTGGTGTAATGGTGTGGGGGATGTTTTCTGGGCACACTTTAGGCCCCTTAGTGCCAATTAGCCATCGTTTAAATGCCACAGGCTACCTGAGCATTGTTTCTGACCATGTCCATCTCTTCATAACCACCATGTACCCATCCTCTGATGGCTACTTCCAGCAGGATAATGCACCATGTCACAAAGCTCGACTCATTTCAGATTGGTTTCTTGAACATGACAATGAGTTCACTATACTAAAATGGCCCCCACAGTCACCAGATCTCAACCCAATAGAGCATCTTTGGGATGTGGTGGAACGGGAGCTTCGTGCCCTGGATGTGCATCCCTCAAATCTCCATCAACTGCAAGATGCTATCCTATCAATATGGGCCAACATTTCTAAAGAATGCTATCAGCACCTTGTTGAATCAATGCCACGTAGAATTAAGGCAGTTCTGAAGGCAAAAGTGGCTTTAACACCGTATTAGTATGGTGTTCCTAATAATTCTTTAGGCGAGTGTGTATGTACATACATACATACATACTCGCCTAAAGAATTATTAGGAACACCATACTAATACGGTGTTAAACCCCCTTTTGCCTTCAGAACTGCCTTAATTCTACGTGGCATTGATTCAACAAGGTGCTGATAGCATTCTTTAGAAATGTTGGCCCATATTGATTGGATAGTATCTTGCAGTTGATGGAGATTTGAGGGATGCACATCCAGGGCACGAAGCTCCCGTTCCACCACATCCCAAAGATGCTCTATTGGGTTGAGATCTGGTGACTGTGGGGCCATTTTAGTACAGTGAACTCATTGTCATGTTCAAGAAACCAATTTAGATTGGTTTGGCAGTTCAGGAGATTGTCTTGACCAGGACCACAACCCCACATGCATTGAAGCAACTGCCATGTGATTGGTTGACTAGATAATCGCATTAATCACATGGCAGTTGCTTCAATGCATGTAGGGTTGTGGTCCTGGTCAAGACAATCTCCTGAACTCCAAACCAATCAAATTGGTTTCTTGAACATGACAATGAGTTCACTGTACTAAAATGGCCCCCACAGTCACCAGATCTCAACCCAATAGAGCATCTTTGGGCTGTGGTGGAACAGGGAGCTTCGTGCCCTGGATGTGCATCCCTCAAATCTCCATCAAGATGCTATCCTATCAATATGGGCCAACATTTCTAAAGAATGCCATCAGCACCTTGTTAAATCAATGTCACGTAGAATTAAGGCAGTTCTGAAGGCAAAAGGGGGCCCAACACCGTATTAGTATGGTGTTCCTAATAATTCTTTGTGTGTGTGTGTATATATGTATATACAGTACAGACCAAAAGTTTGGACACACCTTCTCATTCAAAGAGTTTTCTTTATTTTCATGACTAAGAAAATTGTAGATTCACACTGAAGGCATCAAAACTATGAATTAACACATGTGGAATTATATACATAACAAAAAAGTGTGAAACAACTGAAAATGTCATATTCTAGGTTCTTCAAAGTAGCCACCTTTTTTCTTTGATTACTGCTTTGCACACTCTTGGCATTCTCTTGATGAGCTTCAAGAGGTAGTCACCTGAAATGGTCTTCCAACAGTCTTGAAGGAGTTCCCAGAGATGCTTAGCACTTGTTGGCCCTTTTGCCTTCACTCTGCGGTCCAGCTCACCCCAAACCATCTCGATTTGGGTTCAGGTCCGGTGATTGTGGAGGCCAAGTCATCTGGTACAGCACCCCATCACTCTCCTTCATGGTCAAATAGCCCTTACACAGCCTGGAGGTGTGTTTGGGGTCATTGTCCTGTTGAAAAATAAATGATGGTCCAACTAAACGCAAACCGGATGGAATAGCATGCCGCTGCAAGATGCTGCGGTAGTCATGCTGGTTCAGTATGCCTTCAATTTTGAATAAATCCCCAACAGTGTCACCAGCAAAGCACCCCCACACCATCACACCTTCTCCTCCATGCTTCACGGTGGGAAACAGGCATGTAGAGACCATCCGTTCACCTTTTCTGCGTCACACAAAGACACGGTGGTTGGAACCAAAGATCTCAAATTTGGACTCATCAGACCAAAGCACAGATTTCCACTGGTCTAATGTCCATTCCTTGTGTTCTTTAGCCCAAACAAGTCTCTTCTGCTTGTTGCCTGTCCTTAGCAGTGGTTTCCTAGCAGATATTCTACCATGAAGGCCTGATTCACACAGTCTCCTCTTACCAGTTGTTCTAGAGATGTGTCTGCTGCTAGAACTCTGTGTGGCCTTGACCTGGTCTCTAATCTGAGCTGCTGTTAACCTGCGATTTCTGAGGCTGGTGACTCGGATGAACTTATCCTCCGCAGCAGAGATGACTCTTTGTCTTCCTTTCCTGGGGCGGTCTGCATGTGAGCCAGTTTCTTTGTAGCGCTTGATGGTTTTTGTGACTGCACTTGGGGACACTTTCAAAGTTTACCAATTTTTTCGGACTGACCGACCTTCATTTCTTAAAGTAATGATGGCCACTCGTTTTTCTTTACTTGCTGCTTTTTTTTCTTGCCATAGTACAAACAGTCTGTTCAGTAGGACTATCAGCTGTGTATCCACCTGACTTCTCCACAACGCGACTGATGGTCCCAACCCCATTTAAAAGGCAAGAAATCCCACTTATTAAACCTGACAGGGCACACCTGTGAAGTGAAAACCATTTCAGGTGACTACCTCTTGAAGCTCATCAAGAGAATGCCAAGAGTGTGCAAAGCAGTAATCCAAGCAAAAGATGGCTACTTTGAAGAACCTAGAATATGACATAGTTTCAGTTGTTTTACACTTTTTTGTTATGTATATAATTCCACATGTGTTAATTCATAGTTTTGATGCCTTCAGTGTGAATCTACAATTTTCTTAGTCATGAAAATAAAGAAAACTCTTTGAATGAGAAGGTGTGTCCAAAATTTTGGTCTGTACTGTGTATGTAATTATGTATGTGTGTATAATTTATCTATCTGTGTGTGTTCAAATCCAAAAAGGTTCTCGAATCCTGTACATAATTGTGTGAACGGTGTAAGAAACTAAGTCAGACCGCGTCAGTTTGTCTGAACCTCCACCCCCCCCAGTCACGGTCGCATCCCCTATGACTGCGATCGTTACGCCCCTGCTCCTATCACTACAGAAATACAAGGTAATATACAGCGCCACATACCTTCTTACATCCAGTGACGTCTCCTTTTGATGTAGCTGTTCTCTGTCCTCATCTTCTCCCTTCAGACCAGACCACCATTTTTCAGCCATTTTTCGTCTCTGCAGTTTGACAAAAAAAAAAAATCTTAGTTTACTACTTTTCCATCATCCTCGCATCTTCTGGACAAATCATCCTACCACCCCCAATACTGTGCCCGCTGTGCTCCCCAATATTATACTGCAGAAACAGATAATACCCCATATAAAATACCCCTTCTTTGTGGCCTCAGTAGATGCCCCCACAGTGCCACACAATAATGTGCCAGTAAGTGTCCCCATAGATGCCCTCCTAGTCATGTGCCAGTATAGAGTGCCTCTTCCCCCCCCCCCCCATGTGCCAGTATCATAGTGCCACCTCCCCCCCCATAATGGGCCAGTATCATAGTGCCACCTCCCCCCATAATGGGCCAGTAACAGATAAAAAAAATAAAAATTACCTCTGCTACAATGCAGGCCTCTTCTGGCCTGTGTCCTGCGCTGTACGGCTCAGGCGGCGCGATTACGTCATCGCGCCGCCTGCACTGGCCTCTGATAGGCTGCGGGCCTTGTGCTGGCAGCCTATCTGGAACAGGGAAAGGAAACTCCTTTCCCTTTCCTGTCGCAGCAGCGAAGCGCTCATCTTCTGCTGTGCCCTGCCGTCGCCACCACCAGTCTGGGCCCCACCGGGATTCGTCAGATTCGTATCCGGTCTTTATATATCTCTATATATATCTCTATATATATATCTCTCTCTCTCTATATATCTATATCCACTAGCCACAGGAGGAGGTGGTCGCAAAGAAGTTGCTGCTGGGGGGAAAGCCCGTTCAAAAATTTGCTGTGGGTCCTAGTCATTTCTAGTTAGGCCACTGAAACAATTCTTATGAAATCGGGGGACTGTTTATGAAATGCGTGAATGTATTATCTCCGAATTCCATATTAGAGTCCATCAGAATTAATTTTTTCAGACCAGTCAACCTGTTTTAACAACGATACGAAAACGTATAGAAAATGAGAACTTCTCTTGTGCAATGTGATTAGTCAGAAGTGTGTTAATGAGGAAGTCTGTTGCTTCTTGTTTTGCCATTGTGATTCATTACAGTGTCATTGTTTTGTACAGAATAATTAAATATTGCGTGGAATGCCTTATAATAATTATCATTCCTTTGGAATCATTGACGTTGTTGAGGGCTTCTAGGGTGCTGCTTTACAGACACAGGCAGGACACAGGCATTTTCACTATGCTGGCACCAGTAACACTTTATTTATATTTTTGATTTTTCTTTGCTATGAAGATTTGTCAGGGTGGTAGTGTCCCAAGATGAACAATGATTATAAATCCTGCAGTTTTCACATGGAACACTAAACTGAATATGCTGAAACGTTCTGTTCTGTAGAGATCACTTCTTGGCAGTCATCTTATTATCATCACAGACAGGATTACAATGAGAACACCTTTTTATAGATAACACAGCATCCACCCTTCACAGTAGGTGATGAACACAACTATCTTATCTAATACCTCCCTGTACTATGACCTCTGCACAGGCCACAGAGCGAAATAGTACTAGAACTCCCATGGAGATGAATGGAGCAGACACACACATGCCTGACTGACCACTGTGTTCATTTGGGGACTTCACAGGGTACGGGGCCCTCGTTCTTGTAATCACTAGGGGTCCCAGCGGTAGGACCTCACTAACATCCCCTATTCTGTAGACTAACTTTATATAACCGGAGTACCCCTTTAACTCCCAACCCAGCTCTCCTCCAGGATTCCGGACTGTCAGGCAGTTCTGGTGCTAGGTCTAGTCTAACAAGTATTGGCTTATGCAGATTATATATAGACATACACCACCATAAATTGACATGTGCATCTTATGATATTCCTATGATGGCGTCACCAATCCGTGCCATAATATATTAATTGCATATTTTAAGTTCTTTTGTACCGTGCTGATATTCGGTCAAGAAGTTCCACTTATCTACATTGTATCTTGACTCAGGTATTTTTTATCACTTTATTTGCTTTTTAAATATGATACTGTTAGAATTGGAAACCACAAATCTCATGGCCTTTACAGAGTGATTGGGAGGAACTGGACTGAATCATTAGGCAAACTATGGCCGTGCTGCGTGTACATGTGTGTGTTTTATGGAGTAGCTGTAGAAGAAGAGAATTCGTCTGGACAAGTCAGTATGTAATGTTTTCTGCGCGGCTGCCATCATTCAGGGTAGAAATATGTGCAGTGTAATCTCCACAGGATGTGACTCACATCTTCTTATTGGGCTCTTGCAATCATTGCTTCATATGTGATTACGGAATTGCTTCATTAAAAAAATTAAAAAAAATTGTATTTTTCTTTTTTTGGGTCAATCCAGGGTATCGACATTGAAGCAGAAAATTGTGCGGTGTGCATAGAGAGCTACAAACCCAAAGATGTTGTTCGCATCCTCCCATGCAAGTACGTTCTGTATTTTCCGTTCTGTGTCCTATTATATCGTCCACATTACAGGCAGAGTCATTAAATATTCACAAGGGTTCGTGGGTAGAAAGTATACCGCGCAATGCCAATAACTGTACAAACACACAGCTGTATCAAGTCTATTAGAAGTTGAAAATGAAAATACTTTTGAAATTAACAATCCTTTTTTTTTTCTGGGGGGGGTTGGCTCAGCTAGGTGTGACAACAGTTTTGTAAAGTGCTCAGAGTGGTTTAAAAATATTAAAGAATTCATGCTTGCCCTTATAGATTCCACAATGTTCAGACACTTAACAGGTGGCCACTGCGCAGTTTTTTTCTGGTCTGGTTTCAACATGTAGGAAATGCCTGGAAAGACCAGTGGCAATTTCTTTCTAACAAAGCTAGAACCAGCCCTGTACTGCACATGGATCCAGAGATCTCCACATTTACTACTCCAGTTCTTCTGCTTGATCATATTTAGCCTGGCAGCACTGTAACTGGCCAGCTTCTAACAGAAAATATGGCTGGTGACCGTTGAAGATTTTAACTGAGCAAGTTTGACCAGCTCAGTGATACGGACAAGAAATAAGGAAAAGGACAAACAGCAGGTGGCGCTATAGATAGACACACATTTTATTGAATAGCTCACTAGCAATAGTAAATTTTTAATAACATGCAATTACAAAAGTATTCAGATCCAGCTGCTGGTTTGAAAAAAATAGCACATGTTTTGTGACACAGCCCCTTTAAAGCAAATTGGGAAAAAAAACATTTCTAAACAACCTATATGCACCTAAAAACCTAGTGTGTGTGTGTGTGTGTGTGTGTGTGTGTGTGTGTGTCAGTTTTCCAGTATTGGGTTCCGTCCTAGGGACTCAGTACCGGGAAAAAAACTGATCAGTTCTATCCTAATGCATTCTGAATGGAAAGCAATCCATTCAGGATGCATCAGTTCAGTCCTTTTACAGTATTTAGACAGAGATAAAACCGCAGCATGCTGCATTTTTCCTCTCTGGCATTTTTTTCCATTGGAATGTATTAGTGCCAGATCCGGCATTAAAATTGCTACATTGACAGATCCGGTCTGCGCATGCGCATACCTTTTAAAAATGTAAAAATAAATACCGGATCCGTTTTTCCAGGAAACACTGGATAGACTGATCCAGTATTGCATTGCATTTGTGAGACTGATCCGTATCTAGATCCGTCTACAAATGGTATCCGTTTGCATACAGATTCCGGATCCGGCGATGGAACTGCCTCCCGGAATCCAGCAATGCAAGTGTGAAAGTACCCTGTAGAAATGTCTGCCCTTACCCACAAAATGGACTAGAATAGGACATGTTCTATTTTTCTTGCAGGACCATGGAACAGACATACGGCTGTGGACAGTACAAAAATGCAGATCAGATATGGACCGAACATATGTTTGTGTGCATGAGGCCTAAGGCCTCTTTCACATGAGCAATATGGATTGTGTCAAGATCTGTCCAATATAAAACTGATGGTTTTGCACGCAAGTTTAATCCGTTTTTTTCTGCCATTGTATTCCGTGTGTGCGTGTTTTTCTCTTTTTCCGTCCAGACTGTATCCGGATTGTATATTTTTCACGTGCATGTAGAAAAACTGAAGAATACATCTCTTAGCAACCATTAGTGAAAAACGCATTGCATCCGGATGCTTTACGTTTTTCAAACATGCCCTTTTCACTTCTATGGAGCCAGAGCGGCGTGAAAAACACATGATATAGAACATGCTGCGTTTTTTCATGAAAGTAGAGATGATGCGTGAAAATCTACACTCATGTGCACAGACCCAGTGAAAAGAATGGGTCAGGATTCAGTCTGGATGCGATAGCTACATGCATCACCTCCGGACTGAAAACTCGCTGGTGTGAAAAAGCCCTAAGGCCTCGTGCACGTTACCGTATTTTCTATCTGTGTGCTGTCGAAATTTTTTTGCGGATTGCACATGGTCCCGTTCATTTTCGTGTCAACCGTGTGCTGTCCGCATCCATATGTCCCGTTGTCAATTTTGACAATAAGAATAGTAATTTCTGGTGGTTGAAGTGGAAAAAAAAAAAAAGTGGGTTGTACGCGGAAGTTTCCGTATTTTGCAGGTCCGTGGTATGTGGACCGCAATACAGACGCGATTGTGTGCAAAAGGCCTAAGTTCTGATAAAGTAATGCCAGGAACTAGGATCAGAACACATTTTGTAATTCAAACCTAGATAATTTTTAATGTTTTCTTGTTGATGTTATATTTTTTTTTTTTTGCTGTTGTTCATTGTGAATCTGGTTTAATACACGTTTACTGACTTTTTACTTAGACATATCTTCCATCGACTGTGTATAGACCCATGGTTGCTCGAGCACAGGACATGTCCCATGTGTAAGCTGGATGTTATTAAAGCTCTTGGATTCTGGGTATGTATGACAGGAGGAAAGGCACGTTTGTAAAAAAAAAAAAAAATCCTGTTAATTCCTTTATATGGTATATGGGGGCCATACAATTTCCACATACCAAAATGTTCAGTTCCTCATGGTTTCAGTATTTCTTCTTGCTGCTTATTTTCTGTAAATCTGAGGTGCCCTTGTTTGAGAGGCAGCACATATATTTAGATTACTTTTGCAAAACCTGTAAATGGAAATAAGAGCGCATCGTACATCCTTTTAGAAATATTCCTAAAGTACTTGCAGGTGGCACTTAAAGTAATAGTCCTCAGCACCACTTACATAGACGGATTCCTTGTTTACTGAGCAATGAAGAATCAAATGCCAATAAAGAAGTCAATGAAATATTGCATTCATTGACAAAACAAGGTATTCTGTAAAAGGTGACGTTTTTGCTTTTGTATGGCGTTTTTTATTTCTATTCAGAATATTTAATGAATAAATAGTGCTCAAACAATAGCATGTGCCTGTATAGGGTGAAAACCTCCATAATCTATGCAGCAAGCACCGTTCTATTGCTAAGGCTCCATTCACACGTCTGGAACACGGTCCGTGAGATACCGCACTGGCATCCTTCTTTAGTGCAGGAGTGCATGGCGTCATTGGTTGCTATGACGCCGTGCGCTTTGTGCCATCGCCGCAGTACAGTAATACATTTGTATGATCTATAAGAGTGTATTACTGTACTGCGGCGGAGGCACAAAGCGCACGGCATCATAGCAACCAATGACGCCATGCACTCCTGCACTAAGCAGGATGCCAGTCCTGTATCTCACGGACGTGTGAATGAAGCCTAAAACTGGGCGATATACATTGTACAAATTATTCCCATAGCTCAGAGCATGATGGCGTTTTCTTGAGAAACGGTCTATGATTTGGAAAAGCCATTGGGGGAATTTACTAAGATTCCTTTTTTATACACCAATAAAATTCCCCTTCATTTTCTACATACTGTCAATATACATCACATTATCCCAATTTATAAGACCCCACTGCATGCTGATTTACCCAGACATCAATATACATATACAGTACCTAGAATTAAAGTGGTTATACGAGATTAGAAAAAGTCTGCTTTTGTTTTGAGAAATACCATCACATGGGAATAAGGCCTCATGCACACGGCTGTTGTCGTCCGGGCCTGTATTGCGGGCCACAAACAGCAGGTACGCAATATGTGGGCACTGGCCATGTGCTCCCTGCATTACGGCTGCGGACCCATTCACTTGAATGGGTCCGCAATCCGGAGCTGCGGTGCGGTACAGAGGCACGGAACCCCACAAAAGCACTATGGAGTTTTTCTATTTTATTTTTATTTTTTTACGGTGCAGATGGATCACGTTGCGGCAGCCGCACAGATGGTGCCCATGCTTTGGGGACCACAAATTGCGGTTCCCCAATGCATGGAATGGCTGCACAATGACCATGTGCAAGAGGCCTTACACTTGAATGAGTTGACATGAAATACCAGATGGAGAAGAGTGGTGGCATATCTGGGAAAACCCTTAAAGGGGTTGTCATCTCGTACATAGTGGCATATCGCTATTATTCCAGTAGTCCCGTAGAGGTGAATAGAGAGGTGGCTATGCTTGTGCGGCGTGCTCTCCATTCATGTCTATGAGCATTCTGAAAATGAGTGTGCCCGCTCAGCTATTTTCAGAACTCCCATAGATTTGCATGGAGGTGGGACCTGCATCGAACATTGGCATATCCTAGTGAGTTGCCACCAATGTATGAAATGACACAAGCCCTTTAATACGGCGTTCTTTTTGTACAAACATTGCCCAAAGGGGGCAGAGTAGCTGCCAGAAATGGGTGAGAAGTTGTCCAGTGCATATTATAATCTTGATTAGTGTGGTTACATAAAGGGCACGAAGCATCATTGTCCTAGATGACTGTCAGGATGTGGTTCATGGCTTTGGTTATTTGTTATGCAGCTGTAGCACTTTTTCGATCCTGGTTGTACTTTGCACTAGGGTCTATTTTTGTCTCTGTAACATAATGTCTGAATATTTTTAGGTGATGTCTGTAACTTACTGTTCTGTACAAGTCCACAAAGAAAGTGGTTACACAGAGCTTTTGTTCATCTGTATACATTGGCACTTGTAGTTCTCGTTCTGGGTGCATTATTAAGGTGGTTGCAAATAGAAAGCCCTTGTGTTCTGGTGCTTGGAACAAATAGAGCATGTGAGAGGATAAACAACCTGTCTTTATAAACTTGCCTCCAGGTGCAACTTGCTGCCATCTGCCCTGCCGAGTACAATTAATGGCTACGGATCAAGAATTGGAAGTACAATTTATTGAAGAGATTAAATAAGACAATCATTCCCCTTCCCAAAATCTGAACAGCATCTGTTCAATGTTCATCAGAACCTCCCACATAGCTTTTCCTAGAGCAAAACAAGAGTCCTTTCTTATGTTCTCTGATGTCTTCTACTACACCATGATCTCAAGAATCCAGTGCTGCATGAATGAATGTGGTATCCTGCTGGCTATAGGTGTTACGCCCATGCTGACAGCCATAAGAAAAATGGGTGGCACAATCTGAATAACTAAGGTTCCATGTGATACGGTACCAATGCTGTGGTATTTGTCCTGGACATGTACCATATGAAAACAGAGGAATGTGTCCCATATAATGCACTTGTAGTCAAGTGTCAGTGGGACACACCTCTTAATAAATGGGGTGCATCTTGGCCGAGCTGAAATCTACACCAGTTTCAGGTGTAACTCGCACCAGAACACTGCCATAAATTACCTTATATGTGTCAGGCCCTGTAGGCCCCTGCCCCTCCCACCCAAGCAGCAGGCTTGGTATAAAAGGGCAAAAAGTCAGTTTTCTAGCAAAATGAGGCTTAATAAATCTCCACTGTGAGGGGAAATTGGCTTCTATACTACATCCAGTTGAGTATACAGGGTTGTTTTTTCATGTGCAAGCACATGGGCTGCAGGTGTAGAAACCTCCATAGTAAAACAGAATTGCTGTATTGTTAATCTGTTCAACATGGAACTTGAACGCAACTGTAAAACGCCTAAAGGATATCAGTCATAAAAGCAAATATGAAGGAATGCTTGTTGAATCAAATAAAAATCTTATGGTCTTCTAGATCAGTGGTGGCAAACCTATGCTACATATTTAGAGCAAGGATTATCTGTGTCATCAATATCTTTCAGGTGGAGCCTGAAGAAACGCTTGAAATCCCTGTGCCGGAGTCCATCGCTGGCAGCAGCCTTTCTGTTGGGACCTTAAGTTTTGCCCAAGAGGAGAACAGAAGTGAAATAAACTACCTTGCCTACATCTTCAACAGGAGACACTTTACAGCAGTGTAACAGTGCCAAGGAAGACGCAGGGGAGACCACTGCACTGCTAGGTGAGTTCTCCGGATAATTGGGCTCCTTGGCTTCTGCACACATGGTTACCGAAGGTGTTTTTCTCTCTCTCTCCGTCCTGTAATGCTGAGCTCTGCTTACCTTACCTCCAGGCAGCGTAGAACTGGTGGAATGGTGAGGCCTTACTCGCACAGCTATATGCCGCTTCGGTGCATGCTACTGCATCTCAGCCCCATTCACTTTATAAACCACAGAGGGGCTGTGATGCTGGTTTAAAGGTCATGGCCCCCTTTGTCCTATTGACCCCCTGCTCACACATTACATGTAGATGCACTATCCTAATAATGGGGCATCCATGTTTTTCCTCAGATTATTCCTTCAGTGTATGGCCACATATAGTGTATTATCCGTAGCAGATTTCTTTACGCTGCAGATCTTTTTTTTCATAGCGTTTGGATAAGCTTTTTTTTTTAATCACTTTGCTGGTATTGTAAAATGTTGCTGCACACAATCCATTGTGTATCTGCTTGGACATACCCTGTGTTCCGTTCCGCAAAATGGGGTTCCGTTGTTCCGTCTCAGTGTGCCTTGCTTTATTTTTGGAGGACCACCAGACATAAAGGAAGGTAAAAAAAAGTCTAAGACAGGTTTGCCATGCAAATGATAGGAATAAAGCGGACGCGGATGACAATCTTGTGAGCCTCCGGGTTTTTAGCGGTCCTATTGACTTGAATGGGTCCGCAAACCATTTTCCGCGGACAGGTTATATTTTTGTGACTGACTGGAACCACGGATCATGGACTTGCACTATCCGCATTTTCAACGGCTCCATAGAAATTAATGGGTCCGCATCTGAAACGCTAAAATCGGCGGAACGGACCCGGAGACACAAACAGCGGTCGTGTGCATGAGGCCTTTGTCTGAGTTATGGCAATATCTCTACACAATGTAGTAGGAGTTTTTCCTTCAGAGTAAGGCCTCATGCACACGACCGTTGCTGTGTTCCGTTCCGCAAAATGGGGTTCCGTGATCAGTTTCTGTTTTTGTTTCCGTGTGTCTTCCTTTATTTTTGGAGGATCACCAGACATAAAGGAAAAAAAATAAAAATCTAAGACAGGTTTGCCCTGCAAATGATAAGAGAAAAGCGGACGCGGATGACAATCTTGTGTGCCTCCGTGTTTTTTAGTGGTCCCATTGACTTGAATGGATCCGCGAACTGTTTTCCGCGAAAATAATAGGACAGTTTATTTTTATTTTTTTGATGGACTGGAACCACGGATCACCGACGCGGATGACAAACGGTGCCTTAGCCGAGTTTTCAACGGACTCATTGAAAGTCAGTGGGTCCGCAGAAAAAAACGGAACAACGGACACGGAATAAAACACCGGTCGTGTGCATGAGGCCTAAATGGGTATTCCAGCATTTTACGGTGTTTTTGCAGTGGTCAGAAGAAAAAAATTTCTGTCACTACGGTGGGGCAGACTGAACGCAAGTGTGCGCACAAGATCAGGCCTGATCGGGCGAACACTACGTTTTTTGTTGAGCCTATAGAACATGTCCTATTCTTGTTCGCAAATGCGGACAAGAAAATGCATTTTCTATATAGTTCTGGCAATGTGCGGATCCGCAAAATGCGGAAAGCACTTTGCCGGTGTCCGTGTTTTGCAGATCCGCAGTGTCCGTGTTTTGCATATGGACGTCTGAATGGAGCCTTACAGGGGGGTGATCACCCATATACACTCCCTGATCACGCCCCTGTCATTGATCACCCCCCTGTAAGGCTCCATTCAGACGTCCGTATGTGTTTTGCAGATCCACAAAACGCATACGGACGTCTGAATGGAGCCTTACAGGGGGGTGATCAATGACAGGGGGGTGATCAATGACAGGGGGGTGATCAATGACAGGGGGGTGATCAGGGAGTCTATATGGGGTGATCAGGTGTCAATAAGGGGGTTAATAAGTGACAGGGGGGGTGGGGGGTGTAGTGTAGTGGTGTTTGGTGCTACTTACTGAGCTACCCGTGTCCTCTGGTGGTCGATCCAAGCAAAAGGGACCACCAGAGGACCAGGTAGCAGGTATATTAGACGCTGTTATCAAAACAGCGTCTAATATACCTGTTAGGGGTAAAAAAAATCACATCTCCAGCCTGCCAGCGAATGATCGCCGCTAGCAGGCTGTAGATGCACTCATTTACCTGCCATTCCTGTGTGCGCGTGTTCACAGGAAATCTCGCGTCCCGCGAGATGACGCGCCAGCGCGTCGAAGAGGAATGAATCAACCGCCTCCGGACCGCAATCCTGCGTTAGGCGGTCCGGAGGCGGTTAAAGGGAACCTGTCACCGGGATTTTGTGTATAGAGCTGAGGAAATGAGTTGCTAGATGGCCACTAACACTTCCGTAATACCCAGTCCCCATAGCTCTGTGTGCTTTTATTGTGTAAAAAAAAACATTTGATGCATATGCAAATTAACCTGAGAAGAGTCATAGCTTGAAAATATGACTCTTCTCTGGTAACACAAGTAAGATATGACTCTTTTATGTTAATTTGCATAAAAAGCGGAAAGTACAAAAATGCATAATACTTATTGAATTTGTCTGCAAATGAAATTAAAAGTGTAGTTTATATGTTTAGGGTAACACAATGAACATTTAGAAACGCTCACTGAGGGTAGCACAGTAGAGGCGACAGGTTCCCTTTTAACGTAACTTTATTCTCTAGGTCAGTACGATTTAGAACGATACCAAATATATATAGTGTTTTTTTTTTGTTTGTTTTTTTACTACTTTTGCACAATAAAAAACCTTTTTAAAAGCAAAAAAAAAAAAAAAAACATGTTTTTGCATCGCCACATACTAAGACCCATAACTTAATTTTTCAGTCTACGGAGCTCTGTAGGACTTGGTTTGTGACAGATGACTTGTAGTTTTTATTGGTATTAATTTTTTGGGGGGTGAAGGGTGGTATTTAACTGAAACTTTATTTCACTCTTATTTTTACTATTTATTACTCTCTCAAGGGCACTTTGACAGAGGATCCTATAATACTACGGCAGCCTTATTTGTGGGTATACCTATCAGAGCTTTCTTTCTTTCTTTCTTCGTCCAGAATTGGTGTTTGTTTATCTGGGCTATTAGAGTAGCACTTAGACTAGACTGCCAGAAGAAGGCAGCAGTGTAGCCTTAAGGGCCATAGTGACCGCCGAAATAAAATATTGGTGGTCAATAAGAGGTTAAAGAGAGCCCCTGCAAACAGCTGGTGAATAGCGATTCAGTTTTTTTGCTCTGTGCCCTTGGGCTATCGTTAAATATACCCCCTACCTGTGAAAGAAAAACTTGAAAGCTGCTAGCAAGATGTATAGGCCTGACTAGTAAATACTAACTCAAACCAAATGACTCCATTAGGGTGTGAGTTTACTGGAGGTTTAATGCTCCAAATAATTGGGTGTTGTGTCCTGTAATACGGAAATATTATTGAGGCTTTGATGCTGCTGCTATTTGGTACTATATGCAATTACAAAGGTCACATCACATGCATGTATAGTCATATCTACAATAATAAAAAACTTTAAAAGGGTTGTGCCATTAAATGTTTTAATATAATCCAGCATGAAAAACTAGTTAGTTTTGTAATTTTCTTTGTTACAAAATGCTTCGGTTGTAAAATATTCTCTTTATTATGGTGTCTTCTGGTGTTTAATCTGTGTGTAGTAATGCGCATGTCCACCTACTAGGTGGTTGCACATGCTCAGTTCCATCCTTCATATGTCACCAGCCATATTTCCTGTTAGAAGTTGTGACAAGTACAAGGAGGGTTCTGCAGCAGAAAGGACACGCCACCTGAACTGCCTGCTTCATACTAGAAGAGCAATGAATGGGGGGAGACCTTTGATTCCATATGAGGGCTGTTCAAGCTTTGTTAGAATCAGATTAATTTTTTATTAATTTTTTTCATCTGTCATGGCATAAGGATTTGCATAATAAAACGAAATTATATTAACATACATCCTTGGGACTCATTCAGACGGCCGTATGCTGTCCACAAAAATGCGGATCAGTTTTTTTGCGGATTAGATACTGACCCATTCGCTCCTATGGGGCCCTTTTCTGTTCCATGGCTCCGCAAAACAAATGAAACCTGTTCTATACTTGTCGGTGAAAATCAGGACCTGAGTCTATGGGTCCGCAAAAATACTGAATGCTATCCGTTGTGTTTTTGTTTTTTTTGCGGACATGCAGAACCTCTACCCTAGCAGAAAGTGTTGGCAAAGCCTGAAGCTCCAATGAGCCTCTGAGTAACATTCAGCTGCCTGCACACACATTCTTGTCATGTGTGCAGCTAGGGGAACTTCCTAAAGGTCCCTTTTCTAGGCATGTTCCTTCTCAGTAATTGCTCTTTGTGGTCACTAAAAGCATCCGTTGTGCAGTCACCTTAGGCCTCTTTCACAGGTGACTGATTAGGTCTGGATAGGTTCAGGGAAGCTCGCACTATTTTGCAAGCAAGTTCAGTCAGTTTTGTCTGCAATTGCTTTTTTTTCTGTGCGAGTGCAATGCGTTTTGATGCTTTTTTCACGCGCGTGATAAAAAATGGAAAGTTTACAAACAACATCTCCTAACAACCATCAGTGAAAAACTCATTACATCTGCACTTGCTTCCGGCTGCAATGCGTTTTTCACTGAAGCCCTGGGGTCAAGGGCTGCGTGAAAAATGCAGAATATAGAACATGCTGTTTTTCGTTTGTTTTTTTTTCTGATCCATGACGCATCCAGCAAAAAGGCTGGTTTGAAAGTAGCCTGATTTGTAATTTTTGTCCTGTCTCAACGAGAAAACAAAATTGGATCTTCTATACTGTACATATCCTTAAATTCTGAATGTGATCGCTGTGATGTATGTGAATATACAGTTCACTTTGAATATCTTTTCCTTTACAGATGATCCTGGCAGTGAGGATGTATCCGGGGAACAAGCACAGAATTCTGGAATCCCTACTGCCCTCTAACCTTCCTGATTAAGGCCCTTCAGACTGAGCTAGAAATTTTACGGGTTTTATAAGCCATGAAGTGACATTTGGTTTAATGAGAAGAATCTGTGGCTTGTAACAGCCGGATACTTATATTATTATTCTATTTAATTTAACATACAAGCCCTTTCTTCAAGCACATACACTTGGTATGTGTTACATGTTTGTCCATGGTCTGCATAAGAGAGCAGAAGCAAGTACCGGTGACCCATTCACCCTTCATGTCCAGCTACGGATTATGTGCATTCCTTGAGGCGAAAGAATGCCTAAACTTTTAGTGGACTAGATTGTACCTGTGATGTGCTAGTCCCCCCCCCCCCCCGTCCCCCGTCCCCTTCCTGTATACCTGGACTCCATGAAAACAAAGCACTTATTAGGAGGCTGCCTGGTACTAAACCCGTTGTCTTGATACCCGTGTAAGTGATGTCTGATTCTGGAAATCCGGCTCAGGAATTCTGTATACACAGCAGTCATGAACAAATCCTGTTGTACTTGGTCCACCTCAGGAATCAGGACACCTCCAGCGATCAACAAGTTCAGTTCTGTTGAATCCGGCTCATGGATCCAGGCACCTGCAATGTTGAATACGTTCCGTTTTGGATCCAGCTCAGGAATTTGTGTGGTTGTGGTGATGAATAGATTCTATTGTTCTGGATTGAAAATGCAAGAGTTCACAATTTTAGGTGGATACGCTCATCAGACTCTGTTAACGGTTTACTCCCTATTTAGTTTGACCAAAGGCTGCTGAATAATTTTGATTTTTCTTTTTGTTTACATTTAGGACTAAAACATAACAATTACTACTTAATGTACTGTGCTGAATTTTAAGAAAGGGGAATTAAAGCCTTTTTATTGGTTGTAATAAATGTTACATTGATTTGTGTGTTTTATTTTAGAACCTATTCAAGGCAATTAACCCTTTCGTTACCAGCGCCGTGCAAGCATGACACCTGCTCACGCGTGCAGCGTGCTTCATGGCCGGCAAGTCTCTGCTGTTTCAAACAGCGAGACCTGCGGCTAATTACCGCAACCAGCAATAATGCCGATCGCGGTAATTAAATGCTTTTAGATGCCGTGATAAAGTGAGATCATGGCACCTGAATGTGAATCCGGGTTTAGTACTGAAGCCCCATGCGGTCAATCGGGACTTCAGTATATGCGCTGAATCTCTACGAGCAGATTCAGAGCATTAATGGTGCAATTCTTATTTTGGCGACCAGATGGCAGGCCAACATAAGAAATGAGCAAAATGCTAAGAAATTGCTAAAGATCAAAATGAAAAATTCAAAAACATAATTTAAAGGATCATTTATGAGCCTTTAAAAATAACATTTTTTAAAATACAAGTTTAAAAATAAAAAAAATAAGTTTAAATCACCCCCCCTTTCTGTATAATAAAAAAAAAAAATAACAATAAATATAAACATCCTGGGTATCACCGCGACCGAAAACGCCCATAATATTAAAATAAAAAAATCCAATAAATAAATAAAATGTGATCCAAAAGTCATGCACACTCCAAAATGGTATCAATAAAAACTATGAATTGTCCTGCAAGAAATGAGCCCCTAAACAGCTCAGTAGACATAAGTATAATTATGGGGGTCAAAATATAGTGATGTGTAAAAAAAAAGTTTACATTTATTTTTACACTATTTACACATAAAAAACCTATACATCTGGGGTATTGTTGTAATCGTACTGACCCAGAAAATGAAGGGCATGGGTCAGTTTTGCTATAAACAAAGCGCAATGGGAACTAAACCTGTAAAACGGTGGTGTGACTGTTTTTTTTTTTTCTAATTCCACCCCATTTGGAAAAACAAATTTCCTGCTTCCCACTACATTTTACGCCATAATTAATGGGGGCATTAGAAAGTACCTGTCCCGCAAAAAGATAAGCCCTCATACAGCTATGTGACTGGAAATATAAAAAAAAAGTTATGGCTCACGGAAAATGGAGAAGGAAAATGAAAATGCAAAAACGAAAAAAACCTGGTATTCTAAGCATTAATGGGTAATGTAAAAGATGATACTCCTTGCCCTTCATCATGGACTTGGGGATAAGGCCAGTTATTGGGATTAGATGTCTGTAAAATCGGTTGGTCCTGATAAGTGGCCTGTATGAATGTGCCGCTGATCAGACAAGCGACTAAGCACCAAGTATGTACTGGAAAAGATAATGCAGATGTGTAACAAACTGCGTCTGTCCGGGTCCCTGGCTGTTTCTGACAGCTGCGGACCAGACCTACTAGACTGCAGGAGTGTTAAACCTGCAGCATACATATATGGGGGGGGGGTGCAGTGTCAAACATATCTATCAGGGCCCTTATCTATTTGACTTCAGTGGCCTGATCTACAATCAGGGTGGATTTGATTTAAATCAAACCGATTTAAATCACTAGTCAGTAAGGCTTGATTTAAATCATAGTTTTTTACATAAAGATTCATATTTGGACAATTTTTCTGTTGTACTTAGGAAGGAGAAAAATAATCATTACCTTAATAATAACAATTTAAGGCTACTTTCACACTTGCGTTCGGGGCTCCGCTTGTGAGTTCCGTTTGAAGGCTCTCACAAGCGGCCCCGAATGGATCCGTCCAGCCCTAATGCATTCTGAGTGGATACGGATCCGCTCAGAATGAATCAGTCTGGCACCGTTTGTCCTCCGTTCCGCTCAGCAGGCGGACACCTGAACGTTCGGGTGTCCGCCTGGCCGTGCGGAGGCAAACTGATCCGTCCAGACTTACAATGTAAGTCAATGGGGACGGATCCGTTTGAAGTTGACACAGTATGGCTCAATTTTCAAACTGATCCGTCCCCCATTGACTTTCAATGTAAAGTCAAAACGGATCACTATCGTGAACAAAAGAATATATATATATATATATATATATATATTTATTTTTGTTCATGGTAATGCAAACGGATCCGTTCTGAACAGATCTAAGCGTTTGCATTATAGGAGCGGATCCGTCTGTGCAGATACCAGACGGATCCGCTCCGAACGCAAGTGTGAAAGTAGCCAACTGAAAGTTATTCAACTGAAACAATAACATTACAGCATGTTATTTGCTTAAACATCCATGTTTGTTGCAGTGTTTGCATTTTGCACGCATGTCTGCCTTACCGATAGGTAAAGGAACTTCATTAAAATATTGCCTAACTGGGTCTCTCTTACGGCTTGCTGCCATTATAGTTTTTTTCCTCACAAGGAAAGAATGTGATAAACCTTAGGTCATACACACAAAAAGATCCAAAGACTTGTCTGTCTGTGGCTGTGCAGTACTGTGCTCAGAAAGTTTCACTTTCATTTTGTAGTACTCCTTGTCTGCTTGCCTTTTCCTCCTTACACTTAGTTTCACTTTCTTCTTGTGCAGATCTATTCCACTCCAAACAATCAGAAAAATATTGTTTATATTCTATTCACTGAACTTTAAACTTAGCACTGAAGGGGTTGATTCTGTATTTATAGGTTTGTAGAAGTTAGGATTAAGATCTTTTTCTCAACCCTTTTCATGTTATAAATTCAGTTTTGAGAACTCCAAAATTAAACCAAGCATCTGTGATAATATCTTGTAGGCAGAGAAACTACCCAGTAATCTTACAAAAACCTCTGGAAGAGCATGACATTGTGAATGGATTAATGGAATTTAACAAAAAATTAAACATATACAGCCTTATTCTACATAATTAAAAAAGCTATCTTTATTTCATAATGAAATAACCTTTGGATGGTAATATATTTTCCTCAAAAAGCATTTTATATAAAAATCTGATTTAAATCAAAAAAATGTTATTTATTTTTTAATCATTGATTATTAGCCACCCTGTCTACAATACATCCTACACAAGATTTCACACAGTAATAGGGGAAGGGGTTTATGCAGTGAGAGGGCAGGAATTTTTGGAGTAAGTTGGTGATAATTACGGCCCATGCCTAGTTGGAGGCAGCTTTAACGTGTAACTGTACAGTTTTAAGAGTTTTCTTAGTAAAGCTCTGAGTATTGCTAAGAAGAAAATTATAAAGTGATTGGAGGGCACTCAAATATCTGGCAACATCCACGGCAGGATATCAGTGATCCTAATTTATTCACATAAAAACTAATTAAAAACTTACACACATACAATATAAAACATGCACATGTATTACCATACAAATGTCCGCAAGACCCAATATAGGGCTCAATATAGCTGTAATATTTGGTCAAGGTGTGGCTTGTGAATTGCTTGTAAATGTCCGCACTCAATCGCCCATTCAGGCGTCCGCATACAATAAAAGTATATAATCGTATATATCATCAGATAAGCCCCATAGGGCTAAGTACTTTACCCCCCTCTGTCTTCAGTGTTTTACTGAGTTCTAAAGACACCTGTGTGAAACAAGTCGGATGGGCAGTGATAGGGCTAGGGGTGAGTGAATCGAAGTCTATTAGTTCCCCAACTTTGTTTTAGTGCTGTATGGAGACCTTGTGCTTTGTGGAGGCAAAATTTTGTTCAGTCCAAAGTTGCGTGAGACTTTGGTGAATAACTTTTATCCTTCGATTCTATGACTAAAAACATTTTAAAACAGGAATCCAAAGTCAGCTTCTGTACAGAGGTACCAGCCGGTACTGAAGCTGACTTTGGATTCCTGTTTAAACTGTTCTTAAAGTAATAGAATTGAAGGCCAAAGTTCTTAACCAAAGTTTTGTGCGACTTTGGACTGAGCAAATTTTGCCTCCGTGAAGCACATACATTTTAATGCTGTATGGAGGCAGGTCTCCGTATAGCATTAAAACGAAGTTTGGGAACAAATCGACTTTGGATCTTTGATCTGAAGCTCGATTCTCTCACCCCTAGTTTAGGGCACATATTGTGAGGCAAGGGCTGTCTTCTCTTCGGTGCACACTGTTAGAGCTCTACTAAGAAAACTCTTTACACCCTACTTTCTAAGAAATATTTAAGTATATTACAAAATTTTTAACATTTGTGTCCTTACACAATATAAAAAATAAACCAAAACTAGTTACACTTTAAATCATATTCTCTGGTGCTGCAAACGGAGGACACAATACAGTTCCATTGAATGCTGCCTCCAGAAAGTCAATGGAGAGTCTTATTTGCCCATAATAACAATCGGATTCCATTTTTCAAAGGGGCTCGAAAAAATGAAAGCTGGAATCTGGTTACTATGGATAACTAAGACAGTTCTACTACACAAGTTTTGATGAATCTCCCCAATGTGTAAAAGGCACTAGAAATTTTAGTACTACTCTATTAAGCTAAAACTGTTGACAATACTATACTTTTAAGGTGTTATGGTAATAACTGGAATGGGGCAACCACAGTACCCTGAAAGATGATCAAAATTAGGGTTATTCACTTTAGAGAAAAGACTGAGGGGAGATCTAATTGCTATGTATAAATATATCAGGGGTCAGTACAGAGATCTATCCCATCATCTATTTATCCCCAGGACTGTGACTGTGACGAGGGGACATCCTCTGCGTCTGGAGGAAAGAAGGTTTGTACACAAACATAGAAGAGGATTCTTTACGGTAAGAGCAGTGAGACTAAGGAACTCTCTGCCTGAGGAGGTGGTGATGGTGAATACAATAAAGGAATTCAAGAGGGGCCTGGATGTATTTCTGGAGTGTAATATTATTACAGGATATAGCTACTAGAGGGGGGTCGTTGATCCAGGGAGTTATTCTGATTGCCTGATTGGAGTCGGGAAGGAATTTTTTATTCCCCTAAAGTGGGGAAAATTGGCTTCTACCTCTCAGGGTTTTTTTTTTTTTTTCTTTTTTTCCTTCCTCTGGATCAACTTGCAGGATAACAGGCCGAACTGGATGGACAAATGTCTTTTTTCAGTCTTATGTACTATGTTACTATCCATAAAAAGTATACATGTCCCCTAAAGCGGTGTTCATCAATTCCAGTCCTCAGGGTCCACCTGTTGGTCATGTTTTCAGGATTTCCTTAAGGGCCCTTTACACGGACCGACAATTGAAACGATCGCCAACCAGCGTTACTGATGATCTTGCACCGCCGATTGCCCGATGTACACAAAAAACACTCATTCATTGGGTAATTGTACCTTTTGTGCAGTACAAAAGATCGTTTCTCAGTGGAAGATTGTGCTGAGTAAACAACGAGACGGTATGGGGAAGAGCGATGGCATTAGCCATCCTTCCTCCCCGTACTCTAGAGAAGATCGGTTCATGTAAATGCAGCGGATCTTCTCTGCTAGCGATAAGCAGATTGTCAGGGAGGAACGCTTCCTTCCCGATTATTCTGCTAGATCATCGTCCCATGTAAAAAAAAAAACATTAGTATTGAGCAGGTGATATAAATAGTGTCTGCATCAGGACTTACCACAGGTATTCACTCTGTGGGCTATTCTGACATCATGACCGGCAGGTGGGCCCTGAGGACTGGAGTTGAGGAACACTGCCCTAAATTATTATATTATACAATGAAATCAGTGTGTTATCTGGGCCCTCTATTTCTTGGATACCTTCTAACTCAGTCACATGGCAAAAAAAAAAAAGTCAGAAAACACTTTCATTCATTACTTAAAGGATTCAATTTCACGCCTTCATTGGAGACGCTGTCCATTGCTCCAGTGCTTCATTGAGTAACATAGGCTGAAAAAGACATCCATCCAGTTCAGCCTGTTATCTTGCAATGTTGATCCAGATGAATGCAAAAACACTCATGAGGTAAAAGCCAAATTACTTCCCGACTCCTAACAGGCAATCAGATTAACTCCATGGATCAATGACCCATCTCTAGTAACTATAACCTGTAATATTACTCTCTAGAAATACATCCAGGCCCCTCTTGAACACTTTTAGTGAACTCACCATCCCCCCCTCCTCAGGCAGAGAGTTCCATAGTCTCACTGCTCTTACCGTAAAGAATCCTCTTCTATGTTTGTGTACAAACCTTCTTTACTCCAGACGCAAAGGATGTCCCCTCGTTACAGTCCTGGGGATAAATATTTGATGGGAGAGATCTCTGTACTGACCCCTGATATATTTATACATAGTTATTAGATCTTCCCAGAGTCGACTTTTTTCCCTTTACCCATGACGAGAGAGGATCCGCCCCCACAGACTGTAAACCTACAGAATAAAAGAGCGGACACTCCTCCCAATTCAGCGTGGTTTCCTGTCTCCAGGGAAGCCTTCAGTTTTCTTTCCGTACAGTATCTTCTGTCTGGCAGTGCTCCCATGGATGCAGTCTATCCTCTCGATACCTGCGGTCCTGAAGCTGGGAGAGGCACCGCGAATCCCCGGAGGGTATAATGTGTGCTGGGGCTTACGGTGCCTGAGGATTGTTGGGGGCACGAATGCCGGTACCAGGAGGAGGAGGAGCTTCTGGCAGAGTGCCAAGAAAGTCCTTTCTGGTCACGCGATCAGCGTTTTTGCGTCGGCCGTGATGTCATCAGAATGTGCCTATGAGAGGCGCGCTGTGAGTTTTTTTTTTCCACTGGCGTCCGGCACAAGCTATTGCAGGATAGCGTTTACGGACTGCCAGCTGCTGCACCATGGAGAAGGACAAACTCGCCGAGGAGTCTGCGGTCCCTCCTGCATCGGTACCTCTAAAGGGAGTGACTGTTCTGTGCTTTTATCTTAGGTTTTGTGTGCTGATAAACTTGTACTGATGTTTTGCAGACTAAACCTAGGAAGGTGGTGTCTAAAAAGAGGCATAAAGAGTGTGCTCTAGGTAAAGCGGGTCTGTCTTCTGAATGGGAGAAGAAACTGTGTCAGCCGTGCATTGATAAGACAGTGGCAGAAGAGTCACCATCTTTTTTTTATAAATGTCTGCATCAGTTGGTTAGATCTAAGGTCAATTCTACCCTATCGTTCAAGAAAGGGTTGGAGAAAGACCCTAGAATCAAGCGCAGGGAGTCGGCACAAGAGCAATTATCTGATTCAGAGAAAGGGATCCATTCCTCTTTAGTTGGCCATTCTAGCAACTCTTCCCTGTCGTCTGCTGAAGAAGGTGAAACTAGCGGTAGGCCGTGCTTTCCCATGGAGTATACAGGTAAACTCCTGAAAGCTGTGCGTTCTACTATGGGCATGGAGGAGACAAAAGAGCCCAGGTCTAACATTAGTTTGGGGGGCTGGAATCCCGACACCACAGTACTTTCCCAGTTCATAAAAATGTTACTGCCTTATTTAAAGGGGAGTGGAGAAAGCCTAATAAGTTTTTTTTTTTTTTTTTTTTTTTTAATCTCAAACGAAAATATCCATTTAACCACTTCAGCCCTGCTAGGTGAAACCCCCTTCATGACCAGGCCACTTTTTACACTTCGGCACTACACTACTTTCACCGTTTATCGCTCGGTCATGCAACTTACCACCCAAATGAATTTTACCTCCTTTTCTTCTCACTAATGGAGCTTTCATTTGGTGGTATTTTATTGCTGCTGACATTTTTACTTTTTTTGTTATTAATCAAAATGTAACGATTTTTTTGCAAAAAAATGACATTTTTCACTTTCAGCTGTGAAATTTTGCAAAAAAAACGACATCCATATATAAATTTTTCGCTAAATTTATAGTTCTACATGTCTTTGATAAAAAAAAAATGTTTGGGCAAAAAAAAAATGGTTTGGGTAAAAGTTATAGCATTTACAAACTATGGTACAAAAATGTGAATTTCCGCTTTTTGAAACGGCTCTGATTTTCTGAGCACCTGTCATGTTTCCTGAGGTTCTACAATGCCCAAACAGTAGAAAAACCCCACAAATGACCCCATTTCGGAAAGTAGACACCCTAAGGTATTCGCTGATGGGCATAGTGAGTTCATAGAACTTTTTATTTTTTGTCACAAGTTAGCGGAAAATGATGATGATTTTTTATTTTTATTTTTTCTTACAAAGTCTCATATTCCACTAACTTGCGACAAAAAAAAAAAAATTCTAGGAACTCACCATGCCCCTCACAGAATACCTTGGGGTGTCTTCTTTCCAAAATGGGGTCACTTGTGGGGTAGTTATACTGCCCTGGCAATTTAGGGGCCCAAATGTGTGAGAAGTACTTTGCAATCAAAATGTGTAAAAAATGACCGGTGAAATCCGAAAGGTGCACTTTGGAATATGCGCCCCTTTGCCCACCTTGGCAGCAAAAAAGTGTCACACATGTGGTATTGCCGTACTCAGGAGAAGTTGGGGAATGTGTTTTGGGGTGTCATTTTACATATACCCATGCTGGGTGAGAGAAATATCTTGGCAAAAGACAACTTTTCCCATTTTTTTATACAAAGTTGGCATTTGACCAAGATATTTTTCTCACCCAGCATGGGTATATGTAAAATGACACCCCAAAACACATTGCCCAACTTCTCCTGAGTACGGCGATACCAGATGTGTGACACTTTTTTGCTGCCAAGGTGGGCAAAGGGGCACATATTCCAAAGTGCACCTTTCGGATTTTGCAGGGCATTTTTTACACATTTTGATTGCAAAGTTCTTCTCACACATTAGGGCCCCTAAATTGCCAGGGCAGTATAACTACGCCACAAGTGACCCCATTTTGGAAAGAAGACACCCTAAGGTATTCCGTGAGGGGCACTGCGAGTTCCTAGAATTTTTTATTTTTTGTCACAAGTTAGCGGAAAATGATGATTTTTTTTTTTTTCTCTTTTTTCCTTACAAAGTCTCATATTCCACTAACTTGCGACAAAAAATAAAAAATTCTAGGAACTCGCCATGCCCCTCACGGAATACCATGGGGTGTCTTCTTTCCAAAATGGGGTCACTTGTGGCGTAGTTATACTGCCCTGGCAATTTAGGGGCCCAAATGTGTGAGAAGTACTTTGCAATCAAAATGTGTAAAAAATGACCGGTGAAATCCGAAAGGTGCACTTTGGAATATGTGCCCCTTTGCCCACCTTGGCATCAAAAAAGTGTCACACATCTGGTATCGCCGTACTCAGGAGAAGTTGGGGAATGTGTTTTGGGCTGTCATTTTACATATACCCATGCTGGGTGAGAGAAATATCTTGGCAAAAGACAACTTTTCCAATTTTTTTATACAAAGTTGGCATTTGACCAAGATATTTTTCTCACCCAGCATGGGTATATGTAAAATGACACCCCAAAACACATTGCCCAACTTCTCCTGAGTACGGCGATACCAGATGTGTGACACTTTTTTGCTGCCAAGGTGGGCAAAGGGGCACATATTCCAAAGTGCACCTTTCGGATTTTGCAGGGCATTTTTTACACATTTTGATTGCAAAGTTCTTCTCACACATTAGGGCCCCTAAATTGCCAGGGCAGTATAACTACGCCACAAGTGACCCCATTTTGGAAAGAAGACACCCCAAGGTATTCCGTGAGGGGCATGGCGAGTTCCTAGAATTTTTTATTTTTTGTCGCAAGTTAGTGGAATATGAGACTTTGTAAGGAAAAAAGAAAAAAAAAAAGAAAAATCATCATTTTCCGCTAAATTGTGACAAAAAATAAAAAATTCTAGGAACTCGCCGTGCCCCCCACGGAATACCTTGGGGTGTCTTCTTTCCAAAATGGGGTCACTTGTGGCGTAGTTATACTGCCCTGGCAATTTAGGGGCCCAAATGTGTAAGAAGTACCTTGAAATCAAAATGTGTAAAAAATGGCCTGCGAAATCTGAAAGGTGCCCCTTTGCCCACCTTGGCTGCAAAAAAGTGTCACACATCTGGTATCGCCGTACTCAGGAGAAGTTGGGGAATGTGTTTTGGGGTGTCATTTTACATATACCCATGCTGGGTGAGAGAAATATCTTGGCAAAAGACAACTTTTCCCATTTTTTTTATACAAAGTTGGCATTTGACCAAGATATTTCTCTCACCCAGCATGGGTATATGTAAAATGACACCCCAAAACACATTGCCCAACTTCTCCTGAGTACGGCGATACCAGATGTGTGACACTTTTTTGCAGCCTAGATGCGCAAAGGGGCCCAAATTCCTTTTAGGAGGGCATTTTTAGACATTTGGATCCCAGACTTCTTCTCACACTTTCGGGCCCCTAAAAAGCCAGGGCAGTATAAATACCCCACATGTGACCCCACTTTGGAAAGAAGACACCCCGAGGTATTCAATGAGGGGCATGGCGAGTTCCTAGAATTTTTTTTTTTTTGCATAAGTTAGCGGATATTGATTTTTTTTGTTTTTTTTCTCACAAAGTCTCACTTTCCGCTAACTTAGGACAAAAATTTCAATCTTTCATGGACTCAATATGCCCCTCACGGAATACCTTGGGGTGTCTTCTTTCCGAAATGGGGTCACATGTGGGGTATTTATACTGCCCTGGCTTTTTAGGGGCCCTAAAGCGTGAGAAGAAGTCTGGAATATAAATGTCTAAAAATGTTTACGCATTTGGATTCCGTGAGGGGTATGGTGCGTCCATGTGAGATTTTATTTTTTGACACAAGTTAGTGGAATATGAGACTTTGTAAGAAAAAACGAAAACAAAAACAAACAAAAAATTTCCGCTAACTTGTGCCAAAAAAAATGGCTGAATGGAGCCTTACCAGGGGGGGAGTGATCAATGACAGGGGGGTGATCACCCATATAGACTCCCTGATCACCCCCCTGTCATTGATCACCCCCCCTGTAAGGCTCCATTCAGACATCCGCATGATTTTTTACGGATCCATGGATACATGGATCGGATCCACAGAACGCATGCGGACGTCTGAATGGAGCCTTACAGGGGGGTTATCAATGACAGGGGGTGATCAGGGTAATCACCCCCCTGTCACTGATCACCCCCCCTGTAAGGCTCCATTCAGACGTCCGCATGATTTTTACGGATCCATGGATACATGGATCGGATCCACAGAACGCATGCGGACGTCTGAATGGAGCCTTACAGGGGGGTTATCAATGACAGGGGGTGATCAGGGTAATCAGGGTGATCACCCCCCTGTCACTGATCACCCCCCCTGTAAGGCTCCATTCAGACATCCGCATGATTTTTTACGGATCCATGGATACATGGATCGGATCCACAAAACGCATGCGGACGTCTGAATGGAGCCTTACAGGGGGGTTATCAATGACAGGGGGTGATCAGGGTAATCACCCCCCTGTCACTGATCACCCCCCCTGTAAGGCTCCATTCAGACGTCCGCATGATTTTTACGGATCCATGGATACATGGATCGGATCCACAGAACGCATGCGGACGTCTGAATGGAGCCTTACAGGGGGGTTATCAATGACAGGGGGTGATCAGGGTAATCAGGGTGATCACCCCCCTGTCACTGATCACCCCCCTGTAAGGCTCCATTCAGACATCCGCATGATTTTTTACGGATCCATGGATACATGGATCGGATCCACAGAACGCATGCGGACGTCTGAATGGAGCCTTACAGGGGGGTTATCAATGACAGGGGGTGATCAGGGTAATCACCCCCCCTGTAAGGCTCCATTCAGACGTCCGCATGATTTTTTACGGATCCATGGATACATGGATCGGATCCACAGAACGCATGCGGACGTCTGAATGGAGCCTTACAGGGGGGTTATCAATGACAGGGGGTGATCAGGGTAATCAGGGTGATCACCCCCCTGTCACTGATCACCCCCCCTGTAAGGCTCCATTCAGACGTCCGCATGATTTTTACGGATCCATGGATACATGGATCGGATCCGTAAAAATCATGCGGACGTCTGAACGGAGCCTGACAGGGGGGTGATCAATGACAGGGCGGTGATCAATGACAGGGGGGTGATCAGGGAGTTTATATGGGGTGATCAGGGGTTTATAAGGGGTTAATAAGTGACCGGGGGGGGGGGGGTGTAGTGTAGTGTGGTGTGGTGTTTGGTGGGACTGTACTGACCTACCTGAGTCCTCTGGTGGTCGATCCTAACAAAAGGGACCACCAGAGGACCAGGTAGGAGGTATATTAGACGCTGTTATGAAAACAGCGTCTAATATACCTGTTAGGGGTTAAAAAATTCGGATCTCCAGCCTGCCAGCGAGCGATCGCCGCTGGCAGGCTGGAGATCCACTCGCTTACCTTCCGTTCCTGTGAGCGCGCGCGCCTGTGTGCGCGCGTTCACAGGAAATCTCGCGTCTCGCGAGATGACGCGCCGATGCGTCCAGGAGGAGAAAAGCAACCACCTTCCGGACGCATCGGCGCGTTAGGCGGTCCGGAGGTGGTTAAGGAGGATTGTGCTATCTGGGATAAATCTCCTAAGATAGACGTAGCAATCTCCAAAGTCTCCAGGAAAACAGTGTTGCCCTTTGATGATATGGGAATTTTAAAGGATCCATTAGATAAGAAAGCCAACACTTTTCTTAAAGGAGCTTGGGAGGCCTCAACTTCCTCCTTTAGACCGAGCATAGCGTCTACTTGTACGGCCCGGTCTTTTATAGTGTGGTTATCAGAATTAGAGGACCAACTAAAGAATAGATGCCCTAGAGAGGAAATTCTAGCATCCCTGCCAACAATAAAGAAGGCAGCCGACTTCCTGGCAGACTCCTCTGCCGATTCTGTTAGACTGGCAGCAAAGTCTGCCCTTTTCTAATTCAGCACGCAGGGCTCTTTGGTTGAAGAATTGGTTTGGAGACCTTCCGTCAAAGAACAAGCTATACGGTGTCCCTTGTGAAGGGGAAGACCTATTTGGGCCTGCCCTGGATGATTTATTAGACAAAGCGGCCGATAAAGAGGAAATTTCCAGAGTTCCTTCCCTTCTAGGAATAAGTTCAATTGTTCCTTTCGTCCCTTCAGAGGTGGTCAGGGGGTCAGATAAAAAGTCCAGAGAAGATAGATTTCGCAACCAAAGGAAGGGTAGAAGTTTTTTCTTCAATTCAGTCCTTTGGGGACAAAAAAGAAACAAGATCAACAACGATGCCAGGAGACAGGTAGGGGGGCAGAGTAAGACATTTATTTCAGGCCTGGTCCCGAATTTCCTCAAGTCTGTGGATTCTGGACACCATTCTTAACTGATTAAAATTAGAATTCAGTCATGCCCCTCTAGTAAGATTCTTACCTAAAAAAGATCAGCCCTCAACATTAGGTGTTTCTGCTATGGAAAACGAAGTTCTAAAATTAATAGAAAAATCTGTTTTAATCCCAGTGGCAGAAAGAGATAGGCGAAGGATATTACTCTCCCCTCCCCCCCCCCCCCCCCCCCACCCACATATATGTAAACCATATATAACCACACACTGAAACCTATGGATCTGGACTTCAGTGGTGTGCTCGTAATGTACTAATGACACCTAGTAGCGCCCCCACAGTATTCATAGCAGTCCGATCATACTACCCCTCCTAACAGAACCATCTGTAGCCAGCTCATTCAAGCTGATAGTGCACCACCAGAATCTGGTCCTAGATAGGGTAAGTGTGTGTGCTATCTAGGACACATTCAAGGCTGTCTCTAAACTAAACTAGCGTGGCTGGCATCTGGTATATCCAGCTTGTCCCTAATCCTAGGAGACATACAATTGAAGTGGCTCAATGCGTTTTTGTGCTGACATACCTAATGCAAGAGACATAAGTAGTAGTGAGTCACTGCCTGACTTGTTGCAGTGACGCTCTGATGGGAGCATCGGCGCTAGGGTGGGCGTACGCGGCCGCTGTGAGCGCCAAAATTGACGGGCGTGGCTTCTGTGCGGTTCACCAATCAGAGGTGAGCCTGAGCGCTGTTGCGTTTAGTAAATACAGGTCCTTCTAAAAAAAATTAGCATATTGTGATAAAGTTCATTATTTTCTGTAATGTACTGATAAACATTAGACTTTCATATATTTAAGATTCATTACACACCAACTGAAGTAGTTCAAGCCTTTTATTGTTTTAATATTAATGATTTTGGCATACAGCTCATGAAAACCCCAAATTCCTATCTAAAAAAATTAGCATATCATGAAAAGGTTCTCTAAACGAGCTATTAACCTAATCATCTGAATCAACTAATTAACTCTAAACACCTGCAAAAGATTCCTGAGGCTTTTAAAAACTCCCAGCCTGGTTCATTACTCAAAACCGCAATCATGGGTAAGACTGCCGACCTGACTGCTGTCCAGAAGGCCATCATTGACACCCTCAAGCAAGAGGGTAAGACACAGAAAGAAATTTCTGAACGAATAGGCTGTTCCCAGAGTGCTGTATCAAGGCACCTCAGTGGGAAGTCTGTGGGAAGGAAAAAGTGTGGCAGAAAACGCTGCACAACGAGAAGAGGTGACCGGACCCTGAGGAAGATTGTGGAGAAGGACCGATTCCAGACCTTGGGGGACCTGCGGAAGCAGTGGACTGAGTCTGGAGTAAAAACATCCAGAGCCACCGTGTACAGGTGTGTGCAGGAAATGGGCTACAGGTGCCGCATTCCCCAGGTCAAGCCACTTTTGAACCAGAAACAGAGGCAGAAGCGCCTGACCTGAGCTACAGAGAAGCAGCACTGGACTGTTGCTCAGTGGTCCAAAGTACTTTTTTCGGATGAAAGCAAATTTTGCATGTCATTCGAAAATCAAGGGGCCAGAGTCTGGAGGAAGACTGGGGAGAGGGAAATGCCAAAATGCCTGAAGTCCAGTGTCAAGTACCCACAGTCAGTGATGGTCTGGGGTGCCATGTCAGATGCTGGTGTTGGTCCACTGTGTTTTATCAAGGGCAGGGTCAATGCAGCTAGCTATCAGGAGATTTTGGAGCACTTCATGTTTCCATCTGCTGAAAAGCTTTATGGAGATGAAGATTTCATTTTTCAGCACGACCTGGCACCTGCTCACAGTGCCAAAACCACTGGTAAATGGTTTACTGACCATGGTATTACTGTGCTCTATTGGCCTGCCAACTCTCCTGACCTGAACCCCATAGAGAATCTGTGGGATATTGGGGAGAGAAAGTTGAGAGACGCAAGACCCAACACTCTGGATGAGCTTAAGGCCGCTATCGAAGCATCCTGGGCCTCCATAACACCTCAGCAGTGCCACAGGCTGATTGCCTCCATGCCACGCCGCATTGAAGCAGTCATTTCTGCAAAAGGATTCCCGACCAAGTATTGAGTGCAGAACTGAACATAATTATTTGAAGGTTGACTTTTTTTGTATTAAAAACACTTTTCTTTTATTGGTCGGATGAAATATGCAAATTTTTTTTAGATAGGAAATTTGGGTTTTCATGAGCTGTATGCCAAAATCATCAATATTAAAACAAAAGGCTTGAACTACTTCAGTTGGTGTGTAATGAATCTAAAATATATGAAAGTCTAATGTTTATCAGTACATTACAGAAAATAATGAACTTTATCACAATATGCAATTTTTTTTAGAAGGACCTGTATAGCTCTTATCTGTAACTTTCCTGACATTTTCCTGATACTACTTGTCACATACATATTCCCTTACCATGGCCGCCGTAAATGTTCCCCTCTTGTACAGGACCAGGCCATTTTTTGCAAATCTGACAGGTGTCACTTTGAGTGAATAACTTTAAAACTCTTTTACTTATCCAGGCCATTCCGAGTTTTTTTTCTTCACATATTGTACTTCATGACACTGGTAAAATGGAGGCAAAAAAATAAATTTTTATTTATTAAAAAAATAACAAATTTTACCAAAAATGTTCAAAAAGTTTCAATTTCTCTACTTCTATAATACATAGTAATACCTCCAAAAATAGTTATTAATTTACATTCCCCATATGTCTACTTAATGTTTGGATCATTTTGGGAATGACATTTTATTTTTAAGGGACGTTACAAGGCTTAGAAGTTTAGAAGCAAATCCTGAAATTTTTCTGAAAATTTCTAAAGCTATTTTCAGACTTACGGCAGTGTGATCCGGCAAGCAGTTCCGTCTTCAGAACTGCCCACCGGATCCGCCGATCTGGATGTGACTGAAAGTGTTTGTGAGACGCATCTGGATGCGTCTCACAAATGCATTGCAAGAACGGATCCATCTCTCCGCTTGTCATGCGGACAGACGGATCCGTCTTGTATCTTTTACCGGAAGGACGGATTCGGCATTCCGGTACTTTGAATGCCGGATCTGGCACTAATATATTCCTATGGGGAAAAATGCCGGATCCGGCAAGTCTTCAGTTTTTTATCTTCGGTGGAGATAAAACCGTACGATTTTATCTTTTGCCTGATCAGTCAAAATAACTGAACTGAAGACATCCTGATGCATCCTGAATGGATTACTCTCCATTCAGAATGCATGGGGATATGCCTGATCAGTTATTTTCCGGTATAGAGCCCCTGTGAAGGAACTCTATGCCGGAAAAGAAAAACGCTAGTGTGAAAATACCCTAAAACCCACTTTTTCCATTTCATCACCATGACAGCCACACAGGAGGTTGAACTATGACCTCTGTAGGGGCAGGAACAGAGAAGAGGTTAAATTGACCCCTTCCACCTCCATTCCCTAGTGTTCTAGTCCCTACTGAGGCCAGGGGCGGAGAAGAGTCTCAGGGAGATGAAGAGGAAACTATACCTTTTTTTTTTTTTTTTTTACTTTAGCCCCAGGAGGTCAGAGGATGGTCTCTCCTACCTTTGCTCCAGCAGGAGCTCCCCAGTCCGCCGGCGGCCGACGTGTGCGCACGCCGACGTCGATTAGTAATGACGTCACTTCCGGGTCCCGGTCACGTGGCTAACCCAGAAGCCTTCATGGACGGGAGGGAACAGTATAAGAAGTGGGCAAGCCACGGCAGACGCTGGTCTGAGTAAGTACCAGATACCCACTGGCACCCCCAGCATGTCGGGTCCTGAGCCGCAGGTTTCTTTGGAGCCTGATGCCCCCATACTGCCTTTCGTAAGTTCCCCTGGTGGGACCCCTATTACTTAAATTGTTTAACTTTCTTGGTAAATCCTCATGCCTTTCCCTGACGGCTCTCCTCTATCTTTATTTTTTCATATCCCCAGGTTAAGGAGGCACAGAAAAAGATTAAAAAGCCTTCCCGTTGTTTAACTTGCTCAAAAAAACTACCGGAGGGATATGCAAAAAAGTTGTGCAAAGACTGTATTTCGGATGTAATCCGCCAAGAACAGCCTTCGCTTATGGAAAGCATCCGTTCGGTGGTTCAGGAGGAGCTGAGAGCCACCAGGTCCGGGGTACCTGATCCCCAACCTCAACCACCTAAACGGCCGAGGATAAAAGATATTTCTTCTTCGGATTCGGACTTGGAGGATGAGGCTTCCTCCTCCAGACCGTGGGAGGAGGATGCCTCCCTTTCCGAAGGAGAAACTTCGGAAAGTGATAGGAAATTCTATTTCTCTGCTATGGAGATGCACGACCTATTAAAAGCAGTTCGTGCCACCATGGGGATTGAGGAGGCCCCTAAGACTCATTCCATCCAGGACAAAATGTTCGGGGGGCTGGATCTCACAGACTCTTCACCGGAAGGCAGCCCAAATGCCTAAAGGATGCCTTCCATGCCATCGGGTCCGCATTACAGCAGCACGGGGACCCGATGGCCACTGCAGTCGCCGCCCGATCTACCCGGAATCGCCACAAACCGCAGGTCGGAATTAACCTGCGGTTTGCCGCGATCGCCGATATGGGGGGTGAAGGGGTCACAGGACCCCCCTCAGCATTGTCGCAGAGTGCCTGCTGAATGCGGTACGTCATGTGTCTCCAACAGGTTAAAGCCTGTGTTGTATTTATTAGAGTGGGTTGTACACCCCAAGATTTTAGAGATGTTTCACCAATAAAATTATTTTGAGTTTTTAACGTTCCCATCAGGCTTGGTTATATTCGCCATTGGAATATGGATGTATACCTTCATCTGTTAGTAGCATAAACCTACTCTCCTCTCACTGCTTCATGGCAGTGCTAGATGCATATTTTCACATCCCAATTTTTCCAGAACATCAAAGGTTCCTAAGAGTCGCTGTCAAAGTAGAGGGTCGGTTGAAGCATTTTCAGTTTTTACAAAAATCATCTCCGAAATGTCAGCTCACATAAGGGAGAAAGATGTCCTTTTCATACCATACCTGGACGATTTCCTAATTGCAGGAGAAACAGAGTTTGCCTGCAAGATGGCAGTACAGATAGTGTCAGAGATCCTAGACAAACTAGGTTGGTTTGTAAATCAAGAAAAGACAAGGCCATGTCCCACCAGGAAACAGTCCTTTCTGGGGTTGATTTTACACTCTTCGTGCCAGAAATGTTTTTTACCAGAAGAAAAGGTAATTCTCATCCAGAAGAAGATCGGGCATCTAATCAGGAATCCAGTGGTCACACTAAGGAAAGGAATGTCTATCCTGGGATCACTCACATATTCTGTCCGTGCGATGGGCGCAGCTCCACTCAAGGGCCCTGCAGTGGGAGATTCCATGTGTGGTCTGACTAGTGATTTATAAAGTGGCAGGACTATGTTCTCATGACAGGCATCTATGCCCCTTTTGATGCAATCCATTATCTTATTGGCCTTGGCAGCAGCTGCCTGACTCTGGTCGCTACAGTTCAGTTTAACGTTGACTAAAATTTCTAAGTCCTTATCCATGTCAGCATTACATCATTTAGTATGTACTGGTGACTTGCACTATTCCTTCCCATGTGCATAACCTTGCAACTGCTACTTTTCTGCCAAAGCTTCCAATCTATCCAGATCCATCTGTAGTAGTATACCGTCCTCTTCCGTGTTTATTACTTTACACAGTTTAGTGTCATCTGGAAAAATTGATATTTTACTCTACAAGATCATTAACGAATATATTGAAGAGAATAGAGCCCAATACTGACCCCCTGTGGTACCCCACTAGTGACAGTGACCCAATGAGAGTGTGTACCGTTAATAACCACCCTCTAATTTCTATCACAGAGCGAGTTAAACATTTTCCCCCAGTCCAAGCATTCTCATCTTATATACTAACCTTTTATGTGGCTTTACTTCTATAGGCTCTGCTCTCTACAATGCCTACAGCTGCCCAGCACACATGTATTAGGTCAGCCAGTTTCAAAGGTAGGAAATCTGCAGCCAAATGCTGTCTAAACTTACCGGCCTATAGTTTCCAGGGATTTTTTACACTATTTTGAATATTGGCACCACATTACTCAGATTGCCTATAACTCCTCCCTCATCACTCCCTTAAGGGCCAATTCTTTCAGGTTTAAACTTTACCATTTATATAATAGAACATTTTAGGGTTAGTTTTACACTCTTTGGCCTCTCTGGCTACAGCTTAGCCTACTTTACACTTGCTTTTTGTAAGGATCAGTCTTGTATATGCACAGACGGATCCGCACCAATAATGCAAACGCTTGTATCCGTTCAGAACGGATCAGTTTGCATTATTGGGGGGGACGCATCCATTTTCAATTGTACCATATTGTATCATTGAAAAACGGATCCGTCCCCATTTACTTACATTATAAGTCTAGACGGATCCATTTGGCTCCGCATAGTCAGACGGTCACCAAATGGATGCATTCTGAACGGATCCTTAGCCATTCAGAATGCATTGGGGCTGAACTGATCTGTTTTGGGCCACTTGTGAGAGCCCTGGGTATGCTTCTCTCGCAATTAGTTTAAAAATATCCAATTTTGTGGCTTTTTTTATTTTATTTTACGACATTATCCCAGTTTATCCTCTAATGGTGTCTCTAACCTGGTCAAATTTAGCTTTTTGGAAGTTCAGTGCTTTTGTGCCTCCTTGAAGAAACACTCTTTTGAAAAAAATTTGGAAGGTTATTTTATGTTCACTAACCTGCACATCTGTTGTTCTGTCAGGTCTATTGGTTATTACCAAGTCCAGTATGGCCGTCCCTCTAGTCGGGTCCTGAACCAGTTGGGAAGTTAATTGTCTTTGGTTATTGACAAGAACCTGTTTATTATGAGATACACAGGTTTCAGATTCCCAGTCTCTCTCTGGGTAGTTGAAGTCCTTTATAATAACGACCTTATTATGATTTGCCACCTCATCCATCTCCTTCAGGGCCCATTCACAGTCGTGCCTGAAAACAGCTCACTTAAATGGGTCTGCAATCTGGAACTTCAGTGCAGAATAGAGGCACAGAAGCAACTACAGAGTGCTTTCTTTTAAAGGGCCTCCACACCACACAAAAAAATTTTTTTTTATTTTTTATATAGAACATGATCTATTTTCTTGTTGTGCAGATGGATCACTGACCCATCGTGCCAGCCACACAGATGCAGCCCCCAATGCATGGAACGGCCGTGTGAATGGGCCCTTATAGTAGGCTCGTCCCAGTCTGTCATTGGCTGCTCCCCCCCAACACTGGATGTTTTCATCTGTGCATGGTGAGAAACTGCAGCGGCGGGTTGGCATTACAGAGGTCACAATAATACCTTTCCAAGTGTCGGACACATATATGCCCCCATAATGTAGCAGATTGACCTGAACCACTCTACATAAAGGAAACCATTCCACCATGGCTGAAGACCAAATTTCACAACTTGTCCAATTACCAAGAAATGTTTTTTAGGTCTTCTATCTTGTAAAAAAAAAAAAAAAATAATAATTTTATTTCAGTGAATATAATAGACTTCCAGGACAGATTATTTTAATTTTAAATAAAAAAAAAACAAAATAAAAAAAACAGCAATGTGGTATTTGTTAACATGACAAAAACCAATGCATGAGAAATACATTGTAGACTACATACAATACTTTGCAATAGTCTTTACTTGCAGAATATTTTGGTAATATTGTAGAGATAGAGGACTTAAAAATCACAAGTGTCATGTATATTTACATTACATCTCCTCCCTAATATAACCTGGGCCACACATTCAGAGAGAAAGTGTCTGCACTGTCCAATTATTTCCATCCAGTAACCAACAGTCTATGGCAAACAGGTTAAGGACCCCCGATATATTCACTAGCTTCATTGTTAATATAACAATGCAATATGTGTCATTTCATTTCACTCCAAAGCACGGCATCTTCAGGCTGCAATTAAGAGCACCACAGCAAAATGTGATTACATATGCACATTTAGGATATGTACAAGATGGGGGTAATTTCACTGGCCAAACCATGTCTGGGACCCTCTTACAACTACATACCGCTTGCAGATGAAAGCATCCATCTTCACTCCTGTCACAGATTATATAGAAGTAGGTTCTAATCTCCCTGTACAGGTGGAAGAATGGGCATTACATGTCATCACGGGCACAAATATCCTGGTACCACCTGCTTGGATCTGAATGGGACATACAAGTACTGTTATGCCATAAACAGAAATAGGGGCAAGATGCAAGAAAAGATCAGTTCGGTGACCAAGAACGTGGATTATTTAGCAGGTTTCGCTTCTGTTGGGTTTTCTCCGGTATCCAAAGTCTTCAGGAGCCTGAACAGACCAGCTGCTTCCCGGATCCTGCTGAACTCTATGCAGAATGCCTGCACCTCTATGAACAAGTCCTGGACGTTAATTATTTTATTCCTAATTAAAGACTGCAGAAAAACGCACACTAGTCTCACCAGACGATTCTGAGGAAAGAAAAAAATAAAAATAAAAAGGAGTAATGTCAGGAAAAAAGGTACTATGTAAATAGAGACTAGAATGTGTGCTTGTGAACACTTTATAAATGTATCTCCTCAAGCCTTTCCAATGAAGACAAACAGATAAATGAATCCAAATCCATTTATCCACTTATTGTATTATGCTCAATATACTTCTAGTAGTAAAGTAGCAAAAGGCAGGCTTCAACTTTTTTTTTTTTTTTGCACAAAAAAAAAAAAAACGCTGATATAAACAGATGCTGTTAGTTCTAGTAAGAGTAAGGAGGTTTGGGCCTCATTCAGATGACCGTGCCATGTTTTGCGGTCCGCAAAACACGGATACCGGCCAGAAACATTAAAAACAGCCAATGATAAGCCAAAAGGACAATTGCACCCAGCATATGTTGGATAGGTTTCAAGTATGCACGAGAACTTTTCCACGGAGATATGCCAAGCTTAAAAGGGTATTCCGGTTCTAGAAAGTTACCCCTTAGCCTCAGGATAGGGGATAACCATGAGATCGGTGGGGGTCCTAATGCTGGGACCACCACCGATCACAGTAAAACATGTGATCCCCCCTGAAGTGGATGGAGCGACTGGTGGGACAAGTGCAGCACTGCTCCATTCATTTCTATTGGAGCGCCAGTGATAGTGGGTACAGAGCCATTTATTCCAACGTGCAATCAAATTGAGCAGTGGCGTGCTTTTCCAACCCGCCGCTCCTTTCACTTCAGGGGGACTCCATAGGGTACGGGGCCCCCATTCTTGAGATCAGAGCCTAGTAGGTAGACATTTATTCCTACATGCAAATAGCTCTTTTGGGCATATTAGCCAGCTCCTTGCAATCAGCAAGCAAGACATCAAAGCCTGACAAAGCTTGGCACTCTCACATTTTTCTAATGCTCGGTACACACGTGGAGAAAGTATATAAAACTCATCTCTGAAGATATAGGATTGCATCCCCCCCCTTTAAAGACCGTGTATAAGGTGGTCTCATTCCAGTTAATTATGTCATTAACCTACCTGCATATATTTGTCCTTAATTTGCTCACAAGTGGATATACAGTTGGAGATATAAAGATGGATAAATTCAGGTGGCAGATCAACTGCTGTAGTTAGTCTGCAGAATAAAACAAGCCATCAGCATACATACAACCCATACATTTAAGGCTCACTTTTCTCTGCTAAAGACAGTGACCCTATCAATCTGATCGCCTGGGATCACCGCCAATCAGCTGTTCCAGCCAAAGAAAGCGCTGATTGGCCATGGATTCCCTCTGCAGTGCATGCTGGCGATTCAGTGGCAAACCTGCAGTACATGGCAAGGCCAGGCCTGCAGAATAGGCCGACTCCTACCCCAACTGAAACTGTTTGAAGGGGCAGTGGTGCGCCTTTTTAGTATATATCCTAGTACATCTATCTGCGTGCCCTCTATTTAGTAGCAGTGGTGCAGGGTACTGCAGCTTAGGTCACTGGAATGAGATGAAGCCGCAATACCCTGCAGCGACACTATTATATGCACAGCGAGTGTCATGGCCATGCTCACTCAGATGATTGGTGGGGGGGTATCTAAAGTTAGACCCACACTAATCTAATAGTAATGTCCTATCCTGTAGATAAGCAATCTATATACTGGTCCTGGAAAACTCTTTCAATGGTGAAACCCAGTATTGTACTGACAGATGCCCTGCACTTACTGCTTTTAATCTTGTGAATGCATTAAAGATATGCTTTTGTAGCATACATACCGCTGTGCCACAAATTTCCAGCCACAAAAACTGACTGTCCACACAGAGTACATTGTGGAACCTCGGGTGACAGCATGGCCAGAACAGACACATAAGGATAGGCGACTAGACTAAACCACATGCATTTTACTATTTGATCATATATTTGCTTTAGAGACAACACACTTGGCAATATCTGGAAAAAAAAAAATATATAATACTTAAAAAAAAAAAAATTATGTAATGGCTTTTAATGCTCGTGACCACTCATTTTTCACCACTGAAACATTTCCTCACTGGTCCAGAACTTTATGGTGTGTGTGTGTATATATATATATATATATATATATATATATATATATATATATATATATATATATATATATATATATATATATATATATATATATATATATATATATATAAACCTCAATAATAACCATCTAACAATGCAAACACTTACCGATTAACTACTTCCATCGAATGCAGGGACATATCCATGTTGACCAGAACAGAAAAATACTCTGTAATTTGACTAGACTGCATCAACTTCAGCAACATTTCAATGGCAACCAAAGGATTATTTTCCACTAGATCGGGAAGCTTAGCTGGGGTGAGGCCGATGTGATAAACCAGTTTGGGGTCTTTTTCCAACTCTCCAAGTAGCTGTAAGCAGGAAAGATGAAGGGAAACAGTATTCACACAGTTTCTGAAGTTGGCACCAAGAGGCATCACAGCAGAAAACCAGGCTCCTTTAAAAATCTACACTAATAATTTATTCATAGAGCAACTAACAACGTTTTATTAGTGAAAAAGCCAAGGTTTGGAAATGGGATTGTATATAATCCTGAAACACTCTCCTCCCTTCATCTCCCCATTTGTAATTCAATGCAGCTACTGTATAAGGGTAGCAGTAAAACCAGCAGGGAAATGGGGATGCTTGAGGCCTCACCAGTGTCTGTAGTCCAAGCCAAAATCAAAATTGTAGCCCAGGGTTATCTGCTGAACCCAGGATAACATTCAAATAAACCAGAGAAATTTAAGTACATATAAAACACTAGACATTACGTAAAGCCTTATGCATATGGCGGTATTGCTGCTCTGTGTCACACTAGTGTCATAAAAAAAAAAAAAAAAAAAAAAAAGGTACCTATAAAGGTGCATAGGGTGTCAGATTTGAAAATCATTGCATAGGTGACATCTGCTGTATGCTTTTTGGGAGAATAGCCCCCATATGCCGGTAAACAACTGAGCATGGTACTTTTTCCAGGATTATGCCAATTTTTAGCCATCCGTCAGAGTGTGTGGTAAGAAAAGCTCAAACTCACCTGCTCCCCACCGCTCCTCCGTGCCCTGGATGTTTACTCCCAGCAGGAGTATGGATGAGGCATTGTGCGCCACTGCAGCAAATGATTAACCTCAGCGGTGACAAGCCACCAAGCAGCATGAGACCCAGTAGTGACATGCCACTGTTCAGGCCAGACATTAGCTGCGGCATACTTGACCATGTCTATATCCTCGCTAGGGTTGTTGGGATACCAAAATTTTTATTGGATACCATAAAAAAAAGTATTGTGATACTCGATGCCATTAGGAAAAAAAAAAAAAAAAAAGATTTTTTTTAAATATATTTTTATAGTTTGGACTTTTTGGATGTGGCAATATGTGATATGTTTATTGTCTATATATTTTATTTGTAAAATTGGGAATTGGGGCGATTTATACTTCATTTTATTTTATGTTTTACTTTTTATTTAATAACCATTTCCCCCCTTAGGGGCTAGAATCTGGGATCTTTTCATACCTTGTCTATTCACCCTGATGATAGAGCTCTATCAGGGTGACTAGGACTTCACACTCTCCCTGCTGCCCTTGTGCATAGTACACACAGCAGCAGGGAGCTGACTATGGCAGCCAGAGCTTCAGTAGTGTTGGTAACCGATCATGGCCCCAGGATTACACTGCTGGGGCTCCAATCAGAAGCTGCCACTGCCACCAATGAGGAGGGGAGAGGGGACCTGTGGCCACTGCCACCAATGATAATTAACCTTTAAGGCCTCTTTCACACGGGCGTCATTTTTTTGGCCCGGCTAAGAGCCGGGTGCGTTGCGGGAAAATGCGCGATTTTTTCTGCGCAAGTGCAAAACATTGTCATGCGTTGCACTCGCGTGAGAAAAATCGCGCATGTTTGGTACCCAAACCCGAACTTCTTCATAGAAGTTCGGGCTTGGGATTGATGTTCTGAAGATTGTATTATTTTCCCTTATAACATGGTTATAAGGGAAAATAATAGCATTCTGAATACAGAATGCATAGTAAACCAGCGCTAGAGGGGTTAAAATAAAATAAAAAATAATTTAACTCACCTTAGTCCACTTGTTCGCGAAGCCGGCATCTCCTTGTGTCTCCGCTGCTGATGAACAGGACCTGGGATGAGCTGCTCCATTAAATACCGGTTAAGGACCTTCGATGACGTCACTCCGGTCATCACATGGTACGTCACATGATCTTTTACCATGGTGATTCACCATGGTAAAAGATCATGTGATGACCGGAGTGACGTCATCGAAGGTCCTTAAGCTCTATTTAATGGAGCAGCTCATCCCAGGTCCTGTTCATCAGCAGCGGAGACACAAGGAGATGCCGGCTTCGCGAACAAGTGGACTAAGGTGAGTTAAATTATTTTTTATTTTATTTTAACCCCTCTAGCGCTGGTTTACTATGCATTCTGTATTCAGAATGCTATTATTTTCCCTTATAACCATGTTATAAGGGAAAATAATAATGATCGGGTCTCCATCCCGATGGTCTCCTAGCAACCATGCGTGCAAATCGCATGGCATCCGTACTTGCTTGCGGATGCCATCCGATTTTCACACACCCCATTCACTTCTATGGGGCCTGCGTCACGTCAAAATCGGACATTATAGAGCATGCTGCGATTTGCACTGAACGTACAAGTGATGCGTTAAAAACAACGCTCATGTGCACAGCCCCATAGAAATGAATGGGTCAGGATTCAGTGCGGGTGCCATACGTTCGCCGCACGGATCGCACCCGCACGGAAAAGTCGCCCGTGTGAAAGGGGCCTAATACAGGAGGCGGGTGCTGGCAGCAGAATCACATAGCAGGGAGCTGCGATCAGCGGCAGTTAACCCCTTAGCGGCTATGCGATTCTGCTGCAGGAACCAGTATTTGTATTAAACATTAACTTTCATTGCTGGCGCAGTGCGCCCGCCCCTCTTCTTATTGGCAGCAGCGACACAGGGAGAGGGTGACTCCTTATCCCCTGTGCTGCTGAGGAGAACACGTGCACGCTGACAGCAGTGCGCTCCATGTTCTCTGATGCAGTAGCGCAGCCTAGTATCGATAGATGTAAAATCCCGGTATCATATCGATACCGGGACAAAAAGTATCGATTGCGGGTATCAATATTTCGATACCCGCAACAACCCTAATCCTCGCTGGAAATAAAGAGACTAGAAGATCACCAAATAGAGCCAGAAAGAAGCGACAGGAACCAGGCGAGTATGTGTTTTTTAACAAGTACCGTAAATGCCCATAATCTTGGGAGACCACTGGGATTGGCCAGCAGTCAGTCCCAGTGGTCGTACTTTTAGCACCAAACCTATGCATAGATGATTAGTGTTGAGCGAACTTGTGTTTTAAGTTCTATGTCCAAAGTTCAGGTTATTGAAGAATCCCATTATGTATTCCGCTACCACAGACCATAACAGAATTCTTCAATAACCCGAACTTTAGACGCCGAACTTAAAGAACAAGTTTGCTCAACACTATAGATGATACATGCTATTAGTAGGCAACCCCTATAAATATTTTGGCAATATTAGTGGTTGACAAGACAAAAGCCTATGTGGAGGAGAATTATCAAAGCTGGTACAAAGAAAAACTGGCTTAGTTGCCCATGGCAACCAATCATTTTCCACCTTTAATATCGCAAAGCTCCTTAGGACAGAAAAAGGATCAATCTGAAGGGTGCCGCAGAAAAATGGAAGGAAAAAATAAATAAATACCTCCCACGAAAGAGCAACTAAACCATAGGGAAGTACTAGCTCCCACTAACAAAAGAAGATTCTGTTTTTATATCATAAGGCCTCACGCACATGACCATGTGCCATGCTGCTGTCCGCAATGCAGGGGCGGGCACCGGCCGTCAGCAGACACATTCACTTGAATGGGGTCTGCAATCCTCACTGCGCAAAAAAAAGTAGCGCATGCAAGTGAATGGGGCCAGTGCCTGTATATTGCGGACGGACAATATGGGCACGGACCCGCTACGGTCGTGTGCATGAGGCTCAAGCCCGATTTTTCCTACACTCTACGTGTTCACTATAATACTCACACCCTCCTTGGACGTGAACTATTCTCCAGTTCCAAATCTTCTATAACCAGCGATACATAGCATTCATAAATAGAAGCCTCCGACTTACTAGAATGTTTGTCTCTAGCTGTAAGTATGCAGTGAATGTGTAAACCATCTGGTTATTAAAACTGGTTGACGTCATACCCATGTAATAACTGGTTAAAAAATAAGCAATAAATGCAAAAAATGTAAAATCCCATTCTTGGAATGTACCCAACACAGCAAACTGCAGATTGCCACACACCCCTGACAATCAGCTGTTATTTCCTGGGGAGAGTATTTTCCCTGTGAAATGTAGCATTACATGACACCTGTTCAAATGAATAGGTGACAGGGTACAACACTGCTGCATAGAGGCCACCGTAGCGAAAGCTGATCTGCTCTGCAGTTCCTGACTCCGGTTGATAGAGGGGGATCTCCCCCAAAGCATTTGAATGGAAAGGGAATGTTCAGAGGCGACAACCCGTGTAATACAGCAATGGGGTCTCTTACGAACGCTGACTGAACGGGATGCAGCTTCTGGAATAAGACAATCACCTGTGTCTGCTGAGGAGAAGACAGTGGGCTTTTGAAGGCTTTGGCCATTATACGTTTGATCTCAACACCGGTGCTGTTCTTCACACACATTGACTTGTCCCATTTGATGGCATGATCAGGTTCAATTGGATTCAACCAAGCAAGCTCATCTTCACAAATATGCAAAGGTGGAGGAGGACGAATGAACTCTGGGCGAAAATGGCCTGGAAAGAACAATTACCAAAATCACAAATGAAACACTCTACAATGTGATACGTTATTCATTTTTATCCTAAATATGTGATCAAAGCTTGAAAGGGGTTGTCCAAGTTCATATTTTGTTCTTTGTATGTTTGTAACTAAGCAAATGTAAGGGGTTTTCAGTGCATTTACTTAATCTCCAGTGGCCCTGTTCTCCTAGTTAGCCGTGCGTCACATGACCTTTGATGTCAGCTTCTTTCCCTGCTCCGATGACGTTCCATGCACAAGCCTGAGGAGCAGGTCTGTCTCTCTGTATGGAACATCACTGTGGATTGTGCTGGTTGGAGTGACAAGCCATGCCCCTGCACTGCCTGGTATGCTGGCCACACCCTCCTACACTGCCCGATCTGCTGGCTGGACTGTCTGCCCTGTGTCTCCCCTCCCACTGGATACATCAGCAAGGTTTAACCCCTTATACCATCAGCAGCACAGACTCAGGGTTGGAGGCTCTGCCTCAGGTACTGAGCAGCTGCAGGGCTTTCTCTTCTCCAGGCACTGAAGAGAAATGCTATGCAAAGGATCTTCCCTCCCGCCTCACCCATACAATGACTGAAGGAGTCCTCTCTTCAGTACTTTTCTGCTCTCTGTGAGGAAGTGTCTGCAGAGCATTGCACAAGAACAGGTAGGAGGAAGATACTGTGTGCATCAGCAAATGTCATTGTACTGTACAGTTGGGACTTGTAGTCCAACGCATACAACATGAGTATCACAGCAGTCAGACTGCAGGCAGGGCAGCAATTTTATTATTTTATTCACTCCCTTTGCAGAAAAGGGGAGGGGAAAGGCAGTCTTTGTTGACACCCACAAATATTCATGAGGAAACCCTCAGACGGTTGTTACACGCCCCCACAGCATGTAAACAAAAGGCCAGAACAGAACTAGGGAAATATTTTCTTTTTGCCCAAAACTTATATTATATAATTACCATCAGATTTACACTGCTTTATTTTTATTATTTTTCTATATAAAAATTGCACAAGTACTTTAAAAGGGATTGTCCAGGATTTGATGCTGATGGCCTATCCAACAGCCCGCACCCCCACCAACAAGCTGTTACTCTGTAGCTCCGTCCAGTGTAAAGTAGATGGACCTGGTCCACTACACAATGGATAAAGCTGCAGTTCTGGCACTGAAATTACAACAGCTGATCAATGGGGATTCGACCCCCAATAATCTAATATTTATGGCCTATCCTTAGGATAGGTTATCAATATCAAAGCATTGGACAACCCCTTTAAAAATAATGTATGTCACCATATCATGATTATCCTAGAATCTTAAAATTTATTTTACTTTATAATACTTTCTAAGAGGATGGGTAGTGGAGATGACAAATGGTAGCGACCATGACACAGAAGACAAGTGAAATGATGAAACTTAATACCTGACAAAATATTTAGACACAAATGTATTTACAGAGGACCTGTCACTTCTATATTTTAGTAAATAATTGCATTTCCCTTGTAATAACAATTCTGCAGCATCTATTCATATAATTATTTTGTGCCTCTATTATTCCCATTAGCAGTTTACAAATACATTTGCATCTGGCTGTTACCAGCTTGGGGGGGGGGGGGGGGGGTTGACATTACCCAATCAGAGCTGCTAGTGTCAGACTGTAAATATAAAAATTTAATTGGTGTCAATTATACAAATTGAGGACTCAGCGTAATCTTCAAGCGCTCAAAAAAAAATGGGACTGACTGTGCAGGGACACAACTCCTAACTTGTAACACCTATTTATACACTTATTCATAAACTTCTAGCAAGATCAATATAGGAATGGCACAAAAAGACTCCAGATTTATTGTTATACAGGGAATGTAAACAATTACTAAAACAGACATGTCAGGAGAGGTATAGTGAATAAGTATAAAATACAAATCCCTATATTGCAAATCCGCAATTACAATTAAAAATAAATTACAAACATCAGCATACGACAGCCCTGATGTTCAGTTTATTTTGGCAATAAAAGCTGCTACCAAATCCAAATGTGAATCATGAAAGACACCATGTGTTGTAATCTGTGGAGCAGTTCTAGTTATGTTATCGTCTACAGATCTCTAAGAGGCCAGACACTGTAGACCATGGATCAGCAAACTTTGTCATTCCAGCTGCTGTGAAACTACAACTCCCAGCATTCACACTTTCTTGGCTGTTTTAGTAACTCCCATGGAAGTGAAAGGAGGATTCTAGGAGTTGTAGTTTGAGAACAGCTGGAGTGCTGGAGGTTGATGATTCAGTACTTCCGATAATTGGTCGATTCCTATATTATCGGCCGATATTCAGGATTTTGTACATTATCGGTATCGGCATCTAACCTTGCCGATATACTGATAATGCGTATAAAGCAAATACTAGTGAGTGCTTCCATTATGGAAGCGTGCGCTAGTATGAATCGGGAGAGGGGAAGAAGCTCAGCAAGCGCTTCCGATACTCACCATCCCTGGTCTTCTTTGATGGGGCCCGCGCTGCACTGGCCTGACCCCTTACAGCGTCAGGACGTAGTGTGAAGACAGGGGCGCGAGACGCCAGACCCGGAGATGTAGAGGAGCCGCGGCGCAGGAGAGGCGAGGAGTTTTTATTTTATTTTATTCATCTGAGGTCTGATAGGGGTTAATAAAGTCAGTGAGGAGGAGGGATGGTGTGGAAATTGGCATTTGGCACTAGTATATTATAAATGTAAATTATAAATTGACTACCAACTAAGGGCTTTATTAATTTATAATTTACATTTATAATATACTAGTACCAAATGCAAATTTCCACCACCTCAGTGACTACCAACTAATATAATTATGAGATAAAATATCGGTATAAATTAATCGGCCTGAAAGTTCACATTATTGTATCGGCTCGAGAAGAAAAAAAAAAAAAAAAAAAAAAAATGATAATATTGGTCGATCCCTATTGCTGATCCCTGCCATAGACAGTCATCAGCAAAACCTCATTTAGCTGGCAGCTATTCCTCCTGCCTCCTCCATATACATGCACTCACATTGGTTGAGCATGCATGTGTTCTCAATGGGGAGACAGAACTAAGCCTCTACCAGGCAACTCCTGTGAGAAAAAGCATATGCTGAAACAAGCAAAATTAATGTTACCATAAGGCTCTGCTCTAAGATCATATGAATTTTTATAGGTCTGCTTATCCCTTGCCATGACACGACTGAGAAGAGTAAAAGTAACATATAAACACTGACTAGCATCTGCCATTCAATTTTTCAGGGTGACATACTTTCTATAGGTGGCTTCGGGCCACTAACCAAAGCCTCAGTGATTTGTGAAGCAACCGAACTGTCAAATCCAGAATTAGAAGAATCAGGATCCGGGTCGCTTAGGATGCTCGGGAAACTGGCCTTGCTCTGTGTCGGGAGCTCAGACTGCCGCTCTAAGAGAGAACACAATCGTTATTAATAGAGGTCTGCAAATGCATTTCTCCTTCAAATCTTCCGATTAGGCCTCATGTACCCATTCATTTCAACTGAGGCGCTGAAGGCTGATTCACATGAGCAGTCCAGAATTCAAGCTCCATGTGTGAGCGTGATCCTCCGTTCTGGACACTCCTCAACTTACAGGAGCGCACGGCATTATACTGATTAATAATGCTGCGTGTCTCTGTATGACCTTATTTCTACAGGATCAGGGTCCATTCAGACGTCCGTAGTGTTTTGCGTCCGCAAAACACACGCCGCACATTGCGGGCACTTAGAGAATTCCTATTCTCTTGCGCTGCTGCTGGAAGTTCGGGGCTGCGGACAAGAAATGCGGATCTGCATCTTTTCCAGCCCTATTGAAAATGAATGAGTCCGAACCCGTTCTGCATAATTGCGGAACGGATCCGGACCCATTCTACGGGTGTCTGAATGGACCCCAATACTGACATAAAGCTGTCAGTATGATTCTGTATCAGTAAGGTCAAAGCAAAGGCACACTGCATTATAAATCAGTATAATGCCGTGAACTCCTGTAAGTCCAGAATGGAGGTTCACACTGGCACATGTAGCCCGAATTCCAGACTGCACACATGTGAAATAGTCCTTAGCAGGCAAGTGGTGATGTACAACAATAGAATGGTGGATATGACCTAGGTTAAATAAGACTGGGTTCCCAGAACCGATAATGCTGGACATTGGAATAAACCCCTGGGGTCTAAAGTGCATCCTGTGCCTCAATATGTCACAATCTGGTCAGTAACACTATTCGGTAATTGTTGGTGGCCATATACAAATATACCTTTACATTAAAGGGGTTGTCTCACCTCAGTAATCACCATTTAATCACTTCCTTGTAGTCCTAGGATGGTTTTTGTAAGGCCTCATGCAAACTACCTTTCCATTTTTTGCAGTCTGCAAACCGCGGATCCGCAAAAACGGAAGCCGCCCGCGTGCCTTCCGAAATTTGTGGAACGGGCGGCCGTCAATATAAATGCCTATTCTTGTCCGCAAAGCCCGGACAAGAATAGGACATGTTATTTTTTTTAGCGGGGCCGCGGAACAGAGCCACGGATGCAGACAGCACACGGAGTGCAGTCCGCATCTTTTGCGGCCCCAATGAAGTGAATGGGTCCGATGCAGACCCAAACAACGGCTGTGTGCATGAGGCCTAATATAGATCCATTTTCTAATTTGCCTCAGTCACCTCTTATTCCTCTTTATAGTGCTCCAAATTCCATGCTTGCAGCTCTCTCCCTATAACGGTCACAGCTTCTAATAGAAGTACAGGTAGTGGGATTGGAAGTATGGAACTGAGCATCTGCGACCAGCTCAACAAGGTGGACAAATAAGGAAAAGACCAGCAGGTGGCGCTATACAGATAGGTTTTATTGAATTGCGCACTGGCTATTCTTAATTACCCGCAATTCCAAAAGTATTCAAATCCAGGTTTAAAAATGTTTTGTATAATTTTGTGGTACAACCCCTTTAACCATCTCAGTAGATCTTATAGCAGCATTTATTGATTATACATTGTGACTGACCATATATAACCCTATATAAGGTCCCTTCTTTTGAATTTTTTTTATTGTGGGTTAGGAATATTTGCCCAGTTTTACTAATGCATCTGTTCCAAAAGTGGCGGAAATTGGCACATTTAGGGTTTCTACATTCTCCCCCACCCCAATCATGCCCAAAATGGGGTGGGGCTTAGTGGAAAGTGGGCTGAGCTTCACAGACAAGCGGGCTGGGCATAAGATGCATTATTTTGGAGCAACACCGGCGTAAAAATCTGTCCTAAAGTAAGCCAAATAATATTTGGTATAGAGTCAGGGAAAAGAGTCTATCCCTGCACCAGATTTATCCTCCAGCCTGAGCCCCTGTGAATAATCTGGTGGTCTATACAGGCTGAGCACATATTTCATTCCTTAATAATTCTATTATTACATTTGTGATTGATTTATAGTTTGTCTAAGAGAATATACAGGTGTTGTCATCAATATACAATAGTCTATAGTGATTAATGGTTTAAAGAGGACCCATTACCACACCGGGCATGTCTACTTATTAAATAACTGCTCTGCCCATTAAACAACAATAAAAGTCTGCGTTGAGATTTTCCTCAGTTATTCCTCCCATAACTTTAAATATAAATTGACAACTGGGTTTCACCAATCCCCTTGTCAAAGCAGCTTGTCCTGAAACAGTATTGTTTTGTTCTCCTCCAGTTTTTTTCAGGACCAAAAGATAATTTCCATACCCTACACCAGGGATCAGCAACCCTTGGCCCTCCAGCTGTTGTGAAACTACAACTCCCAGCATGCACTTGTACTTGGATGTTCTTGTAATTCCCATAGAAGTGAAAGGAGGATTCTGGGAGTTGTAGTTTCAGAACAGCTGAAATGCCAGTGGGTGCTGAGCCCTGCTGTACACAGTATGGTTCTGATGGCACCGTCTGAACAGAATCTCCTAGGAGGAATAACGGAGGAATGGCACTATTCATCTCTGTTGTAGGAACACAATTATTTAGTAAAACAGACATGTCTGTGGAGCTGACAGATCCCCTTTCATATGCATGCTGTGACACCGCGCCTGTTACCTGCTAGCGCTAACTGAAGGCCACTGATGTCCACAGGTTGGGCCAGATTGGCCACATCCAGAACGGCGATTTGTCTGGGAGTCTTTTTAAACAGCTCCCTGGGCGGTGCAAGCATCAACTGCGAGAGGAAGAATTTTTCAGGTGGCGTGATAGGTGGTAAGAATCCTGCAGAGATAAAACCTTTTCAGTTAATGAATCATTTTCACTTCATAACTTCAAAGTAATAGCTCAGATAAAGCAAAGGCTTATTCACACGGGCAGGTAGTGTGCTGCGCAGTCAAAAACCGCCATGGAAAAGACATTGTGCATTTGGTTGCAGTAAACCAGATGTGTGAATACTCCCTTATACATCTGCCTTGTCATTAGTGATATTAACCTACAGAAGGCCACCTGTCAACCAGACAGCTACGATTACCACTCATAAAACATCTAAGGTAAACCAAAACGAACAAGTGGAAATGATGTATAAAAGTATAAATTTATTATAAAGTATAAAGGATGGAACAACTACAGATAATGCAAGGATACGGAGAAGCGCAGGGTCACAGGCACCACAAAACACCAATGTATCTGTGGGTTATAACACACAGAAAGATACAGTCCATTAATGATAGTAAAAGCTCAGGGATTACCTAGATGGCCAGATGTAGTGTCACCGCAGTAAGACTATGCACAAATCATGCAAATGACCATACCAGGTAAGCAAAAGAGCTTTGTCACACTACACACAGTACTTGAACAATTAAAGCAGACCATGGAAATAACAAGTACTCAGATAGAAGTAAGAATCTTGATAATATGCACCATGGGTGTGTTGAGGGACTCACTATGGATGTATACAGAAGTCCCAAGCAACGGTGTGAAACGATACTAACTCAGAACGTACCTGAGGACATGGTGGTGAGTGGACGGTCGGACCCTGGGCGCACAACCTCAAGGTTGTCAAGATTCTTCCTTCTATCTGAGTACTTGTTATTTCCATGGTCTGCTTTAATTGTTCAAGTACTGTGTGTAGTGTGACAAAGCTCTTTTGCTTACCTGGTATGGTCATTTGCATGATTTGTGCATAGTCTTACTGCGGTGACACTACATCTGGCCATCTAGGTAATCCCTGAGCTTTTACTATCATTAATGGACTGTATCTTTCTGTGTGTTATAACCCACAGATACATTGGTGTTTTGTGGTGCCTGTGACCCTGCGCTTCTCCGTATCCTTGCATTATCTGTAGTTGTTCCATCCTTTATACTTTATAATAAATTTATACTTTTATACATCATTTCCACTTGTTCGTTTTGGTTGTCATTAGTGATGCCCAGTAGATTTTGTCAGCTGCAAGCTAATGATAAAGGGAACGCGGCATCAGAAAATAACCGATTTTTTTAAAATCACATTTTTACCTTTAACATATTTAATTTTTTTTCCATGTCAGCATCTATATTTAAAGAAAAAAACAAAATCCAGCAGTTTACGCACTGGCCACCAAGTCTAATAATTGGTGCCACTTCTTGGTCTGTACAAATACCTTTACTGCAGTTATCTGCTCATCTATACACAGAGGTGATATCATTACAGATGAAACAGGATCCTCCATTCACAATAGGCGATTGTCAGAGCTTACCTATTCTTTCCTTGCACAATGACCTCTGCCCAGAACGCGGTCCCCTCCTGACTATTGTGCCTACCGCCCATGTGGCTGCCGTAAGGCAATTTTCTTGGGCTAGGTCTACACGACGACATTTGTTGCACGACAAAAAGTCGCGCGACAATTTTTATAATGGCAGTCTATGGTGTCGCACTGCAACATGCGACAGTCGCAGAAAAACCCATCTCGAATGGATTTTCTGCGACTGTCGCATCGCAGTCGCATGTTGCAGTGCGACACCATAGACTGCCATTATAAAAATTGTCGCGCGACATTAGTGCAACAAAATGTCGCGCGACAAATGTCGTCGTGTAGACCTAGCCTTAATACTTTCTATATGCTGATAAAGGCTATGTACATCTTTGTGGACCTTTTTTTAATGACTGCATTTTACTCATTTTGAGCTAAAATTATTTATTTATTTTAATTGGTCTTAAATAAAAAATATGGGGTTGTCCAGCATTTTTATATTGGCATCCTTTGTCTAGGATAGGCCATCAATATCTGATCAGCGGGTGTCTGACTCCCTGCCCCCCTGCAGAGCTGAAACTACACATTGAAGTGGATGGGAGCAGCGCTGCGGTGAACAGCTCCATCCAATACACAATAACATAGTACTTAAACGGAACCTGTCACCGGGATTTTGTGTATAGAGCTGAGGACATGGGTTGCTAGGTGGCCACTAGCACGCCCGCCAGAGGTCGCGCTAAATTTTTTCTGGAAGAGTAAAAATACTCCTCTTACCATTTTTGAGGAGTATTTTCAGAAGAGGAGTACGAAAGTTACAGTAATTCAAATATTTAATACGAAGGCCTACATAACATTAAGGGGTTGCTACTTAGGCATGAAAACCATTACTAGTACTCTAAAACTGTCTTCCATGCATAAATAGCAAATTTACCGAAGAGGTCCCTGCTGCTCTGAGGGGGGGGGGGGGGTCAGCACCGCAGAGGTCTAGGGTGATCTAGGGTGCAGCAACCTTTGGCACTCCAGCACTGCTGTGAAACTACAACACCCAGCATGCACACTTGCTTAGCTGTTCTTGTAACTCCCAAAGAAGTGAAAGGAGGATACTGGGAGTTGTAGTTTCAGAACAGCTGGAGTGCCGGAGGTTGCTGATCCCTGATCTAGAGGCTGTCATTTTGTGTTATGCTTGATCTTGCCATAAAGGGGAGTTTGTCTTCCATGACCCATTCCACAAAAAAGCCACCACCGCTGCGGTTACTGGATTATACAGTTTTACAGCGAAGTACTTCATGTGCTTGGCAGGAGGCTGTAAATGGCCACATGTGGCTCCGCATTACAGAAGAGATCCTTATAAGCATCTGATGGAACATGCTGCAATGAATCCTTGATGGATTCATAGGAAAGCCGACAGGTGACAGAGGTCTACAGGTGACAGGTCTGTCGTTGTGGAGGTCTCCTGTTGGCGTGTCCAGCGATGGGACCCCCACTGAATTCTATAAGCAGAAGTCTGAAGCGCTCAGCCATTTTTCCCTCAATGCTGAGCACGGTAGTGAAGACTGTTCCCTAGACCTTCTATTAAGGCTGTCTTAACCAGGGCTGTGGAGTCGGTAGATAAATGGTCCGACTCCTCAGTTTTTGGTACTTCCGACTCAGACTCCTTTGTATTTAATATGCAAATGTCATTACCACAGAACTACTGGCCAGGAAGCTGCTGCCTTCTCCTTTGTGTGCTGATCTTCTGCTGAAGATCGGGCAGTGGGAGGATCCAGGAAGGGGCATTTATTGTAAAGCATGATTTCCCTAGTAGAATCCCATAGTCATGTTTAACGTTTAGGCTAACAATCTGAGTTTAGCCTTAGCTGAATGACAGCAGTTTTTCAAATGGTTTACAGCTTCAGTCTTGAGCTATTGACTATCCATTCCCTTCACTTATACAAGTGTCTCTACTTAATCAGTTATCAGTGAGAGGCTAGGTTAACCATGGGCGTGGCGTTCCCTGTAACAGCGGAACACAACACAATGGAAAGTATAAGTATTGCCGATCCTTAACTGTGTGTTGCGTGCCATATAGTGAAGCATATGAAAAGCACGCTTCTTCATGGTCACTTAACGTGTTCGTTTTGCGGTAACGTGACGCACTGCATGCATTGGCCTTTATTCTTACAGTAGAGAAGTACCGTATTTTTCGCAAAAGTGGGGGGGGGGGGGGGGGAAGCAGTGCGTCTTATGGGGCGAATGCTACAACTGTCCGGTGAATAGGCTGAGAGGGAGGAGGGGCTGGGGGCCGGCATCTGTTTCTGTAATGGCATGCGGGGCCCGATGCAGTCACTGTATTCTACTACACCAGGCCCCGCTCACTGTAGTATACAGTAATCATATCTAACTTGTGGGTATTGTTAAAGTATTCCAATCACGTTAAAAACTTCTTGGCAGTCAGGAGGCCAGGCGGGCGCTCGTAGCGTAGCTCACCAAGTCACGCGACTGCTCCGCCCACTTTATGAATGAAGCAGGCACCGTGCCCCGCTGCAATTACAGAAACAGATGCCGGCCCCCATTCACTACACAGGGACACTGTTATGGGGGGGGGGGGGGGGAGATCTGTGGATGACACAAGATAAGATGCTATGTGTCATCCACAGATGCCCCCACAATGATCCCCCATAACAGTGCCACCCACAGACCACCATTAGTTCAAAACCCACCAAAAGCACACCTTTTGGTTCAAAATATTCTTTTTTCTTATTTTCCTCCTCAAAAACCTAGGTGCACATAGGGCGAAAAATACGGTAATTAATTATAACTTTTTGTGAATTGGGACATTTAAACTTGCTTTTTTTAAATTTTTATTCCAATTTAAATCTAGTGGGAGTCGGAGTCATTTTTTGCCAACTCCGACTCCAGGTACCCAAAATTGCCTCCGACTCCACAGCCCTGGTCTTAACTACCGCGCTCAGCAGGGAGGAGCGCTCGGCTGAGCGCTGCAAACTCATCACTATAGGGTAAAAACAAGGCGCTCAGATCCCCACTAAATTTCACAGATCCCCACTTACCCTGCCAGTGAGGATCGCGCGCCTCCTTGCTACCTTCAGAGCGGCTCAAACTGACCAATAACAAAGTTCCTTACTGTAAGGAGCATTGTTATTGGTTGTTTCAGGCGGCAGCAGCAGCATCACTGCGCTGGCTGTGCCGTTCACAGCGCTCACTGCGCTGATGAATGTGAGGGAAAAGTCTAAGGCGTATCAGTAAGCCTTAGACTTTTTCCAGGGAATAAAATGGCCTGAACAGGCGTTATTGCGACCTCTGACATCCGTAATATCCAGTCCCCATAGCTCTGTGTGCTTTTATTGTGGAAAAAAACCCTGATTTGATACATATGCAAATTAACCTGAGATGAGTCAGGGACGGGAAAGGGGATAACTGAGTGATCAGTAGGGGGGTCTGACCACTGACTCGTCAGTCCCAAAACAGAGATCCCATGTTTCCACACTCAGGGGTGTGGAAATCGTATAGCCTGACGCCCGGGACATACAGCTCCAGGCAGGTAGTTTCTTCAGTAGCTTAGCCCTGCTGCGGGCAAGTAGCAGGGCTGAGATGGCTTTGTTTACCTGAGCAGTGGATCGGCGACGAGCTGGGGGCATGGAGCGCTAGGGGCGTAGAGCAGTGACGCAGCCGTGGTGACAGCGCGAGGGGGGCGGCGTGGTGTAGTGACAGCGTAGGGAAGAAGAAATGACAGAGCTGAAGGGGTGGAGCAAAGAAAGGGGGGGGGGGAGGAGCAGTCACAGAGCCTTTCCATGCCACATCAGCAGCTAATTTGCCTAAACCACCTAGAGCAGTGTTGGCGAACCTATGGCACGGGTGCGAGAGGTGGCACTCAGAGCCCTCACTGTGGGCACCCGCACCCTAGAAAAAAAACTATAGTGTACCAATATGCCACAGATCTTTCCCGCTTTAAGTAATGTTATAGCCAGACCCTTATTTCTGATATTTAAGGATGCTATGCTGACAGGAAGTGTTCCACAGGATTGGCGCATAGTAAATGTGGTGCCAATATTCAAAAAGGGTCCAAAAACAGAGCCCGGAAATTATAGGCCGGAAAGTTTAACATTTGTTGTGGGTAAAATGTTTAAAGATTTTCTAAGAGATGCTATCTTGGAGGATCTCAATGAAAATAATCAAATAAAGCCATATCAGCATGGCTTCATGAGGGATCGGTCACGTAAAACTAATTTAATCAGTTTCTATGACTTGACAGCAGCTAATGAATGGATGTCATATATCTGGACTTCTCCAAAGCATCTGACACTGTACTACATAAAAGGTTAGTATATAAAATGAGAATGCTCGGACTGGGAGAAAACATCTGTATGTGGGTAAGTAACTGGCTCAGTGATAGAAAACAGAGGGTGGTTATTAACGGTACACACTCAGATTGGGTCACTGTCACTAGTGGGGTACCTCAGGGGTCAGTATTGGGCCCTATTCTCTTCAATATATTTATTAATGATCTTGTAGAAGGCTTGCACAGTAAAATATTTTTTGCAGATAACACTAGACTACGTAAAGTAATTAACACTGAAGAGGACAGTATACTACTACAGATGGATCTGGATAGATTGGGGGCTTGGGCAGATAAGTGGCAGATGAGGTTTAACACTGACAAATGTAAGGTTATGCACATGAGAAGGAATAGTGCAAGTCACCCGTACATACTAAATGGTAAAACACTGGGTAACACTGACATGGAAAAGGACCTAGGAATTTTAGTGAACAGCAAACTAAGCTGTAAAAAACAGTGTCAGGCAGCTGCTGCCAAGTCCAATAAGCTAATGGGTTGCATCAAAAGGGGCATAGGTGCTTGTGATGAGAACATAGTCCTACCAACATTAGGGTTATTCACTTTAGAAAAAAGATGACTGAGCGGAGATCTAATTACTATGTATAAATATATCAGGGGTGACTATAGAGATCTCTTCCATCATCTATTTATCCCCCCAGGACTGTAACTGTGACGAGGGGACATCCTCTGCGTCTGGAGGAAAGAAGGTTAGTACACAAACATAGAAGAGGATTCTTTACTGTAAGAGCAGTGAGACTATGGAACTCTGCCTGAGCAGGTAGTAATGGTGAGTTCACGAAAAGAGTTGAAGAGGGGCCTGGATGTATTTCTGGAGTGTAATAATATTACAGGCTATAGCTACTAGAGAGGGGTCGTTGATCCATGGAGTTATACTGGATTGGAGTCGGGAAGGATTTTTTTCCTGTTAAGTGGGGAAAATCAGCTTCTACCTCACAGGTTTTTTTGTTTTGTTTTTTGCCTTCTTCTGGAACAACTTGCAGGATAACAGGCAGAACTGGATGGACAGATGTCTTTTTTGGCCTTATATACTATGTTACTATGCCATTCGTCAGCGCAGGGAGTGCTATGGATGGCACAGGCAGCACATTGGATGTAGGCAGGCTATTATAGCTAAATGATAAAGTACATGGAAGATATACTATATTGGACTGTAATATTCAGGATAAATTGCCGTGTTGGCACTTTGCGATAAATAAGTGGGTTTTGTGTTGCAGTTTGGGCACTCGATCTGTAAAAGGTTTGCCATCACTGACCTAGAGGTACGGGTAGTAATGTGCAAGAGTGTGCACTAAACTAATTGCTGTGATCACATTAAGGCCTCGTTCACACCAGGCAGTGCGTTCTGGCCCGATTCTGTCCAGAATGCACTGCTCCGCATTGCGGCGGGCTAACTATTGTGGGGCAGGAGGAGGCGTAGTGGTCTGTTGAAGTGATTGGCACCATAACCATGCCCAACCGCTGCAATGCGGCTGCACAGGATTGCAAGGCACATTATGCCTGCGGCCCAGTCCAAACAAAATGCTGCAAGCAGCATTGTGACCGGACCTCAGGAATAATTGTGCCTTGCGATCATGTGCATCCGATCGCCTGCGGCTGTCGCTACGGTGCCATTCACTTTAATGGATCGTCACGCCCCCTCCTGCCCCACAACATAGTGAGCCGGCCGCGATGTAGTGCATTCTGGACAGAATCATCTAGTGTGAACGAGGACTAAACTTAGGCTGGGTTCACACCTGAGCGTTTTACAGCGCGTTCCTACGCGCTGTAAAACGCTCAACAAGGAGAAACCAATGATTCCCTATGGGAATGGTTCACACTTGGGCGTTTTACAGCGCGTACGATCGCGCTGTAAAACGCCCGACGCTCCAAAAAGTACATGAGCGACTTTTGGGGCGTTTGTGGCCATAGGACACTGTAGTGAATCACACAAACGCGCGTCAAACGCGCGTTTACTATTACAAAAACGCGCATAAAAATGCGCGTCAAAAACGCGCGTAAAACGCGCGTTTGCGCAACGCTCAAGTGTGAACCCAGCCTTAGAGTCTTACACCACAAAGACTGGAACGCAAGCCAGCCACCTCCCTGCATAAGGAAGCGTAGCAGTGTACTGAAATATGGTTTTGATTTAAAATTATTTTTTGTATCAGGACAAGTAGATCAAGCCCCTGCTTTAGTCCTTCGACAAGTAGTTTTGTTTTAAATGTCCACACTTCTGCAACTTGATAGAGTAGCAGGTCGAGCATGCACCCTACCTGTCCATGGGACTGCCCAAAATAGCTGAGTATCAGGATGGGAATGTGGGATCCCCATTCTCAGGATTGGGAGGGTGTCCCAGCGGTCAGACCCCCTCCGATCAGTTAGTTATCTCCTATCTTGTGGATACTCGGCACAACCCCTTTAAAGGCGTATTCATACGAGTGACGTCAACCACATTCTATTGGCTTAAGTGCCCTTGCACCCGTATGCCCTCCTAGATATACGGTCCGTGAGCAGGCCATATGTCCCAGAGCGGCATTGATCGTGTGCACAGGAGCACACAGCATTATAGATTATGATACTGCGCACCTCGGTGGTATCCTCCTGCACTCCTAAAATCATGAGTGCGGGACAATAGCCCCACAGGAGGCCCAACGTGCGCAGTATCTTTGTAGTCTATGATGCTGTGTGCTCCTGTGCGCACGATCAATGCCGCTCCGGGACATGCTCACGGACCGTACACCTCGGAGGGCATACAGTCGTGTGCAAGAGGCCTAATAAGGATGATTTTCCATCTGTGATGAATCAGGTCTCGGCTGCGTTCAGTTAGTCCAGATGGCATTAGTATGGCATTGAAGAATGCAGACTAAGGCCTCGTTCACATAACCGTTTAGCCTCTCTGTTCTCCTGCTCCGTTTAGCAGCAGGAGAACGGAAAGGACGGAGAAGGCACATAACCGACTATATTGGGATCTGTTATGTTTCCGCTCAGAATATGATCTTGGAGTGGAGACAGAAATTGTGCGTGCAGGACAGTCTATGGGGTCCTTAGGTTCCGTTTGGCTCAGTTATGTGCCGAATCCATCCTTTCTGTTCTCCTGCTCCTAAACGGAGCAGGAGAACAGAAAGGCTAAACGGTGATGTGAACGAAGCCTTAGGCTACTTTCACACTCATGTTTTTGGCGGATCCATCATGTATCTGAAAAAACGGATCAATTACAATACACCCGCAGGCATCCGTCACGAACGGATCTGGTTGTATTATCTGTAACATAGCCAAGACGGATCAGTCATTAACTCCATTGAAAGTCAATGAGAGACGGATCCGTTTTCTATTGTGTCAGAGAAAACGGATCAGTCCCCATTGTTTGGCTCAGTTTCATCAAACGGACACCAAAACACTGCAGGCAGCATTTTGGTGTTCGCCTCCATTGCGGAATGGAGACATAACGGAGCTAAACTGGTGCATACTGAGCAGATCCTTTTCCGTTCAGAATGCATTAGGGCAAAACTGATCTGTTCAGGGCTCTCACAACCGGCCCAAAACGGATCTCACAAACGGAAACCAAAACGCCAGTGTGAAAGTAGCCTTAGTGCCTCCTACTAGTGTTGAGCAAAGAGAGCTTCAGATGCCTCATCTGAAGTCGCTTCGTTCAAAACTTCGGAATAATACTGTACGGAGATCCGTCTCCATACAGTATTAGAATATATGGGCTCCGATGAGGCGAAGTTAGCGATTCATGAAGTCGAGCGGGACTTCGTTGAAAAACTTCGGTAGTTGATTTTTAAAGTGGAAAACCACTTTCAATAACTTCGGTAGTTGATTTTAAAAGTGGAAAACCACTTTAAAAATCAACTACCGAAGTTATTGAACGAAGTCCCGCTCAACTTCATGAATCACTAACTTCGCCTCATCAGGGCCCATACATTTGAATACTGTATGGAGACGGATCTCGGGACAGTATTATTCCGAAGTTTTGAACGAAGCGACTTCAAATGAGACATTCAAAGCTCTCTTCGCTTAAGGCCGAATGCACACGGCCGTGAGCGGTCCGTGGAACCGTGGCCTGGATTCCTGCTGAGAGCAGGAGCGCACGGCAGCATTGGTTGCTATGGCGCTGTGCGCTCCCTGCTGCCGCCACAGAACAGTAATACACTGGTATAGATCATACCAGTGTATTACTGTACTGTGGCGGCAGCAGGGAGCGCACAGCGCCATAGCAACCCATGCTGCCGTGCGCTCCTGCTCTCAGCAGGAATCCAGGCCGCGGTTCCACGGACCGGTCAAGGTTGTGAAAAACGGCCGTAGGCATTCGGCCTAACACTACCTCCTACCAGGTATGAATAACGGACCGCACAACAATGGGCTTTTTTTTCCTTTTTCGACTGACCTCAAGGACTTAAATGGGTCCAGGGTTAAAAAAAAAAAAAAAAAAAAAAAAAAAAAAACACTGAAGAAGATGCTGGGATTTAATCAGAATGGACCGACAGTCCATGGAAGCAAACTCCCAGGAGAACTGGTCCATCAGTGTTCAGCCTGGGTGCTGTATGTCCGACACCTGGAAAGCTGCTCATCTGAATGAGCCCTAAAGGGTTGTCTCACTTCAGCAAATAGCATTTATTATGTAGAGAAAGTTAATACAAGACACTTACTAATGTATTGTTATTGTCCAGATTGCCTCCTGGATTCATTTTTCAATCACATTATACGCTGCTCGTTTCCATGGTTACGACCACCCCACAATCCATCAGCGGTGGTCGTGCTTGCACACTATGTGAGCTCCCACAGTCCCAGCCACCAGAAAGGCCTTTTTTTTCCCTGTAGTGTGCAAGATCGGCTACCGCTGATGGATTGCATGGAAACGAGCAGTGTATAATGTGAAAAATGAATCCAGCCCGCAAAGGAAGCAATATGGACCACTAGTAACTGCCTTGTATTAACATTTATTATGTAGAGAAAGTTTTTTGCGGAAGTGAGACAACCCCTTTAAAAGGCGCAGTCTGGTTTAGACAAACCCTTGTAAGGGCCACAGGTGATCAGCTGCTGGAATAAATGTGCGACCGTGTAAAAGCATGGTGGAAGAAACAGCTGTGACCTCTCCATGGGTTTACTCCAATGAAATACATGGCAGTGCCTGCGCCTCCTGTCATTTATAAACTGCAGCAGGAACTCCTATGGACTGACCAAGGAACTACAAGTTCCAGCATGGCTTCACAATACCTGACAGCGGCCTCTCGGCTTCCTCCGAGGGCGGGGGGTTCAAGAGGTGGGCGAAGACCGCGGCAAAAGGGTTAGCGGCCATGGGCTCTGTACGATACATCTCCCACAGCAGGTAGAGGGCGGTAAGGCGCTGCGGGGAGGTGGGCAACAGGTCGGGCTGCTGCAGGAGCATTACCAACACCGATCCAACCCGAAAATGGTCGGCCTTCGTGAAGTAATGGTGGAAGGCGGTGGAGAGGCCCTCGAATGTATTATTGCACGCCTCCTCCGTCATGATGCCCAGCAGGTTGGACAGCTCCTTTCCACACAGATTCATGGCGAGGCCGGCCCGAGTCCAACGGTTACTGGCACAGCTGCTCTCCCGCCTCTTCTCTCATTTGCCTTGGAGAACTAGTCCTGCTGTGCTGCTGTTACTGAAGCCAGTCTGGATTTCCCTTTTCACTCGGCAATAAAGTTGTTTAAAAAAAAAACTCGGGGAACGTCTGGTGCTGCTGCGAAATGACGTCACGTACGTAGAAAGCGTCGTGCCCGCGCCTGTTACGGGCGCGTTCATGAAGCGGGCTTTCTGGTTGTGCATTGTGTAGGAGTGCGCATGTGCAGGAGAGGTGTAAGAGAATAATTTCAGTTGATGGGGTTACAAGAAATGGGCTTCACCCCTTCCAGAAGCACAGATATTTGTTACTTTATAACTATTGTTTTGGCTATATAAGTTGCAGTAGCATATAATTGTCAACCAAAGCAGCGCTGAACAGGAAGAGCGCACTGCATGCGCCATCTCCTCATACAGCTTTGTCATACACAACTGCAGTGGACAGGAAGGGAGATGGGAGTGCGCCTACCCCTCATACAGCTGATCAACAGGGGTCCTGGGTGTCGGACCCTCGCCGATCTGATATTGATGACCTAACCAGAGGATAGGTCATCAATATTAAAGGGAATCTGTCACCTCGTTTTAGGTTATAGAGCTGCGGACATGCACGGCTAGATCGCCGCTAGCATGTCCGCAATATACCTGTCCTATAGGGCTGTGTGCTTTTATTTAGTTTAAAAAAGGATTTTAGAGATATGTAAATGAGCTTTGTAAGGAGCCCAAGGGGCTGTACGACCCTTCCTGGTGCCCAGCCATGCCCCCCCTGTGAAGGAGCCCAGCACCGCCTATGTCCTCCGAATCGCCTCCTTTCGTCACAGTTAGATTGCTGTAATCTCGCGATGCGCAGTTCCTTCCCTGAGGCTGATGCCAGCACAGGGAAGGAACACTATACCGGCACTGCGCATGCGCAAGATTACGGCAATCTAACTATGACAAAAGGAGGCGATTCGGAGGACATAGGACATATCTCTAAAATCATTTTTTAAACAAAGAAAAAGGATACAGCCCTATAGGACAGGTATATTGCGGACATGCTAGCGGCGATCTAGCCGTGCATGTCTATAACCGAAAACGAGGTGACAGAATCCCTTTAAAAAAAAACAAAATCACTTTAATTCCTGCCAGTAATGTGTGCAAAACTAAAAAAAATCTCACTCACCTGCCCACAGTCCACTCTTTCAGTGTCTTGGCCCACTTCCCAGCTGCTTCAGGTCTCCTCCAGTCCAGAAATGGCTTGGTCCCTTGACCCAATCTCGGCAGTCACATCAGCAGAATCAATCCTATTAAACCAGGATTAGGGCGTGGTAGGGATAATCCTAATTAAAGGCGTTACCTATGTAATGCAGATCTTCATTCTGGAGAAAAAAAAGTACTTTTAATTCATATGTAAATGAGCAGTTAAGAGCACCAAGGATGGACCCAGACCGATATGTGCACTCTTGCTCCTTCTGCTTCGTTTGCTAGCCCTTCCCTTTCCCTCCTGATTGACAGGGCCAGGTTCCTACATAGTCTTCTCGCCTGGCCCTCTCAATCAAGCTAAGAGAAAATACAGAGCGCAAGCATCGGGTGAAACCCAACACAGGGTGTGATAATACGGTGCAATTATGCAGGAATACGTCCTCTTTTTCCCAGGCATGTCTTTTAATATCTAAAAAATATGTCAGGGATTTTTTAAATGACCAGGAATGTCCAGGATTCTCAAGGGAGGGGGGGGGGGGGGGGGGCACACTTCTAACTTTATTTTAAAATGTATGTATTTATTTTTGCTGTCAGTGACTTAATACGGGAAGCCGGGGAACAGTAAGTGTGGTGCTTCTAGGGCTGTTATTACTCACCGCTCCCTGTTCTTCTTCAATTGCCGCGCTGTACGGTGTCCTGACATTGTTCAGTGTGAGGACATAGTGCGCACAGGCGCACACTGTGACCTTGCACTGAGCGATGTTGGGTCAGTGCAGAGCTGCAATAGTGCGCCGGATCTCCAGAGTGCTGGCACCTGATCTGAGGGGTCTTATCTGAGGTCTAATTGATGGAGGGGGGAATGTTCTAGGGGCCATTACTTTGGGGTCTGATCTGAGGTTTGATTGATGGAGGGGGGAGTATTATAGGGGGCCATGACTTTGGGGACTGATGGGGGGAGTTATAGGGGCCATTATTTTAGGGTCTGATCTGAGGTCTGATTGATAGAGGTCGAATCTTATAGGGGGCATTACTTTGGGGTCTGATCTGAGGTCTGATTGATGGAGGGGGGGTATTATACAGGGCCATGACTTTGGGGTCTTGGGGGGCTGTTATAGAGGGCCATGGCACTGGGGTCTAATCTTTGGTTTGATTTATGGAGAGGGGGAGTGTTATACTGTTGCAAGAAAAAGTATGTGAATCCTTTGGAATGATATGGATTTCTTCACAAATTGGTCATAAAATGTGATCTGATCTTCATCTAAGTCACAACAATAGACAATCACAGTCTGCTTAAACTAATAACACACAAAGAATTAAATGTTACCATGTTTTTATTAAACACCCTGTAAACATTCACAGTGCAGGTGGAAAAAGTATGTGAACCCCTAGACTAATGACATCTCCAAGAGCTAATTGGAGTGAGGTGTCAGCCAACTGGAGTCCAATCAATCAGATGAGATTGGAGGTGTTGGTTACAGCTGCCCTGCCTTATAAAAAACACACACCAGTTCTGGGTTTGCTTTTCACAAGAAGCATTGCCTGATGTGACTGATGCCTTGCACAAAAGAGCTCTCAGAAGACCTAAGATTAAGAATTGTTGACTTGCATTAAGCTGGAAAGTGTTATAAAAGTATCTCCAAAAGCCTTGCTGTTCATCAGTCCACGGTAAGACAAATTGTCTATAAATGGAGAAAGTTCCGCACTACTGCTACTCTCCCTAGGAGTGGCCGTCCTGTAAAGATAACTGCAAGAGCACAGCACAGACTGCTCAATGAGGTGAAGAAGAATCCTAGAGTGTCAGCTAAAGACTTACAAAAGTCTCTAGCATATGCCAACATCCCTGTTAGCGTATCTACGATACGTAAAACACTCAACAAGAATGTATTTTATGAGAGGATGCCACTGCTGTCCCAAAAAAACATTGATGCATGTTTACAGTTTGCACAAGAGCACCTGGATGTTCCACAGCAGTACTGGCAAAATATTCAGTGGACAGATGAAACCAAAGTTGAGTTGTTTGGAAGAAACACACAACACTATGTGTGGAGAAAAAGAGGCACAGCACACCAACATCAAAACCTCATCCTAACCTTGAAGTATGGTGGTGGGGGCATCATGGTTTGGGGCTGCTTTGCTGCATCAGGGCCTGGACGGATTGCTATCATCGAAGGAAAAATGAATTCCCAAGTTTATCAAGACATTATGCAGGAGAACTTAAGGCCATCTCTCCACCAGCTGAAGTTCAACAGAAGATGGGTGTTGCAACAGGACAACGACCCAAAGCATAGAAGTAAATCAACAACAAAATGGCTTAAACATAAGAAAATACGCCTTCTGGAGTGGCCCAGTCAGAGTCCTGACCTCAACCCGATTGAGATGCTGTGGCATGACCTCAAGAAAGCGATTCACACCAGACACCCCAAGAATATTGTTTTATAATATGTAAATTCGGTCTCTACCAGCAAGTAGGGCGTCTACTTGCTGGTAGCTGCTGCAGAAATCCGCCCCCTCGTCGTGTTGATTGACAGGGCCAGCCGGGATCTCCTCCTCCGGCCAGCCCTGTCGGCATTTCAAAAATCGCGCGCCTGTGTGGATTCTATTTCTATTTCGGTGATGTCATCGGCGCAGGCGCACTGAGGGAGTTCTGAGGAGACGAGCCTCCTCATCTCAGAGCGCCTGCGCCGAATCCACACAGGCGCGCGATTTTTGAAATGCCGACAGGGCTGGCCGGAGGAGGAGATCCCGGCTGGCCCTGTCAATCAACACGGCGAGGGGGCGGATTTCTGCAGCAGCTACCAGCAAGTAGCCGCCCTACTTGCTGGTAGAGACCGAATTTACATATATTAAAACTTCGTTTTTTGCAGAAACTGCTGGATCAAAGTAAGTAACACAATTATATTGTCATATATCGCAATATAACTAATTTGACTAGCCCCAAAAAAAAAAAATCACTTTAGTGGGGTGACAGAAGCCCTTTAAGTACAGGAATACCTTAATAGAATACCTGCCACTGACTCCAGATCAGTCACTTGTATGTCGATACCTCTGTCCCCTGCTGCGCACCCACAAACCGGCCAATAAATGCATAGAGGAGAGCAGGGGCGTAGCTATAGGGGGTGCAGAGGTAGCAGTCGCTACCGGGCCCAGGAGCCTGAGGGGGCCCAAAGACCCTTGTGCCACACAAGAAGATACCAGTATTTTAGAAAGTGCATGCTGGTCAAGTTACATCTCTGGCTGAAGGGAAGGGGTTAGGTCAAGAATTCGGCATGGGGGGGGGGGTTGCCGTTTACATTTTTGCTTTAGGTAGCACGAAGGCAATGTACTTCCCTGCCCCTGCAAACAAAGCACTGAGGGAAGGGGGGCCCAAGCTGAACTCTTGCACCAGGGCCCATGAGCCTTTAGCTACGCCCCTGGAGGAGAGGAGTCCTATAGTGGAGTGCTCAGGAATTCTCTCAGTGCATCCCAGGGCCAGTTATCCAGAGTATCCATATAGAAATGACTGGTCTGGACTTATCAGCAGTTTCATTCATGTCATTTACTTTACTTAGTAGTACTAGTCCAATGTGACAGATTCTCCAAAAATTCAAGCAAGATAATAAATAATGACATGTACTCACTGACTTTATCCCCTGCTACTTCCAGGACCACCCCTTCAATCCCCCCTGTCGGGCTGTGTTGGGCTGCAGCAATGACATCCCCTTAGGCCTCTTGCAGACAAGCATGTCTGAATTAGGTCCGGATGCGTTGCGTCTGCGATCAAGGAAAATCGTGCGAGTAGGTACGCAATTGCAGTCAGTTTTAACTGCGATTGCATTGATAAAAAACTGACTGTGGTACCCAGATCCCGGACTTCTTCACTGAATTTCGGGTTTGGGTTAGGTGTTCTGTAGATGTTATTATTTTCCCTTATAACATGGTTATAAAGGAAAATAATAGCATTCTTAATACAGAATGCTTACTAAAATGTGGTTTTAGTGGATTAAAAAAACTGCCCTTGCTTTTGTTGTCAAAGCTCTGGGTTCTAGATACTGAGCAATAACAAATATGTACTACCAGCAGGTGGCGGACTTACCAACGGAAAAAATGTAGCTGTGGGATGATGTCCAATTTTATTCTGGAGGAAATCTGTCACCACTTTTCTTTTTGCTTTTAAAATGTTTTTTTTGTTTGTTTTTTTTTCATTGATATTTCCACAATGTAATCAGGTAAAATGAAAATGCATAACATAGGGGACTTTCACACTAGTGGTGTTAGAATCCGACAGGCAGTTTAGTTACCGGCACTGCCTGACGGAACTGGAAATCCGTATGTAAACAGATATCTTTTTTTTACGGATCAGTTAGACTTATTCATTGAAATACTGGATCAGTCTCTCCGGTATCATCCGGAATAACGAATCCGGTATTTATTTTTTTCAAGCTATAAAGAACCAAGCATGCGCAGACTGGAAAACTGGATCCGGCAATGTGGCAATTTCCAGAACACTTGGTACCGGATCCGGCATTAATACATTTCAATAGAAATTAATGCCGGATCTAGCAAATTCGGTAGTGTTCCGGAGTTTTGGCCAGACAAAATACCGCAGCAAGCTTGTTTTCCATTCAGAATGCATTGGGATAAAACGTTTTTTTTTTTTTCAATACCGGAAAAGAATAACGCTAGTGTGAAAGTACCCTTAGTAATACATGTTTTACATTTTTTTTTACCAGCAGTAAATTGATTTGTCAGTTGCCTAGACAAAACGACTTGATTTAAAAATATATACAGTGAAATTCCTATCCTATTGTTGCTGGATTAAAGGACTTTTACTGTATATATTTCGATGTTAGATTTCTGATGGCCCTTTGACGCCTGATGTGTGTCCTTTAGATGTTCTCCTTCCTCTCTCTCTGTAGAAACTGGTTGTAAGCCCATATCTGGCTCCAAGTGTCAAAGCTTAGCTCATCTTTGGCCACTGTACATTAATATATAGGAAAATGTATCGAAGATCAGTTGGCTATTTTTTCCTATAATTGGCATTCCAGTTACTTATGTGTAAAATTGCAGGAGAGTTGTCCTGTGTTATATGCCTTAACACAGGGGTTAAAAGTAGTGTAACGGAAATTTGGAACAGTTGCCCCTAGTTTTGATAAATTCTGTGTAAGGCATCGGGGCTGCCATGAATGGCAACCATCCGATCCCCACCACCGCATCGCGGGGACCCGATGGCTAAGGAGTGGGAGCGCAAACCTCCCATATGCCGCGGTCAGCCCTGACTGCGGCATATGAGGGGTTAATCCAACGACATCGGCCTTATAACCAATGCTGGTGGATACAGCACGAATCCGGCTGTAACAGCCGGATCCGTGCTGCTGATCACAGCAGCGCACATGGGGGGGCCCGTGTGTCGGCTGCGCCTTCTGGACTGACGGTGGCTCCTCCTGACTGCATCATAGTGCTTTCAGAGGCAGACTGGCCATAGAACTTAGAGGGAAATTCCCCGGTGGGCTAATGCCCAGGGGGCTGCCTGAGTCCCCCTCAGTGCCGCTGTCCTGGTACATAACCATCTAATGCTCGCCTGGGAGCATCTCTGCCACTGACGAACGCTTCCTTCCCAACAATCTGCACTGTATCGGTTCGTGTAAAGGGACCTTTAGGCAATTCTTACGGCGTTCCCGTTTACAAGGCGACAATGTCCTCCTTGGATCTGTAGGTGGTAGAAGTCAGCACCAAAATGGACTATAAACCGCCAGCAGTACCTTACAGCTGTTGACACCAGGTTTCTAATGATGTTCTTGTGTAAGATGTCCATGGCATGTGATCGCTGAAAAACAACTTTTATTCCCCCTCAGGTCATATGCCAATAAGGTTCTTGAAATCAAGGGAGCAGCGGCTTTCACGCTTGAAGACAAGCTCACCCCGCCCCTTTGCATTTGATTGATGACCTTTTGGTTTCTTTCAGGCGTGATTCCATCCTGAGATTTTGCGCATGCGCCATATGATCTTGTTTCCGGGACAACTGGTCTACGCTGTAGTGTACTTGGCTTCCGCGAGTCAATGAGCAGGCGCAGACTCATGTGAACAAGCGCTTCAGAGAACACCACCCTGCATCAGCATCAGGCACCGGATCAGGAGCGCCTGCGCATTGACTCGCTGAACCAAGTACACTATAGTAGGGATCAATGGGCAGGCGCCAGAAACAAGATCATACGGCGCATGCGCAAAATCTCAGGATGGAATCGCGCCTAAAAGAATTCAAAAGGCCTCTAATAAAATGCTAAGGGGAGGAAAGGAGGCAGAGTGAGCTTGACTTGAAAGCCGCTGCCCCCTTGACTTCAAGAACCTTATTGGCATATGACCTGTGGGGGAATAAAAGTTGTTTAACAGCGATCATGCGCCGCGGACATCTTATACAAAAACATCATTAGAAACCTGATGTCAACAGCTGTAAGGTACTGCTGGTGGTTTATGGTCCATTTTGGAGCTGACAGGTTTCCTTTAAGGACCATTTCCACAGGACCCTGACTGGCTTGAAGATTCATACCTACTAATATCCAGGGGCAGGCTGGGAACTTAAAGTGGCCCTGGAAAAAAAACAAAAAGTGGCCCTGGAAAAAAACAAAAAGTGGCCCCATGTTGATAGAAGGCAGGACCAACAAAAGTAGACAGGGCCAGCAATACCATATTGTGGCACAAAATACCACCCTAGCAGACCCAAATACGACACCTCCTCAGAAGCCGCCCCGATGTGGTGGTCAGCACCAGCTGCCATGTTCTGACCTCCTACTCCAGTTGCCTCAGGATGGCAATACAGTTAGATCCAGAAATCAGGAGGGGACCTGTGGTCATCAGCCAGGTACATAACCAGTGTTAATTAACTCTAAGAGCGACAGATCATTATTTACCTGGCTGGTGCCCATGGGGAGGACTTAGGAGAGCCCCTGGGTATCATACCACCTGGAGATTTCCCTGTAGAGTACATAGTAAAATATTTTATAAGGCATAACAAAAGACATTTGTCCATCCAGTTCGGACTGTTATCCTGCAAGTTGATCCAGAGGAAGACAAAAAAATACCTGTGAGGTAGAAGCCAATTTTCCCCACTTAATTGGAAAAAAATCCTTCCGGACTCCAATCAGGCAATCAGAATAACTCCCTGGATCAACGACCCCTCTCTAGTAGCTATAGCCTGTAATATTATTACACTCCAGAAATACATCCAGGCCCCTCTTGAACTCTTTTATTGTACTCACCATCCCCACTTCCTCAGGCAGAGAGATCCGTAGTCTCACTGCACTTACCGTAAAGAATCCTCTTCTATGTTTGTGTACAATTCTTCTTTCCTCCAGACGTAGTGGATGATGGGAGAGATCTCTGTACTGCCCCCTGATATATTTATACATAGTAATTAGATCACCCCTTAGTCTTCTTTTTTCTAAAGTGAATAACTCTAATGTTGATAATCTTTCAGGGTACTGTAGCCCCCCCATTCCCATAATTACTTTAGTTGCCCTCCTCTGCACCCTCTCCAGCTCTGCTATGTCTGCCTTGTTCACAGGAGCCCAGAACTGTACACAGTACTCCATGTGTGGTCTGACTAGTGATTTGTAAAGTGGTAGGACTATGTTGTCATCACGGGCATCTATGCCCCTTTGATGCAACCCATTATCTAATTGGCCTTGGCAGCAGCTGCCTGACCCTGGTTTCTACAGCTTAGTTTGCTGTTCACTAAAATTCCTAGGCCCTTTTCCATGTCAGTGTTACCCAGTGTTTTACCATTTAGTATGTCTAGGTGACTTACATTATTCCTTCCCATGTGCATAACCTTACATTTGTCAGTGTTAAACCCCATCTGCCAATTATCTGCCCAAGCCTCTAATCTATCCAGATCCATCTAGCAGTATACAGTATAGTGTCCTCTTCAGTGTTAATTACTTTACACTGTTTAGTGTCATCTGCAAAAATGTATACTATACTATGCAAGCCTTCTACAAGATCATTAATAAATATATTGAAGAGAATAGGGCCCAATACTGACCCCTGAGGTACCCCACTAGTGACAGTGACCCATTCTGAGTATGTACCATTAATAACCACCCTCTATTTTCTATCACTGAGCCAGTTACTTACCCACATACAGACGTTTTCTCCCAGTCCGAGCATTCTCATTTTATATACTAACCTTTCATGCGGTACAGTGTCAAATGCTTTGGAGAAGTCCAGATATACGACATCCATTGATTCACCGCTGTCAAGTCTAGAACTTACCTCCTCATAGAAACTGATTAAGTTAGTTTGACATGACCGATCCCTCATGAAGCCATGCTGATATGGCGTTATTTGCTTTTTTTCATTAAGGTACTCCAAAATAGCATCTCTTAGAAAACCTTTAAACAGTTTACCCACGACAGATGTTAAACTTCAGGGCCTATAGTTTCCTGGCTCTGTTTTTGGACCCTTTTTGAATATTGGCACCACATTTGCTATGCGCCAATCCTGTGGAACACTCCCTGTCAGTATTGAGTCCTTAAATATCAGATATAAGGGTCTGCCTTTGACATTACTTAAAAGATAACTGTCACATTTAGACCCTAATTTCAATTTTCATATATGTCGTTACTAATAACATGATATTCCAGAATCAGTTACTATTAGACTGACTTACCCCATATTTAATAAGATTCAGCCCTTAGCAACCAGTCTGCATAAAACTGCAATTTCACTATTCAGTTAAGATGGCCGCCACTGCCCTCACCCTAAGGCTAATCCCATCTGCCCTCACTAGCCAGTAACAATAGCCCCCCAAAAGTGTCAGTAACCAGAGCCCTCCACCCTAAAGGGTTAATCTCCTGCAGCAGAAAGGGGTCCTCTTACCACATGTTGCTTTCATTTATACACTGAGCAGGCGGCAGATCTCCCTTCCCTGGTCTGCGCTGCTTCAACTCTGCATTCTCCAGCTCTGCTGAGTGAGGGAGTGTCTGCCAAGCGCAGGGACAGGGAGAGGTGCACACAGCCCAGGCACTGTTATCAGCTGCTGGGGAGGACCTGGCTTTAATCATTTACTTACAGTCCCTGGCTGTCAGTAATCTGACCTTGCACGCTGCCTGCTTCTGCGTCCTCCGTCCTTCAACACATAGACGGACCATGCCTAGCAACCCTATTTTTAAGCACAGGTAAAAGTAGGCAGTACAGGGAACAAAAATGTGGAATTAAGGGGTAATTAAATACACAGTGAAAAGTTGAAATAGGGCCACCAAGGTGATATTAATCACTACAATCCAATACTCCAAAATATATATATATATGACAGTTATCCTTTAACTCTCTTAGGATACGGGGGTGTATGCCATCTGGTCCTGGCGACTTGTCTATTTTAATATTTTTAAGACACCGCTGTACTTCTTTCTGGGTTAGACAGGACACTTTTAATGGGGAATTTACTTTTACATTCTGCATTTCATCTGACAGTTTATTTTCCTCAGTGAATACATTGGAGAAAAAAATATTTAATAGCTTTGCTTTCTCCTCATCGTTCTCTGCAACTTCCCCCTCATTACTCTGTAGAGGGCCGACACCTTCAGATTTATACTTTTTACCATTTATATAATTGAAGAGGATTTTAGGGTTATTTTTGCTCTTTTTGGCAATTAATCTCTTAGTCTCTAGTTTGGCTGCTTTTATTAGTTTTTTACATATTCAATTTTTTTCCTTATAGTTTTCCAGTGCTTCCTCACTATCCTCCTGTTTTAGTAATTTAAATGCTTTCTTTTTGTTATTTATTGCTTTCTTTAAAGTTCTATTTATCCACATTGTTTTTTTTCTTGTTCCTTAAAGGGGTTCTGCACTTTGTTTTAACTGATGATCTATCCTCTGGATAGATCACCAGCTTCTGATCTGCGGGGGTCCGACACCCGGGACCCCCGCCGATCAGCTGTTTGAGAAGGCAGCGGTGATCCAGTAGTGCCGCAGCCTTTTCAATGTTTACAGCCGGCCCACTGACGTCACGACTAGTATCAACTAGCGTAGGCGGTACTAAGCTCTGTTCACTTGAATGGAGCTTAGCTGCGCCCACACTAGTTGATACTAGTCGTGACATCACTGGGCTGGCGGTAAACAGTGAGAAGGCCACGGCGCTACTGGAGCGCCGCTGCCTTCTCAAACAGCTGATCGGCGGGGGTCCCGGAACCCCTTTAACCTTTTATTCCCATAAGGTTTGTACCTCTCACAATTAGATTTTAGGATGCTTTTAAAAATATCACATTTTGTGGCTGTATTTTTACTTTTGTGGACTTTGTCCCAGTTAGTTAGGCCTATGGCCTCTCTTTGTTGGCTAAATTTTGTTTGGTATTTTTGGTGCGCCCTGAAGAAACACTCTTTTGAATGACAATTGGAAGGTTATTACTTTATGGTCACTATTTCCCAGGTGTCCCCCAACCTGCACAACTCTTGTTCTGTCAGGTCTATTAGTTAATACCAAGTCTAGTATGGCCGCCCCTCTAGTTGGGTCCTGAACCAGTTGTGAAAGGTAATTGTCTTTGGTTATTGCCAGTGGTGTATCTTGGTTTTGTGCTGCCCTAGGCGAAACTAAACTCGGGCACCCCTCTAATATAAATTTGACCCACCCCTTCCTGTCAAGGCCAAACCCCTTTCTCTCTAAACCCCACCCCTTCCTATGTGCCATCCACAGATCCCCCTAAACAGTGCCATCCACAGATCCCCCTCCCCTAAACAGTGCCATCCACAGATCCCCCTCCCCTAAACAGTGCCATCCACAGATCCCCCTCCTCTAAACAGTGCCATCCACAGATCCCCCTCCTCTAAACAGTGCCACCCACAGATCAACCCTCCTCTAAACAGTGCCATCCACAGATCCCCCTCCCCTAAACAGTGCCATCCACAGATCCCTTTCCCCTAAACAGTGCCATCCACAGATCCCCCTCCTCTAAACAGTGCCATCCACAGATCCCCCTCCTCTAAACAGTGCCATCCACAGATCCCCCTCCCCTAAACAGTGCCATCCACAGATCCCCCTCCCCTAAATAGTGCCATCCACAGACCCCCCTCCTCTAAACAGTGCCATCCACAGATCTCCCCCCTAAACAGTGACATCCACAGATCCCCCTCCCCTAAACAGTAACATCCACAGATCCCCCTCCCCGACGCTCACAGGAGTACATTTCTAAACTAATCAGTAACTTTAACGTTAATCATTGCTGATCTCTTTACTTGGATACCTTACTCTGTCTTAGCTCCGGTAACAGCAGGCAGAGCGGGCGGCGCTCACTCACTGACATCACGCGCCTGCGCTGCCTGGTGGGAGGAGCAGGCGTGTGACATCAGTGAGTGAGCGCCGCCCGCACTGCCTGCTGTTACCGGAGCTAAGACAGAGTAAGGTATCCAAGTAAAGAGATCAGCAATAATTAAAGTTAAAGTTACTGATTAGTTTATAAATATACTCCTGTGAGCGGCGTGGCCCTGTATATTCTAACCCCCAGGCAAGCGTCCCTGTCACCATGCGAACGCCTGGGGGTTAGAATATACCATCGGATTTGAGTTTTCACAATCTCACTAAAATAGTGAAAACTCAGATCCGATGGTATATTCTAACCACCAGGAAAGCATCCCCGTCACCATGGGAACACCTAGGGGTTAGAATATACCATTGGATCTTCTCAGTATACCGGCATATAAGACGGATGGGACAAAGGGCAAACAAGGCATTTTGCCGCCCCATTGGCAAGTGCCGCCCTAGGCAAATGCCTTGTTTGCCTCGTGATAGATACACCACTGGTTATTGCCAAGAACCTGTTTCCTTTATGAAATGTACAGGTTTCAGTTTCCCAATCTATATCTGGTAGTTGAAGTCCTCCATAATAACGACCTCATTATGATCTGCCGCCTCGTCTATCTCGTTTAGTAAGTAGATTTTCTGTGGACTCTGGTATATTAGGTGGTTTATAGTAAACTCCTATTAGTATTTTATTATTCTTTTTGCCTCCATGTATCTCTACCCACAGTGAATCCACATGTTCATGTCCCTCACTTATATCTTCTCGGACTGTGGGCTTTAGACAGGACTTTACATAAAGGCAGATTCTCCCCCTCTACGGTTTTTGCGATCCTTGCGAGTCATAACTATCATCTAGCCATATCTCAGTTATTCCTACTATGTCATAGTCCTCCTCACACATCACTAATTCCAGTTCACCAGTTTTATTAGTCAGGCTTCTGGCATTAGTATACATACATTTGAGAGGTTTATGTATATGTTTTACCCTACACCTTTCCTTCTGAACTGTTCTAGTCCCTCCTTCCATTCCTCCCCAGTCCCACTACCTTGCCCCCGGTCTCTATCTGCACTATCTTCCCATCCTATAACATAATTACCCTCCCCCAAGTCCCTAGTTTAAACACTCCTCCAACCTTCTAGCCATCTTCTTCCCCAACACAGCTGCCCCTTCCCCATTGAGGTGCAGCCCGTCCCTACGATAGAGCCTGTAGCCGATAGAGAAGTCGGCCAAGTTCTCCAGGAACCCAAACCCCTCCTTCATACACCAGTTCTTGAGCCACTTGTTAGGCTGAGTTCACACGAGCGTGACAGATTTGGTCCGGATGCGTTCAGGGTGCGTTCAGTTAAACTCGCACCATTTTGCAAGCAAGTTCAGTCAGTTTTGGCTGCAATTGCGTTTAGTTGTTCAGTTTTTTCCGCGCGGATGCAATGCGTTTTGATGCATTTTTCACGCGCGTGATAAAAAACTGAATGTTTACAAACAACATCTCCTAGCAACCATCAGTGAAAAACGCATTGCATCCGCACTTGCTTGCAGATGCAATGCGTTATTAACGCAGCCCCATTCACTTCTATGGAGCCAGGGCTGCGTTAAAAACGCAGAATATAGAACATGCTGCGATTTTAAAGCATTGCAGAAGTGATGCATGAAAAAAAATGCTCATGTGCACAGCCCCATTGAAATGAATGGGTCAGGATTCAGTGCAGGTGCAATGCGTTCACCTACTGCATTGCACCCGCGCGGAAATCTCGCCCGTGTGAACTCAGCCTTAATCTCCCTAATCTCCCGCTGCCTTTCTTGTGTGGCTCGTGGTACAGGCAGTATTTCAGAAAACATTACCTTTGAGGTCCTTGGCCTAAGCTTGTGACCTAAATCATTTTTAAGGACACTCCCCCTACCTCTGACTTTGTCATTGGTTCCGATTTGGACCATGACCGCTGGATCTTCTCTAGCCCCTCCCAGTAATCTGTCAACCCGATCCGCGATGTGTCAAACTCGAGCGCCAGGAAGATCCCGGTCTTTGTGACAGATCGCCCTATCTGTACCCCTAAAAATAGAGTCTCCCACTACCAGCACCTGTCTGGCCTGCCCTCCTGCTTACTGGAAATGACATTCCCCTGGCGTATATGGCGTATCCGTCCCTGCTAATATCTGTTCCCGATCATTGCCCCCTGTAAATATTCTGCTAATTACAGGAATGTGTGGTAGAAATCATGGCTTGTGGGCAGCAGGGCACAAGCTGTATGGGGGTGAGCACTATGATTGCCATTGATGGTGCTTGTGAATGAGCCCCAGGAGAGCAGCCACAGTGATTACTGTGATCCAGACCTCCAGCTACAATCAGATTATTATTCCCAGGAATATAAGACGCCCAGAGCAGAGGATGGGAGTGATAGTGCAGGCACAGTCCAGGATCCGTACAGGGCTGGCTGGGGATGAACTTCCTCTCTGGATGCCGGAACTGTACGTGTAGTGCAGGCGAGGAACAACAACACGGACTGGCACCGTGCATGTCAGCGGCTGCGGGGACAGGTGGGTCCATGGCTCAGGATAATGGGGGTTGTCCCCGGCGGACTGCGTAGTGTATGACTATGGCACTGCGTGCAGGAGCTGAGGGATCTCCCGGGGGCTCGGGCAGGACACGACCACTATGCCCTCACTGCTCTCTCTCTCTACCAGGGCGGCAGGACATGAGGCGGGAGTAGCGGCCGCACACACGGCGAGATGTGGCTGAAGCCGGAGGAGGTCCTGCTGAAGAACGCGCTGCGGCTATGGGTCACCCACAAGTCCAACCAGTACTTCATCCTGCAGCGCCGCCGCGGACATGGGGACAGCGCGGCCAAGTTCACGGGTGAGTCCACACAGGCCCCAGCACCGAGCTGCATGGCCATGAAAGGCAGTGTGTGCAGTCTGTGGGGGACCTCATCATTCCGGGTACCTATATATGTCTATGGGCTGAAAGGCAGTGTATGCAGTCTGTGGGGGACCTCATCATTCCGGGGACCTTTACATGTCTATGGGCTGAAAGGCAGTGTATGCAGTCTGTGGGGGACCTCATCATTCCGGGGACCTTTATATGTCTATGGGCTGAAAGGCAGTGTATGCAGTCTGTGGGGGACCTCATCATTCCGGGGACCTATATATGTCTATAGGCTGAAAGGCAGTGTATGCAGTCTGTGGGGGACCTCATCATTCCGGGGACCTTTACATGTCTATGGGCTGAAAGGCAGTGTATGCAGTCTGTGGGGGACCTCATCATTCCGGGGACCTATATATGTCTATGGGCTGAAAGGCAGTGTATGCAGTCTGTGGGGGACCTCATCATTCCGGGGACCTATATATGTCTATGGGCTGAAAGGCAGTGTATGCAGTCTGTGGGGGACCTCATCATTCCGGGGACCTATATATGTCTATGGGCTGAAAGGCAGTGTATGCAGTCTGTGGGGGACCTCATCATTCCGGGGACCTTTATATGTCTATGGGCTGAAAGGCAGTGTATGCAGTCTGTGGGGGACCTCATCATTCCGGGGACCTTTATATGTCTATGGGCTGAAAGGCAGTGTATGCAGTCTGTGGGGGACCTCATCATTCCGGGGACCTATATATGTCTATGGGCTGAAAGGCAGTGTATGCAGTCTGTGGGGGACCTCATCATTCCGGGGACCTATATATGTCTATGGGCTGAAAGGCAGTGTATGCAGTCTGTGGGGGACCTCATCATTCCGGGGACCTTTATATGTCTATGGGCTGAAAGGCAGTGTATGCAGTCTGTGGGGGACCTCATCATTCCGGGGACCTTTATATGTCTATGGGCTGAAAGGCAGTGTATGCAGTCTGTGGGGGACCTCATCATTCCGGGGACCTTTATATGTCTATGGGCTGAAAGGCAGTGTATGCAGTCTGTGGGGGACCTCATCATTCCGGGGACCTTTATATGTCTATGGGCTGAAAGGCAGTGTATGCAGTCTGTGGGGGACCTCATCATTCCGGGGACCTTTATATGTCTATGGGCTGAAAGGCAGTGTATGCAGTCTGTGGGGGACCTCATCATTCCGGGGACCTATATATGTCTATGGGCTTAAAGGCAGTGTATGCAGTCTGTGGGGGACCTCATCATTCCGGGGACCTTTACATGTCTATGGGCTGAAAGGCAGTGTATGCAGTCTGTGGGGGACCTCATCATTCCGGGGACCTATATATGTCTATGGGCTGAAAGGCAGTGTATGCAGTCTGTGGGGGACCTCATCATTCCGGGGACCTTTACATGTCTATGGGCTGAAAGGCAGTGTATGCAGTCTGTGGGGGACCTCATCATTCCGGGGACCTTTATATGTCTATGGGCTGAAAGGCAGTGTATGCAGTCTGTGGGGGACCTCATCATTCAGGGGACCTTTATATGTCTATGGGCTGAAAGGCAGTGTATGCAGTCTGTGGGGGACCTCATCATTCCGGGTACCTTTATATGACTATGGGCTGAAAGGTAATGGGGGACCTTATCATTCCGGGTACCTTTTATATGTCTATGGACTGAAAGCTAATGGGGGCCCTTATCATTCCGGTTACCTTATATGTCTATGGGCTGAAAGGTAATGGGGGACCTTATCATTCCGGGTACCTTTATATGTCTATGGGCTGAAAGGCAGTGTATGCAGTCTGTGGTGGACCTTATCATTCCGGGTACCTATATGTGTCTATGGGCTGAAAGGTAATGGGGGACCTTATCATTCCAGGTACCTATATACAGTACAGACCAAAAGTTTGGACACACCTTCTCATTCAAAGAGTTTTCTTTTGTTTCATGACTATGAAAATTGTAGATTCACACTGAAGGCATCAAAACTACGAATTAACACATGTGGAATTATATACATAACAAAAAAGTGAAACAACTGAAAATATGTCATATTCTAGGTTCTTCAAAGTAGCCACCTTTTGCTTTGATTACTGCTTTGCACACTCTTGGCATTCTCTTGATGAGCTTCAAGAGCTAGTCACCTGAAATGGTCTTCCAACAGTCTTGAAGGAGTTCCCAGAGATGCTTAGCACTTGTTGGCCCTTTTGCCTTCACTCTGCGGTTCAGCTCACCCCAAACCATCTCGATTGGGTTCAGGTCCGGTGACTGTGGAGGCCAGGTCCTCTGGCGCAGCACCCCATCACTCTCCTTCATGGTCAAATAGCCCTTACACAGCCTGGAGGTGTGTTTGGGGTCATTGTCCTGTTGAAAAATAAATGATGGTCCAACTAAACGCAAACCGGATGGAATAGCATGCCGCTGCAAGATGCTGTGGCAGCCATGCTGGTTCAGTATGCCTTCAATTTTGAATAAATCCCCAACAGTGTCACCAGCAAAGCACCATCACACCTCCTCCTCCTCCTCCATGCTTCACGGTGGGAACCAGGCATGTAGAGTCCATTCCGTCCACTTTTTCTGCGTGGTTGGAACCAAAGATCTCTAATTTGGACTCATCAGACCAAAGCACAGATTTCCACTGGTCTAATGTGCATTCCTTGTGTTCTTTAGCTCAAACAAGTCTCTTCTGCTTGTTGCCTGTCCTTAGCCGTGGTTTCCTAGCAGATATTCTACCATGAAGGCCTGATTTACAGTCTCCTCTTAACAGTTGTTCTAGAGATGTGTCTGCTGCTAGAACTCTGTGTGGCATAGACCTGGTCTCTAATCTGAGCTGCTGTTAACCTGCGATTTCTGAGGCTGGTGACTCGGATGAACTTATCCTCCGCAGCAGAGGTGACTCTTGGTCTTCCTTTCCTGGGGCGGTCCGCATGTGAGCCAGTTTCTTTGTAGCGCTTGATGGTTTTTGTGACTGCACTTGGGGACACTTTCAAAGTTTTCCCAATTTTTCGGACTGACTGACCTTCATTTCTTAAAGTAATGATGGCCACTCGTTTTTCTTTACTTAGCTGCTTTTTTTCTTGCCATAATACAAATTCTAACAGTCTATTCAGTAGGACTATCAGCTGTGTATCCACCTGACTTCTCCACAACACAACTGATGGTCCCAACCCCATTTATAAGGCAAGAAATCCCACTTATTAAACCTGACAGGGCACACCTGTGAAGTGAAAACCATTTCAGGTGACTACCTTTTGAAGCTCATCAAGAGAATGCCAAGAGTGTGCAAAGCAGTAATCAAAGCAAAAGGTGGCTACTTTGAAGAACCTAGAATATGACATATTTTCAGTTGTTTCACACTTTTTTGTTATGTATATAATTCCACATGTGTTAATTCATAGTTTTGATGCCTTCAGTGTGAATCTACAATTTTTATAGTCATGAAAATAAAGAAAACTCTTTGAATGAGAAGGTGTGTCCAAACTTTTGGTCTGTACTGTACATTTCATTAATATTTGGTACCATTGCCCTTAAAGGGGTTCTGCACTTTGTTTAAACTGATGATCTATCCTCTGGATAGATCATCAGCTTCTGATCGGCGGGGGTCCTACACCCGGGACCCCCGCCGATCAGCTGTTTGAGAAGGCAGCAGCGCCGCGGCCTTCTCACTGTTTACCGCTGGCCTAGTGACGTCACGACTTGTATCAACTAGTGTGGGCGGGGCTAAGCTTCATTCAAGGGAACAAGAGCTTAGCCCTGCCCAGGGCAGTCATACAAGCCGTGATGTCACTGGGCCAGCAGTAAACAGTGAGAAGGCTGCGGCGCTGCTGGAGCGCCGATGCCTTCTCAAACAGCTGATCGGCGGGGGTCCCGGGTGTCGGACCCCCGCTGATCAGAAGCTGATATCTATCCAGAGGATAGATCATCAGTTTAAACAAAGTGCAGAACCCCTTTAAACTGTATGACTTGGGTCAAATGTTTTGGATATCCTTCCACAAGCTGTCAGAATTTGGGCCCATTCCTCCTGACAAAACTGGTGTAACTGAGCCATGTTTGTTGGTCGCCTTGCTCGCACCTGTCTTTTCAGCTTTGCCCATAAATTTTCAATAGGATTGAGATCAGGGCTTTGTGATGGCCACTAGAGATGAGCGAATTTCATATTTGTTCGTTCACGCTTCGTTTGGTGGTAAAAGCAGAATTGCATTATGATCTGTGGTAAAGGAATACATAACACAATTCTGTGACTGAATGCATAATGGAATGCCTTTAGAGGAATTCCGTTATTCATTCTGTCATAATAGAAGTCTATGGGCTGCATAACGGATCTGTCCCGTTTCCGTTATGCAGGGGAGTATGATGACTGGACATTCCCATCTTGTTTGTACTTGCGTATAATTGTACAGATGAACGAGCCGCTTCAGGTACAGATGTAGCAGAGTTAGCGCTCAAGCTCTTAACGTGATGAGTTAAGAAATTTGAGTTATCTTGAGACAAAAGCCATTGAAAATCAATTGAAGGTGTTTGCTTAACGCATTTAGTTTAGATAACACGTCTCATAAAGCATGTGTGTTGACTCTACTACAGCCGTATCTTGAAATCGATAACATAAAAAAAGTATTGCAATACTCGATACTACGCAAAAAAATAAAATACCAAAAAAAAGCCGCGTGCATTCCGCATTTTATGGAACGTCCGGCCCTTAATCGAACAGTCCTATCCTATTTTTGAGGGGGACAAGGTGACAAAAAATATATGGGGAATTACGCAGTTTTATTTTATTTTTTTCTGTTACGGCGTTCACCGCATAGGAGATATTTTTTTTATTTTAATAGTTTGGACTTTTCGGACATGGCGATATGTGATTTATTTACTGTTCATATATTTTATATGTAAAATTGGGAAAAGTGATTTATACTTAATATTTTGGTGTATTTATTACCGGTATTATTTATATTTTTTTTACTTTTTATTTAATAACCATTTCCCCCCCTTAGGGGCTAGAACCTGGGATCTTTTAATCCCTTGTCCTATTCGCCCTAATAGAGCTCTATCAGGGTGACTAGGACTTCACACTCTCCCTGCTGCCCTGTGCATAGTACACACAGCAGCAGGTAGTTTACCATGGCAGCCAGAGCTTCAGTAGTGTCCTGGTTACCATGGTAACCGATCGGAGCCCCAGGATTACACTGCTGGGTCTCCGATCAGAACCTGCCACTGTACCACCAATGAGGAGGAGGAGGGGGGGGGACCCTATAGCCACTGCTACCAGGGCTCTGCAATGTCACAGAGGTCGGGTGCAGGCTATGTGATTCTGCTGCCACACCCGCCTCCTGTATCTGCATTAGGGCTGCACGATAAATCGAAAAAATAATCGAATCGCGATAATCGGCAAATGCGATATGGCGATTTGGCCGACTCGAAAATGCCGCGATTATATATAAAGGGGCCCCGCGCACATAACTGCCTTTTGCGTGTAAAGTGTTTTACTAGTGTGTGTGTGTGGGTGAAACAATCTCTCTCCTAACAGGTCCGGCCTCTGTACTCACTATGAATGCAATGCTCTGCAGCGAGCGGCAGCGAGGTGGCTGGCCGGCGCGTGAGACGTCACTTAGTAACGCTCGCTGCAGTGCATTGCATTCATAGTGAGTACAGAGGCCGGACCTGTTAGGAGAGAGATTGTTTCACCCACACACACACTAGTAAAACACTTTACACGCAAAAGGCAGTTATGTGCCCAGTTTAGGACACATGAGGGGGACCAGCATAAGATGCTATATGTCTTAAGCTGGTCCCCCTCATGGCCCTATGTGTCCTCCACACATCCCCTATAACAGTGCCATCCACAGGTCCCCCATAAGTGTCCTCCACAGGTCCCCCATATAACAGCGCCCTCCACAGATCCCCCATATAACAGCGCCCTCCACAGATCCCCCATATAACAGCGCCCTCCACAGATCCCCCATATAACAGCGCCCTCCACAGATCCCCCACATAACAGCGCCCTCCACAGATCCCCCACATAACAGCGCCCTCCACAGATCCCCCACATAACAGCGCCCTCCACAGATCCCCCACATAACAGCGCCCTCCACAGATCCCCCACATAACAGCGCCCTCCACAGATCCCCCACATAACAGCGCCCTCCACAGATCCCCCACATAACAGCGCCCTCCACAGATCCCCCACATAACAGCGCCCTCCACAGATCCCCCACATAACAGCGCCCTCCACAGATCCCCCACATAGACAGCGCCCTCCACAGATCCCCACAGAACAGTGCGCCCTCGCACAGATCCCCCACATAACAGCGCCCTCCACAGATCCCACTACACAGCGCCCTCCACAGATCCCCCCCCCACACACGCGCCCAGCCACAGATCCCCCCCCCACAACACAGCGCCCTCCACAGATCCCCCCCCCACAACACAGCGCCCTCCACAGATCCCCCCCCCCACAACACAGCGCCCTCCACAGATCCCCCCCCCCACAACAAGCAACAGCGCCCTCACAGATCCCCCCCCCACAACACAAGCGCCCCTCCACAGATCCCCCCCCCACAACACAGCGCCCTCCACAGATCCCCCCCCCCCACACACAGCGCCCTCCACAGATCCCCCCCCCCACAACACAGCGCCCTCCACAGATCCCCCCCCCCCCCACAACACAGCTCCCTCCACAGATCCCCCCCCCCACAACACAGCGCCCTCCACAGATCCCCCCCCCCCCACAAACAGCGCCCTCCACAGATCCCCCCCCCCACAACACAGCGCCCTCCACAGATCCCCCCCCCCACAACACAGCGCCCTCCACAGATCCCCCCCCATAACTATGTCATACCCAGCCGCGTCAGCGGCTCATATGGGAAAATCCAAGCAAATAGACCTCTAGCACAATTATTTTAAAATATCGCATCGCATATCGTTATCGCAATTTTTAGGGCCCTAATCGCAATCGCACAAAATTCCCATATCGTGCAGCCCTAATCTGCATTAGACGTCAGTTTTCATTGGTGGCGCAGTGTGCCCGTCCCTCCTCCGCTCCTCTCTCTCCTAATTGGCAGCGGCACAGGGGGAGGGAGAGAGTGACTCCTTCTTCCCTGTGCTGCTGAGGGAACATGGCGCATGCTGACAGCAGCGTGCTCTGTTATCTGAAACTGAGCCACTATCGATAAAAGGCGAATAAAAGTATTGATTGGGTATCGATATTTTGATACCCACAATAACCCTACACAGGTGTGTCTCTAATTAGCTCAGATGTCGCCAACAAACCTAACAGAAGCTTCCAAACACATGACCTCATCATATGCGCAGTCCAGAATTGTTTAAAGGCATAGTAATCTTGGTGTACAAAGAAAAAATCCAGCTCAGTTCAGGTGAAGTATGGTAGACTTTATTCCAACGTCTAAAGGAAGGACCCATATATCTAAGAGGAAGGACCCATATATCTAAGAGGTCCGAAACGCGTAATTTACACTTGCTGTACGGATTTTAGACGTTGGAGTAAAGTCTACCATATGTCACCTGAACTGAGCTGGATTTTTTCTTTGTACATTTCTGGACTTTACCGCATCCAGGTGCGGCATCCGTGCGCAGGTGAGAGCTGCCTTACAACTATAGTAATCTTAGTGTATGTAAACTTTTGACATTGCAGAAAGTAATAACCATGCCTTAAAACATTCTCTCATTATTCTGGCATTTGGCTAATAATAATAATTGACCAAAAACGGTTTATTCAGACTTCTTGTCAGATTGAGAAAAACATGCATGTTTGTCTTTTTATATAGAGTATGTAAGCTTCTGGTTTCAACTGTATGTACAATCCTTGGATAATGGTTTATAACAGAACAGTGAGCGAGTGCTGTATTGTATGTGTGTATGTATATTATAGCAGTGAACCGCAAGCAAGTGTGTTGCGATGTCTGTGAGAAGATGATTGCGTCCTCGTGTCATTCCTAACGTACCCAGTGATATCCGGCAAGTTCAGGATCTTTACAAAAAACCTTCCCGGACACCAGATTTACATATCTGCCAAAGTTGCTGTGTTTATGAGAAGATATTAGAAGGAAGGTGGAGACATTGTAACTTTGGCTGGAGCTTGCGCCCTCTTGTCATGCCTACTGCTGGCCCAGGAATGTCCGGCATAATTAGGAGCCTTATCTTCCCGGACACTCTATTTACCTGTGTGAAAATTTGAGGTCAGATGGTTTAGTTCATGGGTGTCAAACATGCGGCCCGCAGGCCGCATGCGGCCCGCAATGAATATCTTTGCGGCCCGGCAGTCTAGTATCTCTGAACATGAGCGCGCTGCTATCGGCGCGCTCATGTTCTCTCAGCAGCACAGGGAGAAGGAAGCTGTCCTCCCTCCCCCTGTGCTGCTGCCGCTGCCGCCAATGAGAAGAGAGGGGGGGGGGGAGGAGGGGCGGGCGCACTGCGCCACCAATGAGGAGAGAGGGGCGGAGGAGGGGCGGGCGCACTGAGCCACCAATGATAGGACTATTCCCATTTCCCACACAGAGCGGCGCCCAGCGATGTCTCAGCACTCACCATTAGTCCTGGGCGCCGCTCCGTTCGCCCGCAGTGCCCCATTACTGTCTCCTCTCCTGCTCCACATGCTGCTGATTACTATCGGAGCGATGGGAGGAGACATCAGCTTCACTAGTGGGCGTTCCTTCTCCCTGCGCTGCGATTGGACAGCGCTACAGCCAGGAAGAAGGAACGCTCACTAGTGAAGCTGATGTCTCCTCCCATCGCTCCGATAGTAATCAGCAGCATGTGGAGCAGGAGAGGAGACAGTAATGGAGCACTGCAGGCGAACGGAGCGGCGCCCAGGACTAATGGTGAGTGCTGAGACATCGCTGAGCGCCACTCTGTGGCCTGATAGTGAAAGTCAGTCTTTAACACAATACAGGAGGTGGGTGCCGGCAGCAGAATCGCATTGCCGGCACCCTGCCGCTGACAGGGAGCTGCGATCAGAGGCAGTTAACCCCTTAGGTGCCGCACCTGAGGGGTTAACTGCTGATCTGCCAGTACCAGCCTCCTGTATAAAGGGGTAATTTATCATTGGTGGTGCAGTGTGCCCCCCCCCCCCCTCAACCCCCCATCCCATTAAAATCATTGGTGGCACAGTGCGCCAGCCCCTCTCAACCCCCCCAGTATTAAAATCATTGGTGGCAGTGGCCACAGGGACTGGTGGTGCAGTGGCAGCTTCTGATCGGAGCCCCAGCTGTGTAAGCCTGGGGCTCCGATCAGTTACCATGGCAGCCAGGACGCTACAGAAGCCCTGGTTGCCATGGTAACATCCCTGATGCTGTGTGCACAAGGCACAGAGCAGCAGGGACAGTGTGAAGTCCTATTCACCCTGATAGAGCTGAATAGGACAAGGGATGAAAGATCCCAGGTTCTCGCCCCTTAGGCTACTTTCACACTTGCGTTCAGAACGGATCTGTCTGCATTATATTGTAAAAAAAAATATATATATTTTTTTTTGATGCGGCCCACATAAACTTAAATTTTGTTTTTTTGGCCCATGTTAGCCTTTGAGTTTGACATGCTTGGTTTAGGTGATTGGATACCTAAAGAGGACAGACAATGGACATTCCTTTTTATAATATAGATACAGACGTGGACAAAATTGTTGGTACCCTTTGGTCAATGAAAGAAAAAGTCACAATGGTCACAGAAATAACTTTAATCTGACAAAAGTAATAATAAATTAAAATTCTATAAATGTTAACCAATGAAAGTCAGACATTGTTTTTCAACCATGCTTCAACAGAATTATGTAAAAAAATAAACTCATGAAACAGGCATGGACAAAAATGATGGTACCCCTAGAAAACACAGAACATAATGTGACCAAAGGGACATGTTAATTCAAGGTGTGTCCACTAATTAGCATCACAGGTGTCTACAACCTTGTAATCAGCCATTGGGCCTATATATATGGCTCCAGGTAATCACTGTGTTGTTTGGTGATATGGTGTGTACCACACTCGACATGGACCAGAGGAAGCAAAGGAAAGAGCTGTCTCAAGAGATCAGAAAGAAAATTATAGACAAGCATGTTAAAGGTAAAGGCTATAAGACCATCTCCAAGCAACTAGATGTTCCTGTGAGTACAGTTGCACATATTATTCATAAGTTTAAGATCCATGGGACTGTAGCCAACCTCCCTGGACGTGGCCGCAGGAGGAAAATTGATGACAAATCTAAGAGACGGATAATCCGAATGGTAACAAAAGAGCCTAGAAAGACTTCTAAAGAGATTCAAGGTGAACTTCATGCTCAAGGAACATCAGTGTCAGATCGCACCATCCGTCGTTGTTTGAGCCAAAGTGGACTACATGGGAGACGACCAAGGAGGACACCATTGTTGAAAACGAATCATAAAAAAGCAAGACTGGAATATGCCAAACTACATGTTGACAAGCCACAAAGCTTCTGGGAGAATGTCCTGTGGACAGATGAGACAAAAATCGAAGTTTTTGCCAAGGCACATCAGCTGTATGTTCACAGACGAAAAAATGAAGCATATCAAGAAAAGAACACTGTCCCTACTGTGAAACATGGAGGAGGCTCTGTTATGTTCTGGGGCTGCTTTGCTGCGTCTGGCACAGGGTGTCTTGAATCTGTGCAGGGTACAATGAAATCTCAAGACTATCAAGGAATTCTAGAGAGAAATGTACTAGCCAGTGTCAGAAAGCTTGGTCTCAGTCGCAGGTCATGGGTCTTGCAACAGGACAATGACCCAAAACACACCGCTAAAAACACCCAAGAATGGCTAAGAGGAAAAAATTGGACTATTCTAAAGTGGCCTTCTATGAGCCCTGACCTCAATCCTATTGAGCATCTTTGGAAGGAGCTGAAACATGCAGTCTGGAAAAGGCACCCTTCAAACCGGACACAACTGGAGCAGTTTGCTCATGAGGAGTGGGCCAAAATACCTGCTGAGAGGTGCAGATGTCTCATTGACAGTTACAGGAAGCGTTTGATTGCAGTGATTGCCTCAAAAGGTTGCGCAACAAAATATTAAGTTAGGGGTACCATCATTTTTGTCCATGCCTGTTTCATGAGTTTATTTTTTTACATAATTCTGTTGAAGCATGGTTGAAAAACAATGTCTGACTTTCATTGGTTAACATTTATAGAATTTTAATTTATTATTACTTTTGTCAGATTAAAGTTATTTCTGTGACCATTGTGACTTTTTCTTTCATTGACCAAAGGGTACCAACAATTTTGTCCACGTCTGTATATTTCCTGGCATGTACCTGGCTCACAGGACGGCTATGCCCCTAGCATGTATTATGCCTTCCTCTCTGCCCCCTGTTCATCTCCAGAGCGGTATATCAAGCCGTTGTCTCCATCTCCTAGATGTAACTGCCTGTGATCTAGTGATGGTTCTGACATGAATCACCTTGTTAATGGTTCAATAGACTTTAATTACGGGATAATGGAGGCAATTTATGGCGGTCCATTAGCCCATTATTGCTTTACTGTGTGTAATCTTCTGTGTACTTTAATTTAACTCAAGCCGCCTTCTATGTTATATATCAGAGTAATGTCCCATTACTGCCATCTATGACCTTATAGTATTAGCTCCTCTTTCAGGCATCTTTGTCCTGAAGTCATGGTTTCTCCATCATAAGAGAAAATGCAGTGTAAGGTCTCATGCAAACGAACGTATCTTGTGTCCGTTCCGTGTTTCTTTTTTTTTTTTTTTTTTTGCGGATAGGATGCGGACCCATTCATTTCAATGGGTCCGCAAAAAAATGCGGACAGCACACCGTTTGCGATCTAAATGTCTGTTCCGTAGCCCCGCAAAAAACAAAATAAAAAATGGAACATGTCCTATTCTTGTCCGTTTTAGGCATTGTTACAATGGATCTGCAAAAAAATAAATGGATGGCATACTGATGTCGTCCGTTTATTTTTGCGGACCGTAAAACACATACGGTCCTGTGCATGTAGCCTAAGGGGTATGAAGAACGTGTTTTACTCTACATCATACAGCTGTATTAAAATCTTTTCCATTATTTTCTGGAGCCATAGGGAGAATGCAACCTCCAGTATTGAGAAATATCGCCTATGGGAACAGCTCCCATTATTACCATTTGTATCATATTTCCACATCTGGAAAGTATACTAATATGTTTTAGGTATTGTTGTGTGATTGCCGGAATATCTACACTAGAGAAGGTTGTATTAGATGCACATAAGTGCATAGAGGATAATAATGAGTGAAGACTATGCTCAAGGAATGTAGTGTCAGTGAGCCAAGGAACACTTCAGGCTGGAGTGTCTGGTTCCTGTTATGTTTCTTTTATAGGAAGATCAGGATATGGAAAATGGCCACTGCGGTGAGATTTTAGACATTTTTTTATTTTCTTATTTTACGCTGGGAGAACTTGAATCTTAAAATTTTATAAAACTTTACTATTGCATTGGGGTCGGCTTTACAGTCCGTGATACGGATAAGAATAGGAGATATTCTGTTTTGAGGTGAATGGGTCCACTTCCAACTCGCAACAAATGCGGCTCAGATTTTGACCCTAACCACGGTTGTGTGCATGAGGCCTTATGTTTTATCCAACCTAGAGATATTTTATGACTGACCGTAATCACTAGTAAGTACCCTTTGGTTTATTTCACACAAGTCACGGTCTGTTCAGGGAAAAACTGATAGTCTTGCACGCAAGTTGAATCATTTTTTATTTTATTTTTTATTTCTTTTCTGCGACTGTGTTCAGTATTTTTTTTTTTTTCTGCACGTTTTGTATGCGTTTTTCATGCACATGAAGAAAAACGAAAGAATAACACTCCACATCTCCTTGTAACCATCAGTGATAAACGCATTGTATCTGGACGCCTTCAGTTTTTCACGCAAGCTCCATTCACTTCTGTGGAACTAGAGCAGCGTGAAAACACAAAATATAAAACATGCTGCGATTTTTTATTTATTTTTTTCCCTGAAATCTGTGGTAAACAATGTTCAAGTATACAGACCCATTGAAAGACAGACAGCATCACATCTGGGTGGAAAACAGACGTGCAATATTCACTCGTATTAAATGGGGCAGTGGTTTCCATTGCGTATTCTTCATATTGTATTTAATAATGCTGTATGATCTGAATCCGGGCAGGTTGGTTCACATTCTCCTGTGGCTAGATACCGGAACTGTGCAGTCTCCCATCAGATGGCAGAAGCTGTTCTCCGTGTGCAGTATCAGGGTATACACAGATCAGATCTAACGCTTATTTGAGCACTTGTGATCACTACTAACACGCTTTGACCTGTTACCGTAGTAACACATGACTAATCCACCCCAGACTACCATTTTCTCCTGTTGCATAAAAGAAAAAACAGTAGTCTTAAGGCTTTCCGCTAGATCCTGCTATTGCCTAACATTAGACATATGTGGAGGTGCTGGGAAATAAACGTAACTAGTTTCCAGGCTTATGTGATGGATTTGCAATTACATCGTAAAGGGGTTCTGCAGTTTGTTTAAACTGATGATCTATCACTCTGTTCACTTGAATGGAGCTTAGGTTAATCATGTCCCCCCCCCCCCCTTTAGACGTCTCTTCTCAAGACTAAATAAATTAAATTCTTTTGATTGGGGATTAACCAATTATTGGCCGATATTCATGATTTCTGATCGTTCACAGGTTATCAGTATCGATTCTAAAAAATCTATATCGGTCGATCCCTACTTTTAATCTTTCATTATAACTAAGACCCTCCATGCCCCTTATCAGTTTAGTCGCTGTCCTCTGTACTGTTTCCAGCTGCCGTGCATCCTTTCTATGTACTGGTGCCCAGAACTGAACTGCATATTCCAGTTGAGGCCGCACCAACGCTTTGTAACGTGTTAATATTACATGCCTGCCTCGTTTAATGCATGACAATATCCTGGTGGCCTTAGAAGCAGCTGACTGACATTCTATGCTGTTATTTATTCTACCATCTATGTGACTCTCCCAGTGTTACATCTCCTAGGACATATGAAGCACAGAGATTATTACTACCAAGATGCATAACTTTACATTTGTCCACATTGAACCTCATTTGCCAAGTTGAGGCCCAATCACTCAGAGTGTCCAAGTCGGCTTGTAGTTTATGGACATCTTTCATAGACTGTACAATACTACATAGCTTAGTGTCATCTGCAAAAATAGAAATGGTGCTATTAATCCCGTCCTCAATATCATTAGCAAAAAAATTAAATAAGAGAGGACCCAGCACTGAACCTTGGGGTATTCAATATATAACCCGGGACCAATCTGAATAGGAATCATTGACCACAACTCTGGACGCGGTCCTTCAGCCAGTTTTCAAACCAATTACAGACTATACTTTCCACATGCTCCTGTATATAGTCCCTTAAGAGTCCTTCAAACATTTTTTCCCCCAACAGAGTTTAAACTAACTGGTCTATAATTGCCTGTGGAGGACCTAGATCCTTATTTGAATATGGGTATCACATTTACGTAGAGAATCTTTAAAAATTTATAAACAGCAGTTCAGCAATGACTGAACTGAGCTCTTTAAAGGATAACTGTCACACTTAGACCCTAATTTCAATTTTCATATATGTAGTTACTAATAACATGATATTCCAGAATCAGTTACTATTAGACTGACTTACCCCATATTTAATAAGATTCAGCCCTTAGCAACCAGTCTGCATAAAACGGCAATTTCACTATTCAGTTTAGATGGCCGCCACTGCCCTCACCCTGAGGCTAATCCCGCCTGCCCTCACTAGCCAGTAACAATAGCCCCCCAAAAGTGTCAGTAACCAGAGCCCTCCCGCCTAAAGGGTTTATCTCCTGCAGCACAAAGGGGTCCTCTTACCACATGTTGCTTTCATTTATACACTGAGCAGACGGCAGATCTCCCTTCCCTGGTCTGCGCTGCACCAACTCTGCATTCTCCAGCTCTGCTGAGTGAGGGAGCGTCTGCCAAGCGCAAGGACAGGGAGGAGTGCACACAGCCCAGGCACTGTTATCAGCTGCTGGGGAGGACCTGGCTTTAATCATTTACACACAGTCCCTGGCTGTCTGTAATCTGACCTTGCACGCTGCCTGCTTCTGCGTCCTCCGTCCTTCAACAGATAGATGGACCATGCCTAGCAACACTATTTTAAGCACATGTAAAAGTAGGCAGTACAGGGAACAAAAATGTGGAATACACAGCGAAAAGTTGAAATGGGGCCACCAAGGAGATATTAATCACCACAATCCATGACAGTTATACTTTAAGCACTCTTGGGTGTAATCCATCTGGACCCGGAGCCTTGTGCACATTTACCTTTATTTAACATTAGTAGAAAAGACCGGCACTCGCTGTAGATGATTCTTTGTATTTATTCAGTCATATATACAGGCAATAAGTGACGCGTTTCGGTGCTACCGCACCTTCATCAGACTTCATAAGTCTGATGAAGGTGCGGTAGCACCGAAACGCGTCACTTATTGCCTGTATATGCGACTGAATAAATACAAAGAATCATCTACAGAGAGTGCCGGTCTTTTCTACTAATTTTACATTGGGACGCCATCCCATAGACTCGTGCACCGCGACCTCAAACAGCAGTGCCGACCTGTGATCATCATAATACCTTTATTTAACTTTATCTTGGACCATATCTACAGTTAGCCAATTGAGTATATTACTGGATGTACTAACAGCCCCAGCACCACAAATATCAGCTCTCTTCAATATACAGAGCTAAAAACTCAATTTAGTAACTCTGCCTTTTCCTGATCTTCAGTGACTAACCCCCCCATTACCATTATTTAGGGGACTTGCCTCATCAGACCTTGGTTTTTTAGCATTTATAAATTTAAAGATTTTTGGGGATTTGTTCTGCTCTTTTGCCACCAGCTGCTCGTTTTTGTATTTTTGCTAATTTTATCTCCTTTTTACAGATTTTATTAATCCCTTTGTAAACTTCAAATGCTACAGCTGACCCCTCAGATTATTATTATTATTATTATTATTTTTTTTTTTTAAATGCCCTTTCTTTTGTCTTTTATTGGCCTTTTTACAGTAGCTGTAAGTCATGGGGGGTTTAATTTTAGCCGTTTATACTTGTTACCTAAAGGAATACCTGTTTTTTGTTCAATAACTAAATGTGGATTTAAATCTCCCCCATTTATCCTCAGTATTATGTGACAGTAGCTGCTCCCAGTCTATGCCCCGAAATGTTGCCCTCAACCCAGGGAAATTTCCCTTTTTAAAATTCTGTATTTTCGCTCTGTCTGACAGTTTGCTTCTTATAGTTTAGGGGGAATAGAATTATATTGTGGTCACTATTACCTAGTGTTTCTCGAACAGTAACATTTCCAACAAGCTCTGCACTATTAGAAATGATAAATGATATTTAGGGCACTCTAATATCTGGCAGTTGCAAGGAAACGGGCAAAATATAGATACCTAAAATTGTTTATTCAGTACATATAGATAAGAATATTAAAAAAATAAACATGAAAATCAAATAAAGAAAGCAAAAAACATAAAATTTATGTCCACGTCACGTAACATTCAAATATTATAACATCCCTAAAAAAAATCCCTAAGATGGGCGAATATCAGTAAGGGCGCTTTGCTGTGTTGGTTTCGGTTCTTTGGCAACCCACGTGATGCAGAGTTGCCGATCCGCCCTGCTATTGGATGCCAACTAATCAGTGAAACTTGTGGAGCGCTCCATTAGTTATTAAAGAAACTTGATTATAGAGTTTGATATTTTGGGTCAGTTATAGCTGTTTTCTTGTGTACTGTCTCCTCTCAGCACCAGACGCGTTTCAGAGCTACGTGCTCCTTTAGTGGTGGGCAGTACACTACTTACTAAGTCTTTTTAAAGGAAAGTTCATAATAGGCACAGAGATATGGAATGCATAAACTGGATTTTCTTAATCCTGTATATATTGCTGCACTCCTTTTCCCATCCTTCCTGCAGCGGTCATCCTCCTGGTTGCTAGAACAATTGCCCTGCTGCAGTGTTGCTGGCCCTGGGCTTTCATCCCTAATACAGTCCTGATCAAAAGTTTTTAAGACAACTTGAAACATGGCAGAAAATCATATTTAGCATGGCTGGATCTTAACTAGGTTCCAAGTAGAGCTTCAACATGCAACAAGAAGAAATGGGAGTGAGACAAAACATTTTTTGAGAATTTAATTTAATGAAAACAATGAATAAACTAAAACAGGCTGTTTTTCAGCTGATCAAAAGTTTAGGTCCACATGCCTTTAAAAGGCCAAATCTGTGCAAAGATGTGGATTCATTGTCATTTTCTGTCAGGTAGTCACACGTTGTGATGGCAAAAGCAAAAAAACTCTCCCTTTTTGAACGTGGTCTGTTGTTGAACTGCATAAGCAGGGTCTCTCACAGCGTGCCATCGCTGCTGAGGTGGGACGCAGTAAGACAGTCATTTGGAATTTCTTAAATGATCCTGAGGGCTATGGAACACAAAAGTCAAGTGGAAGACCCCTAAAAATTTCACCAGCACTGAGCCGGAGGATCCAATTCGCTGTTTGTCAAGACACTGGACGATCCTCGACCCAAATTAAGGCCCTTACTGGTGCTGACTGCAGCCCCATAACCATCAGACGGCATCTGAGACTGAAGGGCTTCAAAAACAAAAAACTTCTTCAAAGGCCTCATCTCCTTGAACGCCACAGAACTGCTCGTTTGGACTTTGCAAGAGAGCACCAAACATGGGACATTCAAAGGTGGAAGAAAGTTTTATTCTCTAATGAGAAATGTAACCTTGATGGTCCTGATGGTTTCCAACGTTACTGGCATGACAAGCAGATCCCACCTGAGATGTTTTCTACGTGCCACAGTTGAGGGGCGCCATAATGGTCTGTGGTGCTTTTTCCTTCAGTGGAACAATGGAGCTTCAGGAAGTACAGGGGCGTCAAATGGCCGCTGGCTATGTCCAGATGTTGCAGAGAGCATTCCTCATGACTGAGGGCCCTCGTCTGTGTGGCAACTGACTGGGTTTTTCAACAGGACAACGCTACAGTACACAATTCCCGCAGGACAAGGGACTTCTTCCAGGAGAATAACATCACTCTTTTGGCCCATCCTGCGTGTTCCCCTGATCTAAATCCAATTGAGAACCTTTGGGGATGGATGGCAAGGGAAGTTTACAAAAATGGACAACAGTTCTAGACAGTAGATGGCCTTCGTGCGGCCGTCTTCACCACTTGGAGAAATGTTCCCACTCACCTCATGGAAACCCTAGCATCAAGCATGCCGTTTTTTTTTTTTTTTAAAGTTATAAACAATAACGGTGGAGTTCATGTTTGGAAGTTGGATTTCTGTTTTGGGGGGGTTTATTTTTTTTTTTTTTTTTTTTAGGTGTGGTCCTAAACTTTTGATCAGGACTGTATCAGCCAAACGGGCATATTTACTAGTGCATTCCAGCTCAGGGCTAGCCTCCCTGGCACTTTACCCTTTAACCCTTCTTCCTACATTAACCCAACTACTGACCTGATAGTCCTGATCTTGCCCTCCTCCTCCTACCTCCATTTCACTGACCCCAGTCATTGCCTGCACAGTGAGGTCTAAGCCTCTCTCCAGGTTTGTAATGCCCCTAAGTATTTCAAGCTGCCTATTTAGATCCAAGATCTGAGCTTCCAAATATGCAACATGTTTGCATCTAGTGCAAATTCGCTCTTAAAGGCACGCATACATTGCACAGGACACGCACTTAGTGGCATTGTCCATGGAGCACATGTTTAATGGGATGTACAGTAAAGAAGGAAAACAGTAAATATAACTTAGATTTAGACCCTGTCTGCTGTGGTTGGAGAACTAGCTAGAATCAAGCCAAGGTTAGAGAGTCATTTACTAGAACTGAAATAGATGGAATACTGGTATAATGTATCAAGATCCAATGAATTGCTTATGATTGTATTAGCAGGCACATACATTATTATGAGGTTCATTAATATTTGTGTCTTTTTCCCTGGGTGACTCTTGTATCTTCCATCTTCTGGCTTTACTGCAGCAATTATTTCATATTTTCGGACTTTTTCATGTATTCCGTGGCTCCTTCCTCTAGATAAGCGCAGTATATACACATAGTTGGCCAACAGACCTAATGTCCGCCTTCGTATTATTCACAGCACTGAATGAGGAAGTAACACACAGCGCAGAGTTTCCTGTGGTTTTTCTCCTGCTCAACTATTATCGCAGCCCATCGTCATCCCTGAAAGCTTTATTTTTTTTTTAATCTTTTTTATTTTATTTATTTTTTTGTTTATCCATTTAAATACAATGTGTTTGCCTAGTGTGAATACACACACAGAAGTAGGATGCACACTCACGTTTAGCTTGCCCTTTAAGCAGCTGCATGGTACCAGGCCAGTGAGATCTCGCCATCCAGTTTGGTGCATTATCTTAATATAGAGGCATACCTCAGCAGTCAGTCATGTTGCAGGCAGGCTGATTATATTACACAGTAAATATAAGGAAAGCTCTTTGCACTATAAACTGCACACGCTTAAAATAGCCGCGTGTTGTGCTGTGCTTCACAAATGACCGACAGCTTCCAGCCATTAAAATGAATTGTGGCGTTTCGGATTTCACAACGAAGCCATGTGCACGAGCGTATAAATCTGCTATAAAATGTCCATTTACCCCTTGCTACCCAGTCTTATATTGCAGTGACATTAGTTTAACCCTTTCAGGCCCAGGCCATTTTTCATTTTGCGTTTTTTCGTTTTTCACTTCCCATAGTCCTAACTTTTAGATTTTTCCGTTGACATAGCTTTATGAGGGCTTAAACATTTTCCAAATGAGTTAGAATTTGGAAAAAACATTACATGAATTTTTTTTTCAATTACACTGTACACTATGCTGTAAAATCGACCTCTCCAGGTCAGTACGGTTCCAACGATAGCACACTTGTATAATTTATCTTGCGTTATAATACTGAAAAAAAAAAAATAGATACATTTTATAACCATATTCTGACTCCTATAACTTTTTTGTAGTTATCTGTACGGGGCTGTGTGAGGGCTCATTTTTTTTGCGGGGCGATCTGTTCTTTTAAGTGTGTGTGACTTTTTGATCACTTTTTATAAAAAAAATAAATAAATAAATAATAATAATTATTGGGTAGGTAAAATGGCAAATTGTTGTTTTTTTTTTGTTTTTTTTTTCCCCGTTACGCCATTTGCCGTAAGCCCTTAATATTGTTATATTTTAATAGTATGGGCATTTTCGCACGCAGCGATGCCCATGATGTATATGTACGTTTTCGGGCGTGAAAGTGTTAATATGTCCATGATTGTATATTTATATGTAAATCTTACCACTTATAGCGCTGGGGTGGGTTCTATAGTATTAGGGTGGCAGGGTGCTGCACCATTACTACATTTTAAAAAAACTGACACTGGACCTGTCAGCCCTCCTCGTGTGTTTCTTTTAGTAAATACTTGTATTCTTCATAATATAATAAAACCTGGGTATTTCTACTTAGAACTCAGTGTTGTGCCGTTCCCCTGTTAAACCTCCTGGACATGTATGAATAGATTAACAGCTGGGTGTTACCGGTTGGGGGGTGTCACTATACTCTCTGACCCTATCCAGTCAGAGCTGACAGTCCCATTTTAAAAGAAGGATGATGACAACTAGTTGTTAATTTTATTTTGTAATTTTTAAATTCTAGGAGGAATCAGTATTTCATGAGAAATATACATATTTACTAAAACCGACATGCCAGGAGTAGCCACAAATGTGTTTTTTTTTTTTTATGTACGGCTTTCAAGGGGAAATGCACCATATAAACACTACTAGAGAGAATGACTTTGCTTCATGCTTAACCAATGGATATGGACCAGATCTTCTGCTTTATGTTCCCTTTGGGACTAGTGGTGAAAGAGACACTTCCATCATTTTTTTATCTCATAACCGCAACCTATGTGTGAAAATTCTTAGAACTTGAACTTTCTATAAATTTTTATTTTTAAAAATACCCCTTTCTAACAGAAGCCTCTGTTTTTCTGTATGCATTGTTACTTGAGTGCAGATTTTCTTTTGTAGTTGAAATCATATTTTGTCATTGATAAATTCTGTATTTGTCTGTTCCTATTGGGCCTTTTGTGCACCCCTGATAAGTACAGATTGTGCTTCCAAAATGTGCAACAAAGTACAGAACAATACAGTGAATGGGGTTTTACAAAACTACACTAGCTGCCAAATGTGCGGCAAAATCTGCTGGGAAATCACCATGCTTTCACAATTTTTTTTATTTTTTTTTAAAGACAGGTGTATGAAATGCCAATCTTAATAAATTCCCCCCAGTATGTAAAGTACTGTAAAGCTAGTTTTACATTAGCGCTTTGTATCCAGCATACCTTTAATGGGGCACGGATAGAGACCTTTTAGCTTCCGGCAATGCCGGAATGCAGAGAAATCGGGCAGCCGTTCCTTGCCGGATACATAGCACTAGTGTAAATCTAGCCTTAGGCAAATTTGTTGCAGAAATTTCTGTGACTGAATGTCCGTTCTGTGCTTCTCCAGCAAACACATTACTTTTTTCAATTCACATTCAGGGCTCATGCACACGGCCGTATGTATTTTGCAGTCTGCAAAACACGGAACCTGCAAAAAAAACTAAAAAACTAATTACATTCGTGTTACATCCATGTTCTATTCATTTGCGTAATGGACATACGGACACATGCTTCATTTTCGTTTTTTTCAAGACCACTTTGAATTTAATGGTTCTGTATACGGACCTGTAAAAAAAACCGAAACGGAAGTAAAATATGTTCATGTGCACAAGCCCTTAGATGAAAAGGACAGTTGTAAGTGCAACAATTCTGTGTGAATTGACCATAACAGTACTAGAAGTATTGTATTATCTAAATAAATTAGTGTTTATCATCCAGAAAATTTTTCCATTTTCATAACTTCAGTAGAGGCCACATGTGAACAAGTGTGTGTGTTTAAGTTTAAAAAAAAAAAAAAAAAATAAGTCTTCTCTTGCTATTGCTATTTGTGTGCATACGCTCCTGAATGCCAATAATGAGAACTATGCTATTTACAGCGTCTCTTAACAGATGCGGCCTGCTTGTGTACACTTGCAGTCTGTACGTGGATGGACAAGCATGTCTTAGAGCTTCTTATACATTTTAATATACTCCTTTTGCTGTTGTTTTTTTTTTTTTTTTTTTCTTGTTTTAATACTGAAAAAAATAAAAACCTTTAATTTTTATTTTCATTGCCATAATAGTTTTTGATAATACCATTTTGGGTTGTGTATTTATTAAATTTTTGGGGGGAGGAAAAGTCATTAAAAACTGCAAATCTGCCATTTTAGGCCATTCACCGCATGGGATGCATTTTATTTTATTTTAATATGGATGTTTTTGCACATGACAATGCCCATGCTTTTGTTTTGTTTTTTATTGTTTAAGTATTTTGATTTTGGGAAAGGGGGGGTGATTTAGAATCTTTATATTCTTTTATTTTTTATTTTTTTTGCAGATTGCAATTTGTATAGGGTAATGGAATTTTCTCCATTATCCTATACAGAAATCGTGCTGCTACCTGCTAGCCTGAACTGTAATATACAAATAATGAGCCTGGAAGCCTGATACATGGTTTAGGCTATGAATGAACGCCTTCCCCGATCTCTGCCGGGAGGAGGCGTTCAAGCCCGTGAAGCTCACACTTCCAGGTTTAATGCTTGATATTTGACCATGGCATCTGAGAGGTTAAATGTCCGCAGACGGCATTGCCGCCGGTGTCTGCTGTATGAAACAGTAGGCACCAACTAGCTATGGCTCTCGCCCTGCTCCAGAGCGGGCACCATCTCGTACATGTATGTTGGATGTCATGAAGGGGTTAACGAGAACCACTCACCATGAAAATGCAGTGCAATCTGCAGGCATCATGTTATAGAGCAGGAGGAGCTGAGCAGATTGCTATATAGTATTATGGGAAGTTTCAGTAAAATTGGTAATTCATTCATTACAACCACTGCTCTTTTTGTACGTCAGTCATGTAGGCGGAGCCACTCAGTGATTGACAGCTAATTCTACATGACTAAACATACAGAGAAGGCTGTCACTCACTGAGTAGGACCCCCCACATGAGGTTTAAATGAATGAATTACAAGTTACTATATTATCCATCTGCTCAGCTCCTCCTGCTCTATAACATGCTGCCCTCAGATTGTGATCTGGCTAAGATTGGTTCTGCTCTGACATATTTTCAGTGCAGTTATAATTATTTTATGTAAACCCACAGATATGTTATGAATGATTATTTAAAGGGAACCTGTCACCTGGATTTTGGGTATAGAGCTGAGGACATGGGTTGCTAGATGGCCGCTAGCACATCTGCAATACCCAGTCCCCGTAGCTCTGTGTGCTTTTTATTGTGTAAAAAAACTGATTTGATACATATGCAAATGAACCCGAGATGAGTCCTGTCCCTGACTCCTCTCACGTACAGGACTCGTCTCAGGTTCATTTGCATATGTATCAAATTTTTTTTTTTTTACACAATAAAAGCTACAGAGCTATGGAGACTGGGTAGTGCGGATGTGCTAGCGGCCATCTAGCAACCCATGTCCTCAGATCTATACACAATCCCGGTGACAGGTTCCCTTTAAGTGTTTATTACTATTTTATTGTGATAGGTCGTCTTGTGGGTGCCCTGGATGCTGTACTGGATTCCAATGCCCGAGTTGCCCCATTTCGAATACTACTTCAGGTCCCTGGATCACAAGTTTACTCGAGCATCGCTTGTGGTGAGTCAGAGGTATACTGGGCCCTAGCAATTGGTGAGTTTCATCCAAAGCATGCTCTGTGCCTGCATGATAGCGGATGGTAAGGTAACGTAATAACTGTGTTGTGTGCAGTGGTTCACAACTAAGGACCCCACTAACAAACTGCTAAAAACCATCAAACATACAGCAGTGTAATCTCTATTCATTCCTGTCATGTAGTACTAGGTTGTAAATGTAGTAAATCACACTCGGGCTCTTTCAATGAATGAGGTTTGAGAAGGACTTCTCATGCATCGCTTCACAAAAGCAAATTAGATGTCCGCTTTCCTGCGGAATCTGTTTATTATTACGCCCTCGTCAGTACGCCATACGACGTCCCTGCCTCACCCATGTGACGGTAAAGGTGCAAAAGAACAGATTCTGCAGGAGTGCTGACATCTAATCTAATGAAGTCTTCTGGACGGGTAAGCGCTAGCTCTATGGGATGGACTGTTGTACGTTGTCTGCTAACCTGAATGTATTAGTGACTGACTGTCTGTGCTGCTCCCCCTCACCATTTTTTCCCCAATGTTTACGCAGATGTCGTCCTAGTGCTCATGCAGAAGTATAGGAAATGTAGTAGTAATAAGGCCCCATTCACACGTCCGCAATTTTGTTCCGCATTTTGCGGAACGGAATTGCGGACCCATTCATTTCTATGGGGCAGCACTTCCGGGTCTGCAATTCCGTTCCTGAAAAAAAATTGAACATGTCCTTTTCTTGTCCGCAATTGCGAACAATAATAGGCATATTCTATTAGTGCTGGCAATGTGCGGTCCGCAAAATGCGGAACGCACATTGCAGCTGTCCGTGTTTTGTGGGTCCGAAAAACTAGTTATGGACATCTGAATGGAGCCTAATGTTTAAAATAATACACAATATTTCAACTGCATATTTCTTAGCACCCCGCCGTGTGGTGCTGCAAATTGGGGTTTGGTTTTGCATTGCAGTCACTGCAGCTTGGCACATGTGCATTTGTTTATCTTGGTTGTGAGGAGCTGAGTAAAAGTGCCCATACCCCTTCAGTAGTTGTGAGCTGAATAGTCAGCTATCTCTCTCAACTCCCCCCATACACTCACAGTACCTTGAAAAGTATTCATACCCCTTGAACTTTTCCAAATTTTTTTCACCTTACACCCACAAACCTAAATAATGTATTTTATTGGGATTTGATGTGATAGACCAGTGATGGTGAACCTTTTACAGACTGAGTCCCCAAAATGTAACTCCGAACCCACATATTTATCGCGAAGTGCCAACACGACAATTTAACACGAATACTACAGTCCAATATAGTATATCTTCCGTGTACTTTAGAATTTAGCTTTAATAGCCTGCCTACATTCAGTGAGCTGCTTGTGCCGTTCATAGTGCAAGAAAAGTGTAAGGCATATTGGTACGGCTCAGACTTTTTCCAGGGTGTGGGTGCCCACCTGTGCCATAGGTTCGCCAAAACAAAGTAGCAAGTATGTGTGAAGTTAAAAGAAAATGATAAATGGTTTTCAAAAATTTTTATGCATAAAAATCTGGAAAGTGTGGTGTGCGTTTGTATTCAGCCCCCTTGTAGCCCTAAATAAAATCCAGTTTCACCAATTGCCTTCAGAAGTCACCTAATTAGTAAATAGAGTCCACCTGTATGTAATTTATTCTCAGCATAACTACGGTACATCTTTTCTGTGAAGGCCTCAGAGATTTGTTAGTGAACATTAGTGATCAAACAGCATCATGGAAACCAAGGAACACACCAGACAGGTCAGAGATAAAGCTGTGGAGTAGTGTAAAACAGGGTTGGGTTATAAAAAAAATATCCCAAGCTCTGAACATCTCACGGAGCACTGTTCAATCCATAATCTCAAAATGGAAGGAGTATGGCACAACTGCAAACCTACTAAAACATGGCCTAAACTGACAGCCCAGATAAGAAGAGCACTAGAGAAGCGGCTAAGAAGCCCATGGTCACTCTGGAGGAGCTGCATTGATGCACAGCTCAGGAAAATCTGTCCACAGGACAACAATTAGTCGTGTATGTGTGTGGCGGAAAACTAACAGTGCACATCACCCTGAACACACCATCCCCACCGTGAAACATGGTGATGGCAACATCATGCTGTAGGGATGCTTTTATTCAGCAGGGACAGTGAAGCTGGTCAGAGTTGATGGAAAGATGGAGCTAAATACTGGGCAATCCTGGAGGAAAACCTGGTAGAGGATTCAAAAGACTTGAGACTGGGCGGAGGTTTACATTCCTGCAGGACCCTAAACATACAGCCAGAGCTACAATGGAATGATTTACGTCAAAGCATATTCATAGTCAAAGTCCAGACCTAAGATGCTAATAGCTTAAAGGGGTTTTGCCATCTCAGACAATGGGGGCATATCGCTAGGATATGCCCCAATTGTCTGATAGGTGCGGGTCCCACCTCTGGGACTCTCACCTACAATGAGAACGGAGTGGTGAAATGAACGGACGGCGAATAGCGGAGAGTTGGCTCGGCTATTTCCGTCTGCCCCATAAAAATGAATGGGAGCTGGGGCCGCGCATGCGCGGTGCGCTCCCATTCACTTCTATGGGAGTAGCGGGGGGCAGGACGGACCCTGGGGTCCTCCAGACACAGCTCTCCCCGATCCGTTCTCGTTGTAGGTGCGGGTCCCAGAGGTGAGACCTGCACCTATCAGACAATGGGGGCATATCCTAGCGATATGCCCACATTGTATGTGATGGGAATACCCTATTAAGCTATTTTACAAAGACTTGCAGCTATAATTGCAGTGAAAAGTGACCCTACAAAGTTTTGAGAGGGGCTGAATACAAATGCACACCACACTTTGTATTTATTAAAACTTTTTGAAAGCCATGTATCATTCTATTTTCACTTCACACACATTTGCTACTTTGTGCTACTATCATATAAAATCCCAATAAAATGTTAGTTTGTGGGTGTAACGTGAAAAAATGTCAAAGTTCAAGTGGTATGAATACTTTTTCAAGGCGCTGTATATGCTGGGTTTAGCTGAGCCTGTATGTGTTTTCAATGGGGAGCAAGGAGAAATCCACTGCCAGGCATCTCTAGCAGCGACTTATCTCACAGGAGAACAAATGGATCAGGCATTGAAATTCCTCACGGGGGAGAGTTGGGGACCTTGTATAAATCACAGTCAGATATGATCCTGCAGTTTGTATTTGACAGATGTAGATTTCTGATGGCCTTTACTGAGAAAACTTGTATTATGACTGTGAATCATTCAGCAAGTTACCGCATGGCCAAAAGTATGTAGACGCCATGAAAAACTGATGCAAAACTGCCATTAAAAAAAGACGGCCAGCAATAAAACAGATATTTGTTAAAAAAAAAAAAAAAGACGGCCAGAAAATGAATGGAAAAATGGCAATGAAAAACTGACGGTTTTGTCAATTTTTACCCTGTTGTGCGCATGTAGCCTTATTGTGGTATTACCGGTACTTCTCTTCTGCTTTTGAACAACTTCTTAATTCCTGATGTCTACGACATTGGTTGGTGTGTAAAACAACCACTGACAACTTGTAATAGCATGTCTAGAAGATGTTCCTGTCTCCCAGTAATGTGTATGAACAAGGAGCTTTGCAGCAGAAACTTCCTGCTCGATATGCATGCTTGGGAGACAGCCCACGTGACTGGAGCCAGTTGGAGTGTGTAGCATCGGTGCATGTGCTTCTCAGTAAGGAAGAGGAACTTGCTATTACTCTAAAGCTGGCCATACACATTTAGTAGCAGCTGTCGGCCTAACCATCCTTTGGCTGATCTCTGCTGACTAGCCCATACACATACAAGTTCCTGGAAGAAGAAAAGTATTGAGCAAAAACAATCAATTCACCCAATCCTTCTCTCTCCATCATCATTTGTCAGGGGAGAGTTGGGAGCCCCCCATACACATTAGTTGCCCCCGCCCCCCCCATACACATTAGACTATTAACCTGCCATCCAGTGAGTTCAGCAGACAATACCGTAATGTGTATGGGGGTCTTAAAGGGACACTGACAGGCCCAATAACCATAATTAGCTGTACATATCCATGCACAGGTCTTCTAATGTGCATTAAAAACATATAAGTATAACCCCTGTCCACATTATGAATACAGTAAACTCACGTTTTATAACCTGAACTAATCGCTGTTCTTTCTGCCCAAGGGGCGGGGTTTCAGCTTCACTTGCGCCCAGCCAGCATCAGCCCAACCGCCGTTTTGAAGCGCCGCCCAGCTCATCAATATTCACTTAGCTGGGCGGCTTCTGCTGTCCCCGACCTTCCGAGATCCGGCACATGCCCAATAGAAAGCTTTGGGTGTCGGGCGCATGCGCAGAAGCTGAAAGCGAGTCCGATGCCTATAGCTTTCTATTGGGCATGCGCCGGATCTCGGAAGGTCAGGGACAGCAGAAGCCACCCCGCTAAGTGAATATTGATGAGCTGGGCGGCGCTTCAAAAACGGCGGTTGGGCTGATGCTGGCTGAGCGCAAGTGGAGCTGAAACCCCGCCCCTTGGGCAAAAAGAACATCGATTACTTCAGGTTATAAAACGTGAGTTTACTGTATTCATAATGTGGACAGGGGTTATACTTATATGTTTTTAATGCACATTAGAAGACCTGTGCATGGATATGTACAGCTAATTATGGTTATTGGGCCTGTCAGTGTCCCTTTAAGAGAGAGCTGAAATATAATTTTTCATTTATATTTATATAATATATATTATATTTATATAAGTTTGAAAACACTTGACTCTACTAAGAGGGCCAGTTGCAGGTAATTTGAGTCCCTAGCAATGTCTTGTCCTACTAGTGGCATTGCTCCCTCTACGAAGTACCATATTTTCCACTCTATAGGGCGCATCTGATTATAAGACATACCTAGGTTTTAGTGGAAGAAAATCAGAAAACAAATCTGTTTCAGACCTCCAAATTTTTATCAGATCTTAGTTCAGACCCCCAATCCTTTTCAGACTGCCCAATCAGACCCTCAATCTGTATGAGACCTCAGATCAGACCCCTAATCTGTATCAAACCTCAGATCAGACCCCCCAATCTTCATCAGACGTCAAATTGGACATAAAATAAATAAATGAAGTTGCCTTTACTGCTCTGGATGGCGGGCTCTTCCTGCACTCTTCTGCCGGCCCTGAGCTTCACCGTGACCTGATGTTGCACAACGTAAGGTCATAGCACATGTCTGTGTGCACAACCTCCTGACAATATACACAGTGTAGTGCGGCACCCCCCCGGAAGAAGACCAGGGAGCAGTGAGAACAGCCAGCACCAGCAGTGCTACAGTCACCGCTCCCCATGCCTCCTACATAGTAATTGCTTTATAAGTCGCACTGACAATTTTCCCCACTTTCCCCAACTTTTTGTGCATCTTATGAAGCAAAAAATACGGCAATTAAAAAACAACTTTTGCAAATAATCTTTATTTTAAAAATGTTCCACAATTTTGTACCAGCTGCTCACATGCATATGGTTAGTGACTGAAAACGGACCCCGTGTAGTCTGATCCTGAAGGCATTCTCTCATACGTCTATCTAATTCTAAGGAGCCTGTCCATTGTATATTAGCAGGAAGTATGGGGCAGATGGATGTTAACTTGACTGCAGGATCAAACTATGCAAGGTTTGTTTATAGTCTGTTACCATGGAGATGCATAGGTTTGCATACGAGCTGTACAGGTAAAATGGGCCATGATTTTTTAATTAATAAAATATGTAAATCAGTTTAGTACATTTGAATTCAGACGGGGGGGCTTCTATTTGTTTTTGTTTTTATGGTTATGTGGTATTTTACACTAGACTTTTTTTTTTTTTCTTTTAGAATTAACTATTGAAATGTTTCTAGCATTTCATTGTTTTTTGTTTTGTTTTCCCTATTTGAAGATTGGGACATTCTCACATTGTCATTGTCTTCCCTTTTCAAGATCTTCCTGTTTAGTTTGGAAACTATTGCTATAAGTTTTTTGCTTTTATGTGGACTGTTCTCATTACAAGGAATCCACGTGGTTTATAGTGAATCAGTTGTATGCTTTTGTTTTGTTTTAAAAAAATAAAAAATAATTGAAAGGACGACTTCTAGGTGTTATGACTTATTATTTCGACCTTACATAGACTACAGGAATACAATGTGCATTCTATTTTACCAGGAGCCACCATGGAAGAGATTCTCCAGCATTGGGAATGGCTAGAACAAAACTTGCTGCACACCCTATCGGTGTTTGATAATAAAGAGGACATAGCTAACTTTGTAAAGGGCAAGGTTAAGGTAAGGCCTAATGACTGTTTTCATTTAAAGTGTCAATTTACCTGAATATAGGTGGAGACACACGTTTTCAGCCTGTCTCCGCTCCATTTTGAGTGGCATTTATGATTGTCTATTTCTCGTCTCTACAGTCGGATTTTAATATTTGATTACTATTATATATGGAAAGTTTCTCTTTTCTCTGGTCAGTATTGATTTGGCTGCTTGTGAATCTCGAGTTGATTTCCCAAACATTAATGCCTCATTCACATGTCAGTTTTTTGGTCAGTGATTTTCATCAGAGATTGGGAGCTAAAACCAGGATTGGAGCCTCCACACAGATAAGGTATAAGAGTAAGATCTTCACCTGTTCTGTTTTTAGAGCCGCACCTGGTTTTGGATCAAAATCACTGATAGAAATCACTGACCAAAACACTGAAGTGTGAATGAGGCATAATACATTTGGGCCATAGGTTGTCTCTTTTAACACAGTTGAAGAGCAGGCTGCCTAACGTTTGATAATTTACGAACATTTTTATTATTTAATTGATAAACTCTTAATATAGCATAGGGCGCATGCACACGACCATATTTTTCTTTTAATGTACTGTACGCGGATAGCCCACGAAGCCATTAATTTCTATGGGGCAACACGCACCTCAGTTTTTCACAAATCAGTGTGCCCAATCCACAAATCTCAGTGTGTTTATTTTAAGGGTACATTCAGACCGTGTGAATGCGGAACCGTGTGTCCGCATTTTGCAGACGAATGACTTCCGTTTGTGTTCTGTATGCCTTCCGTTTTTTTACGGTCCGCAAAAAACTGAACAAAAGAGAAAAAAATGAAGGCCTTCAATAATACGGAAACGGATCCGCAAAAAACGGACCCATTGACTTGAATGGGGCTGCAGACCGTTTTGTGCAGACAATAGTAGTACAAGCTTCATATTTTTGCGGACTAGAAATGCAGAAACACAGATGCGGACAACATACTGAACATTGTACGCACATTTTATTCACCCATAGGAATGAATAGATCCGTATCTATTCCGCAAAATTCGGATCGGACACGGATAAAATTATATGTTCGTGTAAATGTACCCTTAGGGCTCATGCACACAAATGTTTTTTTTTTTCGTGTCCGTTCCGTTTTATTTACGGACCGCATGCGGAACCATTCACTTCAATGGGTCCGCATACTCCGTGTGCATTCTGTTTCCGTATGTCCGTTTAGCAAAAAAATAGAAAATGTCCTATTGTCCATATTACGAACAAGGATAGTACTGTTCTGTGAAGGGCCAGCTGTTCCGTTCTGCAAAATACGGAATGCACACGGATGTCATCCGTATTTTTAGCGGACCTCAAAATATATACGGTCTTGTGCATGAGGCCTTATCCATATTTACTGATGAGAATAGCCCTTTCTGTTGTGGAAGTGAGAGAAATGAAATCTAAATAGAAATTATCAATTTTTGGCGGATTCATTGTTTTGCAGACTGAAAATAGGATATGGCCATGTGCTTGAGGCCTCACTACCAGATACAGTACTAGTGAGGCTCTTGAGATCCAGCAGGTTATAGAACTGTTTTGATCGTGCTTGTGTATGGCAGATTACTTTTAGGCCCCATGCACACGGCCGTTGTTCACAGCCGTGTGCGGGCCGTGGAACCGCGGCCTGGATCCCTCCTGAGAGCAGGAGCGCACGGCGTCACTGGTTGCTATGACGCCGTGCGCTCCCTGCACAGTACAGTAATACACTGGTATGATCTATACCAGTGTATTACTGTACTGTGCCGGCAGCAGGGAGCGCACGGCGTCATAGCAACCAGTGACGCCGTGCGCTCCTGCTCTCAGGAGGGATCCAGGCCGCGGTTCCACGGCCCGCACACGGCCGTGAACAACGGCCGTGTGCATGGGGTCTTAGTCAAAAGGACCACACAATCTGTCTGACCACACAACCCTGTCATTTTTAACTCATCGGCTATATCAGATTGCATAGGGGATACCTGTACAATTACTCGCTAAATAAAGGGTTATTCTCCTGATATAAAGTGATGGCATATTGCTAGGATTTGACTGGTGGGCCTGAGAAGGGGCTGCATTACTAGTTTAGTGCTGTGTTTCCTGCACAGCAGCGCTCCTGTTTTGAACACTTGAACGGGGCAGGGCTTTAGTTCCCTGCAGACTGTTAGCATTGTCTCTGCCCCTCCATTTACCACATTAGAATAATACTTGATATATCCAGGTCATCCAATGGAAATCAAAATTAATAAGAGGTAAGAGAAGGGAAAAAGTCTGTTTTAAATATTATATAATATATTCCGATATGCATAAAGGGATTCTCCGGGTTCTTGTTCGGGGCACCTGCCTAATTCATCTACTTATTGGCAAGCTGTATCAATATACTCCTATTTCAGAGAGCAGAAGTTGCTTTGTATTGGTAATTGCTTTTGTTCTCTCGTAGCAGCCACATTCGTGCACTAATCAACTGATCCCATGCATGGGGTGAGCACCATTAATTGGTTAACAGGCAAAGTGAGACAAGCAAAAACCCATGACTTTGTTTACTTGTGCACAGGGTGACTGCATCATGAGATTCCTGAATGACTCTATATCATTGCTGAGAGCAGGATCTGATCCGATGCGGCCTCTCCCTGCTTGTGTCGCAGTAGTGTATAGTGGTATATGGGCTGGAGCTGCTCATAGCGGTGGGCATAGCAACTCTAAGCTCCATCCTATCACACCACTAATATAGTGCCCCCCACAAAGTATAATACCCCCTTGTGTTTCTCCAACAGAGCATGATGCCCCTTGGTGTGCTTCATATATACTGTATTGGGGGCACTTGTGGAGGCATTATACTGTATGAGGGGCATATGTAGGGAGTATTATATAGTATAATGCCCCCTGCATGTGCTACCCACAGAACATAAATTATATTGTATATGGGGCATTTGTAGAGGCCATTATAGCGTATAATATGCCCCTCATATAGTATAATGCTATATGCCTACACAGGGCATGCTCACCTAGCCCACATTCCCATGACAAACAGAATGGATCTGTGACTGCAGATCTGCTCCGTTCTGTCTGGCAGCTAGACGACGCAAGCCCGATGACGTCCCTTCTTTGGACCCGTCTGCACCAAACCGCTGGTCACAGAGTGAATGGTGAGCAAGGAGCTCGGCTGTATTGAGCTATATTTGAGTATTTGAAATTGAGTTAGACCACGACACTCAAACGTGAAATGAAACCTTCTTTATTCCATCCAAAATTGATTTAACAAGGAGCCATTGGCCAACGTTTCGGTCTATCCTATCCATGTTTATTTATCTATACTTATTTTCAACTGCTTTATTTTTTATATATTTTACATGTGATAATATGCCATAACTTCTGATGTCTATATATGTTGTTTAGGCCATGAGAAAACATTGGCCAATGGCTCCTTGTTAAATTAATTTTGGATGGAATAAAGAGGGTTTTATTTCACATTTGAGTGCCGTGGTCTAATTTATGATATTTATACTAGTTATACCACTGAGCACCACCCACGACGAAAGGAGTGAGGACCATTCAGTCTATTTTATATTCGAGGATTCAGCAGATACAGCCAAGGGGAGCCTAGCTGCCAGGGGTAGCAGGGTGGCCCCTGATTCCTTGGGCCCCACGCAATTGCATCCTTCGCGTAGTGGCCAAAATTGCCTCTGCTCATGATTCACTGCAGCAACAGAGCAAGGAAACAACGTATTCCCTGAGAGATGCCAGACATACATTTCACCTGTATACCTGGCGTCTTCTAGTTCCCCGCACGGTGGATCAGTAGGGAACTGCTGGTCGTCACCAAATCCACACTATGACCCCTTCATTCTCAGAATTGGCAGGGCTCCTAGAGGATGAAGTCATCCATTATTAAACGTTGGAATCACTTTCTGAATGAGAATACCTCTTTAAATCCATAGACCTAGATTATAGTTGTAGGTTCTTGGGTAAATTCACTTGTCATTTTGAAGGCATAGAGGAACTACTGCTCTTAAAAAGAAAACTACAGGTCTCATTATTCGGTACTATTCTCAGCCTGTATTTCCTCAACATGATGATGATGAAGATGATGATGATGATGATGATGATGATGATGGGTTGGGACGAGCGAATTGACTTTGGATGTTTCATCCTAAGTCGATACGCTAATCCCTAATAGGTACCATGTCCCAGTTCTTTTTTTCTACATTTTCCCCACAGGGTCTTATTGCAGAAGAGACCAGCAGCAGGTTGGCAGAACAAGAGGAGGACCCTGAAAAATTCCGTGAAGGATTGGTAAAATTTGAGAGCAGGTTCAACTTCCCAGAGGCTGAAAAGCTGATCACGTTTTACTCCTGCTGCTGCTGGAAGGGGAGAGTGCCGCGCCAGGGGTGGCTGTACCTGAGCATCAACCACCTTTGTTTCTATTCCTTCTTTCTGGGAAAAGAATGTAAGCTGACAAAATGCTCAATACATTTTCCTTTTAAGTCATAAATTCTGATATATCTGTATGTACTGGTAACTTAATAATCCAAATGCAACCTTCAATGACATTTTAAAAATGTTGCTGCCTTGTTTGTTTTATTTAAAGCGAACCTGTCATCATGTAACTACAATGCCGGCTGCAGGCACCATGTATAGAGTCCTACTCAGTGACTGACCACCACTGAAAGGGCCACATCACCTCTCATCACAGAGCCAGGGTCTACATCTAAATGAATAAAACACTATACTGAATCTTTGTTTCTAGGACTATACAGCCATCTGCTCAGTAACATTCTGCCGGCAGACTACACTGCATTTTTATGGTGGCAGCTTTTCTTTAACGCTTCAGCTTGCAATTTCTTATTAAAGGGGTTGTGTCACTTCAGTAAATGGCATTTATGTAGAGGAAGTTAATACAAGACACTTACTAATGTATTGTGATTGTCCATATTGCTTCCTTTGCTGGCTGGATTAATTTTTCCATTACATTATACACTGCTCGTATCCATGGTTATGACCACCCTGCAATCTATCCGCTGTGGTCATAATTGCATACTTTAAGAAAAGGCGCCAGCTTCTTAGGTGGGCAGTACTGTGGGAGCTCACATAGGCTGGTGTTTGTTCCGCTGTGTATGGGAGTACGGATTCCCCTGTGGCTGCAGTGAGCGCTGTACAGGCAGGAGCTGCTTGTGCCAGCCCCACAATCTTAAAGCCTGGCATAGTTGGGCAGAGGAGCAATGTGCTATGTGAGCTCCTGTCCTGCGCTCACTCTGCTCTGCTAGTAGCCTCTATAAAATGTAGTGCTATGGAGCGCCTTCTTGTATTTAAATAGATTTTTACTTAGTATTCTTCCCAGACAGGCAAGGTATGCAATCGGAAATTTCTGATCTTTTTATATTTTGTCTTAACAATTCCCATTTAGAAATTAAATTAAAAGCAGGAAGAATTTAGATATTTCCCATGTATCTGTTGCCACACAGTCTAGTGGTTTTCTAATGGACTGTCAATCGTCCCATGTGACCATTGCAGATAAGTCAGCTGGATTGTGTAGAGACAGGTGTGGGACCAGGCAACGAAGCCAGGGATCTGCTTGGGGAGTTGAGTATTTTGTTTTTGTTATATATATATAATTTATTTTCACTACTCGCCTGGTGCAGATTTCCCTTCAGATTCTTGCACCATGTGGAATTACTCTTAAAGATTTTATTGTTGCTTGTTAGGCTACTTTCACACCTGCGTTCGATCGGATCCATTCTGAACGGATCCGCTCATATTAATGCAGACGGTGGCTCCGTTCAGAACGGATCCGTCTGCATTAGAACTTAGAAAATTTTTCTAAGTCTGAAAGTAGCCTGAGCGGATCCGTTCCGACTTTACATTGAAAGTCAATGGGGGACGGATCCAGTGGCGTCTCTAGCTTTCAAAATTTGGGGGGGCACACTTGGGGCCAGGACAAAAGTAGGGGGGGCAGCTATAACAACGATACATTTACACAAGTACGCTTCGAAATGCTGCGATACTTTACCCAATACCTAAAACCGCAACAGGGAAGAAAAGTCCAGCTGTCTGTGGATGACACTTTTATAGAGAGGGGGATCTGTGGATGACACTGCTATGGGGGGGATCTGTGGATGACACATACAGTGTATAGCATCTTATGCTATATGTGTCATCCACAGATCCACCCCATGACAGTGTCATCCACAGATCCCCCTCCCCGCCTCTCACAGGAGTGTACATTTGACATTTCTAAACCGTAATCCATATCCTGCAGTAACTTTAAATCAGGATTCAGCAGCCGCTCATCTCTACTAGTACCTAAACCTTACACCACTCGGCTAGCTTCGGTAACAGGGCCAGGCTACAGCCTACAGGTACTGCCTGTTAGTTGTTATCGAGCGAGCGCTGATTTCTGCAGGTCAGAGGATACGGATTACAGTTTAGAAGAAATGTACACTCCTGTGAGCGGTCCAGACCAGTGGCGGATCCAGAGCCTGGTCTCGGGAGGGGCACTTCCAAATTATTTTCTGTCCGCCGCCACAGAACAAGGGTGCTTATAGAACAGACTCCACAGTGTAGCGGTATACTGTATACTGTGTGGCACAGTGTAGCGGTATACTGTATATTGTGGGGCACAGTGTAGCGGTATACTGTATATCGTGGGGCACAGTGTAGAGGTATACGGTATATTGTGGGGCACAGTGTAGAGGTATACGGTATATTGTGGGGCACAGTGTAGCGGTATACTGTATATTGTGGGGCACAGTGTAGAGGTATACTGTATATCGTGGGGCACAGTGTAGAGGTATACTGTATATCGTGGGGCACAGTGTAGCGGTATACGGTATATCGTGGGGCACAGTGTAGAGGTATACTGTGTGGCACAGTGTAGAGGTATACTGTACATTGTGTGGCACAGTGTAGAGGTATACTGTATATTGTGTGGCACAGTGTAGAGGTATACTGTATATTGTGTGGCACAGTGTAGGCTATATGTCTATAACATAAACATATTTCACATGAACCCTTACAGTTACTTGGCTTGGCCCTTGGGGGTCTCGGTCGCCACTTCCACACTTTGGTCGGGGGCTCGGCGGAGCTGATGTTGTGTTTTATCCTAATGAGAAAGATTTCATAATAAGGATTTGGAGAAGGGGCAGAGGGATAGCAGAGCAGGGAGAGGCCGGTGCTGCTACTAGGGGGTCATACCATGGTGGAGTAATAAAGCCCACCATAATGCCTCCCAGTAGAAATAATTCTCCTTATAATGTGACAATGCAAAAAATACCCCCTTATGCCCCCAGTTGAGCTAATGTCCCCCAAAATGTGCCAGTATAAAATACCCCTATATAGTGCCCCCAGTAAATGCCCCCATAGTGCTCCTCTCCCCCTTCCTCCTAGTGCCCCCCATAATGTACCAGTATAAAATGCCCCAGTAGATGCCCTCAGTGTCCCCCATAATTTTGCAAGTATAAATTACCCCTTCTTAGTGCCCCCGTAGATGACTCCATAGTACTCCTCTCCCCCCTTCCCCATAGTACCCACCATAATGTGTCCCAGTATAAAATGCTACTGTACAGAGCCCCCCCATATAAAACACCCCTTCTTTGTGTTGCCTCAGTAGATGCCCCTATAGTGCCCACCAATAATGTGCCAGTAATAAGCCCCCCATTACGTGCCAGTAATAAGCCCCCCCATTACGTGCCAGTAATAAGCCCCCCCATTACGTGCCAGTAATAAGCCCCCCCATTACGTGCCAGTAATAAGCCCCCCCATCATGTGCCAGTAATAAGCCCCCCATTACGTGCCAGTAATAAGCCCCCCATTACGTGCCAGTAATCATGTGCCATTATTAAAGGGACTCTGTCACCACTTTCTAACCCCCACTTTTAAAACTATAGTTCTGTCCATGGAGCCCCTGTGATTTCAATGGTGTTGTTATATGCAAAATCCGCAGGCTCGTTTTGATAAAAAAACCTTTTATCTAACCTGTCAGTCATGAGGATAAGGTGCCCAGGGCGTTTCTCCTGGTCTGAACATGCCGCCTGCCGCCGCCGTTGGTGCCCAGCTCCTCCTCTGCCTTGAATTAGCGCCCCCTGAATGTGAAGAAATACGCCTCCGGCTCTCCCTCAGTCCCCCCTCCTTCTTTTCTAAGATCCCGCGCGTGCAGCAGTGTTCGCGTTATCGGGAGGTTGAGCGAAGTGCGCATGCGCATGCGCACTTAGCTCAATGAGGCTGAATCGAAAAGTCCGCACGGGCGCATCAGGCACAAGCCTGTGCGCACGCGCGAAATTTTAGAAAAGGAGGGGGGACTGAGGGAGAGCCGGAGGCGTATTTCTTCACATTCAGGCGGCGCTGAAAGGATCAGAGGAGGAGCTGGGCACCAACGGCGGCGGCGGCATGTTCAGACCGGGAGAAACGCCCTGGGCACCTTATCCTCATGAGTGACAGGTTAGATAAAAGTTTTGTTTATCAAAACGAGCCTGCGGATTTCGCATATAACAACACCATTGAAATCACAGGGGCTCCATGGACAGAACTATAGTTTTAAAAGTGGGGGTTAGAAAGTGGTGACAGAGTCCCTTTAAGTCCCCCCCATCATGTGCCATTATTAAGGTCCCCCCCCATCATGTGCCATTATTAAGGTCCCCCCCCATCATGTGCCATTATTAAGGTCCCCCCCATCATGTGCCATTATTAAGGTTCCCCCCCATCATGTGCCATTATTAAGGTCCCCCCCCATCATGTGCCATTATTAAGGTCCCCCCCCATCATGTGCCATTATTAAGGTCCCCCCCCATCATGTGCCATTATTAAGGTCCCCCCCCCATCATGTGCCATTATTAAGGTCCCCCCCCCATCATGTGCCATTATTAAGGTCCCCCCCCCATCATGTGCCATTATTAAGGTCCCCCCCCCATCATGTGCCATTATTAAGGTCCCCCCCCCATCATGTGCCATCATTAAGGTCCCCCCCCCCCTTCAGTATTCAGTATCACTATTGTAAAAAAAAAAAAAAAGAACACATACTTGCCTCTGTGTCAGCGATGCGATGCAGGCCTCTACAGGCCTGTGTCCCACGCTGTATGGCTCAGGCAGCGCGATGACGTCATCGCGCCACCTGCGCCGGCCTCTGATAGGCTGCCGGCCTAGTGCCGGCAGCCTATCAGAGCAAGGGGAAGGGACACGCCTCTCCCTCCCCTGCACCGCCGCTGGCACAGGCAGTAGTAAGGAGATGAGTGCAATGGAAGCGCTCATCTCCCTGTGCCCGGCGGCGGCTCACTTTGGGGGGGCGGCGCATTTTAGTTGGGGGGGCACATGGGGGGGCCGAGCATGATGTAGGGGGGCCGTGGCCCCCTCTGGCCCCCCCCTGGCGACGCCACTGGACGGATCCGCTTGAAGATTGAGCCATATTGTGTCATCTTCAAGCGGATCCGTCCCCATTGACTTACATTGTAAGTCGGAACGGATCCGCTCACCTCCGCACTGCCTGGCGGACACCCGAACGCTGCTTGCAGCGTTCAGGTGTCCGCTCACTGAGCGGAGCGGAGGCTGAGCGCTGGCAGACGGATGCATTCTCAGTGGATCCGCCTCCACTGAGAATGCATTAGGGCCAGACGGCTGCGTTCAGGGCCGCTCGTGAGCCCCTTCAAACGGAGCTCACGAGCGGACACCTGAACACAGGTGTGAAAGGAGCCTTAATGGCCACACTGTTTTTCAGGTAAACCCGCACTGCAGATCAACTTCCGCTGCTTATTGTTTATGTAACATGTGGATTAAATTTCCTAAAATTTCAGCCGCATTGCTTGTACTGTAAAACACTGCAGATTTTTTTGCATGCATTTCCACTGCCAATTCAGGGACTTGAATACTGCTGACCTATCTAGGATAGATCATCGGTGTCTGAGCGATGGAGGTCCTAACAATTGGCTGTACTGCGGCCTCCTCTTAGGCCTACCATGTCTGATCCATTTTTTCACATGGCCTTTGTGCAGCTCAGTCCCATTTAGGTGAATGGGAATTAGCTGCAATATAAAAAAACTGCCACTATACAATGGATGGAGTGTGCTTAATATACTATGAAGAGGTTGCAGCGTTTACCCAAGTGCTGTGGCCCCTTCAAACTGCTGATCAGCAAGGGGGCTGGTTGTTGGATTCCCACCAATCTGATATTGGCCACCCATCTTGTGAATAGGTCATCATTATTTACCGCAATTCCTGGAAAACCCCTTTAAACAGCACTTGTCACTACAAAATGCAGTACAATCCACAGACCGCATGTTATAGTGCAGGGGAGCTGAGCAGATATATAGTTTTGTGGGAACATTTTTTGTATAATCTGTAATGTATACATTTAAATATCTTTTTCTGAACTTTATTTAAATATATATACAGGTGCTTCTAAAAAAATTAGCATATTGTGATAAAGTTCATTATTTTCTGTAATGTACTGATAAACATTAGACTTTCATATATTTTAGATTCATTACACACCAACTGAAGTAGTTCAAGCCTTTTATTGTTTTAATATTGATGATTTTGGCATACAGCTCATGAAAACCCAAATTTCCTATCTAAAAAAATTAGCATATTTCATCCGACCAATAAAAGAAAAGGTGTTTTTAATACAAAAAAAGTCAACCTTCAAATAATGATGTTCAGTTCTGCACTCAATACTTGGTCGGGAATCCTTTTGCAGAAATGACTGCTTCAATGCGGCGTGGCATGGAGGCAATCAGCCTGTGGCACTGCTGAGGTGTTATGGAGGCCCAGGCTATGAGCTGTGCGCTGCGATTGGCCAGCAGTGCAGCAAGGGACACGCCTCCTACAAGAAAACAGTCAGAGGGAGCGCAGGCACCGGAGCCTATACCGGGCGAACGGAGCGGCGCCCAGACTTACTAGTAAGTGCAGGGGGACCCCTGGGCGCCGCTCTGCCCACAGGTATAGTTAGTTTTTCGTTTGTAGAGTAGTGAAAGGTCCTCTTTAAGCTCATCCAGAGTGTTGGGTCTTGCGTCTCTCAACTTTCTCTTCCCAATATCCCACAGATTCTCTATGGGGTTCAGGTCAGGAGAGTTGGCAGACCAATTGAGCACAGTAATACCATGGTCAGTGCCAAAACCACTGGTAAATGGTTTACTGTGAGCAGGTGCCAGGTCGTGCTGAAAAATGAAATCTTCATCTCCATAAAGCTTTTCAGCAGATGGCAGCATGAAGTGCTCCAAAATCTCCTGATGGCTAGCTGCATTGACCCTGCCCTTGATAAAACACAGTGGACCAACACCAGCAGCTGACATGGCACCCCAGACCATCACTGACTGTGGGTACTTGACACTGGACTTCAGGCATTTTGGCATTTCCCTCTCCCCAGTCTTCCTCCAGACTCTGGCACCTTGATTTCCGAATGACATGCAAAATTTGCTTTCATCCGAAAAAAGTACTTTGGACCACTGAGCAACAGTCCAGTGCTGCTTCTCTGTAGCCCAGGTCAGGAGCTTCTGCCGCTGTTTCTGGTTCAAAAGTGGCTTGACCTGGGGAATGCGGCACCTGTAGCCCATTTCCTGCACACGCCTGTACACGGTGGCTCTGGATGTTTCTACTCCAGACTCAGTCCACTGCTTCCGCAGGTCCACCAAGGTCTGGAATCGGTCCTTCTCCACAATCTTCCTCAGGGTCCGGTCACCTCTTCTCGTTGTGCAGCGTTTTCTGCCACACTTTTTCCTTCCCACAGACTTCCCACTGAGGTGCCTTGATACAGCACTCTGGGAACAGCCTATTCGTTCAGAAATGTCTTTCTGTGTCTTACCCTCTTGCTTGAGGGTGTCATTGATGGCCTTTTGGACAGCAGTCAGGTCGGCAGTCTTACCCATGATTGCGGTTTTGAGTAATGAACCAGGCTGGGAGTTTTTAAAAGTCTCAGGAATCTTTTGCAGGTGTTTAGAGTTAATTAGTTGATTCAGATGATTAGGTTAATAGCTCGTTTAGAGAACCTTTTCATGATATGCTAATTTTTTTAGATAGGAATTTGGGGTTTTCATGAGCTGTATGCCAAAATCATCAATATTAAAACAATAAAAGGCTTGAACTACTTCAGTTGGTGTGTAATGAATCTAAAATATATGAAAGTCTAATGTTTATCAGTACATTACAGAAAATAATGAACTTTATCACAATATGCTAATTTTTTTAGAAGGACCTGTATATAATATAATTTTATTTTCTTTTTTTCTTTTTCACTCTTTCTTCCCGGAGCCACAAAAAAAAATATTTTTCTGTTCACAAAGCCCTATAAGGGCTTGTTTTTCGCAAGGCAAGTTGCACTTTCTAATTCCACCATTTTAATATTGCATACAATGTAGTGGGGAGCTGAAAAAAAAATCCAAATGAGGTGAAATTGGGGAAAAAAAGTGCAATTCCACAACAGTTTTATGGGTTTTGTTTTTACGGCGTTGCCTATACGGTACAAATGACATGTTACTTTCATTCTCCAAGTCAAAATGATTACGATGGTACCGCATGTGTATAGTTAACAAAAAAATAAAACCCATCACTATATTCTGACCTCTAACGTTTTTGCAGTTATGTATATGGAGCCGTGTTTTGTGGGGCGATCTGTACTTTTTTTTTTTTTTGGGTGTGTATGACTTTTTGATCACTTTTTATTAAATTTTTTAGGTGGGAGGTAAAGTAACTAAAAAAGGCGAATCGGCTACATAGGATAAATATTTTTATGTTTTAATAGTGCGGCATTTTCGCATGCGGCAGTGCCCATCATGTATGTTTTTTATTGTTTACATATTTTTATTTACTGTAAAGGAGTCATTTGAAAAAAAAAAAATAAAAAAAAATATATATATATATATATTTAATTTATTTTTTTTATAGTTCACATAGGCACCATAACAAGCAATCATCAGATAAGCATTGGTTATAAGAAATACACTATGGGGACATTTACTAATCAGAAATTCTCCTAAATTAGGCGTATTTCAGACACAACAGTTAGTTGCTCCGCTATCTGCAACTTTCCTCGCTCATGCCAGGTCTAAAATTGTGGGCGGGGAAGGGGACGGGCCGGCAGGACTGTCTCATTCATAATTTTCTATGCCTGTTTTAGGTGTGGAAAATGGTCTTAATGTAAGACCTCTTGGAAGTGTGGGTCTCTTCATAACTTCGGTGGATCCACTGCCAGCTAGGGGGCTTTATTGAGACCAGCTTCTAAGGCTCCATTCACACGTCCGTAATGATGGGTCTGCATCCGTTCGGATCAGGTGCGGACCCATTCATTCTCTATGGGGACGGAATGGATGCGGAGAGCCACTCTTGCGGTTCCTCTGCACGCAAGTGGACGCCATCTTTAAAGTCCTGACTGTGCCGTACATGTTAACATTAAGACCACCTCCTGCACAGCTATCAGTGATAGGTAACTACCTTTTTGTGTACACACACGGAGAATGCAATCAATCACTGATAAGTTTTACTGAATCTTTTCACATAAAACCTATATATCAATCTGTTTGGCATCCCCTGATCTATAACATGGTGCCTGCAGATTACACTGCATTTTCGTGGAGACAGATTCCCTTTAACTATCTTTAACTAACTTTTCTCCAAACTGTCACATTTTAGATTATTTAGTCATGTTATACATGTATTTAATCAAGATTGGGTCTCCTCTAGCAACTTGACTAAAGGCATCTCATTTTCTGTAGTTTTTCTTGTACAGACAGGATCTGTCTACAGTGGCTTGATGTTACAGGTTCTAAACAATAGAGCTCATTCATACAGGTTTCTACGAAGTTCACAAGCCTATGTTTAATTCTCCTTGTGTCAGCGGCCTCACAATATTCTTGTTCTGAAACTAGTAGAACCTGTTTTATATCAGCTTTTTTTCCTAGAAACCGTTTTACTGTTCTTTACTTTGTTTTCATTTCCATGGAACGATAACTGATTTTCAGGATGAAGAAATTGGACATTTTTACTATAATAGTCATTTTGGAGTTCTAACATGTTATGAATTAAAATGTCAGACCAAGTAAAGCATACACTGGGTGACAGCCAGGATCTGTCAATCTCTGGGGTTAAAACTGTGGTCCCAGCTCTCTTCATGTCATTGATCAGCTCCTCCCTTGTAGTTCTGGGCTGATTCCTCACCGTTCTTATAATCAGTGATACCCCACGAGGTGAGATCTTGCATGGAGCCCCAGTCCAAGGGAGACAGACAGTCGTCTTTAGCCTCTTCCATTTTCTAACAATTGCTCCAACAGTTGATCTATTTTCACCAAGCTGCTTGGCAATTGCCCCGTAGCCCTTTCCAGTCTTGTGGAGGCCCACAATTTTGTGTCTGGTGTCTTTTGACAGCTCTTTGGTCTTGCCCATGGTAGTAGTTGGCGTCGGACTGACTGTGGGGTGGACAGGTGTCTTTAAAGAGCTCAGCCAGGTCCTACTAAGTTGGATTAATGAGTGGAGTAGAGGTGGACTTTTTAAAGGCATAGTAACAGGTCTTTAAGAGCCAGAATTCTTGCTGTTTCTTAGGTGTTCAAATACTTATATTCAGCAGTGCAAGACAAAAAAAATTAAAAAATCATGCAATGTGATTTCCTGTTTTTTGTTTTTTTAATTCTGTCTCTCAGACTGCATGCACCTATAATTTGAATTTCAGACCCCTCCATCATTTCTAAGTGGGAGAACTTGCACCACTCACGGGGTGTTCAAATACTTCTGTTCCTCACTGTGTGTGTGTGTGTGTGTGTGTGTGTGTGTATGTATGTATGTATGTATGTGTATATATATATATATATATATATATATATATATATATATATATATATATATATATATATAGCGCTGAGTGTATGTCCGGGAAGGTTTTAGACCATGTCTTCTCTCTAGAACGTACCGTTCACAGGCCCTTAGTCTCCACATACACATAATTTTATACCAGGTTTCCATAACAACCTAGCCATTTTTCTTCAAAGCTGTGGGTCAGCTTTAAAGGGGCAGTGACCTGTGGATGACACTGTTAAGGGAGCTGAGTGCTGTACAGGTGAGTTAAGGGAGCAAAAGACTAAAAAAGTGTGAAACAACTGAAAATGTCATATTCAAGGTTCTTCAAAGTAGCCACCTTTTTCTTTGATTACTGCTTTGCACACTCTTGGCATTCTCTTGATGAGCTTCAAGAGGTAGTCACCTGAAATGGTCTCCCAACAGTCCTGAAGGAGTTCCCAGAGATGCTTAGCACTTGTTGGCCCTTTTGCCTTCACTCTGCGGTCCAGCTCAACCCAAACTATCTCGATTGAGTTCAGGTCCAGTGACTGTGGAGGCCAGGTCATCTGGCGCAGCACCCCATCACTCTCCTTCGTAGTCAAATAGCCCTTAGACAGCCTGGAGGTGTGTTTGGGGTCATTGTCCTGTTGAAAAATAAATGATGGTCCAACTAAATGCAAACCAGATGGAATAGCATGCCGCTGCAAGATGCTGTGGTAGCCATGCTGGTTCAGTATGCCTTCAATTTTGAATAAATCCCCAACAGTGTCACCAGCAAAGCACCCCCACACCATCACACCTCCTCCTCCATGCTTCACGGTGGGAACCAGGCATGTAGAGTCCATCCGTTCACCTTTTCTGCGTCGCACAAAGACACGGTGGTTGGAACCAAAGATCTCGAATTTGGACTTATCAGACCAAAGCACAGATTTCCACTGGTCTAATGTCCATTCCTTGTGTTCTTTAGCCCAAACAAGTCTCTTCTGCTTGTTGCCTGTCCTTAGCAGTGGTTTCCTAGCAGATATTCTACCATGAAGGCCTGATTCACACAGTCTCCTCTTAACAGTTGTTCTAGAGATGTGTCTGCTGCTAGAACTCTGTGTGGCATTGACCTGGTCTCTAATCTGAGCTGCTGTTAACCTGAGATTTCTGAGGCTGATGACTCAGATAAACTTATCCTCCGCAGCAGCTCTTGGTCTTCCTTTCCTGGGGCGGTCCGCATGTGAGCCAGTTTCTTTGTAGCGCTTGATGGTTTTTGTGACTGCACTTGGGGACACTTTCAAAGTTTTCCCAATTTTTCGGACTGACTGACCTTCATGGCAACTCGTTTTTCTTAGCTGCTTTTTTCTTGCCATAATACAAATTCGAACAGTCTATTCAGTAGTACTATCAGCTGTGTATCCACCTGACTTCTCCACAACGCAACTGATGGCCCCAACCCCATTTATAAGGCAAGAAATCCCACTTATTAAACCTCACAGGGCACACCTGTGAAGTGAAAACCATTTCAGGTGACTACCTCTTGAAGCTCATCAAGAGAATGCCAAGAGTGTGCAAAGCAGTATTCAAAGCAAAAGGTGGCTACTTTGAAGAACCTAGAATATGACATATTTTCAGTTGTTTCACACTTTTTTGTTATGTATATAATTCCACATGTGTTAATTCATAGTTTTGATGCCTTCAGTGTGAATCTACAATTTTCATAGTCGTGAAAATAAAGAAAACTCTTTGAATGAGAAGGTGTGTCCAAACTTTTGGTCTGTACTGTGTGTGATAGAGATATATATATATATATATATATATATATATATATATATCTCTATCTATCTCACACACACACACAGTCAGGTCCATAAATATTGGGACATCGACACAATTCTAACATATTTGGCTCTATACACCACCACGATGGATTTGAAATGAAACAAACAAGATGCTCTTTAACTGCAGACTGTCAGCTTTAATTTGAGGGTATTTACATCCAAATCAAGGTGAACGTTGTAGGAATTACAACAGTTTGCATATGTGCCTCCCACTTGTTAAAGGGACACTGACAGGCCCTATAAACATATTTAGTTATTCCTATGCAGTCATAGATCTATTAAAAGTGTATTCCAATGATGAGTACCCCCTGTCCGCACTGTAAACCATGTAAAAACAACTTTATATTCATCTGTCAATCACATTTCTTTATGCCCAAGGGGCGTTTTTTCTCATACCTTTTGTGCCCAGCCGCGCCTCAACTGTCGATTCCTAGCACCGCCCAGCTCATTATTATTCACTGCGCTGGGCGGCTCTTACATTCCCCGATCCTGTCAGATCCTGTGCATGCCCGATAGAGACTTATGGGCATCGGCCTCAATCAGACCATCTGCGCATGCGGCGGATACCTGTATCCGGCACCCTCCCAAGCCTGAAATTGAATGCGCCTGCGTCCCGTTTTCTTCTATGCGGCTGCTCTGTCTCCTGCTGCTCCTGCGCTGGGTCTATCCTCCAAGGCACTCTCATCCAGTGCTTCAGAGCACTGATGTCATCCGAAATTCTGATAGTTTATGCAAGAAACTCTTCTCTCCGCCCTCATTGCGTGGGATCTGATAGGATCGGGGACTGTAAGAGCCACCCAGCGCAGTGAATAATAATGAGCTGGGCGGCGCTAGGAATCGACAGTTGAGGAGCGGCTGGGCACAAAGGTATGAGAAAAAACGCCCCTTGGGCATAAAGAAATGTGATTGACAGATGAATATAAAGTTGTTTTTACATGGTTTACAATGTGGACAGGGCTTACTCTTATATCATTGGAATACACTTTGAATAGATCTATGACTGCATAGGAATAACTAAATATGTTTATAGGGCCTGTCGGTGTCCCTTTAAGGAACCAAAAGTAATAGGACAATTGGCTTCTCAGCTGTTCCATGGCCAGGTGTGTGTTATTCCATCATTATACCAATTACAATGAGCAGATAAATGGTCCAAAGTTCATTTCAAGTGTGCTATTTGCATTTGGAATCTGTCACTGTCAACTCTCAAGATGAGATCCAAAGAGCTGTCACTATCAGTGAAGCAAGCCATCATTAGGCTGAAAAAACAAAACAAACCCATCAGAGAGATAGCAAAAACATTAGGCGTGGCCAAAACAACTGTTTGGAACCGTCTTAAAAAGAAGAAACACACCGTTGAGCTCAGCAACACCAAAAGACCTGGAAGACCACGGAAAACAACTGTGGTGGATGACAAAATAATTCTTTCCCTGGTGAAGAAAACACCCTTCACAACAGTTGGCCAGATCATGAACACTCTCCATGAGATAGGTGTATGTGTGTCAACAATCAAGAGAAGACTTCACCAGAGTGAATACAGAGGGTTCAGATGTAAACCATTGGTGAGCCTCAAAAACAGGAAGGCTAGATTAGAGTTTGCCAAACGACATCTTAAAAGCCTTCACAGTTCTGGAACAACATCCTATGGACAGATGAGACCAAGATCAACTTGTACCAGAGTGATGGGAAGAGAAGAGTATGGAGAAGGAAAGGAACTGCTCATGATCCTAAGCATACCACCTCATCGGTGAAGCATGGTGGTGGTAGTGTCATGGTGTGGACATGTATGGCTGCCAATGGAACTGGTTCTCTTGTATTTATTGATGTTGTGACTGCTGACAAAAGCAGCAGGATGAATTCTGAAGTGTTTCGGGCGAAATATAATCTGCTCATATTCATCCAAATGCTTTAGAACTCATTGGACGGCACTTCACAGTGCAGATGGACAATGACCCAAAGCATACTGCAAAAGCAACCAAAGAGTTTTTTTTTTTTAAGGGAAAAGTGGAATATTATGTAATGGTCAAGTCAATCACCTGAGCTGAATCCTATTGAGCATGCATTTCACTTGCTGAAGATGAAACTGAAGGGAAAATGCCCCAAGAACAAGCAGGAACTGAAGACAGTTGCAGTAGAGGCCTGGCAGAGCATCACCAGGGATAAAACCCAGCGTCTGGTGACGTCTATGCGTTCCAGACTTTAGTCTGTAATTGACTGCAAAGGATTTGCAACAGAGTATTAAAAAGTGAAAGTTAGATTTCTAATTATTATTATTATTCTGTCCCTTTACTTTTTGCCCCTTAACAAGTGGGAGGCACATTTGCAAACTGTTGTAATTCCTACACCGTTCACCTGATTTGAATGTAAATACCTTCAAATTAAAGCTGACAGTCTGCAGTTAAAGCACATCTTGTTCTTTTGATTTCAAATCCATTGTGGTGGCGTATAGAGCCAAAAATGTTAGAGTTGTGTCGCTGTCCCAATATTTATGGACCTGGCTGTATTTGTACTATACTACAGGGTAGGGAAAGCATTATATATACACGGGGGCTTATACTACAGTGGGGGCACTATGCTACAGGGGACTACAGTGGGGAAGAGCTTTATATATACCGGGGCTAATATACTATGCGGTAGAGCATTATATAAACAGGGGCATTATACTATGGAGGGGAGAGCATTATATATACGGAGGCATTATAATACAAAGGGTAGGGTATTTTGTATACTGGGGCATTATACTAGAAGAGGGGGGGCATTATATACAGTGGAATGCAAAAGTTTGGGCACCCCTGGTCATTATTACTGTTACTGTGAACAGTTAAGCAAGTTGAAGATGAAATAATCCGCAAAAGGCATACAGTTAAAGGGGTTATCCCATCATAATGATCACTGTTAAATCTGTTAATGATTTGACAGTGATCATTTTTGTAAATATACTTTATTAACAAATTCCCACCGATTAGGATAAAATTCACCCCCACTTACCTTATTGTTGTGACTCGGTCTCCCCTGGTTACGACCACCGCTCTTCTCCAAAATCCTGATGGTCGCGCTTGCCCAGAAGACTCCTTTTCTCCCGGCCGGTCCGCTCGCTGTCCTGAACGCGCACGCTGCCGCGCATGCGCGACGGTGACTTCTTCCCGGCCAGAATAGTACAGAGCTGCGTACAAGTCACCATTGCGCATGTGCGGCGGCGTGCGCGTTCAGTCCAGCGCGCGGCACGGCCGGGAGAAGACTTCAATCAAGATGAAGCCCGCCCCCAGCCAGAATCCAGGAAGTGAACGCGCGGTGGCAGCAGGTAAGTTTAAAAACGCTAAGTGGGATAACCCCTTTAAAGATGACACATGCCCTTTTGTATTTTAAGCAAAAAATACATTTACATTTTCAAAATAAAAAAGGAAGAAGGCCTGAAGCAAAACTTTAGGCACCCTGTATGGTTAGTACCTAGTAGCACCCCCTTTGGCAAGTATCACCTCTTTTAAATGCTTTTTGTAGCCATCCAAGATTCTTTCAATTCTTGTTTGAGGTCTTTACATCCTTTTTTAAAGGTCCTCCAGTTCTGGACTCCTGGGTTTTCTTGCATGTATAACGCCCCCGAGTGGCATTACCACTCCTACGCCCTCCTTCTATCTGTGTATGCTGGTACGGTGTCATCCTATGTATTTATTGCCAGGTCCTGCATGATGTGAATCTACATTTCTGATTTTGTACGGTAACTGTTTAAGTCTAATGTACCTGGTTCACCAGCAGATGGCGGCAGCTATGGCAGAGCTAGTTTGTCTAAAGTGGAACCTTTTTTTCCATTCTAGCCCTCCTCTCTTGAGAGGGAGGAGTTTAGCTAGTTGGAATGAGTTTAGAGTACCCCCTGCAAGGGGAAGGGGGTGCAAGCCAGCAGAGCTCATCTTCAGCTCTTCTGGACCTAGAGGTGCAAGCCTCACAAGCCAGGAGTGAAGTTCCCTGGGTAAAGTTAAAGACAGACCAGACTACAGAAAGTAAAGTTCAGCAGAAAGGAAAAGTTTATATTTAATCTGACAGCACAGCAGAGCTAAAAAGGTTCAGATGTAGCAGAGCCAAATGTGTTTGCCTGCCAGAATTAATGCCAAGCTTGCTGGTGACCAAGATAAAGTTTGAAGATTGTTTTGTGATGCAAGTTTATTCAAGTAAAGCCGTTTTCAATGTTAATACAAAGTCTGGACTCAATCATTTCTACAAATACCTCGACTATTCCCCCTGTTTGCACTGCTTCGGACGACAACCCCTGGGGTCCCAGGATATCCAGGTAGGAGCACCGTGACACGTGCTCAGCCACAACATCTAAAGGGACATTATAGGCAACCTTTACACCGCTCTTGCATGCCTACACCTGGGTACCACCAACACCATCTACTTAGGGGGACCCAGTTCCTTGTTGCTGAAATACTCCTGGCGTCACGAAAAAAAAACTTTCACTTTAAGGGACCCCTGGTATGGTAGTACCCTGTAAATTGCACATGCACTGCTCTTTTGAGGTCTATCCACAGATTTTCAACAATGTTCAGATCAGGGAACTGTGAGGGTTATGGTTAAACCTTCAGCTTGCGACTTTTGAGGTAGTCTGTTGTGGATATTGAGGTTTGTTTAGGATCAGTTTCCATTTGTAGAAGCCATCCACTTTTCAATTAAAGCTTTTTTTTTTTTTTCTTTTTTACAGTTTGTGTTATGTTTGCTTCCAGAATTTTCAGGAATTTCATTGAATCTTTTCTTCCCTCTACCTGTGAAATGTTCTTCGTGCCATTGGCTGCAACACAACGCCAAAGCATGATTGTTCACCCCTATGCTTAATGGTTGGAGAGGAGTTCTTATCATGAAATTCTGTGCCTTTTTTTTTTTTTCTTTTTTCTCTAAAAAACCTTTGCTCATTGAGGCCAAAGAGTTCTATGTTGACCTCAGGACATGTTTCCAAAATGCATCAGGCTTGTCTAGATGTTCTATTGCAAACTTCTGGCACTGAATTTTGTGGTATGGATGCAGGAGAGGGTTTCTTCTGATGACTCTTCCATAAAGGCCATATTTGTGCAGGTGTCAATTTAACAGTAGAACAATGTACCACAACTCCAGAGTCTGCTGAATCTTTCTGAAGGTCTTTTGCAGTCAAGTGGGGGTTCTTATTGGCCTTTTTAGCAATCCTGTCTCTGAAATTATTCTTGGTCTTCCAGACCTTTGTTAGTTATCTGAGCGCTCAAATCTCTTTGGACTATGTTCTGTGCAGGGGTGGTTACTTAAAGGGAACCTGTCACCATGATTTTGCGCATAGAGCTAGGGACATGGGCTGCTAGATGGCCGCTAGCACATCTGCAGTACCCAGGTCCCATAGCTCTCTGCGCGTTTGTGTTAAAAAACAGTTTTGATTGATATGCAAATTACCTGATATGAGTCCTGTATCCGGAGATGAGTCAAGCGGAAAGGAGCCCAGCACCGCCCCGCGTCCTCCGAATCTCCTCCTTGCTAGCTGACGTCACAGAGCTGGAGCGCCGAAATCTTGCGATGCGCGAGCTAGCGCATGCGTAGTTCGTTCCCTGTGCTGATGCCAGTACAGGGAATAAACATGATGCCGACACTGCGCATGCGCTAGCTTACGCATCGCGAGATTTCGGCGCTCCAGCTCTGTGACGTCAGCCAGCAAGGAGGAGATTCGGAGGACGCGGGGCGGTGCTGGGCTCCTTTCCGCTTGACTCATCTCCGGATACAGGACTCATATCAGGTCATTTGCATATCAATAAAAACTTTTTTTAACACAATAAAAGCGCAGAGAGCGTGGGTCTTCCTTGATTTTTGGAGGATCCACGGACATGAAAGTCAAGTTTGCCATTGAAATGATAGGAAAAAACGGACACGGATCACGGACACGGATGACAATCTTGTGTGCATCCGTGATTTTTTTTCACGGACCCATTGACTTGAATGGGTCCATGAACCGTTGGCCGTGAAAAAAATAGGACAGGTATTTTTTTCACGGCCAGGAAACACGGATCACGGATGCGGCTGCCAAACGGTGCATTTTCCGATTTTTCCACGGACCCATTGAAAGTCAATGGGTCCGCGAAAGAAAACGGCACAACGGCCACGGATGCACACAACGGTCACTTAAAATTTGCAACAAAAATTTACTGTTGTGGCTTTTTGGCTTTTAAAATCTGCACTGCGGGTCAGTTTCTATGTGGAAAATCTCCACAGCATGTGGACTAGGTCTGTAAAACCTGGTGTATTCCACTATGGATTTTTACTTGCACAAATCTGCATCTGAAGTCCATAGCAATTATTGTATTTATGGATTACCCCTTGGATAGTATTGTGGAAGTTCATCTTTTTTTTTTTTTTTAACAGTATAGTAAAGATTAATATTTAAAAGCGTTTATTAAGTAGGTGCCAGTATGTCTGAAACATTGTCATTGACTGCAAAGAATTATTAAAACTGAAGAACCATCAATTGTAATAAGTCAGTACACATTACATGTGTACCCAGTACGAGTCAATATCAGCAATGAGAGCCTGTTTCAGTAATCATGCACTAACCTTTATTAATATTGGATCCTGTCTTCTCCTATGATTGATTGTATTCAGTTTCTTTAGAGAAACAACAGATTTTTATGTGTTATTGATCCTTTTATCTCTGACAAGTGCTTCATGTCCTATACAGTATCCTTTTGTATCGTTGTTGTGTGAGCATCCTATTTTTCCGGATTAAAGTGGCTTCTTTTAGTACAATTATCTGCTACCTACTCTAGACATGCTGAGATTTTGATACTAGCTTACAGATTGGGTTTGTACTACCTGTAAAAATCTCTAACACAAAAAACTATTTACATAGAATATTCACATAGAGACTTAAATGAGAATGAGTTGTGCCTAGGCCACATGACCAGTGAACTTGACATCACTGACCTAGGAAAAGACCGTGGGGCTAACCCGGAGCACCATGGCCTCTTTAAACATCTGATCGGCTGGGGTGCTGGAGTTGGACCCCTGTCAAACACTGATGACCTATTCCTAAGTTAAGTCTTCAGCTTTAAACACTTGGACAACCCCTTTTAATATAAAGTCTGAATAAATAATTTGGCTAAATGGCATTGGAATTAGTTGACAGCACTTTTTCATTATATTTTTATTTTTCTCTTTTAAGTAAAACTTGTGATCCCCTGGGTGGACGTTCAGAAACTCGAAAGAGCATCAAACGTTCTTATGGCGGATATCATCATGGTGTACACACATGGGAAAGAACGGGAGTTCTCCATGTTTCTTGATATCAATGAGGTGTTTAGAATAATGGAGCAGCTTGCAGATGTGACGGTCAGAAGGCTGCTGGACAATGAAATCTATGAACTAGACCAAAATCTGCAGCAACCATCGCAAATCACTAAGAGGTAAGTGTTTTTAATTTCATGCAGCTCTCTCGCCATACTATACTGCCCTGTTTGAGGAAAAAAAACTCACCTTCTCCCTGGCTGTGACGCTCTGCGCTGCGATTGGACAGCGCTACAGCCAGGGAGAAGGAACGCCCAGGAGAGAAGCTGATGTCTCCTCCCTGGTGTTCCGATAGTGGTAATTAGCATATAGCGCGGGAGATGACAACGGGGGCCACTGCGGGCGAACAGAGCGGCGGCCAGATATAATGGGCGCCGCTCTACATGTCCTGCAACTTAGTTAACAAAGTCCGGACCCATGAAAAGTCCTCTTTAAATTGGTCAGCCCATGAATACTAGTTATTGCTTATGCACAAGATAGGTGATAAATGTATTTTGACCGGGGGTCTGACTGCTGAAACCTCCACTAATCACGAGAATGTGAATTCACTGTATATGGAACTGTTAAGTACATCGATGGGCTATCTTGGGAATCCCCGTTCTTGTGATTGTAGAGGTCCCTGTGATCAGACCTCCAGCAATCCTATATGTATGACCTATCCTGTGGTATGAATGCTGTTCATGGGCAAACACCTTTTTAAACGTCCATTATTTTGAAACTTCATAAATGTTATACTATATATCTACATATCTCTTATATGCTGATTATACAGATTAGTACACCAGACCACATTTAGGTTTGTTGATGCCGTTTTTGAAACCAAAGCCAGGAGACAGATCGTAAATGGAGGACACCTATAAAGAAAAGACCGTCATCTCCTCTTTTTGTAAACACTCCTGGCTTTGGCTTCATAAACTGCATACAAATCCTGCTTGATCTTCATTTTAGAGATTAGATGGTAAATTACAATAGCTTTAAATTCATCTTGACCTTGAAAGATCTGGTTTTGGCATGTCCTCTCTTTTTTTACTTTGTCGCAGGGACCGTCAGGTGTATTGCGCTTCCTGGTAGTCTAGATCTGTACGCACATGAATAGTTAATGAATCAATCTCTAATAGTCATTAAAAATACTCTTCTGGCTCTGCTCATGAGCACATAATAATTATGGCTATTAGGCATCCTGCTGCTTATTGACTTTCCATCCGTTTTTTTTTCTTCCTTTTAATCTCAGACTGATGTTGTGGGGTACATCTGGCTTAGGTTTTGCAAATGGACTGAAGTGGTATAATGAAATTTGGTGTGGACTGGAGTACTAATGCCTGCTATCCTGTAATGTGCTATTAACATTTAAAATCCTGGGAAGCCATTATTTGGCATCTTCTAATAATTTTAAAGGGATACTTGGCTCCTTGTTGTGCTAGGCCATCCAACAAATTATCTAACTATTCAGTACTTTACTGCAGTCAATAAATATCAAGGCCATGTCCTGAATTTGTGAACTCCAATTAAAGGGTTACTGTCATATTTTTATTTTATTTGCTAGTTTATTACAGCTAGGCATGTATACCTCAGTTAGTCTGTCAATGATTGCCAAAAGATCTGTAATTACCTTATAAAAACAGCTTTTATTAAAGGGGTTCTGCAGTTTTTTTAAACTGATAATCTATCCTCTGGATAGATTATCGGCATCTGATCGGCGGGGGCTTGACACCCGGGACCCCTGCCGATCAGCTGTTTGAGAAGGCAGCGGCTCTTGCAGTAGCGCTGCGGCCTTCTCGCTGTTTACCACATGCCCAGTGACGTCACAACTAGTATCACTGGCCTGGGCGCGGCTAAGGTCCGTTCACTTGAATGGAGCTTAGCCTTGCCCAGGCTAGTGATACCTGTCATGACGTCACTGGGCCTGTGGTAAATAGCGACAAGGCCGCTGCACTACTGCCAGCGCCTCTGCCTTCTCAAACAGCCGATCAGATGCCGATGGATCATCAGTGTAAGAAAAACTGCAGAACCCCTTTAATGTCCCCTATTCTTTTCCACTGCTCCCTTAAGACAGTTGCTATGGCTCGCCTGTCTCTGGCTAAGGCTACTTTCACACTAGCGTTAAAGTTCTCCGGTATTGAGTTCCGTCATAGGGGCTTAATACCGGAAAAAAACGCATCAGTTTTATTCTAATGCATTCTGAATAGAAAGCAATCCATTCAGTATGCATTAGGATGTCTTCTGTTCCGTCCCTTTTACAGTATTTGGCCAGAAAAAATACTGCAGCATTGAAATGTATTAATGACGGATGTGGTACTAAGTGTTCAAGAAATTGCAGCCTTGATAGATACGGTTTTCCAGTCTGCGCATGTGCAGATTTTTTTTAAATGTGAATAAAATAACAGATCTGTTTTTTCGGATGACACCGGAGAGACGGATCCGGTATTTTTAATATGGCTGTATATACATTACATGGAGAAGAACAAGAAAAGGACTTGTATATTCTGGTTACAAGTAAGCTAAGCAGCAGTACTCTATGTCAGGCAGCGGCTGCAAATGCAAATATGATTTGGGGGTATATTAAAAGAAAGAGAAAACCCATTGGCTAACCTGAACCTCAGATGGTCCGAAAAATGCTGCCTTCACATGGACTGCATTTCACAAACCACACACAGCCGTGTGAAAGCAGCCCAAATGTCCGTAACGTTGATGGAGAAGGGGTTCTCCAGGAATTAAAAAAAGGAAAATGCCTAAATATTATTTTATAATAAATATATTCACAAATACCTTTTATTACTTAGAATGGCTTGTTTTGTCTAGGGAGCAATCAGTAGTGGAAATAAAATGGCCGCCGCCCTATACGTACACACAAAACCTGTCCTAATCACACAGCAGGACAAGTTACTTCACCACAATGAGCCATAGTGCTGCCTCATCCTCCTCTCTGCTCTGCTTGTCAGGAATCATGATCCTGAATACAGGTGAATCTCTTTGGGTATGGAGATGCTGAGGAGCCATGAGAGGAGGGTGTGGCTAATGAGCAGCAGCACTTGTATGCAGTCTCCATTACTACAGTTTGTCCTGTCCGTCCTCTCTGTACTTAATGTCTCCTCATGAACTAAATTCCCCAGAGATTCAGCTAAAGTTCTTATCATCTGTATTTAGGATCATAATCCCTGACGAGTAAAGAGGAGGATGAGGCAGCTCTTTACCTCAGTGTTGTAAAGTAACTTGTCCTCATGTGTGATCAGGACAGGTTTTGTGTGAACTGATGGGACAGTGGCCATTTTGTTTCCACTGATGATTGCTCCCCAGACAGGGGTCGTGCAAGCACTGATTCCTTTTCAAAATCATTGATAATGATGACACTGATATGAAGACACTGCACAGCTTCTTAAAAGTAGCAATTAATGTTGTGCAATTGATCTGAGAAAGGTTGAACTTAACTATGTATCTTCTAGAAACTGAACAATGCTGCAGACTACTGCAGAGAAGTCTCAGCTACAAAGGACAGTACTGCTGTTGCTTTGCACACACAGGACTTCTGCTTTCACAGACATTTCCTAGAAGAGAACTGTGCTTTGATTGTAGGTTGGGGCTAGCTTATATTTTGCCTCCTGTGCTTCATGGAAGGAGGAAGCAGTGTCATCTGCTTTTAGTTAGGAGTTCATTATTATTCAAGCTATTTATTTAGATCATTTCAGGGTTTAGGGTTTATGGGGTTAAGTATTGAGGAGGGATTTATTGAGACGGGCATTTCATATATCAGTCTCAATCAGTAGCGTGCAGGAGTAAGATGCACCAAATTTTGTTAAGATGGAAGAAGAAAATCATGGTGTTACGATGGGGGTTTGTTGCTGCTACTATCCCGTGTGCACTGGCGCCTGCTGCCTGTGTGTGAATTAGTACTTTTGTTTCTTGTATCTCTCTCCTCAGTTGCAGTACTGCAAGGGTTGACCTTCTCTTGCTCTGTGAGCTGCTGCCCGGCTGTTTCCAGTTCCTCATCAGCCTGGGCTGTATGTGCTCAGCTGTATCTTTTATTCTTTGTCTGAGCAATAGGGCTGTAAAGAGCTATAATCCTTTTGTCTGCCTGTGTACCGACCTCTGCCCGATTCCTTGATTCTGACTCCACCTACCCTGACTTCTGACTGTTACCTGTGAGAACTGCATGATCCCTCAGTGCTTTGCATCGGTGTCTCTGACCCTGTGGCCCGCAGCCAGCCGCACCGGAATTATTCTAAGAGGTAGTGACCTGGTGGCTCCCCTGTAGCAAAGAGCAGATTCATGTATAGAGGTTAAACATCTGCACACTTTTTAGACTTGCATTCAGTACGTTTTTTGTTTCTCATCTTTTATGTTGCAAATCAGATTATAGGCAGCAAATGTTTTTGGTCACCAGCCCTTCTTCAAGCCATCTGATTGCATAACCATGCTTTTCCGATATCTCACTGTTTAGGCAATCCCTGTGATGAGCCGGGTGCAAGCCTCTGAATAAATTCTGTATAACCTCTGGAAGTCCGGGAGCCAGAAAATCTCTGGCGTAGATTCGCACTATAATTTACTCCAGTTTGTATTGGAAGCTCCACTCCCTCCTGTTAAGTCCTGTCCAATTTTTAATAAAAGTGACAACTGTGTCATAAAACTGAGCAAAACCGCTTTGCCATGATATTTGCTAATAAAATCATCCCTATGTGTATAGAGGACAGGCTGTAAATTTTCTTACTCATTTCAAATTGTGTTGTTGTGTTGGAAGATCAATGTTCTAAACCAGTATGTATAGACAGCAATATATGTATGCCAAAAGCACAGGGATGGGTAAAGGGGTTGTTTCATTTCAGCAAATGTTATTTTCCATGTGGAGGAAGTTAGTTAATGCAAGCCACTTTCTAATGTATTGTCATTGTCCATGTTGCTTTATTTGCTGGCATGATTTGTTTATACACTGCTCATTTCCATGGTTACGACCACCCTGCAATCCAGTAGTGGTGGTCGTGCTTGCCCACTATAGGAAAACGCGCCAGCCTATGTGCACTCATACTGTCCCAGCCTAGCATGACCACCGCATGGTCGTAACCATGGAAATGAGCAATGTATAATGTGATAGAAAATGTATCAAGCCAGCAAAGTAATCAATATGGAGAATCAGAATACATAAGTAAGTGGCTTGTATTCACTGTCTCTTCATGATAAATGCAGCTTGCTGAAGTGAGGCAACCCCTTTAAGTTTCACAGAATCATACACAGAACATCAGTGGAAATATTTTATTGTAGGTATAACAGACACCTAGAGCAGAGCTGTCAATCACATTGCAGTCCTTTCTCCATCTAGGTGCTAATAGGGTTACACATCAGTAGTGTATACAGATTTATTTTATTTTTTTATCTGTTGTGCGCAATATTTTGTGTGAAGTGTCATTACTCCTGCTCGTGACGGAGTTGTGCACAGTTTTCTGATATGACACAGTATAATCCTGATGAAGCCCTATGGGGTCTGTCTGCTCGGTTATTGTAAAAGAAGTCACCGCTATCTCTCTGGTCTACTTTATGTGCAGATAAGCAGATTCTCTCATATGCTTTACGCAGCTTTTGGTCTGAATATTTTTTTTTACAGGATCTTGAGAAGAAATTACAGAGACATTTGCTGTAATTGATAATATTTTAAAGTACATTAAATATGATGACTGTCTATTATTCAGTAATGGCAACAGGCATTGGGCTATGAAATGTTATCATTCAGGCTTTCTCATGTAATTGACCTTAATAAAAAATGTCATATCCATGTAATGCAATCTGTGTGACGGCTACATCTTCTGGACCAACCGTGGCTCTTGGGAGTTGAGCTCCCTGCACCATAGATCATTATGATGCTTTGAGTTCTGCTAACCTGGACCTCAGATGGTCCGGAAAAATGCGGCCATCACATGGACTGCATATCGCAGAGCACACACAGCCGTGTGAAAGCTGTCCAAATGTTTGTAACATTGATTTGTTCAAATAATATAGGTTAGTTGACATTATACTTTGGTTAATATCATAAGAAATAAAGAGTAATCTGGTGTTTCTTGTCAAAGGGATCTAGAAGCAAGAGCACAAAAGGAGTTTTTTCGAGCCAGTGTTTAAGCTTCCAAGAATTGAGAGCTTGTATGATGTTGTGGATTGTTCTCTGTGGACACCCTTCAGCCGATGCCATACGCCTGGCAGGATATATACTTCTGACAGCTATCTCTGCTTTGCCAGTAAGGAAGATGGCGTTTGCAATGTTATTATACCACTCAAAGAGGTAGGACTTTGATCAATTTGCCATTTATGTTTTCCTGCTTAGTCTTTTGATGTGGGTACGGCATCTGATGCATAAGATGATCTCATTTTCTGTTTTGATTCAGAGTGGTCATTCAGACATTTTGGCACAAAGGATAGGGGGCTAGTAGCCTTTATCCACCAATTAGATGGCCGTTTTTATTTTCCAAAGGGACATTAGGATAATGAAAGCTATAATCTGGTTTGTTGCTAGAGACCAGGATGCATGACGTTTTCTGGTCTGAGAGCTACATGGTCTGTCTGAACTAATTCCAAGGACTGCAATAACCATCTGAGACATTTATGGCATATCAAAAGTAGAAACTATAAATGATACATGTTAGTCCCACGTTTAGGACTCAATCTGTTTGGAGAATGAGGATCTCCTTCTTCCCCACTTCCACTCCATAAAGAAAAAGACTGGCCCATGCATGTACAGTATGTGATCAGTAAGTAGTTTCTGTGATTGAATGTTTAATACTTCCATAAAATTACAAAGAAGATGGTCACATACATACATGGCCACCTAATCTACTCCTTTCTGGGGTGCCAAATGGGTTAGGAGATCCCTGGACACAACCTATTCAGGCTAGTTAAAATGTAGATATTAATGTAGAGTAGGTGGTGATTTGACAATTTTAACTTCAAGGGAATCTGTCACCAGAATCATCACCATTAGGGTCCATTCACACGTCTATTGTTTCTTTCCTGATCTGTTCCGTTTTTTGCGGAACAGATCTGGACCCATTCATTTTCAATGGGTGCTGAAAAAAAAAAAAAAATCAGACATTGTGCTGTCCGATTTTTTTTTTTAATTTTTTTTTTTTTTTTTTCCGGACCCATTGAAAATGAATGGGTCAGATCTGGTCCAGATCTGTTCCGCAAAAACGGAATAGATCAGGAAAGAAACATCGGACGTGTGAATGGACCCTTAAACTAAACCTATTGTCTTGTAGCACTTACTATCTCCTTTCCAGATGTGCTTTTCTTTCCTTGCTGCTTGGTTTCTATCTTGAAAAAAATCCACTTTATTCCTTATGCAAATGAGACAATAAGGTGCCCAGAGGGGCGTTATTTTTGTTCAAAGGTGCCCAGGAACACCCCCATTGAGTGCCCAGGCCCGCCCTCCAGCAGAGCCCAGGCACGCCTCTCCTCGGCTCATACTCTACGCCCCCCAGCAGCGCTGTTGTCTCCCCCCCCCACACACTATATCACTAACAGCAGAGACTCCGACCACCCTTGCCTTCTGTGTCACTGACAAATCTTGCTGCGCTCTTCTAGCAGAGGATGAAACAGTCACTGGGCTCGGCGCATGCCCAGTGAAACATTTGAGGCTGATGCCCTCCGTTCCGAACACTGCAAGCGCCTCCACTCTTCCCGTTCAACTGAGGGAATCAGCCTCCAATGTTTCAGTGACTGTTTCATCCTCTGCTGGAAGAGCGCAGCAAGATTTGTCAGTGACACTGAAGGAAAAGGTGGGGGGGGTTCTCTGCTAATGATATAGTGGGGGGGGGGGGGAGACACAGCGCTGCTGGAGGGCGTAGAGTATGAGGAGAGGTGTGCCTGGGCTCTGCTGGAGGGCGGGCCTGGGCACCTTTGAACAAAAATACTGTCCCTCTGGGCACCTTACTGGCTCATTTGCATAAGGAATAAAGTGGATTTTTTCAAGATAGAAAGCAAGCAGCAAGGAAAGAAAAGCACATCTGGAAAGGAGGTTGTAAGTGCTGCAAGACAATAGTTTTAGTTTAATGGTGATGATTCTGGTGACAGATTCCCTTTAATGCACATGTAACTTAACATCTCTATAGGTTAGCCTGTAACCAGGGCATGTGACAAGACAGCCTGCCTACCAACCATCTTCTTACAAACTGCAGATACGTCAACTTTATTCTTACTTTTTTCTTTCCATAACATTTTTGTACTGTTAAAAGGGTTGTCTCACTTCAGCTAACAGAATTTACCATGTCGAGAAAGTTAATATAATACACTTATTAATGTATTGTGATTGTCCATATTGCTTCCTTTGCTGGCTTGATTCATTTTTCCATCACATTATACACTGCTAGTTTCTGAAGAATATCGCCACCACTGCAACGCAGATATGAGGTGGCTGGGTTGGGAGGTGCTGCGCATTTGCGCTCTCTCAAGGTTCCGACCGCCAGAGAGGCCAATGCTTTTTCCTATAGTGTACAAGCATGACCACCACTGATGGATTGCAGGATGGTCTGTAACCATGGAAACGAGCAGTGTATAATGTGATGGAAAATTGATTCAAGCCAGCAGAGGAGGCAATCTGGACAATCACAATACATTAGTAAGTGCATTGTATTAACTAACTTTCTCTACACGATAAATGCCATTTGCTAAAGTGAGACAACCTCTTTTAAGACTATTATGACACATGAGTAGTACTGCGATCAGGAGTATGGGTCGCTAAATTTTATATTCATACTGCCCCACGTTCTGCTTTTTTGCTGGCAAAGCTGGACGCACATTATGGATGGGACCTTCTGAGAGAGAGAGTTGGTAAGGAAGTCGTTAGAAATTGACAACCCCCTTGTTTTTTACCTTCTTTTTGTATCACGTGGTATTGTTACGGGAGTTTTTTTAGCTGGTGGACACCTGATACTATGTTGTTCTGCCAGTATAAACAGATTTGTAGGATAGTATGGATTAATTCCCTAAATGCTTCTCACCTTTGAACCTGAAAATGTTATTAGTGGATTGCATAAACGTTTTGCATAACCATATTTTCTAGATTTTAGAGCTTTTCCTGCTTTATATGTGTACAGTATGGAAAGATTTTTTGTGTATAGCGGTATGTATGAAACTTAGTATCTGGCAAAAGAGTCTGATTTTGTTTAAATCATCCCTTTTGTTAATAATTTTTCCATGATTGAAGGTAGTAAGTGTGGAGAAGATGGAGGACACCAGTCTTCTGCCAAACCCAATCATTATCAGCATACGGCAACAGATGGCTTTTCAGTTTATTGAGCTGAAAGACCGAGAGAGTCTGGTTAATGGTTTACTCCAAAGGCTGCAGCAAGTCAATGCGAGCACAGTGTGCCCAAGAAACAGAGACCTGGTACTGTATACACAACATGCTTCATTCTTATTACCACATAGGGGGGTATTTATCATTTGTGGTGGTTTGGGTGTCAGTCTGTCTTTGCTTTATGAGCTTGTACCAAATTTATGAAGCGGTGCACAGTAATAATATATTTGGCGCAAGTGCAATGTGATGTCCACCTATGTCTGTAAAAGTATACCAGAGGGGTGCCTGCCTGGCATGGAGATGCAACTTTTTAAAATGTCACACATCCTAAATGAGACTTGAAGGTGTTCTAATCTGAAATCCTGACCTACTTTTCACTCCACTCCTAAAAATGGCAAGACTCGCCAAATGTCACAAGATATAGCCAGGGATGCTCAACCAGCGGCCCTCCAGCTGTTGCAAAACTACAAGTCCCTGCATGACCTATTAGCTGTAGGCTGTCCAGGCATGCTGAGAGTTGTAGTTCTGCAACAGCTGGAGGGCCGCAAGTTGAGCTTTCCTGATATATGCCATCGTTGTGGCCATCATTTTGATTTGTGCTTCAAAATATTTGGAACCTGCTCAGTCTCATCTATGCCTTTCAGGGGTGACTTTGATTGGATAAATATTGCACAGTTCTCTTACTCCTGTAACTGGTGTGAGTGAGCATAATCTGCAGTATTGCGTTCTACAAAATGTAACCAAGGCATTTAGTGCCTGAATGGTCACATCAACAGTTCAACTTTTCAAAACAATACTTTCGATGAAGAATATTTTTTATTTATTTAATACTTTTTTTTTCTTGCAGATTTTTAGTGTCTGCACATAGCTCACTGTGGTAAATTACATTATTGAAAGTTTGTTTTTTTATTCAGGTTAACAGAGGGCTGGAAGTGTGACGTCCCATCTGTGGTCGCGTGCACTACAGCAGCCATTCATTTGCATCAGCTGTGATGTGTCCCCAAGTGTCCTACAAGACTGCAGAGGTCATGCGTCTCTTGGGAACATATCACCACTAGGTTCAGTGAATGGCTGCACAGTGCACGTGAGCACGGATGGGACGTCACACTTCTGGTCCCCCGGTATCCTGAAGTAGCGGGGATGGGAGCCTGAATGCAACATCCAGTAGGTGAATGGATTTTTTGTCTTTTAATTACTTCTGGCCCTCGCAAAATTTTATTTTATTTGTATTATTATAATTTTAGGCTGTCAATGCAGCTTTGTTGGCAGCAGTAGTACAAGAAATTTGGGCAACCTTACTTGATTATAGAGAAAACATGCAACCATTTCTAACATAGATTTGTCTTTGTGATCAGGTGTTTGGTAAAGAAGGGTTTGGGAATATGAACATAATGGTTAATCAAGATGTGGAAGGTGGAAATGAAAAGGAGAAGTTGCCAACAAATGCAGAAGCTCTGATGTCCTCTTTTCATCAGACTGGAACTGGGAATCCCGATGCTGGAATGGTAGAGTATATTTGCTTCATAGATCTTTGACCGCTGAAAGGAGGAACTACATGCAAACTGAGACTTTCCCTTTTTATCTGTAAAGCTTTTTATGTAAAATCTCATTATCATCTGTAACATGGGTGCACAGCCCTATGCTGTTTTTGTAGCATGCAATCATCAGTATACAGACTTGTGTGTCTGAGTCCCAATGGTACAGAAAGATTGGTTGCTAAACCAACAGCAGCATCTTTGAGGGCTCATGCACACAGCCTTTGTTAGGCCGTGCCCGTATTGCGGCCCGCAAACAGCGGGTCTGCCATATGCGGGCACCGCATTACGGATGCGGACCTATTCACTTGAATGGGTCCACAATCTGGAAGCTCGGTGCGGAACGGAGACAGGAAACCCCACAGAAGCACTATGGAGTGCTTCCGTGGAGTTTCTGTCAGTGTCCCTACACTGCAAAAAAATGTTCAGTGTTTATTTGCGGTGCGGACAGATCACAGACCCATTCAAGTTGAATGGGTCTGGATCCGTCGCGGAAGCCGCACGGATGGTGCCCGTGCATTGGGGACCGCAAATTGCGGCCCCCAAATGCACGAAACTGCTGAACAACGGCCGTGTGCAGAGAATGGAGTGCAATAATTTCACGGTAGCGAAGTTCTTAATGATGATTAATGTGATGGGTGGCTTTAACGGGCAGCAAGAGTTATGGGGTACACTGTGGCTTTCACTGTTATGAGAGCACTTTGGCTCTGGTTAAAACTAATAACACTGTGTTACAGTGCCTCGTAAGATATGCACCCCTTTTGTTTTTTGTTGTTGTGTGTTTTTTTTTTTTTTTGTTTTTTTTTTTGCTTTGCATCCTTGAATTAAAACAGATTTTAATTTAGATTTTATGTAATGGACATGACAAAATGATCCAGATAGAGTGGAATGAAAAACAAATACTTAAATGAATACTTAAAAACTAAAATGTCGAAGGCAAATGTAATCACCCCCGTTGCCACGAAACCACTAAATAAGGTCTGATCCAACCAATTTCAGAAGATACATAAGTAGTTGAATAAGGTCCCCTTGGGGGCAGTCAGTGTCACATGATTTGAGCATAAATACACGTGTCCTTAAAGGTTCCTGAGTGATTGTACATTAAATCCATGATGACAAAATGTGCACAACTACAAACCTGACACCCACCAAAATCACAGACCAGGCAAGGATTCAACACCGATACCAATGATAACACTAAAGTGGCCAGAAAAAAGCCACTGCTTAAAGGGGTTCTCTGGGAATTAAGAAAATGAAAATACTTAAATATTATTTTATTATAAATATGTTACCAAGTACCTTTCATTAGTTATAATTGCTTGTTTTGTCAGGGGAGCAATCATTAGGAGAAATAAAATGGCTGCCACCCTATTAGTACACACAAAACCTGTCCTAATCACACAGGAGGGCAAGTTATGATCCTGAATACAGTCTAATATGTTCTTTAACTGAATCTCTGTAGGAATGTTTTTTTTTTTGCTTTGCATCCTTGAATTAAAACAGATTTTAATTTAGATTTTATGTAATGGACATGACAAAATGATCCAGATAGAGTGGAATGAAAAACAAATACTTAAATGAATACTTAAAAACTAAAATGTCGAGGGCAAATGTAATCACCCCCGTTGCCACGAAACCACTAAATAAGGTCTGATCCAACCAATTTCAGAAGATACATAAGTAGTTGAATAAGGTCCCCTTGGGGGCAGTCAGTGTCACATGATTTGAGCATAAATACACGTGTCCTTAAAGGTTCCTGAGTGATTGTACATTAAATCCATGATGACAAAATGTGCACAACTACAAACCTGACACCCACCAAAATCACAGACCAGGCAAGGATTCAACACCGATACCAATGATAACACTAAAGTGGCCAGAAAAAAGCCACTGCTTAAAGGGGTTCTCTGGGAATTAAGAAAATGAAAATACTTAAATATTATTTTATTATAAATATGTTACCAAGTACCTTTCATTAGTTATAATTGCTTGTTTTGTCAGGGGAGCAATCATTAGGAGAAATAAAATGGCTGCCACCCTATTAGTACACACAAAACCTGTCCTAATCACACAGGAGGGCAAGTTATGATCCTGAATACAGTCTAATATGTTCTTTAACTGAATCTCTGTAGGAATGTTTTTTTTTTTGCTTTGCATCCTTGAATTAAAACAGATTTTAATTTAGATTTTATGTAATGGACATGACAAAATGATCCAGATAGAGTGGAATGAAAAACAAATACTTAAATGAATACTTAAAAACTAAAATGTCGAGGGCAAATGTAATCACCCCCGTTGCCACGAAACCACTAAATAAGGTCTGATCCAACCAATTTCAGAAGATACATAAGTAGTTGAATAAGGTCCCCTTGGGGGCAGTCAGTGTCACATGATTTGAGCATAAATACACGTGTCCTTAAAGGTTCCTGAGTGATTGTACATTAAATCCATGATGACAAAATGTGCACAACTACAAACCTGACACCCACCAAAATCACAGACCAGGCAAGGATTCAACACCGATACCAATGATAACACTAAAGTGGCCAGAAAAAAAGCCACTGCTTAAAGGGGTTCTCTGGGAATTAAGAAAATGAAAATACTTAAATATTACTTTATTATAAATAGGTTACCAAGTACCTTTCATTAGTTATAATGGCTTGTTTTGTCAGGGGAGCAATCATTAGGAGAAATAAAATGGCTGCCACCCTATTAGTACACACAAAACCTGTCCTAATCACACAGGAGGGCAAGTTATGATCCTGAATACAGTCTAATATGTTCTTTAACTGAATCTCTGTAGGAATGGAGTTCATGAGGAGACATGAAGTATAGAGAGGACGGACAGGACAGACTGTGGTAATGGAGACTGCATACAAGTGCTGCTGCTCATTAGTCACACCCCAATCCCTCCGCTGTACTTAGTCTCCTCAGTGAACTCCATTTCTACAGAGATTCAGCAGGATCATAATCCCTGAAAATGGAGAGGAAGATGAGGCAGCTCTTTAGCTCAGTATTGTGAAGTAACTTGTCCTTCTGTGTAGGACAGGTTTTGTGTGTACTAATACGACGGCAGCCATTTTATTGCCCTGATTGCTCCCCAGACAAAACAAGCCATTGCTAATAACTAATCAAAGGTGTTTGGGAATATATTTATAATAAAGTAATGTTTAAGTATTTTCAGTAATTCTATTTTCTTAATTCCTGGTAAATACCTTAAGGAAATGCATAAGCAGACATGTTTTGGGTTCACCAAACTGCATGTATTGTCAAACTCCCCAAAAACATAGACTGTTTTCTGGTTAGGCTTAAATAGAACTTTTTGGTCATCATAGGACACAATATGTGTGAGCCAAATACTACACTTTCTATTACCCCAAGAACACCTTTCATACAGTGAAGCATGGTGGTGGCACCATCATGCCGTGGGGATGCTTTTCATCAGCAGGGGTTGGAAAACTGGTCAAAACTGAAGGAAAGATGGATGGTAGAAAACACAAGGCACCTGTTTTAGTCTGCCCGAGATTTTGAGACTTGGGTTGGAGGTTCACCTTTCAGCAGGACAATGACCCTAAAGATACTGGTAAAGCTACACTTCTTCAGTGGTTTAATGGGAAACATGCTGTATAAATGTCTTAGAATAACCCAGTCAAAGCCTAGACCTCAATTCAATTAAGAATCTTAGATGACTTGAAGGAGTTGGAGCAGCTTTGCCTGGAAGAATGAGCAACAATCCCAATGTCTAGATGTCCAACACTAACAGAGACTTGCATCTGTAATTGCAACAAAAGGCTCAACAAAGTATTGAACGTTCTTTGAATCCCAGTGCTGTGCAGTGGCTCCTCATGAGCTATACCAGACATAGTAGAGAGTAAAGCAATGCAGAGCAATGTTGTAGTATACGTTAGTCTACAGGAGGAATACACACAAGAGCTGTTTCATTGTCTGTGCATCACTCACAAAAATTAAGCTTCAGTTTTGCTTATTGTCACCCCATGCACTTTGGTTGACTTTAAAAGAAGTCAGAGCCAGGCGAGATGACGTTTATGCTTCCTGGCCCTGTCAATCAAAGTGCAGGGGGTGCGCAGATGCAGAGAGCTGAGTCTCTAGGTGTAATGGCAACGCCCCCGTTGCTCCTAGAGGCTTATTTGCATATATTACAACATCTTTTTCCTCAGCAATGTGGGCACATATGAACAGGAGACCAACACAGATGTCTTCAGCTGCCAAGTGCACATAGGAACAGGTCTGCCAGTTACATAGGGTACAAATCTACTGACAGATGCCCTTTAAGGGACTGATAGACGGGAACATGGAGGCAGGATGCCCATTGTTTTCAGTGGATCTGCATTTTTGCGGACATTATCTATCTTTTCTTGCAGATCGGACATATGGTTGCACAAAGCACCCAGGTGATCTGTCTGCTTTCCGCATCCGTATGTCCGTTCGCAAAAAAGATACAACATGTCCTGTACTTGTCTCCAAAACGCAGACGAGTACCCATTGAAGTCAATGGATCTGCAAAATAATATGGTCATGTGCATGGGGCCTTACAGTGTTGTTCATTTGGCAATGGAAATGATTCAGGTTAAGCTTGATAACATGCAGTGGTAAAACAATGCTGATCTTCCTGGCATCATAACTGTCTGGTGGGAGCAGTGTATGTGCCCTCTTTGTGGGTCAGGAATGTGAAACCATGCAGAATGCTCACATTGTCCTACACAAACTGGAACACAAACACAAGATTTATCAGTTAGGAAATCAAGTGCACGGTTACAGCTGACAGGTCAGATGATGGCGCTCATGGTATGGCAAGGCGGAAAGAGTCTTCGCTTGTACATGAGAGGTTGGCACTGTTATATATAGCATCTTCTCTTCCCTTGGGGGAACTTTTTTTTAATGGCAAAGTGTGTGTTTTTTTTTTTTTGTTTGCTTTTCTAGCAACTATATAAGGTTAGTAAAGCATTCAACTACACAGTGTTTCGTCATGTCAGTGCATTATACAGACTACCCAGTGATCTAATGAGAGCTGTGTAATGCTGTGCTTCCCATGTGGTGGCGCTGGCGGGGAGTTGAACACTTGCTGCTTTGTTCCCCCATAGGTCACAGCTAATCACTTGTGGCCCCAGCTGCTTGACGCCCAGCAGATTCTTGTGGGACTCTTGTAAAGTACATAATCGGTTAGGGGGGATGTCACGTTTAGCACTGCTTCAGAGAACAGAACTGGACGTGGCACTGTTTAAGCAGAGACGTTCTCTGGCAAGCAGAAGACTCTGAAGCTTTCTCTGATGTAAATGGCGCTACATGATGAAAGTGCTGATGTGCATATGTTCTTTAAACTATATTTAGCTTCAAAGAGGATCATTTTTCTCTTTTTTTTAATAGCTTGAGTGACTTCTATCAAGAGCGCCCTGGTTTTGGGTTTTCCTTTTATCTCTGCACATCAGGAAACAAACATTACCTTGCAATTTTAACTCGCCTACTAATACAGAATGAGAAGCAAATTATAGGGTAGCCTAAATGAACATTGGACCAGAAGTAGTTCACCAAATTGGACATGACCTGGCTAGTTTTCAATCGGTATAAGGGATCATGCACACAACCGTTGGATGTTTTGCGGTCTGTAAATTGCAGATACAGGCTGTCTGCTTTACCCATTTTGTGGAACAGACAGCCCCTAATAGAACAGCCCTATTCTTGTCCACAATGCAGACAATAATAGGACATGTTCTGTGTTTTTGCAGAGCAGCAATGTGGATATACGGACACGGAAAGCACACGGAGTCATTTCAGTTTTTTTGAGGCCCCATTGAAGTAAATGGTTCACTATGCAGGTTGCAAAAAAAACTGAACAGACACCGGGGAAAAAAAAGACGTTTGTGTGCATGAGCCCTAAATTAGCCAGGTCAATCACAGCATTGCTTATAAGGGTAAGGACACACTGGCAGGGTTCCTGTTGCGGGTTTTGGTAGCCAAAATCAGGAGTGGCTTATAAAAGGATTCAAAGTATAAAGGACAGACAGGGCGTCTCCTCTTTTTTGAATTCACTCCTGGTTTTGGCTTACAAAACTACATCAGGAAACCTGACCATGTGGCCGTATTCTAGACCAGTGTTCCTCAGCTCAGGGCCCAGCTGTTGGTCATGTTTTGAGAATATCCCACAGAATGAACCCCTGTGGTAAGTCCTGATGCATTGACATTAATTATATCACCTGCTCAATACTAAGGAAATCCTGAAAACATGACCGACAGGTAGGCCCTGAGGACTGGAGTTGAGGAACACTGCTGTAGTGTATATCAAAATGTGTTCAACTGAAGGGAATATACTAAAAGAAAGAAAATAGTACTGGCTTTTTTAGGGTCCATTCACACGTCCGTATGTGTTTTGCGGATCCGTAAAACACCGACACCGGCAATGTGCGTTCCGTATTTTGCGGACCGCATATCGCCGGCACTCTCATAGAAAATGCTTTTTCTTGTCTGCAATTGCGGACAAGAATAGGACATTTTCTATTTATTTGCGGAACGGAAGTGCGGATCCGCAAATGCGGATGCGGACAGCACATTTCGGCCCTTTTGAAAATTTATGGGTCCGCACCTTTTCAGCAAAATTGCGGAACGGATGCGGACCCATTTTGCGGATGTGTGAATGGACCCCAAAGGGCATCTGTCAGCAGATTTGTAGTTTTTGTACCTATGAAATGGTCTGCTCTGTTGTATGTGCGCTTGGCAGCTGAAGACATCTGTGTTGGTCCCATGTTCATATGTGTCTGCATTGCTGAGAAAAATTCTGTTTTAATATATGCAGATTAGCCTCTAGGAGCAACGGGGGCGTTGTCATTACACCTAGATGCTCTTCTCTCTCTGCAGCTGCCGCGCCCCCTGCACTTTAATTGACAGGATCAGGCAGTGAAAACATCATCACACCTGGTCCTGTCAATCAGAGGGAAGAGGGAATGGCAGTTACAGAGAGAGCAGAGCCTCTAGGAGTAATGGCAACACCCCCATTGCTCCCAGAGACTCATTTGCATATATTAAACATAATTTTTCTCAGCAATGCGGACACATATGAACAGGAGACCAACACAGATGCCTTCAGCTGCCAAGTGCACATGTAACAGGTCAAACAGTGCCATAGGAACAAATCTGCTGACAGATGCCCTTTAAATTCCTTGTTGCTCCGGTGGTCCCCAGCAGTCTTTCTTTACTTTGCAGTTGCAATGACATATGACTACTGCAGCCGTTTACTGGCCTCAGCGCGCCACTGTCACACCTGTTCTTTGAAAGCCTTTTTTACAGCATGTATTATTGGGTTTCTTTCAAGGTGTTTTGAAAAGTACAAAATAATTGTAAAATAAAATATAACAAACATAACTATATACCCCCATCACCATTGTGCCTTCTCGCTCCATTGTGCAAACGCTATGTAATGATATGGTCATGTACAGTAACTGAAATAATGTGGTCATGCCAGTACGTTGTCTGACTGCATAGATGGCATGACACTGACAGAATTGTGAAGTTGGAGATACTGTACTGATAGCACTTTGTGTATGGAACCTTTTAACTGTTCCCCATTGGCTGGTATCGGGGGAAGAAGGATCGGGCATGTAAGATTTCAAGATGCCCAATCATTGGCTCCCGCAGCTACCAGAGCTAATGCATATGTCTGTCCAGCTTTGAAGTCTTCACCTGCAGATTGTTTGGAGTTTCTGATTTTGCTGTGGTTTGACTGCATTCACAGACCCGAGAACAGATAAAGGAGCATTTGTGGACGGACCACTTTACAGAGTTTGGGAGGACAGTTTGTATGTTCCGCACAGAGAAAATCCGGAAGCTTGTTGCTATGGGAATACCTGAATCGCTGCGTGGAGAACTCTGGCTCATCTTTTCAGGTAGTCAAAAAAGTCTTTATCCTAAAGGTATTAAGAATATGTATTTGCTTATATTCACTTGTATATGTGTTTTCATTCCTCAGTATCCCTTTGCAGTCCACATAGGCCACTACTTTTGCCTTAAGATGTACCGGTATATATTTTGCCTATGTGTGGCAACATATAACCTTGTGATAACCACATTTCTGCAGTGGGGTTCGAAATGAGCAATATCTAAAGTTTTGCCGCAGTAATCATTGAGAAATAATGATATGCATCCCAATTACTGGCCCGCTATTAGAAGTGGTCAGAAAGGTATAGATGTATATGCGCGCTGTGACACTGATGGAGGCCATGGACCACATAAACGGTTTGTGTTCTGTAGCATGATTCCTAATTGCCATAGTGTTGACGCCTTATGTTTCCTTATGTATAGATGCAGTAATGGACCTGGCCACTCATCCGGGTTACTACAGCAGGCTGGTAGATGAGTCGATGGGTAAGAGTTGTTTGGTGACAGAAGAGATAGAGCGTGACCTGCACCGATCACTACCCGAGCATCCGGCCTTCCAGAACGAAACTGGCATTGCAGCTCTGAGAAGAGTTCTTACTGCTTACGCCTACAGGAACCCTAAAATAGGATACTGTCAGGTAAAGCACTGGAGCATAGCATAATATCTTCAGCAACATCTTAAAGGGGCTTTCCTATACTTAGGGCTCATGCACATGACTGTAAGAAAAAACTGATGACATCCGTGTCACATCTGCGTTAGGCCTCATGCACATGGCCGTTGTTTGGGTCTGCATCCGAGCCGCCTTTTTGGCAGCTCGGATGCGGACCTATTCACTTCAATGGGGCCGCAATAGATGCAGACAGCACTCCGTGGCCCCGGTAAAAATTTTTAACATGTCCTATTCTTGTCAGCGCTTTGCAGACAAGAATAGGCATTTATATTGCTGGTGCCCGTTCTGTTCCGCAAATTGTGTAAGGCAACACGCAATTGCGTAAGGCAACACACAATTTTTTGCGGATCCGTTGTAACAATGTCTGTCCTTGTCTGCAAACGGACAAGAATAGGACATGTTCATATATTTTTTTTTGCGGAACAGACTTGCGGAGATATGGATGCGAAAAGCACACAGAGTAATTTCCTTTTTTTATTCGGCCACATTGGAATGAATGATTCCGCATACGGGCCACAAAAAAAAAAAATGAACAGACACAGACAAAAAATATTTTGTGTGCATGAGCCCTTGGGATAAGGCCTCATGCACACGGCCGTTTTGGTCCGCATCCGAGCCATAGTTTTGGCGGCTCGGATGCGGACCCATTCACTTCAATGGGGCCGCAAGAGATGCGGACAGCACTCCGTGTGCTGTCCGCATCCATTGCTCCGTTTCTTGGCCCCGCAAAAAAATATAACATGTCCTATTCTTGTCCGCGCTTTGCAGGCAAGAATAGGTAGTTATATTAAAGGCCGTCCGTGCCGTTCCGCAAATTGCGGAACATGCACGGACGCCATCCGTGTTTTGCGGATCCGCGATTTACGGACCGCAAAACACCCCACGGTCGTGTGCATGAAGCCTTAGAGATGAATGTTAGATCAGGGGGGTTCCTGCCAGGAACCAATGAGGCTCCCAGAACCCTGCACCATTCACTTATCATGTGGGTAGATGATAAATGTTTATAGCAAAGAAACCCTTTAATATCACAACATCGGCGCTTAGAAAATTCTGACCATAAATTTCATTTGATGACTATTCATTCTTTATAGTACATTTGTTGTATCCCAGGTCAGACCTTTTTAGATATTACTGTATACAGCCAAAATTCTGTGTATCTTATTATATCATGACTTTATTACACACCCATGTATTATGATGGTTCATCTCATGTTTTTCACACCTAAAGGCCAAATCATGGGGACACGTCTGTTTAAACATGCCCTGAATTGACAAGTACAGTCCACATGATTCATTTATATTTCTTTTCTACAATTAGTCTATGAATATCATCACTTCAGTCTTACTATTGTATGCCAAGGAAGAAGAGGCATTTTGGCTCTTGGTTGCAGTATGTGAAAGGATGCTTCCAGATTATTTCAATCATAGGGTCTTGGGTGAGTCTATGGCTTGTAATCAGGGACATTTCTGCCATCTTCTGGTGAAGAAAAGAATTACAGTTTATTTGAATGCATTGAGTTTAGTAGTAGAGAGATACTGCCATCACATGGATAAAGAAGGGATAAAATAAATAAATAAAAGTAGTTAAAATTAATTACATCTCCATCGTGGGTTAGGCCTCATGCACATGACCATATCTGTTTGATGTCCATGTTGCTGACCCATTGACTTCAGTAGGCCCGTGATCCTCATTTTGCGGCCAAGAATAGGACATGTTCTATGTTTTTGTAGAATGACGCACGAATGGCTATAGCACACAGATTATATCCTTGTGTGGTCTGTTGTTTTTTTTTTTTTTTTTTTTTGCGGACCCATAGAAATGAATGGGGCAAAAAAATGCAGATTGGACATGAATACAAAATACGGTCATGTCCATGAGGCTTTATATTGTTGTTGCTAGCTGATTACTGAAACTGATGTTGGTGGACATGCTGTAGTAGTGTTGAGCGCTGCATTTTGCTTGCAGGAGAATTACTCTGTCACTTAAGAGATGAGTTGTCTACCTACTACAACAACCCCTCTGCCCACTGGCAGAATATATGCACCATGTATGGATTCTAGATTTGGTCAGTGGGTCAAGAAGTGCAGGACAGGGAATTTAATTTCCAGATTGCTTCCTTCCACTATTGGACCACTTTCACATGGTCAGTATTTATAAGCTGAAGCCAGAAGAGGCACAGATCTTTCCATTATACTTTCTTTTTGTAGGTGCCCCTCCTGGTTTTGACCAAATACTGACCATGGTTATAGAAACACTAAGGAATTGCTAGTCATACCCGTGACATATTCAGCAAATATTGCAGATCATTAATGACAATGGCAGTAAGACAGATTTATCAAAACTTGTGCAAAGGAAAAGAGAAGTTGCCTTTCCCAACCAATGACTGAGAGCTGGACTGTGATTGTGCTCAGCTGCTCCCTTTTTTTTGCACTAGTTTTGGTAAAACTCAACTATTGGAAATTGTAAGTTGGTGAAACCCAATTTCTTTTGCATTGATTTTGGTGGGATAAGTCCAGTAAATAAGTATTCAGTGTAGTAACACTACTCGTTTTGATCTTTCTTCCTGTCTTATCAAAGATACAGATGTCCAGGTGCAGAAATGTAAAATGTTACATTCTATTGTTGTGTTGGTCTCCTCACTTCTTGAAATATTCTTAACACAGGGGCCCAGGTTGACCAGTCTGTTTTTGAAGAACTCATACATGAGCGGCTTCCTGAGCTAGCGGAGCATATCACTGACTTATCCACTTTGGCTTCCATATCCTTGTCCTGGTTCCTCACACTGTTTATCAGCATTATGCCCCTGCAGAGCGCTGTCAATGTTGTGGACTGCTTCTTTTTTGATGGCATTAGGGCCATTTTCCAGATCGGACTGGCAGTTTTAGATGCAACAGCTGTGGAGCTGTGTAGCAGTAAAGATGATGGACAAGCGCTAATGATTCTGAGCCGGTGAGATTTACCAGATTTTTCTTTTGTTGCTTAAATTCAGAGCTACACACCTGCCCATAAGACACACCTAGGTTTTAGAGGAAGAGAATAAGAAAAATATATTTTTTCATCAAATCTCGGCTCAGACCACAGGGCAGAGCCCTAATCAGACCCCCAATGTTAATCAGACCTTTAGAACAGATCCCCAGTGTTAATAACGCCCCTATTCAGACCTCTGATTAGACCCCCAATGTTAATAAGGCTCCTTTTTAGACCTTAGATCAGACCCCCAATTAAACCTTAGATCAGATGCGCAACTTTTATGACTCCCCCCCCCCCCCCCCCCTTCCCAAATCAGACCTCAGATCAGACTTCCATGTTTATAAGAACCCCATGTTAATTAGACCTAGATCATATAAAAAATAAATAAAATCAACTTACCCCTCCTGCTGTGGACGCCGTCGCCACTCCTGAAATCCAGCTCTCTTCCTGCCCCGCTATGCTGTGACCAGGCGCCACACAGCATGGGGTCACAGAGCTCTGATGTCCTCATGTTGTGTGGCCGAGGAAGACCAGTAGGGAGAGAGTACAGAGCCCGTATGGAGAGCACTGCATACACTGCTCCCAGTTCCTCCTGTACTAATGAGTGCTTCCATACTGGAAGCGCTCATTAGTATACGCCCCATAAGGGCTCTTTCACACGAGCGGATGCCTTGCGGGTAATCCGCTGCGTGAAAGAGTGCCAAGCCCACTAAGGACAGCAGAGACACGGAGTATTAACGTGATTGACATGCTCCATGCCTCTCTGTGACCTTTTTACTACAAAATCACTGTGAGATAAAGTTGTCACCGTGATATTGTAGTAAAAAGGTCACAGAAAGGCACAGAGCATTATCAATCATGTTAATGCTCCGTGTCTCTGCTGTCCATAGCTGGACTTGGCTCTCTTTCATGCAGCGGATTACCCGCAAGGCATCTGCTCGTGTGAAAGAGCCCTAAGACACACTGACCTTCCCCCCCCCCCCCCCCCCCCACTTTGGGTGGGGAAAAGTTTGTCTTATAGGGCAAAAAGTACAGTAATTATTGGAAATAATAATAATCACTTCTATGTCATAATACTTTTATGTTATATTATGTCAAAATGTATATATCCAGCCATTAGTTTGTAGATTGATTAGACCCTTGCTTCATAGAAACATCATAAGGCCTGGGTTACACTGTGACATTTTGCAGCGCTACTAATTGATATTACCTATTGAGTGACAGCAGCAGCCCATAAGATTCCATACATCCTAACGCAGGGATGCCCAACCTGTGGCCATCCAGCTGTTGCAAAACTACAACAGCCTACAGCTATTAGTGCATGCTTGGAGTTGTAGTATTGCAACAGCTGGAGGTCCGCAGGTTGAGCATCTCTGTCCTAATGCATTCATTTGGACTGCAGCTGTCGCTCTATAGCAATCAGTAGCACAACAAAAAGTTGCAGTGTAGCCCTAGCCACAAGGAAACTTCAGAGTTGTGCATTTGAGTAGACATTTGCTATACTGATATGGTTGCTGTGCTGTCCTATTTTGTATATGCCTTCACTTACTAATGCAAAATGTTTCTGTGAATAGGTTTCTAGAGCATGTTAGGAATGAGGAGAGCCCTCTGCCACCGACGGAAAACTTGCACAGTTTACTGAACAATGATCAGGAGCCTTACCCGGTGACTGACATTGCAGATTTAATACGGGATTCATATGAGGTATGTATGTGTACGCCTAAAATAATATCTGAAAGACAATAAATGACCTATAGTATGTATGGAATAGTCTCATTCTTACTTAGTGATTGGCTAAAGATGTACGGTACTAATGTGTCTGCACAAAAAAGAAGTGTCACAATGTGTCACATCTAGGGTTTCTACACAATTTTTTCTGACTTGCTTTATTGGATAGGGGACAGTTCTAAGATGCACCAATTTGTGCCACAATTCTGCCATAAAAAATTGTCTCAAAGTAAGGCTTCATGCACACGGCCGTTGTTTGGGTCCGCATCCAAGCCGCCGGACCCATTCACTTCAACATGTCCTATTCTTGTCCGTTTTGCGGATAAGAATAGGAATTTCTTCAATGGGCCGCCCGTTCCGTTCTGCAAATTGCGGAAGGCACACGGGAGGCTTCAGTTTTTTTTCCGGATCCGCGGTTTGCGGAATGGTCGTGTGCATGAGGCCAAAGCCAACCAATAGTTGGTATAGAGTCAGAGAAAAGTGTCTATACCTGCATCATATTTACCATCCAACCTTGATAAATCTGGTGGAGGTCTAGACAGCTTGTCTATGCTTATGCCATCTATAGGATTAGTAAATCTGGGCCATTGTTTTGTTTTCTCAATATGTTATTATCATTGATTAGTCTATGGATTTGCTGTGTGTCATTCCAGAAATTTGGCAACAGTTCTGTTGAGCAGATTGAACACTTGCGTTGTAAACATAGGATCCGTGTTCTTCAGAGCCATGAGGAGACCACAAAACAAAATGTGGTGAGTACCTTTTGAAGGGTTGATGGAGTAACCATTGCTCAGATCCCCCAATAATAAGCACATTTAACAGTCGTAACCATAGAGCACAGATTATTACTAATAAAGGGACCTACAACAAATCTCATTAAAGTGAACATAGTTCACCTTTGACTATTATTAACTAATGGACAGTGTTGGTATTGTTTATGCCAGTATACAGTTAGGGAAAATTTTCTCTGGTAAGAGCTACACCACTATTTCATTGTTGACATGCTAGAGATTAAAGGGGTTGTCTAGGATTAGAAAACCATGGCGGCTTTCTTCCAAAAACAGCATCTACCCTGTCCGGAGCTGTTGTCTGCCCCATTGACTCCAATGCAGTTGTGCTGCAATATCAGACATGACCCATGGACAGGGGTTTTACTGTTTTTAGACAAAGAATCTACCGTGTTTTTCGCCCTATAAGACGCTCCAGCCCATAAGACTCACCTAGGTTTTAGAGGGGGGCAATAAGAAAAAAATATTTTTCATTACACCTCAGGTCAGTCCACTAATAAGACCCCAATAAGACCTCAGATAAGAGCCCAATGCCATTCTTCAGCCCCCATATGGCACTCTCTTCAGCCCCCATATGGCACTCTCTTCAGCCCCCATATGGCACTCTCTTCAGCCCCCATATGGCACTCTCTTCAGCCCCCATATGGCACTCTCTTCAGCCCCCATATGGCTTTCTCTTCAGCCCCCATATGGCTTTCTCTTCAGCCCCCATATGGCTTTCTCTTCAGCCCCCATATGGCTTTCTCTTCAGCCCCCATATGGCACTCTCTTCAGCCCCCATATGGCACTCTCTTCAGCCCCCATATGGCACTCTCTTCAGCCCCCATATGGCACTCTCTTCATCCCCCATATGGCACTCTCTTCATCCCCCATATGGCACTCTCTTCATCCCCATATGGCACTCTCTTCATCCCCATATGGCACTCTCTTCATCCCCATATGGCACTCTCTTCATCCCCATATGGCACTCTCTTCAGCCCCATATGGCACTCTCTTCAGCCCCATATGGCACTCTCTTCGGCCCCCCCATATGGCACTCTCTTCGGCCCCCCCATATGGCACTCTCTTCGGCCCCCCCATATGGCACTCTCTTCGGCCCCCCCATATGGCACTCTCTTCGGCCCCCCCATATGGCACTCTCTTCGGCCCCCCCATATGGCACTCTCTTCGGCCCCCCCATATGGCACTCTCTTCGGCCCCCCCATATGCCCTCTCTTCAGCCCCCCCCATATGCCCCTCTCTTTAGCCCCCCCCCCCCCCATATACCCCTCTCTTTAGCCCCCCCCCATATACCCCTCTCTTTAGCCCCCCCCCATATACCCCTCTCTTTAGCCCCCCCCCATATACCCCTCTCTTTAGCCCCCCCCATATGCCCCTCTCTTTAGCCCCCCCCATATGCCCCTCTCTTTAGCCCCCCCCCCCCCCCCCCCCCCCCCCATATGCCTTTCTTTAGCCCCAGTGCCTCAATCAGCCATAAAATAAAAAAAAACACTTAGGCTGGTTTCACACGGGCGTTGCGGAAAAATGTGCGGGTGCGTTGCGGAAACACCCGCGATTTTTCCGCGCGAGTGCAAAACATTGTAATGCGTTTTGCACTCGCGTGAGAAAAATCGCGCATGTTTGGTACCCAAACCCGAACTTCTTCACAGAAGTTCGGGCTTGGGATTGATGTTCTGAAGATTGTATTATTTTCCCTTATAACATGGTTATAAGGGAAAATAATAGCATTCTGAATACAGAATGCTTAGTATAATAGTGCTGGAAGGGTTAAAAATAATAAAAAAGTTAACTCACCTTATCCCCATGATCGTGTAGATCCCGGTCTGTTCTTTAGCTGTGGACTGAATGACCTTTGGTGATGTCAGATCACATGCTCCAATCACATGGTCCATCACCATGGTGATGGAGCATGTGATCTGACATCACCACAGGTCCTTTAGCCACAGCTAAAGAACAGACCGACCGGGAACTAGGCGATCATGGGGATAAGGTGAGTTAACTTTTTTTATTTTTTTTAACCCTCCCAGCACTATTATACTAAGCATTCTGTAGTCAGAATGCTATTATTTTCCCTTATAACCATGTTATAAGGGAAAATAATACAGTGAATAGACTGTCACCTAGAACCCATGTGTGGAAATCGCACCGCATCCGCACTTGCTTGCGGATGCTTGCGATTTTCACGCAACCCCATTCATTTCTATGGGGCCTGCGTTACGTGAAAAACGCTGAATATAGAACATGCTGCGATTTTCACGCAACGCATAAGTGATGCGTGAAAATCACCGCTCATGTGAACAGCCCCATAGAAATGAATGGGTCAGGATTCAGTGCGGGTGCAATGCGTTCAACTCACGCATCGCACCCGCGCGGAAATCTCGCCCGTGTGAAAGGGGCCTTACCGGTAACTTTCCTGCTCCGGACGTCGCCACTCCTTACCTCCCAGGAAGAGGGGAGTATAGCGCTTTCACAGCTTCCTGGTCCCCCGGTACTAATCACCGCTTCCATAATGGAAGCGCTTGATTAGTATTCGCCCCATAAGACGCAGGGGCATTCTCCCCCTACGGTATGTTTTTCTAATGCTGGACAACCCCTTTAATGGGAGTTCCCAATGGGCTCCTCTGTCTAATTTCTCACATTTATAATTATAATGTATTTCCTGAATGTTCCCTTGGACACAGTGAATGTCACTGCTCTTTAATTTTTAGCTTAGAGTTGTTGCACCTGATGTGTCCTTTCTTCATGAAGATTTAGAAGACCTGTTTGACATGTTTAAGGTAAGGGTTGAGCAGGCATGAAATCAGAAATATCTGAGTCCCATGTGTGACTGTGAGGTCACCATCTTCATGTCAATTTATTTCTGTGCCTACTTATCAGCCAAGTAAATTTCAGTGTCCAAAGGGTGTATTAGATACCCAGATGCTGCTAGCGACTGTCGGGAGGGAAATATGTGCAGGGTCTGCTCTCTTGAACATATGTAGGTTTAGAGTAGGACCACCTAACTGAGACCACCTTGGCAGTGGTAGGTGGGCACAAATGTGTTTTTGATCAAAATATATTGGCTAAGAGTCTCAGATTTTATCATATCAGAATGAGGGCTTAGTCCATATATAATGCTTGCATCTATTGTGTTAGTGCATTATTATTTGTTTTCTGCGATTTGTCGGGAGGGAAGCATTCCCTCCTAGGAATCGGCAGATAGCCAGCGGAGTACACCGCTGCTATTACATGCAGTTATGTCCTCCGCAACATGGGGAGGAATGATCGTTATGCCATCACTAATTCCCATGCAGGACAGCAGAGTGCCGGTGGCAGATCGCTATCAGACAGCGCAATCTGCCACTGGCAAATCCAGATTTTTCAGCATGCTCTAACTCATTCAACGGACATTTAGTGGCAGTATTAGACTGCCAGATGATCAATTATCGGTCATTAAATGGCAGTGTAATACACCCTTAACTTATGCCCATACTGTCAGCTTTACTACTAAGATATTTACATTACTAGGGGAAAAAGCTGCAGTCTTACATTTGCTGTCATCTTTACATGCATTTAAAGTTCTACATCAAGGCATTGCCATATGCTGTTTAGACTCCCACTGTATCTCTCATACATCAATTACATGGTTCCACATTTTCCTGAAGGGTAGCAGCAGCCCAAGGTAAGTGTTCCCCCATTGATCAGTTTCCAGTGAACTTTGTTTCTTATAACCACATTATTTTCTTGTTCATTTTTTGTTATTAAGATTTATACATTTACCTCTGATCACACTTCCATGTACGACAGGATCCGCACTCTCTCCAACTGTAAATGAGTAGGTGTTTGGTCCAGAATCGTCACCCATCACATCCAAGAACAGAGAAGTACAAAACAGCACTTCAGGCTTTTTGCTCCAAATCGTAAAAAAAAAAAAATTGTATTTCATAACCGGTGGCAACATTTCTAACCTAATGATCTATCTTAGGGGCTGTTCACATCACATTTTTGTCCCACATTTAACAAATACATTAGGGAGAAAAAGGATGCAGCAGCATAGTACACTACAGTTTTCCATCCTGCAGGGTCAAGCAAAAAATAAATAATGTTTATGTTAATAGATACATTATTTTTTTTTTTTACAATGGAACCCTCTGATGACGATTGCCATACATCCGAGGCATTCATTTAACAGATACGTCATGTGTATATGTTAAATGTGGGCCAAAATTGTGATGTGAACACAGTTTTAAAGGGAATCGGTCATCAGTTTTTTGCTGCTAAGTCCTAGCAGCTCCAGCACATGTTGGTGCTATTCATGAGCTCCTGGCTCTTCCTGCTCCCCCTGCTGCTGATTGATAGTATTTCTCCAACTGAGATCAGGAGCATGGAGCGCCAGGAGCTCATAAATATCAGAGCTCATCAGTCCGCTCTGGAGCTGTTCAGTACAATATTTTAGCAAAACAGTTGTGACAATTAAAGAAAGCAATGACGTGTTTTGCTAAAGGGATCTGTCACTAGTTTATGTTGCCCTTAGTGAGGACACCATAAAGCTAGTGACAGATTGCATTTAAGGGCAGGCTAAATGGTAAAAAGGAGCATGAGGCTACGCTAGGCAGGATGGCATTCTGGAAGTCAGAACTGTGCAGTTCTCACTTCCGGGCAAAGCATGCTATGCTATTCTATCCAGTAAATGTGAACATTTGACAGTCCTGTTAATCAATAGGATGCAATGCTTCACAAAATAGATAGATATATCCATCATTGCTTCAATGCCACTAGTATGATTGGAGCCTACACACAGGAGCCAGAAAACATATATGCAAATTTAAACCGGGTCTGTAGCTTGTAATGTCTCATAGACAGACAGACTAATATAAACTGATGTGCATTGGCATCAGTTTGAGTCCCATAGAATTCAGTAGGATCAATAAAAAGGGTGTGAAAGTCAGAGGTACAGATTGTCATTGTACGGATAAATTGCTTGTATTTACTGAGCTCACACAGCGCCGTTGGACGGGTGCCAGGCAAATAGACACTAGTGGAAAGCTTTATATTTATGTCATATACAGTTCTGTAGCATTCTTACTCATAAACTTTAATGAACCTAACTATGAGCCACTTTAACTCGTAAGTGTCTGTTTTCTCCTTGTTGCTTTGTTTCAGAGAGAGCATTTCATGAGTTGTTACTGGGAAGGGATCTCTTCATTAGTGGAGCGCCATGACCCTCGTAGGCCCTATGCAGAACAGTACAAGATTGATAGTCGACAGTTTGTGTCCCTCTTCAGACTGTGCTTGCCCTGGCCCTGGGGTTCCCACACAGAAGTTTTAACAGAAAGAATGTTTCGTTTACTGGATGAGAATCAGGATCTTCTCATTGAGTTTAAGTCATTTGCATGGTGTTTAGGTAAATTGATGTGTATGTGATTATAATCAGGATCACAGTGTACAGATTAGTTGTATCAGATCAACTTTATATCTATATTGTTTTTTTGTTTTTGTTTTTCCCCCTCCAGACATTATTTATAATGGTGAGATGAATGAAAAAATCAAGTTGTTATATAGACTCCATATCCCACCAGGTGAGTCGTCCAGATCATGCCAAATAGAGACTGCCCCTGAACCATATATGTGCAGAATAAAATATCAGATATTGTCAGTATTACATAAATATCTGAAATAAAAAGTGTTGGGATGATGAATTTCCTAGCCTTAAACTTTCATTTGGTCTTGAGAGTGGACCTCCAATAATTATTGGGGCTGTGTCTCCTGCCTGAGGTTTTAAATATAACCTGTCAGCTACTTCATGCTGCCCCTTCTGTAGTGATGGAGTAGCTGACAGTTTAAGAAGCACGTTTCTTTCTTTGAAGTTGTTTAAAGTTTGGTAGAACTACTTCATAATAAGTGTTTATTAAAAAACTAGGTGACAGCCAATATAGAAGCATTTACAGCTTGAGTGAGGCACCGCTCTTATGTAGGTTTATCTTGCTGGTTTGATCAAACTTGCTAATTTTTTTTATATTTTTTGACAGCTCTTACAGAGAATGACCATGACTGTCAGTCACCACTCAAGGGGCCACTTTTATCCACTACTAGACCACTGAAGCTTACAAAACCAAACAGTATGTATATTCACTTTTCACCTGAAATGTTTTATTAGTTACTCAAACCCTCTCCTGCTATCACGTGTGCCGCCTTCATTTACTGGACATGATTTATATGGACAGAGTTAATAAGTTTGTGTGAAGCAACATCTGCTTCACGAGAAACCTGAAAAAGCAGGGAAATGTGACTTGAAACCTCATTTTATGTTCTCCACAGGTGGAGAAAAGGATTATCAAAAACAACTAAAGCAGATGCTTAAAGACTTGGCAAAGGAAAAAGATAAAAACACTGAAAAAGAATTACCCAAAATGTCCCAGGTATTGTCCTTTCCATTTCTGAAACCTCTTGACACATAGGAGAGCCAGATCAATGTAAAGCAAGTTGATTACAAACCTTTCAGTGTTCCCCTTATGTGAGTGGATATCTGATCGGTGGCATTCTGACACCACCACAAGTCAGCTGTTTGAACAGGTGCTTCAGACTTTTCACAGCTTAGCAAGTACAGCACCACGCCAATTATTATATAGTGGCTGTGTTTGGTGTTGCAGCCCAGGCCAATTCGCTGCACTCCGGCCATATGACCGATAAACATGATGTCACTTACCTAGGAAAGCATCAAACAGCTGATCAGCGGTGGTGATGGGAGGTAGACCCCACTGATCAGATGTTCATTATATCCTGAGGATAGGCCCTCAATTTTAAACTTTTGTGAAACCCCTTTAAAGGGAACCTGTCACCTGGATTTTGGGTATAGAGCTGAGGACATGGGCTGCTAGATAGCCGCTAACACATCCGCAATACCCAGTCCCCATAGCTCTGTGTGCTTTTATTGTGGATTTGACACATATGCAAATTACCCTGAGCTGAGTCCTGTATGTGAGAGGAGTCAGGGACAGGACTCATCTTGGTTAATTTGCATATGTATCAAATCGTTTTTTTCCACAATAAAAGCACACAGAGCTATGGGGACTGGGTATTGCGGATGTGCTAGCGGTCATCTAGCAACCCATGTCTTCAGCTCTTCACACAAAATCCAGGTGACAGGTTCCCTTTAAGAGCTCATGCACCACACTGACACAAAGCTTGTGTGTCTCCTTTAGTTTGGAAGCATACAGCCTTTGCCGGTCTCTCCATGTATATGGAGATATTGTGCCTTAGAAGCATTGCTTGTACATACCTAGTCAAACTCTGAGCTTTTCCCACTGCTGAAAAATCTGAAATATAATGTGACTATGTATAATATTCACCTGAAATGTCTGTTCATGTCCTTTTTATAAAGCTTCTAAGTACTTTTTTTTTGCATTATTAGAAGGAATTTATCCAGTTCTGCAAAACATTGTACAGCCTATTTCACCAAGACCCCGAAGAAAATGACCTGTATCAAGCCATCGCCACAGTGACGACCCTTCTACTCCAGATTGGAGAGGTTGGACAGCGCAGCAGTATCATGAGCTCAGGCAGTGCATCAGATGAGTTTGTAGAGTCAGAAAACGGTGCCTGCTCTTCAGACCAAGACTGTGTTTTCTCTGACACCACTAGTACTCCAACCCATCCACTGCCGGAAACTGACTGGGCAGTTTCTCTGGAACACATATTGGCATCTCTCCTAACAGAACAGTCGTTGGTGAATTTCTTTGAGAAACCGTGGGAACTGAAGCCAAAGTTAGAAAGTGCTAAAATGAATCCTTACAGCCTCAAGACTGCAAATGGATTTAGCCAGCAGTCCCCCATGTTGTCCTAAATGAATGGAAATCTTGCTGTGTCCCGGGGTCCAGCAGCCAGTGTGAAGGGAACAAAGTGTGAACTGCACTGCTGATAATCAATACATATATACAGACGTGGACAAAATTGTTGGTACCCTTTGGTCAATGAAAGAAAAAGTCACAATGGTCACAGAAATAACTTTAATCTGACAAAAGTAATAATAAATTAAAATTCTATAAATGTTAACCAATGAAAGTCAGACATTGTTTTTCAACCATGCTTCAACAGAATTATGTAAAAAAATAAACTCGTGAAACAGGCATGGACAAAAATGATGGTACCCCTAACTTAATATTTTGTTGCGCAACCTTTTGAGGCAATCACTGCAATCAAACGCTTCCTGTAACTGTCAATGAGACATCTGCACCTCTCAGCAGGTATTTTGGCCCACTCCTCATGAGCAAACTGCTCCAGTTGTGTCCGGTTTGAAGGGTGCCTTTTCCAGACTGCATGTTTCAGCTCCTTCCAAAGATGCTCAATAGGATTGAGGTCAGGGCTCATAGAAGGCCACTTTAGAATAGTCCAATTTTTTCCTCTTAGCCATTCTTGGGTGTTTTTAGCGGTGTGTTTTGGGTCATTGTCCTGTTGCAAGACCCATGACCTGCGACTGAGACCAAGCTTTCTGACACTGGCTAGTACATTTCTCTCTAGAATTCCTTGATAGTCTTGAGATTTCATTGTACCCTGCACAGATTCAAGACACCCTGTGCCAGACGCAGCAAAGCAGCCCCAGAACATAACAGAGCCTCCTCCATGTTTCACAGTAGGGACAGTGTTCTTTTCTTGATATGCTTCATTTTTTCGTCTGTGAACATACAGCTGATGTGCCTTGGCAAAAACTTCGATTTTTGTCTCATCTGTCCACAGGACATTCTCCCAGAAGCTTTGTGGCTTGTCAACATGTAGTTTGGCATATTCCAGTCTTGCTTTTTTATGATTCGTTTTCAACAATGGTGTCCTCCTTGGTCGTCTCCCATGTAGTCCACTTTGGCTCAAACAACGACGGATGGTGCGATCTGACACTGATGTTCCTTGAGCATGAAGTTCACCTTGAATCTCTTTAGAAGTCTTTCTAGGCTCTTTTGTTACCATTCGGATTATCCGTCTCTTAGATTTGTCATCAATTTTCCTCCTGCGGCCACGTCCAGGGAGGTTGGCTACAGTCCCATGGATCTTAAACTTATGAATAATATGTGCAACTGTACTCACAGGAACATCTAGTTGCTTGGAGATGGTCTTATAGCCTTTACCTTTAACATGCTTGTCTATAATTTTCTTTCTGATCTCTTGAGACAGCTCTTTCCTTTGCTTCCTCTGGTCCATGTCGAGTGTGGTACACACCATATCACCAAACAACACAGTGATTACCTGGAGCCATATATATAGGCCCAATGGCTGATTACAAGGTTGTAGACACCTGTGATGCTAATTAGTGGACACACCTTGAATTAACATGTCCCTTTGGTCACATTATGTTCTGTGTTTTCTAGGGGTACCATCATTTTTGTCCATGCCTGTTTCATGAGTTTATTTTTTTACATAATTCTGTTGAAGCATGGTTGAAAAACAATGTCTGACTTTCATTGGTTAACATTTATAGAATTTTAATTTATTATTACTTTTGTCAGATTAAAGTTATTTCTGTGACCATTGTGACTTTTTCTTTCATTGACCAAAGGGTACCAACAATTTTGTCCACGTCTGTATATATTCCAGCAAGTGTTTTAGCAACCTAGTAGAAAGCCCCTAGATGTGAAGCTAAAGTAAGGAAACAATAACTTTGAACAGGATTAACTTCCAAACAAGTGGTTCCACCACTGACATCTGTATTCTTGAGTAACCAAAGCACACTGGATGACTTCTCATTCTTAAGATGTGTCACTTCTGTGGAGCCATCCTGAGAAGATGTCTACTGAACTCCAAAAACTCATTTGTATCCAGTACTGGCATGCCAAACATTTCTTATTGTTGAAATTTGTTCAGGGTTTATGTCATTTGTCTAATATTTTGTATCTGTGAGTTTTTAGTTACGTTTTGTGTTTGCACTAATAATGTTTCAATGCTGGAAATTGAAACTTTTATTCTGTTCAGTTTGCATTCAAATTTTTATGTCGTTAAAACGTCAACTTGACCGACTCTTGTGCTTTTTGTCTTGATTTGTGAAGAGCTGCACTTTTCAATAAACTAGTTTTTTTTTTTTTACTTTATGACTTATTCTTATCTAGCTTGTTATACAAAGCCATTTCTGAAGGTCCTTTTACATGGACTGATTGGGAACGAACAAATCATTCCTGATTATTGCCTTATCAGGGAGAATAAACCTGCATTTACATGCAGCTTTCATCTGCAGCAGATCCCTGTTTACATAAGCCAATCTGCTGCACAGAAACGATTATTTCAGGTACCCTTTGCATCGCTGGCACCTTTTACAAACACTCCTCCCCAATAGTTGGTCAGATTGTTGGTCTGTGTAAAAAGACAACTAGGGTACTTTCACAAGCGGCAAATTTTGTTGCAGATCAGTTCTATTTATCTGAATAGGCAGTTTTGGCAGCAAGCACATGGATTTCTGCTAGCCTCATTCAGGTGAATGGAATAGATTTTCTGGAATAGAAATTTCTGTAGCAAATTCTACCACATATAAAGACACCCTTAGACCTCATGCACACAACAATATTTTCAGTCCACATTTTTTGCCGTTCAGAATGGGGCTGAATTTATTTTGCATCGAGGATTCATTTATGTCATGTGACCACGGATCGGGAGTGATCACCTGCCGGCCCGCACTGCGGTGCATTTTCCTCCCGACACTTCGTTAGGTCATAGTGCACGTAAGCGCGCACTATGACCCGACGCTGTGTGACGTCAGGACAACAGTGCAGCGCGCAGAGAAGATGGAGGAGCTATGGAGCGGCACCCCTACAGGTAAGGTAAGTACTGTTGCGCTGGAGATGGTGACCAGAAGCAGTGAAGATACCAATAAATGGCATAGTAGTTCCAAAAATAAGAGACGTAATGGCGTCTTCAAGTTGGTCAGTGTGGCCGTGTTTTTCACAACACCGTGGGTCCCAGGAAAATGAAGTGGGGAGCTTTCCTCGCCTTCTCTGCACAATCCAACAAACTCCTAGCAAATAGCTAGGTAGATTGGCTAGAAATGCCCCTGTGTGAGTGGATTCACCAGAACTGGATGAGAAGCGGTCTTAAGATGCGGCCATATGCAATGTCCCGCCTCCGGAAGTCTGGTCATTTACATTTTTGAGGAAAATGATTCAATATAATGTGAGCCCCTTTTGTGCAGTAATGAATGCTACTAAACATTTCCACTTAGGGCTGATTCACATCTGGCGAGGCCAAGCTGGTGGCACTGGGGGGGCCAAGCTGGTGGCACTGGGGGGGCCAAGCTGGTGGAAGCTGATGGCACTGGGGTAGGGGAGAACTGAAGGCACTGGGGGAACGGAGCTGATGGCATAGGGGGAGCTGATGGCACTGGGGAACGGAGCTGATGGCACTGGGGGGGGGGGGAACTGATCACTAATTGCATAGAGGGGAAGAAAGAGTTTTGGGGACTGATGGTAGGGGGTCTGATAAGTTTTTATAAAGGAAAACGGTCTATTAATTCATTTTTTTCTTATTAGATTACTCGATTTAATCGTAAAAAATAATCGATACTCGATTTCTAAAATAATCGTTTACTGCAGCCCTACATCAGATGCGAACCCATTCATTTCAATGTGACCGGAAAAGAAGTAGATAGCACACAGTGTGTTGCCCGCTTCTGCACCTCCTTCTGCGGCCCCGCAGAGAAAAATGGACCATGTCCTATTCTTGTCTGTTTTGCGGACAAGGATAGAACATTTCTACAGAAGTTTACAAAAAAATTAGATGAAAAAAGATTGAGATTTCAATGGCTAACTGAAAAGATGATGACCAAATTGCAAGCTTTCGAGGCTACTTGGGCTTCTTCATCAGGATTCTATTACCCTGGGTTCACACCTGAGCGTTCTGAAAGGAGCGCTCTGTATGCGCGATTGTACCAGCGTTTACAATCGCGCATACAGAGACAAGCGAACGCCCATTGTCGCGCGTTCCCAAATATCTATGTACGGGAACGCGCGACAAAACGCCCCAAAAAAGCCCAAGAACTTGTTTGAGCGTCGGGCGTTTTACAGCGCGATCGTACGCGCTGTAAAACGCCCAGATGAGAACCATTCCCATAGGGAAGCATTGGTTTCTCCTTGTTGAGCATTTTACAGCGCGTAGGAACGCGCTGTAAAACGCTCAGGTGTGAACTTAGGGTTAAGGCCTCTTGCACACGACCGTATGTATTTTGCGGTCTGAAAAAAACGGATCCACAAAAAATACGGATGACATCCATGTGCATTCTGTATTTTGCGGAACGGAACAGCTAGCCCCTAATAGAACAGTACTATCCTCGTCCGTGATGCGGACAATAATAGGACATTTTCTATTTTTTTGCAGAGCGGAAATTCGGACATACGGAAACGGAATGCACACGGAGTAACTTCCGTTTTTAAAAAAAAAAAATTTAAATGAATGGTTTCAACATACGGTCCACAAAAAAACGGAACAGACACAAAGAAAATACGTTCGTGTGCAAGAGGCTTGAAACAGTATCTGAAGATTCACATATTTATACACCAAAGCACATAGGGATAATGAGGTAGATGAGACAAGTGATGTAGAGCAGATCAATATGAGTGGAGGAGTAAATAAACAGTTGCAACAGTAAATTGTTGGAGCAATTATACATGAGGATTATATAGGAAGTGTGAAAGTTTTATCGTCCTCTAAATTGAGTCACATGCTGACTGACGTATGGTTTTATTTTTTATTTTAACAATGCAGAGACCAATTAGTTCATCCACGTTGACTGTCTGGAGACCTGGAAACAAATAAATGATGGATTATTAACAGTGACTACATTCTGCATTTGCAATTAGGCTATAAACAATTGTGGGTTACGATAAAAACTACTAGTTAAACATAATCCATGATTCTTGTATTGCACATGCTGATCTTCATGTAGACACTGGACAGATGTGTACTTGCTTTGTCATCTGGTGAGTCTATTCAATATTCTAGACTACATCTAGACATGGGTCTCACGCTGAGATCGCTAAATTGAAACTTGGAAATTTGCTAATTTTTCAAAATTTTTGGTAAATTTGGTGTTTTTATTACGCCACTTTACTTTTATTTTTTTACTCCATTTTACCAGTGTCATGAAGTACAAGTATGTGACGAAAAAACAATCTCAGAATGGCCTGGATAAGTCCAAGCGTTTTTAAAGTTATCACCACATAAAGTGACACATGTCGGATTTGCAAAAAATGGCGTGGTCCTTAAGGTTAAAAGGAGCTTGGTCCCTAAGGGGTTAACATTGTATTATGCTCCTGGTCTACAGATGAAAACTGCTAAAGGTGCTAAAACATGCTCTATGGGTACCAAGATGCAATGAAAGAGCAAATATGGTGTCAAACAACTTCCAATGGTTTAGTACCGTTGTATGTTGTAACTGGCACATATGTGACCAGTGTGTACAGTTTGTTGGGAGAATCTTTATCCTCATTATGCTTCCTGGTACATTTTTTATTTTATTTTAAAAGCAAACATGTATAATTATATATTTCTTTTTCCAGGATATCCACTAACTTGAGAAAACTAGGAGCTTCTTCAGGACAAAGATGAGGATTAGTGATGGACAAACATCGGCCGGTACGGTCCTATTTTTGGACGGACGCTATTCACTGGACGTTAAAAGAACGGCCGTGTGAATAGCCCCATAGACTTTCACTGGTGCTAAAAATGGCCATTTCTTAGACATGTGCATGTAGCCTTACAGTAGGCTAGTACAGGCCCCAAAAATTAAGCATTCACTTGACAGAAAAGAACTTGTGATTATGTGGCTGGAGGTACATTAGGTGGTCACTGGATAAAAATTATAATGTAGGCCAGTACAGGCCCCCAAAATGAGGCATTCACCTTACAGAAAAGAACTTGTGATGATGTGGCTGGAGGTACATTAGGCCGTCACTGGATACAAATTTTACTGTAGGCCAATACAGGCCTCAAAATTAGGCATTCACCTGACTGAAAAGGCCTTTTATGCCGCTGTATATACATTAGACAAGGACCATTCTTTGTTCTGAGTGGTGGCGGATATGTGTGGGCTGGCATGAGGAAATTCAATTACATGTGGTCGTCACAGGTGTTGAATTCCTCCGAGATCCATGCCTCATTCATTTTTAGAAATGTGAGGTAGTCCACCCTGTCCTGATCTAGGCGAGTGCGCTTATTGGTCACGATCCCCCCTGTTGCTCTAAACGTCCTTTTGGACAGGACACTTGAAGAGGGGCAAGCCAAGTGTTCCATGGCAAATTGTGCCACCTCTGGCCACAAGTCAAGCCTGCACACCCAGTAGTCTAGGGGTTCCTCGCTTCTCAGAGCGTCCACATCGTCCGTTACCCCCAGTAGTCGGACACCTGTCGGTCTAGGCGTTCCCTGAGTCTGGATCCGTTGGGCGGCTGTTGAAGGGTTGGCTGCAAGAATGATCTCATATCCGAAGTGACCAACACATCTTCAAACCGCCCTCTTCTTGCAGTCGCAGTAGGATTGGTACCCGCACCTGTTTCGCTGGGGGGGGAGGGGGGGGATTCCTCTGCCAGCGCCCGCAACAGCAGAATGCAGCATCTCTCATAGCAAGGCCTGGAAATGCTGCATTCTGCCAGCCCTCTGTTATCCTGGTAACATGTCTGCCATTTTGAGTTTGTACCAGGGATCTAAGTACGTTGCCACCCAGTACTGGTCCTTGCCCTTTATGCTTTTTATACACGGTCCCTCTTTAAACACTGGAGCATGAAGGCTCCCATTTGCACTAAATTGGAAGCGGTGGAGCGCCCTGGCTCCTGCTCATCGCCCAGGAGATGTCGTCCTCGATCTCCTCCCCCCAGCCATGGACAACACCAGGGATCCCCGAAAGGTTTAAAGTCCCCCTCAAATTCTGCTTTTCTTGCTCCTCCACCCCCCAGCCACCATCCTCCTCTTCAGACTCCTGCTGACTTGTCTCGGATGGAGTAGAGTTCCCCCGGAAATTCATTCAGCATTGTGACTTCCTCATCTTCCAGCTCCTGCTCCTTGATGGCTTGATCAATGACACAATGCAATGCATGCTCCAGAAAGAAGGCGTAAGGTACGATGTCACTGATGGCACCCTGACTGCGACTGACCAGTTTGGTGATCTCTTAAAATGGCCGCATAAGTCTGCATGCGTCGCGCATGAGCAGCCAGTGGCACGGTGAAAAGAAACCAAGCTCCCTAGAACCTGTCCTGCCGCAGAGTTCGTACAGGTAGTTGTTAACGACACGTTGCTGCTGGAGCAACCTATCAAGCATATACAAGGTGGAGTTCCATCTCATCATGTCGGCTGTCACAAATCAGACGTCTGATGGGCAAGTGGTGTCGCCGCTGAACGTCAGCAAGGCGAGCCATGGCCGTTTAAAATCTTCTAAAATGGCCAGAGATTTTCCTGGCCTGCCGCAAGACGTCCTGGACCCTGGGGTATTTGACAATGAATCGCTACACGACTAAGTTCAGGACGTGTGCCATGTACGGCACTTGTGTCATTTTGCCCTATTTAAGCGCGTGCAGTAGATTGGCACTGTTGTTGCACACCACTTTACCAACTGTCCAATTGAGTGGGGTTAGCAACTGATCGGCCTGTGACTGCAGAGCTAAAAGCAGTGCAGGACCGGTATGGCTCTTGGCTTCCAGGCAGAACAGCCGCAGCACAGCATGGCAACGTCTCACCTGGGACGTCGAATAGGTTCTGGGGGGCGCAGCGGAAGAGGCGGTAGCAGTGGAAAAGGAGGAGTCAGCCGAGGAGAAGATTGAGTAGGAGGAGGAGAAGAAGAGGCAGGCCTGCATGCAATCCTTGGCGGTAACACCAAATCCACACGGGAGCCACGGGTTACATGCTTGATGGCCGTCAGAAGGTTCACCCAGTGGGCAGTAAAAGTTATGTACCTTCCCTGCCCGTGTTTGCTAGACCACGTGTCTGTGGCCATATGTATCTTGGCACTGTGTGCCAGAGATATGTTCACTTGCCGCAAAATGTGGCCATATAGTTCAGGGATGCCATTTTGGGAGAAATATTTCCCTCCTGGGACCTTCCATTGCGGTGTGCCAATGTAAAGGCCTCCGAGTCCAGCAGTTTATATGGCGGTAGTTGGTGGGCTAGCAGTTCCGAAAAGCCAGCTGTCAGCCGTTGGGAAAGAGGGTTATCAGGCTTCATCAACTTTTTACGCTCAAAACATTTGGGCCACGGAAGCCTGCTTTCTGCCAGATGAACGTGTCGACAGCACGGTGGAAGGTGGAGTGGAGAAGAAATGGGAGGAGAGGAGGCAGGATGTGGAGCGCCGGGAGTGTGGCTTTGCGGGTTTTGATGGCGTTGCTCCCACTGGGCTCGTTGATGGGAGGCCAAGTGCCTTCTTAAGGCGATCGTCCCTAGGTGAGTGTTGGGCTTACCGCGACCTATGGTTGACAGCACAGGCCGCAGATGGTAACATTATTGTCAGCAGCTGACACATTGAAAAAAGCCCACACTGCGGAGCCATGTGCCGGCGCCATTTTCAGTCTGCTTTTTGCCTACTGTTCCCTACAAGCTCTGCCTGCTTCTCCCACTTTGCTGCTCCGTCTCTCCCTCTGAACTCCCCTCCTCTTCCTCTCTTGTGTGCATCCACGTGACGTCTATTGACACGTCATCATCGTCACCTTCACCACCACTGACATTTGAGATCTCGGAGTAGGCAGCAACAGCGGGGACCACCCTCCTTGGGCTGATCTGGGTACTGTCGTCAGACCACTCGGTGGCGGCCGTTGCTACCTCCTTATCCAATGTCAAGAATGGCTGCGCGTTTATAAGGTCTGGGAATGGATGGGAAAATAATTCCTCTAACTCGAGTGAGAGAGTGAGGAGGGTGCAGATACAGAGGATGAGGAGAGTGCAGAAGCGGAAGGCTGAGTGAGCCACTCAACCAACTCTGGTGCCCCCTTTGAAGTAATTGCACGCGCCTTCTCCAACTTCCCACTTAGGCTCCGGCCTGGTGCACCTGCTCGACCCCTACCACCCTTGTGGATCGGCATGCCTCTTCCTCTGCCTGTCATTTTTGCATGTGTCTTATTGCTGCAGTTACCATTGTTTTGCAGACTGTAATCCAGTACCCATTTTACACCGAAATTTCTGCTGCTTAATGGGAGTCTTATCTGCAGTACTACATGAGCGGAGTGTAAAAATATAAAATGAGCGATTAAACCCTTTAATCAGTATTTTGTGGAAGCAGGTATATCAAACCCCTTAATCAGTATTTTGTGGAAGCAGGTATACCGCAGGTCTCAATCAATATTTGGTGGAAACAAGTATATCGAACCCCTTAATTAGTATTTTGTGGATGTAGGTATATCGCAGCCCTCAATCAGTATTTTGTGGAAGCAGGTATATCAAACCCCTTAATCAGTATTTTGCGGAAGCTGGTGTATCGCACCCCTCAATCAATATTTGGTAGAAACAGATATATCGAACCCCTTAATCAGTATTTTTTGTGGAAGTAGGTATATCGTAGCCCTCAATCAGTATTTTGTGGAAGCAGGTGTATCAAACCCCTTAATCAGTATTTTGTGGAAGCAGGTATATCGCATCCCTCAATTAATATTTGGTGGAAACAGGTATATCGAACCCCTTAATCAGTATTTTGTGGAAGCAGGTATATCGCAGCCCTCAATCAGTATTTTGTGGACGCAGTAATATCAAACCCCTCAATCAGTATTTTGTGGAAGCAGGTATATCGCAGGCCTCCATCAATAGTTGGTAGAAACAGATATATCGATCCCCATAATCAGTATTTTGTGAAAGCAGGTATATCGCAGGCCTCAATCAATATTTGGTGGAAGCAGGTATATCAAACCCCTTAATCAGTATTTTGTGGAAGCAGGTATATTGCAGCCCTCAATCAGCATTTGTGGAAGCAGGTATATCAAACCCCTTAATATTTTGTGAAAGCAGGTATATCGCAGGCCTCAATCAATATTTAGTAGAAACGGGTATATCGAACTCCTTAATCAGTATTTTGTGGAACAGGTATATCGCAGGCCTCAATCAATATTTGGTTGAAGCAGGTATATCAAACCCTTCAATCAGTATTTTGTGGAAACAGGTATATCGCAGCCCTCAATCAGTATTTTGCGGAAGCAGGTATATCAAATCCCTTCCAATTTTGTGGAAGCAGGTTTATCGCACCCTGTTAGGGGGGAATATTAATTACCAATATTTATGCAAATATCAATAATTAATATTCATAAATAGGAGGAATAGTCTACTGATTACTCCACCTATTTATACCTTAAATAAAGATAACACTTTCACTTTGCCTTACACTAGTTGCTAAACTAGCTGCATCCGCCTAACTGAACTAACTACCGCTAATAACCACACATTACACAGTAGGTACAAATAATACAAGATATTTATTAACACCTACAGTATACAACGCATGCAATACACTAACAATACAGCACTAACTACACTGCACAATCCCAAATTCCACCCACAAACTCTAACTAATACACACACATACACAGTATGTTGTTAACCTGCGATTTCTGAGGCTGGTGACTCGGATGAACTTATCCTCCGCAGCAGAGGTGACTCTTGGTCTTCCTTTCCTGGGGCGGTCCGCATGTGAGCCAGTTTCTTTGTAGCGCTTGATGGTTTTTGTGACTGCACTTAGGGACACTTTCAAAGTTTTCCCAACTTTTCGGACTGACTGACCTTCATTTCTTAAAGTAATGATAGCCACTCGTTTTTCTTTACTTAGCTGCTTTTTTCTTGCCATAATACAAATTCTAACAGTCTATTCAGTAAGACTATCAGCTGTGTATCCACCTGACTTCTCCACAACGCAACTGATGGTCCCAACCCCATTTATAAGGCAAGAAATCCCACTTATTAAACCTGACAGGGCACACCTGTGAAGTGAAAACCATTTCAGGTGACTACCTCTTGAAGCTCATCAAGAGAATGCCAAGAGTGTGCAAAGCAGTAATCAAAGCAAACGGTGGCTACTTTGAAGAACCTAGAATATGACATATTTTCAGTTGTTTCACACTTTTTTTGTTATGTATATAATGCCATGTGTTAATTCATAGTTTTGATGCCTTCAGTGTGAATCTACAATTTTCATAGTCATGAAAATAAAGAAAACTCTTTGAATGAGAAGGTGTGTCCAAACTTTTGGCCTGTACTGTATATATATATATATATTTCAACCCTTCCTCAACACACCCCTCAATCAATATTTGGTGGAAACAGGTATTTTGAACCCCATAATCAGTATTTTGTGGAAGCAGGTATATCACACCCCTCAATTATTTTTTGGGCCACAACAGTTATATCGCACCACTCTGTTTATTTGGGGCCACAGGTATATCGCACCCCTTAATCAGTATTTTGTGAAAGAAGGTATATCACACCCCTCAATCCGTTTTTTGGGGGCAACAGGTAAATCATACACCTTGCAATTAGCTGCCAGATCGGGTTCTTTTATAGGGTAGTGGTGTGTCCATGTGCTGAAACATCTCAATTGGCTGTCCCACCGGATGGATGTGTCACGGGCCAAAGTTTGGCGCATTGCAAACGAATATGGCGCCATATGTTCGGCAAATTGCGAACACGCAAAGTTCGCCACAAAACGATGGTCGGGCGAACCACAAGGTCAGCTCTAATGAGGATTATCTATGAGAGGAGGTAGTTTTGAAGTACAAAGTATATTAGTAAGTTGTTTATTATGGGGTTATATTGAACATAACTATCATTGTTCCAAGTGAGATAACCCCTTTAAGGACCAGCCCAATTTTATTTTTTTGCATTTTCGTTTTCCTTTCTACCTTCTAAAAGTCACAAATTTTAAAATTGTGCTGCGCCTTGGCCACACAACCAATAGTAATGACATCAATGGGCAAACCAATGCAGACGGGACGAGCCTCCCTAGCTTCACCCATGATGATAGGGAGGCATGTCCCTGTCTGCCATCGACTGCCCCCCGACACCGGATGTTTTCATCCGTGCACGGGGAGAAGCAGTGGCAGCTGTGCAGGGACCATGGAGCGACGAAAGTGTCGGGGAGCAAGGTAAGTATATTGTGTGTGGGGGAGAGAATTTCCGGGGTTGGACCTTTAAAGGAAACCTGTCAGCAGTTTTATGCTAACTTTACTGAGGGTAGCATAAAGTAGTTAAAGAAACAATGATTTCAACGGTGTGTCACTCGTGCTAAAAGTAAGTGGTTGCCGATACCCAGCATCATAATCATCGCAGCCTGGGCTTGGAAAAGAGTCATGGATGCCTTAGAAGAGTCATTGTTATTCATGCATTCCTGCTCTCCCCAACACCTTCTGATTATTGGCAGTCGTTTCAGAAGGAGAAAACTAAGTAGAGCACTGTATATCATCAGCAGCTGGCAGTGAGAGCAGGAGCTCTTGAATAACTATGACTCTTCTCAGTTTGTCGTGACTCTTTTCCAGTATCGGGCTGCAATGTTTATTATGCTAGTTCTCGTCAACCACTTATTTTTAGCCCATAAGTGACACACCACTGAAATCAGAGCCTCTGTCACTACTTTATGCTGCCTTCAGTGAGGGCCGCATAAAGTTGATGACAGTTCCCTTTAAGATGTACTTACGTAAAAATACTCAAGGACAGAGTGGCTGGTCAGAATTGCCGCCACCCACTCTATTTATTCCTATGGGAGCGCTGCAGATAGCCGAGTGCTGTACTCTGCTATCGTATGTCCGGCGCTCACATAGAAATTAATGGAGCTGTGGTGTGCATTCCGACCAGCTGTCCGTTTTTTAGGGGGAGCTCCACTTGGTTTGGGGCCCCTGTTCTCATGAGCCTACCACTGGGCCCCCCACCGATCTAACAGTTATCCCCTATACTTTGGATAGGGCATAAGCTTTTGTAACCAGAATATTCCTTTAATTCAGCTGACAGATTCACCCATCTGTCCTAGTACACCATCCAAGCTGTGTGTGTGGCAAAACTGGACAATACACTAGGCATAGTAAGGGTGTGTTCACATTTGTGGCAGATTCCCTTAAAATGCTGAACAAAATAACACAGAATGCAGCGCTATTATGCCAGGTGAAATGATGGCCACAGTGTGATGATCGAGCACTGCCTTCATTTTTACTGTTCTACTTCTAGGATGAAACAGAAGAAACAAATACGACCATAGATCTGAACGACGCTTAAGTTCTCAGAACACAGGGGAAGTTTTTTCAGTGATTGATAGCATCCTCTGTGTAAGTGTGTATACATAGATAGCTGTCAGTCACTGGTAGTTGTACACAGGTGAGCTATTCAGTGATTGATAGCATTCCCTGTGTAAGTGTGTATACAGAGATAGCTGTCAGTCACTGATAGTTGTACACAGGGGAGGTCTTATCAGTGATTGATAGCATTCTCTGTGTAAGTGTGTATACATAGATAGCTGTCAGTCACTGATAGCTGTACACAGGGGAGGTGTTATCAGTGATTGATAGCATTCTCTGTGTAAGTGTGTATACAGATAATAGCTGTCAGTCACTGATAGCTGTACACAGGGGAAGTGTTATCAGTGATTGATAGCATTCTCTGTGTAAGTGTGTATACATAGATAGTTGTCAGTCACTGATAGTTGTACACAGGGGATGTGTTTTCAGTGATTGATAGCATTCTCTGTGTAAGTGTGTATATAGAGATAACTGTCAGTCACTGATGGTTGTACACAGTGGAGATGTTATGAGTGATTGATAGCATTCTCTATGTAAGTGTGTATACATAGATAGTTGTCAGTCACTGATAGTTATACACGGGGAGGTGTTATTAGTGAATGATAGCCTTCTCTGTGTAAGTGCGTACACAGAGATAGATGTCAGTCGCTGAATATCTCCTCTGTGTACAGGGAGCTGTTCATACGGGTGGTCTTAAAAATGTTATCCGACTCTTGCTGATTACCTATACTCTGGATTGGTCATTAGCATCTGATCGGTGGGGGTCTCACATCCTGTCAGTGCCACGACCTTCTTCAACAGCTGAAAGGTGGGGAACCCAGGTGTAGAACCCCCATCCATCAGATGGTTAGGTCATCAGTTACTAAAAGTCAGATAATTCCTTTAAGTAAAAAAATGAAAAAATTAATTACAAGTTTTACAAAATCTTTTTCAACAAAACTATCAATCTGCTCAGCTCCTCCTGCTCTATAACATGCTGCCTGCACTGCATTTTGTGGCAACAGGTTCTCTTTAAACCAAGTAAACTGCCATATACTGTTGTAGGAGCCATACTGTGCTTCATATAAAGCCTTACCTGATGCCTTTGGCCCACACAGCTTTGTTCAGTCTTGTATCGATACGTACTTCAGAAATACGCATCGTTTTCATTGCAAATTTACGGATTTGCTTAAGAGTGCGGGGAGCACACTTTTTGAAGCCACTAAAAAGAAAAAGGAACTGCATGAGTCATGGAGAACGGTGCCCAAATCAATGTGCTTGGTAGAGACCATAAAGAAATGGAAGTTCAAATGGTATTTACTAGGATGGATGGAAAAATGCACTGCCAGCTATGGGTGCACATACAGACCTCACCACCAATTATATTAACTTCTATATAGACGCCACCAATATACCAGCACAAAAACTGTAACTGTAAAACTGGTCATACACCGGTAAGGCTTTATTCACATGGTATATGCCAAGACTGGTACAGTAAACGGGTGCCATACAGAAGCATAGGTCACTCACGGGTCCCACTGTAAAAAGAGGGTGTGCGTTTAATTTCTGGCACTATACTGACAATACTGTTGAGATAGAGGCCTACAAGTAACCTGATGTAATCCCTATGGACACATTTAGCACGTATGCCAGGAGCTTTCCCAGGATACACACTAAACAAACATGAAACAACATAACAGATTATTGCATAGAATGTGTCGGCAGATAAGAACCATTTGGCCCATCTAGTCTGCCCAATATATCTGAATCCTATGAATAGTCCCTGGCCCTATCTTATATGAAGGATAGCCTTATGCCTATCCCATGCATGCTTAAACTCCTCCACTGTATTTGCCGCTACCACTTCTGCAGGAAGGCTATTCCATGCATCCACTACTCTCTCAGTAAAGTAATACTTCCTTATATTACTTTTAAACCTTTGCCCCTCTAATTTAAAACTGTGTCCTCTTGTGGTAGTTTTTCTTCTTTTAAATATGCTCTCCTCCTTTACCGAGTTGATTCCCTTTATGTATTTAAAAGTTTCTATCATATCCCCTCGGTCTCTTCTTTCTTCCAAGCTATACATATTAAGGTCTTTTAACCTTTCCTGGTAAGTTTTATCCTGCAATCCATGGACCAGTTTAGTAGCTCTTCTCTGAACTCTCTCTAGAGTATCTATATCCTTCTGGAGATATGGCCTCCAGTACTGCGCACAATACTCCAAGTGAGGTCTCACCAGTGTTCTGTACAGCGGCATAAGCACTTCACTCTTTCTACTGCTTATACCTCTCCCTATACAGCCAAGCATTCTGCTGGCATTTCGTGCTGCTTTATTACATTGTCTTCCCACCTTTAAGTCTTCTGAAATAATTACTCCTAAATCCCTTTCCTCAGATACTGAGGTCAGGACTGTGTCAAATATTCTATATTCTGCCCTTGGGTTTTTACGCCCCAGGTGCATTATCTTGCACTTATCCACATTAAATTTCAGTTGCCAGAGTTCTGACCATTCTTCTAGTTTTCCTAAATCCTTTTCCATTTGGCGTTTCCCTCCAGGAACATCAACCCTGTTACATATCTTTGTGTCATCAGCAAAAAGACAAACCTTACCATCGAGGCCTTTTGCAATATCACTTATGAAGATATTAAACAAAATTGGTCCCAGTACAGATCCCTGTGGAATCCCACTGGTAACATGACCTTGTTTTGAATGTTCTCCATTGACTACAACCCTCTGTTGTCTGTCACTCAGCCACTGCCTAATCCACTCAACAATATGGGAGTCCATGCTCAATGACTGCAGTTTATTGATAAGTCTTCTATGTGGGACAGTGTCAAAAGCCTTACTAAAATCTAGATATGCGATGTCTACTGCACCTCCACCGTCTATTATTTTAGTCACCCAGTCAAAAAAATCTATAAGATTTGTTTGACATGATCTCCCTGAAGTAAACCCATGCTGTTTTTCATCTTGCAATCCATGGGATTTTAGATGTTCCACAATCCTATCCTTTAATAGGGTTTCCATTAATTTGCCTACTATTGATGTCAGACTCACTGGTCTATAGTTGCTCGATTCCTCCTTACTACCTTTCTTGTGAATGGGCACGACATTTGCCAATTTCCAATCTTCCGGGACGACTCCTGTTACTAATGATTGGTTAAATAAATCTGTTAACGGTTTTGCCAGCTCACCACTAAGCTCTTTTAATAATTTTGGGTGTATCTCATCAGGCCCCTGTGACTTATTTGTCTTCACTTTAGACAGCAAACTTAGAACATCTTCCTCTGTAAAGACACATGCATCAAACGATTTAATAGTCATCCTTTCTAGTGGAGGTCCTTCTCCTTCTTTTTCTTTTGTAAAAACTGCACTGTATTCTTTTACACAAAGGCATTTTACTATTATGTGGCCATACACAACAGGAAGTTCAGCCATATTTGTTGTTACTTTTTAATTAACAATAGAAATGGATGGCAAATAAAGTCACTAGGGGAGACTTATTAAGCTTCTATGACACTTTTCTGAAGTAGGAAAGACACAAATTTTGGTGCAAGTTACAGTGGGATTCCACAGGGATCTGTACTGGGACCACTTTTCTGAAGTAGGAAAGACACAAATTTTGGTGCAAGTTACAGTTTGTGACAATTTGTTACATTCCCCCTATGGGAGGGACACATTTACCAATATTGCACACATTAAACCTGTAATCTACTCCTGCTTCTGGCACCACTACCATTTTATCAGTAACCCTATTACAACATTTGACCATTCACTCAACCTACAAAGATACACGAGTCTCCATGTAAAGCTCTGGATCAACACCATATACGTACATATCAAAAAATATATTTTATTAGTACATCACTTTCTAATATCTATTCACATGATTGACAATACACAGCATTTAAAATATTAAAACAAAAATGACTGATGGCTCAGAAAATACTGTGAGATTTTTTATATCTGCAGCCAAGTTTAGTACCTAATAGATACCCAAGCTACATACATCCATAGTAAAAGAATAGGTCACACCAGTGAACAATTAATAAATAATAAGACTAAATACAGAGATACCATATAATAGAATCACCACAAAGACTGTATAAATGGCAAACAAAAATTCACCAAGCTGAGTACACAGATGATGTGTGAGTCACAACACTAGATTCAATTCCTGACTAACATGTAAGTCATAATTATAAGCACTGTACTGACCCGAGAAGAGATTCCCACCACAGAAATGCACCACCAGTCCACACCCCAACGTGCGTTTTGCGTGCTGCTTCCTCAAGGGGTGAGAATTTTTGTTTCTATGCCACAAGTAGACTTATGAGTTGCCGCTTTAGCCTTCTCACTTTCAGTGATGAGTTTGTACAGATATTCATTTAACCTTCCTCTTGCTAGAATTTGCTTTCTATTTTGAATTGTGCATTCATTACCTCTGAACTGGACATTGAGTCCATTGCTTGCAAGGGTTTTAACTTCCTTCTAGACTTGGAACATACAGAACATTCTTCACAAGGATTCTCTGCTTGCCCCCTGATGGCGTTTTGCAGTTCAGAAACCGCTGACCATTACCATCCGCTGTAATACTTTTCCCATTTGCTAGGAAAACGTTGTCTTTTACACTAAAATAAATTTCTCGTCGCTTGTCATGTGACTTGTTGCCCCTAAATCAATATACCATCCTTGTGATGTACTATTCTGAGTCACTTTAAAAGTACCACTCCATGGTGCACTTTCATTTTCTTTCATGACCGCTTTAGCTCTTTCTTTTGTGGGTAGCTACTGGTTTCGCTGCTCAGCTTTCCAGATTGAACAGTTCTTTTTCAGATGACGGGCCTTTTTGCAGTGAAAACATACCCTGGTGTCTTATGCCTTCATGCACCTGTCTCTGCTCTCTCGTTCTCTTCACTATGCAGATTTTCCTTTCTTCTGCTGTATTTATCAATTCAATTTCCCTTAACATATTCTAGCATCAGTTCAGTTTCCGGTCTAGTTTCTAGAGCATTTCTAAGGGCACTGTATGATTCTGGAAGGCTGCATAGCAGTAATGCTACTACATGATTGTCTTTTGTTTCTTCGCCTATTGCACCCAGCTGGTCCACAATCTCTAGCATAGCCTTTACATGTTCACCCATTTCCTGCCTTTTTTCCAGCCTCATCTTATACAGTTTGCGCAGCAGATATATTTACTGTTTAGGCTTGCACATTCGTGCAGTTTTTGAAATGCAGTCCACATACCTTTAGGGTACTTTCACACTAGCGTTTTTCTTTTCCGGTGTTGAGTTCCATCACAGGAGCTCAATACCGGAAAAAACTGATCAGTTTTATCCTAATGCATTCTGAATGGAGAGCATTCCATTCAGTATGCATCAGTTCAGTCCCTCTTACGTTTTTTGGCCGGAGAAAATACCGCAGCATGCTGCAGTTTTCTCTCAGGCCAAAAATCCTGAACACTTGCCGGAATTCCGCATCCGTCATTAATTTCGATTGAAATGTATTAGTGCTGGATCCGGCATTAAGTGTTCCAGCAAAACTGACCTTTAAAAATGCAAGAAAATAAATACCGGATCCGTTTTTCCGGATGACACCGGAGAGACGGATCCGGTATTTCAATGCATTTGTCAGATGGATCCGTCTGACAAATGCCATTCATTTGCATCCAGATTGCCGCCAGGCAGTTAGCTGTGTTTTCTTTCCTTATATGAATGAGGTGATCATCCTCCACTAACAGGCTTATGACTGCTTTTGCTTGCCTGTTTTTTCTGTCCCATTCTTCCGGGTTGTCATTGGGCCTGTGTGTATCTAATACCTGCCACAAGTCATCTTTGGATAACAACATTTCAAGCTTAACCCCTTCAGGACTGTGTCTGTGTGTTGCTTGTATGTCAACACCTCCTGTTCAGGTGTGGATCATGTGACTTTTACCTCCCCCTATTTAGTTTGACTTCACTCATCACTCCTTGCTCTAGATAGCTTCATTTGGTGTTGGAAGAGCTGGAATGTGGTTCTAGTTGAAGTCCTGATCATCCATCATCCTTAGAAGTTAAGTGTTCCGCTTGTTGTGTTGTGTCCCCCCCCCCCTCTGTTGTTTACTAGGCCTCAGTGAGACGCTGGTTCCTTCACCAGGGAAGGAGCGGGTTGTCTCTGCCCTGTCATTAAGTCTAGGCCATCTTAGGGCCACCAGGGTTTTCTAGGTTCCTGTGTATGGGCATCTCTACCATCGAGAGGTGCCCATATGGATAGGAGTTAGGGCCAGGAGCAGGGTTTCATAGGTGGTAACCCTTTTCCTTCCCTAGCGGTGAGGCCTAGTGTCTTTTCCCTTCCATCTTGTTGTCTTTTGGTGTCCTCCCCTAGTACATCCGTGACATTATCCAGAGCCAATACCGCCATTTTTTGTTCTGATCTGTGCAGCTATGGATGCTATGAATGCACTGGTCAAACAGATGCAGAATCTGACTTTGGAGGTAGCAGACCTCCGTGCGATGGTTTTGCTGATTCAGAGCCCACAGGCTGCTGGTTCCGGTGATGGGTTCCAGGCCTGCCCTGAACCGAAGGTAGCTCTCCCGGACAGGTTTTCCGGGGGTAGTGACAATTTTCATCCAGTTCAGGGAGTCATGTAACTTATACTTTAGGCTTCGTCCATACTCTTCTGGTGATGAGTGTCAACGTGTAGGTATGATTATTTCATTACTTAACCCCTTAAGGACTCAGCCCTATTTCACCTTAAGGACTTGGCCATTTTTTGCAAATCTGACCAGTGTCACTTTTAGTGCTGATAACTTTAAAACACTTTGACTTATCCAGGCTATTCTGAGATAGTTTTTTCGTCACATATTGTACTTCATGACACTGGTAAAATGAAGTAAAAAAAAATAATTTTTTTGCATAATAAAATACCTAATTTACCCAAAATTTGGAAAAATTAGCAAATTTCAAAGTTTCAGTTTCTCTACTTCTGTAATACATAGTAATACCCCCAAAAATTGTGATGACTTAATATTCCCCATATGTCTACTTCATGTTTGAATTATTTTGGGAATGATATTTTATTTTTTGGGGATGTTACAAGGCTTAGAAGTTTAGAAGCAAATCTTGAAATTTTTCAGAAATTTACAAAAACCCAATTTTTAGGGACCATTACAGGTCTGAAGTCACTTTGCGAGGCTTACATAATAGAAACCGCCCAAAAATGACCCCATTCTATAAACTACACCCCTCACGGTATTCAAAACTGATTTTACAAACTTCGGTAACCCTTTAGGTGTTGCACAAGTGTTATTGGCAAATGGGGAAGAAATTTGAGAATTTCATTTTTTTGCCTAATTTTCCATTTTAACTCATTTTTTCCACTAACAAAGCAAGGGTTAACAGCCAAACAAGACTGTATCTTTATTGCCCTGACTCTGCCGTTTACAGAAACATCCCATATGTGGCCGTAAACTATTGTACGGCCACACAGTGGGGCGTAGAGTGAAAGGTGCGCCGTATGGTTTTTGGAAGCCAGATTTTGCTGGACAGTTTTTTTGACACCATGTCCCATTTGAAGCCCCCTGATGCACCTCTAGAGTAGAAACTCCATGAAAGTGACCCCATCTAAGAAACTACACCCCTCAAGGTATTCAAAACTTATTTTACAAACTTTGTTAACCCTTTAGGTGTTGCACAAGATTTAATGGAAAATAGAGATACAATTTCAAAATTTCACTTTTTGGGCAGGTTTTCCATTTTAATATTTTTTTTTTCCAGTTACAAAGCAAGGGTTAACAGCCAAACAAAGCTCATTATTTATGGCCCTGATTCTGTAGTTTAGAGAAACACCCCATATGTGTTCGTTAACTGCTGTACGGGCACACGGCAGGGCGCAGAAGGAAAGGAATGCCATACGGTTTTTGGAAGGCAGATTTTGCTGGACTGTTTTTTTTGACACCATGTCCCATTTGAAGCCCCCCTGTTGCACCCCTAGAGTAGAAACTCCAAAAAAGTGACCCCATTTTAGAAAGTACGGAATAGGGTGGCAGCTTTGTTGGTACTAGTTTAGGGTGCATATGATTTTTGGTTGCTCTATGTTACACTTTTTGTGTGGCAAGGTAACAAGAAATAGCTTTTTTGGCACTTTTTTTCTTTTTTTGTTATTTACAACGTTCATCTGACAGGTTAGATCATGTGGTAATTTTATAGAGCAGGTTGTCACGGACGCGGCGATACCTAATATGTATACAATTTTTTTTTATTTATGTAAGTTTTATACAATAACTTCATTTTTAAAACCAAAAAAATGTTTTAGTGTCTCCATAGTCTAAGAGCCATAGTTCTTTTCAGTTTTTGGGCGATTATCTTGAGTAGGGTCTAATTTTTTGTGGGATGAGATGACGGTTTGATTGGTGCTATTTTGGGGGTGCATATGACTTTTTGTGACGTAAGATGACAAAAAATTGCTTTTTTTACACCGTTTTTTTTTTATTTTTTTTTACGGTGGTCACCTGAGGGGTTAGTTCATGTGATATTTTTATAGAGCCGGTCGATACGGACGCGGCGATACCTAATATGTATACTTTATTTTTATTTATGTAAGTTTTACACAATGATTTCATTTTTGAAACAAAAAAAATCATGTTTTAGTGTTTCCATAGTCTAAGAGCCATAGTTTTTTCAGTTTTTGGGCGATTGACTTGAGTAGGGTCTCATTTTCTGCGGGATGAGATGACGGTTTGATTGGTACTATTTTGGCGTACATGCGACTTTTTTGATCACTTTTATTACCTTTTTTGGGAAGTAAGGTGGGCAAATTTCATTTTTCTCATAGTTTTTATTTTTTTTATTTTTATGGCGTTCACCGTGCGGGGAAAGTAACATGACCGTTTTATAGATCAGGTCGTTATGGACACGGCGATACCTAATATGTGTAGTGTATTTAATTTTTTTAATTTTTATTCAGTGATAAATGTTTTTTTTTATCTTAACTTTTTTCACTTTTTTTTACATTTTTTTGACCCAGACCCACTTGGTTCTTGAAGATCCAGTGGGTCTAATGTCTGTATAATACAGTACAGTACAATATATACAGCATAGATCTGTTCAGCACCATGGACAGCAGGACGCCTGAGAAGGCGTCCTGTTGCCATGGGAACCTTCCCCGTCTGCCACAACTTCGCAGACGGGGAAGGGTGAGCACAGGGCTGAGGGGGGCTGTCGGGGGGCTCTCTCCCTCTCCATCGGGGGGCTGCAAAGGCACAGCAGCCCCCTGATGGAGAGGGAGGGAGCTCCCTGACCGATCACAGTTAACCTTTTCCATACCGCGGTCCGTACGGACCGCGGTATGGAAAGGGTTAAACGGCTGACATTTGCACAGATGTCAGCCGTTTATACCAGGGTGTCAGCAATGTGCTGACACCCTGGTATAACCGCTAGACGCCAACGAATTTTCAAGGGGAGGCGTGCGGGGGATCGCGATCCCGCCTGCCGCACCGCCCGCCTCCCGCAACGCCCCCACTGCCTGCAACACCCCCCCGCCGGCATAAAATCGTGCAGGGGGGGGGTGAAAAATCTTTATTTTAGGCACTCAAAAGTTTCTGATCCCCGCGGTCAGGGACTGCGGGGATCAGAAACTGCAAAAAGATCGCAGGTCTGAATTGACCTGCGGTTTGCTGTGATCGCCGACACGGGGGGGGGGGGGGGGTCATTGTGACAGGATGCCGGCTGAATGATTTCAGCCGGCATCCTGTTCAGATTAACCCCTGGGGCGCCGGAATCCCGATTTAAAGTTAGGACTCGGGAAATAGGGCGTACGTTAAGGGGTTAAAGAGGACGCCCAATCTTGGGCTTTTTCTCTGCCGACCGGATCACCGTCCCTCCGGTCGGTAGATGAATTCTTTTGAGCCTTAGGTCTTATCTATGATGACCCGGATCGGATCTCTCAGGCCGAGACCAAGTTACGGGGTTTGCGGCAGGGAGAACGTTCTGCGGAGACCTTTTGCTCTGAATCTAGGAGATGGGCTACGGATACAGAGTGGAACGATTCTGCTCTCCGTAGCCAATTCTGCCAGGGGGTCTCTCTGAGAGACTGCAGGACGCATTGGCTTTTCATGAAAATCCTGAGTCATTGGAAGCAGCTATGTCTCTTGCTGTACGTCTTGATAGACGCCTGAGGGAGAGATCTAGGGGTCCTCACCTTCAGAATGTGCTGTCCAATAAGGGTACTGCTTCCTTTGACACTTATGGTGAAGAGACTCGGGTGGTTGTGCCTTGTGATGAGCCTATGCAGTTAGGAGGAGCTACTCCTGGAACTACTGGCAAAAGCTTGGGTCATGTGAAAGGAGTCTGCTTTTGTTTTGGCTTGAAGGGACATTTTGTGAATATTTGTCCGTACTTGCAGCATCAAGGTGTAAACCAAAGAAAAAAAAGTTGAATCCCCAAATTACTATTGGTAGTGTGGGTGGGCAACAAGAAAACCTACTTTTGTCTTTTACTGGTAGTACCCATTTTCTCCTGTCAGCCGAGGTGGCGCTAGAGTCCAAAACTGTGAAAATCAAAGCTTTTTATCGACAGAGGGGCAGGAGTTAACTTGATTGATGGACAGTTTGTATGCATTCACTGGTTGACTACTAATGCATTAAAGAATAGTATTTCTGTCTTTGCAATTGACTCAGCACCTCTCACCCAAAAATGCCTGTCGCAGGTAGTGAATGACATTCATTTAAGAGTGGGTGATTTGCATCAGGAATCTATCTCCTGTTATGTGTTGGAAGGTCTGCCTGCTCCGTTGGTGTTGGGCTTACCATGGTTAGGCAAACATAACCCTAACATCGACTGGCAAGCGAGACAGATTCTCGAGTGGAGTGATTTTTGCATGGACAACTGTCTTAATGCATCGTTCTCTATGGTTACCACTAAAACTGTACCCTGGTTCATTTCTGAATTTACTGATGTTCTTTTCTGAGAGTGGTAATCAGGAGTTACCTCCGCACCGGGAGTATGACTGTCCCGTCAATCTTATTCCTGGAGCTAAATTGCCCAAATCTTGGTTGTATAATCTTTCGGAACCTGAAAGAAAGGCTATGCGAGAGTATATCACTGAGAGTTTGGCAAAGTGACATATTAGACCATCCAAGTCCCCAGTGGCTGCTGGATTTTTCTTTGTAAAGAAAAAGGATGGTACCCCTGAGACCATGTCTGGACTTCCGTGAGCTCAATCGTATTACCGTTCGTGATCTTTACCCCCTTCCTTTGATTCCGGATTTGTTTAGTCAGATTGTTGGTGCCAAGGTGTTCTCTAAATTGGATCTGAGGGGGGCATATAATCTGGTAAGGATCAAGGAGGGGGATGAGTGGAAGACCGCATTTAATACCCCTGAGGGTCATTTTGAAAACCTGGTTAGGCCCTTTGGGTTAACCAATGCTCCTGCGGTTTTTCAACACTTTGTCAATGACATCTTTCATCATCTGGTGGGGAGGTTTGTCATTGTATACCTTGATGACATACTAATTTATTCGCCTAATATGGAGACTCATCAGGATCACGTGAAACAGGTGTTACAGATCCTAAGAGAGAATAGGTTGTATGCTAAGATGGAAAAGTGTGTATTTGCTGTACAGGAAGTGCAATTTCTGGGTTACCTGCTCTCATCCTCAGGTTTTCGTATGGATCTCGAGAAGGTCAGTGCCGTGTTGGACTGGGATCGACCCGAAAATCTGAAAGCGCTTATGCGGTTTTTGGGGTTTACCAACTACTACCGTAAATTTATCTTAAACTATTCATCGGTGGTTAAACCTTTAACAGACATGAGTAGGAAGGGTGCTGATATTTCTATCTGGTCTGATGCGGCATTACAGGCCTTTTCTGCTGTGAAAGAATGTTTTGCTTCGGCCCCTATTCTTGTGCAACCGGACGTGTCTCAGCCATTTATTGTTGAGGTTGACGCGTCAGAGGTTGGGGTAGGAGCAATATTGTCGCAGGGTCCTTCACCCAGTAAATGGCGCGCATGTGCATTTTTCTCTAAAAAACCTTCGACTGCTGAAAGGAATTATGATGTGGGTAATAGGGAATTGCTGGCCATTAAGTTGGTGTTCGAGGAATGGCGGCATTGGTTGGAAGGAGCAATTCATCCTATTACGGTAATTACGTACTACTTAGAGTCAGCTAAGTGACTGAACCCAAGGCAGGCCAGATGGTCATTGTTTTTCACCAGATTTAACTTCATCGTCACTTACCGCCCTGGGGTTAAGAACGTCAAGGCGGATGTTTTGTCACGTAGCTTTCCTGGGGGGGTGTACAATTGTCCTTCTCTTCGGCTTTTCATCCTCAGTCGAACGGACAGACAGAGCGCACTAATCAGAATCTAGAGACTTACTTGAGATGTTTTGTTTCAGAGAATCAGGAAGAGTGGTCTTCATTTTTGTCGTTAGCTGAGTTTGCTATAATTAACCATAGAATTGAGTAAAAAAATATATATATTTTTGTTAAAAAATTCCAAATTTACCCAAAGTTTTGAGAAATTAGCAAATCTCCAAATTTCAATTTCTCAACTTTTATACTATATAGTATTACCTCCAAAAATAGTTATTACTTTACATTCCCCATATGTCTACTCATTTTGTGAATGCCATTTTAATTTTTTAGGGACGTTAGAAGGCTTAGAAGTTTTGAAGCAAATCTTGAAATTTTTCTGAAAATTTCCCAAACCCACTTTTTAAGGACCAGTTCAGGTCTGAAGTCACTTTGTGAGGCTTACATAATAGAAACCACCCAAAAATTACCACATTTTAGAAACTACGCCCTTCAAGGTATTCAAAACTGATTTTACAAACTTTGTTAACCCTTTAGGTGTTCCACAAGAATTAATGGAAAATAAAGATAACATCTCAAAATTTTTTGGGCAGATTTTCCATTTGAATCAATTTTTTCCAGTTACAAAGCAAGGGTTAACAGCCAAACAAAACTCAATATTTATGGCCCTGATTCTGTAGTTTACAGAAACACCCCATATGTGGTCGTAAACTGCTGTACAGGCACACGGCAGGGCGCAGAAGGAAAGGAACGCCATATGGTTTTTGGAAAGCAGATTTCACTGGGATAATTTTAAGCTGCCATGTCACATTTGAAGACCCCCTGATGTACCCCTAGAGTGGAAACTCCAAAAAAGTGACCCCATTTTAGAAAGTACGCCCTTTGAGGTATATAACACTGATTTTACAAACATTGTTAACCCTTTAGGTGTTTTACAAGAATTAATGGAAAATAGAGATGAAATTTCAGAATTTCACTTTTTTGGCAGATTTTCTATTTTAATCCATTTTTTCCAGTAACAAAGCAAGGGTTAACAGCGAAACAAAACTCAATATTTATCGCCCTGATTCTGTAGTTTACAGAAACACCCCCTATGTGGTTGTAAACTGCACACAGTATTGCGCAGAAAGAAAGGAATGCCATACGGTTTCTGGAAGGCAGATTTTGCTGGACTGTTTTTTTGACACCATGTCCCATTTAAAGCCCCCCTTATGTACCCCTAGAGTAGAAATTCCCCAAAAGTGACCCCATTTTGGAAACTACAGGATAAGGTGGCAGTTTTGTTGGTACTATATTAGGGTACATATGATTTTTGGTTGCTCTATATTATACTTTTTGTGAGGCAAGAAATAGCAGTTTTGGCACCGTTTTTATTTTTTTGTTATTTACAACATTCATCTGACAGGTTAGATCATTTGGTATTTTTATAGAGCAGGTTGTTATGGATGCGACAATACCAAATATGACTATTGTTTGTTTCAGTTTTACATAACAAAGCATTTTTGAATGCTTTTTATTTTTTGGGCCGACTGTCTTGTGTAGGGGATAATTTTTTTCAGGATAAGATGTGAGTACTATTATAGGGTGCATATGATTTTTTGATCGCTTGCTATTACACTTTTTGTGATGTAAGGTGACAAAAAATGACTTTTTTTACACTTTTTTTTTTTACGGTATTCACCTGAGGGGTTAGGTCATGTGATATTTTTATAGAGCATGTTATTATGGACGCGGCGATACATAATATGTCTACTTTTTTTATTTATGTAAGTTTTACACAATGATTTCATTTTTGAAACAAAAAAAATCATGTTTTAGTGTCTCCATAGTCTGAGAGCCATATTTTTTTTTTTCAGTTTTGGGGCGATTATCTTATTTAGGGTACCATTTTTGCGGGATGAGATTACAGCTTGATTGGCACTATTTTGGGGTGCATATGACTTTTTGATCGCTTGCTATTACACTTTTTGTAATATAATGTTGTTTTAAAACAAAAAAATAATATGTTTTATTGTCTCCATATTCTGAGCCATAGTTTTTTTTATTTTTTTGGGCGATTGTCTTGGGGGCTCATTTTTTGAGAGATGAGGTAACGGTTAGATTGGTACTATTTTGGCTAGCATATGCCTTTTTGATCGCTTGGTGTACATTTAGTGATGTAAGGTGACAAAAAAGGGTTTATTTAGCCCAGTTTTTATTTTATTTTTTTGACAGTGTTTATCTGAGGGGTTAGGTTTTTTTCAAAAAAAGCTTTTACTTTATTTAGGGAAAATGTTGTTTTTGTTTTTTTTACTTGAAACTTTTAATTTTTTTTGGGGGGGGACTTTACTTTTCCAACTTTTTTTTTTGTCCCACTTTGGGACTTCAACTTTTGGGGGTCTGATCTCCTTTACAATGCATTCCAATACTTCTGTATTGGAATGCATTGGCTGTATGTGTAATACAGTGTGTATTACTTATACAGCTTCCTGCCTGTGAGATCCAGAGGGCTGGATCTCACAGGCTCTCCACTGGAAGGCAGCCCCGATGTCTAAGGAAGGCATCACGCTGCTTTCCATGCCATCGGTTCCCCGTCACAGCAGCACGGGGACCCGATGGCAGCTCTGATTCCCGTGAGGACGTCGCATGTGCCGCAGTCAGCGCTGACCACGGCACATCAAGGGTTAATGCGCCGGCATCAGTGATTTCACCAATGCCAGCGCATGCAGCAGAGGTCCGGCTTATCAGAGACTGAAGGACCTCTGCCACTGATCAGGCGGGCACAGCTCCTGCACCCGCCCGATCAGCGCACCGTACATGTACTGCGCTAGTCCTTAAGTCACAGATATCTGCGCCGTACATGTACGGCGCGGGCCCTCTACGGGTTAAACTTCCATAGCTAGTAGTTGGTATTGTTGAGCTTTGCTATTGTAATCTTCTTATCTGAAGCACTTTCCATCTTTCAGTGAATTGGATGAAGCTCTTGTTTCCTCACTCAGGATTTGGTAGGATCGTAGATGCAGCACTTACTTGCTTGTACTTTTCCTATTTCTAGTGTCTAGAGCTGGGCCCATAACCTGTTGATTGTGGGTCAGAGAATACACTAGTAGCTTGTGATGAGGTAGAACTTGGTTTACTTGTGTGGATTAAGTTCCAAACATTTCAGAAAACTGTAACAGCAGCCATCTTGGTATAAAGAAAGAGAGAGAAACCAACACGTTTTTTTTTTACAGATGTACACAACTGGTAACCTTAACTGGTAACCTTAACATACAGTGCCATCTACTGGTCAAGTGATATTAATACACAATACTGTATATGGTACATGTGTTGCATCCCCAACAAAGTTATGGTCTGTAGTAGCGGAATCCATAAAGGAATTCTTAGATAACCCAAACCTTGTACGCCGAACTTGAAACCACAAGTTCGCGCAACACTAATCATATTGCATGTGTTTCTGTGATTTCATGTTCTCTTTGAAGCTCAAGTAATGTTAATATACACCACCACAATGGATTTGGAATGAAATGAACAAGATGTGCTTTAACTGCAGACTGTCAGCTTTAATTTGAGGGTATTTACATCCAAATCAGGTGAACGGTTGTAGGAATTACAACAGTTTGCATATGTGCCTACCACTTGTTAAGGGACCAAAAGTAATGGGACAATTGGCTTCTCAGCTGTTCCATGGCCAGGTGTGTGTTATTACCTCATTATCCCAATTACAATGAGCAGATAAAAGGTCCAGAGTTAATTTCAAGTGTGCTATTTACATTTGGAATCTGTTGCTGTCAACTCTCAAGATGAGATCCAAAGAGCTGTCAGTATCAGTGAGGCAAGCAATCATTAGGTTGAAAAAAACAAAACAAACCCATCAGAGAGATAGCAAAAACATTAGGCATGGCCAAAATAACTGTTTGGAACATTCTTAAAAAGAAGGAACGCACCGGTGAGCTCAGCAATGCCTAAAGACCTGGAAGACCACGGAAAACAACTGTGGTGGATGACTGAAGAATTCTTTCCCTGGTGAAGAAAACACCCTTCACAACAGTTGGCCAGATCAAGAACCCTCTCCAGGAGGTAGGTATATGTGTGTCAAAGTCAACAATCATCTAAAAAAGCCTTCACAGTACTGGAACAACATCCTATGGACAGATGAGACCAAGATCAACTTGTACCAGAGTGATGGGAAGAGAAGAGTATGGAGAAGGAAAGGAACTGCTCATGATCCTAAGCATACCACCTCATCAGTGAAGCATGGTGATGGTAGTGTCATGGCGTGGGCATGGATGTCTGCCAATGGAACTGGTTCTCTTGTATTTAGTGATGATGTGACTGCTGACAAAAGCCGCAGGATGAATTCTGAAGTGTTTTGGGCAATATTATCTGCTCATATTCAGCCAAATGCTTCAGAACTCATTGGACGGCGCTTCACAGTGCAGATGGAAAATGACCCAAAGCATACTGCAGAAGCAGCCAAACAGTTTTTTAAGGGAAAGAAGTGGAATATTATGCAATGGCCAAGTCAATCACCTGACCTGAATCCGATTGAGCATGCATTTCACTTGCTGAAGACGAAACTGAAGGGAAAATGCCCCAAGAACAAGCAGGAACTGAAGACAGTTGCAGTAGAGGCCTGGCAGAGCATCACCAGGGATAAAACTCAGCGTCTAGTGATGTCTATGCGTTCCAGACTTCAGGCTGTAATTGACTGCAAAGGATTTGCAACCAAGTATTAAAAAGCGAAAGTTTGAGTTATGATTAGTATTCTGTCCTATTACTTTTTGTCCCTTAACAAGTGGGAGGCACATATGCAAACTGTTGTAATTCCTACACCGTTCACCTGATTTGTATTTTAAATACCCTCAAATTAAAGTTGACAGTCTGCAGTTAAAGAACATCTTGTTCGTTTTATTTCAAATCCATTGTGGTGATGTATAGAGCCAAAAATTTTAGAATTGTGTCGATGTTCAAATATTTATGGACCTGACTGTATTTTCAATATTTTTGCGGGTGCTGTGGAACAGACACAGATGTGGAGAACACACAGTGTGCTGTCAGCATCTTTTGTGGCCCTATTGAAGTGCAAAACACGCGGATTGGATGTGGACAAAAAAATAAATAAATATTGTGTACATGAGCCCTAAGATAGAGAAAAGCTTCTGAAGTCCTAATTGGAAATTGGAGACATGCAGTGGTACAGTAGAGGCCGTATGCAGCTATATGAAAGGCCTATTACATAGAAAACCAAGCCATGATCTGTATCATATGGGTCTTTGTAGTGACAGGTTATTCACAAATGAGACATTCACGGCTGAGATACAACTGAGTAGCAGAGAGAGGTGTCTGGAAATTTGTAAAAAGCTGAAATAGCTGTGCTGAAACACCCATGGATGTAAATGGAAGTTCTGGAAACAACATGGCATACCCATTTTGGCTGTTTCTGACATTCCAGCCAGTGCTAGGCACCCCATACATAAAGGTATTCTTATATCCGCCATAAATGATTTTATACCTATCTACAGGGCCCCCAGTGATCCTGAAAACGGAGGTCCTCAAGTTTCCTGTTTGAATGGACAGCAGTGCATATATCATTCCATACCTCCCAACTTTTGAAAAGAAGGAATAGGGAAACCATGTGCAGCGTGCAAAGTGCGAAATCACATTTTTTTTTCGCAGTAAGCCACACCTCTAACTCCACCCAAAACATAACTAAGCACCTAATCTCACCCAGTCCCCTAAATGTCCCACATAGTAATTTTTCCCCCTTTAGGCCACCACAAGGTAGTTATGCCAGCATTGTACCCCTTTCACAGTAGTTATGACCAGATATGTGTCCCCTCATAGTAGTTATAGCCAGATATATGCCCTTTCACAGTAGTTATGACCAGATATGTGCCCCCTCACAGTAGTTATGGCCAGATATGTGCCCCCTCACAGTAGTGATGCTCAAATATGTGCCCCTCACAGTAGTGATGCTAAGATATGTGCCCCCCCCCCCCTATATATCAATAGAATTTAATTGGTCAGTGTGTAACTTGAATGGGGCTGAGCTACGCTTACTGGCATCACTGGCCTAGGGTAAGCTGGGAGAAGGTCACAGTGCTCATTGGAGCACCTGGGCTTTCTCAAACAGCTGATTGGTAGAAGTCCCGGGTGTCAGACCTCCGCCAATCAGATGCTGATGACCTTTCAGTTACAAAGAGTTGGATAACCCCTTTAAAGGAGTTGTCCCATAAAGACAACATATACCCTGTCCACAGGGATGCTAGGGAGGCTTGTCCCCATTGCGGCCTGCTACGCCTGATGTTTTCATCCGCGCGACAACATGCAGCGGTGGATGTGCCAGTATGAGAAGCGACGCGGGTGCCGGAAAGCGAGGTAAGTACAATCTGTGTAAGGGGCCCAGGCATATGGGGGTGGGGGGCATTATAGAACTTGGCTGAGCCCTTTAAATATTTCCTGAGGCTTTTTCATTGGCTTGTGACTTCACTACCAATGAATATAATAATGAGGGGGGTGGGGAGGCCTATAGGCCACTGCAACACCTATGACTATAATTAACCCTTAAATACAAATGTATGCCTCCTCAATGACAGGGAACTGTGATCCCACCGAACCTCTTCATTTAACCCCTCAGGTGAGCCCCCTCCCCTTAATCTTTTCATTGGTGGCAGTGGCAGCCGCGTCACAGAGGGAGGGAGTCTCTCCTTCTGCACAGTGCCGGCTGATGAGAACATGGTGTTCATGGAGGGCAGCACGCACCATGTTCTCTAAAAGATACCAGGCTGTGCATTAGGATACGGGGGTCATACTTTCCTGCTAAAGTGTATTGATTTAAGATCAAATGAAGCCATAGATTATTCTTGCATTGTGTCTATATTGTCTCCTCCTGACTGTCCTGGCAGACGGTGTCGGACTGGGGCGCTTTGGACCCACCAGTACAATTCGTTCTGGGGGCCCAATGAGAAGCTACATGCAAATATTATCTGCTCACACAGTGACAGGCAGCTGCAAGACACTACAAGATGATTGGTTATATACAGTTGTGTTCAAAATAATAGCAGTGTGTTTAAAAAAGTGACTAAAGCTCAAAGTCCTTCTAATAGCTTTTATTTCCATACACACAAATGCATTGGGAACACTACACATTCTATTCCAAATCAAAACATGAAGAAAAATAGATACCATTTGTGTTGTTCCTCTAAAAAAAAAAATTAAGAAAAGTGAATATAAGACTATTCAAAAAAATAGCAGTGTTTGTATTCTTCTTTACAAACTCAAACATTCACTATATAAACTGAATTTTTTTTGAAGATTTTGCTTTCCTTTGAATCACTTAGCTAATATTTAGTTGTATAACCACTGTTTCTGAGAACTGCTGTACATCTGTGTTGCATGGAGTCAACCAACTCCTGGCACCTGTGAACAGGTATTCCAGCCCAGGATGATTGGACTACAGTCCACAGTTCTTCTCTATTTCTTGGTTTTGCCTCAGAAACTGCATTTTTTATGTTACCCCACAAGTTTTCTATTGGACTAAGATCGGGGATTGGGCTCACCACTCCATAACGTCAATCTTGTTGGTCTGAAACCAAGATGTTGCACGTTTACTGGTGTGTTTGGGGTCGTTGTCTTGTTGGAACACCCATTTCAAGGGCATTTCCTCTTCAGCATAAGACAGCATGACCTCTTCAAGTATCCTGATGTATTCAAACTGATCCATGATCCCTGGTATGCGATAAATAGGCCCAACATCGTAGTATGAGAAACATCCCCATATCATGATGCTTGCGCCACCATGCTTCACTGTCTTTACAGTGTACTGTGACTTGAATTCAGTGTTTGGGGGTCGTCTGACAAACTGTCACCGGCCACTAGAACCCAAAAAGAACAATCTTACTTTCATCAGTCCACAAAATGTCTCTTTAGGCCAGTCAATGTGCTCTTTGGCAAATTGTAACCTCTTCAGCACATGTCTTTTTTTCAACAGTGGGACTTTGTGGAGGCTTCTTGCAGATAGCTTGGCTTCACATAGGCGTCTTCTAATTGTAACAGTACTCACAGGTAACTTTAGACCTTCTTTGATCTTCCTGGAGCTGATTGTTGGCTGAGCCCTTGCCCTTTTGGCTTTTCTTTTATCTATTCGAATAGTAGTTTTTTGCTTTCTTTCACACCTTTCAGGTTTTGGTTGCCATTTTAAAGCATTTGCGATCATTTTAGCTGAGCAGCCTATCATTTTCTGTACTTCATGTTTTCCCCTCTCCAATTAACTTTTTAATCAAGGTACACTGTTCTTCTGAACAATGTCTGGAATGACCCATATTCCTCAGAATTTCAGCGAGAATGAATGTACAACATTTTCTGCCTTCCTTCCTTAAATAAGGGCAATAATTGCCACCTGTTTTTTAAAGAATGAATGACCTCACTCATTGAGCTCCACACTGCTATTATTTTGAAAATGGCCCTTTCAATTAGTGATTCAATTACACAGAATCAGCAGCAAGCATGTCATGATTGTTGGGTCTGTTGGATTTCTATTACTCTACTACACCTGCTAGTAAATTATTTGCCATGTAGAAATATAATTTCTACTAAAAATAGTGATGTCTGACTGCTATTATTTTGAACTGTATATAGGGATACTGATGTCACACATTTAGTGAAACTGTTACGCAAAGAACACATACATAGCCAGCAGAAAATGCGGATGTTGTCCTGCATTTAGTCATCCAGTGACGTCTTGTGTGATTTATGTGGTTACCAGGATTATATTTACACAAGACACTTGTCCCTTCCTACTTGTTAACGAATCACTGAGGTCAGCACAGACTTTACCTAGCACATGATAAAATTTATTCTACAGTATCATTAAATATAATTGACTAGGCCTCTTAGGAATGTTTAGTACTAACTGAAGAAAGTGATTCACATTTATTACAACTGAACGTATAAATATAAATGATGATTTAAAGGAAAACATTACTGTCTGCTTTTGCATAATTGTTCTGGCGCCTCCGAGTGTTTATTTGTTTCTTCCTCAGAACATCCACCCAATCTTCTAGAGCAGTGTTTCTCAACCTTTCCATGCCAAGTACCCCCTAGTGACAAGAAGTCCAAACCTAGTACCCCCAAGGAAGCGAACTATGATAAATGTCAACAAAATAAGGCTGTTCTCAGGCCACTGTCATAGGCTTTGTTCTAACCCTCAGCAGTTCCTTTAGATTTGACAGAAAGAATAGCGCAACATGCAACACAATATAATGCCAATATAGCCTGCAACACTTTACAATCAGGGGTTCATGTACAAACAGTCATAAATAAAATAGCAACAAACAAGTAAAATATTAAAACAAGAGGAAAAAGGGGCCCTGCTCACAAGAGCTTACATTCTATGAGGAGATGTGGTGACTCATAAGGTAAAAAGTGCTTGTTTTGTACAATTCTACGCCATCTTAATGCAATAAGGGAACAGATATAAAGATGCACGAGCCAGTCACCAACCATTATCTGTAGTGCATTTGAGTGCATGGGGTGTGGTGGATACTGATAGATCAGGTTCTGAGGAATAATTCTGAAGGAGGGGCGGTGATGGAGAAGAGTTAGATCAGGGGATGCAATAGGCCAGGGATCAGCAACCTCCGGCACTCCAGCTGTTCTGAAACTATAGGACTTACAAGAACCGCCACGTAAGTGAGCATTCTGGGAGTTGTAATTTCACAGCAGCTGGAGTGCCGAAGGTGGCTGATCCCTGCGATAGGCTAACATAAAAAGATGTGTTTTTTGGGAACACCAAAAACTGTGGATGCTGTGAATTAACCTAATTACTTGAGTTAGGGCATTTCACAGAACTGGTTCAGCTCGGGAGAAGTCATGAAGAAGGCAGAGAGAGGTTTGGATTATAGTGGATGTAAGTCGTAAATCATTGGCTGAGCAGAAAGCTTGGGTAGGGTGGTAGACAGATATGAGGGAGAAGATTTAGGGGGTTCAGCACTGTGGAGAGCTTTGGGAGTGAGAATGAGCAGTTTAAATTGAATCCTATACTGTATGGCCTTCCAGTGCAATGACTGGCACAGGACGGAGGGACCCTAGTAGTGGCTAAGTGATGCTAATGTCTGTAAAGCTCTGCAGAATATGTCAGTGCTATATAAGTTAGTATAATAAAATAAGTATATCAACCTGGCTGATGTTTTCAGGATAGATTAGAGAGGCAAAACTCTGGAGAGGGGGAGACCAATTAGTAATGAGTTACAGAAATCGAGACAGGAATGCAAAAGGGCAACAATGAGAATTTTATTTCCACAGTAAGAAAGGGGCAGATTCTAGAGATGTTATTGAGGCTCAGGCAGCCTAAGCGGGCAAGCATTGACTATAGGGGTTAAGGATAGATCAGTTTAAAAACATAACACTAGATGCCATGATAGTGCCACACATTGAGATGGAGATATCAGGTTTAGGTAGGTTAGGAGATGGAGAAAACACCAGTAATTCAGTTTTTGAAAGATTCAGTTATAGATATAGAGAGGACATGATGTTAGAGACAGCAGTCAGACAGTCACTGGTGTTTTGCAGTAATGCATGGGTGATGCCACAGGATGAAGTGTATAGTTGGGTGTCTTCAGTTTGCATATAGTACTGAAAACCAAATCTGCTGATAGTCTGTCCAATAGGGTCTGTGCAGAGAGAAAAGAGGAGAGGACTTAGGACTGAACCCTGAGGAATCCCAACAGCAATAAGGAGAGGAGGTAAAATAGAGCCAGCAAATTACATACTGAAGGAGCGGCCAGAGTGTCACGTTCGGGTGTGGGAAGGAAACACCACACCGAACATAGGAGGGAAAGGGGTGAGGGAATAAGGACTGGAAACTAGGGAAAGGAGATGGACACCTCCTAGTAAAACCCTAATCAAAGTCCTTACTAACTACCAGTATGAACAGAGCCCAGAGGTAGGTCAGTTCATACACAGAAAAGCCTAGAGTCCTAACTCACCCTATAGGACCCTGGTACTAATGTCAGGACTGAGGCAACCTGTCTCCTCAGGCCTTAATACAAATGACAGAAATGCAACACTCAAAATAACCCAAACAAAAAAAAAACAGGGAAAGAAAACATTTTACTTTAAGTGACTATGGCAGTACCAGGAACTCAGCCGAGATCCACACACCAGCTATCCACAACTCAAACAGAAGCTATAAACCGCATAGCATAGTGGGAGAAACAACAATAAATAGAGAAGGTTAAATGACCATAATACCTGGGGAAAGAAGGTGTTGCAAGCACTAGAAACAACACAGACGTCATTCCATCCAAACGGAAAACATGTCAGATTAAACCACGTGTTGCCCGTCTCACCGATAACCTGTCGCGGGAATGTCCGTGACAGTACCCCCCCTTCTACGGGTGACCTCCGGGCACCCAGGACCAACCTTATCTGGATGAGACCTGTGAAAGGCTTTAATCAATTGACTGGCATTCACGTCAGATGCTGGTACCCACATCCTCTCCTCTGGTCCATAACCCTTCCAGTAAACAAGATACTGAAGAGATCTACGGAGAACTCGAGAGTCAATAATCTTGACACATTTTTTTGTGGTCACCAAATGGAAAACATGTCAGATCAAACTACGTGTTGCCAGTCTCAACGATCTCCTGCCACCTGTCGTGGGAACGTCCGTGACACAGAGAGATAGGAATAAAACCAAGAGAAAACTGTGTCCTTAAGGCCAATAGATTGGAGCATGTTGAGGAGGACATGGTGGTCTACAGTATCAGATGCATCGGAGAGATCGAGCGTAATGAGTAGAGAGTAGTCACTTTTTGCATTTAGCTGTCAGGAGGTTGTTTGTCACTTTGGTGAGGGCAGTTTCTGTAGAATGTAGGGTGTGAAAACTAGATTGTATTGGATCAAGGAGCGAGTTAGCAGAGAGATAACGCATAACATGAGAGTAGATCAGATGCTCCAGAGATGAAGGGTATATTAGACACAGGTCTGTAGTTAGCTCCGCTGAACGGGTGAAGAGAGAAGGTTTTTTAATAAATGAGTTATGACAGTGTTTGAAACAAAAGGGGGAGATACTAGAAGAGAGAAAGGTTGAAGATTTTAGGTGAGTAGTGACAGCTGGGGAGGGAGACTGGATGAGGTGTGAGGGAAAAGGGTCAGTAGTGCATGTGATAGGGAGAGAAGAAGAGAGGAGCCTGGAGACATTCTTCTGTGACTGGGTAGATTGTAGAGAGTAATCCAGAGGAGATGCAGGGAGAAAGAGGATTGATGACACTTACAGGTTGGGATCAAATTTCCTGCTGGATATTTTTAATTTTCTCTTTGAAGTAGGTGGCCAGATCTTCAGTGCAGAGGTCTGTAATAGGCAACTACACTTTTGGACTGAGGAGTGAAAAGTGGCTAAGAGTTTTTTTGGATCATTGGATAGTAAGGAGATCAGGGTCATGAGATAGGTCTGTTTGGCGAGGTGAAGGTCAGAGTTCTAATTTGTCAGTATAACGTGAATCTTCCTGTCAAAATATCAGACACCACATTAGGGACATGATGGATGATTATAACCTTCTAAATTGCATTCTGCGCTACTAAACAGAAAAACAGCACTACATACCTATAACATCCAGTGACATCTCCTCTGATATCGACGTTGTCTTTCCTTATCTTCTCCATTCGGACCAGAGCGCAATGATGACTTCTTTTAGCCATGTGTTACGGACCCACTGATTATGGATCAAAACAGATCAGTGGTAATGTGGACCCACTGTGCCAAGTATCTGGTTTGCTGTTGAAGTGTGTTGAACCATAATTTAAAAGCAATGTTGATTTTCATTAGTTGACTTCCAGTCATTATTTATTAATTGTTACTTTTGTTAATTTCAAGTTATTTCAGTGACCATTGTGGGTTTTACTTTCTTTAATGGAAGGGTACCATTTATGTACCATGGTGATGACTTAACCGAATTGTGGGGTTACAGAAACGTGTTGAGCAAACTGCATTGAGCCTCTTTACCATTGTGGCCAGAGTCTTACAGTTCATTCTGTGCTATGGTAGAAGAGAGACCAGGACTAGGACTGATATTCCACCAGCATGTTTGGATAGTGCTAACTAATCAGTAGGTAGGTGTAAGCCCTTACAGCGAAGTGCAAACATTAATATCTGACTTAATGAATCCCTTCCCCCATGCCTTATTTAGCCTTAAAGGGAGTCTGTCACCTCCATATGGCCATATACAGTGCTTACATTGTCCTGTAGCACACCTATACAGGATTGTAACAGTACCTTTGTCTTTGTCTTTAGACTTGCACCAGCAGGAAAAACGGAGTTTAATTCATATGCAAATGAGCACTCGCAAGTGCCCAGGGAGGAGTTCAGTGTGTAGGTGCCCAGGCTGCTCTGCCTTCATCTCACTTTACTCCTCCCCAGTCTCTGCCTTTGCCCGCCCTCCAAGTCTCTTGCCTCATCGATAGGTCCGGACTTGGAGGGCGGGCAAAGGCAGAGACTGGGGAGGAGTAAAGTGAAAAGAAGGTAGAGCAGCCTGGGCTCCTACACACTGAACGCCGCCCCTGGGCACTTGCGAGGGCTAATTTGCATATGAATTAAACTCCGTTTTTCCTGCTGGTGCAAGTCTAAAGACAAAGACAAAGGTACTGTTACAATCCTGTATAGGTGTGCTACAGGACAATGTAAGCACTGTATATGGCCATATGGAGGTGACAGACTCCCTTTAAAGACAAAATACACCTTTGGAAGCAATTTTTACTCATTTTGGGCTAAAAATCATTTTTTCAATTGGTCTTTTTTAAAAATATTGAGCCATTCTGTCACAAAGGGTTAACTTTTTCTAGCTGTGTAAATCCTACTTTCAGTTTGTGCTGGTCTAATAACCCTTATCTCTAAATTACTAAGAGGTCATAAACACTTATTTAAGCCACATTTAGTAAGATAATAACTGAGCTATAATGAGTGTTTATAAGGTCAGAGAGCAGAGATAAGGAGCCGTCAGCTCCCTGACTGACGGAAGAGAGAGAAAACTCAGATCCTGCTAATAGAGCATCTCAGCTCTCTACAGGGCTCCATATCCTGTATAATAAAAGCGCAGTGTTAGTGCGTTGTATCCGTGTGTGTCACCAGTTTTCCACTGGGCATGCGGGGCAACCAATCAGGACACAGCCCTCCACACGAGGCTGCACCGCCCACAGAATCATGCTGGCTAATTAGGACACGGCGCTGACACACTGCTTCAAATAACTGTTTAACCCCTTCCATGCCTCTGTCCTTAGGGACCCCCGTCTGGAAGGGGCTTATCATCGGGCCGCTGCTCTGCCCTGGCAACGGCCCGATGCTTGAAGGGTCAATGCCTCCCCGCACACAACACCCCCCCATTTCAAGATGGCAGAGCGCGCACCCCCCCATACTTTCAGGATGGCAGCAATGGGCGATGTCAGCCATTTAACCCTTCCATGCCTTGGTCGTTAGGGACCGCTGTATGGACGGGCTAACCATCGGGCCGCTGCTCTGCTGTGGCAGCGGCCGATGCTTGAAGGGTAAACTGAGGCAGGGAGCTGCACTGTGGCAGCGTCTCAATGGTTACCATGGCAACTGGATGCCTTCACAGGCATCTGGCTTGCCGTGGTATATCTAAGCCAAAGGCAGGAGCCTGATCAGGCTTAGTGTGAGTTCAATACACTGCAGTACACTATATGGTGTACTGCAGTGTATTGTAAGCCATCAGACCCACTGGATCTTCAAGAACCAAGTGGGTCTGGGTTCAATTTTTTTTTTGAAGAAAAGTAAAAAATAAAATTCCTATTTCCACACATAATTGGCAAAAAAGATTAAAATATAAAAAACACTAAACATGTTTGGTATCGCTGCGTCTGTAAGGAGCTGATCTATAAAAGGATCATGTTACTTTTACCGCATGGTGAACACCATAAAAAAAAACTATGATGGAATTGCAATTTTGCCCACCGCACCTTTCAAAAAATTGTATGAAAAAGTGATCAAAAAGTCATATGTATCCAAAATTAGCACCAATCAAACCGTGACCCCATCCCACAAAAAATTAGCCCCTACATAAGCCAATGGTCCAAAAATAAAAGAAAACATGGCTTTCAGAAAATGGAGACACAAAAACATGATTTTTTTTTTCAATCGTGCTTTTATTGAATAAAATAAAGTAAAAAAATGCACATATTAGGTATCGTCATGTCCGTAACGACCTGCTCTATAAAAATAGCATGTGATCCAACCCATCTGGTGAACACAATAAAAAATAAAATATGTGCCAAAAAATCAATTTTTTTATCATCTTACATCACAAAAAGTGTAATACCAAGCAATCAAAAATTCATATGTGCCCCAAAATGGTACCAATTAAACCATGATCTCTTCCAGCAAAAAATGAGACCCTACCTAGGACAATCACCCAAAAAATAAAAAAATATGGCTTTCAGAAAATGGCAAATACAAAAACATGTTTTTTTTTTTTAAATGTGTAAATCCAAATTAAAATGAAAAAATAGTCTTATTAGGTTTTATCGCATTTTTACAACCTGCTCTATAAAAATATCACATTATCTACTCTGTCAGGTGAACATTGTAAAAAACTAAAAAAAACTGCGCCAGAACAGCCATTTTTTGGTTACCTTGCCTGATAAAAAAAATAATATATATATATTTATACACACACACACACACACAATGCACAAGTACCTCTAGCGAAAGATTTCCATGCTGCAGGAATAACCTTAATAATAACATGCCCCCCACACCGCCCACACCTGCGAGCCAGCAAGCGGGTCGGAGCGCCACTATTTTTGTTCCTCAGCCCCAGCCGCCATTTCTGTTCGTCAGTCACAGCACTATCAGCCATATAGAGAGTCTCAGCCACAGCCACCAGTCAGTGCCAGCAGCCACAGCCGCCAGTCTCAGCCACCAGTCAGTGCCAGCATTCTCAGCTTCAGCCACCACTCAGTGCTAGCAGTCTCAGCAGCAGCCAGCAGTCTCAGCCACAGCCACCATTCAGTGCCAGCAGTCTCAGCCACCAGCCCCAGTCAGCAGTCTCAGCCACAAGCCATAGCCATCAATCTTAACCACCAGTCTCAGCCACCAGTCAGTGCCATCAGTCTCAGCCACCAGTCAGTGCCATCAGTCTCAGCCACAGCCACCAGTCAGTGCCAGCAGTCTCAGCCACAGCCGCCAGTCTCGGCCACCAGCCTCAGCCACCAGTCAGTGTGGTCAAGTTCCCTTGCCATTTAATATAGACTGTTACTACTGATGTTTATGCACTACTGTTCTAGCGCCCGTTATTGGGTATAAAAATGACATTTTTCATTTTCTGTTGTAATATTTTTCAATTAAAACTACATTTCTATATAAATATTTCTCTAAATATATTGTTCTACATGTCTTTGATAAAAAAAAATGCAATAAGTGTATATTTATTGGTTTGGGTAAAAGTTATAGCGTTTACAAACTATGGTGCAAAAAAATTAATTTACGCACTTTGACTTTCTGAGCACCTGTCATGTTTCCTGAGGTTCTACAATGCCCAGACAGTAGAAACACCCCACAAATGACCCCATTTCAGAAAGTAGACACCCTAAGGTATTCGCTGATGGGCATATTGAGTTCATGGAAGTTTTTATTTTTTGTCATAAGTTAGTAGAAAATGATTATTATTTTTAATTTTTTTTCTTTTCTTACAAAGTCTCATATTCCACTAACTTGTGACAAAAAATAAAATTTTACATGAACTCGCCATGCCCCTCACGAAATACCTTGGGATGTCTTCTTTCCAAAATGGGGTCACTTGTGGGGTATTTATACTGCCCTGGCATTTTAGGGGACCTAAAGCGTGAGAAGTAGTTTGGAATCCAAATGCGTAAAAAATGCCCTGTGAAATCCTAAAGGTGCTCTTTAGAATTTGGGCCCCTTTGCGCACCTAGGCTGCAAAAAAGTGTCACACGTGTGGTATCGCCGTACTCATAAGAAGTAGGGCAATGTGTTTTGGGGTGTATTTTTACATATACCCATGCTGGGTGAGAGAAATATCTCTGTAAAAGACAACTTTTCCCATTGTTTTATACAAAGTTGTCATTTTACAGAGATATTTGTCTTGCCCAGCATGGGTATATGTAAAAATACACCCCAAAACACATTTCCCTACTTCTCCTGAGTATGGCGATACCACATGTGTGACACTTTTTTGCAGCCTAGTTGCGCAAAAGGGCCCAAATTCCAATGAGTTTTTTTTAGGAGGGCATTTTTAGGCATTTGGATTCCAGACTTCTTCTCACGCTTTAGGGACCCTAAAATGCCAGGGCAGTATAAATACCCCACATGTGACCCCTATTCCGTGAGGGGCACGGCTAGTTCATAGAAGTTTTTTTTTGGCACAAGTTAGCGGAAATATATATATATTTTTTTTTTCTCACAAAGTCTCCCTCACAAAGTCTCCCTTTTCGATAACTTGTGACAAAAAGTTCAATCTTTCATGGACTCAATATGCCCCTCAGCGAATACCTTGGGGTGTCTACTTTCCGAAATGGGGTCATTTGTGGGGTGTTTTTACTGTTCTGGCATTTTGGGCGGGGCTAAATTGTGAGCAACCCTGTAAAGCCTAAAGGTACTCCCTTGGACTTTCGGCCCCTTTACGCACCTAGGCTGCAAAAAAGTGTCACACATGTGGTATCGCCGTACTCAGGAGAAGTAGGGCAATGTGTTTTGGGGTGTATTTTTACATATACCCATGCTGGGTGAGACAAATATCTCTCACACACAGTATGGGTATATGTAAAAATACACCCGAAAACACATTGCCCTACTTCTCCTGAGTACGGCGATACCACATGTGTGACACTTTTTTGCAGCCTCTGTGCGCAAAGGGGCCCAAATTCCAATGAGTACCTTTTAGGAGGGCATTTTTAGGCATTTGGATTCCAGACTTCTTCTCACACTATACTTCCCTGGCATTTTAGGGGCCCTAAAGTGTGAGAAGAAGTCTGGAATCCAAATGCCTAAAAATGCCCTCCTAAAAGGTACTCATTGGCATTTGGGCCCCTTTGTGCACCTAGGCTGCAAAAAAGTGTCACACATGTGGTATCGCCGTACTCAGGAGAAGTAGGGCAATGTGTTTTCGGGTGTATTTTTACATATACCCATACTGTGTGTGAGAAATATCTCTGTAAATGACAACTTTTAAAAAAAATTTATACAAAGTTGTCAATTTACAGAGATATTTCTCTCACCCAGCATGGGTATATGTAAAAATACACCCCAAAACACATTGCCCTACTTCTCCTGAGTACGGCGATACCACATGTGTGACACTTTTTTGCAGCCTAGGTGCGCAAAGGGGCCCAAATTCCAATGAGTACCTTTTAGGAGGGCATTTTTAGGCATTTGGATTCCAGACTTCTTCTCACACTTTAGGGCCCCTAAAATGCCAGGGAAGTATAAATACCCCATTTTGGAAAGAAGACACCCCAAGGTATTCCGTGAGGGGCATGGCGAGTTCCTAGAAAAAAAATAATAATATTCTAGGAACTCGCCATGCCCATCACGGAATACCTTGGGGTGTCTTCTTTCCAAAATGGGGTCACTTATGGGGTATTTATACTGCCCTGGCATTTTAGGGGCCCTAAAGCGTGAGAAGAAGTCTGGAATATAAATGTCTAAAAATGTTTACGCATTTGGATTCCGTGAGGGGTATGGTGAGTTCATGTGAGATTTTATTTTTTGTCACAAGTTAGTGGAATATGAGACTTTGTAAGAAAAAACAAAAAAAAAAACAATTTCCGCTAACTTGTGCCAAAAAAAAATCTTCTATGAACTCACCATGCCCCTCAAAAGTGATCTTTATAGCGCCGCAGCGATTTTACGGTGTTTTTGCAGTGGTCAGAAAAAAATACAATTCTGTCACTGCGGTGGGGCGGACTGAACGCAAGTGTGTGCACAAGATCAGGCCTAATCAGGTGAACACTGCGTTTTTTGTAGAGGCTATAGAACATGTCCTATTCCTGTCCGCAATTGCAGACAAGAAAAGGCATTTTCTATATAGTTCTGGTAATGTGCGGATCCGCAAAATGCGGAAAGCACATTGCCGGTGTCCGTGTTTTGCGGATCCGTGGATCCGCGGATCCACAGTTCCGCAGATCCACGGATCCGCGGATCCACAAAACACATACGGACGTCTGAATGGAGCCTCACAGGGGGGTGATCAATGACAGGGGGGTGATCAGGGGTTAATAAGGGGCTAATAAGTGACAGGGGGGGTGTAGTGTCGTGTGGTGCTTGGTACTACTTATTACAGAGCTGCCTGTGTCCTCTGGTGGTCGATCCAAGCAAAAGGGACCACCAGAGGACCAGGTAGCAGGTATATCAGACGCTGTTAACAAAACAGAGTCTGATATACCTTTCAAGGGTTAAAAAAATATCATCTACAGCCTGCCAGCAAATGATCACCGCTGGCAGGCTGTAGATCAACTAGTTTACCTTCCGATCCTGTGAACGCGTGCTCCTGTGAGCGCACGTTTACAGGAAATCTCGCGAGATGATGTGCCAGCGCGTCAGCGAGGAATAACCCGGCCGCCCGCAGGATGCAATCCTGCGTTAGGCGGTCGGGTAGCGGTTAATACAAATAAATACAAGACACCTAGCCCCATGTCTTAAGCCTGCATTACACCAGCAGATTACCTCACCAATTTCAGTCCAATCAGACCAATAGTTGGTGTGTATAACAAAAGATCTGTGTGTGTAAACGACCATATGACCAATAATTGGTCAGAAAATCTGTCAGATAATCTGTTGGTGTAATACAGGCCTTAACAGGTTGTTTTGATTAGTTATTTCTTTTGTTAATTTAATAATTTTCGAAGGACGTAAAACACATCATAATAAAATCTGGAATAGCTCTCTTACTTTTTGACAATAAATTAGATTGAAGTAATGCAAACATCAGCATATATACTTTTATTTGAGCAGAAATTGGTGTTGTATGGTATAGTGTAGTATCAAGAATGGTTCAGGAGATAGTATTCCTGGTGATATCCCCGGAGCTCTACGGTGGCTGTAGGTAACACCTAAGGAGGTCTAGTCTAGATTAAAGGTTAAAGTGTAACTGCCGTTTCATTTTTTATTCCCTAAAGGTATAGTACACCCTGCTGTATAAGTCCTTTTGTGATTTAAAATTGGATCATTTTCAGTTTTACCTGCTAATAACTCCCACAAATGCATTCTACTTTCCTTTTCAGCAGCTCTCATCTCACAGCGTTGCCATGTGCAGTCTGTCTTCTCAGTATTATAACAAGAGACGGATGAGCTCTGGGAGGAGAAGCTCAGCCCTGACAGCCTGGAGCTGGGCTGAGGCAGAAAGTGGAAGGGGGAGGGCGGCTTTAGATGGTGATATCTTCTCAATGTTAGCAGCTAGAAATATGCAACTGGTCTTGAAAGCTGACAGTGACATCTCTAGTCCAAGCAACAGAGGAGAAATCACTGTTAGAAATAGAGTCAGGAATAATCAGGTAAAATCTGCTTTTACTTTCAGCTTCATTCACAGCATCCCGAATTCTATCATTGATATCTTCCCCTGTAATGAACAGATTTATGTCATTCTGGAATGTCAGCTTTCAGACAATACAAAGCCTATATTTCTAGCTGGTACCAAACCAGAGTTATAAGCAGCTAAAGCAGCCCCCCCCTCCCTGTCAGTCTGGAAGACAATGAGGGACAGCTGGCTATTAAGAGGTTAAAATAAATGCTTACTGATTTAATGTAATTGCATGGATTGTCTCTGGTTAGCTATATGTGAGGATACACACTGCTCTGGGTACTGTGGGAAGTTATCTGTGTTCTAATTGGTCCTGCTAGTTCATGTGAGGAGAGCAAGGGCTTATGGGAAGTGAGGGAAATACAGGATGGCCTCAAGGAAGGGCAAAGATCATCACAGGAAGAGCAGCAGAGGCCTTCTTAGGAAGTTGTTGAAATAGAGGCACAGAGAAATTGCTAAGGGCTGAATACACACATTAGAAAGGTAAAATTAGCTGAAAAATGCAGCTTCATGAATATCTTCCCTTCAGCATCACATATGTTAGGAATTTCATTTTTGGTAGTGAAATGACAGTTACACTTTAAGACCTAGTGTGTGTTAAAGATTAAGACCTGATCTACGGGTTAGGACTAAAGTGTATATCAATAATAGCCATAAAAATATGTGTAAGGAGCTCTAACGGCAGGCAGAAAGGATTTTACAATTTACTGTATAGATATGTGGCCGCATCTCCTGAATGCGCTGCTCCTGTGCTTGTGTGGCCTTTGGGCACCATAGTATTCTGCATTCATTTTGTGCTTTACCTTCCTAAGCCTTCCACGCCCTGTTTCAGGATATCATCCTGCATGATACTGCCATCACCTTGTAGAGCTCACTCAATCTTTTTACTCATGTCTTTCCACTAGAATACATTATGTTGCCAATTTCCCTTAAATCTGCAGCTAGTAAAGCACCCAGGTATGCTCATTTGTCGGCTGATCTCTAAAATTGCCCGCTGGTTGTACAGGTCCTTCTAAAAAAATTAGTTCATTATTTTCTGTAATGTACTGATAAACATTAGACTTTCATATATTTTAGATTCATTACACACAACTGAAGTAGTTCAAGCCTTTTATTGTTTTAATAGTGATGATTTTGGCATACAGCTCATGAAAACCCCAAATTCCTATCTAAAAAAATTAGCATATCATGAAAAGGTTCTCTAAATGAGCTATTAACCTAATCATCTGAATTAACTAATTAACTCTAAACACCTGCAAAAGATTCCTGAGGCTTTTAAAATCTCCCAGCCTGGTTCATTACTCAAAACCGCAATCATGGGTAAGACTGCCGACCTGACTGCTGTCCAGAAGGCCATCATTGACACCCTCAAGCAAGAGGGTAAGACACAGAAAGAAATTTCTGAATTAATTTTGCATGTCATTCGAAAATCAAGGTGCCAGAGTCTGGAGGAAGACTGGGGAGAGGGAAATGCCAAAATGCCTGAAGTCCAGTGTCAAGTACCCACAGTCAGTGATGGTCTGAGGTACCATGTCAGCTGCTGGTGTTGGTCCACTGTGTTTTATCAAGGGCAGGGTCAATGCAGCTAGCTATCAGGAGATTTTGGAGCACTTCATGCTTCCATCTGCTGAAAAGCTTTATGGAGATGAAGATGTCATTTTTCAGCACGACCTGGCACCTGCTCACAGTGCCAAAACCACTGGTAAATGCTTTACTGACCATGGTATTACTGTGCTCAATTGGCCTGCCAACTCTCCTGACCTGAACCCCATAGAGAATCTGTGGGATATTGGGAAGAGAAAGTTGAGAGACGCAAGACCCAATACTCTGGATGAGCTTAAGGCCGCTATCGAAGCATCCTGGGCCTCCATAACACCTCAGCAGTGCCACAGGCTGATTGCCTCCATGCCACGCCGCATTGAAGCAGTCATTTCTGCAAAAGGATTCCCGACCAAGTATTGAGTGCATAACTGAACAGAATTATTTGAAGGTTGACTTTTTTTGTATTAAAAACACTTTTCTTTTATTGGTCGGATGAAATATGCTAATTTTTTGACATAGGAATTTGGGGTTTTCATGAGCTGTATGCCAAAATCATCAATATTAAAACAATAAAAGGCTTGAACTACTTCAGTTGTGTGTAATGAATCTAAAATATATGAAAGTCTAATATTTATCAGTACATTAAAGAAAATAATGAACTTTATCACAATATGCAATTTTTTTTAGAAGGACCTGTATATACAGGGAATATGCTACCAACATAATGTAAAGATTAGCTTTTGGACCTTGCTACAGGAGCCTCTGTTGCAGATTCTGGCAAAGAAATAAAGAAATACAGCTGTATGCAGTGTTATTTTCTATAGCAAAATGCTGGTATTTACACTGGGCAATGACAAAATGGGATCCACTGGGCGACAGCAGTGTCCAGCATATGCCGAATCCGGGGATTCCAGTATTCTGTTACTAATCAATGTAGACCACTTTGTTGAGCTTTGTGTAACACTGACATAGGTATATTCTCCTTTTATAAGAGCTCTTTCACACAACGAGAATGCCGTCTGGGTAATCCGCTGCGTGAAAGAGTGTCAAGCCCCGCTCCAGACAGCAGAGACTCGGAGCATTAACATGATTGATAATGCTCTGTGCCTCTCTGTGATCTTTTTACTACAAAATCACAGTGATATAACGATGTCACAGTGATTTTGTAGTAAAAAGATCACAGAAAGGCACAGAGCATTATCAATCATGTTAATGCTCCGTGTCTCTGCTGTCCGGAGCGGGGCTTGACACTCTTTCACGCAGCGGATTACCCACGCGGCATCCACTCGTGTGAAAGAGCCCTAACTGAAGTACATGCTAAGCAAGACGAGGAAATGGAAACTTCAAGTATTCTGAAGAAATCTGTAGCGCAACAAATATAGTACACGTTAAGCAAGACGAGGAAATGGAAACCTCAATTATTCTGAAGAAATCCGTAGTGCAAAAAATATATTACCAATGAATGCATAATAAAAAAACCTTTTTGGGTCTACTTAAATAGTTAAAGTTCACACCAAACTAGACAAGGACTTATGCAGCATGTCACTGAGAATGTATTACCAAATGATATGTGCTCTGCAATCTATATTTATGCTATTGACTGAAAACCTGTTCTGAGTGTTTTTTTAAAATAAGTTGTTTAAAGCCATTTTTAACCACCATATTTCAGTGGTATGATAGGGTATTTTCTAGTGGTGTACCGGTGGCCCCACACATTGGCTTTTTGTCGCTAATTCCAAGTCCCCTATCCAAAGCAAAGTATGTTGTTCTTAGACACACAGAAGTATATACAGTTGCAAGAAAAAGTATGTGAACCCTTTGGAATTATATGGATTTCTGCACAAATTGGTCATAAAATGTGATCTGATCTTCATCTAAGTCACAACAATGGACAATCACAGTCTGCTTAAACTAATAACACACAAAGAATTAAATGTTACCATGTTTTTATTGAACACAACATGTAAAAATTCACAGTGTAGGTGGAAAAAGTATGTGAACCCCTAGACTAATGACATCTCCAAGAGCTAATTGGAGTGAGGTGTCAGCTAACTGGAGTCCAATCAATGAGATGAGATTGGAGGTGTTGGTTACAGCTGCCCTGCCGTATAAAAAAAAACACACACACACCAGTTCTGGGTTTGCTTTTCACAAAAAGCATTGCCTGATGTGAATGATACCTTGCACAAAAGAGCTCTCAGAAGACCTACCACTAACAATTGTTGACTTGCATAAAGCTGGAAAGGGTTATAAAAGTATCTCCAAAAGCCTTGCTGTTCATTAATCCACGGTAAGACAAATTGTCTATGAATGGAGACAGTTCAGCACTGCTGCTACTCTCCCTAGGAGTGGCCATCCTTTAACGATGACTGCAAGAGCACAGCGCAGACTGCTCAATGAGGTGAAGAATCCTAGAGTGTCAGCTAAAGACTTCCAAAAGTCTCTGGCATATGCTAACATCGCTGTTAGCGAATCTACGATACGTAAAACACTAAACAAGAATGGATTTCATGGGTGGATACCACAGAGGAAGCCATTGCTGTCCAAAAAAAACATTGCTGCAGGTTTACAGTTTGCACAAGAGCACCTGGATGTTCCACAGCAGTACTAGCTAAATATTCTGTGGACAGATGAAACCTAAAGTTGAGTTGTTTAAAAGAAACACACAACACTATGTGTGGAAAAAAAGAGGCACAGCAGACCAACATCAAAACCTCATCCCAACTGTGAAGTATGGTGGTGGGGGCATCGTGGTTTGGGGCTGCTTTGCTGCATCAGGGCCTGGACGGATTGCTATCATCGAAGGAAAAACGAATTCCCAAATTTATCAATACATTTTGCAGGAGAACTTAAGGCCATCTATCCACCAGCTGAAGCTCAACAGAAGATGGGTGTTGCAACAGGACAACGACCCAAAGCATAGAAGTAAATCAACAACAGAATGGCTTAAACAAAAGAAAATACGCCTTCTGGTGTGGCCCAGTCAGAGTCCTGACCTCAACCCGATTGAGATGATGTGGCATGACCTCAAGAAGGCTTGCCAGACATGCCAAGAATATTCAACACCAAAAAAGAAAAAAGACCAAGCACGACTACCAATATATGTAAAAAACGGGAAAATCCGATAAAATACAATAAAAGACAATACATAGGTGGACGAGAGACACACAGGGTGGGAAAGGATCACAAGATGGACGACATGTAAAAACAATACATGGAGAGGTCAAGGGGATACTAAATAATTAATGAATACCCAAATGGAGTACATATTACAATGACCTCACCAAAAATGTGAACAAGATATTGGAGCCAAATACAGTACATAAGTTAAAGTGCCAAGTGCAAAAAATACAATGTACATGGACAATAAAATGAACAATATAGTAAAATAGAAAATTGCATAAATGCCCAAATAGTGATACAAACGAGCCCCAACGCGCATTTTGCGTAAGCTTCCTCAGGGGGTGTATGTCAAGAATATTGCTGAATTGAAATAGTTCTATAAAGAGGAATGGTCAAGAATTACTCCTGAACGCTGTGCACATCTGATCTGCAACTACAGGAAACGTTTGGTTGAAGTTATTGCTGCCAAAAGAGGTTCAACCAGTTATTAAATCCATTGGTTCACATACTTTTTCCACCTGCACTGTGAATGTTTACATGGTGTGTTCAATAAAAACATGGTAACATTTAATTCTTTGTGTGTTATTAGTTTAAGCAGACTGTGATTGTCTATTGTTGTGACTTAGATGAAGATCAGATCACATTTTATGACCAATTTGTGCAGAAATCCATATCATTCCAAAGGGTTCACATATTTTTTCTTGCAACTGTATACGCAAAACAGAATTCTTTGAAACCTTATACAGTATACATAGAATTGAGGAACTACTGATGGTTGACCATGAAACCACAGATGCATTCTGAAAACTATGGTACAACTGGAATATTTTTAGGAATACTTGATTGCCTCTTGGAGTTGAAAAGTCACTTATCCTGATAAGTAGGAAGAGGGGTTAGGGCAAATGTTGCATTTTTCTTCCTGCTAACCCCCTTTTTCTATCTTTATCCCATATGGTTTCTCTCTCGTTCTCCTATTTGGAGTTGAAAAGTCACTTATCCTTATAAGTAGGAAAAGGGGTTAGGGAAAATGGTGCATTTTTCTTCCTGCTGACCCCTTTTTTCTATCTTTATCCCATATGGTTTATCTCTCATTCTCTTTTTTTTTTTACTTTTTTTATTTATTTTATTTAGGGATATCTTATTGTCCCTGGAGCTGAAACGTAACTCATCCTGATGAGGAGGAATAGGGGTTAGGGGAAGGATTACATCTTCTTCCCTGTTGATCATCTTTTTCTCTTTTTGTCCCATATTGTTTCTCCCTCCCATGTACGTTCTATGTTTTTTTTAGGAATACTTGATTGTCCTCTTTCTGATGATACTTTTCCTGATGAGGCGGAATAGACGTTAGGGTAAGGATTGCACTTCCCTCCCTGCTGACCCTCCTTTTTCTCTCTTTGTCCCATAGTGTTTCTCCCTCCCTCATTCCCCTGTTGTCATGCATGTTGTTTTGCTTTTATGAAATTGCATAGAAAAATATTATAGTTTTCAGATTCAAAACATCTTTCTTTTGGAAAACGTATTACAGCAAGGCCTTGTTAAATTGTATGTACATGCTGACTTACAGCATGTTTCAAATCAACAACGTATAAATCCACTGGGGATAATGGCTGGAGACTTGTTACTTTGTACCCCTAGTGGACAACTATGCATGCAGAACCATTAGTGTATGATAGCACAGTAACAGTGGCTTACCTCCAATAGAGGCAGACCACTGTAGCTGCTATAGGGCCCATGGGGAAAAGGGGAGTGCTGGACCCTGCCCCCTAATTATACTCATTACGTCCAGTATAGTAGACCTAACATCAGTGGAGAAAACTAAAGGACCTGTGATGATGTCATCACAGGTTCTGTACATGTAGTAAAGGAACTGCAGAAAGAATGGTGTAGTTCCTAGGTTAGATAGGAGTATCTGCCAGGGCCTGTGATGAAATCATCTTAAAGGGAACCTGTCATGTGGATATTTGATTATAATCTAACTAATTATATACAATCATTAACTACTAAAAAGTGCCTTAGATGTATTCACTTACTGGTGTGACAGATGGTTACCTCATAATATACGCACAAAGATGCTGCATGCCAATAAGCTGATTCGAGTCCGGCATGATGTCATTGAGTCCAGCGTATATTTAATTCAGAGCTATAGCCACTCCCCTGCCCACCTGCTGCTGATTCCTATGGAAACAAACTGTCATTCAGCAACAGGTGGGCGGGGAGAGTCAGGAGCTCATGAATATTCAGGACTCATCATTATCAGCTGGAGCTTTTCAATACAAGATGTTGGCAGATTGACTGGGTCAATTAAAGAAAGCAACCCAGCATTTTGCTAAGCGAATCAGACACTTATTTATGTTGCCCTTAGTTAGGACACCATAAAACTGGTGACAGGTTCCCTTTAAGAATCAGAGGTCATGTACATCTAGTAAGGGAACTGCAGAGAGCATGGTGTAGTTCCCTGTTTAGATAGAAGCATCTGCCAGGACCTGTGATGACATCATCGACCTTATCACAGGTCCTCTATATCTAGTAAAAGAACTGCACAGCAGATCATCATCACAGGTCCTTCAACCCCTATCAGCATAGTAGATGAGCTCTCCACTGAGACCAGGGCCATCTTTAATATTGATTGAACCCTGGGCAAGAATTTACTTGGGCCCCCTGGATGCCGCCTTCATATATCACAGATCACCTCAGCAATAAAATGCATAGAAAAGTGAGTGTGTGAGTATCGCAAGCTCTACAGCAATATGAGTTACAGGAATGTGCAGTTTGTGAGTGTATTACAGATCACCTCATCAATGCAACGCACAGGAATGTGCAGTGTGTGAGTATATCATAACCAACCCACTCCTTTCCCACATTGTGCAACACTGGACTAGAAAGCACCTCTAGTGGCCGTCTAAGTGGCCACTAGAGTTGTTCCTTGGCAGTAATGTAAATACTGCCTTTTTTTTTAAAAAAAAGGCAGTGTTTACATTAAAAAGCTTGCAGAGACATGCTAAAGACACCAGAACTACTACGTTTACCTGTTGTGGTTCTGGTGACTATAGTGTCCCTTAATATAGAGAAGAAAAGAATCAGCACAAAAGTATCAAATAAAATGGCTGTATCAAAAGACAGGGGATGTCAGTAGGAGGAGCAAGCAAGTACCGTATTTTTTGCCCCATAAGACACACCTAGGTTTTAGAGGGGGACAATAATAAAGAAATATTTTTCATGACACCTTAGGTCAGTCCCCCAATCAGACTCCCAATTTTAATAAGACCCCAATAAAACCTCAGCTCAGACCCCAATGTGAATGACCCCCAATCAGACCTCAGATAAGAGCCCCATGCCTCGTATCAGCCCCCATATGCCTCATATCAGCCCCCATAGGCTTCTCTTCAGCCCCCATATGCCTCTCTTCAGCCCCATATGCCTCTCTCCAGTGCCTCCATCAGCCTCATAAGTAAAATAAAAAAAAACACTTATCTTTCCTGCTCCGGACACCGCCGCTCCTCACCGCCTGAGCTCGGTCTTCCTCCTCTTCAGTCTGCTGTGCTGTGAACTGGTGCGCACAGCATAAGGTCACAGCGCGACCTCACATGTACGCAGTTTTCACAGAGGATAGCCGAGGACCAGGAAGAGGTGAGTATAGAGCTTCCACCGCTTCCCGATCCTCCGGATCATAGATGTCATAGAATTTGTGGACAGTGGCCAGCACACCACCCCCTTGACAGTGACCTTCACAGGGGCCCGCCCCCTTAACATTGGCCTTTACAGCAATCTGCCCCTTAACACTGACCTCCATAGCGGACCATCCCCTTAACTGTGACCTCCACAGCAGCCTGCCCCTAGGGTGGCCAGAGGTCCAGTTTTAGGCTGGACAGTCCGCATTTCAGACTCCCTGTCCTCCGTCTGGCACTGGGTGTGGACAGACACAAGGATGTCCTTTTGGGCAGCTCACTCTCAGACAGCAGCACTGTGCTGTCTGAGTGTGAGCTGTAGGGAGAAAGTCACCTTCCCACCTCTGCAGCTGACAGAAGTTGATTTTTAACTTCATTTTTTCAATCCCTGTCGGCTGAGGAGTGTGAGGGTGCGTGGCCTAACCGAATAGGAGGGCTTGGCTTAGCAGGACCTAGAAGTTGATTTTTACTTAATTTTTTCAATCCCTGTTGGCTGAGGAGTGGGAGGTGGCGTGACCTAACCGGATTGGGGGTGTGTCCTATTGAACATCTCACTCTAAGACAGCAGCACTGTGCTGTCTGAGTGTGAGCTGCAGGGAGAAAGTCACCCTCCCTCCCACCCCAGCAGCTGACAGAAGTCGATTTTTACCTTCATTTTTTCAATCCCCGTTGGCTAATGAGTGGGAGGAGCATAGCATGGCCTAACCGGATCAGGGGTGTGGCTTAGCTGGACCTGGGGGCGGGGGTTTTAAGTTCGTCTTTTGAGGGTGGACACGTTGTGGCAGGGGGCGTGTCTGGGCTCCTTCCTGCAAGAGTGACGCCCCTCTGGGCACCTTACTGGCTCATTTGCATACCAAATAAACTGGATTTTCAGAGGATAAAAACATCTATTAAGGTACTAAGTGCTATTAGGCTATGTCTTTACTTCAATAGCGATTATCCTGGTGACATATTTCCTTTAAAGCTCACTTATAGCAGTGAAGAAAAATGTCTGGGTTGTTATGGAAACCTGGTGTAAAGCTGTGTGTATGTGGAGACTGGCCTGTGAGCTTCAACTGGCTGATAAGGGTCATGTGACCAGGCTTAAATTGGCTAATGCATTTTTTGGGAATATCTCAGGAACGGTACGTCCTAGAGAGCTGAGGCCTGGTCTAAAACCTTTCCGAACACCTGATGTACCTGTGAGCCAAATTTTGTGATTGTAAATGCGATGGTACGGATCCCATTAGCGGACATACATACACACACACACACACACATACACTCAGCTTTATATATTAGATATTGAGATAAATGTGAGGCCATCTGTCTAGCTGGGTTTCAATAAGACAATGATTCCAAGGATAGCAGCAAATCAACATACGAATGGCTAAATGGATGGCCATTTCAAGATCTAAACAGATCTCAACCCCACTGAGATGATGTGGCAGGACCATTTAAAACTGGCCATACATTTTAGATAATGATCAGTTGCAACAGTCATCCATGGGATCATTGGTACTCTGTTGAAGGGACCGGAACTGTAGAGGTAACTGTTAAAGGGGACGGCACTGTGGGGGGTCACTGTTAAATGGGGCGGGTGCTTTTTGAGGTCACTGTTAAAGGGGCGGGCACTGTGAAGGTCACAGTTAAAGAGGCATACACTGTGGATGTTACTGTTAAAGGGGCAGGGCGTTGTGGAGGTCACTGTTAAAGGGCAGGCACTGTGGAGGTCACTGTTAAAGTGGCGGGCACTGTAGAGGTCACTGTTAACGGGGGGGGGGAACCCTGAAAAGGTCACTGTCAAGGGATTGGGGTGATGTGAAACTCACTGTTAAAGGGACATGCTGCTATGAATGTCAAAGTTAAGGGGGTTGGCTGCTGTGGAGATCCAATTTTAAGGGATGTGGCACTGTTAGGGGGTGGGGGGCTGTGAAGGTCACTGTTATGTGGGCGGGGTGCTGTAGATGTCACTGTTATGGTTGAAAGTGTTGATATCTTTTTTTTTTTTTTTTTAGTTTTAAAAAGTTTATTTTCATTTTCAAATAAAAACATAGTAACAAGACAACAGCAATTGTGTAACATGGTACAGGATACAAATGGCAAAAAGAGTCATCGAGTATATGTAGGATGGTGACACAAATCGACAGGCTTCAATTAATTGTTTGATAAGCAAGGTGAGAGGCAAGGAGATGACTAGCACAAGAGAAGTAATCTTCACTTATTCTAGGCTGACAAAAAGAAGACCACGCACACCTAATTCAGTTGACACCTTAGCATGAGTAAGCATAGGTGGAGCTAGGGGTAGGCCAGAGCAGTTCTCTGCCAGAGACTATGATTAAATATGAGGCTAATATTAAAACCTCATATATCCGGAAGACTGCTCAAACATTTAATTTTATTATATTCAAATACTGCAGGTCAAAAATTTAATAAAAATCATACATCTAAAATCAACATACAAGATACGTAAATTGTAGTAGAAATACACAATAAAACCATTAAAACGTCACTAAAATGATGATTATTATGTTAAAGGCTGAACCTATGTGCCTAGTAGCAAATGTAGTCAGGTCATCGAATAAAGGTGTCGGGCTGGGTGTTGATCAGACCATCACCATATATTCGATAGCCAAAAAAATTCAATAACCGCAATTCACAATATACTCTGGTTAACAGATATAATAGTCATTCAAACCAGAATCTCGATTGGATGGTCACCAAATATTCGGCATTTGTAGTCGCCATTAAACATGTTGGAATGCATTTATATAATTTTCACAGATAGCAGGACGTGGTTTCAGTTCGATTATTTGCTGTGAGTTACAAGTGTTGTATCGATCCAACACTATATATTTAGTCAGCTCACAAAGTCAATATTTCATTATAGAAAGACTGTATCAGTTTCACAGATTAACTTGAATAATTTGGGATTCCAGCTCTCTGGTGGCGTCCCACCTCTTTATGAGCTGTACTACTCCCTTACCTCCAAAGCGCAAAAAAAGGCTTTCCTCTGGTCTCTGCTGTTTCAGCTTCCCTTTTTCTCAAATCCTGGGTTGCTCCAATTAAGGTGGAGTGGAACAGTGTGGCTCCAGGGAATTCTTTAGCAGGCACGGGGCAATCTGTTCTCAGCCAGCAGATAAGAGAGGTGCAGATCCTGATGGTCTGTGGCGCATGCAGAAATGGTGGTATTAGAGGGTCCAAATTTCTCCCAGACGCGTTTCGAAGTCTTATGGATTCTGACTTCTTCCTCAGTGGTAATCTGGAACTCACCTTACCACTTTTTTATATCCCATTTCCTGATTGAAATCCAGTGAAAACAAAATCCTGTCTTGGACCATAATAGCAGTTAGGTAGAAAGTCTGGCCCGGATTTTGATGTACAAAGTCACTATGATGTTATTAGTGTTGTTAATCAAAAATATTGCATCTATCCATAGTTTTTGACATGCAAATCTTGCTTTTGAACAAGAAAACAAAAAAACAAAAAAAAACGCATGGTGTAGTAACGGTGCGTTTTTCATGCGTTTTTTTCCCCCAATGCGTTTTTTTGTCCAATGCTGCTGAAAAGACATTCCAAACAACAAACTGGATAAAGGATTTGAAGTTATCTTAATTCTTTCTCAAGATATACCCTAATTTCCTCTTTTTTAGTTACTAAAATAATCCTCATCATGTGAATAATCACATAACAGATTTTTAAAATATACATGAATAAATAAAAGCATGTTAAAACTTTAATGATTAAAACTTAGTTAAAACTTTCGTAATTAAAACTTTCGGACTTATATGTGATGCGAAGGCTTGTTTTGATGAATATGAGAATATGGTTGATTACGAGGTGGGTGCTAATATTCATCAAAACAAGCCTTCGCATAACATATAAGTCCGAAAGTTTTAATTACGAAAGTTTTAATCATTAAAGTTTTAACATGCTTTTATTTATTCATGTATATTTTAAAAATCAGTTATGTGATTATTCACATGATGAGGATTATTTTAGTAACTAAAAAAGAGGAAATGAGGGTATATCTTGAGAAAGAATTAAGAACTTCAAATCCTTTATCCAGTTTGTATAGGAATGTCTTTTCAGCAGCATTGAACAAAAAAACGCATTGGGGGAAAAAACGCATGAAAAACGCACCGTTACTACACCATGCGTTTTTTGTTTTTTTTGTTCAAAAGCAAGATTTTGACACAATACATCGATCTGCATGTCAAAAACCATGGATAGATGCAATATTTTTGATTAACATCATAGTGACTTTGTACATCAAAATCCGGGCCAGACTTTCTACCTAACCGCTATTATGGTCCAAGACAGGATTTTGTTTTCACTGGATTTCAATCAGGAAATGGGATATAAAAAAGTGGTAAGGTGGGTTCCAGATTACCACTGAGGAAGAAGTCAGAATCCATAAGACTTCGAAACGCGTCTGGGAGAAATTTGGACCCTCTAATACCACCATTTCTGCGTATGCCACAGACAATCAGGATCTGCACCTCTCTTATCTGCTGGCTGAGAACAGATTGCCCCGTGCCTGCTAAAGAATTCCCTGGAGCCACACTGTTCCACTCCACCTTAATTGGAGCAACCCAGGATTTGAGAAAAAGGGAAGCTGAAACAGCAGAGACCAGAGGAAAGCCTTTTTTTGCGCTTTGGAGGTAAGGGAGTAGTACAGCTCATAAAGAGGTGGGACGCCACCAGAGAGCTGGAATCCCAAATTATTCAAGTTAATCTGTGAAACTGATACAGTCTTTCTATAATGAAATATTGACTTTGTGAGCTGACTAAATATATAGTGTTGGATCGATACAACACTTGTAACTCACAGCCAATAATCGAACTGAAACCACGTCCTGCTATCTGTGAAAATTATATAAATGCATTCCAACATGTTTAATGGCGACTACAAATGCCGAATATTTGGTGACCATCCAATCGAGATTCTGGTTTGAATGACTATTATATCTGTTAACCAGAGTATATTGTGAATTGCGGTTATTGAATTTTTTTGGCTATCGAATATATGGTGATGGTCTGATCAACACCCAGCCCGACACCTTTATTCGATGACCTGACTACATTTGCTACTAGGCACATAGGTTCAGCCTTTAACATAATAATCATCATTTTAGTGACGTTTTAATGGTTTTATTGTGTATTTCTACTACAATTTACGTATCTTGTATGTTGATTTTAGATGTATGATTTTTAGTAATTTTTGACCTGCAGTATTTGAATATAATAAAATTAAATGTTTGAGCAGTCTTCCGGATATATGAGTGCCATATCTTTCTTGACTATCTTTTTGTATTAACCTTTTGGTGTGTGGAGTTCACACTGAGATATTGAGCACCATTCCATCCTCATTGATTAGTAGAGCCACCCCATTCTGCCAATACATAATATTAAAACCTCACCTAGTGTTGCAGTGGGAGTCCAAAGGTAGGAACCTGAATAAAGGCTAATCTGGTAATATAAATGTCTGGGAGACCTGTAATTTGACCACAGGGCCCAACGCTTAAGAAAAGCCGGGTGGGTGCGAGATTCTCAAGAGGAAAGCTCCTCAAATTGGTAGAATTGGTCTACTTTGAGTTTCCACTGCTCCACAGAGGGAAGGGAGGTCTGGAGCCAATACTTGGGGATCAGGAGGCGAGCTGCGATCAAAAGTTGTTTGAAGAGATGAGGAGGAGACGGGGTGCCTCCCTCTTCAAAGTATGAAAAAAGGGCTCCATAAGGGGACAACTTAACTGAGGTCGAGCATATTCGACTACAGTACTGTAGGATGTCTGACCACCATTTACTTATAATTGGGCAGCTCCACCAGATATGAAGGAATGTTCCTCTCTCCCTCAAGCATCTCCAGTATCTGTCAGAAGGGGAACTGGTAAAGAATGAGGATCTAACTGGGATAATGTACCACTGGGTTAGGATTTTATACCCGTTTTCCTGAATGCGTATACAACGTGATTATTTTTGGGGCAGATTAAAAAATATGGGCAGTATTGAGAAGGGCAAGTCGATCCCAGTATCTTTTTCCCAGGTACGTATAAATGCAGGTTTGACGATGAGGGGAGGAGAGCGCAATTTAGTGTTGATATTTTTTAACGACACACACAACATTAAATGAAATAGATGAAATATACCCGTGCAAAGCCGGATCCTTCTGCTAGTTACTTATAAAAACAAACTCCCTGGTACCTGAGCACAATGGCAAGTGATCGGCTGAATTCAGCAGATCATGCCATCAATATGCAGCTTTGACCGGAGAACGGACAAAATTTTCCAGCACAGCAGATTGGATTTTGGGCAGGCAAGAATCTGTCGTTGGTGATCACAAACTCTCATTCACGCTAGTTTCTCAAACGACAGTTGGCCGGAATGGCTGAAATCTGCCATTCTGCCCAACTTTAATCTTATGTTTATGACCACCAGAGAGCTGTGCATAAACCTGCAACCTTTCAGGATGTAGATTCATTTTTCCGAGATCACCCAAAAATGTGGTCAAGGGGGAGAAATGCTATAGAATAATAAAAGACCCACTACCCACCTGATACTCCCCCACTGTTCCAACAGCATTGTTCCGGTGATCCCCATCGATTTGTGTTCACTGTGCTGCAGCAAAAATGTGCCAGCTTATCCACCTCTGAGTTTAGTGATTCGCTGCAGCAGTCACATGAGTAGACGGGCACGTCATTGCTGCAGACAGTTAAGACTGGCATGGACCACTGGAGCTGTGGTGCTGGAATAGGTCAGCAATGAATATTTTGTTATTTTTGCTGACCTTAGAAAACCTCTTTAAGGGCAAAGCATTTTTTTCATTGTCACATTCCAGGATATTTTTTTTTATCTACATATACCCTGGCTACTTTTTCTTTAGTCTAAGGCTACTTTCACACCTGCGTTAGCTTCGGATCCGTCTTGTATCTGCACAGACGGATCCGTACCGATAATGCAAACTGTTTGTATCTGTTCAGAACAGATCCGTTTTGACTTACACTGAAAGTCAATGGGAGGCGGATCCGTTTTCAATTGCACCATATTGTGACAGTGAAAACGGATCCGTCCCCATTGACTTACATTGTAAGTCAGGACGGATCCATTTGGCTCTGCATCGTCAGGCGGACACCAAAATGCTGCAAGCAGCATTTTGGTGTCTGCCTCCAGAGTGAATTTAGGCTGAACGGAGGCAAACTGATGCATTCTGAACGGATCCTTATCCATTCAGAATGCATTGGGGCTAAACTGATCTGTTTTGGGCTGCTTGTGAGAGCCCTGAAATGGATCTCACAAGCGGACGCAGAAATGCCAGTGTGAAAGTAGCCCAAGTTATATTTTTCAGTGTTATTATTTTTGGGTACTTAGCATTTATTGATTAACTTTAATTTATCCTTTTTGTGTTGAGGTGGTAAGGGTGGGGAGGAGGGAGAAATCAGCCATAACACCATTGTTTATATTTTTTTTATATGCTGTTCATTGTTTTTTAATATTCTTTCATCTACAGGTTTTTACTTTTATATCAACACTAGATGTAATTTTTTTTATACTTTGCTACTGTACTTTTGCAAAATAAAAACATTTTCAGAACTTTTTTTTTTCCGTCAACTTAACTTCATTAAAGTTTGTTTTTTGCTTTCTTTATGGCCTTCCACTGTGTGGTATAAATAACACTGTTGCTTCAAACTATACATGTCTGTACAAATACAGTAATAACAAATATATATACACTACTGTGCAAAAGTTTAGGTAGGTTTGAAAATAATACTATAGAGCAATGAGTGTATTGCATGCTGGAAATGGATAACTTGTTTTTTCTACATCTGCCTGAAACTTTTGCACAGCACTGCATTTTTATTTAGTTACATATATTTTTATAAACTTTCATTATTTTTATTAATTTTTTAAAAATTTTAGTTCCACTGTGGGAGTGTGTGATCCGATCACATATAAAACACTGCAAATATCGGTAAAATGGCCAGGATTGGATTGATTGATTGATTGCTATTGCAGAGGTTGTCAGCATACATATTGAATTTTTTTGTGATTTTTGTTGTCGCCAGGTAATGTTTGTTGATAAATCACCACATAATTGTTATTGAGGCCCTGATAAATAAAACATAGAATTGAAGGAGAGTGTACTGTATTTTTCTCCTGATTTGTGTACTTACAAAAAAATTATATTGTGCTTGTTATAAATGTTACCTAGAGCAGTGGTTTGCAAACAGTTTTAGCATGAGCTCCACAATGTACTATAACACATGATATTACTGTATATCTAATATGACCAGAATTCATTTGATGTAATCTTTCATTCTTATCAGTTGTAAGTTGTAAACATATTGTCAGTGCTATTGTGCTGGTGTAAAGTCCAGTTCTTCAGTGCTGACAATTTTGCCAAGACCGGCCTTTTAGACACTGATCTTAATACCCCTTGTGCTGGTGGTGGATGCGCCGATGTTATGTAGAGGCGCCGTCCTCTACGTAACTTAGGCGCATCCGCTGCCTGTCTAAATCTACATCATACCCTTGCTGGCGTCGATTTAGATAATTTTCTATGCCTGAAACAGGCGTAAAAAATAATAAATGAGACAGGCTTGCCGGTCCGCCCCCTTCCCTACCCACATCACCCCCCTTTTTGAGACCTGGCTTGAGCAGGGAAAAGTCGCAGATTTGGCAGCAAACCCCCTTTTGACTGAATCTGCACCAGATTGTCGTATAGCTGATAATAAATGGCCCCCATAGTTTTTAGCTTGTTTTTAACTAGTTCTGACCCTGGTACAGTTGTAACTAAATTATAATATTCATGACACCAATTAAACATATATCATGAATACTAAAATGGTGGCCTGAATGCAGACTGCAGTTACCAGCTGCTTTCCAGACCAGGTGAAAGTAGTGGTCTTTTCCAGGCTGCATGGCCATGGGGATAAAAAACTTGCAAACTCATTACTCTTAGTCCGGAAGACAGCTAGTTGGCATACTGGGCAGAGAAGGAGGATCGTCCCTTTTGTACATTGGGCTGCAGCATGGGAGTGACATTCCTCCTCTGCTATGTGAGTGACCACTGATTAAGGGGAACGTGTCAGGAGTCTCATGCTGCACGCACCACAAGCAATAGGGAACCCCAATAGGATGTCTGCAGCAATAGCAATTGCCAGTACATATGGTCATAACTCAGGACTCCCATGGTGAGCCACAAAGCAGGGGGCCGTGAGCCACATGTGACTCCTGAGCCACTGGTTGGGACCACTAATTTACATAATATTTACTGTTATATTATACAGTTGTTTCATTCATTGGGTGGTTCTGGTGGTTCTTCTTCACTATGGCTGCTGGGAAACACAGCCCTAGGCTCCAGGATTGGTGGGGAATTACATAGTGTATGGGCCATGGTAGCATGACAATGCATATATGTAGGGACACCAATTTGCTCACACTTAGCACAGAAAAATAGTATTTAAGAGGAGCAGCCCTTATAATCAAAGGCATTTAGTGTTTGATGTGACTAGGAGCGTATTAAGTATATTTATGTTTTAGGAATGTGACTTTGGTTGATTCACATCACATAAGAAGGTTTTGCCTGGACTTTGACTCAAAGGGAGCCACTTCCAAAAGGTGGCACTAATGAGGTGGTTCTCTTTTCCTGGGAGATACCTCTTTACTTATTAATTTCCCATGGAGCATTGCCACTAATTGGGTCATTTATCAAACTGGTGTAAAGTACAACTGGCTTAGTTGCCCATAGAAACCAATCAGATTCCACCTTTTATTTTCCAAAGGAGCTGTCAAAAATGAAAGGTGGAATCTGATACCATGGAGCATTGCAAATAAGTCTCCATATACAGCTGGTCTGTTTAAGGAGAGCCAGTACCCTGCCTAAGATGCATCCAAGTCATCGCACTGTGGAGCAAGGTACCCTGAAACAGCTCCAAGTCATCTCACTGTGTCAGAATCCTACCCAATAACGATTAGGAGCAAGCACCCTGAAACAGCTGTCTACGGATTGATATTTGGCTTGACTATTTTCCTTGTCATGTCCCAGAGTTTGTTAAAAAGTTGGACTTTGCCTCTTAGTGTAGTACCCTTGAGTGGGGCACTACCATTGTGTCACCTGGCTATGGGTTTTTCCGTCTAGCAATGTATTCCATCCGTATATTTATTGCAAGGTCTTCTCATTTAGTGCCTTAATATTGTTATGCAACAGTTTTTACATGTTATGTGCCTGGATTTCCAGCAGGTTGCATATGTTCTGGCAGATTCCATTAGAAAGAATAGAATTAACCATTTATTTTTGTCCCTCTCTGGGCAGAAGTGAATTTTCACATTTCCCACCAAAGGAGTGTTTTTTCAGGAAGTTAGAGAAGTTGAATGAGAGAGTCCAAAGAGACCAGACAAGGTGCAGAGAGGGAAGCATTTTCCCCTCCCATTGCCGCAGCTTCCGGAAAGCAGCTAGAAGATCAGACCACTCCTGATATTAATAGAACTTTGTATCTTAGAGGGAGACAACGGATCCAAGACATCCCACTCCTCACTCTGTTTGAGACAGTAACCACAACTTGAAGCTAAAGCATTACAGAATAAACAGTCAAGGCCAACTGCCAGAACCGTGCTTATTGCTGGAACCAAGAAGAAGGAGAAATATCAAGTACCATTATGTTACTGCAAGTCCATTCCAAATAAAGAAAAGTTAAACTTCACAAAGTCAGGATTTCATTTTGTTTCTCCCTCCAACTCAATCTGCAATGTAGACTGACCCCCAGAAAGCGACAGCCTGAAGGTAGGAACACAGTGACACAAAAATTAGGCCACAGAATACCACTCACATCCTACACACTGAGACTACTCCCCTGGGGGGCAGCGTTCTGCATTAGGGGCCCACTTCCCAAAGGTGGCACTAGCGAGATGGTTCTTTTTCCCAGGGAGATACCTATTTGGATATTATTTTCCTATTTTCACACACAGCTGTTCTCTTTAATGAGAGCCAGTACCCTACCTAAGCCGTATATAAAACATACAAGTACTAGATATAGCTTCTCTTCAGTGTTGTTTCTTGGAAATTAGTTACATACTTCCTTTTTGAGAAACATACTCATCCATGATATATAAACAGTGGTGTAATCATATGTCAGTATTTTACAATAACTCTTCTCCTTTTTATTGTATGAATAATATGGGCTGGCTTAGGTTTGAAAGTCAAATACATAGTAAGGGTTCACCAGTTGCCTGTGGTGTATGACTTGTTGTTGTGCATTGTAATACACCTTTACTTATATGGATAAAAATTATGTCCATTTAAAGTGAGACAGATCATTTGTGGTCAAATGTAATACATGGTTGGGTACACAAGTAGAGAGATCAGCAGTATACAAGGTGTAGGGATTTGCTCTGGTAGGCAGGGTAAGCAGACGCAGTACAGAGGCAAGAACACGGTAATAAAGCAAAAGTTCAGTGTTTCTTCACACAAAAAGCAACAAAGCAAAAATAACACTGTGCAGAGTCCTGGTGCTAATTCACACCACATAAAGCCAACAGCACAAACGTGTCACCTGGCGGACTGTTTTGTCCAGGGCAATCCACAGCCGTCCACCACAGGCTTTAGGGAGCCTGATTTTCAGCGTGCAGCTCTCCAGCCCGCTACCAACCGGTTGGAACCCAAAAACCACAGTGCTTCACAGATCCACTATGAAAATGCAGGTTAATCCACACAGCTGTTACTGCTGGCTGGGTTTTTATTCCCAGCCCAAAACCTGGCCTGAACATGGGGAACAGCCACCCACCCTGCGTTTTGGCTGCTCCCAATAAGAACCTGCCCGAATTGGCTTTACAGCCACACTAAGTAAAACAGTGTCAGCGAGCACTAGCTGCCGCTGACACACAAAATTACTGATTCTTATCTCACCGAGGCCAGGAACCTCGGTGACACGTACCTTCCGTCAATAATGGACCCTTGCGCTTTCCTACATACCTCCCCCTTTGTTCAACCCTGAGGAGGTGAACACACGCCAGTGTACTCGGGACAGGGCATCCGCCTGTAAACTTAAAGTTTTGTAGAGACAAGAACCACCTGGTGACCCGAGCATTCCTCTCTTTGGCCTGGCTCATCCACTTGAGAGGGGAGTGGTCGGTCACCAGACGGAACTTTCTCCCCAACAGATAATAGCAGAGAGACTCGAGTGCCCACTTGATGGCCAGGCACTCTCTCTCCACTATACTGTACCGGGTCTCCGCTGGAGTGAGCTTACGGCTGAGGATGGGTGCTCCTCCCTGTTGACTTCCTAAGACAGTACCGCACGAGGACTACTTCAGAGGCATCGGTCTGTATCACAAATTCCCTCTTGAAGTCGGGCATCACCAAAACCGGGGACCCACACAGGGCCGACTTCAAAGCGGAGAAAGCCTCTTCTGCCTGGTCATTCCAGCGGACTATCACGGACTTCCGTCCCTTTAGGAGCCCTGTCAATAGAGCCGCTAAAGTGGCAAAATGTGGGACAAACCTCATATAATAGCCCACCCTTCCCAGGAACGACTTTCCTTGTCTAGAGGTGGCAGGTCGGGACAATTCCGTATCACCTCTATTTTGTTTACTTGGGGTTTGATGACTCCATGCCAATGCCATACCCAAGGTATATAGTCTCCTCTAACCCTATCGCACATTTCTTTGGGTTAGCTGTTAGTCCCGCCTTTCGAAGGGAGTCCACTACAGCTTGTACTTTGGGCAGGTGACTTTCCCAGTCGGTACTGTGAATGATAATATTGTCCAGGTAAGCCGAGGCGTACCGCCTATGTGGACGAAGAACAATATCCATTAGACGTTGAAAGGTGGCGGGGGTGCCATGCAGGCCAAAGGGTAACACCTTATATCGGTACAGCCTCTCTGGTGTGATGAAGGCAGTTTTCTCTTTGGCAACCTCTGTCAAGAGCACCTGCCAGTACCCTTTGGTGAGGTCCAAAACAGAAAAATACCTGGCTTGGCCTAACTTCTCAATCAGTTCATCTACCCGAGGCATGGGATATGCATCGAATTTAGATATTTCATTCAATTTACTAAAATCGCTACAAAATCGTAACGTCCCATCTGACTTAGGAATTAAGACTATAGGACTGGCCCACTCACTTCTACATTCCTCAATGACGTCTATCCGCAGCATGAGCTGCACTTCCCCTGAGAAGGATTTTTGCCAAGCCTCAGGTACACGGTACGGCTTTAACTGGACTTTTGCCTGAGGCTCAGTGACAATGTCATGTTGGATTGCGGAAGTGTGTTCAGGGAGGTCCGAGAACACATCCGTGTTCCGATTAACAAACTCCCTGGTCTCCTGAGCCTATTTAGGAGAGGCTGTCAGCAATTTTTATTGTGGCAACCGCTTCCCTTGCATCAGACAGAGTAGCCGGAACCTCTTCCCCTAGAAAACCCGGTCGCGGGCTGTCTTCCGTATAGGTCTCCCTATCTTTCCAGGGTTTTAGTAAATTAACATGGTAAACCTGCTCCGGCTTTCGCCTCCCCAGCTGGTGTACCTTGTAATTTACCTCTCCAATTTTTTCCCGTACCTTGTAGGGCCCCTGCCACCTGGCTAGGAACTTACTGTCCACGGTAGGCACCAGAACTAAAACCCGATCGCCCGGGTTAAAGATCCGGATACGAGCCTGCCGATTATAGATCCGACTCTGGGCTCGCTGAGCGGCCTCCATATGCTCTCGGACAAGAGGCAAAACGGTCTCTATTCGCTGTTGCATCTTGGTAACATATTCAAGGACGCTTTTATGCGGAGTGGGTTGATGTTCCCACGCCTCTTTGGCTACGTCCAACAAGCCACGAGGATGTCTGCCATATAGCAATTCGAAGGGCGAGAACCCAGTAGAGGCCTGGGACACCTCTCGCACTGTGAACATTAGATAGGGCAGAAGAAGGTCCCAATCCTTTCCATCTTTGGACACCACCCTTTTTAACATGGTTTTTAGAGTTTTATTAAACCTTTCCATCAGACCGTTCGTTTGTGGATGGTACACGGACGTCCGTAACTGTTTAATATGCAGCAACTTACAGAGTTCCCTTATGACCTTGGACATAAAAGGGGTCCTCTGGTCAGTCAGAACCTCTTTTGGAAGCCCCACTCGGGAGAACATCTCCATTAGCTCCTTAGCTATAAGTCTCGGCAATGTATGTCGCAGTGGCACTGCCTCCGGGTACCGAGTGGCGTAATCAAGGACAACCAAGATATGTTGGTGTCCCCTAGGTGGTTCAGAGACTCTGGAGTACCCACTGCACACAGTTTTGTGGCATACAATGACTAACAGAAGCCATAGTTCGTGTCCATGGGTTCCCCCTGATGTGGACAGTCAGCTCGAACATGGCCGAGCTCCCGACACCGCCAGCAGATTATTGGAGTGGGGTCCACAAGGGTTACATCCCGGGCGGGTTTGGGGGGCACCAGTCACTGGGGTGGAGAGTTACGGGATTTGACTGCCCCCATCCCAAAGGAACCCCCCTGCAAGTTCCGGGTCCCCTTATAGCGCTCCAACAAGTCGACTATCTCAAGCGCATTACCTGGAGAGACCTGGCCAATCCATTGCTGGAGAGGGGGTGGCAGAACATATCTGCTAACAACCGGTCCAGCATAGCAGTGGGGCTCAGCACGTCAGGCTGCAGCCACTTTTGCAAAAGGTTGAGCAGGTTATAATACTGGGTTCTCACGGGCTCAGCCGGGTTGAACCCCCACTGATGCACCCGCTGGGCCCGGACCAGCACATTCACCCCCAGTCATGACAAAATCTCACCCTTTACCTTTGTGTAGTTGGCCGCTTGATCGTCCGGCAAGTCGAAAAACACACGCTGAGACTCTGATGTCAGGAAAGGTGCAATGACCTCAGCAACTGGTCCTGGGGCAGCCTTTCCCTGGTGGCCACTTTCTCATCCATCGCCAGGTAGGTTTCGATGTCATCTGTGGGTGTCCTCTTAGGGATCGCTGCACGGACTGCTTTCCGGGCATCGTGGATGCTTGGGGTTGCTCCTGACTGCAAAGCCATCACGTGTTGTAGCAGCAACTGGTTGGTCTCTTGCTGCTGCTTGTTAGCCTCTCGCTGGTGCAGGTTGGTCTCTCGCCGCTGCAAATCAGCCTCCATGAGGGCCTTCACAACAGCCTCCATTTTGTTGTGTGACACAAGTTTGAATTTAGCTGGCTTGATAACTCACATACAACCGTGCCCAAAAATATTTCGGCGTTCACACCAGCCTGACTGCGCTTGCTCGCATCCTCCACCAATTGTAGGGATTTGCTCTGCTAGGCAGGGTAAGCGAACGCCCCCAGAAAGGGCATTGTTGAGGTCACTGTTAAAGAGGTGGGCACTGTGGCGGTCACTGTTAAAGTGAAGGGCGCTGTGGAGGTCACTGTTAAAGCGGAGGGCACCGTGGAGGTCACTGTTAAAGGGGTGGGCACTGTGGAGGTCACTGTTAAAGAAGAGGGCGCTGTGGAGGTCACTGTTAAAGCGGAGGGCACCGTGGAGGTCACTGTTAAAGGGGTGGGCACTGTGGAGGTCACGGTTAAAGTGGCAGGCACTGTGGAGGTCACTGCTAAAGGAAAGGGCATTGTTGAGGTCACTGTTAAAGAGGTGGGCACTGTGAAGGTCACTGTTAAAAGGGCAGGGCACTGTGGAGGTCACTGTTAAAGGGGCAGGTCACTGTGGAGGTCACTGTTAAAGGGGCGGGGTGCTGAATAGGTCACTGTTAAGGGGGCAGGCCCCTTAGGAGGTCAATGTCAGGGGAGTGGGGTGCTGTGAAACGTACTGTTAAAGGGGCGGGCTGCTGTGAAGGTCAAATTTGAAGGGATGGGCTGCTGTGGAGGTCCCATGTTAAGGAGGCGGGACACTATGGGGGGTCAGTGTTAAGGGGTGAGGGTCTGTGGAGTTCACTGTTAAGGGGGCGTGGTGCTGTAGAGGTCATTGTTATGGGGATACTGGCAATATCTTTTAACGACACACAGAAACATTAAATGAAATATACCAGTGTGAAGACGGGTCCTTCTGCTAGTATATATATATATATAAAAATGAGTTTCTGTCTGTCTGAATGTCTGTCTGTCTGTTCTTTATGCGCAACCAAACGTCTAAACCGGTCTTCACCAAATTTGGCACACAGGTACATCAGGTGTCTGGGAAGGTTTTAGACCGGGTCTCAGCTCTCTAGGACGTACCGTTCCTGAGATATTCCCCAAAAATGACTAGCATTAGCCAATAGAAGCCTGCAAGTCTTTATCTTCATATCCCAACTGCCATACACACGGTCACATGTCCCTTATCAGCTAATAGAAGCTTGCAGGCCCTTAGTCTCCACATACACAGTTTTACTCCAGGTTTCTATAACAACCCAGCCATTTTTCTTCACTGCTGTAGGTCAGCTTTAGGGTCCATTCACACGTCCGCAAAATGGTTCCGCATCCGTTCCGCAATTTAGCGGAACAGGTGCGGACCCATTCATTTTCAATGGGGCTGGAATGTGCTGTCCGCATCTGCATTTGCGGATCCGCAATTCGGTATCCGCACTTGCGTTCCGCAAAAAAATAGAACATGTCCTATTCTTGTCCGCAATTGCAAGAAAAGGAATTTTCTATGAGAGTGCCGGCGATGTGCAACATCAAAGGAAAGAGATCAGCTGTGGTCAGATGTAATGCAGAGTTCAGTATACTATCCAAGGAAAGAGATCAGCCATGGTCAGATGTAATGTGTGGTTCAGTATACAAGGAAGGAGATCAAAGATACTTTCTTAAGAGGAGATTTCAATAGTAATTATCTGATGGAACTAGTAGAAACATATAAGGTAACGTAGCAGAAAAATACAGATACCCCAGTTAAAGGGAGGGAGAATATAGAGAACATATAAATTACATCTGCACCAATGTTAGGAAAATTCTTAAAAACCACTAGCACATTTCACAAAATGATGTGGTATTTGGGAAAATGATATGTGATGCCCCTAAAGTTTTCTATAGATGGACTACGACTAAATATATATTATTGTCTAGGGCAGTGATGGCAAACCTTTTACAGATCGAGTGCCCAAACTGCAACACAAAACCTACTTATTTATCGCAAAGTGCCAACATGGCAATTTATCCTGAATATTACAGTCCAATATAGTACATCTTCCATGTACTTTATCATTTAGCTATAATAGCCTGCCTACATCCATAGCACTCCCTGCGCTGACGAATGGCATAGTAACATAGTATATAAGGCCGAAAAAGACATCTGTCCATCCAGTTCGGCCTGTTATCCTCCAAGTTGTTCCAGAAGAAGGCAAAAAAAAACAAAAAAAACTGTGAGGTAGAAGCTGATTTTCCCCACTTAACAGAAAAAAATCAGAATAACTCCCTGGATCAACGACCTCTCTCTAGTAGCTACAGCCTGTAATATTATTACACTCCAGAAATGCATCCAAGCCCCTCTTCAACTCTTTTCGTGAATTCACCATCACCACCTCCTCAGGCAGAGTTCCATAGTCTCACTGCTCTTACAGTAAAGAATCCTCTTCTATGTTTGTGTACTAACCTTCTTTCCTCCAGATGCAGAGGATGTACCACAGTCACAGTCACAGACCTGGGGGGATAAATAGATGATGGGAGAGATCTCTATACTGACCCCTGATATATTTATACATAGTAATTAGATCTCCGCTCAGTCATCTTTTTTCTAAAGTGAATAACCCTAATGTTGGTAGGACTATGTTCTCATCACGAGCATCTATGCCCCTTTTGATGCAACCCATTAGCTTATTGGACTTGGCAGCAGCTGCCTGACACTGTTTTTTACAGCTTAGTTTGCTGTTCACTAAAATTCCTAGGTTCTTTTCCGTGTCAGTGTTACCCAGTGTTTTACCATTTAGTATGTACGGGTGACTTGCACTATTCCTTCTCATGTGCATAACCTTACATTTGTCAGTGTTAAACCTCATCTGCCACTTATCTGCCCAAGCCTCCAATCTATCCAGATCCATCTGTAGTAGTATACTGTCCTCTTCAGTGTTAATTACTTTACGTAGTCTAGTGTTATCTGCAAAAAATTATATTTTACTATGCAAGCCTTCTACAAGATCATTAATAAATATATTGAAGAGAATAGGGCCCAATACTGACCCCTGAGGTACCCCACTAGTGACAGTGACCCAATCTGAGTGTGTATCATTAATAACCACCCTCTGTTTTCTATCACTGAGCCAATTACTTACCCACATACAGACGTTTTCTCCCAGTCCAAGCATTCTCATTTTATATACTAACCTTTTATGTGGTACAGTGTCAAATGCTTTGGAGAAGTCCAGATATACGACATCCATTGATTCGCCGCTGTCAAGTCTAGAACTTACCTCCTCATAGAAACTGATTAAATTAGTTTTACATGACCGATCCCTCATGAAGCCATGCTGATATGGCTTTATTTGATTATTTTCATTGAGATCCTCCTAGATAGCATCTCTTAGAAAATCTTTAAACAGTTTACCCACAACAAATGTTAAACTTTCCGGCCTATAATTTCCAGGCTCTGTTTTTGGACCCTTTTTGAATATTGGCACCACATTTACTATGCGCCAATCCTGTGGAACACTTCCTGTCAGCATAGCGTCCTTAAATATCAGAAATAAGGGTCTGGCTATGACATTACTTAAAGCAGGAAAGATCTATGGCATATTGGTACACTATAGTTTTTTTCTAGGGTGCGGGTGCCCACAGTGAGGGCTCTGAGTGCCGCCTCTGGCACCTGTGCCATAGGTTCGCCAACACTGGTCTAGGGCATTAAGGGGGGAAGAACATGTGGGAGAATATGGGATTAAAGTATGAGATGAAAGAGTTAATCACCTGTGACAGTAGTAACATTGTGTACTTATTGGTATGCAACTGCAGCTTACAATAAATGGGTTGCACTGGTCTCAAGTCAAAAACAAGCATAAATGAACATATTAATACACTCATTGACAAAAAAAAAATATAAAGCCCCACAACGGAATTGTTGGAATCGAGTGAAACTTTCTATGTGTGACTGTAATGATTATATATGTGATTACAGTATTAGAGGGAAAGGATACGTTTTTTGGGAAAAACAGTATAATTGATAAAAGGCTTTAGTACCCTGTTGGGCCACCTCTAGCCTGGATATAAGATGAGATACGGTTGGGCATGGAGGTATACAGGTTTTGTATGGTATCCTGTGGCACATTTCTCCACAGATATTGCAGTTGGGCCTGTAGATCCTGCATACTATTAGGTTGCTAAAGCTGACATCCCACGTGGTCCCATAAATGGTCGATTGGCGATAAATCTGTCAGACCAAGAAAGTGTTGCAATTTGCTATAGACATTTCTGGGAAGCGCTTGTGGTGTGTGGGTGAGTGTTATTTATCTGAAAAAAAGCCTGCCATGAGAGACAATACATGTGACTGCAGGATGTCCCTTGTATCCTTACTACGGTGACCGATTGTCGTATGCAACTATGCCAGCAGCTGGGGCAGTATGTTGTGAAGCGCCCACCACCAGACCTCCATACTTGAATCTGACTGTGTCAGATCCCAAGAAGAACAAGAATTAATTGCTAAAGTTGATATGGCTACATTCTGTAGCTCAGGCATTCTTAAACTGCGGCCTTCCAGCTGTTGTAAAACTACAACTCCCACAATGCCCTGCTGTAGGCTAATACCTGTAGGCTGTTCGGGCATGCTGGGAGTTGTAGTTTTGCAACAGCTGGAGGGCCGCAGTTTGAGGATGCCTGCTGTAGCTGTTCACGTTTCTTGTTCAAGACACCATTGCAAATGAACGTGTCTGTGGCTGGCTGTCAATGGCAGGAAATGTAATGAACGCTGTGACACCAATTTCCTCCTGGTAACTGCCCAGAAATGGTCCATCTGCTTAGGAGCCTTATATGCAGTAAGGTTCGCATGAACTATAGTGTTAGACACATTTTTGGTAGTCCGCTGTTTTATTTTGGCGGTAAGCCTCTGCACCGTAGTATTGGTCCACCGTCAGACAACTTCTATATAAAACATAACTTTTAATCAATTGCAAAAAAAAAAAAATATGGATAAACCTCGCTTACACCTAAATAATGACAGAAGGTGTGCACACACCAACACACATGCCACAAACAAATTACAAAATGTTTGTTAAATTCTCCCTTTAACAAGCAAATACTAAGGGCAAGTAACAAAAGAGTCTTCCAACCTTTGGAATAATAATTACCGGAAAAAGAAGAACAATCTTACTGGTTAGCGGGAGATGTCTAAAGTCAAACTTGAAGTATGATGTAAGAATCACTCCAGAGAAGGGGGGTAAGGGGGGGGCAGGGTCCGAAGTGTTGAACGCTGTCCCTAGGCCGCACTGTCAGATCTAGTATGCCCTAATGACCTGCTAATACAGAGTCATCGCCCTGACAAGAGCGGCCCCGTCCAGAACCTTTCCCTAAATAGGAGACCCTGGACGTCCCTACCCAGGGAGGAAAACAATGGAGGACCCCCAGAGAGGGAGAATTGTCCCTACTTGTTTTGTCTTATATTTAATGCCCCATACTCATCAGGGGACAAATGGCAATAATGTACCTGGTCATTCAATTAGGACTGACCCAGGTACACTAAAAAGGGAATATAGATGGTTCCCTTGTTCTCCCAATTGGAAATAATGGAGAGAGATACTGTATCTAATACTCCAGGTATACAAACATAAGAAAATAAAGTAAAGTAAAAGAGGCCCAGTTTATATGACCCACCCTAAATGGTAGCAAAAGCATATGGCCTAATAGTCTACCATAAATATATATATATAATGCTGGGGTGCTGCTGGGTGAGTAATCCCTAGCTAGAGTGCATGTTGCAAGTCTCTGCATGTGTCAGTGTCATCAATGGCACGTTGTACTTTACAGTTTCAATGTTGCTTTTTTACAAGTGTTCCATTTATCCACTCACAATACACTTTCACCAAAACCTTCACAAACTGTGCAGTTTTAGAAGTACTGCGACCCTTGGCCTGAAAGCCAGGACAGCAACGAGGGATATGTGTGCAGACAGCCGATCTCACACCTTATATACCCTCCAAGCCAGTTCACGACACGTGACTTCCTTCATGATATATGCACTGCCGACATTGAAAGTAGGATGTGGTCATAATAATGTGTATGAAAGAACCTCTGGACTACAGGTATTTAATCTCTGTGAAGAGGCATTTTTGAAAATAAGAATAAAGTAACTTTTTGCAGTGGTTATTTGAAATTCCATTGCCTTATTCTTAGCACAAAAATGATAAAGACAACAACTATTTATATCAATTTATGTTTTAGAAATTTACTTTCGTTGAATCACATCAAATGAGAAGGTTTTGCATGGACTTTCACTCATATGGAGCTACTTCCACAAGGTGGCACTAGTGAAGTGCCTGTCTTTTCCTGGAAGATACCTCTTTGCATATTATTTTCCCATGGAACATTGCCACTAAGTCTCGATACCATGGAGCATTGCAAATAAGTCTCCATACACAGCTGGTCTGTTCAAGGAAGGCCACTACCCTGCCTAAGTTGCATCCAAGTCATCGCACTGTCCCGAAATCCTACTCTGTACTGATGAGGGACAAGCACCCTGAAACAGCTGTCTATGGATTGTCCCAGGGTTTGTTACTTTGACTCATACGGAGCCGCTTCCCAAAAGTAGCGCTAGCAAGATGGTTCTCTTTGCCTGGGAGATACCTCTTTGCATATTATTTTCCCATGGAACATTGTCAATAAGTCTTCATACACAGCTGGTCTCTTTAATGAGAGCCAGTACCCTACCTAAGCCCTATATAAAACATATGAGTACTAGATATAGCTCCTCTTCAGTGTTGGTTCTTGGAAATGAGTTGCATACTTCCTTTTCGAGGCACATACTCATCCATGATATATAAACAGTGGTGTAATATGTCAGTATTTTAAAATAACTCTTCTCCTTTTTATTGTATGAATAATATGGGCCAACCTGGGTTTGAAAGTCAAATAAATCAGTAAAAGTTCACTGGCTGTCTGTGGTTTATGATTTAATTTCTATACGTTGTGCATTGTAATACACCTTTAGTTCTATAGATGAAAATTATGTCCATTTAAAATGACTGTCCGATGTGAGGGCTCACCCCCCTGCGCTGGCTATATTAAAGGGGTTGTCTCATGAAAACAGCACTTTTAATTTGCCTTTTAGTTCCACTTTTTTTCATGGGCTATGAATAGAGACCAGACAGATGTAAAGGATAGTTCAGTACACAAGGAGAAACATCAGCCATAGTCAGATTTAATGCAGGGTTCAATATACAAGGAGAGAGATCAGCTGTGGTTAGATGTAAAAGATGGTTCAGTATAGAAGGAAAAAGATCAGCCGTGGTTAGATGTATGGATGGGTCAGTATATAAGGAAAGAGATCAGCCGTGGTCAGATGTAATAGATAAATGACACCAACCGAAAAATTCAAGATAGGGGAAATTACTTCCAACAGTCTAACTGAATATATCAAGGAACCCTCGCCAGGGCCGAAAAGGAAGTTTAAACTAAGATATAACTTTTATTGTGATCGTTCAAAAGTCTAGGAGTACCCGCTATCAAAAAGGACCAACATACAAAAGCAACTAAAATACTAAAGTCCCAGGGGGGACCAAATAGTACCAGAGTGTTACAACCAGACAGCTGAGAAGCTCTGACAGAAGCCTTTCAGAACCTCCTCCTTGAGTTTTCTTTGTTTTGAATTTCAGTTCCTCATCTCGTTAGCCTCTCTCAGCTGTCATGTAGTTGGACTGATTGCATCCCTTTAAATTCCTCCCCATAGTGCATTAGTGTGCGGCTTATACAACTTCCTGGAGTGTGTGTGCATGCTGATCTATTTTCCAGCCTTCTACAAGATAAGTGCTGTACATTTATTAGTGATTTTCTGTTTATATGTGGTATATAGTCGAGGTACGTGGATATGCGATCATCCACCATTGGGATTTTCGCATAGGCTGAGGAGACAGGGAGAGAGCCAGGTCTGATGCAGGGGTCTCCCTTTTGTTCCTTAGTTTTGGATCCAGTGAGTCATATATTCATTTTGCATTGTCTTGTTTCCTGTACACCTTCCGTGACATTATAAGCCGCCAAAACCGTCTCAAGCATGGATCCGGTTTCACTTTTGACTGAACGTTTCCAGAGTTTTTCATTGGAGGTAGCTGATCTCCGTAAGACTCTTTCTCAGTTTCTAGTGACCGGTTCAGCTTGCGTTCATGGAGTTTGTTCTGAGCCTAAGATCTCGCTCCCGGATACGTTCTCCTGGGGTAGTGAGAATTTTGTGCGTTTCAGAGAGGCTTGCAAACTCCTTTTGTGCCTTCTTCCCCATTCCTCTGGTGATGAGGAACGGAGGGTGGGGATCATTATATCGCTGCTTAGGGGTAACGCTCAGTCGTGGGCCTTTTCGCTGCCGGTGGGGGCACGGCCCCTCCGTTCAGTGGATGATTTTTTTTTAGCCCTGGGTCAGATATATGATGATCCGGATCGTGTTGCTTTGGCTGAGTCTAGACTACGTCTGTTATGCCAGGGTAAACAATCCGCAGAGATATACTGCTCAGAATTTCGGAGATGGGCAGCTGATACTGGTTGGAATGATGCTGCACTCCGAAGTAAATTTTGCCATGGTCTTTCAGAGGGATTGAAAGATGCATTTGCCTTTCATGAGAGGCCTATCTCCTTGGACTGTGCTATGTCTCAGGCCATTCGTATTGACAGGCATCTTAGAGAGAGAGAGGAGAGATCTCTCCTTCCTGTCATACTCAGTCCCAGGACAGTGCAGCGGTCTCAGTCTATGCGCAGGGGTCTCAGTCGCTGTCAGCCCCTTCTGAGCAGGAGCCCATGCAGCTGGGGTTGATTGCCTCTGACAATAGAAGATTCAGCCCGCATGGGAAGGTTTGTTTTTGTTGCGGAGGTATAAATCATTTGGCAAATGTTTGTCCCTCTAGGAGATTCAGGCAGTTTTCTGGGAGTAATAAAGAAACAAAAAGGAAAAAATCTTTTAAAAATGTTCCATCTGTTACTATTGGCAGGGTTGAGGCGGAAATTGAAGGTTTTCCGTTCACAATATTCGTTTAATTGTGAGTGATGCTCATGTTGAGGATGTGTCATGTTTCGTCCTTAGCGGATTACCTACTCCTCTTGTGTTGGGGCTACCCTGGCTCACTAAACATAACGCCACCATTGATTGGCAAGCGAGGCAAATAAATGGTTGGAGTGAATTTTGCAGAGAGAATTGCCTCACGACATCTGTTTCTGAGGTTTCTACTAAGACTGTACCATCGTTTCTCTCTGAATTTTCGGATGTCTTCTCTGAGAGTGGAGTTCAGGATTTGCCCCCGCACAGGGAGTACGATTTCCCTATTAATCTCATCCCAGGCACCAAGCTGCCTAAATCTCGTTTATACAACCTCTCCCAACCTGAAAGGCTCGCTATGCATGCTTATATCTCTGAGAGTCTGAGAAAAGGACACATACGACCCTCGAAGTCACCTGTTGCCGCTGGTTTTTTCTTTGTTAAGAAAAAAGATGGTTCTTTAAGACCTTGTCTGGATTTCAGGGAGCTGAACAGTATCACTATTCGTGACCCTTATCCGCTTCCTCTGATCCCGGACCTGTTTAACCAGATTGTTGGGGCTAAAGTCTTTTCCAAGTTAGATCCTTCGTTTTGGATCCAGTGAGTCATATATTCATTTTGCATTGTCTTGTTTCCTGTACACCTTCCGTGAAACAGAGGTTCCAATCAAGAACAGATAAGATTATAAGCAATTCTAGGAAAAAGGAACAGTCTTACCAATTGATGCACTTGGGGACCATCCGGTCACTGTACAGCCTGAGGGATGACTGGCAATAGATGGTAAGTCACTCTGTGCAGGGAAGCTGTGGCGAGTATCTATCCTTAAAATGGACCCTGACAAATGAAGACCAGGGGAGGGAAACTGCAAAAGCCTTGCCTTCTTGCATAAATAAATGCCCCAAACAGGGCGACACTGTCTGGATGTCTAACCCTATTGGGTGAAAAATCCCTCAAAATGCCCTATAACCTAGTTTACAGTCACTTGGAGACTGTGGGAGCAAAAGTAATCATACTTCCAAAATAATGTTAAAGAAGATGCTGTGCATAAGTAGCGGTCGGGGACAGATGTCCCTAGACACACCTATGTAGCAGGAAGGAGGCTAAGTTAACCCTACCTTTCTACACAGAGCACCCGCCCAGAAAGGGGCGACCCCATCCGGATACCTGTCCCTAGTCCAGACGGAATCCCTGAAAAACCCTACAGCAGTGTTGGCGAAACTATGGCACGGGTGCCAGAGGCGGCACTCAGAGCCCTCACTGTGGGCACCCAGACCCTAGAAAAAAACTATAGTGTACCAATATGCCATAGATCTTTCCTGCTTTAAGTAATGTCATAGCCAGACCCTTATTTCTGATATTTAAGGACGCTATGCTGACAGGAAGTGTTCCACAGGATTGGCGCATAGTAAATGTGGTGCCAATATTCAAAAAGGGTCCAAAAACAGAGCCTGGAAATTATAGGCCGGAAAGTTTAACATTTGTTGTGGGTAAACTGTTTAAAGATTTTCTAAGAGATGCTATCTTGGAGGATCTCAATGAAAATAATCAAATAAAGCCATATCAGCATGGCTTCATGAGGGATCGGTCATGTAAAACTAATTTAATCAGTTTCTATGAGGAGGTAAGTTCTAGACTTGACAGCAGCGAATGAATGGATGTCATATATCTGGACTTCTCCAAAGCATTTGACACTGTACTACATAAAAGGTTAGTATATAAAATGAGAATGCTCGGACTGGGAGAAAACGTCTGTATGTGGGTAAGTAACTGGCTCAGTGATAGAAAACAGAGGGTGGTTATTAACGATACACACTCAGATTGGGTTACTGTCACTAGTGGGGTACCTCAGGGATCAGTATTGGGCCCTATTCTCTTCAATATATTTATTAATGATCTTGTAGAAGGCTTGCATAGTAAAATATCATTTTTTGCAGATAACACTAAACTACATAAAGTAATTAACACTGAAGAGGACAGTATACTACTACAGATGGATCTGGATAGATTGGAGGCTTGGGCAGATAAGTGGCAGATGAGGTTTAACACTGACAAATGTAAGGTTATGCACATGAGAAGGAATAGTGCAAGTCACCCGTACATACTAAATGGTAAAACACTGGGTAACACTGACATGGAAAAGGACCTAGGAATTTTAGTGAACAGCAAACTAAGCTGTAAAAAACAGTGTCAGGCAGCTGCTGCCAAGTCCAATAAGCTAATGGGTTGCATCAAAAGGCGCATAGATGCTCGTGATGAGAACATAGTCCTACCAACATTAGGGTTATTCACTTTAGAAAAAAGATGACTGAGCGGAGATCTAATTACTATGTATAAATATATCAGGGGTCAGTATAGAGATCTTTTCCATCATCTATTTATCCCCCCAGGACTGTGACGAGGGGACATCCTCTGCGTCTGGAGGAAAGAAGGTTAGTACACAAACATAGAAGAGGATTCTTTACTGTAAGAGCAGTGAGACTATGGAACTCTGCCTGAGGAGGTGGTGATGGTGAGTTCACGAAAAGAGTTGAAGAGGGGCTTAGATGAATTTCTCGAGAGTAATAATATTACAGGCTGTAGCTACTAGAGAGAGGTCGTTGATCCATGGAGTTATTCTGATTGGAGTCAGGAAGGATTTTTTTCCTGTTAAGTGGGGAGAATCAGCTTCTACCTCACAGGTTTTTTTTTTTTTTTTTTGCCTTCTTCTGGAACAACTTGCAGGATAACAGGCCGAACTGGATGGACAGTTTTTTTGGCCTTATATACTATGTTACTATGCCATTCGTCAGCGCAGGGAGTGCTATGGATGGCACAGGCAGCACATTGGATGTAGGAGTTATTCTGATTTTTTTCTGTTAAGTGGGGAAAATCAGCTTCTACCTCACAGTTTTTTTTTGTTTTTTTTTGCCTTCTTCTGGAACAACTTGGAGGATAACAGGCCGAACTGGATGGACAGATGTCTTTTTCGGCCTTATATACTATGTTACTATGCCATTCGTCAGCGCAGGGAGTGCTATGGATGTAGGCAGGCTATTATAGCTAAATGATAAAGTACATGGAAGATATACTATATTGGACTGTAATATTCAGGATTAATTGCCGTGTTGGCACTTTGCGATAAATAAGTCGGTTTTGTGTTGCAGTTTGGGCACTCGATCTGTAAAAGGTTTGCCATCACTGCCCTACAGGATAGTTCCCGACGTGCCACGTTTCATACAATATTCATCAGGAGAAATATACCAAGGACTTGGTGTATAAAGGATAACCAATCCTACAAATGAAAAAAAATTGAAATAATCTTAGGGAAAATTCGGGGCCACATCAACAAAGAAAAAAAGGGCAAAATTAACTAAAGAAAAGCCTACCTTGCAATTGATAGACCAAGGGTAAAGCCGGGGGTTAATTAAAATCCCCTACTTGCAGATAGCCCGTCAGTGGTACGGGACTAATTAATGGGCTGATCAAGAATAAATAATAGACCCCATAGTCAGCATGGGGAGTCTTGTCCAGAAAGCCAGTGAATGGCATCTGACGCTGGAATTTAAAGGCCGCTACGCGAGCGCCAACTGACTCCAGGCCCGCCTGCATGGGGCATGTGACCCGTCACCTGACCACGGCGTCACGCGAACCCGAAAAGAGATGCGGCACCTATGAAACGCAGCGCCGATTATGGTGGAACGCGGCATCGGGCCACGTGAGGCGGAGACATAGGAGGAATCGTGCTGTGCCTAGCAACAAAGGACGCTCCAGATGGGGAGCGCCCATGTTGCTGTGAGGGTCGTAAGTGTAAACAGACCCAACTATCAAAGGGAACGAAAGGCTTGTTGGCAGAAGCACAGGGAAACAAAAGTATAAATAAGCAAGATAATGGTTGGAGGACGTCTATTATATAAAAAGGAAGGGAAGGAGTGGGGCTCAGAGGGGATTCTGTAGACTCCATATGGAATCAATAGGCTACAGTTTTATAAATAGATAAATAATGGGTTCAAACAGTGAGTTGGATGCCGCCCTCAAGGGGAGTGGTGTGGGGGAGACAAGGGTGCCAAAATGCAACAGTGAAACGTATATGGCGTTGGAATTACATAACTTATACGTAGCAACTAAAATTCAGCTGCTCGTTAAGTTCTAACGGAGCCAGTTTTTAAATAGTAAATCCTTCGAGCTTCCCTTTGCAAGATGCTTCTGTCCCAATCGGTAGGTGGATCTTATCAATGATTTGGTAGGTGGATCTTATCAATGCCCAGGAACGTGATTCGGGCACTGCTATTATGAAGAGTATGGACATGTTTTGCGACCGTTGTATCTTTTTGATTAGTGATATAATTTTGGTGCTCCGTCTTTCCAATATACTTCTTGCCACATTCGCACGCAAGTCTGTATATGAACCCGCGAGATTTACAATTGATAAAATCACGGATGGTATACCTCTTCCCAGTCACATTACTGCGGAACATTTTACCAGTTTGGATATGTTACATCTGTAGCATCCCTGAATGTTACTACGGAGCCATGTACTACCGGACGTGATCGCAGGAGTAAACTGGTTATGCACAAGTCTATCCTGCAGGCTCCTGCCTCGCATATATGTGATACCGTATGTGGGTAATCACCTACAACTTCCTTAAGATCAGGATCCATCGTTAAGATCAGCCAGTATTTCCCCACAATATCACTTATCGGCTTAACCGCTTCATCATAGGTAGTTATGAGACGAATGGTTCGGTTCGTTTGTGCACATTTAGGTTTTGGTGTAAGCAGAGAGGTATGATCAGCCTGTAAGGCTGACCTAAAGGCCGTTCTGAGGACCTTATCAGGGTAACCTCTCTGTTGAAATCTTTGTCATAGGTCTGCAGCCTGAGAAAGGAATTCTTTTTTGGAGAAACAATTCCTTCTGAGGCGCAGATACTGCCCTTTAGGGATACCTCTTCTGAGTGGGAGTGGATGTCCACTCTCCCACCTCAGAAGGGAATTGGTGGAATTGGGTTTCCTATATACAGTAATATCCAGTTCACCCATCTCATTTTTAGTGATAGAGACGTCCAGAAAGGGTAGAGATATGGAGTCAGACTCACAAGTGAAATGTAGAGCTATCTGGTTGTGATTGAGCCCCTTAGCAAATATTTCAAAAATGTTTTTGGTCCCATGCCAGATGATGAAGATATCATCAATGTACCGTGCCCACAGCCCAATCGAATCAAGAGGTCCTATGCAGTCATCACCAAAAACATGGGTAGCCTCCCACCAGCCCAGGGACAGATTTGCGTATGATGGGGCACAGGGGCTCCCCATCGCAGTGCCCCTGAGCTGGTGGTAAAGCTTGTTATTAAACATAAAAACTTTCCTGGTTAGAGTGAACTCTAGAATGCGAAGGACAAATTGGCTGTGGGCATGGTACTGGCAGCCTCTCATCTGGAGGAAATAGTCTGCATACCCAGGTCATGTGGGATTCTGGAGTACAGCGCTTCCACATCTATACTGGCAAGCAGGTGATCAGTCTGCACATGTACCCCCTCTAAACACTTCAATAGTTCTGTGGTGTCCCTGGTAAAAGAGGGCAACGCAGTTACAAATGGAGCCAAAATCTGGTCAATGTATATCCCCAGATTTTGACAGAGGTTGCCCACTCCCGAGACGATAGGGCAACTTTGAGGGGTGAAGCCCCCTTGTACAACTTGGAGAAACAGTAGAATGTTGATATCCGTGGGAAAGAAGGAAACAGAAAATTTAATTCATCCTGTGTAATGACTGCTGCTGTTTAGCATCATCTAAGATACTGTTAAGCTCCTGTCGGTAACTCTCCAAGGGGTTGCTTGACAGGATCTCATAAGTGTCACGATCCCTGAAAAGCGATTCACAGATGGTCTTATATTGCTCACTGTTCATTACCACCGTATTTCCGCCTCTGTCAGACAGCTTTATTACCACCGAATTATCTTGTTCAAGGCGGGAGATAGCAGCAATCACGGCTGGATCGCAATTGAGATGGTGGGAGGAAAAATTTAGTTCCTTAATCTGTTCATTTACTAGATCTAAAAATACATCAGTGCAAGAGATTTCTCTAATAAGAGGTGGCATCTTAGTACTTTTAGATTTTAAATTAGAAAAAGGGCCAAAGCCCTTAGTGTAATCAGTCTCAGTCTCCAGATCAAACAGAAGAAGCACATCGGAGAGAATATCAAGGGGAATGCTCAGTTCCCGACACTGCTTCCTCTATTGGTGCCTAAAATTTTTTAACCATGGAAGCTTACGTACAAAAAGATGTAAGTCTTTAGTGATATTGAATCTATTAAACAGAGGTTAAGGCACAAGAGAGGCCCAGTTGTAGGATCTGTGTTTCAGTGTCACCGAGAGGTCTCGAGTAGAGTTGAGCGAACACCTGGATGTTCGGGTTCGAGAAGTTCGGCCGAACATCCCGGAAATGTTCGGGTTCGGGATCCGAACCCGATCCGAACTTCGTCCCGAACCCGAACCCCATTGAAGTCAATGGGGACCCGAACTTTTCGGCACTAAAAAGGCTGTAAAACAGCCCAGGAAAGAGCTAGAGGGCTGCAAAAGGCAGCAACATGTAGGTAAATCCCCTGCAAACAAATGTGGATAGGGAAATGAATTAAAATAAAAATTAAATAAATAAAAATTAACCAAAATCAATTGGAGAGAGGTTCCATAGCAGAGAATCTGGCTTCCCGTCACCCACCACTGGAACAGTCCATTCTCAGATATTTAGGCCCCGGCACCCAGGCAGAGGAGAGAGGTCCCGTAACAGAGAATCTGTCTTCATGTCAGCAGAGAATTAGTCTGCATGTCATAGCAGAGAATGAGGCTTCACGTCAGCCACCACTGCAACAGTCCATTGGCATATATTTAGGCCCAGCACACACACAGGCAGAGGAGAGAGGTCCCGTAACAGAGAATCTGGCTTCATGTCAGCAGAGAATCAGTCTGCATGTCATAGCAGAGAATCAGGCTTCACGTCAGCCACCACTGCAACAGTCCATTGTCATAAATTTAGGCCCAGCACCCAGGCAGAGGAGAGAGGTCCCGTAACAGAGAATCTGGCTTCATGTCAGCAGAGAATCAGTCTTCATATCATAGCAGAGAATCAGGCTTCACGTCACCCACCACTGTAAGAGTCAATTTTCATAAATTTAGGCCCAGAACCCAGGCAGAGGAGAAAGGTCCCGTAACAGACAATCTGGCTTCATGTCAGCAGAGAATCAGTCTTCATATCATAGCAGAGAATCAGGCTTCACGTCACCCACCACTGTAAGAGTCAATTTTCATAAATTTAGGCCCAGAACCCAGGCAGAGGAGAAAGGTCCCGTAACAGACAATCTGGCTTCATGTCAGCAGAGAATCAGTCTTCATATCATAGCAGAGAATCAGGCTTCACGTCACCCACCACTGTAAGAGTCAATTTTCATAAATTTAGGCCCAGAACCCAGGCAGAGGAGAAAGGTCCCGTAACAGACAATCTGGCTTCATGTCAGCAGAGAATCAGTCTTCATATCATAGCAGAGAATCAGGCTTCACGTCACCCACCACTGTAAGAGTCAATTTTCATAAATTTAGGCCCAGAACCCAGGCAGAGGAGAAAGGTCCCGTAACAGACAATCTGGCTTCATGTCAGCAGAGAATCAGTCTTCATATCATAGCAGAGAATCAGGCTTCACGTCACCCACCACTGTAAGAGTCAATTTTCATAAATTTAGGCCCAGAACCCAGGTAGAGGAGAAAGGTCCCGTAACAGACAATCTGGCTTCATGACAGCAGAGAATCAGTCTGCATGTCATAGCAGAGAATCAGGCTTCACGTCAGCCACCACTGCAACAGTCCATTGTCATAAATTTAGGCCCAGCACCCAGGCAGAGGAGAGAGGTCCCGTAACAGAGGATCTGGCTTCATGTCAGCAGAGAATCAGTCTGCATGTCATAGCAGAGAATGAGGCTTCACGTCAGCCACCACTGCAACAGTCCATTGGCATATATTTAGGCCCAGCACACACACAGGCAGAGGAGAGAGGTCCCGTAACAGACAATCTGGCTTCATGTCAGCAGAGAATTAGTCTGCATGTCATAGCAGAGAATGAGGCTTCACGTCACCCACCACTGCAACAGTCCATTGGCATATATTCAGGCCCAGCACCCAGGCAGAGGAGAGAGGTCCCGTAACAGAGGATCTGGCTTCATGTCAGCAGAGAATCAGTCTGCATGTCATAGCAGAGAATCAGGCTTCACGTCAGCCACCACTGCAACAGTCCATTGTCATAAATTTAGGCCCAGCACCCAGGCAGAGGAGAGAGGTCCCGTAACAGAGGATCTGGCTTCATGTCAGCAGAGAATCAGTCTGCATGTCATAGCAGAGAATCAGGCTTCACGTCAGCCACCACTGCAACAGTCCATTGTCATAAATTTAGGCCCAGCACACAGGCAGAGGAGAGGTTCATTCAACTTTGGGTAGCATCGCAATATAATGGTAAAATGAAAATAAAAATAGGATTGAATGAGGAAGTGCCCTGGAGTCCAATAATATATGGTTATGGGGAGGTAGTTAATGTCTAATCTGGACAAGGGACGGACAGGTCCTGTGGGATCCATGCCTGGTTCATTTTTATGAACGTCAGCTTGTCCACATTGGCTGTAGACAGGCGGCTGCGTTTGTCTGTAATGACGCCCCCTGCCGTGCTGAATACACGTTCAGACAAAACGCTGGCTGCCGGGCAGGCCAGCACCTCCAAGGCATAAAAGGCTAGCTCTGGCCACGTGGACAATTTAGAGACCCAGAAGTTGAATGGGGCCGAACCATCAGTCAGTACGTGGAGGGGTGTGCACACGTACTGTTCCACCATGTTAGTGAAATGTTGCCTCCTGCTAACACGTTGCGTATCAGGTGGTGGTGCAGTTAGCTGTGGCGTGTTGACAAAAGTTTTCCACATCTCTGCCATGCTAACCCTGCCCTCAGAGGAGCTGGCCGTGACACAGCTGCCTTGGCGACCTCTTGCTCCTCCTCTGCCTTGGCCTTGGGCTTCCACTTGTTCCCCTGTGACATTTGGGAATGCTCTCAGTAGCGCGTCTACCAACGTGCGCTTGTACTCGCGCATCTTCCTATCACGCTCCAGTGCAGGAAGTAAGGTGGGCACATTGTCTTTGTAGCGTGGATCCAGCAGGGTGGCAACCCAGTAGTCCGCACAGGTTAAAATGTGGGCAACTCTGCTGTCGTTGCGCAGGCACTGCAGCATGTAGTCGCTCATGTGTGCCAGGCTGCCCAGGGGTAAGGACAAGCTGTCCTCTGTGGGAGGCGTATCGTCATCGTCCTGCCTTTCCCCCCAGCCACGCACCAGTGATGGACCCGAGCTGCGTTGGGTGCCACCCCGCTGTGACCATGCTTCATCCTCATCCTCCTCCACCTCCTCCTCATCCTCGTCCTCCTCGTCCTCCAGTAGTGGGCCCTGGCTGGCCACATTTGTACCTGGCCTCTGCTGTTGCAAAAAACCTCCCTCTGAGTCACTTCGAAGAGACTGGCCTGAAAGTGCTAAAAATGACCCCTCTTCCTCATCCTCCTCCTCCTCCTCCTGGGCCACCTCCTGTTCCATCATCGCCCTAAGTGTTTTCTCAAGGAGACATAGAAGTGGTATTGTAACGCTGATAACGGTGTCATCGCCACTGGCCATGTTGGTGGAGTACTCGAAACAGCGCAACAGGGCACACAGGTCTCGCATGGAGGCCCAGTCATTGGTGGTGAAGTGGTGCTGTTCTGTAGTGCGACTGACCCGTGCGTGCTGCAGCTGAAACTCCACTATGGCCTGCTGCTGCTCGCACAGTCTGTCCAGCATGTGCAAGGTGGAGTTCCACCTGGTGGGCACGTCGCATATGAGGCGGTGAGCGGGAAGGCCGAAGTTACGCTGTAGCGCAGACAGGCGAGCAGCGGCAGGATGTGAACGCCGGAAGCGCGAACAGACGGCCCGCACTTTATGCAGCAGCTCTGACATGTCGGGGTAGTTGTGAATGAACTTCTGCACCACCAAATTCAGCACATGCGCCAAGCAAGGGATGTGCGTCAAATTGGCTAGTCCCAGAGCTGCAACGAGATTTCGCCCATTATCACACACCACCAGGCCGGGCTTGAGGCTCACCGGCAGCAACCACTCGTCGGTCTGTTGTTCAATACCCCGCCACAACTCCTGTGCGGTGTGGGGCCTGTCCCCCAAACATATGAGTTTCAGAATGGCCTGCTGACGTTTACCCCGGGCTGTGCTGAAGTTGGTGGTGAAGGTGTGTGGCTGACTGGATGAGCAGGTGGAAGAAGAGGAGGAGGAAGCCGAGAAGGAGGAGGTGGCAACAGGAGGCAAAGAATGTTGCCCTGCGATCCTTGGCGGCGGCAGGACGTGCGCCAAACAGCTCTCCGCCTGGGGCCCAGCTGCCACTACATTTACCCAGTGTGCAGTTAGGGAGATATAGCGTCCCTGGCCGTGCTTACTGGTCCACGTATCTGTGGTTAGGTGGACCTTGCTACAGATGGCGTTGCGCAGTGCACACTTGATTTTATCGGATACTTGGTTGTGCAGGGAAGGCACGGCTCTCTTGGAGAAGTAGTGCCGGCTGGGAACAACATACTGTGGGACAGCAAGCGACATGAGCTGTTTGAAGCTGTCTGTGTCCACCAGCCTAAATGACAGCATTTCATAGGCCAGTAGTTTAGAAATGCTGGCATTCAGGGCCAGGGATCGAGGGTGGCTAGGTGGGAATTTACGCTTTCTATCAAATGTTTGTGAGATGGAGAGCTGAACGCTGGCGTGTGACATGGTTGAGACGCTTGGTGACGGAGGTGGTGGTGGTGGTGTTGGTGGTACATCCCCTGTTTGCTGGGCGGCAGGTGCCAACGTTCCTCCAGAGGCGGAGGAAGAGGCCGAGGCGGCAGCAGCAGAATAGGCCGAGGCGGCAGCAGCAGAAGAGGTAGCAGGGGGAGCCTGAGTGACTTCCTTGGTTTTAAGGTGTTTACTCCACTGCAGTTCATGCTTTGCATGCAGGTGCCTGGTCATGCAGGTTGTGCTCAGGTTCAGAACGTTAATGCCTCGCTTCAGGCTCTGATGGCACAGCGTGCAAACCACTCGGGTCTTGTCGTCAGCACATTGTTTGAAGAAGTGCCATGCCAGGGAACTCCTTGAAGCTGCCTTTGGGGTGCTCGGTCCCAGATGGCGGCGGTCAGTAGCAGGCGGAGTCTCTTGGCGGCGGGTGTTCTGCTTTTGCCCACTGCTCCCTCTTTTGCTACGCTGTTGGCTCGGTCTCACCACTGCCTCTTCCTCCGAACTGTGAAAATCAGTGGCACGACCTTCATTCCATGTGGGGTCTAGGACCTCATCGTCCCCTGCATCGTCTTCCACCCAGTCTTGATCCCTGACCTCCTGTTCAGTCTGCACACTGCAGAAAGACGCAGCAGTTGGCACCTGTGTTTCGTCATCATCAGAGACATGCTGAGGTGGTATTCCCATGTCCTCATCATCAGGAAACATAAGTGGTTGTGCGTCAGTGCATTCTATGTCTTTCACCGCTGGGGAAGGGCTAGGTGGATGCCCTTGGGAAACCCTGCCAGCGGAGTCTTCAAACAGCATAAGAGACTGCTGCATAACTTGAGGCTGAGACAGTTTCCCTGGTATGCATGGGGGTGATGTGACAGACTGATGGGGTTGGTTTTCAGGCGCCATCTGTGCGCTTTCTGCAGAAGACTGGGTGGGAGATAATGTGAACGTGCTGGATCCACTGTCGGCCACCCAATTGACTAATGCCTGTACCTGCTCAGGCCTTACCATCCTTAGAACGGCATTGGGCCCCACCATATATCGCTGTAAATTCTGGCGGCTACTGGGACCTGAGGTAGTTGGTACACTAGGACGTGTGGATGTGGCAGAACGGCCACGTCCTCTCCCAGCACCAGAGGGTCCACTAACACCACCACGACCATGTCCACGTCCGCGTCCCTTACTAGATGTTTTTCTCATTGTTATGGTTCACCACAACAACAAATATATTATTTGGCCCAATGTATTGTATTCAAATTCAGCGGGATATAAATTTGAGGCCTAGTATTTAGGCGCTGGGTGACCGGTATGGATTTAGTGACAGAATTAGACTTGGAAATGCACAGAAGCGTGTGTGTGAAGTTATTCTGAATGACCCAATGTGCACCTTGAATATTATATACCCTTTTTGGGATAGATTTCAAATAGCTCTGATATAGCAGGAACCACTAAATTATGAAATTGCTAAATTGGGAATTGTACTTCAACCCAGAACAAAAAATGTGCTTTGACGGGCACTAAATAACTTTCCCAGCTACAACAGGACAGCGGTAACGAGAGATTTAGAGGGATTTAAATTTGAGGCCTAGTATTTAGGCGCTGGGTGACAGGTATGGGTTTAGTGACAGAATTAGACTTGGAAATACACAGTAGCGGGTGTGTGTGAAGTTATTCTGAATGACCCAATGTGCACCTTCAATATTATATACCCTTTTTGGGATAGATTTCAAATAGCTCTGATATAGCAGGAACCACTAAATTATGAAATTGCTAAATTGGGAATTGTACTTCAACCCAGAACAAAAAATGTGCTTTGACGGACACTAAATAACTTTCCCAGCTACAACAGGACAGCGGTAACGAGAGATTTAGAGGGATTTAAATTTGAGGCCTAGTATTTAGGCGCTGGGTGACAGGTATGGGTTTAGTGACAGAATTAGACTTGGAAATGCACAGAAGCGTGTGTGTGAAGTTATTCTGAATGACCCTATGTGCACCTTCAATATTATATACCCTTTTAGGGATAGATTTCAAATAGCTCTGATATAGCAGAAACCACTAAATTATGAAATTGCTAAATTGGGAATTGTACTTCAACCCAGAACAAAAAATGTGCTTTGACGGACACTAAATATCTTGCCCAGCAACAACAGTACAGCGGTGGGTAACGAGAGATTTAGAGGGATTTAAATTTGAGGCCTAGTATTTAGGCGCTGGGTCACCGGTATGGATTTAGTGACAGAATTAGACTTGGAAATGCACAGAAGCGTGTGTGTGAAGTTATTCTGAATGACCCTATGTGCACCTTCAATATTATATACCCTTTTAGGGATAGATTTCAAATAGCTCTGATATAGCAGAAACCACTAAATTATGAAATTGCTAAATTGGGAATTGTACTTCAACCCAGAACAAAAAATGTGCTTTGACGGACACTAAATATCTTGCCCAGCAACAACAGTACAGCGGTGGGTAACGAGAGATTTAGAGGGATTTAAATTTGAGGCCTAGTATTTAGGCGCTGGGTCACCGGTATGGATTTAGTGACAGAATTAGACTTGGAAATGCACAGAAGCGTGTGTGTGAAGTTATTCTGAATGACCCTATGTGCACCTTCAATATTATATACCCTTTTAGGGATAGATTTCAAATAGCTCTGATATAGCAGAAACCACTAAATTATGAAATTGCTAAATTGGGAATTGTACTTCAACCCAGAACAAAAAATGTGCTTTGACGGACACTAAATATCTTGCCCAGCAACAACAGTACAGCGGTGGGTAACGAGAGATTTAGAGGGATTTAAATTTGAGGCCTAGTATTTAGGCGCTGGGTCACCGGTATGGATTTAGTGACAGAATTAGACTTGGAAATGCACAGAAGCGTGTGTGTGAAGTTATTCTGAATGACCCTATGTGCACCTTCAATATTATATACCCTTTTAGGGATAGATTTCAAATAGCTCTGATATAGCAGAAACCACTAAATTATGAAATTGCTAAATTGGGAATTGTACTTCAACCCAGAACAAAAAATGTGCTTTGACGGACACTAAATATCTTGCCCAGCAACAACAGTACAGCGGTGGGTAACGAGAGATTTAGAGGGATTTAAATTTGAGGCCTAGTATTTAGGCGCTGGGTCACCGGTATGGATTTAGTGACAGAATTAGACTTGGAAATGCACAGAAGCGTGTGTGTGAAGTTATTCTGAATGACCCTATGTGCACCTTCAATATTATATACCCTTTTAGGGATAGATTTCAAATAGCTCTGATATAGCAGAAACCACTAAATTATGAAATTGCTAAATTGGGAATTGTACTTCAACCCAGAACAAAAAATGTGCTTTGACGGACACTAAATATCTTGCCCAGCAACAACAGTACAGCGGTGGGTAACGAGAGATTTAGAGGGATTTAAATTTGAGGCCTAGTATTTAGGCGCTGGGTCACCGGTATGGATTTAGTGACAGAATTAGACTTGGAAATGCACAGAAGCGTGTGTGTGAAGTTATTCTGAATGACCCTATGTGCACCTTCAATATTATATACCCTTTTAGGGATAGATTTCAAATAGCTCTGATATAGCAGAAACCACTAAATTATGAAATTGCTAAATTGGGAATTGTACTTCAACCCAGAACAAAAAATGTGCTTTGACGGACACTAAATATCTTGCCCAGCAACAACAGTACAGCGGTGGGTAACGAGAGATTTAGAGGGATTTAAATTTGAGGCCTAGTATTTAGGCGCTGGGTCACCGGTATGGATTTAGTGACAGAATTAGACTTGGAAATGCACAGAAGCGTGTGTGTGAAGTTATTCTGAATGACCCTATGTGCACCTTCAATATTATATACCCTTTTAGGGATAGATTTCAAATAGCTCTGATATAGCAGAAACCACTAAATTATGAAATTGCTAAATTGGGAATTGTACTTCAACCCAGAACAAAAAATGTGCTTTGACGGACACTAAATATCTTGCCCAGCAACAACAGTACAGCGGTAACGAGAGATTTAGAGGGATTTAAATTTGAGGCCTAGTATTTAGGCGCTGGGTGACAGGTATGGGTTTAGTGACAGAATTAGACTTGGAAATACACAGTAGCGGGTGTGTGTGAAGTTATTCTGAATGACCCAATGTGCACCTTCAATATTATATACCCTTTTAGGGATAGATTCCAAATAGCTCTGATATAGCAGGAACCACTAAATTATGAAATTGCTAAATTGGGAATTGTACTTCAACCCAGAACAAAAAATGTGCTTTGACGGACACTAAATATCTTGCCCAGCAACAACAGTACAGCGGTAACGAGAGATTTAGAGGGATTTAAATTTGAGGCCTAGTATTTAGGCGCTGGGTGACAGGTATGGGTTTAGTGACAGAATTAGACTTGGAAATACACAGTAGCGGGTGTGTGTGAAGTTATTCTGAATGACCCAATGTGCACCTTCAATATTATATACCCTTTTAGGGATAGATTCCAAATAGCTCTGATATAGCAGGAACCACTAAATTATGAAATTGCTAAATTGGGAATTGTACTTCAACCCAGAACAAAAAATGTGCTTTGACGGACACTAAATATCTTGCCCAGCAACAACAGTACAGCGGTAACGAGAGATTTAGAGGGATTTAAATTTGAGGCCTAGTATTTAGGCGCTGGGTGACAGGTATGGGTTTAGTGACAGAATTAGACTTGGAAATACACAGTAGCGGGTGTGTGTGAAGTTATTCTGAATGACCCAATGTGCACCTTCAATATTATATACCCTTTTTGGGATAGATTTCAAATAGCTCTGATATAGCAGGAACCACTAAATTATGAAATTGCTAAATTGGGAATTGTATTTCAACCCAGAACAAGAAATGTGCTTGAACGGACACTAAATAACTCGCCCAGCTACAGCACTAGGGACAGATTTAGCTGGATATAAATTTGAGGCCTAGTATTTAGGCGCTGGGTGACCGGTATGGATTTAGTGACAGAATTAGACTGGGATATGGCCAAAAAATAAACAGACTATTGCTGGTTAAATGCACTTGGTGTGACAGCTTCACCCTGATGTAGGCTTTAGCCAAAAAACAACCACACCATTGAGGGTTAAATGCACTTGGTGACAGGCGCAGCTTGCCCCTGATTTTGTATATGGCCAAAAAATGAACAGACTATTGCTGGTTAAATGCACTTGGTGTGACAGCTTCACCCTGATGTAGGCTTTAGCCAAAAAACAACCACACCATTGAGGGTTAAATGCACTTGGTGACAGGCGCAGCTTGCCCCTGATTTTGTATATGGCCAAAAAATGAACAGACTATTGCTGGTTAAATGCACTTGGTGTGACAGCTTCACCCTGATGTAGGCTTTAGCCAAAAAACAACCACACCATTGAGGGTTAAATGCACTTGGTGACAGGCGCAGCTTGCCCCTGATTTTGTATATGGCCAAAAAATGAACAGACTATTGCTGGTTAAATGCACTTGGTGTGACAGCTTCACCCTGATGTAGGCTTTAGCCAAAAAACAACCACACCATTGAGGGTTAAATGCACTTGGTCGCAGCTTGTGCTGGCGCACCACAAGACACAAAATGGCCGCCGATCACCCCAGAAAAATGAGACTGACAAACGGTCTGTGCAGCCTAAAAACAGTGAGCAATTGAGGATCAGCAGCTCAATGATCCACAGCTGCAGATCGATCAGTTAATCAAGTCCTTTGGAGGAGTTAATCTGCCTAATCTCGCCCTACTGTCGCAGCCGCAACCTCTCCCTACGCTAATCAGAGCAGAGTGACGGGCGGCGCTATGTGACTCCAGCTTAAATAGAGGCTGGGTCACATGGTGCTCTGGCCAATCACAGCCATGCCAATAGTAGGCATGGCTGTGATGGCCTCTTGGGGCAAGTAGTATGACGCTTGTTGATTGGCTGCTTTGCAGCCTTTCAAAAAGCGCCAAGAAAGCGTCACAAAAGCGCCAAGAAAGCGACGAACACCGAACCCGAACCCGGACTTTTACGAAAATGTCCGGGTTCGGGTCCGTGTCACGGACACCCCAAAATTCGGTACGAACCCGAACTATACAGTTCGAGTTCGCTCATCCCTAGTCTCGAGGAAAGGTTAACTACTTGGGGGCCTGTTATTGCGGGGCCTGGAGTTGACTGCGACTCCTCAATGGGTAAACTGGAGCTGGATGTAAATGGCCCTGGGTGGATTAGCTCTGAGTAGAATAGCCTAAAAAACGTTGATCACGTCCCCTGGGCGCTCCCCTATACCAGCCCCGACCATTTCCCCCTCGTGATGAATAACTTCTAGTTCTTGTCCCTCCCACCTTCTTGGAGTCAGAAAGATCTGTTTCCATTGAGGACCGATCAGTATAACCCCCTTTATGATCCTTCTTATTACTTACTGAAGAGTAAATCCTATTTTCTTTAAAATCAGCCAGGTCCCTAAAAAATTAACGATGCTCTTTGAGGTGATTTTGAAATTTTTCTAAAGTGTTTTGCAACAGTTTTTCTTTTTTTAGGGAACTCCGGTTCGTGAGAAAAGGTTTACACTGTCTCAACACTGTCAGCAAGTTTTTTCTTCTGTTGTAGTTAGTTTTTTCTTCTGAAAGAAGTAGCTGCATGAGACGCAGGGAGCTATTAGTAGCTTCCTGCTCTCATTTAGATAGAAAGCTTGGATTTCTAAATCTTGCTGCTGGTAGTAACGGGATGCGCAAACCTCTGGGAACTATGTTGTTTTTTAGGCAGTTCTCCAGGCTTTGTACCTCCCACCAAGTGATGATTTGATCCTTATAAACGGCAGTAAGGTCTTTGAATGCTGCATTAAATGAAGGAGTATATTTTTTCTGTTGAAATTGCTTATCTGAAAAGATGTCTTTGCCAACCAATTGTTCGTGTTAAATCCTGTGGACAAAAAAGCTGCCATGCCCTATCAGAGCTGTGTATACAAAAATAACACCAACCGAAAAATTTAAGATAGGGAAAATTACTTCCAACAGTCTAACTGAATATATCAAGGAACCCTCGCCAGGGCCGAAGAGGAAGTTTAATCTAAGATATAACTTTTATTGTGATCGTTAAAAATCCTGGGAATACCATCAAAAAGGACAAACATACAAAAACAACTAAAATACTAAAGTCCCAGGGGGGACCAAATAGTACTAGAGGTTCCAATCAAGAACAAATAAGATTATAAGCAATTCTAGGAAAAAGGAACAGTCTTACCAATTGATGCGCTTGGGGACCATCCGGTAACTGTACAGCCCGAGTGATGACTGGCAATAAATGGTAAGTCACTCTGTGCAGGGCAGCTGTGGCGAGTATCTATCCCTAAAATGGACCCTGACAAATGAAAACCAGGGGAGGAAAACTGCAAAAGCCCTGCCTTACTGCACAAAAAAATACCCCAAACAGGGTGTCCCTATCTGGATGTCTAACCCTATTGGGTGCAAAATCCCTCAAAATTCCCTATAACCAAGTTTACAGTCACTTGGAGACTGTGAGAGCAAAAGTAATCGTACTTCCAAAATAATGTTAAAGAAGATGCTGTGCGTAGGTAGCGGTAGGGAACAGCTGTCCCTAGACACCCCTATATAGCGGGATGGAGACTAAGTTGACCCTACCTATCTACACAGAGCACCCGCCCCAAAAGGGGTGACCCCGTCCGGATACCTGTCCCTAGTCCGGGCGGAATCCCTGAAATACCCTACAGGATAGTTCCCGACGTGCCACGTTTTTATACAATACTCATCAGCAGAAATATACCAAGGGCTTGGTGTACAAAAGATAACCAATCCTGCAAATTAAAAAAGTTGAAATAATCTTAGGGAAAATTTGGGGCCACATCAACAAAGAAAAAAGGGCAAAAGAAAAACTAAACATAAGCCTACCTTGTAATTGATAGACCAAGGGTAAAGCCGGGGGGTAATTAAAATTCCCTACCTCAGAGCCAATCCACCCATGGCCATTTAGATCCAGCTCCAGTTTACCCATTGAGGAGTTGGAGTCAACTCCACGCCCCGCAATAACAGGCCCCCAGGTAGTTAACCTTTCTTTGAGACCTCTCAGTGACACTGAAACACAGATCCAACAACTGGGCCTCTCTTTTGTGCCTACCCCTCTGTTTAATAGATTCAATATCACTAAAGACTTACATCTTTTTGTACGTAAGCTTCGATGGTTTAAATTTTTTAGGCACCAATAGAGGAAGCAGGTTCGAGAACTGAGAATTCCCCTTGATATTCTCTCTGATGTGCGTCTTCTATTTGATCTGGAGACTGAGACTGATTACACTAAGGGCTTTGGCCTTTTTTCTAATTTAAAACCTAAAAGTACTAAGATGCCACCTCTCATTGGAGAAATCTCTTGTACTGATGTATTTTTAGATCTACTTCGGTGGTGATAAAGCCGTCTGACAAAGGCGGAAATACGGTGGTAATGAACAGTGAGCAATATATGACCATGTGTGAATTGCTTTTGAGGGATCGTGAAACTTATGAAATCCTGTCGAGTAACCCCTTGGAGAGTTACCGACAGGAGCTTAACAGTATCTTAGACGATACTAAACAGCAGCAGCTCATTACACAGGATGAATTTAATTTTCTGTTTCCTTCTTTCCCGCAGATGTCAACATTCTACTGTTTTTATCTAAGTTGCACAAGGTGGTGTCACCCCTCCAAGGTCGCTCTATCGTCTCGGGAGTGGGCAACCTTTGTCAAAATATGGGGATATACATTGACCAGATTTTGGCTCCATTTGTAACTGCGTTGCCCTCTTTTACCAGGGACACCACCGAACTATTGAAGCGTTTAGAGGGGGTACACATTGAGACTGATCACCTGCTTGCCAGTATAGACGTGGAAGCGCTGTACTCCAGCATCCCACATGACCTGGGTATCCAGACTGCAGACTATTTCTTCCAGATGATAGGCTGCCAGTACCGTGCCCACAGCCAATTTGTCCTTCGCATTCTAGATTTCAGTTTAGCCAGGAACCTTTTTATGTTTAATAACAAACTTTACCACCAACTCAGGGGCACTGTGATGGGGAGCCCCTGTGCCCCATCGTACGCAAATCTGTTCCTGGGTTGGTGGGAGGCTACACATGTTTTTGGTGATGACTGCATGGGACCTCTTGATTCGATTGGGCTGTGGGCATGGTACATTTATGATATCTTCATCATCTGGCATGGGACCAAAAACACTTTTAAAATATTTGTTAAGGGGCTCAATCACAACTAGATAGGTCTACATTTCACTTGTGAGTCTGACTTAATATCTCTAACCCTTTCTGGACGTCTCTATCACTAAAAGTGAAATGGGTGAACTGGATACTACTGTATATAGGAAACCCAATTCCACCAATTCCCTTCTGAGGTGGGAGAGTGGACATCCACTCCCACTCAGAAGAGGTATCCCTAAAGGGCAGTATCTGCGCCTCAGAAGGAATTGTTTCTCCAAAAAAGAATTCCTTTCTCAGGCTGCAGACCTACGACAAAGGTTTCAACAAAGAGGTTACCCTGATAAGGTCCTCAGAACAGCCTTTAGGTCAGCCTTACAGGCTGATCGTACCTCTCTGCTTACACCAAAACCTAAATGTGCACAAACGAACCGAACCATTCGTCTCATAACTATCTATGATGAAGCGGTTAAGCCGATACGTGATATTGTGGGGAAATACTGGCAGATCCTAATGATGGATCCTGATCTTAAGGAAGTTATAGGTGATTACCCACATATCATATATAGGTGAGGCAAGAGCCTGCAGGATAGACTTGTGCATAGCCAGTTTACTCCTGTGCTCACGTCCGGTAGTACATGGCTCCGTAGTAACATTCAGGGATGCTACTGATGTAGCATATCCAAATTGGTAAAACGTTCCGCAGTAATGTGACTGGGAAGAGGTATACCATCCGTGATTTTATCAATTGTAGATCTCGTGGGTTCATATACAGACTTGCGTGCGAATGTGGCAAGAAGTATATTGGAAAGACGATTCGTGAATTTCGGAGACGGAGCACCTAAATTATATCACTAATCAAAAAGATACAACGGTCGCAAAACATGTCCATACTCTTCAAAATAAAAGTGCCCGAATCACGTTCATGGGCATTGATAAGATCCACCTACCCTTGAGGGGAGGCGATTGGGACAGAAGCATCTTGCAAAGGGAAGCTCGCTGGATTTACTATCTAAAAACTGTGGCTCCGTTAGGACTTTATGAGCAGCTGAATTTCAGTTGTTACGTATAAGTCATGTAATTCCAACGCCACATACGTTCCACTGTTGAATTTTGGCACCCTCGTCTCCTTCACACCCCTCCCCTTGAGGGCGGCATCCAACTCACTGTTTGAACCTATTGTCTATGCATTTATCAGAGACCTATATATAGCCCAAAATCAAAGTCCAGGACCCACACCTGACCATATCATGAAAACCCAAAAAAGATGATGGATCACTTAAAGTACAAAAGCACATATAATCACAAATTAACATAATTTTTATTGAAAATCACATAAAGACATAATTGACATAAGCCACAATAAATAATTGACACAAGCCACAACACATTTAAAAAGTTAAAAACCAAGAGGACCGATGGTGGGCTGTATATTGAAAAAAGTGCAAGTGCAATATTCGTGGTTGGCCACTAGTAGAAAAGCTGGTTAAACCAAACTACTATGGCTCAATAGTACATAATAACAAAATTTATCTGCAGATATATGATACAAACACTTAATCATGTGGGTGATGGTACACGCCACAAAAAGTGACTAGAGCAGAGAAGCAGTACGATATAAGCACATAGCAAGTACTGACTAGTGTTGAGCGCGAATATTCGAATATCGAATTTTTTTCGTGAATATCGGCACTTCGCTAATTCGCGAATATTTAGAATATAGTGATATAAATGTGATATTTCGAATATTTTTTTTTTTTTTTTTTAATTGTTATATTTTTTTCTTTCCCACCTCCCTAAAGTTATTCTTACTTGTCCTTTGGATTCCTGGCTTCCTGGCTGCTCCAGTCAGTGCCCGTTGCCGCTTCTGCCGACTTCCGTGCTCATGGAGCGTCCTCATCACCATGGGAACGTCTCCATATACTAGAATGTACTGTCGGATTTGAGAATTACGTTGAAATCGCAATTCGATTTTTTCAAGTTATAATAATCGAATTTCGATTTTAACTTAAAGGCTACTCTCCTATTGAAATAGCAATGTGATTAATTCAAGTTATAATAATCGAATTTCGATTTTAACTTAGCACTGCTATATTCCATATTCGTTAATTCTAGCCTAATATGGAATATAGCAGTGCTAAGTAGAGTTGAGCGAACACCTGGATGTTCGGTTTCGAGAAGTTCGGCCGAACTTCCCGAAAATGTTCGGGTTCGGGATCCGAACCCGATCCGAACTTCGTCCCGAACCCGAACCCCATTGAAGTCAATGGGGACCCGAACTTTTCGGCACTAAAAAGGCTGTAAAACAGCGCAGGAAAGGGCTAGAGGGCTGCAAAAGGCAGCAACATGTAGGTAAATCCCCTGCAAACAAATGTGGATAGGGAAATGAATTAAAATAAAAATTAAATAAATAAAAATTTACCAAAATCAATTGGAGAGAGGTCCCATAGCAGAGAATCTGGCTTCCCGTCACCCACCACTGGAACAGTCCATTCTCAGATATTTAGGCCCCGGAACCCAGGCAGAGGAGAGAGGTCCCGTAACAGAGAATCTGGCTTCATGTCAGCAGAGAATTAGTCTGCATGTCATAGCAGAGAATGAGGCTTCACGTCAGCCACCACTGCAACAGTCCATTGGCATATATTTAGGCCCAGCACCCAGGCAGAGGAGAGAGGTCCCGTAACAGACAATCTGGCTTCATGTCAGCAGAAAATTAGTCTGCATGTCATAGCAGAGAATGAGGCTTCACGTCAGCCACCACTGCAACAGTCCATTGTCATAAATTTAGGCCCAGCACCCAGGCAGAGGAGAGAGGTCCCGTAACAGACAATCTGGCTTCATGTCAGCAGAGAATTAGTCTGCATGTCATAGCTGAGAATGAGGCTTCACGTCAGCCACCACTGCAACAGTCCATTGGCATATATTTAGGCCCAGCACCCAGGCAGAGGAGAGAGGTCCCGTAACAGACAATCTGGCTTCATGTCAGCAGAGAATCAGTCTTCATGTCATAGCAGAGAATCAGGCTTCACGTCACCCACCACTGTAAGAGTCCATTTTCATAAATTTAGGCCCAGCACCCAGGCAGAGGAGAGAGGTCCCGTAACAGAGGATCTGGCTTCATGTCAGCAGAGAATTAGTCTGCATGTCATAGCAGAGAATGAGGCTTCACGTCAGCCACCACTGCAACAGTCCATTGGCATATATTTAGGCCCAGCACCCAGGCAGAGGAGAGAGGTCCCGTAACAGACAATCTGGCTTCATGTCAGCAGAGAATCAGTCTGCATGTCATAGCAGAGAATGAGGCTTCACGTCACCCACCACTGCAACAGTCCATTGTCATAAATTTAGGCCCAGCACCCAGGCAGAGGAGAGAGGTCCCGTAACAGACAATCTGGCTTCATGTCAGCAGAGAATTAGTCTGCATGTCATAGCAGAGAATGAGGCTTCACGTCAGCCACCACTGCAACAGTCCATTGGCATATATTTAGGCCCAGCACCCAGGCAGAGGAGAGAGGTCCCGTAACAGACAATCTGGCTTCATGTCAGCAGAGAATCAGTCTTCATGTCATAGCAGAGAATCAGGCTTCACGTCAGCCACCACTGCAACAGTCCATTGGCATATATTTAGGCCCAGCACCCAGGCAGAGGAGAGAGGTCCCGTAACAGACAATCTGGCTTCATGTCAGCAGAGAATCAGTCTGCATGTCATAGCAGAGAATGAGGCTTCACGTCACCCACCACTGCAACAGTCCATTGTCATAAATTTAGGCCCAGCACCCAGGCAGAGGAGAGAGGTCCCGTAACAGACAATCTGGCTTCATGTCAGCAGAGAATTAGTCTGCATGTCATAGCAGAGAATGAGGCTTCACGTCAGCCACCACTGCAACAGTCCATTGGCATATATTTAGGCCCAGCACCCAGGCAGAGGAGAGAGGTCCCGTAACAGACAATCAGGCTTCACGTCAGCCACCACTGTAAGAGTCCATTTTCATAAGTTTAGGCCCAGCACCCAGGCAGAGGAGAGAGGTCCCGTAACAGACAATCTGGCTTCATGTCAGCAGAGAATTAGTCTGCATGTCATAGCAGAGAATGAGGCTTCACGTCAGCCACCACTGCAACAGTCTATTGGCATATATTTAGGCCCAGCACCCAGGCAGAGGAGAGAGGTCCCGTAACAGACAATCTGGCTTCATGTCAGCAGAGAATCAGTCTTCATGTCATAGCAGAGAATCAGGCTTCACGTCAGCCACCACTGCAACAGTCCATTGGCATATATTTAGGCCCAGCACCCAGGCAGAGGAGAGAGGTCCCGTAACAGACAATCTGGCTTCATGTCAGCAGAGAATCAGTCTTCATATCATAGCAGAGAATCAGGCTTCACGTCACCCACCACTGTAAGAGTCCATTTTCATAAATTTAGGCCCAGCACCCAGGCAGAGGAGAGAGGTCCCGTAACAGAGGATCTGGCTTCATGTCAGCAGAGAATCAGTCTGCATGTCATAGCAGAGAATCAGGCTTCACGTCACCCAACATTGGAACAGTCCATTGGCATATATTTAGGCCCCGGCACCCAGACAGAGGAGAGGTTCATTCAACTTTGGGTAGCCTCGCAATATAATGGTAAAGTGAAAATAAAAATAGGATTGAATGAGGAAGTGCCCTGGAGTCCAATAATATATGGTTAAGGGGAGGTAGTTAATGTCTAATCTGGACAAGGGACGGACAGATCCTGTGGGATCCATGCCTGGTTCATTTTTATGAACGTCAGCTTGTCCACATTGGCTGTAGACAGGCGGCTGCGTTTGTCTGTAATGACGCCCCCTGCCGTGCTGAATACACGTTCAGACAAAACGCTGGCCGCCGGGCAGGCCAGCACCTCCAAGGCATAAAAGGCTAGCTGTGGCCACGTGGACAATTTAGAGACCCAGAAGTTGAATGGGGCCAAACCATCAGTCAGTACGTGGAGGGGTGTGCACATGTACTGTTCCACCATGTTAGTGAAATGTTGCCTCCTGCTAACACGTTGCGTATCAGGTGGTGGTGCAGTTAGCTGTGGCGTGTTTACAAAAGTTTTCCACATCTCTGCCATGCTAACCCTGCCCTCAGAGGAGCTGGCATTGACACAGCTGCCTTGGCGACCTCTTGCTCCTCCTCTGCCTTGGCCTTGGGCTTCCACTTGTTCCCCTGTGACATTTGGGAATGCTCTCAGTAGCGCGTCTACCAACGTGCGCTTGTACTCGCGCATCTTCCTATCACGCTCCAGTGCAGGAAGTAAGGTGGGCACATTGTCTTTGTAGCGTGGATCCAGCAGGGTGGCAACCCAGTAGTCCGCACAGGTTAAAATGTGGGCAACTCTGCTGTCAGTTGCGCAGGCACTGCAGCATGTAGTCGCTCATGTGTGCCAGGCTGCCCAGGGGTAAGGACAAGCTGTCCTCTGTGGGAGGCGTATCGTCATCGTCCTGCCTTTCCCCCCAGCCACGCACCAGTGATGGACCCGAGCTGCGTTGGGTGCCACCCCGCTGTGACCATGCTTCATCCTCATCCTCCTCCACTTCCTCCTCATCCTCGTCCTCCTCGTCCTCCAGTAGTGGGCCCTGGCTGGCCACATTTGTACCTGGCCTCTGCTGTTGCCAAAAACCTCCCTCTGAGTCACTTCGAAGAGACTGGCCTGAAAGTGCTAAAAATGACCCCTCTTCCTCCTCCTCCTCCTCCTGGGCCACCTCCTCTTCCATCATCGCCCTAAGTGTTTTCTCACGGAGACATAGAAGTGGTATTGTAACGCTGATAACGGCGTCATCGCCACTGGCCATGTTGGTGGAGTACTCGAAACAGCGCAACAGGGCACACAGGTCTCGCATGGAGGCCCAGTCATTGGTGGTGAAGTGGTGCTGTTCTGTAGTGCGACTGACCCGTGCGTGCTGCAGCTGAAACTCCACTATGGCCTGCTGCTGCTCGCACAGTCTGTCCAGCATGTGCAAGGTGGAGTTCCACCTGGTGGGCACGTCGCATATGAGGCGGTGAGCGGGAAGGCCGAAGTTACGCTGTAGCGCAGACAGGCGAGCAGCAGCAGGATGTGAACGCCGGAAGCGCGAACAGACGGCCCGCACTTTATGCAGCAGCTCTGACATGTCGGGGTAGTTGTGTATGAACTTCTGCACCACCAAATTCAGCACATGCGCCAAGCAAGGGATGTGCGTCAAATTGGCTAGTCCCAGAGCTGCAACGAGATTTCGCCCATTATCACACACCACCAGGCCGGGCTTGAGGCTCACCGGCAGCAACCACTCGTCGGTCTGTTGTTCTATACCCCGCCACAACTCCTGTGCAGTGTGGGGCCTGTCCCCCAAACATATGAGTTTCAGAATGGCCTGCTGACGTTTACCCCGGGCTGTGCTGAAGTTGGTGGTGAAGGTGTGTGGCTGACTGGATGAGCAGGTGGAAGAAGAGGAGGAGGAAGCCGAGAAGGAGGAGGTGGCAACAGGAGGCAAAGAATGTTGCCCTGCGATCCTTGGCGGCGGAAGGACGTGCGCCAAACAGCTCTCCGCCTGGGGCCCAGCTGCCACTACATTTACCCAGTGTGCAGTTAGGGAGATATAGCGTCCCTGGCCGTGCTTACTGGTCCACGTATCTGTGGTTAGGTGGACCTTGCTACAGATGGCGTTGCGCAGTGCACACTTGATTTTATCGGATACTTGGTTGTGCAGGGAAGGCACGGCTCTCTTGGAGAAGTAGTGGCGGCTGGGAACAACATACAGTGGGACAGCAAGCGACATGAGCTGTTTGAAGCTGTCTGTGTCCACCAGCCTAAATGACAGCATTTCATAGGCCAGTAGTTTAGAAATGCTGGCATTCAGGGCCAGGGATCGAGGGTGGCTAGGTGGGAATTTACGCTTTCTCTCAAATTTTTGTGAGATGGAGAGCTGAACGCTGCCGTGTGACATGGTTGAGACGCTTGGTGACGGAGGTGGTGGTGGTGGTGTTGGTGGTACATCCCCTGTTTGCTGGGCGGCAGGTGCCAACGTTCCTCCAGAGGCGGAGGAAGAGGCCGAGGCGGCAGCAGCAGAAGAGGCCGAGGCGGCAGCAGCAGAAGAGGTAGCAGGGGGAGCCTGAGTGACTTCCTTGGTTTTAAGGTGTTTACTCCACTGCAGTTCATGCTTTGCATGCAGGTGCCTGGTCATGCAGGTTGTGCTCAGGTTCAGAACGTTAATGCCTCGCTTCAGGCTCTGATGGCACAGCGTGCAAACCACTCGGGTCTTGTCGTCAGCACATTGTTTGAAGAAGTGCCATGCCAGGGAACTCCTTGAAGCTGCCTTTGGGGTGCTCGGTCCCAGATGGCGGCGGTCAGTAGCAGGCGGAGTCTCTTGGCGGCGGGTGTTCTGCTTTTGCCCACTGCTCCCTCTTTTGCTACGCTGTTGGCTCGGTCTCACCACTGCCTCTTCCTCCGAACTGTGAAAGTCAGTGGCACGACCTTCATTCCATGTGGGGTCTAGGACCTCATCGTCCCCTGCATCGTCTTCCACCCAGTCTTGATCCCTGACCTCCTGTTCAGTCTGCACACTGCAGAAAGACGCAGCAGTTGGCACCTGTGTTTCGTCATCATCAGAGACATGCTGAGGTGGTATTCCCATGTCCTCATCATCAGGAAACATAAGTGGTTGTGCGTCAGTGCATTCTATGTCTTTCACCGCTGGGGAAGGGCTAGGTGGATGCCCTTGGGAAACCCTGCCAGCGGAGTCTTCAAACAGCATAAGAGACTGCTGCATAACTTGAGGCTGAGACAGTTTCCCTGGTATGCATGGGGGTGATGTGACAGACTGATGGGGTTGGTTTTCAGGCGCCATCTGTGCGCTTTCTGCAGAAGACTGGGTGGGAGATAATGTGAACGTGCTGGATCCACTGTCGGCCACCCAATTGACTAATGCCTGTACCTGCTCAGGCCTTACCATCCTTAGAACGGCATTGGGCCCCACCATATATCGCTGTAAATTCTGGCGGCTACTGGGACCTGCGGTAGTTGGTACACTAGGACGTGTGGATGTGGCAGAACGGCCACGTCCTCTCCCAGCACCAGAGGGTCCACTAACACCACCACGACCATGTCCACGTCCGCGTCCCTTACTAGATGTTTTCCTCATTGTCATGGTTCACCACAACAACAAAAATATTATTTGGCCCAATGTATTGTATTCAAATTCAGCGGGATATAAATTTGAGGCCTAGTATTTAGGCGCTGGGTGACCGGTATGGATTTAGTGACAGAATTAGACTTGGAAATGCACAGTAGCGTGTGTGTGAAGTTATTCTGAATGACCCTATGTGCACCTTGAATATTATATACCCTTTTAGGGATAGATTTCAAATAGCTCTGATATAGCAGAAACCACTAAATTATGAAATTGCTAAATTGGGAATTGTATTTCAACCCAGAACAAAAAATGTGCTTTGACGGACACTAAATATCTTTCCCAGCCACAACAGGACAGCGGTAACGAGAGATTTAGCGGGATATAAATTTGAGGCCTAGTATTTAGGCGCTGGGTGACCGGTATGGATTTAGTGACAGAATTAGACTTGGAAATGCACAGTAGCGTGTGTGTGAAGTTATTCTGAATGACCCTATGTGCACCTTGAATATTATATACCCTTTTAGGGATAGATTTCAAATAGCTCTGATATAGCAGAAACCACTAAATTATGAAATTGCTAAATTGGGAATTGTATTTCAACCCAGAACAAAAAATGTGCTTTGACGGACACTAAATAACTTGCCCAGCCACAACAGTACAGCGGTAACGACAGATTTTTTTTTTTATTTCTTTTTATTTTTATTTTTCATATACAGAAATGTAAGACTAAGGACAACATTAAAAGAGCTCAAAGAGGACCTTTCATGGGTCCAAACACTACAAACCAAGTCTCAGGACACGTAGGGCACAGTGCAGCGACCCAACTGCACCCACCCCCCCCCCCTGGGCGCCGCCCCGCCCGCCCGCCGCGGCCCCCGTTGTATTCTCCCGTCCGGCACGCAAACCCTACCATCAGTGCAATGAGTCTTTCTCTGTGGGCGTCTCCCTCTGCCTGGCCGCAGCTCCGCCCAACCACAGCAGAGAGCGACACAGGCTGTGATGCTCTCCGCTGTGACCGGACCGCGCCCCAGCCAGGAAGAAGGAGACACTCACCGAGAGACTCAGTCTCCTCCTCACTGCTCCGATGCCAAAACTAGCACACCAGGCGGGAGAGGGCCACAGCGGGCGAACGGAGTGGCGCCCAGAAAAAACAGCAAGCGCAGCCAGATCCCTGCACTACGCCCCACGCATCCCGACACCCAGTCCACAATGTCTGGAACCATGAAAGGTCCTCTTTAAACCAACCTACTGCGTGTACAGACTTTCTGTGACCCCATCTGTGTAGGAAAATAGAAGATAAGCTGTATATTACATCAATAAAAGTTATATTGTATATACTGAAGCAGTATCCATGTCCACAGCAATTGCCTCTAGAAACTGATCAGTGAATTACATGATGCCTTATATAAATCAAGGAATCAGGTGTACAGGTCCCTGCCATCACTACTGATACCCAGTGTGCTGTGATCATAATGCCCTGTGTGTAGTGTATGTGAGGTGTCATGATCAGCACTCCATTAGATGATCAGGTAATGATGGTGTAATCCTGGAATAAGTTGAGTCTTAGGGTACTTTCACACTAGCGCCAAAAGAATCCGACAGGCAGCTCCATTGCCGGAACTGCCTGCCGGATCCAGAAATCCGTATGCAAACAGATACCATTGGTTTCCGGATCCGGATGCGGATCTGTCTCTCCGGTGTCATCTGGAAAAACGGATCCGGTGTTTATTTTTTTCACATTTTTAAAGGTCTGCGCATGCACAGACCGGAAAACCGGATCCGTCAATGCGGCAATTTCCTGAACACTTGGTACCGGATCCGGCATTAATTTAGCGGGATATAAATTTGAGGCCTAGTATTTAGGCGCTGGGTGACCGGTATGGATTTAGTGACAGAATTAGATTGGGATATGGCCAAAAAATAACCACACTATTGCTGGTTAAATGCACTTGGTGACGGGCGCAGCTTGCCCCTGATGTAGTATATGGCCAAAAAATGAACAGACTATTGCTGGTTAAATGCACTTGGTGTCACAGCTTGACGAACCACACTACTGAGGGTTAAATGCACTTGGTGACGAGCGCAGCTTGCCCCTGATTTAGTATATGGCCAAAAAATGAACAGACTATTGCTGGTTAAATGCACTTGGTGTGATAGCTTGACCAACCACACTACTGAGGGTTAAATGCACTTGGTGACGGGCGCAGCTTGCCCCTGATGTAGTATATGGCCAAAAAATGAACAGACTATTGCTGGTTAAATGCACTTGGTGACGGGCGCAGCTTGCCCCTGATTTAGTATATGGCCAAAAAATGAACAGACTATTGCTGGTTAAATGCACTTGGTGTGATAGCTTGACCAACCACACTACTGAGGGTTAAATGCACTTGGTGACGGGCGCAGCTTGCCCCTGATGTAGTATATGGCCAAAAAATGAACAGACTATTGCTGGTTAAATGCACTTGGTGTCACAGCTTGACTAACCACACTACTGAGGGTTAAATGCACTTGGTGACGGGCGCAGCTTGCCCCTGATGTAGTATATGGCCAAAAAATGAACAGACTATTGCTGGTTAAATGCACTTGGTGTCACAGCTTGACCAACCACACTACTGAGGGTTAAATGCACTTGGTGACGGGCGCAGCTTGCCCCTGATGTAGTATATGGCCAAAAAATGAACAGACTATTGCTGGTTAAATGCACTTGGTGACAGGCGCAGCTTGCCCCTGATTTAGTATATGGCCAAAAAATGAACAGACTATTTCTGGTTAAATACACTTGGTGTGATAGCTTGACCAACCACACTACTGAGGGTTAAATGCACTTGGTGACGGGCGCAGCTTGCCCCTGATGTAGTATATGGCCAAAAAATGAACAGACTATTGCTGGTTAAATGCACTTGGTGTCACAGCTTGACCAACCACACTACTGAGGGTTAAATGCACTTGGTGACGGGCGCAGCTTGCCCCTGATGTAGTATATGGCCAAAAAATGAACAGACTATTGCTGGTTAAATGCACTTGGTGACAGGCGCAGCTTGCCCCTGATTTAGTATATGGCCAAAAAATGAACAGACTATTGCTGGTTAAATACACTTGGTGTGATAGCTTGACCAACCACACTACTGAGGGTTAAATGCACTTGGTGACGGGCGCAGCTAGACCCTGATGTAGTATATGGCCAAAAAATGAACAGACTATTGCTGGTTAAATGCACTTGGTGACGGGCGCAGCTTGCCCCTGATTTAGTATATGGCCAAAAAATGAACAGACTATTGCTGGTTAAATGCACTTGGTGTGATAGCTTGACCAACCACACTACTGAGGGTTAAATGCACTTGGTGACAGGCGCAGCTTGCACCTGATGTAGTATATGGCCAAGAAATAAACAGACTATTGCTGGTTAAATGCACTTGGTGTGACAGCTTCACCCTGATGTAGGCTTTAGCCAAAAAACAACCACACCATTGAGGGTTAAATGCACTTGGTGACAGGCGCAGCTTGCCCCTGATGTAGTATATGGCCAAAAAATAAACAGACTATTGCTGGTTAAATGCACTTGGTGTGACAGCTTCACCCTGATGTAGGCTTTAGCCAAAAAACAACCACACCATTGAGGGTTAAATGCACTTGGTCGCAGCTTGTGCTGGCGCACCACAAGACACAAAATGGCCGCCGATCACCCCAGAAAAATGTGACTGACAAACGGTCTGGGCAGCCTAAAAACAGTGAGCAATTGAGTATCAGCAGCTCAATGATGCACAGCTGCAGATCGATCAATAATCAAGTCCTTTGGAGGAGTTAATCTGCCTAATCTCGCCCTACTGTCGCAGCCGCAACCTCTCCCTACGCTAATCAGAGCAGAGTGACGGGCGGCGCTATGTGACTCCAGCTTAAATAGAGGCTGGGTCACATGGTGCTCTGGCCAATCACAGCCATGCCAATAGTAGGCATGGCTGTGATGGCCTCTTGGGGCAAGTAGTATGACACTTGTTGATTGGCTGCTTTGCAGCCTTTCAAAAAGCGCCAAGAAAGCGTCACAAAAGCGCCAAGAAAGCGACGAACACCGAACCCGAACCCGGACTTTTACGAAAATGTCCGGGTTCGGGTCCGTGTCACGGACACCCCAAAATTCGGTACGAACCCGAACTATACAGTTCGAGTTCGCTCATCCCTAGTGCTAAGTTAAAATCGAAATTCGATTATTATAACTTGAATTAATCGCATTGCTATTTCAATAGGAGAGTAGCCTTTAAGTTAAAATCGAAATTCGATTATTTAAATCGCATATTAATCGCAATAACAAGAATAATGATGAATATTCGATTTCGACGAATATAAAACGAATATTCTATTGAATATTCGCGAATTTCGTCGAAATCGAATATGGCACCTGCCGCTCATCACTAGTACTGACCAACCAAGTTTGTACACAGCACACCACCACCACCAGTCCGCTCTCCAACGCACGTTTCGCGTTAGCTTTTTCAAGGGGGTTTATGTATTTATCAAACTGTAGCCTATTTCATATGGAGTCTACTGAATCCATATATATGCACCCCTCTGAGCCCACTCCTTCCCCTCCTTTTTATATAATAGACGTCCTCCAACCATTATCTTGCTTATTTATACTTTTGTTTCCCTGTGCTCCTGACCAATAACCCCTTCATTCCCTTTGATAGTTGGGTTTGTTTACACTTATGACCCTCGCAGCAACATGGGTCCTTTGTTGCTAGGCACCGCGCGATTTTTCCTCCTATGTCGCCACCTTACATTGCCCGACGCCACATTCCACATTAATCGGCTCTGCGCTTCACAGGCACCGCGTCTCTTCCGGGTTCGCGTGACGCCGTGGTCAGGTGACGGGTTACATGTCCCATGTAGGCGGGCCTGGAGTCAGTTGGCATGCGCATAGCGTGGACAAGACTCCCCATGCTGACTATGGGGTCTATTATTTTTTCTTGATCAGCCCATGAATTAGTCCCGTACCACTAACGGGCTATGTGCAAGTAGGGGATTTTAATTGCCCCCCGGCTTTACCTTTGGTCTATCAATTACAAAAAGATAGGCTTATCTTTAGTTTTTACTTTTGCCCTTTTTTCTTTGTTGATGTGGCCCTGAATTTTCCCTAAGATTATTTAATCTTTTTTCATTTGTAGGATTGGTTATCCTTTATACAGTAAGCCCTTAGTATATTTCTCCTGATGAGTATTGTATGAAACGTGGCACGTCGGGAACTATCCTGTAGGGTTTTTCAGGGATTCCGCCCTGACTAAGGACAGGTATCCGGATGGGGTCACCCCTTTCGGGGCGGGTGCTCTGTGTAGATAGGTAGGGTCAACTTAACCCCCTTCCCTCTATATAGAGGTGTCTAGGGGAAGTTGTCCCCGACCGCTACCTACGCACAACATCGTATTTAACATTATTTTGAAAGTACGATTACTTTTGCTCTCACAGTCTCCACAGTTTCTACAGTTACTGGGTCCCCAAGCGCATCAATTGGTAAAACTGTTCCTTTTTCTTAGAATTGCTTATAATCTTGTCTGTTCTTGATTGGAACCTCTGGTACTATTTGGTCCCCCCTGGGACTTTAGTATTTTAAGCTACTTTCACACTAGCGGCAGGACGGATCTGACAGGCTGTTCACCCTGTCGGATCCGTCCAGCCGATATTTCGCTGTGCCGCCGGACTGCCACTCCGTGCCCATTGACGAGCTTCGGCGCAGCACAGCAGTGCACGGTGAGAGGCTTTTTAGTCCTGCGGCCTCTCACCGTGCACTGCCGTGCTGCGCCATAGCTCCGCCCATCCCAATTATAGTCAATAGGGACGGAGCGGCAGTCTGGCGGCACGGCGAAATAGCGGCAGGACGGATCCGACAGGGTGAACAGCTAGTGTGAAAGTACCTTTAGTTGTTTTTGTATGTTTGTCCTTTTGATAGCTAGTACTCCCAGACTTTTTAACGATCACAATAAAAGTTATATCTTAGTTTGAACTTCCTTTTAGGCCCTAGTGAGGGTTCCTTGATATATTCAGATGTGATAGATGGTTCAGTATAGAAGGAAAGAGTTCAGCCATTGTCAGATCTAAAAGATGGTTCAGTATAGAAGGAAAGAGATCAGCTGTGATCAGATGTAAAATTTGGTTCAGTATACAAGGAACGGGATCAGCTGTGGTAAGATGTAATAGATGGTTCAGTATAGAAGGAAAGAGATCAGCCGTGGTTAGATGTAATAGATGGTTCAGTAGGAAAGAGCTCAGTCATAGTTACAGTAAATGTAATAGATGGCGCAGGGAAAGAGATCAGCTGTGATTAGATGTAATGGATAGTGGTGTGAGTGCCCACAGACAGGGCTCTGAATCCCGCCTCTGGCACCCTTGTCATAGGTGCGCCACCACGTCTCTAGACGCAGAGGATGTCCCCACATCACAGTCACATCCCTGGGAATAAATAGATCATAGGAGAGATCTGATCGCTGAAAACACCGATGCCGGCGGATTAACCCTTCACATGCCACGGTCACCGCGGCACATTTGGGGTTTACAGAGGGAGGGGGCTCTGACTCCATCGGTCCCCCACGCTGCGGTGACAGGGAACCGATGGTTGCTATGGCAGCCCCTATGCCTTACACAGGCATCTGAGCCTGCCAGATACAGAAGCCTAAGAGATCCAGCCCCCAGGCTGGGTCTCCTAAGCAACTGTCAGTGTACTGCACTAATAGTTCAATGCAGTACAATACAGCATGCATTGAAACAGGGATCAAACCCTTAAAGGTTGTCCCACAGTGGGACAAAAATAAAAAGTAAAAAAAAAGTGAAATAAACGTCTCAAGTAAAAAGCCCTTTCACCTCATAAAATCCTGTACAAAAAAAAAGAAAAATACAAAACAGACATATTAAGTATCGCCGCGTCCATAACGAACGGCTCTATAAAAATGTCACATGATGTACCCTGTCAGATGAATGCCGTTAAAAAAAAAAACGGTGCCAAAATAGCCATTTTTAGTCACCTTGCCTTACAAAACGTGTAATAGCAAGAGATCAAAAAGTGTGCATCCCAAATTGGTACCAATGAAACCATCATCACATCCTGCAAAAAACAAGCCCCCCACAAGAAACTCTAGCCTAGCCATAAAAATTAAAAAATATGGCTTTCAGAATATGACTTTTTTCTTTTCAAAAATCTTTTTACTGTTTAAATACTGTTCCATAACGACTGGCTCAATAATAGTGTCACATGATCTACCTTATCAGGTGAGCGCTGTTAAAAATAAATAAAAAATAACTGTCCCAAAATGGCTATGTTTTGGTTACCTTGCCCCCAAAAAGTATAATATTGAATGATTAAAACATCCTATGTATCCAAAAATGGTACCAATAAAAACGTCAGCTCTTCCTGCAAAATGATCGGCAGAAAAATAAAAGAAATTTTAGAAAATAAAGAAACAAAAACATTAGTTTTAAAAAAAATGCTTCATTATGTAAAACTGAAAAAAATAGACATATTTGGTATCGTTGCATCCGTATCAACCTGCTCTATAAAAACAACACATGATTTATCCTGTTAGGAGAACATCGTAAAAACTATAACATAAAAACGGTTCCAGAAGGGCTGGTTACCTTGCCTAGCAAAAAGCGGAATATCAAGCTATCAAAAATCATATGTACCCCCAAATAATACCAATAAAATTGTCACTGTATCCCATAGTTTACAAAATGGGGTCACTTTTTTGCAACTTAAAATTATCCCAGTGAAATCTGCCTTCCAAAATCCATATGGCGCTCTTTCACTTATGTGCCCTGCAGCGTGCCCATACAGCAGTTCATTACCACATATAGGGTGTTTCTGTAAATGGCATTGTCAGGGTAATAAATATTGAGTTTTGTTAACCATTGCTGTATTACAGGAAATAATGGATAAAAATGGAAAATCTGTAAAACCAAAAAATAAAATTTGTAAAAGTTTGAAATTTCACCTCCATTTTCCTTTAATTCTTATGGGTTAGCAAAGTTTGTAAAATCAGTGTTGAATAATGTGAGGGGAGTAGGTTCTAAAATTTATGGTTGATATCTACTATGTAATCCCCACAAAATGACTAAATTACTCCTTAAAAAAGCGGGTATGAAAATTTTCTTTAAAAAATTTCAAAATTGCTTCTAAAATTCAAAGCCATCTAATGTCCTAAAAAAAATGACATTTATGAGATAATGCCAACATAAAGTAGAAATATGGGGAATAAGTAATAGCTATTTTATGAGGTATAACTATCCGTCTTAAAAGCAGAGAAATTCAAATCAAGAAAATACAGAATTTAAAAAAAAAATCCATAAATTTGGGATTTTTAAAAAATAAATAAAGGTAAAACATATGGGGCCAGATTTATCATTAGTTCAGGTCAGAATAATGGAGTGAAAAAGTCCCCAAAAAAGTCCCAAACGCTAAAACTGCGCACAAATTTGCGACTTTTTTCTGCTCTGCACTATGCTCGCCAGTTTTCTGAAAGTGGGCGTGTTTTCTTATGCAAATTAATCTCTAGACAGATTTACTATTGGGACTATTTAAAAAGTCACAAAAAAGTTGCAAAAAAGTCGCAATTTCACTCCAGTGAGGACCATGCTTATCTTATGAGACTTTTTAATAGAACATGCGACTTTTTCATAAAAACGTGCGACTTTTGTAAAGCTGCTTACTGACGGATAAACTGCTACCGTCAAACCACATTTATTACAGTCTTAAAGGGCCGATTATAAATCTGACTTAGCTAAAACTGACTTTAGCCATATGTTAAAGTGGAGTGAGCTGTCAGAGTAATGATAAATCTGGCCCATTGACCCAAATTTACCACTAACATGAAGTACAATATGTCACAAGAAAACAGTCTCGGAATTGCTTGCATAAGTAAAAGCATTCCAGAGTTATTACCGCATAAAGTGAAACATCAGATTTACAAAATGTGGCTTGGTCCTTTTGGTGAAAACTGAATTGGTCTTGAAGGGATTAAATATAAGAAATAAGGGTCTGTCTATTCCATTATTTAAAAGGATTTTCCAAGAATTTATAACTGATGACCTATCCTCTGAATGTAGAAAAAAATGGAGGGCCACAGCAGCGTCTCGCCAATAATCTTCTTTATTCAGGATCACACCTCACAACAAGGCATACAAAATATTTTGCGGCAACGTTTCGGCTAGAGATAGCCTTTGTCAAGCATGTTAGCAATTAAAATCACAGCCTATAAAAAGCACATGATAAACCCACCCACACCGCTAAGCAACCAATGGAGTTTCAGTATATGTGTAACACACCTGTATGAAGAATCAATGAGCACTGACATGATGAGACAAATGGGCCAGCTGCAATAAATCGCAATCCTACCTGTGTGGGGTCATCATGCACAGACCTCCTCCGTCCATCCAGCGTCCCATAGTCGGCAATGCGCATGTCCGCATACGTCATCGCATACGTCACCACACGGCGACATGCGTATGACGTGCCCAACTGGATCCCGATGCATAGTCTGCGCCGGACTACTTGCGTCATCAGGCGGCGGCCGGCGGACGTCACAAGGCCACTCCCACCTGGCGCTCCAGGCTGACGTATGCATGAGGATTCAATGGGACTGTCAATAGAGGGCGATCGCACCACCGTCAAACTTGAACAGTGTGCAGAGCGCTCACTAATGAAATCATAATTAGACATTAGAGGTGCATTGCACAGACTATTAGCGCAAGGAAAGGCCAAGGGAACATAAAAGAATATGGACACCACACAGGCACAGCAGGCATAATAAAAAAAATCAAAATCACTATGTGTTAACAACAGATAACACTCTCATTAGGCACAAATTCTCATTGATAAATCATATACCATATCAAGGTGTTTGTGGAAAAAACCACATATTCATCATGGTGCTATAAAGCGGTGTGATTGAGGCAAATAATTAAAAAACATAGCAAAATTACTGTAACAGAAGAGAAATATATGAAAACAGCCCAGTGTCTCTTCACCACCCCACACCAACAGCCATGTTAAAAATTTGATCAAATCCAGAATTAGCTGATACCAGCCACATTAAACTCTAGATTTAAACCAAATGGCTGTAAAGATTTCAATGTGTAGATCCATTTGAGCTCCTTCTTCCTTAATATTGCGTCCTTGTCACCCCCTCTCCGTAACGGGCCCACACTGTCAATAACTCTAAAGCGAAGCTGATTAACAGAATGCCCCGCCTCCACGAAATGTTTCGCAACGGGCTTATCCATGTTCATCTTGCGTATGGTACTCTTATGTTTGTTAATACGTTCTCTAACTTCCATGGTGGTCTCTCCCACATAAATAAGGCTGCAAGGGCACTGGATGGCATAAATCACATCCCGTGACCTGCAGGTGTAATAGCCCTTGATTTTATATTTTTTCCCACTATAAGGGTGGGAGAAATATTCACCTTTGAGAACGTTACCACAATTACAACAAGATAAACATGGATAAGTCCCGTTTTTGCGCGGTGCAAGGAGTTTTTGTGTGGATGACTGGCCGCCTATGTCGGATTTAACCAGTCTATCACGGAGGCTAGGGTTCCGCCTGTACGCCATCATCGGTGGGGACTTGAATTCTTCTATATCTGGCAAACCCCTTTGGAGTATATGCCATTCCTTTCTAAGGATATGGGCAATGTCGCCACTGTCCCGGCCGAAGATGGACACAAACGGAACCCTAGCCTCAGAGCTTGCTTTTGTTGATTTCCGTAGTGCAGTACACCTGTCAACCAGCCTCACCCTCTGTTTGGTTCGAACAAGTAGGGGTTTCGGGTAACCTCGTTCCAAGAAACGCGTGCACATAGTGTCAATCCTCTGTGCACATATTTCTTCATCGGAGACTATTCTCTTTACCCTTAAGAGCTGACTCCATGGGAGGGAGTCAAGCATTCTATATGGGTGATAGCTATCATGCATGAGTAAAGTATTGCGGTCAGTAGGCTTCCGATAGAGGTCCGTAGCCAAAAGACCCTCCATCACGTAGACACGCACATCAAGGAACTGCAACTCACTGGAAGAAACAGTTACAGTGAATTGCAGACCCGGGACCCCCGCATTCAAATGTAGATGAAATGTTTCAAGTTCATCCATAGTGCCTGTCCAGATCATAAAGATGTCGTCGATGTAGCGCCACCAACATAGGACTCTCCCAGAAAAAGGGGAGTGATACACGAGTTTGTCCTCCACCTCAGCCATAAAGATGTTAGCGTAGGTGGGGGCCACGTTAGACCCCATGGCCACACCCCGCTGCTGCTGATAGAAGGTGTCCCCGAAGAGGAAGTAACTCCTCTTCAGGACCACCTCCAAGAGGCGGAGGACAAATCGGCACACCCCCGGGGAGAGCCCCATGTCGGCCAGGGCCACATCGACGACACCCAGCCCATATGTATGGTCAATCGATGTGTACAAAGATACTACATCGAAACTAACTAACAGAAATTGGGCGGGCAGTTGTAAATCCTGTAATTTGGAAAGAAAGTGCCCAGTATCCTTGATATAGGATGGGGCGGAGGTCGCCCGGACCTGCAATAACTTGTCCAGAAAGACAGACAATGGATTGAAGACCGAGCCCCTACCAGAAACAATCGGTCGACCCGGTGGATCAATCAATCTCTTGTGAATCTTGGGGAGTATGTATAACATCGGGGTGATAGGGTGGGGCACCATGAGGTATTGGTACAAACCATCATCTATAATTGAACTCTGTAGTGCCTCCTCCAATATCACCCCGATGTCACGCATGATATCCCATTTGGGGTCCCCGGGTAGTTGTTTATATACCTCAAGATCACTCAACTGTCTGTCTATCTCTCCAACGTACATCGCAGTGTCCATGACGACCACCGCCCCACCCTTATCAGCAGGCTTGATGGTAATGCGGGTGTCTCGTTCCAATGCCATGATAGCCTGTCGTTCCGGCATCGAGAGGTTATTCCTACCACCACTAGTGGGACTTAAAGATTCGATCTGCTTATGCACTATGTGAATATATGATTCAACCACATGGTTGGTATGAGGTGGTGAAAAGACACTGGGTTTCCTGAGTTGTAATTCTTTACATGTGAGTAACGCAGTATTATTATTGCCAATCACAGGTATTTTATTGCCATCAACATTCTTAGATGCAAAAAAACACTTTAAACGTAAGTTTCTAAAGAAACGTTGTAAATCCAACTCTAGAGAAAACCAGTCTCTATCAACAGTAGGAGAAAAGCTTAGTCCACGACTCAATACACGTGTCTGTATAGGGGTGAGTGGCACTGAGGAAATATTTATGACTAATTGTGTTATCTCCGCGGATTGCGTCTGGTTGATCTCGCAGACATCACTTGATTCTGAGGTGGTTTCCCTTTTACGTGACCGATGGTGTTTTCTTCCACCCCGGCGACATCCCCGTCGCCTGGTTGACCTAAAAAAGGGGCTGACGTGGAGGGTTCATCCGTGGAATCAGAGACGGTGGAGAAACCAAAATGGTTGTGGTCAAACCTTTTGTTGCGCCTTCTCCTAGGCTTTCCTTGTGGCTGTTGATTACGCCAATTGTACACTTTTCCGGACTGGTAATCTTCCAGATCACGGTGCCACTTTTCTCTTTTAACACGTTCGGTTTCACTTCTGTGGCGTAGGGCTTGCTGTGCTATTTTATCAGTGTGTGCCGTATATTCATCCACACTGATCAAAGCCTGGATTTGCGCATTAAGCTCGACAATCATACCCTTAATTTTCTCCACCTCCTTACACAGAAAGTCAATATTGAGCAAAATCAATTCAAAGGAGTATTTATTACTCACCGCCTCGAATTTCATGCAGAAATCTGTGTCATTAGGAAAGAGGTTGGGTCGTAAGTGAGACCGCAGACCTCTCGGGATCCGGCGGTTCCTATAATACTCTCTCAGAGTGCTCAGGTGTAACTCCATCGTGGTCAGTCTTTTTGACTCCTGTTCACATTTGCGCTTGAGCAGATCAATGGAGGGAGTGCTTAAGAAGGAGACATCACTGGATTCAGATCCAATTAATTTCAATATTTCTTCTTCTGTATACATATATGTCATGGTGTTTGGTGTGTCCATGCTCTTACCCGGGCCTGGGGGTACATCCATATTCACATAGAAGTGTAGACAGCAGGAATACTCCCCCGGTGCACGCTCCCCGGATCAAGTTATAGAGAGGATAAGTTTGTTCAGGAGCAGCAACACAGACGGCTTGTGAAGAGCAGCAAAATGGTGAACACGCAACAGCTGGGCAGGGGATCGCAGATCCAAAGCGGTCCAATGGCATGTAGAAAAAAATGGAGGGCCACAGCAGCGTCTCGCCAATAATCTTCTTTATTCAGGATCACACCTCACAACAAGGCATACAAAATATTTTGCGGCAACGTTTCGGCTAGAGATAGCCTTTGTCAAGCATGTTAGCAATTAAAATCACAGCCTATAAAAAGCACATGATAAACCCACCCACACCGCTAAGCAACCAATGGAGTTTCAGTATATGTGTAACACACCTGTATGAAGAATCAATGAGCACTGACATGATGAGACAAATGGGCCAGCTGCAATAAATCGCAATCCTACCTGTGTGGGGTCATCATGCACAGACCTCCTCCGTCCATCCAGCGTCCCATAGTCGGCAATGCGCATGTCCGCATACGTCATCGCATACGTCACCACACGGCGACATGCGTATGACGTGCCCAACTGGATCCCGATGCATAGTCTGCGCCGGACTACTTGCGTCATCAGGCGGCGGCCGGCGGACGTCACAAGGCCACTCCCACCTGGCGCTCCAGGCTAACGTATGCATGAGGATTCAATGGGACTGTCAATAGAGGGCGATCGCACCACCGTCAAACTTGAACAGTGTGCAGAGCGCTCACTAATGAAATCATAATTAGACATTAGAGGTGCATTGCACAGACTATTAGCGCAAGGAAAGGCCAAGGGAACATAAAAGAATATGGACACCACACAGGCACAGCAGGCATAATAAAAAAATCAAAAATCACTATGTGTTAACAACAGATAACACTCTCATTAGGCACAAATTCTCATTGATAAATCATATACCATATCAAGGTGTTTGTGGAAAAAACCACATATTCATCATGGTGCTATAAAGCGGTGTGATTGAGGCAAATAATTAAAAAACATAGCAAAATTACTGTAACAGAAGAGAAATATATGAAAACAGCCCAGTGTCTCTTCACCACCCCACACCAACAGCCATGTTAAAAATTTGATCAAATCCAGAATTAGCTGATACCAGCCACATTAAACTCTAGATTTAAACCAAATGGCTGTAAAGATTTCAATGTGTAGATCCATTTGAGCTCCTTCTTCCTTAATATTGCGTCCTTGTCACCCCCTCTCCGTAACGGGCCCACACTGTCAATAACTCTAAAGCGAAGCTGGTTAACAGAATGCCCCGCCTCCACAAAATGTTTCGCAACGGGCTTATCCATGTTCATCTTGCGTATGGTACTCTTATGTTTGTTAATACGTTCTCTAACTTCCATGGTGGTCTCTCCCACATAAATAAGGCTGCAAGGGCACTGGATGGCATAAATCACATCCCGTGACCTGCAGGTGTAATAGCCCTTGATTTTATATTTTTTCCCACTATAAGGGTGGGAGAAATATTCACCTTTGAGAACGTTACCACAATTACAACAAGATAAACATGGATAAGTCCCGTTTTTGCGCGGTGCAAGGAGTTTTTGTGTGGATGACTGGCCGCCTATGTCGGATTTAACCAGTCTATCACGGAGGCTAGGGTTCCGCCTGTACGCCATCATCGGTGGGGACTTGGGCTGTTTTCATATATTTCTCTTCTGTTACAGTAATTTTGCTATGTTTTTTAATTATTTGCCTCAATCACACCGCTTTATAGCACCATGATGAATATGTGGTTTTTTCCACAAACACCTTGATATGGTATATGATTTATCAATGAGAATTTGTGCCTAATGAGAGTGTTATCTGTTGTTAACACATAGTGATTTTGATTTTTTTTATTATGCCTGCTGTGCCTGTGTGGTGTCCATATTCTTTTATGTTCCCTTGGCCTTTCCTTGCGCTAATAGTCTGTGCAATGCACCTCTAATGTCTAATTATGATTTCATTAGTGAGCGCTCTGCACACTGTTCAAGTTTGACGGTGGTGCGATCGCCCTCTATTGACAGTCCCATTGAATCCTCATGCATACGTCAGCCTGGAGCGCCAGGTGGGAGTGGCCTTGTGACGTCCGCCGGCCGCCGCCTGATGACGCAAGTAGTCCGGCACAGACTATGCATCGGGATCCAGTTGGGCAGGTCATACGCATGTCGCCGTGTGGTGACGTATGCGATGATGTATGCGGACATGCGCATTGCCGACTATGGGACGCTGGATGGACGGAGGAGGTCTGTGCATGATGACCCCACACAGGTAGGATTGCGATTTATTGCAGCTGGCCCATTTGTCTCATCATGTCAGTGCTCATTGATTCTTCATACAGGTGTGTTACACATATACTGAAACTCCATTGGTTGCTTAGCGGTGTGGGTGGGTTTATCATGTGCTTTTTATAGGCTGTGATTTTAATTGCTAACATGCTTGACAAAGGCTATCTCTAGCCGAAACGTTGCCGCAAAATATTTTGTATGCCTTGTTGTGAGGTGTGATCCTGAATAAAGAAGATTATTGGCGAGACGCTGCTGTGGCCCTCCATTTTTTTCTACATGCCATTGGACCGCTTTGGATCTGCGATCCCCTGCCCAGCTGTTGCGTGTTCACTATTTTGCTGCTCTTCACAAGCCGTCTGTGTTGCTGCTCCTGAACAAACTTATCCTCTCTATCCTCTGAATGGTCACTATTTCCCAGGTGTCCCCCAACCTGCACATCTATTGTTCTGTCAGGTCTATTGGTTAATACTAAGTCCAGCATGGCTATCCCTCTAGTCAGGTCCTGAACTAGTTGGGAAAGGTTTTTGTCTTTGGTTATTGCCAAGAACCAGTTTTTTTTTATGATATCTACAGGTTTCAGTTTCCCAAGTCTATATCCGGGTAGTTGAAATCCCCCATAATCACAACATTATAATTTGCTGCCTCATCTATTTCCCTTAGTAGTAGATATTCTGTGGACTATGTATGTCTACCCCAGTGACTCCACAAGTTCATTACTCTCACTTACATCTTCCCAGAGAGGAGGCTTTAGACAAGACTTTACACAAATGCAAAACTACCCCCTTTCTGGGTTTTTTTTACAATATTTTCTAAACAGACTGTAACCCTGTAAGGCTAGTTTCATATCTGCGGCAGGGTGATCCGGCCACCAGTTCTGGCAGAGAATTCAGGGAATCGGCCTGACACAAACCGAAGTGTGCAGTGTTTTCTGTCCAGCTGACTCTCTGCATATTTACTGAGTACCGGCCAGATCTCTGCCAGACCCCATTATAGTCAATAGAGTCTGGCAGACAGGTGGTGGTATTCGACAATGCTGGACTGGGGCACTCCAGCAGGCTGTTCGCTACTGGAACAGCCTGCCGGAGCCCATGCGGCAGATGCGAGACTAGCCTAAGTTAACCACCCAGTCATAGTTATCATCCAGCCATGTCTCAGTTATTCCTACTCAGCTAGTCCTCCTCAGACATTTCTAATTCCATTTCACCAATTTTATTGGTAAGGCTTCTGGCATTAATATCCATACAATTATTAAATGCAAACTACAGCATGAGAATAGGAGAGGAAGTGCCCACTGTGAGGAGCCAGGAACAAAATTGTTTATGTATGATTTCCCTCACAAATCCCCCTTTTGTGGATGGTTTTGGACCCAACCAGGTACGTAACCTGGTGCTAGCCACCATGTCAGGAGTGAACTATCAACTTCACCTGTTTCCCCATATGGGGCCATCAACCATTTCACAATTTCCAGAACTCCAAATGAACCATATCCTTTCAGCAAGAAACATCTTTCCTTCTCCTCTTTCACAGTTTGTCCATGCCCCAAAAACTGACTTTTACCATTATATATATGATTAATACAATCATTACTACTTGTACTATACCTTGTAGAATTCCCATTGACCACCCGTTAAAAACCTTGAAACCAATTTACTGGATTCAAGAATAAGAAGGTGTCTCCCTATCATAAGTCTGGAGCGAACCATATTGTGCATGCAATGAGGGGAGCCATGATGTCATGGCACCTTACATTAATGATTGACAGGTTTATAAATATGTTACTGGCGCATATACGTAAGTATCACTTCAAGATACAGACCCGCTATCTTCATCGCTATGGAGGATCTTCTAAAGTAACTTATTCTCAAGGCTGAGAATCATGGGGGTGAAGCCTGGCTCAGAAAATGCCTGCAAGATGACCAGGACCAGAAAGAAGTGCATCTCCCATCAATTGATCCTGACTGCTGCGTAGGAACCGGCACAAGCCCAGAGGGAGTCGATCCTGTCTCCGTTTCTGACGCGCGTATGCGCAGTAACTCTGGGACAGTCTTTCCGGTCCGGAAGCGGCAGAGGAAGGATAAGAGGGCATATTCTCCTTCTCAATATGCGCCTCCTTCTAGCAACAGGAAGAATATTCACTCCGCATCTTCTATTAGAGGGAGTAGGAATTACCAACGTCGCAATGTCCAGCCAACGGTCGCCCAGGAGCCATCTCCTTCACCAACTGTCGACCGTCCTCCTGCACAATCTTCTTCTGGTGAGCAACCCATAGTGAGAAATTTAAGTGACTGCAACTTGCAGGGCACTTCTAGCCAAGACATTATTTCATTTAACAGTGATATTCTTCTCATCCGAAGATTCAACTGTTTATTGAATTTTTGCAATATTTATCTAAACATACTGAAACACCTGCTAATGTTTGGTCTGATTCTTCTAACGTCAGTCAAGCTATTTCAGATAATATATTGACTGATGCTATTCCAACCAATCTGTTATCTTCTCATATCTTCAATTTATCTAATATTAACCCAGAGCCGATAGTTATTCCTGAACTTGAACATAGCTCAGGAATAAAAGAAACATCTGTATTTGAGTTCTTGCTTGTCATGTTTCTCCATTAGGGTTTCATTTACCCTTAAGTGTAAAGGAAAAAATTTGGAGAAAGGAATACAGTTGCAAGAAAAAGTATGTGAACCCTTTGGAATGATATGGATTTCTGCACAAATTGGTCTTAAAATGTGATCTGATCTTCATCTAATAGACAATCACAGTCTGCTTAAACTAATAACACACAAAGAATTAAATGTTACCATGTTTTTATTTAACACACCATGTAAACATTCACAGTGCAGGTGGAAAAAGTATGTGATCCTTTGTATTTAATAACTGGTTGAACCTCCTTTGGCAGCAATAACTTCAACCAAACGTTTCCTGTAGTTGCAGATTAGACGTGCACAACAGTCTGGAGTAATTCTTGACCATTCCTCTTTACTGAACTGTTTCAGTTCAGCAATATTCTTGGGATGTCTGGTGTGAATCGCTTTCTTGAGGTCATGCCACAGCATCTCAATCGAGTTGAGGTCAGGACTCTGACTGGGCCACTCCAGAAGGTGTATTTTCTTCTGTTTAAGCCATTCTGTTGATGATTTACTTCTATGCTTTGGGTCGTTGTCCTATTGCAACACCCATCTTCTGTTGAGCTTCAGCTGGTGGACAGATGGCCTTAAGTTCTCCTGCAAAATGTCTTGATAAACTTTGGAATTCATTTTTCCTTCGATGATAGCAATCCATCCAGCCCCTGATGCAGCAAAGCAGCCACAAACCATGATGCCCCCACCACCATACATCACAGTTGGGATGAGGTTTTGATGTGCCTCTTTTTCTCCACACATAGTGTTGTGTGTTTCTTCCAAACAACTCCACTTTGGTTTCATCTGTCCACAGAATATTTTGCCAGTACTGCTGTGGAACATCCAGGTGCTCTTGTGCAAACTGTAAATGTGCAGCAATGTTTTTTTTGGACAGCAGTGGCTTCCACTGTGGTAGCCTCCCATGAAATCCATTCTTGTTTAGTGTTTTACATATCGTAGATTCGCTAACAGGGCTGTTAGCATATGCCAGAGACTTTTGTAAGTCTTTAGCTGACACTCTAGGATTCTTCTTCACCTCATTGAGCAGTCTGCGCTGTGCTCTTGCAGTCATCTTTACAGGACTACCACTCCTAGGGAGAGTAGCAGCAGTGCTGAACTTTCTCCATTTATAGACAATTTGTCTTACCGTGGACTGATGAACAGCAAGGCTTTTGGAGATACTTTTATAACCTGCAAAGCAGCCAATCAACAAGCGTCATACTACTTTCCCCAAGAGGCCGTCACAGCCATGCCTACTATTGGCATGGCTGTGATTGGCCAGAGCACCATGTGACCCAGCCTCTATTTAAGCTGGAGTCACATAGCGCCGCCCGTCACTCTGCTCTGATTAGCGTAGGGAGAGGTTGCGGATGCGACAGTAGGGCGAGATTAGGCAGATTAACTCCTCCAAAGGACTTCACTTGATTAATCGATCGATCTGCAGCTGTGCATCATTGAGCTGCTGAAATTCAAATGCTCACTCACTGTTTTTAGGCTGCCCAGACCGTTTGTCAGTCACTTTTTTCTGGGGTGATCGGCGGCCATTTTGTGTCTTGTGCGGTGCTGCGACCAAGTGCATCCAAGCTGCGACCAAGTGCATTTAACCCTCAATGGTGTGGTTGTTTTTTGGCTAAAGCCTACATCAGGGTGAAGCTGTCACACCAAGTGCATTTAACCAGCAATAGTCTGTTCATTTTTTGGCCATATACTAAATCAGGGGCAAGCTGCGCCTGTCACCAAGTGCATTTAACCCTCAATGGTGTGGTTGTTTTTTGGCTAAAGCCTACATCAGGGTGAAGCTGTCACACCAAGTGCATTTAACCAGCAATAGTCTGTTTATTTTTTGGCCATATACTACATCAGGGGCAAGCTGCGCCCGTCACCAAGTGCATTTAACCCTCAGTAGTGTGGTTCGTCAAGCTGTGACACCAAGTGCATTTAACCAGCAATAGTCTGTTCATTTTTTGGCCATATACTACATCAGGGGCAAGCTGCGCCCGTCACCAAGTGCATTTAACCCTCAGTAGTGTGGTTGGTCAAGCTATCACACCAAGTGCATTTAACCAGCAATAGTCTGTTCATTTTTTGGCCATATACTAAATCAGGGGCAAGCTGCGCCCGTCACCAAGTGCATTTAACCAGCAATAGTCTGTTCATTTTTTGGCCATATACTACATCAGGGGCAAGCTGCGCCCGTCACCAAGTGCATTTAACCCTCAGTAGTGTGGTTGGTCAAGCTATCACACCAAGTGCATTTAACCAGCAATAGTCTGTTCATTTTTTGGCCATATACTAAATCAGGGGCAAGCTGCGCCCGTCACCAAGTGCATTTAACCAGCAATAGTCTGTTCATTTTTTGGCCATATACTACATCAGGGGCAAGCTGCGCCCGTCACCAAGTGCATTTAACCCTCAGTAGTGTGGTTGGTCAAGCTATCACACCAAGTGCATTTAACCAGCAATAGTCTGTTCATTTTTTGGCCATATACTAAATCAGGGGCAAGCTGCGCCCGTCACCAAGTGCATTTAACCAGCAATAGTGTGGTTATTTTTTGGCCATATCCCAGTCTAATTCTGTCACTAAATCCATACCGGTCACCCAGCGCCTAAATACTAGGCCTCAAATTTATATCCCGCTAAATCTCTCGTTACCGCTGTCCTGTTGTGGCTGGGAAAGTTATTTAGTGTCCGTCAAAGCACATTTTTTGTTCTGGGTTGAAATACAATTCCCAATTTAGCAATTTCATAATTTAGTGGTTTCTGCTATATCAGAGCTATTTGAAATCTATCCCTAAAAGGGTATATAATATTCAAGGTGCACATAGGGTCATTCAGAATAACTTCACACACACGCTACTGTGCATTTCCAAGTCTAATTCTGTCACTAAATCCATACCGGTCACCCAGCGCCTAAATACTAGGCCTCAAATTTATATCCCGCTAAATCTCTCGTTACCGCTGTCCTGTTGTGGCTGGGAAAGTTATTTAGTGTCCGTCAAAGCAAATTTTTTGTTCTGGGTTGAAGTACAATTCCCAATTTAGCAATTTCATAATTTAGTGGTTCCTGCTATATCAGAGCTATTTGAAATCTATCCCTAAAAGGGTATATAATATTCAAGGTGCACATAGGGTCATTCAGAATAACTTCACACACACGCTACTGTGCATTTCCAAGTCTAATTCTGTCACTAAATCCATACCGGTCACCCAGCGCCTAAATACTAGGCCTCAAATTTATATCCCGCTAAATCTCTCGTTACCGCTGTCCTGTTGTGGCTGGGAAAGTTATTTAGTGTCCGTCAAAGCACATTTTTTGTTCTGGGTTGAAATACAATTCCCAATTTAGCAATTTCATAATTTAGTGGTTTCTGCTATATCAGAGCTATTTGAAATCTATCCCTAAAAGGGTATATAATATTCAAGGTGCACATAGGGTCATTCAGAATAACTTCACACACACGCTACTGTGCATTTCCAAGTCTAATTCTGTCACTAAATCCATACCGGTCACCCAGCGCCTAAATACTAGGCCTCAAATTTATATCCCGCTAAATCTCTCGTTACCGCTGTCCTGTTGTGGCTGGGAAAGTTATTTAGTGTCCGTCAAAGCACATTTTTTGTTCTGGGTTGAAATACAATTCCCAATTTAGCAATTTCATAATTTAGTGGTTTCTGCTATATCAGAGCTATTTGAAATCTATCCCTAAAAGGGTATATAATATTCAAGGTGCACATAGGGTCATTCAGAATAACTTCACACACACGCTACTGTGCATTTCCAAGTCTAATTCTGTCACTAAATCCATACCGGTCACCCAGCGCCTAAATACTAGGCCTCAAATTTATATCCCGCTAAATCTCTCGTTACCGCTGTCCTGTTGTGGCTGGGAAAGTTATTTAGTGTCCGTCAAAGCACATTTTTTGTTCTGGGTTGAAGTACAATTCCCAATTTAGCAATTTCATAATTTAGTGGTTCCTGCTATATCAGAGCTATTTGAAATCTATCCCTAAAAGGGTATATAATATTCAAGGTGCACATAGGGTCATTCAGAATAACTTCACACACACGCTACTGTGCATTTCCAAGTCTAATTCTGTCACTAAATCCATACCGGTCACCCAGCGCCTAAATACTAGGCCTCAAATTTATATCCCGCTAAATCTCTCGTTACCGCTGTCCTGTTGTGGCTGGGAAAGTTATTTAGTGTCCGTCAAAGCACATTTTTTGTTCTGGGTTGAAATACAATTCCCAATTTAGCAATTTCATAATTTAGTGGTTTCTGCTATATCAGAGCTATTTGAAATCTATCCCTAAAAGGGTATATAATATTCAAGGTGCACATAGGGTCATTCAGAATAACTTCACACACACGCTACTGTGCATTTCCAAGTCTAATTCTGTCGCTAAATCCATACCGGTCACCCAGCGCCTAAATACTAGGCCTCAAATTTATATCCCGCTAAATCTCTCGTTACCACTGTCCTGTTGTGGCTGGGAAAGTTATTTAGTGTCCGTCAAAGCACATTTTTTGTTCTGGGTTGAAATACAATTCCCAATTTAGCAATTTCATAATTTAGTGGTTTCTGCTATATCAGAGCTATTTGAAATCTATCCCTAAAAGGGTATATAATATTCAAGGTGCACATAGGGTCATTCAGAATAACTTCACACACACGCTACTGTGCATTTCCAAGTCTAATTCTGTCACTAAATCCATACCGGTCACCCAGCGCCTAAATACTAGGCCTCAAATTTATATCCCGCTAAATCTCTCGTTACCGCTGTCCTGTTGTGGCTGGGAAAGTTATTTAGTGTCCGTCAAAGCACATTTTTTGTTCTGGGTTGAAGTACAATTTCCAATTTAGCAATTTCATAATTTAGTGGTTCCTGCTATATCAGAGCTATTTGAAATCTATCCCTAAAAGGGTATATAATATTCAAGGTGCACATAGGGTCATTCAGAATAACTTCACACACACGCTACTGTGCATTTCCAAGTCTAATTCTGTCGCTAAATCCATACCGGTCACCCAGCGCCTAAATACTAGGCCTCAAATTTATATCCCGCTAAATCTCTCGTTACCGCTGTCCTGTTGTGGCTGGGAAAGTTATTTAGTGTCCGTCAAAGCACATTTTTTGTTCTGGGTTGAAGTACAATTCCCAATTTAGCAATTTCATAATTTAGTGGTTCCTGCTATATCAGAGCTATTTGAAATCTATCCCTAAAAGGGTATATAATATTCAAGGTGCACATAGGGTCATTCAGAATAACTTCACACACACGCTACTGTGCATTTCCAAGTCTAATTCTGTCGCTAAATCCATACCGGTCACCCAGCGCCTAAATACTAGGCCTCAAATTTATATCCCGCTAAATCTCTCGTTACCGCTGTCCTGTTGTGGCTGGGAAAGTTATTTAGTGTCCGTCAAAGCACATTTTTTGTTCTGGGTTGAAATACAATTCCCAATTTAGCAATTTCATAATTTAGTGGTTTCTGCTATATCAGAGCTATTTGAAATCTATCCCTAAAAGGGTATATAATATTCAAGGTGCACATAGGGTCATTCAGAATAACTTCACACACACGCTACTGTGCATTTCCAAGTCTAATTCTGTTAGTAAATCCATACCGGTCACCCAGCGCCTAAATACTAGGCCTCAAATTTATATCCCGCTGAATTTGAATACAATACATTGGGCCAAATAATATTTTTGTTGTTGTGGTGAACCATAACAATGAGAAAAACATCTAGTAAGGGACGCGGACGTGGACATGGTCGTGGTGGTGTTAGTGGACCCTCTGGTGCTGGGAGAGGACGTGGCCGTTCTGCCACATCCACACGTCCTAGTGTACCAACTACCTCAGGTCCCAGTAGCCGCCAGAATTTACAGCGATATATGGTGGGGCCCAATGCCGTTCTAAGGATGGTAAGGCCTGAGCAGGTACAGGCATTAGTCAATTGGGTGGCCGACAGTGGATCCAGCACGTTCACATTATCTCCCACCCAGTCTTCTGCAGAAAGCGCACAGATGGCGCCTGAAAACCAACCCCATCAGTCTGTCACATCACCCCTATGCATACCAGGGAAACTGTCTCAGCCTCAAGTTATGCAGCAGTCTCTTATGCTGTTTGAAGACTCCGCTGGCAGGGTTTCCCAAGGGCATCCACCTAGCCCTTCCCCAGCGGTGAAAGATATAGAATGCACTGACGCACAACTGTAGTGTACGGGAGAGTAATACCCCGTCACTACAGAAGGGTCACTTGGGTATTGTCGTTCCCCCTGTATTTTTGGGGAGGTTGGTATAGAATATCTTATAATGTCATGCTATGTATTTTCCTGTTACTGTGAAACGTGCATTTGCAGGCCGGCTAGGGTGTAGTTCCAGCTCTGAGTCACTAGAGGGAGCTAGGGAACCCTAGGTTATATAAGGCCCAGTCAGGAAGTGGTAGCAGGAGAGACAGACAGTGGGAGCAGAGGTCAGAGATGATCCTGTGTCTGAGTGGAAGCCAGGCTATGGGCCTGTGAGAGCAAAGCAGGCCCCAAGCCTGCCGGCTAGGAGAGGGTAGTAAAGGCCCTGTAACCGGGTTCCGGATCCAAGGAAAAGGTTCCCCTCCTGAGTCATCATCCGTTTAGCTGAAGCAGCATAAGCCAGACACCAGCCAAGACACAGATTACCACAGAGGCCGATCAGATAAGCAAGAGGTACTCAAGATAACAGAGGAGGTACTAGATAAGGACAGCTTCAAGGGTACGCCAGATAAAGGGCATTAGACCTTGGAGAGAAAGTCAAATGTAGCAGGACCAGTCAGGAATAGTGTGCAAGCCGCCTGTACTGCATCTCCTGTAATCAACACTCTGTATTATACATTGCTAAGACCGGCCATCCTGTAATTCCCAAGAACCACCTGTATTGCTACAAGAAACCAACCGTCTTTCATGGAACTGTGCTGTACCTGTGTCCATGTATTATCCTGACTGATATTCAGTAAAAGTTCCAGTTTTTGTTGGCTATCCTGTGCTTGCTTCATTCTTCCACCATACTTTACACGGCGTGTCACCGTTTAATTGACACTGGCGTCACGAACTTTTAACATCTGCCTGTTCCTGTATTTGCCCCAATTGAAGACGACAGTGGATCCCAGGTTAGTGGTCAATCTGCACTACAAAGCCCAGCATACACTACTGACCCCCTGGGACACTGCACAACCACTTATGTTTCCTGATGATGAGGACATGGGAATACCACCTCAGCATGTCTCTGATGATGACGAAACACAGGTGCCAACTGCTGCGTCTTTCTGCAGTGTGCAGACTGAACAGGAGGTCAGGGATCAAGACTGGGTGGAAGACGATGCAGGGGATGATGAGGTCCTAGACCCCACATGGAATGAAGGTCGTGCCACTGACTTTCACAGTTCGGAGGAAGAGGCAGTGGTGAGACCGAGCCAACAGCGTAGCAAAAGAGGGAGCAGTGGGCAAAAGCAGAACACCCGCCGCCAAGAGACTCCGCCTGCTACTGCCCGCCGCCATCTGGGACCGAGCACCCCAAAGGCAGCTTCAAGGAGTTCCCTGGCATGGCACTTCTTCAAACAATGTGCTGACGACAAGACCCGAGTGGTTTGCACGCTGTGCCATCAGAGCCTTAAGCGAGGCATTAACGTTCTGAACCTGAGCACAACCTGCATGACCAGGCACCTGCATGCAAAGCATGAACTGCAGTGGAGTAAACACCTTAAAGCCAAGGAAGTCACTCAGGCTCCCCCTGCTACCTCTTCTGCTGCTGCCGCCTCGGCCTCTTCTGCTGCTGCCGCCTCGGCCTCTTCCTCCGCCTCTGGAGGAACGTTGGCACCTGCCGCCCAGCAAACAGGGGATGTACCACCAACACCACCACCACCACCTCCGTCACCAAGCGTCTCAACCATGTCACACGGCAGCGTTCAGCTCTCCATCTCACAAACATTTGAGAGAAAGCGTAAATTCCCACCTAGCCACCCTCGATCCCTGGCCCTGAATGCCAGCATTTCTAAACTACTGGCCTATGAAATGCTGTCATTTAGGCTGGTGGACACAGACAGCTTCAAACAGCTCATGTCGCTTGCTGTCCCACAGTATGTTGTTCCCAGCCGCCACTACTTCTCCAAGAGAGCCGTGCCTTCCCTGCACAACCAAGTATCCGATAAAATCAAGTGTGCACTGCGCAACGCCATCTGTGGCAAGGTCCACCTAACCACAGATACGTGGACCAGTAAGCACGGCCAGGGACGCTATATCTCCCTAACTGCACACTGGGTAAATGTAGTGGCAGCTGGGCCCCAGGCGGAGAGCTGTTTGGCGCACGTCCTTCCGCCGCCAAGGATCGCAGGGCAACATTCTTTGCCTCCTGTTGCCACCTCCTCCTTCTCGGCTTCCTCCTCCTCTTCTTCCACCTGCTCATCCAGTCAGCCACACACCTTCACCACCAACTTCAGCACAGCCCGGGGTAAACGTCAGCAGGCCATTCTGAAACTCATATGTTTGGGGGGACAGGCCCCACACCGCACAGGAGTTGTGGCGGGGTATAGAACAACAGACCGACGAGTGGTTGCTGCCGGTGAGCCTCAAGCCCGGCCTGGTGGTGTGCGATAATGGGCGAAATCTCGTTGCAGCTCTGGGACTAGACAATTTGACGCACATCCCTTGCTTGGCGCATGTGCTGAATTTGGTGGTGCAGAAGTTCATTCACAACTACCCCGACATGTCAGAGCTGCTGCATAAAGTGCGGGCCGTCTGTTCGCGCTTCCGGCGTTCACATCCTGCTGCTGCTCGCCTGTCTGCGCTACAGCGTAACTTCGGCCTTCCCGCTCACCGCCTCATATGCGACGTGCCCACCAGGTGGAACTCCACCTTGCACATGCTGGACAGACTGTGCGAGCAGCAGCAGGCCATAGTGGAGTTTCAGCTGCAGCACGCACGGGTCAGTCGCACTACAGAACAGCACCACTTCACCACCAATGACTGGGCCTCCATGCGAGACCTGTGTGCCCTGTTGCGCTGTTTCGAGTACTCCACCAACATGGCCAGTGGCGATGACGCCGTTATCAGCGTTACAATACCACTTCTATGTCTCCTTGAGAAAACACTTAGGGCGATGATGCAAGAGGAGGTGGCCCAGGAGGAGGAGGAGGAGGAGGAGGAGGAAGAGGGGTCATTTTTAGCACTTTCAGGCCAGTCTCTTCGAAGTGACTCAGAGGGAGGTTTTTGGCAACAGCAGAGGCCAGGTACAAATGTGGCCAGACAGGGCCCACTACTGGAGGACGAGGAGGACGAGGATGAGGAGGAGGTGGAGGAGGATGAGGATGAAGCATGGTCACAGCGGGGTGGCACCCAACGCAGCTCGGGTCCATCACTGGTGCGTGGCTGGGGGGAAAGGCAGGACGATGACGATACTCCTCCCACAGAGGACAGCTTGTCCTTACCCCTGGGCAGCCTGGCACACATGAGCGACTACATGCTGCAGTGCCTGCGCAACGACAGCAGAGTTGCCCACATTTTAACCTGTGTGGACTACTGGGTTGCCACCCTGCTGGATCCACGCTACAAAGACAATGTGCCCACCTTACTTCCTGCACTGGAGCGTGATAGGAAGATGCGCGAGTACAAGCGCACGTTGGTAGACGCGCTACTGAGAGCATTCCCAAATGTCACAGGGGAACAAGTGGAAGCCCAAGGCCAAGGCAGAGGAGGAGCAAGAGGTCGCCAAGGCAGCTGTGTCAATGCCAGCTCCTTTGAGGGCAGGGTTAGCATGGCAGAGATGTGGAAAACTTTTGTCAACACGCCACAGCTAACTGCACCACCACCTGATACGCAACGTGTTAGCAGGAGGCAACATTTCACTAACATGGTGGAACAGTACGTGTGCACACCCCTCCACGTACTGACTGATGGTTCGGCCCCATTCAACTTCTGGGTCTCTAAATTGTCCACGTGGCCAGAGCTAGCCTTTTATGCCTTGGAGGTGCTGGCCTGCCCGGCGGCCAGCGTTTTGTCTGAACGTGTATTCAGCACGGCAGGGGGCGTCATTACAGACAAACGCAGCCGCCTGTCTACAGCCAATGTGGACAAGCTGGCGTTCATAAAAATGAACCAGGCATGGATCCCACAGGATCTGTCCGTCCCTTGTCCAGATTAGACATTAACTACCTCCCCTTAACCATATATTATTGGACTCCAGGGCACTTCCTCATTCAATCCTATTTTTATTTTCATTTTACCATTATATTGCGAGGCTACCCAAAGTTGAATGAACCTCTCCTGTGTCTGGGTGCCGGGGCCTAAATATATGCCAATGGACTGTTCCAATGTTGGGTGACGTGAAGCCTGATTCTCTGCTATGACATGCAGAATGATTCTCTGCTGACATGAAGCCAGATTCTCTGTTACGGGACCTCTCTCCTCTGCCTGGGTGCCGGGGCCTAAATATATGACAATGGACTGTTGCAGTGGTGGCTGACGTGAAGCCTCATTCTCTGCTATGACATGCAGACTAATTCTCTGCTGACATGAAGACAGATTCTCTGTTACGGGACCTCTCTCCTCTGCCTGTGTGCTGGGCCTAAATATATGCCAATGGACTGTTGCAGTGGTGGCTGACGTGAAGCCTCATTCTCTGCTATGACATGCAGACTAATTCTCTGCTGACATGAAGCCAGATTCTCTGTTACGAGACCTCCCTCCTCTGCCTGGGTGCTGGGCCTAAATATATGCCAATGGACTGTTGCAGTGGTGGCTGACGTGAAGCCTCATTCTCTGCTATGACATGCAGACTGATTCTCTGCTGACATGAAGCCAGATTCTCTGTTACGGGACCTCCCTCCTCTGCCTGGGTGCTGGGCCTAAATATATGCCAATGGACTGTTGCAGTGGTGGCTGACGTGAAGCCTCATTCTCTGCTATGACATGCAGACTAATTCTCTGCTGACATGAAGCCAGATTCTCTGTTACGGGACCTCCCTCCTTTGCCTGGGTGCTGGGCCTAAATATATGCCAATGGACTGTTGCAGTGGTGGCTGACGTGAAGCCTCATTCTCTGCTATGACATGCAGACTGATTCTCTGCTGACATGAAGCCAGATTCTCTGTTACGGGACCTCCCTCCTCTGCCTGGGTGCTGGGCCTAAATATATGCCAATGGACTGTTGCAGTGGTGGCTGACGTGAAGCCTCATTCTCTGCTATGACATGCAGACTAATTCTCTGCTGACATGAAGCCAGATTCTCTGTTACGGGACCTCCCTCCTCTGCCTGGGTGCTGGGCCTAAATATATGCCAATGGACTGTTGCAGTGGTGGCTGACGTGAAGCCTCATTCTCTGCTATGACATGCAGACTAATTCTCTGCTGACATGAAGCCAGATTCTCTGTTACGGGACCTCCCTCCTCTGCCTGGGTGCTGGGCCTAAATATATGCCAATGGACTGTTGCAGTGGTGGCTGACGTGAAGCCTCATTCTCTGCTATGACATGCAGACTTATTCTCTGCTAACATGAAGACAGATTCTCTGTTACGGGACCTCCCTCCTCTGCCTGGGTGCTGGGCCTAAATATATGCCAATGGACTGTTGCAGTGGTGGCTGACGTGAAGCCTCATTCTCTGCTATGACATGCAGACTGATTCTCTGCTGACATGAAGACAGATTCTCTGTTACGGGACCTCCCTCCTCTGCCTGGGTGCTGGGCCTAAATATATGCCAATGGACTGTTGCAGTGGTGGCTGACGTGAAGCCTCATTCTCTGCTATGACATGCAGACTAATTCTCTGCTGACATGAAGCCAGATTCTCTGTTACAGGACCTCTCTCCTCTGCCTGGGTGCTGGGCCTAAATTTATGAAAATGGACTCTTACAGTGGTGGGTGACGTGAAGCCAGATTCTCTGCTATGGGACCTCTCTCCAATTGATTTTGGTTAATTTTTATTTATTTAATTTTTATTTTAATTCATTTCCCTATCCACATTTGTTTGCAGGGGATTTACCTACATGTTGCTGCCTTTTGCAGCCCTCTAGCTCTTTCCTGGGCTGTTTTACAGCCTTTTTAGTGCCGAAAAGTTCGGGTCCCCATTGACTTCAATGGGGTTCGGGTTCGGGACGAAGTTCGGATCGGGTTCGGATCCCGAACCCGAACATTTCCGGGATGTTCGGCCGAACTTCTCGAACCCGAACATCCAGGTGTTCGCTCAACTCTAGTCACATACAATAATCTGTGAGCTTCAGTTCACTCTACATTATGACGACAAGGGGATTCGTTTCTTGGATACTGTGGTTATCAAAGGTAGTTGTGGAGTCATAGTAACTGACCTGCATATTAAGAATACTGATAGAAACTCTCTTTTACATTATTCAAGCAACCATCCCCCCACTGTTAAAAAAGCATTACCCCACTCCCAGTTTCAGAGGATTCGACAAATTGTCTCTGACACTGGGACTGAAGATATCCATCTCAGTGAGATTAGTGATAGGTTTAAACATCGCGGGTATCCCACTTCATTACTCAATCAGGAGAGGAACAAAGCCACTGTTGTACGCGGCAAAACTACTAAAACATCACGCATTCCGTTTGTATCTAAATTTCATCCCTGGGTGCATAAATGCAGACTAATCTTTAATCGACATTGGAATATTCTATCTAGGGCATATCCTTCTGTTGAGGAATTCCAGAATCGTCCGCTTATCTGTTATAAGTGCAACAAGAATTTACGCGACATGGGGTGCGGGCTGACATAGGCAGTTCTCATACAGAGACACGACAAAGCACCTTATCCACAACAAAAAAGGCCACCTTCCCTTGTCTGGGATGTATACACTGCTCAAGTGTAATCAAAGGTGAACATTTTTCACATCTGCATACAGGCAAGCAATTCCCCATCAAGGGATTTTTCACATGCAACAGCAACTTCGTTATATACTTATTGAAGTGTCCGTGTGGTTTACTATATATAGGCGAGACTGAAGGCTCGCTTCTCCAAACATAAATCGACAATACGCACAAAGAACTTGCTTTTACCTATCCCGCACCACTTTGATCGACTTAATCATAACATATCGCAATTGCGCTTTCAGATAATCGAACATGTGCCGCAACCCCGCAGAGGTGGTGATAGGGTTAATATGTTGAAGAAGCGTGAATCCTATTGGATTCACAGTTTACAAACATTGGAGCCCAAAGGCTTGAACCGAGAGAATGATCTTCAAAAAAAAAAATATATATTGTATACTTGTCATTATTGCTCTCTCCATTTATTAGTATATAGGTATCTTTTGTATAAAATTGCAAAAAATTTCTTTACCTTTTTCTTTGTCTTTTTGCAGAAAACTTGAAGACATCCCAGCGGCATCACTACAATCTGCATCATCCTCTAAATATTGCTATCATCATATAGATATATCTAGTAACAAATTGTTATTACAATTATTATGGCGATTGTTGCGCCTGGGATCCTTTCTTCAATTGCAGTTTGTTTCCATTTGTTTTGTGTATTTCATCACCATGGTTACATGATGTCACTTCCGCTTTGGCGGTCTATTTAAATTCCGTATGTTCATTATGTTTGTATGCCACATCCATATCCATACGTTTGAGAAAGGCTCCAGACGTGAGTCGAATCGCGTCACAGATTATTGTATGTGACCAATAAAGACACAATTTTTCTTTGAAGACTACAGTGAGTGCCGGTTCTTTCTTATCATTCGTGTGAGATCGTTATCTCAGGACGCGTGCACCACGCCACTGTAGCAGAGTGCCGGCTGTTCATTATCTTGTGATTATCTATTGTTCTGACTTAGATGAAGATCAGATCACATTTTATTACCAATTTGTGCATAAATCCATATCATTCCAAAGGGTTCACATACCTTTTCTTGCAACTGTATATTGAATTTTTTTCTTTATTGCCTTCCTCAAGTGAAAACGTAAAAAATGACGCAGTAAAGTACATAAAAAATCTGATCTGGATGACAAAAGGAAGCCATATCAAAAGTCTTTTTTAAACTGGCTGCAGGCCTTCTGCATATATGCATATTTTACCACGTTGACTCTATTTTAGAAGCGTACAAGAATTTTGGTGGAATAGGCTGGTGTTCATATGACGAATCATTTCGTCAAAAACTTTCCGTTTATCCAAATCTTAATTTGGGCAGCAAAGACGTAGGGCTCTGGTTAAACCTCATGCTTCATAACAAAAATCATCTTTTTCGTCAATCCAGTAACCAAAATATCAAAAAAGGTATCTGTTTTGCGTTCAACGAGACAATATGTAAATGGCAACACAACTGCAAATACCGACATGAATGTTCTTTCTGTGCCGTATCACATTCGGCTACTAAATGTTTTAAGAAACAGGGAATTCACTTCCCAAATTCCAATAAAGAATTTCTACCATTTAAGCAAGGTGACTCTTCTGAATTTGCCAAGACTAATTTAGTGGCTAAGTCACTATCCAAACACTCCGATGGCTAATCTTTTGATTGATAGTTTTTCCAAAGGTTTTTTCATACCTGAGTTTGTTGGTCCTGGTTGTATTATTGTTGAAAATGCTTTATCTGTAAAACAAAACATTGATATTGTTAAAGAAAAAATTGAGTCGGAAATATCTGCTGGTAGAATAGCTGGTCCCTTTATCTCCCCTCCTTTTCTGAATTTCCGTACATCTCCTTTGGTACTAGTACCGAAAAAAAACCCAAAAAGCTTTTCGTTTGATTCACAATTTATCATACCCTAAATACAGTTCTTTAAATGACGAAATAGATAAAAATAAAGCGAGTGTGAAATATTCGTCTTTTGACCAAGCCTTGTCATTTCTTCAAAAAGCAGGTCGACATGCTCTTCTTGCCAAAGCTGACATTAAATCAGCATTCAGATTATTACCTACAAACCCCATTGGTTATAATCCCTTAGGTTTTAAATTCCTTGACAGATTATTTTACGATATGGCCCTTCCCATGGGATTCACTTTATCGTGCTTTTATTTTGAGGCATTTTCGACCTTTTTGCACTGGGTAGTAGATATTCATTTAGGTAGCGGATTTATTTTGCACTACCTGGATGACTTTTTATTTATAGGTCATAAAGACTCCGATGATTGTTTGAATCTCTTGAATAAATTCATTGGTATTGCTAATTATTTCAACATTCCTTTAGCCTTAGATAAGACTGTATATCCTACTACTAGTTTAACGTTTTTGGGCATTTTTATCAACACAGTTACTATGGAATTTAGCATACCAATGAAAAAAATTAAACAGTTAATTTTTAGATCCAAAAAGGAAAAAATTACCCTTAAGCAACTCCAGTCGCTTCTTGGTTCTTTGAATTTCATTTCTCGCGTGATTCCCATGGGAAGGTTTATTTCTAAAAGATTACATGCTGCCACATCAGGTAAGTCTGCGCCTAGCTCTGACATTCGTATCATAAAACAATTAAAAGATGATATCGCTGTTTGGTTGCAATTTTTGAGCGATTTTAATTGTCATACCATTTGGCAGGAAGAGTTTGTCGGTTCCTGACACTTTGTTTCTGTATACAGATGCTTCTGGTGCCAATGGGTATGGAGCTTATTTCAACAACTTTTGGTCTGCTAAACGATGGCCCTTAATCTGGATCAATAATACCAAATATTCAAAAAATGTAGTCTTTCTGGAATTATTCCCTGTTCTGGTTTCATTGACGATCTGGTCTAATGAATTTCAGAATAAGAGAATACTTTTACGTTCAGACAACATGGGAGTAGTCTTTGCGATAAATTGTTTATCTTCCAAATCCCCATTGGTTTCTTCATTACTTCGCAAGTTAGTATTACAATGCCTTAAATTCAATATTTGGATAAAAGCTAAATTCATCTCAGGGAAAGTTAATTAACTTGCTGATTCTCTGTCCCGACAGCGCTTCACAGAGTTTTTCTCGATGGCACCTCAAGCCTCCCGAACAGGAATTCCATGTCCTATTCAACTATGGAAAATAACGGACGACTAATTAACAAATTTATATCAAGTTCGGTAGCTAAGAATACATGGGCAGATTATTCTGCTGCATGGCTTGAATGGAAACACTATTGTGAATCTCAAAAATTTTCCTCATTCAATTTTATTTTTGAGCATTTACTTTACTTTACTTTACATTTGTGGAAGAAAGGTTTATAGGCCGAATCTATATCCCAAAAATTATCTGGTATTTCTTTTTTCTTTAAAGTGAGAGGTTTCAACTCCATTTTGGATAATTTTAGACTAAAACAGATTATTAAAGGTATTAAAGAAAGTTGGTTCCCAACGAAAAAACTAGACCTCTTTCTATTGATTTATTGCAAAATGTTGTAGGCCAGTTAGTGGCGGTCTGTTCTTCTGATTATGAAGTACAATTATTTTCGACCGCATTCTCTTTAGCATTTTTCACTGCTTTAAGGATAAGTGAGATTGCTGCCGATAATAAACACTCAAATCCTCCAATTCTGAAATTGGACATAATAATAGGGAGCGGTTATTTGAAATTACATGCTAAAAAATCCAAGACAGATCGACTTAGTAAAGGTACTTGGCTTTAGGCCTCATGCACACGACAGTTTTTTTTCACGGCCCGCAAAAACGGGGTCCGTGGGTCCGTGATCCGTGACCGTTTTTCCGTCCGTGGGTCTTCCTTGATTTTTGGAGGATCCACGGACATGAAAAAAAAGTCATTTTGGTGTCCGCCTGGCCGTGCGGAGCCAAACGGATCCGTCCTGAATTACAATGCAAGTCAATGGGGACGGATCCGTTTGATGTTGACACAATATGGTGCCATTTCAAACGGATCCGTCCCCATTGACTTTCAATGTAAAGTCTGGAGTTCTGTTATACCATCGGATTGGAGTTTTCTCCAATCCGATGGTATATTTTAACTTGTAGCGTCCCCATCACCATGGGAACGCCTCTATGTTAGAATATACTGTCGGATATGAGCTACATCGTGAAACTCATTTCCGACAGTATATTCTAACACAGAGGCGTTCCCATGGTGATGGAGACGCTTCAGGTTACAATATACAAAAAAACTGTGTACATGACTGCCCCCTGCTGCCTGGCAGGTGCTGCCAGGCAGCAGGGGGCAGACCCCCCCCCCCCCTGTTTTTAACTCATTGGTGGCCAGTGGGCCCCCCCTCCCCTGTTGTTAACTCGTTGGTGGCCAGTGTGCGCACCCCCCTCCCTCCCTCTATTGTTTTAATACATTGGGGCCAGTGTGCGCGCGCCCCCCAACCCCCCCTCTATTATTTTAATACATTGGGGCCAGTGTGCGCGCGCCCCCCCAACCCCCCCCCCCTCCCTCCCTCTATTGTTTTAATACATTGGGGCCAGTGTGCGCGCGCCCCCCCAACCCCCCCTCCCTCCCTCTCTCTATTGTTTTAATACATTGGGGCCAGTGTGCGCACCCCCCCCCAACCCCCCCCCCCCCCCCTCCCTCCCTCTATTGTAATCATCATCGGTGGCAGCGGAGTAGAAGATTTTCATACTTACCTGCTTCTTGCTGCTGCGATGTCTGCGTCCGGCCGGGAGCTCCTCCTACTGGTAAGTGACAGCAATGCGCCGCACAGACCTGTCACTTACCAGTAGGAGGAGCTCCCGGCCGGACGCAGACATCGCAGCAGCAAGAAGCAGGTAAGTATGAAAATCTTCTACTCCGCTGCCACCGATGATGATTACAATAGAGGGAGGGAGGGGGGGGGGGGGGGGTTGGGGGGGTGCGCACACTGGCCCCAATGTATTAAAACAATAGAGGGAGGGAGGGGGGGTTGGGGGGGCGCGCGCACACTGGCCCCAATGTATTAAAACAATAGAGGGAGGGAGGGGGGGTTGGGGGGGCGCGCGCACACTGGCCCCAATGTATTAAAACAATAGAGGGAGGGAGGGAGGGGGGTGCGCACACTGGCCACCAACGAGTTAACAACAGGGGAGGGGGGGGGCCGCACAATGATATTCAAACTGGGGAGGGGGGGGGGGGGGTCTGCCCCCTGCTGCCTGGCAGCCCTGATCTCTTACAGGGGGATATGATGGGGTTAATTGTACTATCATATCCCCCTGTAAGAGATCGGGTGCTGCCAGGCAGCAGGGGGCAGTCTTGTACAAAGTTTGCAGTGTATTCTAACTAGAAGCGTCCCCATCACCATGGGAACGCTTCTGTGTTAGAATATACTGTCGGAAATGAGTTTTCACGAAGTGAAAACTTAGATCAGAAAAAGCTTTTATGCAGACGGATCTTCGGATCCGTCTGTATGAAACTAAAACCTACGGCCACGGATCACGGACACGGATGCCAATCTTGTGTGCATCCGTGTTCTTTCACGGACCCATTGACTTGAATGGGCCCGTGAACCGTTGGCCGTGAAAAAAATAGGACAGGTCATATTTTTTTCACGGCCAGGAAACACGGATCACGGCCTCGGCTGCAAAACGGTGCATTTTCCGATTTTTCCACGGACCCATTGAAAGTCAATGGGTCCGTGAAAAAAAACGGAAAACGGCACAACGGCCACGGATGCACACAACGGTCGTGTGCATGAGGCCTTATATGAATAGTTTTTCCTGTAAAGTCGATTTGTCCTGTTGTTAATATGATTAAATGGTTGCAGGTAAGAAAACCTGATTCCTGTGCTTTATTTAACCACCTCAATGGCTCCCATCTGTCCAAATACCAGTTTAATTATATTCTTCATAAATGTTTGAATGATTTAGGTTATTCAAACTTTAAACTCTCCGCTCATTCATTCAGAATAGGAGCAGCGACTTACGCAGCTCAAATTGGTTTAGACAATACTAATATCAAACATATAGGTAGATGGAGGTCCAATTGTTATAGCTATTACATTCGGCCTAACCTTCTTATTCATTAATTTCTGGAGCAGCGAAAGTTGTATGGATTATTGGTGTCAAATTGAATGATTTGGCAAGGAGAAGATCTACCTGTAGACAATCTATGTTAAACTTAGGTTTCGCCAAAGACTATTCCATAATTTTGAGGCCTTGAAATTTATAATATTTACGAAAAAGTCATTTACATGTTTTCTAAAATGTCTAAACCTGATTTCTTTATTTTACACATTGGTACACATGAATTGGGCAAAATTAAAAAACACTTGTTAATTTATGAACTTAAAGAGTTGTTGTATAAAATACGCCACTTATTGGATAATTCTGTCCTGGTATTTTCGGACATCATCCCCAAGTTTGCTTGGTCCAAATTCGAATTATCCTGTTTGGAAACAATCAGGAAAAGGATTAATAAAAAGATGGAGATTTTCATGCAAGAAATAGGACATCATTCTTACAGACATGTTGAACTTGAGGGATTTGTTAGAGGACTTCACCATGCCAAGCATGACCAGCTATCTGATATAGGGTGTGACATATTTATTTCTGATCTTCAGAACATGATAGATAATGGTATTAAATAAAAGGCTTGCGATATTTATTGGGCCACTTCGCTTGCGATTTGGCGATGTGGGGGTTAAGTCACTCTTTTGAGTGGACTTCGAGGTTTATTGGTTATTGGTAGAAATGATTTCTATAATTATATTAATTGATAAAAGATTGGTTAATTAATCATTAAATAATTAAATTGCTGGTTAAGTAATAAGCATCGTGGCCTTTAAATACCCAACCAATAAATAAAGTTAATTTTGTTAATTCTACAATTTGTAATGATTTTATTTATCTATTGGGTTGTTTATTGGGGCATATGACATCATGGAGCGAACCATATTGTGCATGCAATGAGGGGAGCCATGATGTCATGGCACCTTACATTAATGATTGACAGGTTTATAAATATATTACTTACCTGCTTTAGGAATGGTTTAATCCTGATGCAGCGGGTGCTCGTGTTGACTTGAAGGAATTTGATTGGAGATCGCTTCAACAGTCATTCAGAACCTATAAAAGAACAGAAATAATGTTACTGGTGCATTCACATATCACTTCAAGATCCCTCCCTTCCCTCCCTCTATATTTTCTTTAGTCGCTTGGCTTATTGACAGGGGGTTAAGTCACTCTTTTGAGTGGACTTTGAGGTTTATTGGTTATTGGTAGAAATGATTTCTATAATTATATTAATTGATAAAAGATTGGTTAATTAATCATTAAATAATTAAATTGCTGGTTAAGTAATAAGCATCGCGGCCTTTAAATACCCAACCAATAAATAAAGTTAATTTTGTTAATTCTACAATGTGTAATGATTTTATTTATCTATTGGGTTGTTTATTGGGTCATATGACATCATTCATTTTCCCTATGCTCTTATACCCACTTAACCTGTATCTGCATGATCATTGGATACATGAACAAGGTGCTAAAGCAGTGTTGGCGAACCTATGGCACGGGTGCCAGAGGCGGCACTCAGAGCCCTCACTGTGGGCACCCGCACCCTAGAAAAAAGCTATAGTGTACCAATATGCCACAGATCTTTCCTGCTTTAAGTAATGTCATAGCCAGACCCTTATTTCTGATATTTAAGGACGCTATGCTGACAGGAAGTGTTCCACAGGATTGGCGCATAGTAAATGTGGTGCCAATATTCAAAAAGGGTCCAAAGAGCCTGGAAATTATAGGCCGGAAAGTTTAACATTTGTTGTGGGTAAACTTGAAGATTTTCTAAGAGATGCTATCTTGGAGGATCTCAATAAAAATATTCAAATAAAGCCATATCAGCATGGCTTCATGAGGGATCGGTCATGTAAAACTAATTTAATCAGTTTCTATGAGGAGGTAAGTTCTAGACTTGACAGCGGCGAATCAATGGATGTCGTATATCTGGACTTCTCCAAAGCATTTGACACTGTATCACATAAGAGGTTAGTATATAAAATGAGAATGCTTGGACTTGGAGAAAATGTCTGTATGTGGGTAAATAACTGGCTCAGTGATAGAAAACAGAGGGTGGTTATTAACGGTACACACTCAGATTGGGTCACTGTCACTAGTGGGGTACCTCAGGGGCCAGTATTGGGCCCTATTCTCTTCAATATATTTATTAATGATCTTGTAGAAGGCTTGCATAGTAAAATATAAATTTTTGCAGATAACACTAAACTACGTAAAGTAATTAACACTGAAGAGGACAGTATACTCAGTGGCGTACACACAATCCATGGGGCCCCGGTGCGAAACTGATCTATGGGGCCCCCTCCCCGTCGCCCCCCCCCCCAACCTGCCTCCTAGCCCCCCCCCCCCACTACCTCCCCTACCAGTGGTGTAACTATAGTGTTATGGGCCACAGTGCAAACATTTTTTCAAAGAACCGGCAGATTTTTTTACTAAGGGCTCTTTCCGTGCGGCTAATCCGCGGCGTGACTGAGTGCCAAGCCCCATTCTAGACAGCAGAGACACGGAGCAGTGACATGATTGACTGTGATCTTTTTACTACAAAATCACGGTGACAACTTTATTTCTCTGTGATTTTGTAGTAAAGAGATCACAGAGAGGCACGGAGCATAATCAGTCATGTTAATGCTCTGTGTCTCTGCTGTCCGGAACGGGGCTTGGCTCTCATTTACGCAGCGGATTCCTCGCACGGGATCCGCTTGTGTTAAAGAGCCCTAAGCCCAATGCATGGCTACACTCACCTAGTCCTAATAAAATCTGGTCCTACCTCATCCAGGGTGTCGCTGGCGTCGGCGTGATGTCCGCTGGATCCAGAACAAGGTCCCTGTGGTGAGAAAAAAAGAATAATCACATAAGGAAGGGATGGTGACTGCCCCTGTGAAATCACCAGCTGGCCTGTAAGGCCTCATGCACACGACCGTTGTGTGCATCCGTGGCCGTTGTGCCGTTTTCCTTTTTTTTTCACGGACCCATTGACTTTCAATGGGTCCGTGGAAAAATCGGAAAATGCACCGTTTGGCAGCCGCATCCGTGAGCCGTGTTTCCTGGCCGTGAAAAAAATATGACCTGTCCTATTTTTTTCACGGCCAACGGTTCACGGGCCCATTCAAGTCAATGGGTCCGTGAAAGAACACGGATGCACACAAGATTGGCATCCGTGTCCGTGATCCGTGGCCGTAGGTTGCTTTCATACAGACGGATCTGAAGATCCGTCTGCATAAAAGCTTTTTCTGATCTAAGTTTTCACTTCGTGAAAACTCATTTCCGACAGTATATTCTAACACAGAAGCGTTCCCATGGTGATGGGGACGCTTCTAGTTAGAATACACTGCAAACTTTGTACAAGACTGCCCCCTGCTGCCTGGCAGCACCCGATCTCTTACAGGGGGATATGATAGTACAATTAACCCCATCATATCCCCCTGTAAGAGATCAGGGCTGCCAGGCAGCAGGGGGCAGACCCCCCCCCCCCCTCCCCAGTTTGAATATCATTGTGCGGCCCCCCCCCCCCCCTGTTGTTAACTCGTTGGTGGCCAGTGTGCGCACCCCCCTCCCTCCCTCCCTCCCTCTATTGTTTTAATACATTGGGGCCAGTGTGCGCGCGCCCCCCCAACCCCCCCTCCCTCCCTCTATTGTTTTAATACATTGGGGCCAGTGTGCGCGCGACCCCCCAACCCCCCCCCCCCTCCCTCCCTCTATTGTAATCATCATCGGTGGCAGCGGAGTGGAAGATTTTCATACTTACCTGGCTGCTGGCTGCTGCGATGTCTGCGTCCGGCCGGGAGCTCCTCCTACTGGTAAGTGACAGCAATGCGCCGCACAGACCTGTCACTTACCAGTAGGAGGAGCTCCCGGCCGGACACAGAGATCGCAGCAGCCAGCAGCCAGGTAAGTATGAAAATCTTCTACTCCGCTGCCACCGATGATGATTACAATAGAGGGAGGGGGGGGGGGGTTGGGGGGGTGCGCACACTGGCCCCAATGTATTAAAACAATAGAGGGAGGGAGGGGGGGTTGGGGGGGCGCGCGCACACTGGCCCCAATGTATTAAAACAATAGAGGGAGGGGGGGTTGGGGGGGCGCGCGCACACTGGCCCCAATGTATTAAAACAATAGAGGGAGGGAGGGAGGGGGGTGCGCACACTGGCCACCAACGAGTTAACAACAGGGGAGGGGGGGCCCACTGGCCACCAATGAGTTAAAAACAGGGGGGGGGGGTCTGCCCCCTGCTGCCTGGCAGCACCTGCCAGGCAGCAGGGGACAGTCATGTACAGTTTTTTTGTATATTCTAACCTGAAGCGTCTCCATCACCATGGGAACGCCTCTGTGTTAGAATATACTGTCGGAAATGAGTTTCACGATGTAGCTCATATCCGACAGTATATTCTAACATAGAGACGTTCCCATGGTGATGGGGACGCTACAAGTTAAAATATACCATCGGATTGGAGAAAACTCCAATCCGATGGTATAACAGAACTCCAGACTTTACATTGAAAGTCAATGGGGACGGATCCGTTTGAAATGGCACCATATTGTGTCAACATCAAACGGATCCGTCCCCATTGACTTGCATTGTAATTCAGGACGGATCCGTTTGGCTCCGCACGGCCAGGCGGACACCAAAATGACTTTTTTTTCATGTCCGTGGATCCTCCAAAAATCAAGGAAGACCCACGGACGGAAAAACGGTCACGGATCACGGACCAACGGAACCCCGTTTTGCGGACCGTGAAAAAAAACGTCCGTGTGCATGAGGCCTAAGACTGAGCCATGCCAATGTGTAGCAGGGTAATCTAGGACATTTCCCCTAAGTGCAACCACATGGTACTAATGCCCACCTTGTGGCCCCTCACAGTAGTTATGCCCACCTTTGTTCCCGTCACAGTAATTATGCCCAGATATGTGCCCCCTCATAGTAGTTATGCCAAATATGTGTCCCCTTACAGTAGTAATGCCAGATTATGTGCCCCCTCACAGTATTAATGCCAGACTATGTGCCCCTCACCTAGTAACGCCAGATTATATGCCCCTTACAGTAGTAATGCCAGATTATGTGCCCCTCACAGTATTTATGCCCAGTTATGTGCCCCCTCAAAGTAAATATGCCCACATATGTGCCCCCTCAGAGTGGTTATGCCAGATTACGTGTCCTCTCACAGTAATAATGCCAGATTATGTGCCCCTTCACAGTATTTATGCCCGGTTATGTGCCCCCTCAAAGTAAATTTGCCCAGATATGTGTCCCCTCAGAGTGGTTATGCCAGATTATGTGCCCCTCACATTAGATATGCTCACATATGTGCCCCTCACATTGGTTATGCCAGATTAGGCTCCTTTCACACTAGCGTTCGTCGGTCCGCTCGTGAGCTCCGTTTGAAGGAGCTCACGAGCGGACCCGAACGCCTCCGTCCAGCCCTGATGCAGTCTGAATGGAGCGGATCCGCTCAGACTGCATCAGTCTGGCGGCGTTCAGCCTCCGCTCCGCTCGTCTCCGCACGGACAGGCGGACAGCTGAACGCTGCTTGCAGCGTTCAGCTGTCCGCCTGGCCGTGCGGAGGCGAGCGGATCCATTCAGACTTACAATGTAAGTCAATGGGAACGGATCCGCTTGAAGATTTGCCCATATGGCTCAATCTTCAAGCGGATCCGTCCCCCATTGACTTTACATTGAAAGTCTGAACGGATCCGCTCAGGCTGCTTTCACACTTAGAATTTTTTCTAAGTTATTAATGCAGACGGATCCTTACTGAACGGAGCCTCCGTCTGCATTAATATGATCGGATCCGTTCAGAACGGATCCGATCGAACGCTAGTGTGAAAGTAGCCTTACATGCCCCGTCACAGTAGTTATGCCTTCATATGTGCCCCCTCATAGTTTTGCCTTTATATGTGCCCCCTCACAGTAGTTATGCCACATTAGGTGCCCCCTCAAATTAGTTATGGCAGATTAGGTGCCCCTCAGTAGAGATGCCAACTTTTGTGCCCCCTCACTCTAGTTGTTCCCATCAATCCCCCCCCTCTGCCCCTCTGCCCCCTGCCCCTCTGCCTCTCTGCCCCTTTGCCCCCCTGCCCCCAGTCTGCAGCATTAGAAAAAAAAATTCTTACATACTTACCTTCTTCCCTGATGAGAGTAGGCAGCTTGCCGGGTTTTTAGGTCTCCTCCCACAGTGACAGGCAGCAGCGCGATCTGGGGCCAGCAGGGGGAGCTCCTGAGCTCTGAAGATCAGTGAAGCAGGGAGCAGAGAGGTTTCCCTGCTTCACTATAGAAACGGAACTGGCCGTGTGTGTGTGAGTGCGTGCTCCCCCCCCCCCCTCCCTTACTTGACCCTCCGGCCCCCCCACCCCCCATATTATACATGTAATGGTGGCATGGAGCGCTCTGATGGGGCCCGAAATTGCCACTGTACTTCATGCCGGGCCCCACCAGAGCGCTCCATTACATGTGAGTACAGCGGGAGCCCTGCCAGCGGCCTGGGGGGGGGGGGGTCGCAACTGCGACCCCTGCGACCCTGGTATGTACGCCACTGAGTATACTACTACAGAGCGATCTGGATAGATTGGAGGCTTGGGCAGATAAGTGGCAGATGAGGTTTAATACTGACAAATGTAAGGTTATGCACATGAGAAGGAATAGTGCATACTAAATGGTAAAACACTGGGTAACACTGACCTAGGAATTTTATGTAAACATTATGTTTCAAATGCTTTATTGATAAGTGAAATTCCATCACGTAAAAGCATCCTGACATAATAATAGGATATGCATTTTAGTCATACATAAATCACAGTAAAATAAAACAATAGTAACAATATCATTTGTCAAAGGGAGATTCAATAGCAAATACAGCTAGGAGATAAAGAGCAAGTCAATAACATCTTAAGGAATAGTGCAAGTCACCCGTACATACTAAATGGTAAAACACTGGGTAACACTGACATGGAAAAGGACCTAGGAATTTTTGTGAACAGCAAACTAAGCTGTAAAAAACAGTGTCAGGCAGCTGCTGCCAAGGCCAATAAGCTAATGGACTGCATCAAAAGGGGCATAGTTGCTCGTGATGAGAACATAGTCCTACCAACATTAGGGTTAATCACTTTAGAAAAAAGACGACTGAGCGGAGATCTAATTACTATGTATAAATATATCAGAGTACAGTACAGAGATCTATCCCATCATCTATTTATCCCCAGGACTGTGACGAGGGGACATCCTCTGCGTCTGGAGGAAAGAAGGTTTGCACACAAACATAGAAGAGGATTCTTTACGGTAAGAGCAGTGAGACTATGGAACTCTCTGCCTGAGGAGGTGGTGATGGTGAGTTCACTAAAGAGTTCAAGAGGGGCTTGGATGAATTTCTGGAGTGTAATAATATTACAGGCTATAGCTACTAGAGAGGGGTCGTTGATCCATGGAGTTATTCTGATTGGAGTCGGGAAGGATTTTTTTCCTGTTAAGTGGGGAAAATCGGCTTCTACCTCACAGGTTTTTTTGTTTGTTTTTTGCCTTCCTCTGGAACAACTTGCAGGATAACAGGCAGAACTGGATGGACAGATGTCTTTTTTGGCCTTATGCACTATGTTACTATCCCATTCGTCAGCGCAGGGAGTGCTATGGATGGCACAGGCAGCACATTGAATGTAGGCAGGCTATTATAGCTAAATGATAAAGTACATGGAAGATATACTATATTGGACTGTAATATTCAGGATAAATTGCCGTGTTGGCACTTTGCGATAAATAAGTGGGTTTTGTGTTGCAGTTTGGGCACTCGATCTGTAAAAGGTTTGCCATCACTGTGCTAAAGGTAACAAGCACCGGATGCCTCAGGTGGGACACAATTATAGGCCGCCTGTCCTATACATGTTGTCCAGCAGTCTAGAAGTGTAAGTTTTCCCTTGCAGCGACATGGTAGCTATCATAGTAACAGTTAAACTACAGGGTGGGCCATTTATATGGATACACCTTAATAAAATGGGAATGGTTGGTGATATTAACTTCCTGTTTGTGGCACATTAGTATATGTGAGGGGGAAAACTTTTCAAGATGGGTGGTGACCATGGTGGCCATTTTGAATCCAACTTTTGTTTTTTCAATAGGAAGAGGGTCATGTGACACATCAAACTTATTGGGAATTTCACAAGAAAAACAATGGTGTGCTTGGTTTTAAAGTAACTTTATTCTTTCATGAGTTATTTACAAGTTTCTGACCACTTATAAAATGTGTTCAATGTGCTGCCCATTGTGTTGGATTGTCAATGCAACCCTCTTCTCCCACTCTTCACACACTGATAGCAACACCGCAGGAGAAATGCTAGCACAGGCTTCCAGTATCTGTAATTTCAGGTGCTGCACATCTCGTATCTTCACAGTATATGCGCCCAGAGTCGCTTACCAAAACATAGCTGTGAGACACTTTAACAGGTCACTCAATAGTGAACCCTGGTGTCCACAGATTGTCTGCAGACTTAAAGGGGTTGTCCGGGATCAAAGTAATTTTTCAAAACATTAATAATCACCTTGATATGCTGCAGTAAGGTTATCCTGATGCTTTATGTATTTTTTTTTCTTATCCGGTGCTCCTATGAGTCCCTGACGCTGATGTCGGTATTGTTTACATAGCAGCTCCTGCACTATGTCATTTCTGGCCGCACTGACTTATGGGTCCCATAAGGCAGTGTAACTCTGCAGCTGGACCTCACGGGCCTTACCACTCCCCCTCATCACTGTTTGCCTCCTGCCACTAGTTTGCTGCCTCCAATACAACCTCCTTCTATGCCGAATAATGCTCCTTTGTGGCCGGTGATGTCATCGGCAGAGAGGGGCGTTCCTCAGTGAGGCGAGTTCCCTCCTCCAATACTGCCTCCTTCCTCCCAGACTAACGCCCTCTGCGCCCAGTGATGTCCTACTGAACAGCCTCCTTGCCAGCTCCAGAACGATGCTGGTGACATCACCGGGCTTCTTGCTAAGTGGAAAAAGAGGCTTAGCATACCATTAACGAGCCCGGTACGTCACTTGCCAGGTGAAAAAACTGAAAAATAAAATAAAATCACTTCTGGTCCTTGATTGCAAGATGAGGAATGTGGGCATCAAAGGCAAAACAATGAAGGTAAAACCCACATGGAAGTATGCTATATGCTATATAAATGTATCCTATTAATAAATAATCACAAAACCGGTGATTATTTGAGGACCAGAATAGGACATGTTCTATCTTTTGTGGAACTGACATATTGATGCCGAAAGCACATGGACATCAATGTGCAAAAGATAGCACATGTCCGATTCTGGTCCTCAAAATTCAGATCTAAAACCCATAGAAGTCAATGGCTCTGCAAAAAAATGCGGATCACACATGTGTAACAACTCAGAGTGGTATTACGATTCCTGCACCCTGCTACTGTCTCTAATGGTTAACATAAATGTAATCTCTATTGCTTCGGAGCCAAGCCCTGGGGAGCAACAGTATCCAGGTAGGAGCTCCGTGACACACACAGAGACCATTAGGGCCACACCACTCGGCATTCCTATAAACCTGGGACACGATCGGCCCTGGTAGGCGGCAAATTGCACATGAACGGTATCCTTATTTAGTGGATCCGAGACTTGCAGAATGCAAAATGGATATCTTGGCCTATCATGTGTGATACTCTATGTGATTCAACCATGATGTGTGATACACTGTGTGATACGACCATGATCAGCCCTGGAAACACGGTCCATGTGTTGTCGCATCTCCCAGGCCGACAGCACTCTCCTGACCAGAACTGACTATCACAATAATTTATGATACAGCCAGTCTCTTATCTGATTGGGGGTATGTACACATGATGAGGTGAGTGCACTACAACTGCCTAGCAGTCAGATAACTGGTTGAATCATACATTACTGTCATACAGTTAGTTTAGGAGGGAAGCTGTGGTCGACCTGGAAAATATGTCTGACACATGGACAGTGATTCCTGGGCTGATCAAAGCCCTATAACTCACACTGAGGCCGTGTCACAGTGACACCCACAGTGCCCCCATAACAGTGACATCCACAGTTCCCCCATAGCAGTAACATCTACAGAACTCCAATAACAGTGACATCTACAGCCCCCCATAACAGTAACATCCACAGCACCCCTATAATAATGACATCTACAGCTCCCCCATAACAGTGACACCCACAGTGCCCCCATAACAGTGACATCCACAGTTCCCCCATAGCAGTAACATCTACAGAACTCCAATAACAGTGACATCTACAGCCCCCCATAACAGTAACATCCACAGCACCCCTATAATAATGACATCTACAGCTCCCCCATAACAGTGACATCCACAGTGCCCCCCATAACAGTGAACTTCTGTGCCCTTATTGGGGCCCTTGGGATAAATCCAAAATAACCATCACGTTCAATTGACCACTGAACCCCTTTAGGGGTCCCAACTTGTGTGTGATAAAACTACATACTTTATTATTATTTATTAAAAACTACAAAATCGAAAATGAACCACACGTGTAAATTTAAAACTGTCAGGGTGAAACAGGGGACGGTGGTCAATTGACCGTGATTGTTATCTCCTCATACCAGGGACATCCACAGCACCCCATGACAGTGACATCCACAGTTCCCCCATGTGCCACCTTCAGTGCCCCCATTGCCATCCACAGTGCCCCTATTGCCATCCATAGTGCCCTTCAATGGGAGCAGCTCTGCAATAACCAACTCCATCCACTACACAATGGATGGAGTTGTGTAGTTCCAGCACTGGAGCTACAACTAAATAGGTGCAGGATGTCGGACCCCTTATGATCTGATATTGATGGCCTGTCTTGAGGGGGGTAATGTTATGAACAACAGGGATTTCCTGGCTGCCTCTTTTTCTCCTGTTTACAAACATTGTTTGAAGCTTAGCCTAGTAACTTTAACACCTTAATGCATAATGCCATATATGTACAGTAGGGTGTTTCATTTTTCCAAAGATGTGATTTTTCATATGACTTATGCCAAATTTCAAGAATATTGGATAATATTTAGGGGTTGCACATATTGATCACTTTTATTACTACTCTCACTCCGGTACTTAGGAGATTGGTCTAAAAATGACTTCAGTTTCAGGATCCCATGGGCTCTGCATCATGCAAGGTGGATGGTAAAGGCAATATATGCACTTATCAAAAAGAATGGCTCAAACCGCAATCTTGTTCCAAGCGCAGCAGGTCTATGGTGATGTAGGTTCCAATTCCCACTAGAGCCAAAGTTCTATAAAGAAGGACCGCGCAGCTTGTATATCTTCCAATGGGAAACTGTTCAGTGAGACTCAGGAGCAAAGAGTATCTGTCACTTGTATTTAATCACTGGGCTTGCACTCCAACTCCAATCTCAGTCATTTACTTTATTTCCTAGATGTTATTCGGAAAGAGCTTGACATAGTGAAGCACTGCAAGTATTTTTTTGGTCACGCATTTATTTTTACCAAGATTAAAATTAATCAGCCGCCCTTTAATAATCATATGGGCGTTGGCTGTTTTCATCTAAAGGGAGGCAGTCTTAACTTATCCGTACTCCATCTTACTGATATATTATAAAAATTACAATACATCCTAAAATTGCTTGCAAGCTTCAAAGTAGCGGGACGCCGCTACCCATTCTGATCGAGCGGGACGCCGCTCTGCTCAGGATAGTTCTAAAATTAGTATTCATGGGACGGATTGGTTTTGGTGTGGGAAACATTAAGGAACTTTGAAGTTACACCATTGAATGATAGAGGTGGACTTAACAGTTACCTTCGATTTATTTCAGTTCGATTATTTTAGATCATCACCATCGATATACTGCTGTATACTATTAATTTGAATGCTATCTAGATCCAATTTGCTGCTATTTAGATATATCAACTGATGGCATTTATCTACATTTAGGATTTTATATGTTTTTATAGCGAGTTCCATCGTTTTAGAATATTCAGTACATCAATAAATATATATTTTATAATGGTTCTCTATATGGTCTGAAATTTCTGAGAGTGCCCTGCTCCTTAACTCTTTGATCTCATTTTATAGTGATCGAGTGAGTGTTCTCGATTGCTGAGGTGCACCTTTTTTGGTTTGCAGATAGCCTTGTGCGACATCTAACCCCGTTCTTTCACATCCTAAAATCTTATATATAAAATATTTTCATCTAAAAGGAGGCAGTCTCAATTTATCCGTACTCCATCTTACTAATATATTTAAAAATTACAATACATCCTAAAATCTTATATATAAAATATTTCCTTTAAAAATATTCCTCTCTAACATATATTTCATACTTCAGAAAAAAAACTATCTATCAAAAATATAATTTGTTTTGACAACATTCACATTACACAGAAAACGCATCCTTATGCACCTTATATCCATGTAGGTAGTCCTTATATCACCAGATCTAATTTGCAACTTATATCTATTTATTCCATCCTTTTCACATTCATATACAGGTGAAACTCGAAAAATTAGAAAATCGTGCAAAAGTCAATTTATTTCAGTAATGCAAATTAAAGGGTTTCTACCACCAGATTTGGTCCTATTTAGTTGACTGACACTAGCGATGTGCTAGTGTCAGCAGTCCATAACAGTGTTCTTACTTATTATCTGTCTGCTGCCGTTCACTTTAAAAACACACTTTTATAGATATGCTAATGAGCCCCTAGGTGCTATGTGGGCGTCATTAGCACCTAGTGGGCTCCGTCCACTAACCATTTCAGCCACCCATCGCGTCCCTCCAGCCTGCCCCGCTCCTGTTGATTGACTTGAAACTTCTCAGTATCTCGTACCAATTCCCGTGCCTGTGCCGTGCGCTTCTGTATTCGACGCAGGCGCAGTGAGTGAATGCCGCGCTCCTGGTGCAAGCTTCCTCACTGTAACGTACAAAAGGTTCAATATTCTAGGCTCAAAGTGTCACATTCTAGTCAGCTAATTATTACATACCCCCTGAGCAAAGGGTACCTCAAAATTGTGACTTTGGGGTTTCATAAGCTGTAAGCCATAATCATCCAAATGATACCAAATAAAAGCTTGAAATATCTATCTTTGTATGGACTGAGTCTATCTCATATGTTAGTTTCACCTTTTAAGTTGCATTACTGAAATAAATAAACTTTGCACAATATTCTAATTTTTCGAGTTTCATCTGTAGGAAGGTATCTTCAAGCTCCTTACACAAATTTTCATTTTTAACCTGTTAAACAGGTTTTTATGTCAAATTCCAACCCTTGAGGATCTTTATTATGCACCCTTTTGAAATGTGCAGACACGCTATGTGTCTCTACGCCTTTTTTAATATTCCGTATGTGCTCTTGTACACGTGTTTTCAGCTTCCTTAGAGTTCTCCCTACATACTAGAGGCCACAAGGGCACTCCAGCATGCAGATGACCCCCATACTTTTACAGGTAAGTTCTCTCCTTTTAACTTAAAAGATTAACCATTACTCTTAGGGTCCAGTCACACGTCCGCAATTTCGTTCCGCATTCTGCGGAACAGAATTGCGGACCTATTCATTTCTATGGGGCAGCACGATGTGCTGCCCGGATACGGAATTGCGGACCCGCACTTATTTTGCAAGCTCCACAAAAACCACACCATGCAAAAACATACTTGTTGTTTTTCTGCTGTTTTATGGATAGTTGACGATGTACTAGTTTGTTCTTAATATTTGGGGCTCTTCTAAATATAACAGTGGGTTTATCGGGGATCAATCCTCCAGGGACTGGGTCATTTTTTTAAACTGACCAGTTCTTGTGTATTGAGTTTTTAATAGCGCCTGCGTTACTGCTAAATTCTGTAATAAAGGCTATTTTTGCTAAATCACTTCCTTCTTCCTTTTTCTTTTCTTTTTCTATTCTTTTTTCTTTCATCACATCCTCATGTGACATAGTTTAGGAATTTTTTTTTCGTAACCTTTCTCTAAAAACCGCCCTTCAATTATTTGACTTTGTTCATAATATTTTTGTATATCAGTACAATTCCGGTGTATTCTTTCTAATTGACCTTTCGGTACATTTTTCAACCACAGTTTGTGATGACAACTCGTAGTCTCTAAATATGTATTTGTATCTGTTGGTTTAAAATGTTTTAGTCTTAACCTGTTCAGGACACAGGGCGTACCGGAACGCCCTGATGTCCTGGTACTTAAGGACACAGGGCGTACGGGCGGTGTGGCGGTGCCATCGGGGCCCCATGCGGCTGTAGGGGGGACCCGATGGCATGGAAGGCAGCGCGATGCCTAAGGAAGGCATCGTGCTGTCTTCCGGTGACGAGCCTGTGAGATCCAGCCCCCTGGATCTCACAGGCCGGAAGCTGTATGAGTAATACACCCAGTATTACTCATACAGCCAATGTATTCCAATACAGAAGTATTGGAATGCATTGTAAAGGATTAGACCCCCAAAAGTTCAAGTCCCAAAGTGGGGCAAAAAATAAAGTGAAAAGAAAGTTGAAAAAATAAAGTTTTCCCCCCAAAAAATTAAAAGTTTCAAGTAAAAATAAACAAAAACTTAATTTTCCCCAAATAAAGTTAAAAAAATTGGTAAAAAAAATAGGGGGGAAAAAAGTATACATATTAGGTATCGCCGCGTCCGTATCGACCGGCTCTATAAACATATCACATGACCTAACCCCTCAGATGAACATCGTAAAAATAAAAAATAAAAACTGTGCTAAATAAACCATTTTTTTGGTCACCTTACATCACAAAAAGTACAACAGCAAGTGATCAAAAAGGCGTTTGCCCACCAAAATAGTACCAATCTAACCGTCACCTCACGCCACAAAAAATTAGCCCCTACCTGAGACAATCGGCCAAAAAAGAAAAAAAATATGGCTCAGAATATGGAGACACTAAAACATCTTTTTTTTGTATTAAAAAAGCTGTTATTGTGTAAAACTTACATAAATAAAAAAGTATACATATTAGGTATCGCCGCATCCGTATCGACTGTCTCTATAAAAATATCACATGACATAACCCCTCAGATGAACACCATAAAAAATAAAAACTGTGCTAAATAAACCATTTTTTTGTCACCTTACATCACAAAAAGTGTAATAGCAAGCGACCAAAAAGTCATATGCACCCCAAAATAGTGCCGTCATCCTATTCCGCAAAAAATGAGATCCTAACTAAGATAATCGGCCAAAAACTGAAAAAACTATGGCTCTCAGAATATGGAGACACTAAAACATGATTTTATTTTGTTTCAAAAATTATATTATTGTGTAAAACTTACATAAATAAAAAAAGGTATACATATTAGGTATCGCCGCGTCCGTATCGACCTATGCCCTATAAAAATATCACATGACCTAACCCCTCAGGTGAATACTGTAAAAAAATCTAAATAAAAACTGTGCTAAATAAACCATTTTTTGTCACCTTACATCACAATAAGTGTAATAGCAATCAATCAAAATGTCATATGCACCCCAAAATAGTGCCGTCATCCTATTCCGCAAAAAATGAGATCCTAACTAAGATAATCGGCCAAAAACTGAAAAAACTATGGCTCTCAGACTATGGAAACACTAAAACATATTATTTTTTTTGCTTTAAAAATGAAATCATTAAGTAAAACTTAAATAAATGAAAAAAAGTATACATATTAGGTATCGCAGTGTCTGTGACAACCTGGTCTATAAAAATATCACATGATCTAACCTGTCAGATGAATGTTGTAAATAACAAAAAATAAAAACTATTTCTTGTTACCTTGCCTCACAAAAAGTGTAATATGGAGCAACCAAAAATCATATGTACCCTAAACTAGTACCAACAATACTGCCACCCTATCCCGTAGTTTCTAAAATGGGGTCACTTTTTTGGAGTTTCCCCTCTAGGGGTGCATCATGGGGACTTCAAATGGGACATGGTGTAAAAAAAAAAAACAGTCCAGCAAAATCTGCCTTCCAAAAACCGTATGGCATTCCTTTCCTTCTGTGCCCTGCTGTGTGCCCGTACAGCAGTTTTAAGACCACATATGGGGTGTTTCTGTAAACTACAGAATCAGGGCCATAAATATTGAGTTTTGTTTGGCTGTTAATCATATGTACCCTAAGCTTTGTTACTGGGAAAAATAGAAAATTTGCAATAAAATTGAAATTCTGAAATTTCATCTCCATTTGCAAATATTTGTAAAATCAGTTTTGAATACCTTGAGGGGTGTAATTTCTTAGATGGGGTCACTTTTATGGAGTTTCTACTCTAGGGGTGCATCGGGGGGCTTCAAATGGGACATGGTGTAAAAAAAAACTGTCCAGCAAAACCTGCTTTCCAAAAACCGTATGGCATTCCTTTTCTTCTGCGCCCTGTCGTGTGCCCGTACAGCGGTTTACGACCACATATGGGGTGTTTCTGTAAACTACAGAATCAGGGCCATAAATATTGAGTTTGGTTTGTTTGTTAACCCTTGCTTTGTAACTGGGAAAAAAATTATAAAAATGGAAAATCTTCCCAAATTTCTTTTTCTCTGTTTTCCATTAATTCTTGTGGAACACCTAAAGGGTTAACAACGTTTGAAAAATCAATTTTGAATACCTTGAGGGGTGTCGTTTCTAGAATGGGGTTATTTTTGGGTGGTTTCTATTATGTAAGCCTCGCAAAGTGACTTCAGACCTGAACTGGTCCCTAAAAATTGTTTTTTTGAAAATTTCTGAAAAATTTCAAGATTTGCTTCTAAACTTCTAAGCCTTGTAACATCCCCAAAAAATAAAATATCATTCCCAAAATTATCCAGATATGAAGTAGACATATGGGGAATGTAAAGTAATAACAATTTTTGGAGGTATTACTATGTATTATAGAAGTAGAGAAATTGAAACTTGGAAATTAGCAATTGTTTACAAATTTTTGGTAAATTTAGTATTTTTTTTATAAATAAAAAATAATTTTTTGGACTTCATTTTACCAGTGTCATGAAGTACAATATGTGATGAAAAAATAATCTCAGAATGGCCTGGATAAGTCAAAGCGTTTTAAAGTTATCAGCACTTAAAGTGACACTGGTCAGATTTGCAAAAAATGGCTTGGTCCTTAAGGTGAAATAAGGGGTTAATGACACCTTCCTCCATGTAAACAGTCAAATCCAAAATATTACCAGAAATTACGGCTGGGATTTAAACTTAGTGTTGCCCCTGACGAAGCAAGCGAAAACGAAACCATGGTCGGGCAGGTGAAAAACCGAGGAAATACTTCATATGATTTTATGTGTGCTAATAATTTTAATCTTGTGAGTATAAAAATAAATGCGTTACCAAAAACTTGCAGTACTTTACTATGTCAAGCTCTTTCCGAATAACATCTAGGAAATAAAATAAATGACTGAGATTGGAGTTGGAGTGCAAGCCCAGTGATTAAATACAAGTACCAGATACTCTTTGCTTCTGAGTCTCACCGAACAGTTTCCCATTGTCAGCCTCATACTGTATCATGTTCGCTTGTTTGCACCAGGCAATTGTAAGGTCGAATGGGCATCCAAAGAATGATTTGGATATGCTACAGCTTCTGAGCATTTACCCAGTTGCTGAGAGACACCTTTGATATCTGTCAGAAGAAACAAACGTAGGATTGGCTATTTTGGACGAACGTATTACTCAGGAAAGGAAATGAAACGATTAGAGGGTAAAAATTTAGTTTTTGAATGAAAAGACCTGAGCCATTTTGTTACTAATAAAACAAAGACATTCTTTGAATTGTTTGGGATCCACGACGTGACAGAATACTGCAGTGATCCTCTAAGAAGCCATGTGAACGTTCTTAAGGTGGTCAATAATACCTCAGAAATAGGAATTGCTCTGATAAAAAAGGTTTAACGAATCGGTCAGGGACAAACAACAAAAACAATTCTTGTTGAGGGTAGTCAAGCAACACAGAATAGTCGTCACCAAGCTAACAAAAGAAGGGATTGCATCGCTCAAAGTTGATTAATATAACACATGTTTTGCCTATCATACCACCTATTAATCTTAGTTTCGAGTTTTAATATTATTTTAAGTTTGTGATTTCTAGTTTTCCCAATAAAAGTAATTAACATTGAAAAATCATATTTTTTGACTACTTTTACAATACTGATCAAAGTGTGCAACCTCTAAATATTATACAATCTTTTTGAAATTTGGCATATATATTTTTTACATCACTGACACTCGGGACGTAAGAAAAGTCTGCAAAAAGTTTACATTTTATTTTTTTTCATTACAAAATGAAACACCCTAATGTACAGCATTATGCGTCCGCAATTGTATGGAGCGTGTTGCTGCGGGGTGAGCCCTCTCCATACGTGGCGGGTGCCACCCAGCCACAATGACGGGAACAGTGATCAAGTCGAACCTGACCATTTAACCCTTCAGACGTGGCCTCACTTTGAGGTAAGTCAGAGGGATGCATCAATTTTAGCTCACAGTGAACGCCATGATGGCAAAACACCAAAAACCTTGTGTTTTTCTTCAATTTTACCCCACAAATAATTTTTTCCCCCATTTTCCAAAATAGGACTGGTTTTTAAGGAGTTAAGGAGGAATGAAGCCTTTCTTAAAATGTTCAGACTTTCTGCTTTTCTGGGGTAATAGATGCTCTGTGCATTTGTTTCCAGATTCTCAGTATTAGGTGCTAGGTTAAATGAGTCATGTCAGTGTGTTCTGGGACATAGAAAGCCTTTCATTGCTGCTAGCTTTGGAATTTACTGTGTTTGTTTGCTGAGTTTGATATTTGATTTACCTCTGACTTACTGGGTTGTATTACCCAGCACCGTCAGTTCATTTTCTACCTGAATGCTATTACTATCTCCCACCTCCTACATTGCTGGACTGTCATCTTCCTTCATCTGCTGCCATCAGAACTTGGCTCCTGTCCTCTCTGGGTGAAATATTTCTGTATATTTGTTGCACATGTGTCATATATTTTTCTTCTGATCATTTGGTTATAGTATACTGTAAGTACTGGGAATATCTGGGTACCAAAAAACAAGGTTAGTACTTGGGCAAGGCAACTGCTATAGGTGAAGTCTAGTTCTGCAGTCTTGTGTACCATCGGCATAATTATAATTACAGGAAGTAGGAGGCATTGCAGTGCAAAACCTTACTCTTGAGGGTTTCCCCAACTTGCACAATAGAAAAAGTAAAAGAATGTAATTGTCCACTTTATTCTAACAATCTAGCCTGAATGTGTAATTATTAATTGGTGTAAATGTATCAGTGTCTGAAACATTCAGTGTTTAGTAGTGCAACAATGCCATATATTGGTGACTAAGGTAATTCATTTGTATGGGGGCACACATCACAGACACTTCAGCTGGAAGGATGGGTGGTAGCAACCAAACTCAATACAGTCTTTTATACAATTTTACTAAGATGTGCTGCCACTCGCTTACTCATAATTACTTGAAATAAAGTGAAATTGCTGTACAATTGCTGTAAAAAATTAGAGACAAAACCAAATTAGAACCTTAGCTTAAAACAAAACAGTAATAGATTTAACCAAAAACCCCAACTGAGATCATTTACACATAAGTTTGTAAAAAAGCTATAACATTCACAATTAACATTTTTTCCTATAGAAAAGTTTATGGGAAAATGAAAGAAAAAATACTATACTCAAAACATGCCGCAATTTGAAAAATTACAAGGGACCAAACAGAGGTGTAGCTAAGGGTTCAGCACTCTTCAGAACATAAAAGCAATTACAGTGCAGTTATATCCAATGACTTACAGTTGACATGTCTGATTGGAATCATTCCTGAATACATTGGAATACTTTTCCTGTTTTTTTTCATTTTGCCTGGACTACCATGACAACTTCTTCCATGACTGGAAGTCAGCATAGATTGTAACAGAAAGAGTGCCCTAGAAAGTAATATGGCCCCTATTTTGCCCCACAGATAATAATAATGCCATTATTACCCTGTGAGTGCCCCTAAAAATAAAAATGCCCACCGTGCCCCATAAAAAATAATAATGCCCCATTAAAGCCTACTAAAAAGTAATAATGCCTCATGTGCTTCCTTAACAAATATTTATGCCTTTTACTCAAATAACAAATAATGCCATCGGTGCCTCCTGAATAAATAAAACCCTCATGCCCCAATTGCCAACAGAATTTTTTTCTTACCTTGTAGTCATGTTACATCAATCTTCTGATGATCACTATGAGTCATGTGATGACATCTGATGTCCTGTGTGGGTTCTGGTGCTCAGTAGGCTACATGCCTAAACTGACCTGCAGCTTAGAAGATGGAAATTCTAGGGTAGGGAGCCTGTGCAGGGGCATGCACAGAATTCATAGTACCCCATAGCAAAACAGTTCGGGATCCCCTGCCCCGTCCGGTTTCCCAGTAGGCATGCATCAGTCACACCCAGATGAATTTACTTTTTTTGAAATACATTTTTATTAAACAAAATATTTATATAAAGCCACACCTAGCCTCACCCAGGTTTTTCGGCTTCTGTGTCAGAAAAAGTGGAACAGGTGCTTAATAAATATGGTGCTTATCCTGAGCACCATATTTCTAAAGGTATTCACAGCAGACAACTGGCACAAATACATTAATAAATCTTATGCTCCCCTTCTATTACAAACCTGGCTGTCTGCAGCCACCACTAGGGGGAGCTCAGTGCATAGGAATTTATGCAGTTACAATTAACTAAATTAGAAGCTGTAATAATCTGTTTGCACTGAGCTCCCCCTAGTGTCAGCTACATGAAAATGCACTGTTTTTACATCATGAAGAGAAGAATGAGTTCAGTGCTGGGCCCCATCCCAGTTGCATGGTCAGCCTCCATTAAAGGGGTTGTCTCATCATAGACAATGGGGGCATATCGCTAGGATATGCCCCCATTGTCTCATAGGTGTGGGTCCCACCGCTGGGACCTGCACCTATATCGGGAACAGAGCCCCACAAGGTGATGGCTAGTGGACTCTAGTCCGGCCACCACCAAGCTGGCTTCCCATAGAAGTGAATGGAAGCGCACTGTGCATGATCTCCCATTCACTTCTATGGGCTCGACAGAAATAGCCGAGACAGCGCTCGGCTATTTTTGCCAGCCCCATAGAAAATGAATGGAGGACGGCTGCGCATGCGCATGCGCAGTGCTCCGTTATCTACACAGGTGCGGGTCCCTGCGGTGGGACCCACACCTATAAGACAATGGGGCATATCCTAGCGATATGCCCCCATTGTCTATGATGAGACAACCCCTTAAAGGTATGCCACTGAACCTGTGGTTCCCTGGTCTGCCAAAGGTTTCAATTGTATCTGTGTCCACAATAAGCGATACATATGATAGTGGTGATCACTGGCCACTCTAATTCTGGCTGGGCTTACCATGCCCCTGCACCAGCACAATGTCAACAAAAAAGCAGTATTTGGAAAAAAAAACATAGTGTCATTGAGCTTTATGATATACGTTCATATCACAAAAAAAAGGAACCTGTGATGTGCTTTCCCTTTATATGTCCTAAGTTGTGCAATCAGGATATTGATGAGGACCTGGAAAGTGTCTGCTCTATTTTAGACATGACATTGATTGAGAAATGTGTGAGGAAGTTCCACAACACTCGGATGTATATATAGGTATATTCATTCATGCCATGTAATCATTCATTCCACTTGGTTATCGCTAAAGATACTAGTTGTATGCAGAGCAACACACACTATTCAAGGAATTTATGTTTTTGTTTTTCCTCAAAAAAGAGACCATTGGAGTGTGCTATAGAAGGTAAGACCAGATTTAATAATTATTAATTTCCTAGCACAAGATTTTTCCTGTATAGCCTTGCACTCCCTTTTTCCCTGCCCTTTAATTCCATATTCACCTTTATCTAATTTCTTATGTGGAAAAGTGAATGCTCTGGTTTTGGGGTAGTGTGACTGAAATTCACATTAGGAGACATCAATTGTTACCTATTTGCCCTTCCATCTGGTCGAAGGCATTACAATTTGGATTTCTGATTGATAAAGAACACAATATTATTTACGGAATTTCTAAATGACTCATAATTTGATAATTGCAATGGTCATTTATAACAATATAAACATAACAATAAGAATGGGGCATATTGGTTAGCACTGCTGCCTTGAGGGGCTGGGGTCCTGGGACCAAGGGCAAGACCTGCATGGAGTTTTGTATGTTCTCTCTGTGTCTGGTGGGTTTCCTCCTACACTCCAAAAACATACTGATAGGTAAATTTGTCATTTAGATTGTGAATCCAATAGAGACAGGTACTCATGTGAGTGATGTCCATATCTATGCTGTGGAATATGTTGGCACTAAATAAATGACTAAAATAATATTTTAGGATTGGTGTGGTCAATGTACCTCACAGCCACAAATTGTTAGCTCGACTCAAATATACATAATGATACACAGAACAGCCATTTTCAAACGGACATTGTATAGTTCCTTTTTTGCATCCATCTTACACACCTGGACCTCCACTGGTCATCAGAATCGGAATCAGAGCACCACAGCTTTCTATGGTGTACTAACTCCAGTTCTGGTGAACTTCAGGAGGACTGGCCTGGTGTTGCATTTATAATACAGACACAAAAAAGCACCCATATTATGACTGTCTGAACATGGTCTTATGATTAGCAATCAATCTTTGAAAACATGGAATAATAAATTCAATAATTTTGATTGTTACTGATAATTTTGGTGCCATAAAGGTAATCAGTTATAATTATTGGTTTGTCAACAAAATGCTTACATTTACCGGCAGGCATAGTACTGTCAAATATATCCAGATATATGTTTTTGAATAAATAACATGGTTATCCTTTCATTAGAATAGGTAAAGTGGGGCCAATGTATGGCTTCCCTTAGCTATAGATTGCTTAAGGTTTAAAGGAAATCTGTCACCAGTTTTATGGTGTTCTCACTAAGGCCAGCATAAACTAGTTACAGATCCCCTTAGCAAAATACTGGGTCACTTTCAGTTTTACTAAAATCTTGTAATCCAATACATGCCGATGAGTACTGAATCTCCGAGTCCATCCCCTGCTGCTAATTCAGTTAGGAAAAACTGTCTCACAGGAGCGGAAAAAGCCAGAAGCTCATGTATATGAGGATTTGATGGCATGATCTGGAGCTGTTTGATCCTAGCAGCATAAAATTGGTAACAGATTCCCTTTAAGTAACTAGACCTCAGTGATCAGCTAATTGCTGGGGTGATTTGTGTTTTAAAAAGGGGCTGTCTAGTTGAGGCAACACTCTAAAAGGGACTGTCCAGCTTCACTAGACCCCTGTACTGTTTTGTAACTGTTAAAAAAATAAAAAAAATACTCACCTGCACCTCACTGCTCTGTTTTGTCTCCCTTCATCAGTCTTCCAGTCCCCTCCTGTAAACCTCTGGATGGACGGAGTCACGTGCATTGCTGTAGCCCGTGTCTGGCTACAAAGGTTATGTGACCCCAAGTGGCACATGAACCAGCAGTGACATGCTGCTTGGGAACACATCACTGATGCCTTTCATTGGCTTCAGCAGTGATGTGTCCCCGTCTGTTCTGAAGTTTACAGGGCAGGAAGACCACTGAAGGAAGCCAGAATGGAGCGGCGGGGAGCAGGTGGGTTCGAAATTTCAACAGATACAACAAGATGTCGGGGGTCTGTTAAAAAAGTTCCCGAAACTGGACAACCCCTTTAAACACTGTGCCAAGTTAGTAAAGACTACAAATGCAAACTTAAACCTTGTTGCTCAAATTATCCTGGTAGTTATTACTTGGAATGGTAGGTCTAACCTTTGTCTGCTGTAGTATAGCCAGAACCTATGTTCCCAAACTTCAGTACATGGTATTATCTTGGAATTTCTGGGGGTTTTGGACTGTTTGGTGGCATTTTTTATGGTCATCAAAATCAGGTCAGCAGAGGTCTGACATCCCCCCGATCAGCTGTTTAAGACATAAGCGTGCTTTATGCTTTTCTACGTCAGATTATTTTGCGTCTCTAAACATAGAGACAGCACGATGACTCACAGTTTCATTATGCATTTAGTTATTTGCATCTTGCAGTGACACTGGCGTAAGCAGCATCGTGCAATGACTAAGATACTCCTATGCACTTGTATGCACACATTACCATGGTTAATATGTCACGTTACGTTACATGTTACGTAACTATTTGATGTCAGTATTTTTTTTTTTACAGGAACATGTGGTTTCCCTTGATCATATTTGGAACATGTCTTTTAGAGACTTCTGGATTTAATGTTTACCGGTTGAATACTGGAGGTAAAGTGTCTTACATGTCATAATAACAGTAACATTAAAAAATAAATGCACTTTATTACATTTTATCATTTATGGTTCAAAAAGGAGATAACAATCATACCGGACCAGCAAAAATTGACCCAAAACAAAATACACAGTCCAACCAGTGTTACATGAACTAAAGGAAAAACAAGAAGAGCCTTTTACAATCAGTCATCTGATGTTGATGAGTGTCCCAAGAGTGAGTTGAATGAGTGTACCAAGGTTTCAGGAATTTATCAGTGGTACCTTGCAAGAGGGCCACCGAGTATTCAAGCGATCCCAGATCTTGAATTCTGACATAGGTCAAGTCTCGATGGAGGAGCTGAGAGCTTTCAGTAAAGGGCAATCAAGCATTTAGAATGTGAAGAAGCAGCCTGGCCCCGGGATCCCAAATATTTTTAGGAACCAGATTGAGCAATAATATGGGTTAAAGGAAATTAGGAGCTTATAGATATCTGTTATAAGTCCCTTGGCTAAGGGACCCTGAGAGCAAGTTTGCTCAAAAGATAAGAGGGATGGCAACACGGGATGCCCGACAGTGTATAATTCTGTGATAGTGAAATGCAGCACTATGTGAAAGACTGAATTTAGACTGAAGGTCAGAGAAAGAAAGGAGGTAAAAGGGTTAGTCAAAGTTAGTAATACGTCATCCGCAAACAGCGAAATGGAGAGCGATTTGTCTCTGATCAGGATGCCATGTATATTCAGATTATGATGTATATTCAGATTATGATGAATAAGGGCTGCTAGGGGTTCAATAGTCAAAATGTAGAGGAGAGGGGACAGAGGACATCCCTTATGAGTCCCATTAGGGTTTGAGAGAAATGGAGAGTGGGCGTGTGGTAATTTGAGTGGTGGTAAGGCATGGAACATAAACTCCCAGTCCAGGCAGTCAAAAGCTTTTTCCGCATCTAGGCCCAGCAAAAGGGCCTCAATGCCTCCCTTATTAGCCTTGTCAATTAGGTAGATCACCTGTCTGGTGTTTTCTCCTCCTTATCGGAAAAGGACAAAGCCAACTTGACCTTTTTGGATCAGGTGATGGAGCCAACAGTTTAAGTGGTTCGCCATTAACTTTGTAAATATCTTCAGATCAGAGTTTAGAAGACTTATAGGGCGGTAGCTGGAGCAGTCATATAGATCTTTTCCAGGTTTGAGGATAACCGTAATGAAAGAGTTGCATCGAGTCAGGGACAACTTCAACTCATTAAATAGGAACATCATATAAGGTCGTAAGAGGTCTCCAATGGTCTTATAATAACAGTATGGTAGACCGTCTGGCCCTGGGGATTTACCGCCAGGCAAATCTTTGATGGTATCTCTCAGCTCCTCCGGCATAACCACTTGAGTTAGATGATTTAAAACCTCCTGGGATAGGGTAGGCAGACGACACTTAGTAAGTAAGGCGTCCAATACCGCATCCCAATTGGCCACATCGTCTGGAAGGAAGGGAGGGAATAAATGGAGGAGTAGTACGAGTGAAAAAGTTCTGCAATTCGATTTAGATGGTACTGCAGTGTTCCCTGATTATCCACTATGGAGTGTGAGTTAAGGCCAGCCTTGCGATCTTTGAGTTGGCTGGCTAGGATGTTATGAGGTTTATTAGCAAAGGTAAAAAAGCATTGTCTTGAGTAGCGTATCTATCTCTCAGCCATCGACAAGAAAAGAGATTTTACACGGTTAAGCAAATCTATAGCCTACTGCAGTAAGCTTCTCATGGGGCACGAGTTATGAGCTTGCTCAACTAAGCGTAAGGAGTGCACATAGTTGCAATATTGGGCTTCCCTATCCTTTTTAAGATGGGAGGATAGAGATACAGCCTCCTCGAAAGATCGCCTTTTGAGCTTCCCACAGAATGCCCTGCAAAGGTACTGTGGGTGCGTTGTCTTTAAAATAATTTTTCAGAATGGTGCGTAGTTCAGTACATACAGTGGCTATAAAAAGTCTACACACCCCTGTTAAAATGTTAGGTTTCTGTGCTGTAAAAAAATGACAACGATAAATACATTTTTTCCACCTTTAATGTGACCTATGAACGGTACCACTCATTTGAAAAACAAACTGAAATCTTTTAGGTGGAGGGAAGAAAACAAAAAAAAAAAAAATAATAATGTGGTTGCATAAGTGTGCATCCTATAACTGGGGATGTAGCTGTGTTCAGAATTAAGCAATCACATTTAAAATCATGTTAAATAGGAGTCAGCATACACCTGCCATCATTTAAAGTGCCTCTGATTAACCCCAAATAAAGTTCAGCTGCTCTAGTTGGTCCTTCCTGAAATTTTCTTAGTCTCATCCCACAGCAAAATACATAGTCCACAGAGAGCTTTCAAAGCATCAGAGGGATCTCATTGTTAAAAGGTATCAGGGTACAAAAGAATTTCAAAGGCATTAGATATACCATGGAACACACTGAAAGACAGTCATCATTAAGTGGAGAAAATATGGCACTACAGTGACATTACCAAGAACTGGACGTTGATGAAAAGACGAGAAGAAAACTGGTCTGGGAGGCTACCAAGAGGCCTACACCAACATTAAAGGAGATGCAGTAATATCTGGCAAGTAATGGCTGTATGGTACATGTGACAACAATCTCCCGTATTCTTCATATGTCTGGGCTATGGGGTAGAGTGGCAAGACGAAAGCCTTTTCGTACGAAGAAAAACATCCAAGCCAGGCTACATTTTGCAAAAACACATCTGAAGTCTCCCAAAAGCATGTGGGAAAAGGTGTTATGCTTTGATGAAACCAAGGTTGAACTTTTTCTCCATAATTCCAAAAGATATGTTTGGCGCAAAAACAACACTACACATCACCAAAAGTACACCATCCCCACAGTGAAGCATGGTGGTGGCAGCATCATGCTTTGGGGCTGTTTTTCTTCAGCTGGAATTGGGGCTTTAGTTAAGCTAGAGGGAATTATGAACAGTTCTAAATACCAGTCAATATTGGCACAAAACCTTCAGGCTTCTGCTAGAAAGCTGAACATGAAGAGAAACTTCATCTTTCAGCATGACAACGACCCAAAGCATACATCCAAATCAACAAAGGAATGGCTTCACCAGAAGACGATTAAGTTTTGGAATGGCCCAGCCAGAGCCCAGACCTGAATCTGATTGAAAATCTGTGGGGTGATCTGAAGAGGGCTGTGCACAGGATATGCCCTCGAAATCTGACAGATATGGAGTGTTTTTGCCAAGAAGAGTGGGCAAATCTTGCCAAGTCAAAATGTGCCATGCTGATAGACGCATACCCAAAATGACTGAGTGCTGTAATAAAATCAAAAGGTGCTTCAACAAAGTATTAGTTTAAGGGTGTGCACACTTATGCAACCATATTATTTTGTTTTATATTTTTTCTTCACTCTACCTAAAAGATTTCAGTTTGTTTTTCAATTGAGTTGTACAGTTTATAGGTCACATTAGAGGTGGAAAAAGTTCTGAAATGATTTATCATTTCACAGAAACCTGACACTTTATGTGGATTAGCCAGGAGAGTCTCATTCAGATGCCAGTGCCTTTGGCAAAGAGGGCATATGGCCACTGCCTGTGCATTGCGGACCGCTATTTGCGGTCTTGAGCATGGTCACGGTCACGGTCACTTTCATTCATAAAAAATTAAATCAATATACTTATTAGTTTAAGCAATAGTATAGAGCGCTTTGTATGTGTAAGATGTACAAATGTACACACTTCTTTTTTTTCTTAAAAAAATGTAAACATTTTTGTCTTGAAATCTTTTGTAAGAGTTTGAAAAATGTGATAAGAAAGGAAATATATACATGTTTTCATAACTGTCACTGTTTTTTTAATATATATGTTTTTATGTTATATCAGTCTTCAATTGTAACGTCAATCAGTAGCACAAAAGAAAGGTCTAAGATGTTCCCTAAAAAATATCAAATACATGTAGGTTGACTCAGAAATTTAGGTATTTGCAGTTAGATAGGACCCTTGTTAAAACTGAAAAATTGGCCTGATAAGAAAGGAGGATAAACACTCTGGTAACGAAGAGGTTAAACATGCATAAGATAAGCATATATATCTACCCTGAGAGAAAATAAAAACAAAATTACATAAGGACAGACTGCATTGTCCACATGTCACTTTATTAAACAGCCCAATGTTGCAGATGATTGATGGAAGAGAAGCTTTCCCTCCTGGCAATGGCCTGCTCACTAGTGGAGGAGACCGCTGCTATTACATGCAGCGATCTCCTCCGCAGCATGGGGAGGAGTGATCACTATGCCATCGCTAATCCCCATGCTGTATAGTGGTTTGCCGGCAGCAGATCGTTATTAGACACCACAATCTGCCATCTGCAAAAGGTAATTTTTTACATTCGGATCAAAAGATTCGGATTGCCGGATGATCAAGCGTTTGCTCATTCATTGGCAATCGATGGCAGCATTACACTGCCATATGATTGGCAGTGTAATAAAGGCTTTAGAGTATACACTTAAATACAAAAAGCGGGGGATTGAAACTAACAAAAAACATGTCCACAAGCCCCAAAGCAGAAGTATTACATGTGGAAAGCAGAAGTGATACATATTTTATACAAGGGAATGGAACTACAATGAAACTTAAAGTAAATGTTTAACCCCTTCTACCCCAGGCCAGTTTTCACCTTCCTGCCCAGGCCATTTTTTGTGTCACTTTATGTGGTATTAACTTTGGAACGCTTTTACTTATCCAAGCCATTCTGAGATTGTTTTCTCGTGACACATTGTACTTCATAATAAAGGGATAAAGGACGGCTCACCTCTGGTTTGGGATGGCAAGGTGCACCAAAATAGATGTTGTACCCAATCACCAAGAACAATAGTATTAAAAAGAAGTAAAATGGGCACTCATATATCTAGATCACAAGGTAGGCAAAGTGACTCAAATATTAATTTATTAATAGCGATAAGTTGAACAAATTTATATGAGCAATACACAATAATAATGTACCCTAAATAGAACTAATTTCCCGAAATCAGCATAAAATAGTAAAACTTATAAAATTGATAAAATAAATATTACAACTGTCCACTGTTATAGCTGATAAAAGATCCAAGTGTCCAATCCAGTGTTAATAGGTCCAGTCTGGCATTAGTAGATGTAACACAGTACTTTTGTCTTCTATTATCTACAACAGTGGTTTACAGCAAATATATCTCCAGAAAATAAATAAATAAATCAGTGAGTGAATAAATAGATGAATAATAAGTGCACAGTGACTAATAATGACCAATGGGTAAAATGCAGCATAAACTGCTACATAAAATCCACTGGATCAAAAATATGTAATTATAAAACAATAAGTGAGATAATGTGTATGGATAAATATATAAATATATTTCTGAAGAGTCAATAAAGTGGCTGTATACCACTGATGCCGCAGTGTTTCTTTAGTAGTAAAACATGTGGCCTAAAATCCTGGTTTGGTCCGTACAATTGTCCACAAATATATTCAGTCTGAGCAGATATCTGCCTGAATAGGCTGTATGTTTGAACAACCGCAATATAAGCAGCAGGATACTTGGGCAATGTTATAAATATGTCCAGCAATGTTGCGCAATATTCAAACAGCAAATCAAGATGTTTGGGCAGCAATATACATATATCCAGCAGTGTTATGGAGCTGTATGGCTCTTACTCACATATCGTCCTATTCCCACCGTGGCGTCCCACGTAGTGTAGAAGCAAACAGGACTTGCCTTTGGATAACACAGCTGAATTAGCTGTTAACGATGCTGTATCCACCCGGCTGTGAGCAGAAATGCTGGCTGTGTCAGGCTGCAGATCCACGTCCAATGTCTTTGCTTGAGGTAGATGGATATTCTGCCTCTTTGGATCGATGATAATAGTCCTTTTAGAAAGCGCTTTCAATCCAATACCGTACAAAGTTGTTGCCGGTGAGTTGTCAGATCCAATTGCTCCTTGCCAGACGCGTTTCAAAGGCTACCTGCCTTCTTCCTCAGTGGCTAATTTGGGTCTGACTAACTTGCCGGCTATTTATCCTCCCAAGGGCTCTTTGGTAAACTTGAAATGGACCCAAAGGATCTGGATCCAATTACCTTATATTGCGATAATCCTGTAAAAATTTGCGGTTTTTTTGCGCACATGCGATTTTTTATGTGCGATAATCCTGCGTTAAATCTGCGGTTTTTATGCGCACATGCGCTTTTCTGTTTTGTGTATTCCTAAACCAACCAGAATCATTATACATAACAAATTGTACAATAGCTAGTTACAGTTAGGACCAATGTAAATAATAACATTCCATATCAAACAAAAATAAAATAAAATAAATATACAACTTCTAAATCTTTAATGATCTTATATTAAAAATGTATTAAATAATAGGGAATTTCTGTATAGGGTCTAAGATGTAAAAATATAAAAAGATAAAAATTTAAAATGTATGTAAAAGATTATCGGGTATTGTATTCCATAGGGGACTCATATATATTTTCTTGTTAAATATAATTCCATCAACCTTATTCCATGGGGCTCATTGCCCGAAATGGTTCGGGCGGAGTACATGGGATGATGGTATATCCCCGACCCCAATCCACATATACCATCATCCCATGTACTCCGCCCGAACCATTTCGGGCAATGAGCCCCATGGAATAAGGTTGATGGAATTATATTTAACAAGAAAATATATATGAGTCCCCTATGGAATACAATACCCGATAATCTTTTACATTCCTTTTAAATTTTTTATCTTTTTATATTTTTACATCTTAGACCCTATACAGAAATTCCCTATTATTTAATACATTTTTAACATAAGATCATTAAAGATTTAGAAGTCGTATATTTATTTTATTTTATTTTTGTTTGATATGGAATGTTATTATTTACATTGGTCCTAACTGTAACTAGCTATTGTACAATCTGTTATGTATAATGATTCTGGTTGGTTTAGGAATACACAAAAAAGAAAATCGCATATGCGCATAAAAATCGCAGATTTAACGCAGGATTATCGCACATAAAAAATCGCATGTGCGCAAAAAAAACGCGAATTTTCACAGGATTATCGCAACATAAGGCAATTGGATCCAGATCCTTTGGGTCCATTTCAAGTTTACCAAAGAGCCCTTGGGAGGATAAATAGCCGGCAAGTTAGTCAGACCCAAATTAGCCACTGAGGAAGAAGGCAGGTAGCCTTTGAAACGCGTCTGGCAAGGAGCAATTGGATCTGACAAATCACCGGCAACAACTTTGTACGGTATTGGATTGAAAGCGCTTTCTAAAAGGACTACTATCATCGATCCAAAGAGGCAGAATATCCATCTACCTCAAGCAAAGACATTGGACGTGGATCTGCAGCCTGACACAGCCAGCATTTCTGCTCACAGCCGGGTGGATACAGCATCGTTAACAGCTAATTCAGCTGTGTTATCCAAAGGCAAGTCCTGTTTGCTTCTACACTACGTGGGACGCCACGGTGGGAATAGGACGATATGTGAGTAAGAGCCATACAGCTCCATAACACTGCTGGATATATGTATATTGCTGCCCAAACATCTTGATTTGCTGTTTGAATATTGCGCAACATTGCTGGACATATTTATAACATTGCCCAAGTATCCTGCTGCTTATATTGCGGTTGTTCAAACATACAGCCTATTCAGGCAGATATCTGCTCAGACTGAATATATTTGTGGACAATTGTACGGACCAAACCAGGATTTTAGGCCACATGTTCTACTACTAAAGAAACACTGCGGCATCAGTGGTATACAGCCACTTATTGACTCTTCAGAAATATATTTATATATTTATTCATACACATTATCTCACTTATTGTTTTATAATTATATCTTTGATCCAGTGGATTTTATGTAGCAGTTTATGCTGCATTTTACCCATTGGTCATTATTAGTCACTGTGCACTTATTATTCATCTATTTATTCACTCACTGATTTATTTATTTTCTGGAGATATATTTGCTGTAAACCACTGTTGTAGATAATAGAAGACAAAAGTACTGTGTTACATCTACTAATGCCAGACTTGACCTATTAACACTGGATTGGACACTTGGATCTTTTATCAGCTATAACAGTGGACAGTTGTAATATTTATTTTATCAATTTTATAAGTTTTACTATTTTATGCTGATTTCGGGAAATTAGTTCTATTTAGGGTACATTATTATTGTGTATTGCTCATATAAATTTGTTCAACTTATCGCTATTAATAAATTAATATTTGAGTCACTTTGCCTACCTTGTGATCTAGATATATGAGTGCCCATTTTACTTCTTTTTAATACATTGTACTTCATGACAGTTATAAATTTAAGTCAATATAGTTTACCTTTATTTATGAAAAAATCCCAAATATACCAAAAATTTAGAAAAATTTGCAATTTTCTTAATTTCTAATTCTCTGCTTTTAAAACAGAAAGTGATACCTCATAAAATATTTATTACTTAACATTATCCATATGTCTACTTTATGTTTGCATCATTTTATAATGTAATTTTATTTTTTGGGGGGGACGTTAGAAGGCTTAGAATTTTAGAAGCAATTGTAAAAAAATTTAAGAAAATTTCCAAAACCCACTTTTTAACCTCTTGGGGACACATGATGTACCAGTACGTCATGATGTCCTGGTACTTAAGGACACATGACGTACCGGTATGTCATGTGTAGTTCCGATCACCGCCGCGAGGCGGGCAGTGATCGGAACTGGGTGCCTGCTAAAATCAATCAGCAGGCACACTGGGGCAATGCGCGGGGGTCCTGTGACCCCCCCGTATTGGCGATCGCTGCAAACCGCAATTCATCGGCTCTCCGTGCTACTGAAAAATAAAGTTTTCCCCCCAAAAAATGTAGTTTAAAGTAAAAAAAAAAAAAACTTAATTTTCCCCAACTAAAGTAAATAAAAAATTGGTAAAAAGTAGAAAAAGAAAAAAGTAAACATATTAGGTATCGCCGCATCTGTAGCGACCGTATGGCCTAACCCCTCAGATGAACACCGTAAAAAATAGAAAAATAAAAACTGTGCTAAATAAACAATTTTTTTGTCACCTTGCATCACTAAAAGTACAACAGCGAACGATCAAAATAGTACTAATCTAACCGTCACCTCATCCCGCATAAAATGAGCCCCTACCTAAGACAAAAAATAAAAAAAAATATGGCTCAGAATATAGAGACACTAAAACATATTTTTTTGTTTTAAAAAAGCTGTTATTGTGTAAAACTTAAGTAAATTTAAAAAAGTATACATATTAGGTATCGCCGCGTCTGTAATAACCTGATCTATAAAAATATCACATGACCTAACCCCTCAGGTGAATACCGTAAAAAATAAAAAAAAACGGTGTAAAAAAAGCCATTTTTGGTCGACTTACATCACAAAAAATGTAATAGCAAGCAATCATAAAGTCATACGCATCCCCAAAATAGTGCCAATCAAACCGTCATCTCATCCCACAAAAATCATACTCTACCCAAGATAATCTCCCAAAAACTGAAAAAACTATGGCTCTCAGACTAGGGAGACACTAAAACATGATTTTTTGGTTTCAAACATGAAATCATTGTGTAAAACTTACATAAATAAAAAAAAGTATACATATTAGGTATGGCGTGTCCATAATAACCTGCTCTATAAAAATATCACATGACCTAACCCCTTAGGTGAATACAGTAAAAAAATAAAAATAAAAACGGTGTAAAAAAAGCTATTTTTTGTTACCTTACATCACAAAAAGTGTAATAGCAAGCGATCAAAAAGTCATACGCACCCCAAAATAGTGCCAATCAAACCGTCATCTCATTCCGCAAAAATCATACCCTACCCAAGATAATCATCCAAAAACTGAAAAAAACTAGGGCTCTCAGACTATTGACACACTAAAACTTTTTTGTTTAAAAAATTAAATCATTGTGTAAAACTTACATGAATAAAAAAAGTAGACATATTAGGTAACCTGCTCTGCCATGTGCCCGTGCAGCAGTTTACAACCACATATGGGGTGTTTCTGCAAACTACAGAATCAGGGCAATAAATATTGAGTTTTGTTTAGCTGTTAACCCTTGCTTTGTTACTGGAAAAAATGGATTAAAATGGAAAATTTGCAAAAAATTCTAAATTTTATCTTCATTTGACATTAACTCTTGTGTAACACCTAAAGGGTTAACGACGTTTGTAAAAATCAGTTTTGAATACCTAGGGGTGTAGTTTCTAGAATGGGGTCATTTTTGGGTGGTTTCTATTATGTAAGCCTCACAAAGTGACTTCAGACCTGAACTAGTCCTTAAAAAGTGGGTTTTTGAAAATTTCGGAAAAATGTAAAGATTTGCTTTTAAACTTCTAAGCCTTGTAACGTCCCCAAAAAATAAAATGTAATTTCCAAAATGATCCAAACATGAAGTAGACATATGGGGAATGTAAAGTAATAACTACTTTTGTAGGTATTACTATGTATTATAGAAGTTGAGAAATTGAAACTTGGAAATTTGCTAATTTTTGGTAAATTTTGTATTTTTGTATAAATAAAAATAATTTTTTTTACTCCATTTTACTAGTGTCATGAAGTACAATATGTGACAAATGGCTTGGATAAGTCAAAGCGTTTTAAAGTTATCACCACATAAATTGGCTGGTCAGATTTGTAAACAATGGCCTGGTCCTTAAGGTGAAAATGAGCCTGGTCCTTAAGGGGTTAAGGACCAGTTCAGGTCTGAAGTCACTTTGTGGGGCTTACTTAATAGAACCCTCCCCCATTAATGACCCCTTTTAGAAACTACACCCCTCAAGTTACTGAAAACTGATTTTACAAATTTTGTTAACCCTTTAGGTGTTCCACAAGAATTAAAGGAAAATGGAGATAAAATGTCACTTATTTGTCAGATTTTCTATTTTAATCTTTTTTGTTCTTTAACACATCAAGGGTTAACAGCCAAACAAAACTCAACATTTATTACCCTGATTTTGAGGTTTACAGAAACACCCCACATGTGGTCGTAAACTCATGTAAGGACACATGGCAGGGCGCAGAAGTAAAGGACTGCCGCATGGTTTTTGGAAGGCAGATTTTGCTGGATTGGTTTAGACACCATGTCCCATTTGAAGCCCCCCTGATGTACCCCTACAGTAGAAACTTCCAAAAGTGACCCCATTTTGGAAACTAGGGGATAAGGTGCCAGTTTTATATGTACTATTTTGGGCTACATATGATTTTTAATCGCTCTATATTACGTTTTTGTGAGGCAAGGTAACTATAAAATGGCTGTTTTATTTTATTTTCTTACAACATTCATCTGACAGGTTAGATCATTCACTATTTTTATAGAGCAGGTTGTTATAGATGCGTTGATATCAAATATGTCTACTTTCTTTGTTTCAGTTTTACATAATAAAGCTTTTTTTTTATATGTTTTTGTGTCTCAATAGTCTGAGAGCCATAGCTTTTTTATTTTTTGACCGATTGTCTTAGATAGGAGCTAATATTTTGCGGGATGAGATGACGGTTTGATTGGTTCTATTTTGGGGGGCATACGCCTTTTTGATTGCTTGGTGTTGCACTTTATGTTAGGTGACAAAAAATAGCTTTTTTGGCACTGTTTCTATGTTGTCCACCTGAGGAGTTAGGTAATGTGATATTTTTATATAGAAGGTTGTTACTTGTTACGGACATGGTGATATCTAACATATCTACTTGGTGATATCTAACATATCTACTTTTTTTTATTTCACTTTAACACAATAATAGCATTGTTGAATAAAAGAAATATCATATTTTAGTGACTCCGTTGTCTGAAAGTCATAGTTTTTTTTTTTTGGGGGGGGGGGGGGGATTGTCTTAGGTAGGGTCTCATTTTTTGTAGGATGAGGTGACGGTTTGATTGGTACTATTTTGGGGGTCATATGCCTTTTTGATCGCTTGGTGTTGCATTTTTGTGATGTAAGGTGACAAAAAATAGCTTTTTTGGCACTGTTTTTATTTTTTATTTTTTACTGTGTTCACCTGGGGGGTTAATTTATGTGATAACTTTAACACAATAATAGCATTTTTGAAACAAAAAAAATTATGTTTTAGTGTCTCCATGTTCTGAGAGCTATAGTTTTTTTTTTTTGGGAGATTGTCTTAGGTAGGATCTTATCTTTTGCGGGTTGAGGTGGCGGTTTGATTGGTACCATTTTTGGGAGCATACGCCTTTGATCTCTTGGTGTTGCACTTTTTGTCATGTAAGGTGACAAAAATGGCTTTTTTAACAGTTTTTATTTATTTATTTTTTATGGTGTTTATCGGACGAGGTGGATCATGTGACATATTTATAGAGCCGGTCGTATCGGACACGGTGATACCTAATATGTGTGTGTTTTCTTTTTTTAATATAAAATCAGGGGAAAGGCGTTTTTTTCTTCTTTTAATTGAAACGTTATTTTTTTAATTAAAAACAATTTTTTAGACTTTTTGTTTTAACTTTATTTCTGTCCCACTGTGGGACTTTACTCTTGGGGGGTCTGATCCCCTGTGCAATCCATTCTATGTCGCATTCAGCACTGATCGCGGCATAGAAGGGGTTAATCCGCCAGCATCGATGTACAAAGCTATTAGGGACTGCCAGACCCATGCAGCGATGGGGCGCGCACCGCTCCTGTGCCCGCCAGATCACCATGAAGTAATAGTACATCAAAATGTGGGAACGCACCTGCCGCCATGACGTACTATTACGTCATATGTCAGGAAGGGGTTAAACAATCAATGCCCGAATGGGACACTTAGAATCAAACAAAAAACCTTTATTTAGCTACACAAAATATGAAATGTGGGCTAACATCCTATAATAATTCATGGAAACAATCAGATGGGACATATAGCTGCTGCATAGTAACGCTTCCACCCATACTACTATTTAAATATCTGAGCATGTGTAGTGCCCTAGAGCAGGGAATACTTTAACATTTGGACATTTGTGGACATTTGCCTATATCCCCTATGCAAAGTTACAACTTCTTACTGTATTTCACCTAAAAGGGTTAACTTGCACTGTTTAATACTGTGTAACTGCATTTTATGTATATGTTATGATATAAATCCTGTTCATTATCACTGTATTTACATAGCTCTGTGGAAAAGGTTAATGAATACTGAGAGACTGTTAGGGCTTTGATTGAGAAGCTGGTAATTTTCCACAGCTGCCATAGGGTTTAAAGAAACCATGTTTTGGAGGGAAAAACCCAGACGTTGTTTACCACCATGTTTTGGAGGGAAAAATCCAAACTTGTTTACCACCAAAAACCAGACAGCCTGACCTTTTAAATGCCTAGTTTTAGCTATGTTGTGATGTCTGGAGACTTGCTTTTGTCTGGAAATCCTGTGTCATTGCCATTGAGTATCATTGAAGCTCTAAAGTAAGTCTATACCAGACGGGAGCTAAAACAATGTATCTCCATTAGTAGTTATGTTCACATTTTCCCCCTCACAGTAGAAATCCCCGCATTGTGCCTCCTTCACTCCTTCATAGTGATGTCAACCTTGTGCCCCTCTCACAGTAGAAATGCCTACATTGTGCCACCTCACTGTAGTAATGTCTACATTGTGCCCCCTCACTGTAGTTAGCCCACATTGTGCCCCTCACAGTAGTTATGTCCACATTGTGTCCCCTCACAGTAGCTATATCCACATTGGGCCCCCTCACAGTAGTTATGTCCACATTGTCCCCCCTCGGCAGAAGAATTCCCCTCATTATGCCTCCTTCACAGTAGTGATGCCTACCTTGTCTCCCTCTCACAGTACAAATGCCCACATTGTGCCCCCTCACTGTAGATAGCCCACATTGTACCCCCTCACTGTAGTTAGCCACATTGTGCCCCCTTACAGTAGTCATGCCCAGACTGTGCCCCCTCACTCATAGTGATGCCCACCTTGTGCCCCCTTACAGTAGTTATGCCCACATTGTGCCCTCTCAGTGTAGTTAGCTCAAATTGTGCCCCCTGACAGTAGTTATGTCCCCCTTGTGCCCCCTGAAAGCAGTCATGTCCTCCTTGTGCCTACCTGACAGTAGTAATATCCTCCTTGTCCCCCCTGACAGTAGTTATGTCCTCCTTGTGACCCCCTGACAGTAGTTATGTCCTCCTTGTGACCCCCTGATAGTAGTTATGTCCTCCTTGGGCCCCATTCACCGCAGTTATGTCCTCTTGTGCCCTCCTCACAGTACTAATGTAAATTAACTGCCCTGGCACTCCCTCAACTCTCTGCACCTGGGACATGTGCCCTGTTCTACACCCCTGCCCATACAGATTTATTATTTGATTGCAGTATATGCCTGTTTACATAGGGCAATGTGTTACCGATAAAATATGATTATGTGTGCCACATAAGTAATGATCAACATACATACAAGAGCTTTGCATGTTTGTCACATGATGAGTGCCAAATATACACTAGACAATTAACTGAAAAGGTTGGTTTAGGTAACTTCTATCCCAATATTTGGCCTAATCTTTGTTCTTAAAGTGGTTTGTCAGGGCTCTCACACCCCACACCCCTGCCAATCAGCTGTTTCAGATTAACTACCTCCATTGTGCAGTGGACTGTGCTTGTAACTGCAGTGCTGCTCCCATTCACTTCAATTATTAACACCAATCTGATATTGATGACCAATCCTGAGGATAGATCATCAATATTCAAATTCTGTAATACAGCTCAAAGGAATATCTTAAGGCACATAAAAAATGCAAGTTGTTCTCAGTCCACGATTAGTTTCCTACCAATACAATACCAGATCGGTGTACCTGACAAAGTTTAAATGAAATGTATATTTGAATTGTAAATGAATCTTCAAAGGTGAACACTCCTTTTAAATGTTGACAAGATACGTTTTATATAAAGTATTTGGAATGTTAGTGTAACATGTAGTATATATGTTATTCAAAGAAAGTAACCCAATACTTTTTTTTACATAGAAAAATGTCAAGTGCAGATCACACATTCTGTGGGTTATTATGTACTTGATGAAGAGCTAGCTACTATCCAGTGTCCAATCTCACAGCATTTACAATTAGACCGCTCTACATTTCATTTGGTTTGGACTAGAAATGGTTTAGAGACAATGGATACAGCAGAACAACCTAGAATACAGCAAAAGGAAGACACCTTGTGGTTCTTGCCAGCTGTAAAAGAGGACACTGGGATATACACTTGTATTATGAGGTGTGTAGTACTTTTAAATTATACTCATTTTCGACGCAGTTTTGGTGCTTTTTTTTTTTTTTAGTTTTTTTCAGCTTTCAGTTCATTTCAATGGGAGAATTAGCGCAGAATCCGCTCCAAGATAGAGCATGCTGCTTCTTTTTTCAGAATTTTTTTTTAACGTGAAAAAAAAACCTATTTCTGCCTCCCATTTAAATGAATGGTGTCTTTTGGTGTGGATTATGCACAGAAAACGTGTGAAAAACAGCACCAAAAAGAGTTATGTGAACAGGCCCTAAGGCTACTCTCCCAAGTTCTGTCCAACTTGACTTCTGCCAGCATACTGTATCTTCACTCTTTTCCAGATACCTCCCCTAAGGCCCCTTTCACACGAGCGTGGCGTGTGAGGACCCGATAAGATGCGGGTGCGTTGAGGTAAAATGCGCAATTTTTCAGTTATTTTTAACCCCTCCATCACTATTTTATTTGCATTCTGTATTCAGAATGCTATTATTTTCCCTTATAACCATAAGAGAAAATAATACAGATCGGGTCCCCAGCCCGATCGTCACCTATGCCAACCATGCGTGAAAATCGCACCGCATCCACACTTGCTTGTGAATGCTTGCGATTTTCACGCGGCCCCATTCACTTCTATGGGGCCTGCGTTGCGTGAAAAATGCTGAATATAGAGCATGCTGCGATTTTCCCGCAACGCACAAGTGATGTGTGAAAATCACAGCTCATGTGCACAACACCATAGAAATGAATGGGTCAGGATTGAGTGCGGGTGCAATGCGTTCACCTCACGCATTGCACCTGCGCGGAAATCTCGCCCGTGTGAAAGGGGCCTTACACACAATGTCAGATTTGTCCTTTACCTTGTCCCTCTCTAATGATTTAAGAAACATCTTATACCTTGGCAGAAGCTTTTCCAGAAATTCTCTCCTCTCCTGCAATTCCTTCCCTCATGATCCAATCCTCATATATAATTTGAGTTATGGGCTGCATCAAATCCTTTTTGATACTAGGCAAAGGTTTGTTATGGAATTTTTCTTTTTCTGGAAGTCTTTTGTAGCAATAAATAACAATTTTATGTTAATCATCAAAACTTTATTTCACTTTTCTGTTTTTAGGAATGCATCCTACTGTGCTGAAATATCAATGTCCCTAAAAGTCATGAGTAACACACCATCATCCTATCCTTATATTAAATATGAATATATATATATAATTGGTGTTGAAAACAATACTTTTGAGATGATTTGCCCTGCTTTACCCAACTTTATAAAAGACCATATCAATGTGAACATAAATTGGTATAAGGTACTGTATGACGTTTACGTTTAACTGATAACTACTCATGTCTCATGTAGCATTTCCTGATACTGTTAGTAAAACTTATATTCTCTCTTTATGTATGAACAATAACTAAGATAGATCCTGAATAGGGGACTCTGGACAAGAGGCAGAGCTTTTTTTATATATATAATTTCAGACAAATCAGTTAAAGGCATTGTGACAAATTCTTAATTTATCCTCTATCCATTAAGTATTTTATCACTGGGGTACGACCACTGGCACCCACACTTATCCCAAAAGTAGAGGTCCTCAGGAATGGAGAAGAAAGTTGCCCTTGCTTCTTTTTTGCTATTTCAATGTGCAAAAGCCCTACAAATATCTAATGGGTATATTTAAAACAAGTCTAATCCTGCAGTTCTCACACTGGCCACTAAGCCTAATAGGTACTACTTCTTGGTACGCATGGGTCATTTTTCAGAAGTCATCTTCTTATCAAAACAGACAGGATTAGAATAACTTATATATAGATAACACAGGATCCACCATTTACAATAGGTGATTGTCAGAGCTTATCTATTCTTTCCTTGCACAATGACCTCTGCACAGGTCACAGAGCATGCCCAGAAGACTCTCCCATAGAAGTCAATAAGGCCCCCTCCTGACCATTGTGTCTATGGACCATGGTGGCAGCTCAGGCAAGATGCAATCCTCATAATCATGTTCAGAGAATAGAATAAAAAAATCTACAAATCAGATTAGAAAAAAAGGAAATGTGTCACTGGCTTTAACTAGTAGAAAAAAAAAAAATATATGTGGCACATGTATATGCCTTTTAAATACCATAACAATTTAAAAATTTCATATTTTCGTCACTCTGTCATCAGAACAATTCTAGCTGCACAGAGTGCCTTGTTCATGCCCTGTTTGGGGTATTGCCTTTTTCCACCAGAGGATGTCGCTAGTTTCTTTCATATTAAACAAGTATTTAAGTACTGTAGTTAAGTATTCTTTTTCAGCATTTTTGTTTTTTTACTCCCTGTCTACCTAATCCCTTAACTTTTTTAATGTTTGCATCACATACTGTAGTTATATGAAGTTTTTTTTTTTTGAGGGACAAGTTGTACTTTCTAATGGCACCAGATAATATTCCGTACAATATATTGGTAAGCTGAAATAAAATTATTAATCAGGTGGAATTGAATAAAATAAAATTGCAATTGCTCAGTTACAGGTATTTTTTTTAAAATGAAGTTACCTTTAGGCTACATGCACACGAACGTTGTTTGTTTTCGTGTCCATTCAGTTTTTTTTGCGGATAGGATTGCAGACCCATACATTTTAATGGGTTTGCAAAAAATGCGGACAGCACAGCCTGTGCTGTCCACATCAGTATGTCCATTCCGTAACCCCGCAAAAAAAATAGAACATGTCTTATTCTTGTCCGTTTTAGGCATTGTTACAATGGATCCGCAAAAAAACTGAGGGCATACAGATGTCATTGTGTTTTTTTTGCGGATCCGCAATTTGCGGACCGCAAAACACATACGGTCGTGTGCATGTAGCCTTATTCTGTGGGTCAGTATGATAATAGAGATACCATATACCTTTTGTTGTGTTTCAACACAAAAAACTCGCCATATGCATTGCCATATGCTGAGGTCAATAATTATTTTTATATTTACGTCTACAGAGCTGTGTAAGGGCTCTTTCTCTGCAGGAGGATCTGTACTTTTTATTGATACAATTTTGGGGTATATATGACTTATTGATTGCTATTAATCTAATTTTTTTTAGTGAAGTGACAAAAAAATGTAACTCGGCCATTGTAATTTTTTTGTTAGCGCGTTTACTATACCAGATAGATATTTTAATATTTTAATAGTTTAGTTCAGGCATTTTTGGACGTGCCAATACCAATGGTGCATGTGTTTTTATTATTTATTTATTTTTATGTAAAAGTAGGAAAGAGGGTGATTTTCATTTTTTATAAATATACTGTAATTTTACAAACTTGAACATGCATAGTTTGTTTCTGCCACAGTTTGCAGTGGCATGATATGTACATATGAGTGCCTTATGCATTTGTTTTAGCTTAAAGGGGTTATCCAATTTTGAGAAACCCCTCACATGTGCAGGGCCTCTCACCAGTAATATACTTATCCCGCTCCCTGCGCCGCTCCTAGTACTCGCACAGCCGCTGCTGCTTTTCCCTGCACACGGACGAAAACATCCGGTGTTGGTGGGAAGCAGCCAATGGCAGGTGGGGACAGGGACGAGCCTCTCTAGCATTGCGGGTGACGCACTGAAAAAAATCTGCATTGTGTGCATGAGAATTTCAAATTTTCATAGAATGCAATATCCATGACCTATGGTGCGGATATTCTGCACGCAAATCCACGTGGAAAATCCACACGCAATTCTGATCATGTGCATTTAGCCTAAATCCTTTATTCCAAAGTTGAATTGTCATAGGCTAAACTGCTGCCCAGAGTCTAAGAGAACCTTGGTTTTCACCTTTAATTTACAGTGTCAGATTGGGCTCCTTGGGTCCATCAGAGAGAATTATTCTGAGAGACCACCCTCCACAGAACACAGAACATGTGCACATCCACTTTTAATGTTAACCGAGCCTGGGGGTACCAGAGGATCCTTTGGCAGGCCAATCTGACCCTACCCTTAAAAGTTTGCCCAGGATTAGAAAAAAGTTGTCTCCTTGAGACACTGAATAGGGATAAGCTGCAATAGCAGAAACTTCCCATGGATGACTAGTGGTGCTTCTGGGAAAAGAAGACATTTTTTCATTAGCCTGGATAACGCCTTTAACTCTAACAAGAAGATATTGACTGCTGGACATCCCTAGGCTCCAGTGCCAAGTCTTTAACCTGTGACAATTGTCAGAATATGGTAGAAGCCTGAAGGGAGATTGTGGTAATATCATCACAACATCGTGTGCTGTTCTATTACTTTATAGTCTTCAGGCCTAGTGGTCTGCAGCCTATGAGGCTTAATAGGGACTGGAGCCATAGGCTTCTGTGACACACTGTAAACTACCACCCAATCAGAGTTGGTCACTCCAGCCAGAGGTGTAACTTGACCTGCATGAACTTTCTATAATACCAGTGTCTTCTTATGTGGCGCAAGGGTCTTTGGGCCCCCCTCAGGCTCCTGGGCCGGTAGCGACTGCTACCTCTGAACCCCCTATAGCAGTGGCGGCGAACCTATGGCACAAGTGCCAAAGGCGGCACTCAGAGCCTTCTCTGTGGGCAACTGCATCCTGTAAAAAGTCTATGGTGTACTAATATGCCTTAGACTGCCATTCATTAGAGCAGGGCACACTATGAACAACACAAGCAGCGCATTAAATGTAGGCAGGCTATTATATCTAAATGATAAAGTACATGGAAGATATACTATATCGGTATTCAGGTTAAATTGCTGTGTTGGCACTTTGCAATAAATAAGTGGGTTTCAGTTGCCGTTTGGGCACTCGGTCTCTAAAAGGTTTACTATCAATGACCCATATTGAAATGTCAATGTCATGGCAGGACTTCTAACTGGTATTTTTCAGCAGGATAATACTTTACCACACACAGCAAGGTTTGAACAATTCCTTGGCCTATCTGGTCACCAGACTTATCGCCAAATGATCATTTATGTGATTAGCTGGGACGCCAGCTTCAGCAAACCATGAGTGTGTAGGATCTAGAATGCTAGCTGCAACATCTGTTTGCAAATGTGCCACAGGATACCATGCAGAACCTGTGTGCCTGCATGCCCTACCATATCTTATCTGGTATCCAGGCTAGAGGTGGCCTTGCAGGTTTCTAGAACCTCCTTAATAAACGTATGCTTTTGATCTATAATTGTAATCACTTACATATATCATGATTGTCAATGATTGTATATCCTATAATACAGAAAAAATAATATGTGGACATGTCTCTTTGCTTATTAGGATGGAGAACCTTTGCGTATTGACAGCTCCAAATACAGATACCTGGATGGGACTACATATGTGTCGATAAATGATGTAGGCTATGAGGATGAAGGCTATTACAAATGTCAGTTAACATTTTCCCTCGAAAATAAAGATTACACCATGTCAAGGATTATACAACTTCAGATTATTGGTAATGACCACATTGAATAACATACAGGAAATGTTCTGTACAAGCTGTCCTTGAAAGAAGAACGGAACTTGTCTTTATGACTTTTCTTGTACATTTGTTGCATTTCTTGCAGTTTCATAATTTGCTTTGTAACAGTTTTTATTCTCTTACATTTTTGTAGATGAAGGGAAGAGACAACAGCCTGTCATTGTGAATACCAATCACAAGACAATAGCAGCTGCCACAGGTATGATATATCTGGCTCAGGATTGTGATATGATAGGTCTTATCAGTGTGTTAAAATGCTTGAATATGAAAGAAACATTCAAGAGACCATTGGCTACACGAATGCTATTTTTATATTTCAGGTGACCAATGGACAATCCCCTACTCCCCTACTTATTCAACTCCTATTAAATATATTATTCACTATTATGCTGAATTTTTGACTAGTGTATTTTCATATTTTACAAGGTTCCAAGCTAATCATACCATGCAAGGTATTTGCAGGCCATGATGATGGTAATCTCATGATTTGGTGGACGGCAAATGACTCTTTCATGAGCGATTATTCAACAGATCACCGGGTGACACAAGGAATGCTACAGTATGTGAACTTACTTAGTCTGGGGGATGTTTTAGTGGGGATAAGGATTGGGGCAATTATTGAACATGAACATTCGTACAAGGCCTGGTTCCTCTATGTAAATGTGCCGCCGATCACCCGACAAATGAACTGTAACGCTCATTTGTTGGGTGACTGTATCTTTTATGTGGCACCAGAAATCCTAGTTGTTGAAAGCACATTGAAAACAGGAGAGATGCCACCGACAATATACTAAGTGCATCAGGTTATGTGGAAAGCCATTATAAGGACTAACTTGTGGCAGAATCATGTAAAAGTAGTATTGTGGAGTCTCACTCACCAGAACTTATGGTCATCCGGAATGCAGAAGCCTGCCTGGAGTCCTAGATCCGTCAAGGCTCCTATGTGTACAGTCCAATCAATGATTATGGAGGCAGCATGTCCGGTACAAAAAAATCCCTTTATTGGGAGCCGCTTAAGTGAACAAACGTGTACAGGGTTGTTACGTTTCGGCTAACACATAGCCTTTATCAAACATGCATAAAGGCTATGTGTTAGCCGAAACGTAACAACCCTCTACACGTTTGTTCACTTAAGCGGCTCCCAATAAAGGGATTTTTTTGCACCGGACATGCTGCCTCCATAATCATTGATTGGATTGTGGCAGAATCAGACACTGCTGTTGGCCCTCACCCCACCCATCACTGCAGCCTTTCCAAAGAATAAAACCATCGATAATCGAAGGTTGTGCGGGGGAAGCGAGAGCTTATGAGTAAGCTACCAAAGGCTGTTAAAAAAAAGAAAACACAAAAAAAACGTAAAAAATTACTATCAATGGTAAAAACGTATGAACAGTTTTTAATTTTCAGTCCAGATTGTCTTCCTTCTCGTTAAATGGAAACAACACATTTTACTTTATTTAAGGATTACTTTTTTTTTATTACCCAATGATAAAAAATATCTTAGAATGTTTCTTGTCTTCACAAGAAGTTATATGTTTTAGGGTTCAGGGTTAGTATAACTGTTTTCTGTCTTAAAGGGGTTGTCCCACAAAAAAATATTCTACAGTTTTCAAACCAGCACCTGGATATGAAAATTTTTATAATAGCATGGTCATGTAATTAAAAATGTATTTGTATAGCACCACCTGCTCTTTATTTAATGTTTCTTTCCACCTCACTGAGGTGGATGCACATGCTCAGTTCCATCCTTCAACTGCAACCTACTGCAGAAGAAAGGACATGCCCCCGTGCTGCTAGCGTAAAGAAAATCTAGCAGAGCAATTGTAGTAATGCATGGGAAGATCTTTGGATCCATGTGAGGTACATGGCTGGTTCAAGCTTTGCTACAAAGATATTGTCATGTATTATATGATGTCTGATTTTAATTTTTTAGATTAAGCCTAGGATAACCCTTTTATGTTTACACACAAATTAATTAATGTTTAGTTGGTACTTAATGATGTGGCCACCAACATGCTATAGAATCTCTCCACTACCTTAACCTGCTGATAAAGGGAGAACATATCTGATCATTCTTCAAACTTCCATGAAGTGTAAATCACCACCTTCATTTTTTTTTACTGGGATGGTATATACTGTACTCTTCCCAGAATCCTTACATCATACTAATAATTATACAAAACTTCTTTCTTACCAGAGAAATTACAGAGGCTGATGGTCAGTACTTTGATTTACCATTGATTTTTGAAAGGATTGAAGAGGAGGATTTTATTACTGACTTTAAATGTATAGCGTCTAATGACTATGGCCTTGAGGTTCTGCCAACCCAGATAAAACAAGCAGGTAAGAATAATTCCAATGTGATTCATGTGATATTTGATTTAAAAATACAAATGTAATACTTCTGCTCAAGAGTATGGATGACCAAACTTGTGTTTTCAAGTTTACCGTACAAGGTTCGGGTTATCTAAGAATTCCGTTATGGATTCCGCTACCACGGATGATAACTTATGGTCTGTGGTAGCGGAATCCATAACGGAATTCTTAGATAACCCGAACCTTGTATGCCGAACTTGAAAACACAAATTCACTCATCCCTGGCATTATTAGCAGGGTTGCCATCTATCCAGAAATGCCTGGACAGTTGGATAGGTGTTTTGTGTCCGTAAAAAGAAAAGATGTGTCCGTGATTATTTTGAGGCTGGTGGTACACAACTAGATTATTTTGTTGGTTATTATAATGATTTTACAGCTCACTGTAAATGCTGGTAATGCATTCTTATCACTATATGTAGCTATAGACAAGTATCACTTATAATCTTTATAATTTATTATGGTTTTCCAATTTGTCCATAAAAAATGTTGACTGTCTATGATTTTGGGATAAATTGTCCAGATAAAAGAAACATTTGGGTTGGCAACCCTGATTATTATTCCCCTATAAATGTATACAGGCATTAGATCCAATTCTCGAGTAAAATTACTAGCAAGTAATGCACTTGCAGGGTTATTCCATGGTAATGATGTTTTAAAAAAAATGGGTGGAATAAGCTAAAAATAAAACATAATCATTACTTACCAACCGTTCCCCTGCTGTGGGTTGGACTGCTCGTTCGGCCAATCACTGGCTGAGGCGGGTCATCACCATGGGTGGGCAGTCCTAGCCTTTACCTGCCTGGGATCATGAAGTAGAGAGCAGTAGGGACTGAAGCTGTGGTAGAACAGTAATGTAAGTAATGATTCATTTTTATTTTTAACCCATTTTGCCAACTTTATAAGAATAACAAATATTCCCATGGAATACCTGTCTAAAGGGGTATTGGGGTGTCGGCAAATAAAGCTTATTCATACAATTATGAAAAGTTAGACACTTTTCTACTACACTAGGACAGGTTCTATCATTTGCAGCCCAGCTGCACAGATGCGGACAGCACACAGATGACACCCGTGTGCTGTTTTTTTTTTTTTTTTTCGGACCCATAAAAATGAATGGGTTTGTTTTCGATCCAAAAAATGTGGATTGGACACAAACGTTTTTATTTCTGTTTACGTTTCGTTTTTTGCGTTCCGTATACGGACCATATACGGAACCATTAATTTCAATGGATCCGCAAAAAACGGAAGGTACTCCATATGCCTTACGTTTCCGTATTTCCATTTTTCCATTCTGTTCAAAGATAGAACATGTCCTATTATTGTCCGCATAACGGACAAGGATAGTACTGTTCTATCAGGGGCCAGCTGTTCTGTTCCGCAAAAAAACTCAATGCACAAGGACGCCATCTGTATTTTTTTGCGGATCCGTTATTTGCAGACCGCAAAATACTGAAAAAGCCATACGGACATGTGCAAGAGGACTAAGTTTGTACTCCTTATACTGTGTGATGTCAAAATAGAGAGATGTTAGAGAAGAAGTGGTAACAGGGTGTATTTACACATGCAGGTTTTGATGAGGTGTTATGCAGTTATTAAAGCCAAAATCAGGTGTTGATCATAACAGGAGAGAAAGTATAAAGGACAAATAGTACTTCTCCTTTCTGAATCTTCTCCTGGTTTCGGCTTCTCAAAATAAACAAAAAAAATCTGAACAAAATCTGACCAAAACGTGCATGTGTGAATTTATCAAAGATGACACTGGCGTAAAATTAGCAATTTCTTCCACGCAAAAGTTTGAAACTTTCACATGGACTCCATACTCAAAACTTTTGACATAGTAGGAATGGGTAGAGCTTCAAGAGAGGGGCATGGTTTACCATGGATCAGCAAAAACAGTATTAGGTATATCAGAAACTGGTATAAATGATATATATTAGCAGAAAAACATGCAATAGATGGTGTAGATTAGACTTTTTTTGATACAGAGGGCTGAAAGTGCTCCTAATTTATTAGAAAGTTTCACAACTTATACAATGATTAATCTTTAGGCCTAAGTGTACGGCATGGGGGCTATATGGCTCTGTACAATGCATTGCTTCCTGTGGAGAATAGCCCTGTCTATAGCACCAATGGGGCATGCTACAATTTACATTCTGTTGAACTTTTGTAAAAACCATCAGGATAACCTTTGTACAGAACCTCTCTGAGTGTACTATTGAGGCTTCAAACAAAAATTGCAGAAGGAAGATAATGCTTATTACAATTTTTATTAGGCAAGCCACACGTGTGTGACGTTTTGGTCCATAGGATTGAAACGTCTCACATATGTTTACATTGCATAATAAAAATTCTAATTAGCATTATCTACATTATCTACTGGAGTTAACAGTTCTTCTTAATACTGCACCCAGCAACCAAGTTATAACCTATAATACGGAATGTAAATAAGGCCTTACTGGAAAACCTATTTACATATGAGGGAGACCTGTTTTCAAACAACCTTAGTTTATTAGTACTAGTGTACTAATGTTTACTGCATGTAACATGGTTGTACTTTTGTGTTATTGATTTTCCCATATTACAGATATTGTGGAGGACTGGCCTCTTCCTGTTATTGTAAGCTTTTTGTGTTGCATCACATGCAGTATTAGTAAGTATGCTTGTTATTTTTCAACTTTTTTACAGCCTACTCTTTTGCCTGGTACATTGCAGCAGTTCCTGCCCTTGTGGTTTTCTTGATTATAGCGATAATTTTTATAACCAAATACAGGAAATGTGGAAATAAGAAAGATTATCCTCCGGCCAAGTCGTAAAAATGGTAAATTTATCTTTTTCTTAAACATAAATCTCTTAGCTGGGAAATTAAGTGTTCATTGATTTACATGACACTTTCACTGAAATGCTCTAATTATTAGTAGACCACCCCCGCACTCTTAAAGGAACATGAGTGGAGCACATAGTAAAACGACCTGTTGAGATTCTATTTTAGCCATTGTCAAGGAATATTTCTCATTGCATTTCGTATTAGTTACACTAAACCATAGTGTTCGTAGTGTTTTTATGAAAGAACATGTGAATCACTGTTCTGCGAGCATGGATGTTGTTTGTAACAATAGAGATGTTTTCAATTTATTAACTTACACTGACAAGCAAACGGGTAACAATGTTTTAAACTTTTGACTTTCAGCCTCCATATCTCACCATCCACTACAGCTTTGAACATGAGACTCCGATCATTTTATAGACAATCATGTTGGCTATCTCATACATAAACTGGACTTGCAACTTTTTAGCATATGATTAGTTATGCAGATTCTTTACATGTAATTACTGTAGAAAGGCGCAAGGGTCCGTAGTTGACGGAAGGTATGTGTCACAGAGGTTCCTGGCCTTGGTCAAGTAAGAGCCTGTATTTTCAAGTGTCAGCGGCAGCTAGTGCTGGTTGACACGTTGCTATTCTGTAAGCTGATCTGGGCCGGCTCTTACTGGGAGTAGCCAAAGTGCTGGGTGGGTGGCTTCTCCCCACACTCCAGGCCGGGTCTTTACTGGCCTATATCAAACCCAGCCAGCAGTCTCAGCTGTGTGTGGATTACTCCTCTCTGATAGTGGAGCGCTGTCAGTTCCTGTGTGTTTTGGGATCTGAAAACTTGTGCCATGCAAAAGGGCTGGGAGCTGCATGCTGAGAAACAGGCCCCTAAAGCATGCTGTGGACTACAGGTGGAGAAACTGCAAACCAGGTGAAGGTTTTTGTTCTGTGGACTTTTCATGGTGTGAACAAACACCTAGACTGCAAAATGTCACTTTTTGTTTTTCCTTATGTGTGAATAAAACACTGAACTGTTTAAGTTAAAGACTTTGTGGTTGCCTCTATACTGCGTCCGATAGCCTGTCTACCAGAGCAAATCCCCACACTACATTGTTACTGTTTTGCTCCTAAAATTCTAAATTTTTATTTATTATTTTGTAAATCCACCATTGGCTTTGAACGCAGCTTGAATCCTTCTGCGCATGCACTCAATCAGATTCAAGCTTAGCTTGACCAAAATCTATTCCCTGGTCTCTTCTACACGTTCCCAGTGTTGGTGCATACTGGCCGACTTACCTGGGTATGAATACAGCTTTTTCTTCAACTTTACCCATAACTCTACCCACAAGTTTAGATTGGGTTGAGGTCTGGCGAATGTAGCGGCCAATCCAGCACATCTACTTCATTGTCATTGAACCATTTCTTTGCCAATCTCGACATATGCTTCAGGTTGTTTCATATCTATAGTCCTCGAGTGTACAAAAGTAACTTACATAGTTACATAGTTAATACGGTTGAAAAAACAAATAAGTCCATCAAGTTCAACTAAAGGATAGGTGGGGACGTGAATCCCAGTAGGAAGTTAGACTCAGATTTCTACACATTTTCATAAGCATTAATGTAATTTACTTCTAAGATTTCATCTAAACCCCTTTTTAAAACTGTCCACTGTTCCTGCTGGGACGACGTCCTCAGGAAGTCCATACCACAGATTTACTGTTCTTACCGTAAAGAAGCTTTGACGCGTCTGGAGACTGAATTTTTTCTTCTCCAGTCGGAGGCAGAGCCCCTTTTGAAGGCATTTGACATGGAACAGTTTTTCACCATATTTTTTGTATGGTCCATTTATATATTTGTATAGGTTAATCATGTTCCCCTTAGACATCTCTGCTCAAGACTAAATAAGTTAAATTTTTCCCAGTTTAGTCGCTCTCCTCTGTACTTTTTCCAGCTGCAGAGCATCCTTTCTATGGACTAGTGCCCAGAACTGAACTGCATATTCCAGATGAGGCTGCACCAACGCTTTGTAAAGTGGTAGTATTACATCCCTGCCCCGCGAGTCCATGCCTCGTTTAATGCATGACAATATCCTGGTAGCCTTAAAAGCAGCTGATTGACTTGTCTTGTAGGATACTCACATATAGCTCAGCATTGAGACCATCATCAATCCTGGTCAAGTATCCAATGCCTTTGGCTGTAAAACAACCCCATATCATCAGGCTTCCTCCACTGAACTAGGACAGTTCCTTCAATTTCTCGATCCATTACCCTCTTTTCCCTTGTTTCTTCCAAGCCCATTTGCACCCTTCAGAGCCCAGTCTATTGACTTTCCAATCTTCTACTGTCCACTGTTCATACTTTTTTGCAAACTCAGGCTGACGCTTCTTATGGCAATATTGAAGTCGAGGCTTCTTCACCTTTTTTCGGGCCATGATTACAGATTTGTGTAATGTGCATTGCACAGTGCAGCATGGATGTCTGTGATCTCACTATTACGAAGCATATGAGCCACCTCCACTGCTGTGTTTGCGTTCCCTATTAATTTTGGACAACCCCTTTAAGAACAGCCAGCTATTTGGCTGTTCCCTGTTTTTTATGTAAACTTTCACTGGTAAACAGTGGTTAATACAGTTTATGTATCTTTGACATAAAAAGATAACATCTGTTAGGAGAAGGGATGAGGGAAACCACCGTACTTTGTGGCGTGCTTTGTGATGAGGTTTTAAACTGCTATTGTAAATTTTCATTGAACTTTACTCAAGTTCAATCTGATATATAGCTTACAAACTTCATGAATTTTCTTTCCCAGACCATTTCAATTCTCAGCAGTTAAGTATTCTAGATAATGCCATTATCAAGCTTCAAATACTGATTCCACGAGTCAAGAATGAGATCAGAACATTGCTGTTTTTATGTTTATCTGGAAAGTTGGATTGTTATTTTAAAAATAGATGATTCAACATGTGTTTCAACATTAACAATATGTATCACCTTTCCACAAAATAAGCAATAAATGTTCGGGGCTCACTGATTATGAGAACAAGGGCCCACCAGTCCACTGTGTGAATGGAGTGGTGGTGCGCATGTCTGACCACCGCTCCATCCACTTCTACGGGACTGATGAGTACAGCATTTGGCTATCTTGGGCAGTCGCATAGATCTGAATGTAGTGGTGGTCAAGCATGCAAACTAGCACCTTATTTACACAGACCCCCTGTTCTCATGGTTGGTGGGGATTTCAGCACCAGCCCTGCCCCAGGATCATTTATTTATCCAAATGTTTCTAATAGGAAAATAGAGTCTGCGTGGTGGCACACACCACGTTCCTATGGTTTGATATTGAACTGCAGATCCACAATGTGTCACCATTAGGTGTATCTGTATTGTACTTTATTTTTACCTATAGGCAGTGCTTTTAAATTTGGCATTTTATGGAACATGACACAGTTTATGCATTTTATATATTTTCTCACTGATTCTCTATAGTATGGGACGTAAGTGTCTCTGAGTGCTGTATACAGATACAGAAAAATTCCAGAACCAATGCCAATGGAATAAAACATATTTTTTATTAATTCAAAATAGTAAAATAGTCTAACAAGGAACACTGCAGGCACAGTTTATGCATTCTGGTGTGAAACTTGTCTGTGCACTCCTTAAAAGCACATGACATGACTACAAAAGATAAAAAAGAAAACTTGGAAGGGAATCACACATAAATACAAATTTAACAACATTCATGTCAATATTGGTATATTAACTCCTTAAAGAGGTTTTCCGAGACTTTTTTTACCTGATGACTTATCCTCATCAGTATTTGATCGGTGGGTGTCCGGCACCTGGGGTCCAGCCAGTCAGCCATTTGAGAAGGCAGCGGCACTGCTGTGAGTGCCTCGGCCTTCTCACGGCTAACCAAGCACAGCACCAAATGTTGTATAGCGGCTGTGCTTGGTATCGCACCTCAGCACTATTCACTTTGATGGGTCTTAGCTGCGCCTAGGCCATGTGACATTTGACACCACTGGTCACTGGTCTAGGGAAAGCTGTGAGAAGGCTGCAATGCTCCTCCTCCTTCCAGTAGAACCTCTAGTGCCCAAGTGCATGAGCTGTTATGGAGATGCAATAATACAGCCCCAGGGATCATGCACAAAATCATATTTTTATGGGACAATACAAACATAATTTTTTTTTGAGGACTTATGTGCCGAATCCGCAAATCTCAGAGATTCTTGTACATATTTATGGATAGGAACATCCCTTTTAATTGACGGGAGTGAGATAAATACTGAATGCAGACAGAAGCTATCTTTATTATACCGATCCATTTTTTGTAGACTGACATATAGCTGTGTGCACAAGGCTTTATAGGGGGCATCCACAGGGTTGCTCTCCCAAATGGTGTCAACAAAATACAGGAGACATTTTTGACCTGTATTTTCTCAGCGATGAGAGGACAAGGCCCTCTTCTCTCACAGAATTGTGTACTGATCCTATATCATGCTCATGGCATCAGATAGAACAGCACTGAAACTTTGCTGGAAAATATATGAAAAAGATGAAAAAATTATGTACATGAATAAGATAAGTTAACAGGAGTTATTAAAAATGTTCCTAAATGCAGTTATAGTGCTAAAATAGCAGAACACATGCTCGCCTATTTCTTGTCTGCCTCTTTCAGCTCTAGTGCTCCAATCCTCCTTTCCACAGTAGCTATGAAATCATATTTTTGGTTAAAACAATGGCTGGCCACCCCTAGTACCTCAGACACCACTGCAGCCACTCACTGGCCTCAGTGGCACATGACCACTAAGGCTAGTGATTGCATGCAGTGGTCACATGGAATATACTGGCACATCATCACTACAGCCAAACAAACACAACCCCCATGGGTCAGCTGCCAACTACACTGAGACAATTCTAAGAAGTGGCAGCCTGGTGGGTTCCCTGCAACGAAGGCCAGATCCGTGTATAAGTTTTAAAGGGTGTAAACCAGGATAACACCCTCAGGACTAGTGCAAAATAAAACCAGCTAGTTGGTACTGTGGATACACACCCCCTGTAACTGCAAATCAGTAAAACTGAAATTCATGTATTTAACTGTGGCAATAATTATTTAGAAATCACATGCATATCATATCTTATGCTAAGTTTTACTTTTCAGGTGCTATATTCTGAACATTACTTAGGAAACCACTTAGAAGATCATAACAGATAAAGTATCAGACAAGTAAACCTTAGATGTATGATTTTTGGCAACATGACATCTAGGCTGCTCATTAAGAAGACAGAGTTCAAGAAAACAAGCTTTACATGTATGAGACAAAAAAAACACTTGTTCATTAAAAAAGATGTATAGTGAGTATTTGGTTTCTTGTTCTAGAACATTCCAGATCCTGCTCATTTTGTCCTATGACATTTGTGGAAATATTTGGAAGTAACCTGTTCTAATGAATGATTGTCGTAAATTCATTTAGGCTGGCAATACACTTTAGATCCTGTTGGGCGAAAGGCAAACACTCCCAGTACTCATTAAATGGGCAGCCAGTTTCTCCAAAATTGGCAGGTTCACCTTACCTAATGTATATGGCCAGCTTTAGCGTTTCACATATTGCAGTTTGGACACTGAATATACTTTTATCGTGAGCCACATAGGTTTTGTTCTAGATCTTTTCTGTAATAAAACTGTTACAATTATAATAGATGTGTGTAAGTATCAATTGATAAAACTGCATGAACTGTATTTAAAGGAAACCTAAAGATTTTTAAAAGGGGTTGTCTACTCTTTTGCAAGTGATGGCCTATCCTTCATAACTATGTATAAACACTGATTTAGGCCTCTTGCACGCAAGCGTGTTTTCTTTCCTTGTCCGTTCTGGTTTTTTTTAGTTGACCGTATGCGGAACCATTCACTTCAATGGGTCGGCAAATAAAACTGAAGTTACTTTGTGTGCATTCCATTTCCGTATGTCCGTATTTCCGTTCCACAAAAAAAAGAACATGTTCTATTATTGTCCGCATTACAGACAAGTGGGGTACTGTTCTATAAAGGGCCAGCTGTTCCGTTCCACAAAATCCGGAATGCACACGGATGTCATTTGTTTTTTTTGCGGATCTGTTTTTTGCGGACCGCAAAATACATACGGTCGTGTGCAAGAGGCCTTACAGGTAAAAGGTTTCCTTAGAATAAAGCCCAGAATTACCTCAACCTATATTATCGGAACAGATATTAGAAATGTAAGCCTAGATATAAATTGGCAATCTCTGCATTATTTATAATAACATTTTTTGTTAAGGTGTTGTCAGACGGGATTGTTTTTTTTTAAATATTTGGATGGAATGGGTTTAAAGAAAATGAAGTATTAATCTTACCGACCCTCCTCTGCTACAATTCCGTTTACTGGGTCCCCACTGGTCTCCACTTCTTTTTCTTGTCTGTGACACACAAAATGGCTGGAGATACCTTCTCAGGAAAGCTTTGTCCACTGTGGAAACTAGGGATTGGCTTAACAGCCGTTCCTAAACAATATCCTGCATGTCTTGCTAGGACCAGCAAGTGGACAGCAGCTAGCACCCAAAAAACATTAAAATGGTAGCTGCAGGGGATTGATGAGGTGAGTAATGCTTTTTTTATTAACCCCTCCTGCCCCATATATGTGCAAAAAATTGAAGGGAATCTGTCACCAACTATCTCCCTATCCAACTGTTTGCATAGACACATAGTTGTAGTTCGTCTGATTAAAATGTTGTTTTTCTTTTGTTCATCTGAGACTTAGTTCCTGATTTAAAATACTTTTTATTAATATGAAAATTAGTCATTTGGTGCAACAAGGGAATCCCCTCCTACTCCTCTTTCAAGTTAGACCCGTTGCTCAGCCAAGGTTAATGTTGGCTTTCTGGGAATGGATGAAGCAAAGGATCTCCCATGCGCAGCATTCTTGATGAGGGAGGCATCTGGGGATTGAGCTGGCCAGAAGAATTGCTGGATACTCTGAATAGCTCGTAGTGTAGTTGGGCAGTGTGTGGGCATGTGGAGGTGTTATTTTGTAGGAACACCATATCTCCTAACTGAGTAAAAAAAAGACAGTAGGACTGGTTCCATGATGTCATGAATACATAAAATGCTGATCAATGTTCCCTCCAGGAATACAAAATGGTAGCTAATGACAACTCAGACCATGATACCTGGTAGGTGCTCTCTAACCCTCCTTCCATCTCTCATGTGGCCATCATTATGTCACGGCCTTTGGTTTGCGCTGTGACACTGTTGCCACACTTGCGGTTGCCTGCGGCAACGTGTTGCTGTGAGAGCATGCAGTGGTAGTGTCTCAGCCTTCTGGGTGATTGTCAAGATATGGTTGCCACGCATGCTGTTGCCAGTGGTAATGTGTGGTTTGGTATGCTTATGTGTGCTATTCCCCTTTAAGTGGCTTCCTTCCTCTGTCTGGTGTTGGAAGGGTTAACTCCCTTCCTAGTGTTTTGTGAACACTGGGTTTATGTGGGTGTGGCTGCTTGGGCTATTTAGCCTCTGCTGGATGCCTGAAGCTCAGGGTTCCTCCAGCCTTGGTATATGCTGGTGGATCACTGTTCCTGGTTTTTACCATCTGTCCAGTGAGGGCTACCCTTGTGGTCATTGATGTTATTATGGTGTCTCTTTCCCTAATTATCTTTTGGTTTGCATGGGTTATGTTCAGGGTGTTGTATGTCTTGTGTTACATGGCTGGTGATGTTTGGTGTCCAGCATGTTTGCTAGACATTCCCCTGTCTCACGTTTATTGCAGCTATGGGTGTCCTGGGTTCCTGTGTGGTTGTGGTTTGTGCTGTGTCCTTTAATGTTGGTGTGGACAGCAGCACTTGTGCACGGGTTCCAGTCAGTGTGTCTGTGGCAGGTAAGTGTGTTATGGGTTTCGCTTACCTGCCAACTCCATATGCTGTATGTGTTCCCCTCTCCTTGCAGCCTGGCCTCAGATAGAGACTCTTGTTCTTTCATGACTGGGATGAACAGGTCGTCTCTTCCCTGCTCCTTGGTGAGGGATTACCAGGGTGACTCAGGGTCTCTAGGAATCCAGAGTATGAGCCATCCTACCATCGGGGTCCGCTCATACGTTGAGTAGTCAGGGAGAGGATTAGGGACACTGTAGGAGGTGACCTGCTCCCTTATTACTCCTTTTGGCCAGGCTTATCCCCTTTTACCCTTTGACACCGCACAGTGGGGGGTTTCCCCCACTCCCCACCGTGACACATTAGTACCAAGGCAGAACCTGCTTTCATCACTGAACACTACATTTTGTCATTGATAACTGCTAGCCTGAAATAAATTTAGCAGAGCAATTGGAACAATAAATGGGGAAAGCTCTGCATCTTTGTGAGGTACTAGACTAGTTCTACTGTATTATGTCTGATTACATTCAACATAAGAGAACCCCTTTAGGGTCCATTCACACGTCCGTTTTTTCTTTCCTGATCTGTTCCGTTTTCGTTTTTTGCGGAACAGATCAGGACCAGATCTGGACCAATTCATTTTCAATGGGTCCTGGAAAAAAATCGGACAGCACAATGCGTGCTGTCCGTTTCCGTTGTTCCGTTCCACATGTCCGTTTAAATATAAAACATGTCCTATTATGTTCCGCAAAAATCGGATCCTGGTACAATGCAAAGTGAATGGATCCGCAAAAAACGGAAGACATTCGGATGTCATTCCGTATGTCATCCGTTTTTTGCGGATTCCGTTCCTGGAAACACATAACAAATTTTTTTATTTTATTTTTTCAATTTTTTTTCAATGAATTCCAAACAACTTTATTTGATTATTGAAATTTATACATGTTTCCGTTTTTTGCGGATCCGCAAAAAATGGATGACATACGGAAACATTTTCAGGAACAACGGATCCGCAAAAAACGGACCGAAAATCGGAATATAGGAAAATACTGACGTGTGAATGTAGCCTTAATATACTTTAATAGAAAATATGTGGCTAAGGACTGTATAACACAGATTATCTGACAGATTTTCTGACCAATCTTTGGTCAGATGGCCTATTACACACAGATCTTTTGTTATACACACCAACTATTGGTCTGATTGGACAGAAAGTGGTCCTATAATCCGTTGGTGTAATACAGGCCTAAAGATGGATTTAGACGGGCCGACTGAGCAGCCGATTGTCGGGAAGGAACGCTTTCTCCCGACAACTGGCAGCTTGTTCAGTGAAGAAGGTTTCACATTTACAGGCAGCGATTTCCTTCACTGTATGAGGATGGGGGATCGCTATAACTATCCCTCTTCCTAATACGGAATCATGTCTTCTGAGCAGCAGATTGCTGCACGATGTGCTGCTCTGAAGCCATGATCAGTGGTGCCTGCACAAGCGACAGGATCACCCGATGAATGACCATTTCGCTCTTTCATTGGGTGATTGGCAGCACATTTAGACGACCAGATGATCGGGAACGATAATCTGAACGATTATTGGTGTGTTCAAATGCACCTTTACACCATGGAACACAGATGGAGCCTCCACCAGATCCTATTGAAACATTATTATTTTACTTGATATTGATTTATTCCAATAAATTAACTTTATGCAAACATCAATAGTCTCATCATAATCCTTCACCTTTATTGTTACAGAAGTATAAAAATGTTGTAACTTATATACTAAAAATAAAATTGTTACTGACCTGAATTCAGAAGCAGACAGTCCATTAGGAAAGTGTCAGCCCACGTTTCAGAAGTAGATACAATTATGTGGTAAGTTTCTAACGCCCGATAGAGACTGGGCAATAGCCTATACACCATCACTGACAGTGGAGCAGTATAACAGACACATTTAAAATGGACATTAAAAACAGACGAATACAATTGGCTTCATACAAGTGCCCTCCATATACATAATCTCCCCCATAGTGCCTCTAGTATAATCAATGCCCACTTAATGTCCCTCAGTATTATTAATGTCCTCATTAGTGCACCCCCTAGTATTATTAATGCCTGCATTAGTGGCTCCCAGTATTAATAATGCCCCCATTAGTGGCCCCAAGTATATTACTGCTCCCATTAGTGCCCCCTAGTATTATTAATGCCTATATTAGTGGCTCCCATTATTGATAATGCCCCCATTAGTGGCCCCAAGTATATTACTGCTCCCATTAGTGCCCCCCTAGTATTAGTAAAGCCTGCATTAGTGGCTCCCAGTATTAATAATGCCCCCATTAGCGGCCCAAGTGTTACTAATGCCCCCATTAGTGCCCGCCTAGAATTATTAATGCCTGCATTAGTGGCTCCCATTATTGATAATGCCCCCATTAGTTGCCCCAAGTATATTAATGCTCCCATTATTGCCCCCTAGTATTAGTAAAGCCTGCATTAGTGGCTCCCAGTATTAATAATGCGCCCATTAGTGGCCCCAAGTATTATCAATGTCCCCATTAGTGCCCCTAGTATTATTAATACCCCCATTAGTGCCCCCCTAGTATTAATGCCTGCAGTAGTGGCTCCCAGTATTAATAATGCCTCCATTAGTGGCTCCCAGTATTATTAGTGCTTCCATTAGTGCCCCCTAGTATTATTAATGACTGCATTAGTGGCTTCCAGTAATAATAATGCCCCCATTAGTGGCCCCAAGTATTATTTTGCCCCCCTTTGGCTTGTGTCAGGAAAAGAAAAAAATCATCCAAATGAGTGCATTGGGAGACTCACCCCTCACTGGATGGAGCGCATGTCTTTTCCTGCTGTATATAGTGAGGAGCAAGCGTCCCGACTCCCGTTTACTGGAGGCAGCAGGACCTGTGCTCCTAGGTGATCCTGCTCTCTTTTGTCTGTGGATTCTTTTCTGCCATGTAAATGACTCTGATACCTCAGATGCATTTGCTGTACTTTACAGAGGTACACAATTATACAAGACATTTTGGCAGACAGTTTATCAGCTGTCATACAGCAGTGCGTGCAGGCATAGGGAAGTACAAACCAGATTCCCAAAAAGTTGGGACACTATACAAATCGTGAATAAAAACTGAATGCAATGATGTGGAGGTGCCAACTTCTAATATTTTATTCAGAATAGAACATAAATCACGGAACAAAAGTTTAAACTGAGAAAATGTACCATTTTAAGGGAAAAATATGTTGAATCAGAATTTCATGGTGTCAACAAATCCCAAAAAAGTTGGGACAAGGCCATTTTCACCACTGTATGGCATCTCCCCTTCTTCTTACAACACTCAACAGACGTCTGGGGACCGAGGAGACCAGTTTCTCAAGTTTAGAAATAGGAATGCTCTCCCATTCTTGTCTAATACAGGCCTCTAACTGTTCAATCGTCTTGGGCCTTCTTTGTTGCACCTTCCTCTTTATGATGCGCCAAATGTTCTCTATAGGTGAAAGATCTGGACTGCAGACTGGCCATTTCAGTACCCGGATCCATCTCCTACGCAGCCATGATGTTGTGATTGATGCAGAATGTGGTCTGGCATTATCTTGTTGAAAAATGCAGGGTTTTCCCTGAAAGAGATGACGTCTGGATGGGAGCATATGTTGTTCTAGAACCTGAATATATTTTTCTGCATTGATGGTGCCTTTCCAGACATGCAAGCTGCCCATGCCACACGCACTCATGCAACCCCATACCATCAGAGATGCAGGCTTCTGAACTGAGCGTTGATAACAACTTGGGTTGTCCTTGTCCTCTTTGGTCCGGATGACATGGCGTCCCAGATTTCCAAAAAGAACTTCGAATCGTGACTCGTCTGACCACAGAACAGTCTTCCATTTTGCCACACTCCATTTTAAATGATCCCTGGCCCAGTGAAAACGCCTGAGCTTGTGGATCTTGCTTAGAAATGGCTTCTTCTTTGCACTGTAGAGTTTCAGCTGGCAACGGCAGATGGCACGGTGGATTGTGTTCACTGACAATGGTTTCTGGAAGTATTCCTGAGCCTATTCTGTGATTTCCTTTACAGTAGCATTCCTGTTTGTGGTGCAGTGTCGTTTAAGGGCCCGGAGATCACGTGCATCCAGTATGGTTTTACGGCCTTGACCATTACGCACAGAGATTGTTCCAGATTCTCTGAATCTTCGGATGATGTTATGCACATGATAGATGCAAAGTCTTTGCAATTTTTTGCTGTGTAACACCTTTCTGATATTGCTCCACTATCTTTCTGCGCAACATTGTGGGAATTGGTGATCCTCTACCCATCTTGGCTTCTGAGAGACACTGCCACTCTGAGAAGCTCTTTTTATACCCAATCATGTTGCCAATTGACCTAATTAGTGTTTATAGGTCTTCCAGGCTCTTCGTTATGCTCAAATTTACTTTTTCCAGCCTCTTATTGCTACTTGTCCCAACTTTTTGGGGATTTGTTGACACCGTGAAAATTTGAATCAACGTATTTTTCCTTTAAAATGATACATTTACTCGGATTAAACGTTTGATCTGTCATCTACGTTCTATTACAAATAAAATATTGACATTTGCCATCTCCACATCATTGCATTCAGTTTTTATTCACAATTTGTTTAGTGTCCCAACTTTTTTGGAATCCGGTTTGTACATTAATATATGATAAAAGTCAAGCTGACATGTCAAACATGTTTTCCTGCATTTCTAACTACTGTATATGACCACTTAGGTCTGGAAAGAGCATGATTGTCACATGGATTTTGTAATGATTGTACCATTTTTTTTTAAAGACAAACAGCCTTTTTCACAGAGGTGTATTACATCCCATTTTTCTTAAAGGGAATCCGTGAATTTAAATTGATGATCTATTCTCTGGATAGGTCTTCTATATCAGATAGACGAGGGTGTGACACCTGAGACCCCCACCGATCAACTGGAGAGACTGACGCTCTGTGACTGCTGGGAGACAGCTGTGTTCACCAGACCTCCAGTGAGTGCGGCAGCTCCCTGATCCAGCTGATGGGCAAGGGTGCTGGGACTTGACCCCCCCACAGATGTTATAATGATGACCTATCCTGAGGATAGGTCATCATTATCAATTCCCAGATAACCCCTTAAATGGCGTATTTATTTTTTGCCTTTTTGTATCTAGTGGCATCTTAAAAGCATTTTTTTTGCTCCATAGACCTTAATGTGGGTCAGTTTGAGCCAAATGTATCCAACGTGGTGCATTCCTTTCATAAGGTATTACTTAACACTAAATTCCAAATATATCAGCAGCGTTGATCTTTACTATTGTAATGAAACACTCCTAGTTATTATCTGAATGTCAGGTTAATGGAGGTTACAGGATGTGATGAGAACAACCCATCTGTCCTGTCTGGCGAGGCCATGTCGGGGGAGACGTGCTGCTAAGCTACACCCCCTGGTGACGCAACAGCATCTTTAGCAACAGGATGTTTTTCCCTGCAGGGGATGTGTCCTGGAAGAGATTAGCAGTGGGCTGATTACCCAGATGCTCTATTTTGTATGTTCTAGGGCAGTGGTGGCGAACCTATGGCATAGGTGCCAGAGGCGGCACTCAGAGCCCTCTCTGTGGGCACCCACACCTTGGAAAAAGTCTATGGTGTACCAATATGCCAAAGACTTTTCCACCGTTAATTGCAGTGTTGGCACTTTGCGATAAATAAGTGGGTTTTGGGTTGTAGTTTGGGCACTCAGTCTCTAAAAGGTTCACCATCACTGTTTTAGGGCATGGATTCCCAACCTACGGCCCTCCAGCTGTTGCAAAACTACAACTCCCAGCATGCCCTAATAGCTGTAGGCTGTTCAGGCATGCTGGGAGTTGTAGTTTTGCAACAGCTGGAGGGCCGCATGTTGGGCATCCCTGTTCTAGGGTATATGTCTAAGGCTCCTTTAACATGAACGATACAGAATGTGTCTAGATCTGTTCTGGAAAAAAGTGATGGTTTTGCACACAAGTGCAGTCAAGTTTTGTCTGTGATTGCGTTCAGTGGTTCAGTTTTTTTTCATGCAGATGCCATCAGTGAAAAACTTTTTGCATCTCGATCCAATGCATTTTTCAAGGAATCCCCATTAATTTCTATGGGATCTGGGCAGAACACAGAATATAGAACATGTCCACAGACCCATAGAAATGAATGGGTCAGGATTCAGTGCGGGTGCAAGGCGTTTAATTCCACCTTGCACTCGTATGGACAACTCACTGTTGTGAAAAAGGCCTACCGGAGCGCCGAGTCATGAACTATCAAATTCTGATCCTGGAACTCAGTGCTGTATTTAAACCCCTTCCTGGCCATATACCAGTGCCACTGGTTTGTGAGCTTATTGGATTGCTCATTCCTCTCAACCCGGCTTGTTTTCTGACCACTCTCTGTCTCTTGTTTCATACCGCATAGCCTGTCTGGTTCTGACCTATTTACATATGACCCTGTTTTAGTGTTGTTTTGTCTTTTGGTGTCTGTCTGTCTCTGCACGTAAGTAGCACAGGGTCTGTCAACCAGTTGCAGTCTTGCTACCTAGGGCTTGTACTGCATGTAGTAAGGGAAAGGGGGCTGGTTTCTATGTCAAAGCTCACTGTCCGTGTCTGTCCCTACCTACAGGGGTTACAGCATGTTTATTTAAAGGGGTTGTCTGGGTTCAGAGCTGTAGCACATCTTCCAGCGGCACAGGAGATACCAAGACCAGGACAGAAAGTGCCAGTCTTGATAAATCTCATGGTGTCACACTCTAATCAGCTAATCAACACAAAACACCTTAATGGGCTCTGCGGAGGTCTTTGCGATCCTGCTGCAAATTCCCCAACATTTGCTTCTGCCTCATTAACAAAGCCAAGTTCAGCTTTGCATTTTGACACTGTAATTTATGCGGTAGTACGGAGGCTATATTATTAATGACGCTTTCAAACTAATCGGGTTCGGATGCAACAGTCCGAACCCAATTTGCTCAACACTAATAGATTCATTGTTTGTGGGCGACACATCCCTTTTAACACGTAGACCTTCTCTGTGTGTCCCAGGTTTGAACTAGTACTTGACATATGTGTTACATACATAGATTGCACACTCCTTTGAGACTTATAGGTGCTGACCTATTGTGGCTGGGGGGAACCGTATTGTGTCATGGCACTGTCTTGTATTGCTGCTTGCATATTTATTATGTTACATATTGTGTGTTGTATGACATTTTACTAATAAAGGATGAAGTTACATTATATGTGTGTTCTCAGTTTTTTGGTGAGCTGTCCCAGGAGCTCAGCCAAATTCTCCCAGCTCCTACTCATAATCATGTGACAGGATGTAAGATAACTGTCTGGAGCAGTCCTTCCCCCTCTGCCCTGTCTGCAGCAGTGTAAAGCTCGGAGATGCTGCTGCATACCATATGCATAAACAGCCTGTCACATTATAGTTCTGTGTATCTGCAGTGTCCAGCAGAGGGAACTGGAACCAAAGTTTCAGAGACTGCTGTGGAAGCCTGGATAGGAAGAGGCTAGATAATGGGGGTCATTTATTGTGACCCCCTTTGCCGGAAACTGGCTTAAAGGGATTCTGTCACCTCCCCTCAGCCAAAAAACGATTTAAAAGCAGCCATGCAGCACAGCTTACCTGGATTAGGCTGTGCTGTTTTATCTTGAAATCCGTCCAGCAGTTACTTCAAAAAACGACTTTGATCAATAAGGAAATGCGTCCTGAAGGTGCCCAGAGGGGCGTTTTTTTCTTCCTAGTGAGCCCAGTACCGCCCCTCTTTCAGTGCCCAGCCCGCCTTCCTTGTATTTTCTAACCGCCGCCCCCAGCCTGCCACAGCCTCCCCTCCCTCCCCTCCCCCTCCCTCAGTCAGCAGGGAAGAGCAAGCATCGGACGTCACTAGGCTCGGCGCATGCCCAGTGACGAAGATGAAGCTGCCGCCCTCAATCTCCTGATGATCGCACAGGCGCAGCCCTCAGTGGGTACTGCGCCTGTGCGAGACTTCGTTCGGCGTGAGGGAGGGGGAGGAGAGGGAGGAGAGGCTGTGGCAGGCTGGGGGCGGCGGTTAGAAAATACAAGGAAGGCGGGCTGGGCACTGAAAGAGGGGCGGTACTGGGCTCACTAGGAAGAAAAAAACGCCCCTCTGGGCACCTTCAGGACGCATTTCCTTATTGATCAAAGTCGTTTTTTGAAGTAACTGCTGGACGGATTTCAAGATAAAACAGCACAGCTTAATCCAGGTAAGCTGTGCTGCATGGCTGCTTTTAAATCGTTTTTTGGCTGAGGGGAGGTGACAGAATCCCTTTAAACACCAATTCGCCTAAATTTATGCGTACCCCCATCCACAGTTGTAGAAGCTAAATGTCTGATCATCGGGGGTCTCATCAAACTGCACTTGCCTATCTCTGGCAGCCCCATAGAATTGAATCGTGTGTCCGCCACTCCATTCAAATGGTGGAATATGTGGATATGGCATGTTGTTGTAATAAGATAACCCCTTTAAGGAGAGAGATATTATAAAATACTTTAGGTGACAGTGTGGCATTGTTATACAGTATAAATGACTGGGTGGGGGCTTTGGAAATGGATAAAATGTGCAATAATCAAAGACAGCAAAAAAAAAAAATGCATTATGTCGCTAACACAAAGGTATTGTGACAGCAGTAATATAGTTCTGCCAAATAGGTTTTGCAACAATACAGTAAAATGTATTGCGTTGAGGGCAGGTGACTTATTCTGGAATTTACAATGTTATAGAATGCAGTTAGAAATCCGCTGCTGTACAGTATGTGTTATATTTTATTAAGAGGCCCAGGCCTAGGGCTACTCAAAATATATATTACTGTGGCAGACTCTGCAATGAGGCGTGTAGTCTATGCACTATTCATGCGGTTCACTTTGACCCACTGTTTAGGACTGGAGTAGGAGCAATAATGGTGGGAAATAAGAGCAGTCTAAAATAGAACATATCCCATAAGTTTTGAGATGGGAGAATGGAGAATCCAAAGATTGAAATAGAAACACGGTGCACACATTTTTTTAATACCTTGCCCTATTATATAGGACATGCCTCTGATCTATGACATTTGAATCAGCACATATGATCACACAAAAATGAATACAACCAGCACAGCAAACTTCCTAATCAAATACAGATTATACACTAGACCTCTAAATAAAGATATAGGGGGTCATTTATTAAGACCAGAATTTTAGACACTGGTCTTAATAACCTCTGTGCCCTATGTAGAGGTTCCAGCCAAAGTTATGTATAGGCACCAGCCTCTACATAACTTCAGCGCACTGGTACGATGGCCAATGATGCAGTGGGTCAGGATATGTATATAAATATTTATAAGTTGTTCGTGACGCCAATTGCAGCTTGCGCAGGTACTGTAGCAGGGCCCTTTAAGATGTTATAGCTCACGTACCAGGTGAGGAATGCCAGAGGGGGATAATGTCTCTGTGTAGTGTCAACAGTGTCTCCTACCTTGGTACGGCTGGACTCCTGGATCCTGGCTCACTTGCAATGAAATGAGTGTTGTTAATAGGAGTAATTGAGGAACTTTGGTAATAGTAAATGAGATCCAGACTGGCAATATTATACAACTTGTCTTTACTTTATGCAGCATAAATCCATACAAGTTACAGCAATAGTCTTGGGTCCCAGCAGGTACTGGCAATATGTGGCAGGTATCTGTCTTCTGCTCTGTATATCTTCTGCTTGGTATGGGCCTGACTAGCTGAGGAGGAATTTGGCTTCTCCTGGACTCTGGATATGTACTCACAGTACTGCTCGCAGGGAATGCTTCTTCCTGGAGATCTATAGTTCTGGAGATGGCTGCCTTTCTTGTCAACCAGCTGAGGCTGAGGGCTCAGGCTGGGAAGGTTCTCTGGTCCTGACTTGGGATCCCTATTTTCTGGGAGCTCCTACTAACACAGCCTACCCCAAGCGGGGGTAGCTGGTACACTAAACTAACTTCCTTCTTCTCCCCATGAGACAGGACATGGGACCTTCCCACTTCTGCTCACAGAAGAGGGGAGCTAAAACTGGAATGAACTATTCCAGTCTAGCAATACTAAACTGGCTATGGTCCTGATCACACATTGCTGACACCTGCTGGTGTACATGAAAATTACAGCATAATATATGAAACAGGCCTAGAAATACATCAAATGACACTAATGACAATATAATTATATAGACGGACAATAAAATTACACTTAACATGTTGTAGCAGGGATAAAGAGTTACACATCCACCGCCAGGCTGAATCTACACCAGCTTCTTTGCTGGCATAGAATTAGAACATTTTCTATGCCTAAAACAGGAGTAGAAAATTATAAATGAAATGGGCCTGGCGAAGAGCTGAAGTTAGCCAAGAAATTCAATTCAATACAATTTGCTATTCATCAGGTATACCCAGGCCACTCTGCCCTAGGATTAGGAGTGGCCGTGCTGCAGTAAAGAACCTGGTGGCCAATTAGCTAGCAGCTGCCTTTTATTTAATAAGACCGCACTGTATAGTTGGTCTTCATTATTAATGGCCACACGGCACCTTTAAACAGGGGCTGTTGCTGTTATAGGGTTTGGGCAGTTAGATGGGGGACAATATGCCTATTATAATTGCTGTTCTTGCCTGCAATCTCCTGAAGGTTATTTGACAGCAAACACAGTATTAATCAGCTCTGGCATACTCACCTCTCCAAACCCAGGATTCTCCTGCCTTAAAGATGGGAATCCTACTTCTGCCATCTGCTTTTCCTCTGTTTCCACATAATCTAAGATGGATGAGAATATGTCATCAGGAACATGGAGACTTTGAAAGATGATTTGAAAGAAGTAAAGCCAGCAAAAGATGAGGATGGTGATCATCAATACAGATAGCCTTGCGGTTCGCCCGGCGGTCATTTCTCGGTGAACTTTGCATATGGAGAAATTCGCGCCTGCCATATTCTTTTACATTATGAAGAACTTTGACCCATGACACATCCATCAGGTGGTACAGGACAGCCAATTGAGACATTTCAGCACATGGACATACCCCCTACCTTATAAATAAACCTGATCTGGCCGCCATTTTACATTCAGTGTTTTCCAGTGTAGGGAGAGGGTGCTGTGTGGAGCAGGGACAGGCTGTTAGGGACATCAAATCGCTAGCTAATAGGGCCACAAAAGTCATTTTAAGGACTAGTATAGGTGTGCTATCGATATGTGTGATACACAGGGGGGCGGAGCCTGACCTCGCTCGATGGCGGCTGCTTGTGAGTAGCGCTCCCGCCACCAAGCTGCTTTAAGCCTACAAAAGCACCCTATTCCGACTATTATGGTCAAAATACAGCCCAGAAACCCACCTGCAAGCCCTCCAGACCTGGTCCTGGCGGCAAAACTGCTCAAACACATTGTCAAGTTCGTCTTTTGTCAAACTTCCGTCCCACCAGGCGGCACACGCTGGCAAGATGGCGCTGAGGGACCTGGACAGCACAAGGCAGGGCGCGGACAATCGCTCCGCAGCACATGTGGGTGAGGAAACAGCCTACATACTTTCTCAGGGGAAAAAAGAATCGGCCGCACTCACCAGAGACTATCTGGATGTTGCTTTACAGAAGGCCCTGGCCCCATAGCTGCGGACCTGTCTTCTATAAAAACAGACATCCGCCATATAGGAAACAGAGTAGAAGCGCTGGAGCACACTCAGGACACTCTGCTATCCTTCACCTCAGAGGCAAAAAACTCCCTGGAGTCACACAGGTCCATGCTTAACACCACACTATTGTTGCTGGAGGACCAGGAGAATAGGAGCCGAAGGAAAAACATTCGCATCAGGGGCCTCCCTGAAGCCACTGAAAAATAAAACCTTTTCTCCTCTATGCAAACTCTATTTACCTACCTGCTCGGGGCTACCCAGGCTGCTAATGTCCATAAGGCTGTGCGCCCCAAACCTGCTCCCTCCAAAAATCTGAGGGATATTATATTCTACTGAAAAATATAACAAGAAGTACTGAGGGCACCGTCCTCCCACCTGAATTATTGAGGAACCCAGTCCTGGCCTCCTCCGACCATCCAGGAAAGCGGGGTGCAAGGCTTGAACAGATTTGTAACAAAATGCAAGATAAAGAGATCAGCCGCACTCATCATCCGTGTTCACATTTTTATTGCAGCGTACATTCCGGGGGCAAACTCACATGGAGCATCAATATACAGCGACGGCCGTTTAGCGTTGTGACCGCTTTTTCCGGCTGTTTGATCCCTTTCTACTGAAAGCTAGAGAAATAGCAGATATAACACTAGATGGCGCTAAAGTCCAAATTTATCAGGACGTTGCTCCCTCCACTCTTCAGAAGAGGAGAATCCTGAAGCCACTTACTGATGCTCTGCGGGTGTCTAAAATTCCATATAAGTGGCCCTTCCCATTTGGACTTTTAATTACTATAGGCGGACGCCGCGTCATCATTTGCACCCCCGAAGATTTGAACCAAGCCTGGGTGCCCCTGCGCCTCTCGCCGATGGACATCCCCTCCTGGCTGCCTGTTCCATCGGATTTGCCACTCACTGATGTCCGTACCACCACCCCTTGGTCCGTGGCTAAGAAGCAAAAAACTTCCAAAAGGGGCAAAGCTACCAACTTCGGCCCCCACGGATGAACACGTGACCCTTCTCGGAGTTGTGATGCTATACCTAGGAGGACCCGTCGATTGACTGACGTGATTTCTTCCCCGGGACTGGGGAGAATCTCCAGGATTTTCTCTCCTTCTATACACCCTGCACACTCTGGCCTCTTACAGGGATCGTGTACCTATTTGCTGCCTCATGGTACGCTATCCCACCCTCTGGAAGCTTAAACTTTTCAGCTTTCTATGAGGTACTACGCGTGTTTATTTTACCTATAGACACAGGTACCCTGCTCCTATTCTGGACAGAATGCTACTCCTCTTTGCTCTGGCGAGGAGTAACTCTCCGCCTTTTTACATGGAGCTGTATATGCAAATTATGTTTCTGTCCACCTCACGTAGGTTTACTTTAGCTTGGAATAGGTCCTTTCACACTTTGCTCTTCACTTCAGACTATGAAGAAGCAGTTTGGGCAGATCAGGCAATACACTATGTCAAAAGAAAGTAAAGAGTTAACGTGCTTAATTAACGAAACTTAATTAACCACAGCTGGCCACCTTTTACTGTCTCCCGAAAATCCATAAGGGAGTAACTCCCCTGAAGGGACGCCCAATCGTATCAGGTATGGACTCTCTGACTCATCATTGTGGGACATACCTTGATCAAACACTAAAAGAATTTGTGTCCTGTTTACCATCCTTTACACGTGACACGATGGATTTCCTTCGAAAAATCGAAACCATCTCCGTCGACTCCCATTGCCACCTTGCGAGTATCGACGTGGAATCCCTATATACATCCATACCACACGATAAAGGTCTAGCAGCTGCGGCCCATTTCCTGAGATCAAGGGGCACTCAGTTTCAAAATCATAACAACTTTATCATGTGCCTCTTGGAGTACACTCTCACACACAACTTCTTCACATATAGCGGGTCCATTTACCACCAGCTCAGGGGGACTGCTATGGGCAGCCCCTGTGCCCCCGCCTATGCAAATCTCTTCCTGGGCTGGTGGGAAGACAAATTTGTGTTCCCCGATCACCAGATGTGGTGGAATAGTGGGATCGTCTTTTGGACCCGCTATATTGATGACATTTTTGTTGTGTGGAGTGACAGCAAAGAGAAATTCTGTGACTTTGTTTCCGCTCTTAATGATAACAATGTGGGGTTAAGATTCACCAGCGAAATTAAATCCAAGAGTATCACCTTCTTGGATGTGGAAGTAACATCGGTAGCAGGAAGTCTGACTACAAATATATATCGAAAACCGACCGCCACAAATAACATTCTGCACTGGAAAAGTCACCACCCACATACAGTCAAAAGAGGTATTCCAAAAGGCCAATATTTACGTATGCGCCGTAACTGCTCTGACAAAGAAAACTTTTACCAGGAGTCGAGAAAACTAAGAAACAGATTATTACAGAGAGGGTATCCTAGGTCCACTCTAAGGGAAGCCTTTCAGTTAGCTGAGAACAGGGATAGGAGCGATTTACTAATACCTAAAACAAAGGACAATAAGGACAGTTCAACTATTCGTTTAATTTCTACGTATGATACAGCTAACAGCGAAGTCACCGCCATTCTAAAAACTCACTGGCCAATCCTAATGATGGACAAAGACCTGTCTAAAGCCATCTCCAACTACCCCCAAATAACATATCGCAAGGGGAGGAGCCTCAGAGATAGGCTCGTGCATAGCCACTACACCGGCATAAAAAAGGAGGGGACATGGCTGGATAGACAACCCAAAGGGACATTTAGATGCGGTAGCTGTAAAGCCTGCAGATATATACGTATTTCGAAAACAGTGACCTGCTCCACAACTAATATCGTCCAAACGTTAGACTCCTTCGCTAACTGCAAAACACAGGGAGTTGTCTATATATGTCAGTGTACCTGTCCGAAAGATTACATCGGCAAGACTTTCAGGGAACTTAGACGCAGAGTCTGCGAACACATCAATGACATAGTAAAGAAAAAAGACACCCCCGTTGCCAACCATATTAATGATCAACATGAGGGAGACCCAGATACCCTTAAGTTTCTAGTACTGGAGGTAATTCCTAGACCTCTAAGAGGGGGTGACTGGGACCGGAAGATACTCCAAAAAGAATCCGAATGGATTTATCGATTCCGGTCACAGTCACCAAGCGGTCTCAATGAGCGACTCACATATACATGTTTTATTTGATTGAAAACATGCCGTCATAAACCCCTTAACTCCTCTATCAGAGATTTTTCCTCTGCTCTATCCCATTTAAATATCCCTAATTGTTCGTCCTCTTTTTTGCCAATGCCGGTGCGTGAAGCACCATTTTCTAGGACAAGTGACATACATCATTGTCACTTTAATCATCCCTTCTCACGTCTATGTGGCTCCCATAATATTCCCATATACACGTGAGAATGTTCATATTATGTTATCACTAGAATCCTCCAACTAAATAGCTGGTACCAAAAGGGGCTCAATATTTATGTCATAGTCCTCCCATCACCAAGTTTATCACAAATAAAGGACCATTGAACCATTTTAATCCAATTATTATGGTCAAATCAACAGCTAGTGTGAAGCACACATAGATCAGGAACTTCCAGCATTATTGGCCGCTTATGCGTTCCAATATGCGTTCCATAGACCGGAAGTGACGCATCGCGTCACTACGATGCGGTCCACCGACCGGAAGTGCTCTACTCTCGGCGTCCGGAAACACATGCCGGCACCAGCGCTTAAATAGCAAGCGCAGAGACACTGCTTTGAGCCCTCCAGCCTCCCAGCATACCAGCTGTGCCTGTTACAGGGTCTCCCTCTGTCTGGTGAGTACATTACATCATTTACACCACTGACTTGTCCCCTGATGTTAATGTCTGAGCGGTATATAATATACCTTGTTACATTGATCAGTACACTATGGCTATATGAACACTTGTGACTAAGTACTTACTTGATCAGAATCATGTATGAATGTCAGACACAGAGTACTTTGTTTTTGCAGACCTATATATATGTCTGACATATAGCACGTTCTTTACCCTCAGAATCCATCATATATACGGACAAGAGATATATATCCGTATACACAGCACCATCAAGTATGCCAAGGAGCTAAGTACCATCTTACTTATTTTTCTAAGCACCACAGTTTCTTATAATAGAAATTCTTTTGCTTACTTCATTCCCTACGTTTACTACACTGCCATCACCTCCTGATGAGCTGCCGTATGCAGCTGAAACGCGTTGGGGTTTTCTTTTTATCATTTATATTTGACTTATTATTTTTTCGTTTTGCTTCTCTGGATTAATATTTCCCGATCCAGCTTTGCTAAGTAGGGCATCACTAGGGCCACATCTAGGCTTAGGTACGGGGGCAGGGTGTCTCCACCATTAGGGGACATCCCTGTGCTTCAGGATATAGTTCCGCAGGGTTGTCTAGGGAGAGAAACTTTCCCACAGACCTACCCATCATCATCCCCGTCACTATAGTGATTCACTTGTACTACCTATCTCTAATAGGAGGTTCGCTGTTTGCAATTTTTATATCAAGAGCATCCGAGTATATTGATCACTCTTGCTCATACCCATTCATCAATAAAGGTATCAAGTTTCGTTAATTAAGCACGTTAACTCTTTACTTTCTTTTGACCTATTTCTTACGTGTAATCTATCAATAGATATCTTGTTAAGTGTCTTTAAATACACTATGTCAATTTCTCCTTTGGGAGCCCTTCTTTTTCACTATGTTCTATGGTTTGATTCTAATGTTTTTTTTTTTTCCGGGTCTTATGCATGTACTTGACTTGCACCTCCTTCCTTGGTATCTCTATAAATGGCTCCCTTACTATTAACAATAGCCTCCTTCAACGTCCATGGGTGTAATAACCCAGTTAAGAGAAGCCGAGTGTTTCAGATGCTGAGAAAGGAAAATGCAGACATAATTATGCTGCAGGAAACGCATTTCCGGAAGGGCTGTGTCCCTGTAATGGCGATATCCTGTTATAAGCAGTGGTTTCATTCTTGTTATGTGCACTCTGCTAGGGGGGTTAGTATAGGCTTTCATAAGAAGGTACCATTTGAAGCCTCGGCGGAAATGGCGGACCCAGAGGGGAGAAATTAACTTTTAAGGGGGAAACTAGGTGGCGTTGAAGTTACCTTATGCAACTTATATGCTCCCAACAAAAACACTACTAAGTGGCTGAAAAAAGCTCTCATAAATATATCAGCATTCGCTTCAGGGGTCTTAATTGTGGAAGGGGATCTTAATGTAACCTTGCACCCCCTGCTGGACTCCTCCTCCAAGAAGTCCGCTATTTCCTATGGGGCACTTAAGGGGATTTACAATGCATTGAGGGGACTTGGTTTAAGCGATGTCTGGAGGTCCAAACATGCAGATAAAAAGGGATTACACCTTTTACTCTTATCCCCATAAATTATATCAGAGGCTCGACTATCTCTTTTTACATGATAAATACTTGCCCCAAGTCATTGATTCTAATATTCGTAGTATAACGGTCTCAGACCATGCACCAGTCCTTATGTCATTACGGATTCCTGAGTTGCAGAGCAGGGAGTGGACCTGGCGACTAAACCCTACTCTATTAGATACAGCCTCCCATGTCCGCTCCATCTCGGAAAAAATTCAGACATATTTCGACTTGAACGCCTCCACATCTGCCTCTCCTGCCTCTATATGGGAGGCTCATAAGGCTGTTGTCAGGGGGAATTTATTGCTTTGGGATCGTGCTTGAAGAAAAAATGATTAGCGCAGGTTGATTCCCTGTTGACAGAAAGTTCCCATAAGAAGTGTTTAACCCAGTTGAACCTCGATAATCTCGTGAACTTGAGAAATTAGCTTAAAACATTGCTAAATGTTAAAGCAGCCAATGCATATGCTAGACTCAGACATAAACAAATAAGATGATGTCAGCTATGGTCAAAAAGAGGATAGAGCAATCACATATTAAACAGATTAAATCCCCAAAGGGCGATTTAGTTTCTTCCACCTCTTGCATTGCGGACATCTTCACTTCTTATTATGAATTCTTATATAATATACGCTCGCAAGAATCGGGCAATGCTCTCTCTGAAAGGAAAATATTCATAGAAAACTTCCTTTCTACTCTAAATTTACCGGTACTAGGTAGTGCGGACACAGATCCACTCACTGCCCCAGTGACATAGAAGAACTTCAGAAACTTCTCCGTACTGTGCCGAATGGGAAGAGCCCAGGTCCAGACGGGTTACCTGCCACTTACTATAAGAAATTTCTAGCGGTATTAGGTCCTCATACAGCGACATATTTTAACTCATTACTTGATGGTACTCCCCCAGAGCACCAGGCATTAGAGGCACATATTGTTGTATTGCCTAAACCAGGCAAAGACCCCGAGAGCCCATCTAGTTACAGGCCCATCTCACTTCTGAATGTGGACATTAAATTATGGGCGAAATTGCTAGCTTTTAGAAATGCTCCCCTCCTTCCGGGCTTGATACACCCTGACCAGTCTGGGTTTGTGGGGGGTAGGGAGTGCAGGGATAGCACATTTAAAGTATGCCAAGCCATCGAATTCGCTTTAGCACGCAAATCTCAACTGATACTACTCAGCATTGATGCTGAGAAGGCGTTCGAAAGAGTGGACTGATGCTATATGGAGACCATTCTTCATAGATTCGGATTTCCGCCCCAGTTTATCAAAGCAGTGCTGTCTCTGTACACCTCCCCCCACGCCAGGATCAGAGTTAATGGTGTGCTCTCTTAGCCCTTCTCTATCTCAAACCGAACCCGGCAAGGGTGCCCCCTTTCACCCACGCTTTTTATCTTAGGGCTCGAGGCCTTATTGCAGGCAATCAGACAAAACACCCAAATACGTGGTTTAGATGCAGGACCACAGACACACAAAATTTTTGCGTTCGCGGACGACATGTTACTCCTGCTGTCGGACCCATCGGAGGCTTTCCCCGTAATTCTAGACCTTTTTGAGATGTTTGGGCAGATGTCCAACTTTCTAAATGTACGGCTATGAGCATTAAAATACATTCCAGTACTGAATCAAAATTAGCTAAAACATATCAATTTACATGGACAGACTCACATATAAATTACTTAGGGATAAATGTCCCGAAGAATCTGAACAAAGCCTTCCAAAAAAATTACCCTCCCCTCCTTTCCAACATACAAAAACAACTAAAAGACCTTCAGATCCCCTATCTCTACTGGATGGGCAGGAAAAACTTGGTTAAAACTTATGTCATGCCTGAGCTACTCTATTTAATGCAAACATTAATTCCCCTTCCGTAACATTTCCTGCTATCAGTGCGAAGAGTTTTTCCTCCTTTATCTGGAAATCAGATAAACCACGCCTGGCCTATTCTATCTTAACCAGACCAAGACACCAAGAGGGTTTTGGGATGCCAGATGTTAAAAAATACTACCTAGCCATTCAATTGAGACTCCATTCTGAACTCGTGAGACCCTCCCTAAAACCAGATTGTTGCCAAGAATCTGCTCTCCCCCTCTTGCCTGACATCCTTATAGAAAGTACAGGCCCCGAGGGGTCCTGATCCCCCATTACCCACCAACATTTCAGGTGTCCTTAACTCTTGGGCCAAGTTAGTTCTGAAGCTTAGGCCTCATGCACACAACCGTTTTTTTTTAAGGTCCGCAAAAACGGGGTCCGTAGGTCTGTGATCCGTGACCGTTTTTTCGTCCGTGGGTCTTCCTTGATTTTTGGAGGATCCACGGACATGAAAAATAAAAAAAAATCTAAGTCAAGTTTGCCATTGAAATGATAGGAAAAAACGGACACGGATCACGGACGCGGATGACAATCTTGTGTGCATCCATGTTTTTTCACGGACCCATTGACTTGAATGGGTCCGTGAACTGTTGGCCATGAAAAAAATAGGACAGGTCTTATTTTTTTCACGGCCAGGAAACACGGATACGGCTGCCAAACGGTGCATTTTCCGATTTTTCCACGGACCCATTGAATTTCAATGGGTCCGTGGAAAAATAGGAAAATGCACCGTTTGGCAGCCGTATCCGTGATCCGTGTTTCCTGGCCGTGAAAAAAATGGAAAACGGCACAACGGCCACGGATGCACACAACGGTTGTGTGCATGAGGCCTTAATCTCCCCAGAAGCCCCTACCCTTTTATGCCTATAAAACTTCTCCCGTATTATTTCCAATCTGATTACATGGACGCAGGGGGCATTTGGTCCTCCTTTGGAAATGCTAGTGTTGGGGATGTACTTAGGGGTTGGGTGGTTCCTTCGTTGTTGGACCTCCAGACATCGTATCGAGCCTCAAACTGGTCTTACCTTCATTACACTCACTTTTCTAGTATCTGCCAGCAGTATATAAATATTGTTCAGAGGGACTACAGCCCTTTCTGGTACGATGCCATCCGGGAATCTCAGGCCCCTCGGAGACGATTGATCTCACTTCTGTACAACAAAATACTTGATGCTGATGCAGAGGGTAAGCCCCATTTTATATGAGCGTGGTAGGAGGAATTGGGTCTGACTTTTTCAGCTGAAGAAATCACGAGGATCCTTAGGCATTCTCATGGGTCCTCGAGATGTATCAGGATACAGGAGAATGCCTACAAGCTGCTTACACGCTGGTACCGCACCCCTGACAAATTGTATAGAATAGACCCTTCAACATCACCTACTTGTTGGAGATGCCATACCGAAATTGGCACGGCCTTCCACATATGGTGGTCCTGTAAAAGTATTAGCCCCTTCTGGAAGTCAGTCTCCATGGCGATACAACAAATTTGTTCCGTAGACACTCCCATTACTCCTCCCATGGCTCTCCTCAATTTGCACAACACCCACTATCCCCCGCATACTGGATACCTGATCTTGCACCTCTTGGCTGCCGCCAAATTGCTCATTCCACTAAACTGGCTGTCAGTAAGCGCACCTACATTAGTGGGCTGGATCCAGAGGGTTCAGGAAATCTGCAGGATGGAGGAGCTGTCTAGCTGGGAGAGTGTTGAGGAAGGGTTGAGACTAGAGTTGAGCGAACACCTGGATGTTCGGGTTCGAGAAGTTCGGCCGAACATCCCGGAAATGTTCGGGTTCGGGATCCGAACCCGATCCGAACTTCGTCCCGAACCCGAACCCCATTGAAGTCAATGGGGACCCGAACTTTTCGGCACTAAAACGGCTGTAAAACAGCCCAGGAAAGGGCTAGAGGGCTGCAAAAGGCAGCAACATGTAGGTAAATCCCCTGCAAACAAATGTGGATAGGGAAATTAATTAAAATAAAAATTAAATAAATAAAAATTAACCAAAATCAATTGGAGAGAGGTTCCATAGCAGAGAATCTGGCTTCCCGTCACCCACCACTGGAACAGTCCATTCTCAGATATTTAGGCCCCGGCACCCAGGCAGAGGAGAGAGGTCCCGTAACAGACAATCTGGCTTCATGTCAGCAGAGAATCAGTCTTCATGTCATAGCAGAGAATCAGGCTTCACGTCACCCACCACTGTAAGAGTCCATTTTCATAAATTTAGGCCCAGCACCCAGGCAGAGGAGAGAGGTCCCGTAACAGACAATCTGGCTTCATGTCAGCAGAGAATCAGTCTTCATATCATAGCAGAGAATCTGGCTTCCCGTTACCCACCACTGGAACAGTCCATTCTCAGATATTTAGGCCCCGGCACCCAGGCAGAGGAGAGAGGTCCCGTAACAGACAATCTGGCTTCATGTCAGCAGAGAATCAGTCTTCATATCATAGCAGAGAATCAGGCTTCACGTCAGCCACCACTGCAACAGTCCATTGTCATAAATTCAGGCCCAGCACCCAGGCAGAGGAGAGAGGTCCCGTAACAGACAATCTGGCTTCATGTCAGCAGAGAATCAGTCTGCATGTCATAGCAGAGAATGAGGCTTCACGTCACCCACCACTGCAACAGTCCATTTTCATAAATTTAGGCCCAGCACCCAGGCAGAGGAGAGAGGTCCCGTAACAGAGGATCTGGCTTCATGTCACCAGAGAATCAGTCTGCATGTCATAGCAGAGAATCAGGCTTCACGTCACCCACCACTGCAACAGTCCATTTTCATAAATTTAGGCCCAGCACCCAGGCAGAGGAGAGAGGTCCCGTAACAGAGGATCTGGCTTCATGTCACCAGAGAATCAGTCTGCATGTCATAGCAGAGAATCAGGCTTCACGTCAGCCACCACTGCAACAATCCATTGGCATATATTTAGGCCTAGCACACAGGCAGAGGAGAGAGGTCCCGTAACAGACAATCTGGCTTCATGTCAGCAGAGAATCAGTCTTCATATCATAGCAGAGAATCAGGCTTCACGTCAGCCACCAATGCAACAGTCCATTGTCAGATATTTAGGCCCAGCACCCAGGCAGAGGAGAGAGGTCCCGTAACAGAGGATCTGGCTTCATGTCAGCAGAGAATCAGTCTTCATGTCATAGCAGAGAATCAGGCTTCACGTCACCCACCACTGTAAGAGTCCATTTTCATAAATTTAGGCCCAGCACCCAGGCAGAGGAGAGAGGTCCCGTAACAGACGATCTGGCTTCATGTCAGCAGAGAATCAGTCTGCATGTCATAGCAGAGAATGAGGCTTCACGTCACCCACCACTGCAACAGTCCATTTTCATAAATTTAGGCCCAGCACCCAGGCAGAGGAGAGAGGTCCCGCAACAGAGGATCTGGCTTCATGTCAGCAGAGAATCAGTCTGCATGTCATAGCAGAGAATCAGGCTTCACGTCAGCCACCACTGCAACAGTCCATTGTCATAAATTCAGGCCCAGCACCCAGGCAGAGGAGAGAGGTCCCGTAACAGACAATCTGGCTTCATGTCACCAGAGAATCAGTCTGCATGTCATAGCAGAGAATGAGGCTTCACGTCAGCCACCACTGCAACAATCCATTGGCATATATTTAGGCCTAGCACACAGGCAGAGGAGAGGTTCATTCAACTTTGGGTAGCCTTGCAATATAATGGTAAAATGAAAATAAAAATAGGATTGAATGAGGAAGTGCCCTGGAGTCCAATAATATATGGTTATGGGGAGGTAGTTAATGTCTAATCTGGACAAGGGACGGACAGGTCCTGTGGGATCCATGCCTGGTTCATTTTTATGAACGTCAGCTTGTCCACATTGGCTGTAGACAGGCGGCTGCGTTTGTCTGTAATGACGCCCCCTGCCGTGCTGAATACACGTTCAGACAAAACGCTGGCTGCCGGGCAGGCCAGCACCTCCAAGGCATAAAAGGCTAGCTCTGGCCACGTGGACAATTTAGAGACCCAGAAGTTGAATGGGGCCGAACCATCAGTCAGTACGTGGAGGGGTGTGCACACGTACTGTTCCACCATGTTAGTGAAATGTTGCCTCCTGCTAACACGTTGCGTATCAGGTGGTGGTGCAGTTAGCTGTGGCGTGTTGACAAAAGTTTTCCACATCTCTGCCATGCTAACCCTGCCCTCAGAGGAGCTGGCCGTGACACAGCTGCCTTGGCGACCTCTTGCTCCTCCTCTGCCTTGGCCTTGGGCTTCCACTTGTTCCCCTGTGACATTTGGGAATGCTCTCAGTAGCGCGTCTACCAACGTGCGCTTGTACTCGCGCATCTTCCTATCACGCTCCAGTGCAGGAAGTAAGGTGGGCACATTGTCTTTGTAGCGTGGATCCAGCAGGGTGGCAACCCAGTAGTCCGCACAGGTTAAAATGTGGGCAACTCTGCTGTCGTTGCGCAGGCACTGCAGCATGTAGTCGCTCATGTGTGCCAGGCTGCCCAGGGGTAAGGACAAGCTGTCCTCTGTGGGAGGCGTATCGTCATCGTCCTGCCTTTCCCCCCAGCCACGCACCAGTGATGGACCCGAGCTGCGTTGGGTGCCACCCCGCTGTGACCATGCTTCATCCTCATCCTCCTCCACCTCCTCCTCATCCTCGTCCTCCTCGTCCTCCAGTAGTGGGCCCTGGCTGGCCACATTTGTACCTGGCCTCTGCTGTTGCCAAAAACCTCCCTCTGAGTCACTTCGAAGAGACTGGCCTGAAAGTGCTAAAAATGACCCCTCTTCCTCCTCCTCCTCCTCCTCCTCCTGGGCCACCTCCTCTTCCATCATCGCCCTAAGTGTTTTCTCAAGGAGACATAGAAGTGGTATTGTAACGCTGATAACGGTGTCATCGCCACTGGCCATGTTGGTGGAGTACTCGAAACAGCGCAACAGGGCACACAGGTCTCGCATGGAGGCCCAGTCATTGGTGGTGAAGTGGTGCTGTTCTGTAGTGCGACTGACCCGTGCGTGCTGCAGCTGAAACTCCACTATGGCCTGCTGCTGCTCGCACAGTCTGTCCAGCATGTGCAAGGTGGAGTTCCACCTGGTGGGCACGTCGCATATGAGGCGGTGAGCGGGAAGGCCGAAGTTACGCTGTAGCGCAGACAGGCGAGCAGCGGCAGGATGTGAACGCCGGAAGCGCGAACAGACGGCCCGCACTTTATGCAGCAGCTCTGACATGTCGGGGTAGTTGTGAATGAACTTCTGCACCACCAAATTCAGCACATGCGCCAAGCAAGGGATGTGCGTCAAATTGGCTAGTCCCAGAGCTGCAACGAGATTTCGCCCATTATCACACACCACCAGGCCGGGCTTGAGGCTCACCGGCAGCAACCACTCGTCGGTCTGTTGTTCAATACCCCGCCACAACTCCTGTGCGGTGTGGGGCCTGTCCCCCAAACATATGAGTTTCAGAATGGCCTGCTGACGTTTACCCCGGGCTGTGCTGAAGTTGGTGGTGAAGGTGTGTGGCTGACTGGATGAGCAGGTGGAAGAAGAGGAGGAGGAAGCCGAGAAGGAGGAGGTGGCAACAGGAGGCAAAGAATGTTGCCCTGCGATCCTTGGCGGCGGAAGGACGTGCGCCAAACAGCTCTCCGCCTGGGGCCCAGCTGCCACTACATTTACCCAGTGTGCAGTTAGGGAGATATAGCGTCCCTGGCCGTGCTTACTGGTCCACGTATCTGTGGTTAGGTGGACCTTGCTACAGATGGCGTTGCGCAGTGCACACTTGATTTTATCGGATACTTGGTTGTGCAGGGAAGGCACGGCTCTCTTGGAGAAGTAGTGCCGGCTGGGAACAACATACTGTGGGACAGCAAGCGACATGAGCTGTTTGAAGCTGTCTGTGTCCACCAGCCTAAATGACAGCATTTCATAGGCCAGTAGTTTAGAAATGCTGGCATTCAGGGCCAGGGATCGAGGGTGGCTAGGTGGGAATTTACGCTTTCTATCAAATGTTTGTGAGATGGAGAGCTGAACGCTGGCGTGTGACATGGTTGAGACGCTTGGTGACGGAGGTGGTGGTGGTGGTGTTGGTGGTACATCCCCTGTTTGCTGGGCGGCAGGTGCCAACGTTCCTCCAGAGGCGGAGGAAGAGGCCGAGGCGGCAGCAGCAGAATAGGCCGAGGCGGCAGCAGCAGAAGAGGTAGCAGGGGGAGCCTGAGTGACTTCCTTGGTTTTAAGGTGTTTACTCCACTGCAGTTCATGCTTTGCATGCAGGTGCCTGGTCATGCAGGTTGTGCTCAGGTTCAGAACGTTAATGCCTCGCTTCAGGCTCTGATGGCACAGCGTGCAAACCACTCGGGTCTTGTCGTCAGCACATTGTTTGAAGAAGTGCCATGCCAGGGAACTCCTTGAAGCTGCCTTTGGGGTGCTCGGTCCCAGATGGCGGCGGTCAGTAGCAGGCGGAGTCTCTTGGCGGCGGGTGTTCTGCTTTTGCCCACTGCTCCCTCTTTTGCTACGCTGTTGGCTCGGTCTCACCACTGCCTCTTCCTCCGAACTGTGAAAGTCAGTGGCACGACCTTCATTCCATGTGGGGTCTAGGACCTCATCGTCCCCTGCATCGTCTTCCACCCAGTCTTGATCCCTGACCTCCTGTTCAGTCTGCACACTGCAGAAAGACGCAGCAGTTGGCACCTGTGTTTCGTCATCATCAGAGACATGCTGAGGTGGTATTCCCATGTCCTCATCATCAGGAAACATAAGTGGTTGTGCGTCAGTGCATTCTATGTCTTTCACCGCTGGGGAAGGGCTAGGTGGATGCCCTTGGGAAACCCTGCCAGCGGAGTCTTCAAACAGCATAAGAGACTGCTGCATAACTTGAGGCTGAGACAGTTTCCCTGGTATGCATGGGGGTGATGTGACAGACTGATGGGGTTGGTTTTCAGGCGCCATCTGTGCGCTTTCTGCAGAAGACTGGGTGGGAGATAATGTGAACGTGCTGGATCCACTGTCGGCCACCCAATTGACTAATGCCTGTACCTGCTCAGGCCTTACCATCCTTAGAACGGCATTGGGCCCCACCATATATCGCTGTAAATTCTGGCGGCTACTGGGACCTGAGGTAGTTGGTACACTAGGACGTGTGGATGTGGCAGAACGGCCACGTCCTCTCCCAGCACCAGAGGGTCCACTAACACCACCACGACCATGTCCACGTCCGCGTCCCTTACTAGATGTTTTTCTCATTGTTATGGTTCACCACAACAACAAATATATTATTTGGCCCAATGTATTGTATTCAAATTCAGCGGGATATAAATTTGAGGCCTAGTATTTAGGCGCTGGGTGACCGGTATGGATTTAGTGACAGAATTAGACTTGGAAATGCACAGAAGCGTGTGTGTGAAGTTATTCTGAATGACCCTATGTGCACCTTGAATATTATATACCCTTTTTGGGATAGATTTCAAATAGCTCTGATATAGCAGGAACCACTAAATTATGAAATTGCTAAATTGGGAATTGTATTTCAACCCAGAACAAAAAATGTGCTTTGACGGACACTAAATATCTTGCCCAGCAACAACAGTACAGCGGTAACGAGAGATTTAGCAGGATATAAATTTGAGGCCTAGTATTTAGGCGCTGGGTGACAGGTATGGGTTTAGTGACAGAATTAGACTTGGAAATACACAGTAGCGGGTGTGTGTGAAGTTATTCTGAATGACCCAATGTGCACCTTGAATATTATATACCCTTTTAGGGATAGATTTCAAATAGCTCTGATATAGCAGAAACCACTAAATTATGAAATTGCTAAATTGGGAATTGTACTTCAACCCAGAACAAAAAATGTGCTTTGACGGACACTAAATAACTTTCCCAGCTACAACAGGACAGCGGTAACGAGAGATTTAGCGGGATATAAATTTGAGGCCTAGTATTTAGGCGCTGGGTGACAGGTATGGGTTTAGTGACAGAATTAGACTTGGAAATACACAGTAGCGGGTGTGTGTGAAGTTATTCTGAATGACCCTATGTGCACCTTCAATATGATCTACCCTTTTAGGGATAGATTTCAAATAGCTCTGATATAGCAGAAACCACTAAATTATGAAATTGCTAAATTGGGAATTGTATTTCAACCCAGAACAAAAAATGTGCTTTGACGGACACTAAATAACTTTCCCAGCTACAACAGGACAGCGGTAACGAGAGATTTAGCAGGATATAAATTTGAGGCCTAGTATTTAGGCGCTGGGTGACAGGTATGGGTTTAGTGACAGAATTAGACTTGAAAATACACAGTAGCGGGTGTGTGTGAAGTTATTCTGAATGACCCAATGTGCACCTTGAATATTATATACCCTTTTAGGGATAGATTTCAAATAGCTCTGATATAGCAGAAACCACTAAATTATGAAATTGCTAAATTGGGAATTGTACTTCAACCCAGAACAAAAAATGTGCTTTGACGGACACTAAATAACTTTCCCAGCTACAACAGGACAGCGGTAACGAGAGATTTAGCAGGATATAAATTTGAGGCCTAGTATTTAGGCGCTGGGTGACAGGTATGGGTTTAGTGACAGAATTAGACTTGAAAATACACAGTAGCGGGTGTGTGTGAAGTTATTCTGAATGACCCAATGTGCACCTTGAATATTATATACCCTTTTAGGGATAGATTTCAAATAGCTCTGATATAGCAGAAACCACTAAATTATGAAATTGCTAAATTGGGAATTGTACTTCAACCCAGAACAAAAAATGTGCTTTGACGGACACTAAATAACTTTCCCAGCTACAACAGGACAGCGGTAACGAGAGATTTAGCGGGATATAAATTTGAGGCCTAGTATTTAGGCGCTGGGTGACCGGTATGGATTTAGTGACAGAATTAGACTGGGATATGGCCAAAAAATAACCACACTATTGCTGGTTAAATGCACTTGGTGACGGGCGCAGCTTGCCCCTGATGTAGTATATGGCCAAAAAATGAACAGACTATTGCTGGTTAAATGCACTTGGTGTCACAGCTTGACCAACCACACTACTGAGGGTTAAATGCACTTGGTGACGGGCGCAGCTTGCCCCTGATGTAGTATATGGCCAAAAAATAAACAGACTATTGCTGGTTAAATGCACTTGGTGTGACAGCTTCACCCTGATGTAGGCTTTAGCCAGAAAACAACCACACCATTGAGGGTTAAATGCACTTGGTGACAGGCGCAGCTTGCCCCTGATTTTGTATATGGCCAAAAAATGAACAGACTATTGCTGGTTAAATGCACTTGGTGTGACAGCTTCACCCTGATGTAGGCTTTAGCCAAAAAACAACCACACCATTGAGGGTTAAATGCACTTGGTGACAGGCGCAGCTTGCCCCTGATTTTGTATATGGCCAAAAAATGAACAGACTATTGCTGGTTAAATGCACTTGGTGTGACAGCTTCACCCTGATGTAGGCTTTAGCCAAAAAACAACCACACCATTGAGGGTTAAATGCACTTGGTGACAGGCGCAGCTTGCCCCTGATTTTGTATATGGCCAAAAAATGAACAGACTATTGCTGGTTAAATGCACTTGGTGTGACAGCTTCACCCTGATGTAGGCTTTAGCCAAAAAACAACCACACCATTGAGGGTTAAATGCACTTGGTGACAGGCGCAGCTTGCCCCTGATTTTGTATATGGCCAAAAAATGAACAGACTATTGCTGGTTAAATGCACTTGGTGTGACAGCTTCACCCTGATGTAGGCTTTAGCCAAAAAACAACCACACCATTGAGGGTTAAATGCACTTGGTCGCAGCTTGTGCTGGCGCACCACAAGACACAAAATGGCCGCCGATCACCCCAGAAAAATGTGACTGACAAACGGTCTGGGCAGCCTAAAAACAGTGAGCAATTGAGGATCAGCAGCTCAATGATCCACAGCTGCAGATCGATCAGTTAATCAAGTCCTTTGGAGGAGTTAATCTGCCTAATCTCGCCCTACTGTCGCAGCCGCAACCTCTCCCTACGCTAATCAGAGCAGAGTGACGGGCGGCGCTATGTGACTCCAGCTTAAATAGAGGCTGGGTCACATGGTGCTCTGGCCAATCACAGCCATGCCAATAGTAGGCATGGCTGTGATGGCCTCTTGGGGCAAGTAGTATGACGCTTGTTGATTGGCTGCTTTGCAGCCTTTCAAAAAGCGCCAAGAAAGCGTCACAAAAGCGCCAAGAAAGCGACGAACACCGAACCCGAACCCGGACTTTTACGAAAATGTCCGGGTTCGGGTCCGTGTCACGGACACCCCAAAATTCGGTACGAACCCGAACTATACAGTTCGAGTTCGCTCATCCCTAGTTGAGACGCATGCATATATATATATATATATATATATATATGCATGCAAACACGTGCATGCATGTATAATAGATATGCATACTTTAATAGCCACATTATAGGATGATGTGCACAGATGTGCCCAGCATCTGCGCACATCTGCCCTTAGTGGTCCACAGGGACTCACCGTGGCCCCTGTGGGAAATATGTGCCCCTCATATGTCCCATATGTGTATATATACATGTCCCCTTCTTATTTCTATATCCCCCATATCCACACTGGTGAATTGCATCAGAATGACCGGACATCCTGATGACTACAAGGTCCGGTCATCCTGATGACTACAAAGAACTCAGATTCAACAGAATCTGAGTCCTTTGTTTTAATTATCTCCAGCGCTGCTAGAGATAATTATGCATGTTAGAAGGAAACCTCCCCTCCTTCTATTATGCGCATTCCGGCAGCGGAATTACCATCACGCTGCCCGGAATGCAAAGTGCTACAGGTGGGAGATCAAAGGCTTCTCCCGCCTGTTAGCAAATGGCGCGGCCCCGATGTGCTCGTTCAGGGACGCGCGGGCTGGTGCAGTGATGTCATCTCACTGCGCCGGCCCATGTGTCCCTGATGGCGGCGCGCGCGTGTGGGCCGTGCGGCAGTGTGGGCTGCCGGACATAAATATCCGACGGCCTCTGCACTGGGGGAGAAGAAGCTGAGCCGCCCCCCCTGAAGAGGATCCCCCTGGACAACGAGCAGACCTGGAGGGCTGAGTACCACTATCCCACCAACGATTAACCCTTCCTTTATCCTATTCCTACCAACGATCCCCATACCACTATCCCACCAACGATACCTACCCATATTATCCCTGATCCTACCATTTACCCCCACTATTTCCCTACCTGCTGTACCTTACCCTACCCACTAACTACCCACTACCTGCACATATTCTCCCCGATCCTACCATACACCCCCTCTCTGTACCCCTCACTCTCCTTGATGTACCCTTATCCCTGCCACCTGTATCCCTACTATTCCCCTGTACCCCAGCATTCACTTGCAGGGTATTAACCCTTGCATTGCTGTATCCCTACCCTTCAGTTCCCCTACCCAAACCCTACAGGAGCATCCCTGCTCCCTATTACTGTATTTCTGTGTCTGTGGCCTACATTCACCCCTGCAGCGCCACTGTTAACCCTCATCCTTCTCTAAGGGCTCTTTCACACCTGCATTATTGTCTTCCGGCATAGAGTTCCGTCGTCGGGGCTCTATGCAGGAAGAATCCTGATCAGGATTATCCTAATGCATTCTGAATGGAGTGAAATCCATTCAGGATGCATCAGGATGTCTTCAGTTCCGGAACGGAACGTTTTTTGGCCGGAGAAAATACCGCAGCATGCTGCGCTTTTTGCTCCGGCCCAAAAAACTGAAGACTTGCCGCAAGGCCGGATCTGGAATGAATGCCCATTGAAAGGCATTGATCCGGATCCGGCCTTAAGCTAAACGTCGTTTCGGCGCATTGCCGGATACGACGTTTAGCTTTTTTAGAGTGGTTACCATGGCTGCCGGGACGCTAAAGTCCTGGCAGCCATGGTAAAGTGGAGCGGGGAGCGGGGGAGCAGCATACTTACCATCCGTGCGGCTCCCGGGGCGCTCCAGAGTGACGTCAGGGCGCCCCAGGCGCATGGATGACGTGATCGCATGGCACGTCATCCATGCGCATGGGGCACTCTGACGTCATTCTGGAGCGCCCCGGGAGCCGCGCGGATGGTAAGTATACCGCTCCCCTGCTCCCCCGCTCCTACTATGACTTTAATAGCGTCCTGGGTGCCATAGTAACACTGAAAGCATTTTGAAGACGGATCCGTCTTCAAATGCTTTCAGTTCACTTGCGTTTTTCCGGATCCGGCGTGTAATTCCGGCAAGTGGAGTACACGCCACATCCGGACAACGCAAGTGTGAAAGAGGCCTTAGGGACAGGAATAGAACCAGGTGGGGTGGGCTGCTAATATTTGTGTAAGTGTATTGTATAGTTAGTTTGTGGGTGGAATTTGGGAACCGTGTAGTGTAGTTTAGTGCTGTATTTATAGCACTGTATTGTTAGTGTATTGCGTGCGTAGTGTACTGTAGATATTAATAAATATCTTGTTTTATTTGTAACTATCTGTGTAACGTGGGGTTATTAGCGATAGTTAGTTAGTAAGGCGCATGCAGCTAGTTTAGTGATTGGCGTAAGGCAAAGTATAGTGAAAGTATTGTAGTGTTATTTATATAAAGGTAAAAATAGGCAGAGTCATCAATAGATGGCTCCTCCTATTTATGAATATTAATTATTGATATTTACATAAATATTGGTAATTAATTCTCCCCCTTTACAGAGAGCCTCTCCCACGACAGTATCCTCGACATTTGGTCGCCATGGTTTACTTGGTCCAAGGACCACACTAATATTACACACCTCACACAGTAACGCTCAAATAAGCGTTTCTGAGGGACTTGTCTCTTGGCGCTTCTTCAAACTCCCGCCCATGCCTCTTTTCCTGCACTCTCACTTATATTCAGAAACTGTCCAAATTTGTAACTCTACTCAATCATCTATTATTCATGCGATTTTATGACCCATGGGCTTGTTGCCCCTGTTGTTTTTATTGTCAAACCATATCAAATGTACCATGTAATATCTTTAAATAAACAAAGATTTGAAAGAGATAGGTGTGATACACAGAGGGGTGCGATATACTTATAATATACTTTTATAATGAGTCAAAAACACATAGATCTATATAGTGATCACCTGGAAGTCCGGGGCCTAGGGGCTTACTAGGGCCATTTTTATATAGGGTAAGGTTCCGGATGGGGTTGCTCTTATCAGGGCGGTTGGTCTGCGGTTAGGCTATTAGGGCCAGAATAGCACCCCCCTGTAGAGCAATATCAGGGACAGTCCTTTGCACACCCTGTCCTTCAATACCACATCATCGTGTAGCCCAGGGATAGATGTTTTTTGCTTTCACTCCTGGATTCATGGATGTGCACTGGAACCCCCCGGATTGTGATAGGACATATGGTTTCTGATTTGGTGCCGCCGAGCACCTGATTTAGTGCCGCCGAGCACTTGTTATTGCCTACCACATCTATGTTTTTTGCTTAACTTTAATAATTTTATTTATTTTCATTTTGAGGGATATCTTTTCCATTCACACGTCCGCAAAATGGGTCCGCATCCGTTCCGCAATTTTGCGGAACGGGTGCAGACCCATTCATTTACAAAGTGGCCGAAATGTGCTGTCCTCATCCGCATTTGTGCTTCCTTTTCCGCAAAAAACGTCCTATTGCAGACAAGATTAGGCATTTTCTATTATAGTGCCGGTGATGTGCGGTCCACAAATTGCAGAAGGCACATTGCCAGTGTCCGTGTTTTGCGGATCCGCAAAACACTTACGGACGTGTGAATGGACCCTCATAGTAAAATGATTAAAGGTTACGTTTTATCTTTATGTATATTCTAATGGATTGCCTTCCTTGTACAATGTTATAATATACTTTCTATGTTAGAAAGTATATTATAGTGCATTTGTATTGTGCGGCAGTTGTGTGCGGTTCTGCTGCGATACCGCAGGTATATAGAGGGATAAGCGTTATTGGAACAAATAATTTCTACTGGTGTGATATACCAGTCGTCCTACAAAAAAAACTGATTGAAGCGGAGTGTTATATGCCAATATACTTTCTTTATAGTGCATTTGGGTACTGTATAGTGCATTTGCGCATGCGCGTACGCAAAAATCATATTGCCGATATTTCGCATTGAAAAAAATTATGAATGGAGATCGCAAATTCGAATAATACGTCTGGTATGTCACTATCCATGTTGTGGGACTATTTGTGCACTTCTAGTAATTATTTCTTGGCTGCAAATATGAGCTGAAGGTTTTTCAGGTTCACCTGCCATTAAAATGAATGGGACGCTAACCGTCCCGTCAAATGTTCGTCCATCACTAATCACCTAAACCTGGGCCCCCAGAGGGGTGCAGACTGGATGGTATTGGTTGGTACGCTGGCACCGGAATAATAAAGACTTCTATCTTATTGGTATTTAATTACATTTACAGCTGATGTAGGAATAAATAAATAAAACTGAGGCAGAATAAGTCTCATTGCACTCTCCCTCTCAAATATTCTTCTATTAATCATTTTCAGCAACACTGTCCCTAGTGTATGAGCACTTGCCAAGTCTCTCCCTATATTCAGCTCACAGGACAATGGCGGAGACCGCGCAGAATGAGGGTTTTCTAGGGCTGTGACATCACAGGGGCATATATAAGTGATTACTGCAGCAATTCCCAAGGTGTAGCAGCAATCTACCTGGGTGTATTAAGGTGCAATTGAGCATCAATCCTCAATCGTCCATTTATGTATATTCAGTTTCCACCTGGTTGAAATTACATTTTTTTGGGGTGGGAGGGGTTAAATTAAGATGCATATATACGTGAATACTGCAGCAACATCCAAGCTGTAGCAGCACTTTACCTGTGTGCATTAAGGTGAAATTAAGTGTCAAGCCTCAATTGTCCTTTTACATATACTGAGTTTCCACATGGTTGCAATAGATTTTTTTTTTAGGGGGTCCAGTTTAATTAAGCTGCATATATACGTAATTACTGCAGCAACACCCATGTGGCAGCAATCTGCCTATGTGTATTAACGTGAACTTGAGTGTCAAGCCTCAATCGTCCACTTCCGTGAATTCTATTTCAACATGGTTGCAATTAAAAAATTTGGGGGATTGTCAAATTTAATAAACCAGCTATATATATATATATATATATATATATATTGAAGAAAAATCCAGCGGGAGCACCAACCAGAGAGCGGGTGCAATGTCCAGCAATAGTATAAAAAAGCGAAAAATTAGGACTGCACTCCTGAATTGTAGTGAAATCAATAAAAACTTTTATTCACCCATATTGTGGCAAACTTGCGACGTTTCGGCTCGCACGAGCCTTCCTGTGAGCCGAGGAGGAAGGCTCGTGTGAGCCGAAACGTCGCAAGTTTGCCACAATATGGGTGAATAAAAGTTTTTATTGATTTCACTACAATTCAGGAGTGCAGTCCTACTTTTTCGCTTTTTATATATATATATATATATATATGTATATATATTTACTACAAGACACATGGTAGGGCAGCAATATACCTGTCAGTGATAACGAGAAAATGAGCATCAAGCCTCACTCTTCCATTTCCATGAAATCAATTTCCACATGGTTGCAAAGTAAATTTTTTTTTATTAAGTTTAATTAAACCAGCATATTTATGTGATTACTACAAGACACAGGGTAGGGCAGCAATCTATCTGAGAGTGATAAGAAATTGAGCGTCAAGCCTCAATTGTCCATTTCTGTGAATTCCATTTCCACATGGTTGGATTATTTTTTTTTGGGGGGGGGGGATTGTTAAATTTCATTAAACCAGCATATATATTTGATTTGTACAAAAGACAGGGTAGGGCAGCAATCTACTTGTGAGTGATAATGAAAAATTGAGAATCAGGCCTCAATCGTCCATTTCCAATGTCTTTCACATTGTCATTATCCCTTTCCACTTCTCCCACTCAGACTCCTCCTCCACTCCATCGTCAGTCATCGATAACAAAATATTTGGCCAGGAAACAACTCTACACGCCCAGCAATCAGATTGTGTGCAAGCTTAAATCCCATCTGGCCAAGTTGCTGGCGGTGGAGTTGTGCTCAGCTGAAGATTTAAACCAGGGTGGATACCTTGGGGGATGGGAGACCACAGAACCGTGTCCTGTATTAAATCCACTACAGTGGCTCCCCCAGCCACCAAATCAAGTCCTGGTGCCGGTCATTTGCACTCCTACCCCCCTGGAGACTCAATTCAGCATTGGTGATAATCCTGCACCACTAGTGCCCCTGCAAAGTGTACAGGTGATCAGTGCCACAATAGCTACTCCTGTTGCTTCTGAGCCTCCAAATATAGTTGAAGCACCACCTGAGCCCACCAAACGGGAGAACTGCCCTGATGTGAATGGGAAAACGAAGGAGTCCACTGAGTTTGTTTCATACACTGCGGAACAACCACCAAATCTGGAGCTTCTTGCTGTGAAAGACCAAGGGTCTATCCTTTATTCCTGTTTGGATAATCTATCACCTACTGGGAAATAGCCAAGGCTTACAGAGGATCCTCCACAAGAGGTTGATCCTGCAGTTCCAAGGTCTGCCACAGAAGGCCACCAGGATGTCGCAGATTACGGTTCTGCTGGAGTTGCAGCTGTAGAGAGCACCAGAGCTAGAAGTGACAGCGATGAGGATGTTGCTCAGCTTAAAGAAGGACTTTTGCACCCTCAAGTATGGGACCCAGAAGGAAGACTTCAGGCCCCTCATCTAAGGAGACCTTGTGCTGTGAGAAAAAAACATCCATTGGACTACTGGATCCACAACATAGACTGCTTCTAAAGGGTGAAGGAATTGTTGGTATTTTCCGTTTTGTTGCCCTGTTTTACCTCTTGCCCAGAAGAGCACAGATTGTTAAGACTCCATCCATTAGCCAAAATACTATCTCCAGCTTGCGCACATTGGCGCCATACCTCATGTGGCTTACAAATGACATTTTTTCCCTTTTGCATTATATGTTCCAGTTTTGCAACGTTACAAGCCTGCGCCCAAAGAAAGGACTCAAACGTGTACCTGAGCTGATTTCTATTGTGACATTTTTTGCACTATATTTTTGCACTAAAGTTCTAAGGTTCTGCAACGTTCAAGCACTTTAGCCCAATGTGACCTCTTATGCACTTTTTGAATGGAATTAAGACTTTATACTGTTAGCCAGATAGTTAGCATCCTTGCTTCATTGCTCATACGGACTGCCTCTTAGGACACTGAATACTAATGGTCCTACTTTGCCTTGTATTAGTTTAGAAAGCCTAGGTATTATATTGTACTAGATATTAAACTCGTTACAATAACGGGCGCTAGAACAGTAGTGCGTAAACATTAGCAGGAACAGTCTATATTAAACAGCAAAGGAATTTAACCCCTTGTATTTCTTGTTTTATTTCGGTCCAAAATATTTTGTTAAGAAGTCAAAATTAAAATAATAATAAAAATAAAATGGAAACGTATATATCACAATACAGTAAGTATAATTATTATTGCCTTAGTGTAAAACTTTGTAACAGTCTGCAATATACAATATTTGAAGCAGATATTCAGGTCTTGAAATTTTTCTATAAAATGTCTTTATAGAAAACATTTATTGTAAATATTCTGTCTGAATTTGGCAACAGTTTGCCTTCTTCAGGACCGTCTACAACCTTTACCACCACATCTGAAAAAGTTCTAACTCTTGATAATGCAACATATAACTGACCATGGCTGAATACTGGTTCTGGCAAGCAAATGCCAACTTTTTCTAAGGTTTGCCCCTGAGCTTTATTAATTGTCATGGCAAAGGCTAACTGGAAATTGTCGCCTTCTTAAGGTAAATGGTAAATTAGTAGAGGATGGAGCCAAATTAATACGGGGAATAAAGACCATGTCCCATTAAGCTAAACCTGTTATTACTTGAGCAATAATGAGGTTTTTTTCAAGTCTGTTTTGCAATGTAGTACCAGAATGTTGGCTATTTCTTTAAGTGTGATCTTACGACATATTGTGCAATCATCATTATGTTGTTTAGGTTTATGAACTAAATCTTCAATGAGATATTGCTCATATTTTAGTAATGATGCAAAAACACAGATATATGCAAATAATTCCCTAAGTTGTTTAGGCATTGTGAAGTGGACAGCATCTGAGAGTGTTTTCCCACAGGTGATCATCATTAATAAGTCCTTTTTCTTTTGCAGCCTCTTGGAAAGTGGAATAGACATTTCGATGTACCGTCCTCAGTATCTTCAAAGGATACTGCACCTGCCACATGCAGCAAGTGTAGACGCAGACTGTAACGCTCTGTATCTGATGTTAAATTGACAGAATACATTTGTCTAGTATTTTTTTCTGCACTACGTTGACGTAATTTCCAACAACAATTTTGAGAGTCAAACACATAGTGCAAAGGAATGTCAGAATATAATATATTCTTTACTTTCTCTTTTTGTTGATTCAATTTGAACCAAGCTGTCAATTGAGTATCACGGTTTAAAGCTCTCTGTACCGCTGTGGTAATGTTATTTGGGTTGAAAAAAAAACCTAATTGTTCTTCAGGCAGATGCACCGCTAATCTATGGATGGTATGGGATTGATAATGCATTTCAAACCCATGCAAACGCCATGCTGCTTCTGGAGCACTGACATACTGTACCTTGAATTAATAAAGGTTTTTATTTCATCGTGATTCAAAGTACCTTGTTCTTGAATGACAATATTTGCACAATCATGACTTTTGTACACATATTTAAAAAGGTATTTGACACTTTTCACTAATGGGCAAACTTCCACATTAATGTGGCAATTGTACTTCAACGCTAAGTAAGGATTATATATGTAGATTGTAAGCCCTCACGAGCAGGGCCCTCTCTCCTTCTGTACCAGGTTGTAACTTGTCTTGTTTATGCTTAGTGCAATTGTCTGTATTATGTATGTATACCTCTTTTCATATGTACAGTCGTGGCCAAAAGTTTTGAGAATGACACAAATATTAGTTTTCACAAAGTTTGCTGCTAAACTGCTTTTAGATCTTTGTTTCAGTTGTTTCTGTGATGTAGTGAAATATAATTACACGCACTTCATACGTTTCAAAGGCTTTTATTAACAATTACATGACATTTATGCAAAAAGTCAGTATTTGCAGTGTTGGCCCTTCTTTTTCAGGACCTCTGCAATTCGACTGGGCATGCTCTCAATCAACTTCTGGGCCAATTCCTGACTGATAGCAACTAGAGTTGAGCGAACACCAAGATGTTCGGGTTCGAGAAGTTCGGCCGAACTTCCCGGAAATGTTCGGGTTCGGGAACCGAACCCGACCCGAACTTCGTCCCGAACCCGAACCCCATTGAAGTCAATGGGGACCCGACCTTTTCGGCACTAAGAAGGCTGTAAAACAGCCCAGGAAAGAGCTAGAGGGCTGCAAAAGGCAGCAACATGTAGGTACATCCCCTGCAAACAAATGTGGATAGGGAAATGAATAAAAATAAAATAAATAAAAATTAACCAATATCAATTGGAGAGAGGTCCCATAGCAGAGAATCTGGCTTCACGTCACCCACCACTGTAACAGTCCATTGTCATATATTTAGGCCCAGGCACCCAGGCAGAGGAGAGAGGTCCTGTAACAGAGAATCTGTCTTCATGTCAGCAGAGAATCAGTTTGCATGTCATAGCAGAGAATCAGGCTTCACGTCAGCCACCACTGTAACAGTCCATTGTCATATATTTAGGCCCAGGCACCCAGGCAGAGGAGAGAGGTCCCGTAACAGAGAATCTGGCTTCATGTCAGCAGAGAATCAGTTTGCATGTCATAGCAGAGAATCAGGCTTCACGTCAGCCACCACTGTAACAGTCCATTGTCATATATTTAGGCCCAGGCACCCAGGCAGAGGAGAGAGGTCCCGTAACAGAGAATCTGGCTTCATGTCAGCAGAGAATCAGTCTGCATGTCATAGCAGAGAATCAGGCTTCACGTCAGCCACCACTGGAACAATCCATTGTCAGATATTTAGTCCCAGGCACCCAGGCAGAGGAGAGAGGTCCCTTAACAGAGAATCTGGCTTTATGTCAGCAGAGAATCAGTCTGCATGTCATAGCAGAGAATCAGGCTTCACGTCAGCCACCACTGTAACAGTCCATTGTCATATATTTAGGCCCAGGCACCCAGGCAGAGGAGAGAGGTCCCGTAACAGAGAATCTGGCTTCATGTCAGCAGAGAATCAGTCTGCATGTCATAGCAGAGAATCAGGCTTCACGTCAGCCACCACTGTAACAGTCCATTGTCATATTTAGGGCCAGGCACCCAGGCAGAGGAGAGAGGTCCCGTAACAGAGAATCTGGCTTCATGTCAGCAGAGAATTAGTCTGCATGTCATAGCAGAGAATCAGGCTTCACGTCACCCAACATTGGAACAGTCCATTGGCATATATTTAGGCCCCGGCACCCAGACAGAGGAGAGGTTCATTCAACTTTGGGTTGCCTCGCAATATAATGGTAAAATGAAAATAAAAATAGGATTGAATGAGGAAGTGCCCTGGAGTACAATAATATATGGTTAAGGGGAGGTAGTTAATGTCTAATCTGCACAAGGGATGGACAGGTCCTGTGGGATCCATGCCTGGTTCATTTTTATGAACGTCAGCTTGTCCACATTGGCTGTAGACAGGCGGCTGCGTTTGTCTGTAATGACGCCCCCTGGCGTGCTGAATACACGTTCAGACAAAACGATGGCCGCAGGGCAGGCCAGCACCTCCAAGGCATAAAAGGCTAGCTCTGGCCACGTGGACAATTTAGAGACCCAGAAGTTGAATGGGGCCGAACCATCAGTCAGTACATGGAGGGGTGTGCACACGTACTGTTCCACCATGTTAGTGAAATGTTGCCTCCTGCTAACACGTTGCGTATCAGGTGGTGGTGCAGTTAGCTCTGGCGTGTTGACAAAACTTTTCCACATCTCTGCCATGCTAACCCTGCCCTCAGAAGGAGCTGGCTGTGACACAGCTGCCTTGGCGACCTCTTGCTCCTCCTCTGCCTTGGGCTTCCACTTGTTCCCCTGTGACATTTGGGAATGCTCTCAGTAGCGTGTCTACCAACGTGCGCTTGTACTCGCGCATCTTCCTATCATGCTCCAGTGCAGGAAGTAAGGTGGGCACATTGTCCTTGTACCGTGGATCCAGCAGGGTGGCAACCCAGTAGTTCGCACACGTTAAAATGTGGGCAACTCTGCTGTTGTTGCGCAGGCACTGCAGCATGTAGTCGCTCATGTGTGCCAGGCTGCCCAGGGGTAAGGACAAGCTGTCCTCTGTGGGAGGCGTATCATCATCGTCCTGCGTTTCCCCCCAGCCACGCACCAGTGATGGGCCCGAGCTGCGTTGGGTGCCACCCCGCTATGACCATGCTTCATCCTCCTCCACCTCCTCCTCATCCTCGTCCTCCTCGTCCTCCAGTAGTGGGCCCTGGCTGGCCACATTTGTACCTGGCCTCTGCTGTTGCCAAAAACCTCCCTCTGAGTCACTTCGAAGAGACTGGCTTGAAAGTGCTAAAAATGACCCCTCTTACTCCTCCTCCTCCTGGGCCACCTCCTCTTCCATCATCGCCCTAAGTGTTTTCTCAAGGAGACATAGAAGTGGTATTGTAACGCTGATAACGGCGTCATCGCCACTGGCCATGTTGGTGGAGTACTCGAAACAGCGCAACAGGGCACACAGGTCTTGCATGGAGGCCCAGTCATTGGTGGTGAAGTGGTGCTGTTCCGCAGTGCGACTGACCCGTGCGTGCTGCAGCTGAAACTCCACTATGGCCTGCTGCTGCTCGCACAGTCTGTCCAGCATGTGCAAGGTGGAGTTCCACCTGGTGGGCACGTCGCATATGAGGCGGTGAGCGGGAAGGCCGAAGTTACGCTGTAGCGCAGACAGGCGAGCAGCGGCAGGTTGTGAACGCCAGAAGCGCGAACAGACGGCCCGCACTTTATGCAGCAGCTCTGACATGTCGGGGTAGTTGTGAATGAACTTCTGCACCACCAAATTTAGCACATGCGCCAAGCAAGGGATGTGCGTCAAACTGGCTAGTCCCAGAGCTGCAACGAGATTTCGCCCGTTATCGCACACGACCAGGCCGGGCTTGAGGCTCACCAGCAGCAACCACTCGTCGGTCTGTTGTTCTATACCCCGCCACAACTCCTGTGCGGTGTGGGGCCTGTCCCCCAAACATATGAGTTTCAGAATGGCCTGCTGACGTTTACCCCGGGCTGTGCTGAAGGTGTGTGGCTGACTGGATGAGCAGGTGGAAGAAGAGGAGGAGGAAGCTGAGTAGGAGGAGGTGGCAACAGGAAGCAAAGAATGTTGCCCTGCGATCCTTGGCGGTGGAAGGACGTGCGCCAAACAGCTCTCTGCCTGGGGCCCAGCAGAAGAGGTAGCAGAGGGAGCCTGAGTGACTTCCTTGTTTTTAAGGTGTTTACTCCACTGCAGTTCATGCTTTGCATGCAGGTGCCTGGTCATGCAGGTTTTGCTAAGGTTCAGAACGTTAATGCCTCGCTTCAGGCTCTGATGGCACAGCGTGCAAACCACTCGGGTCTTGTCGTCAGCACATTGTTTGAAGAAGTGCCATGCCAGGGAACTCCTTGAAGCTGCCTTTGGGGTGCTCGGTCCCAGATGGCGGCGGTCAGTAGCAGGCGGAGTCTCTTGGCGGCGGGTGTTCTGCTTTTGCCCACTGCTCCCTCTATTGCTACGCTGTTGGCTCGGTCTCACCACTGCCTCTTCCTCCGAACTGTGAAAGTCAGTGGCACGACTTTCATTCCATGTGGGGTCTAGGACCCCATCGTCCACTGCATCGTCTTCCACCCAGTCTTGATCCCTGACCTCCTGTTCAGTCTGCACACTGCAGAAAGACGCAGCAGTTGGTACCTGTGTTTCGTCATCATCAGAGACATGCTGAGGTAGTATTCCCATGTCCTCATCATCAGGAAACATAAGTGGTTGTGCATCAGTGCATTCTATGTCTTCCACCGCTGGGGAAGGGCTAGGTTGATGCCCTTGGGAAACCCTGCCAGCGGAGTCTTCAAACAGCATAAGAGACTGCTGCATAACTTGAGGCTCAGACAGTTTCCCTGGCATGCATGGGGGTGATGTGACAGACTGATGGGCTTGGTTTTCAGGCGCCATCTGTGCGCTTTCTGCAGAAGACTGGGTGGGAGATAATGTGAACGTGCTGGATCCACTGTCGGCCACCCAATTGACTAATGCCTGTACCTGCTCAGGCCTTACCATCCTTAGAACGGCATTGGGCCCAACCAAATATCGCTGTAAAATATGGTGGCTACTGGGACCTGAGGTAGTTGGTACACTAGGACGTGTGGCTGTGGCAGAACGGCCACGTCCTCTCCCAGCACCAGAGGGTCCACTAACACCAGGGCCGGCTCCAGGTTCATGTGGGCCCTTGGGCGATAAATCCCAGTGGGCCCCCATGAGGCATTTTTTTACATTGACATGTCCCCCTGTGACTCCCACACGGTATAATGACCCCCAGTGGCCCCTATACAGTATAATGACTACTAGTGGCCCTTCACACAGTATAATGACTACTAGTGGCCCTTCACACAGTATAATGAACCCCCAATTCCCCCCCCCCCACTGTATAATGACCACCTGTGGCCCTGCATTCAGAATAATAACCCCCAGTCGCCCCCATTCAGAATAATGACCCCCAGTAGCCCCCACACTGGGAGAATACTGTATGGAGGGGGCTCTGGGGGTCATTATACTGAATGGAGGGTCATTGGTGATCATTATACTAAATGGGGGACACTGGGGGTCATTATACTATGTAAAGGGCCCTCACAGTATAATTACCCCACAGTGACACTCCATTCAGAATAATGACCCCCAGTCGCCCCCACACACTGGGGGTTATACTGTATGGAGGGGGCACGAGGGGTTATTATATTTAATGGGGGCTCTGGTGGTCATTATGCTAAATGGTGGGTCAAAGGGGATCATTATACTAAATGGGGGGCACTGGGAGTCATTATACTGTGTAAGGGGCCCTCACAGTGTGATGAATGACCCCCCAGTGGCCCCCTCACATACCTATCATTGCAGGGGAGCTGGTGGTCCTGTCATTCACTAACCGCAGCTCCCTGCGCTCCTACTCCTACTCCGGCGGCCAGGCCTGGAGGAGAGAAGGAGATGTGCAGTGATGTAGCTAGAACTGACTGGGCCCCACAGCAAATTTTAGTATGCCCCCCTCCCCCCAATGTGTGTTCACATCACGTTTTTCCTATCGGTTTGATGTATACAAATGTGCAGAGTCAAGTAAAAAATGCATACGTTAACGTACATGTTTTTTTTACAATGGAACTGTATGGTGAACGGACGCCACTGTACGGCATCAGTCTGAGGCATCTGTAACGCATACATTTTTGGTATACATTAAATGGATGGCACAAATGGGATGTGAACCCAGCCCTACTGTCAGAATAAGCACCAGTACACAGCGGAGCAGCGTGGCGGAGAGGGGAGGCCGCCATGTACTGACAGAGCGCTGCCTGGTCCTGGTGGTCAGGGATGAGGACTGTGCTTCCCAAGGATCATTTTCTACTGGGAAATACAGGGCACAGTATAATACACTAGACTCTATATAATACAAAGATATTAGCCCTACCCACAAATAATAATGCAATTAGGGGGTCATTTATTATATAGAAATACGTCTATATTAGGCGTATTTCTGACACAGATTGTGGCGCAAAGGTCCTTAGCATCGCAATCTGTATCTTTTCCCGCTCATACCAGGTCTAAAAAAAGTGGTGTGGGCATGGAAGGGGATACAGTTATGGCCATGCAGTTATTGGATACCACCGCCATATAGTGATAACACTGCCATACAATGATAAAACCACCATACAGTGACTGGATAAAAGGGTATAAGAGGGCACAGTACAGGGAATGACTATGGGCACTGCACAGAGTGTGGTAAGAGGGCACAATGTAGGGTATAAAGGGACACAGTACAGGGTGGGGGGCACAGTCACATGACCCTGTGACGTTAGAAGGTCCTTATGGTGAATGCGGTTGAGATGCCACCACAATGAGAGGCAGAGGAATGAGACAGGGGCCCTGGATGGACAGGAGGGGTGGACACAGCAAGTAGGTGGAAGGGGCTCTGAGGGGGGTTCATACAAGAAGTAGGGGCAGGAGGTCTGTGCAGGGCAGCAATAGGAGATAGGAGGGTGAAACAGGTGCTCTGGATACATGAGGGAGGAAAGGAGACAGCAGGGGCCCCATGAGGATGAGATAGGACAGGATATGGGGGGGGGGGGGGACAGGTGTCATGGAGACAAACTGCTTAATGAAACAGTAACACAACTAAATAGAATGAAGCAGCAGCCGATTGAAGAGTCCCCCCCTTCTGTCCCACAGACAAGAGACAGTCACAGTGCAGACTCACACACAGACTGTCTTCACATGTCTCTGCTCCAGCTCCAGCCCTGCGGTCTCTCTCCTCAGGCAGCATGTGTCCTGTGTACAGGGAGGTGTCTTGTGTAGAGGGGGCGTGTCTGAGTCTCTGCAGCTCAGAGGGCCCACCAAAGGGGTACTGCGTAAGTGAAATGACAGCAGTGAGAGCTCCCATCTGTATTGATGGAAGTGCTCATAGCAGCTCAGTCGGCCCCCCCAGGAGCATTGGGCCCCGGCACTTGCCCGGGGATGCCGGGTTATGACGCCGGACCTGACTAACACCACCACGACCATGTCCGCGTCCTTTACTAGATGTTTTCCTCATTGTTATCGTTCACCACAACAACAAAAATATTATTTGGCCGAATGTATTGAATTCAAATTCAGGCCTTTTTTTAAAGACACGTAACACTATCTGGTTATCTATTTAGGTACCGTATTACACTAATACAGGCACAGCAGTAACCACAGATTTAGCTGACTATAAATTTGAGGCCTATTATTTAGGCGCTGGGTGACAGGTATGGGTTTACAGAATTAGACTGGGATATGCACAGTAGCGTGTGTGTGAAGTTATTGAGAATTACCCTATCTGCACCTTGAATCTAATATACCCTTTTAGGGATAAATTTAAAGTAGGCCTGATACAGCAGAAGCCACTAATTTAGAGAATTGCTAAATTGGGAATTGTATTTCAACCCAGAACAAAAACTGTGCTTTGACGGACACTAAATAACTTGCCCAGCTACAGCAATAACCACAGATTTAGGGTCCATTCACACGTCCGTTGTTTCTTTCCTGATCTGTTCCGTTTTTTGCGGAACAGATCTGGACCAGATCTGGACCCATTCATTTTCAATGGGTCCTGAAAAAAAATCAGACATTGTGCTGTCCGATTGTTTTCAGGTCCCATTGAAAATGAATGGGTCCAGATCTGGTCCAGATCTGTTCCGCAAAAAACGGAACAGATCAGGAAAGAAACAACGGACGTGTGAATGGACCCTAAGCTGACTATAAATTTGAGGCCTAGTATTTAGGCGCTGGGTGACAGGTATACGTTTACAGACAGAATTAGACTGGGATATGCACAGTAGCGTGTGTGTGAAGTTATTGAGAATGACCCTATGTGCACCTTGAATCTTATATACCCTTTTAGGGATAGATTTAATGTAGGCCTGATACAGCAGAAACCACTAAATTAGGAAATTGCAAAATTGGGATTTGTATTTCAACCCAGAACAAAAACTGTGCTTTGACGGACACTAAATAACTTGACCAGCTACAGCAATAATGACAGCTTTGGATGAATATAAATTTGAGGCCTATTATTTAGGCGCTGGGTGACAGGTATACGTTTACAGTCAGAATTAGACTGGGATATGGCCAAAAAATAACCACACTATTGATGGTTAAATGCACTTGGTGTGACAGCTTGACCCTGATGTAGGATATAGCCAAAAAAACAACCACACTATTGAGGGTTAAATGCACTTGGTGACAGCTTGCCCCTGATGTAGTATATGGCCAAAAAATAACCACACTATTGATGGTTAAATGCACTTAGTGTGACAGCTTGACCCTGATGTAGGATATAGCCAAAAAACAACCACACTATTGAGGGTTAAATGCACTTGATGACAGCTTGCCCCTGATGTAGGATATAGACAAAAAGCAACCACACTATTGAGGGTTAAATGCACTTGGTGGCAGCTTGTGCTGGTACACCACAATACTAAAAAAAGCTCTGGGCAGCCTAAAAACAGTGAGCAATTCAATAACAGCAGTTCAATCATCCACAGCTGCAGATCGATCTCTGAATGAAGTCTTTTGGAGGAGTTAATCACTGCCTAATCTCGCCCTAACATCGCAGCTGCAACCTCTCCCTATACTGATCAGAGCAGAGTGACGTGCGGCGCTACGTGACTCCAGCTTAAATAGAGGCTGGGTCACATGCTGCATCCAATAGTAGGCATGGCTGTGACGGCCTCTTGGGGCAAGTAGTATGACGCTTGTTGATTGGCTGCTTTGCAGCCTTTCAAAAAGCGCCAAGAAAGCGACGAACACCGAACCCGAACCCAGACTTTTAAGAAAATGTCCGGGTTCGGGTCCGTGTCACGGACACCCCAAAATTCGGTACGAACCCGAACTATACAGTTCGGGTTCGCTCATCCCTAATAGCAACCCATTTTTTCATAATCACTTCTTGGAGTTTGTCAGAATTAGTGGGTTTTTGTTTGTCCACCCACCTCTTGAGGATTGACCACAAGTTCTCAATGGGATTATGATCTGGGGAGTTTCCAGGCCATGGACCCAAAATGTCAACGTTTTGGTCCCCGAGCCACTTAGTTATCACTTTTTCCTTATGGCACGGTGCTCCATCGTGCCGGAAAATGCATTGTTCTTTACCAAACTGTTGTTGGATTGTTGGAAGAAGTTGCTGTTGGAGTGTGTTTTGGTACCATTCTTTATTCATGGCTGTGTTTTTGGGCAAAATTGTGAGTGAGCCCACTCCCTTGGATGAGAAGCAACCCCACACATGAATGGTCTCAGGATGCTTTACTGTTGGCATGACACAGGACTGATGGTGGCGCCCACCTTTTCTTCTCCAGACAAGCCTTTTTCCTGATGCCCCAAACAATCAGAAAGAGGCTTCATCGGAGAATATGACTTTGCCCCAGTCCTCAGCAGTCCATTCACCATATTTTCTGCAGAAGATCAATCTGTCCCTGATGTTTTTTTTGGAGAGAAGTGGCTTCTTTGCTGCCCTTCTTGACACCAGGCCATCTTCCAAAAGTCTTCGCCTCACTGTGCGTGCAGATGCGCTCACACCTGCCTGCTGCCATTCCTGAGCAAGCTCTGCACTGGTGGCACTCTGATCCCGCAGCTGAATCCTCTTTAGGAGACGATCCTGGCGCTTGCTGGACTTTCTTGGACGCCCTGAAGCCTTCTTAACAAGAATTGAAGTTCTTGATGATCCTATAAATTGTTGATAGAGGTGCAATCTTAGTAGCCACAATATCCTTGCCTGTGAAGCAATTTTTATGCAATGCAATGATGGCTGCACGTGTTTCTTTGCAGGTCACCATGGTTAACAATGGAAGAACAATTATTTCAAGCATCACCCTCCTTTTGACAAGTCAAGTCTGCCATTTTAACCCAATCAGCCTGACATAATGATCTCCAGCCTTGTGCTCGTCAACATTCTCACCTGAGTTAACAAGACGATTACTGAAATGATCTCAGCAGGTCCTTTAATGACAGAAATGAAATGCAGTGGAAAGGTTTTTTGGGGATTAAGTTAATTTTCATGGCAAAGAAGGACTATGCAATTCATCTGATCACTCTTCATAACATTCTGGAGTATATGTAAATTGCTATTATAAAAACTTAAGCAGCAACTTTTCCAATTTCCAATATTTATGTAATTTTCAAAACTTTTGGCCATGACTGTAGTTTCTCTACGAAGCAGGGCTTGTTTAATATACCCACCCCTGGACCCCAGACTAATTCTGTCTATGCGCACTTCACATAACGAGGCCGCTGCCAGGAGTCCCCGCGCGTGCGCACTAGGTATAACCTGATGCGCCCATGCGATCTGGCTGAGGAGGCAGCTCTAATGAAAGGGAGGGCGGCGATTTCAATTCAGAGGGCGGCGCTGGGCACCGAAAGGAGATGGCTAGAAATTTTGGTCCATTTCCCACCACATTGTATGCCATATTAAATGGTGGCATTAGAAAGTACAACTTGTCCCGCAGAAAATAGGCCCTCATATGGATATGTGACCGGAAAAATAAAAAAGTTATGGCTCAAGGAAGATAGGGAAGAAAAATGAAAATGAAAAAATGAAAAAACCTCTGGTATCCTAACTGTTAAAGGGGTTATCCAAAACCTAATATGCCCCCCAAAATGCCTGGCCACTGCATACTGGTAATACTTATGCTCGGGGGGACAGCCAATAGCAGGCCGTGAAAGAAATGAGCCTCCTTAGTGTCACCCGTGATGCTAAGGAGGCTCGTTCCCATTTTGGCCTCCTGTTGACTGCTCCCCACGTCTCCGGATGTTTTCATTCATGTGATGGGGGGGATGCAGTGGTGGCCATGTAGGCATCAGTGACATGGGTGTCGGGAGCGGGCTAAGTATTAGCTGTATGAGGTTCCCTGGCATTTTATAGGGCTTGGATAACCGCTTTAACTCCTTGCTGCTGATGCTTAGTTTATAATGAGAAAAAATAGCCATTTATCATGAATAATGACTTTAGAGTATAAGTTGATATTGCTGTCATAACATGCAGGAAATAAAAGCGTGAACATCATACGTTATACACAAAAACTATGATCTATTACACGTTATACACCAATAATGTTGTTAAACCTCGCACACACCAGTAACTCCACCATATAGTGCTTCTCCCATACACTATGCACAAATAACAACATAATATGCTATACAGATAAATAATCCTGTTAAGGCCTCATGCACACAATCATTTTTCGGGCCCGCATCCGAGCCACAGTTTTTGCGGCTCGGGTGTGGACTCATTCACTTCAAGGGGGCCGCCAAATATGTGGACAGCACTTAGTATGACACTGATGCCGCACATCGCCGGCACTTAATAGATCATTCTTATTCTTGTCCGCGGCTGCGGACAAGAATAGGACATGCTTTTTTTTTCATAATTGCGGAACGGATCCAGACCCATTCAACGGACATATGAATGGACCCTTATACAATGTACACAGATAAAGCCACCATATCCTGCACACAGTGGGACAGGGCAGGACATTTTTTGTCCCATAATTGCCACAGAGTCAGTGCCACTACGCACTGTTAGAGGTGGCAGATGTCAGGGACACTGCAGTGGGTGGGAGATTAGAAGCTGCTAGAGGCTCTATGAGGGGAGTGAACATAAAAGGAGATGGAGATCTGTTATTAGAGGGAGGGTAGCAGCAGCTGGCATGGGCTCTATTATATGAAAGGGGAAAGAAGCAGGTGGCATGGACTCTGTTAGATCAGGGGGCAGAAGTTGACAAGGGCTTTGTGCTAAGGGATTGGAAACATCAAGTCCAATAGTTGATAGGGGCTCAGTTACTGATGGATGGACAGAAACAGATTGGAGGAGGACAGAGGGTTCCATAGGTTTTGTGAGTGGGTGGTGGTGACAAGGAATACAAAAGGTGGCAGAGGCTCTGTTATGAGAAGGGGTCACAGAAGGTGGCAAGAAGTCTCTGGGGACTTCAGGGGACATTCAAGATGATAATGGCTGGAGGCCACAGATGGTTGCAGCTATTCTGTGGGGAGAGTAGTAGAGGGGCATACAAGAGAGGTTCTGTGGGGGCCAGGAGGGAGATAATAGGTAACAACAGCAGGATAGAGGGAGGTGGCAGACAGCTAGTTTCCTACCTGAGATTCTTTCCTGCTGCAGTATTTTTTCCCGGCTGGTGATGGGGGTGTGGTTTCACAGGGTGGGGCAGGACATTAATGGAGGTGGGCATGGCCGGTGAGGGTCAGGACATCAGCAGCATGTGCTCGCTTAGTGTACAGAATGGTGGGATGGGGGAGGCTCGGAGGGGGGCCCTGACTGAGCATAGGGGAAGCAAGCAGGGCCCGGCCAGGACTGAACAGAGGACAAGTGGGCAGGCTGCCTCAATGCCCGATAAACTGTCTGCAGTCTGCAGATGTAGGGGGCGTGGCCTTCCATGGGCTTCAGGACCCCCATGCCACGGGCCCCATAGCAGCTGCATGGTCTGCCTATATGGTAGGTACGCCACTGGCACAGGGCCCCTATTATTTATGTAGTACTTGGTACCCAGGTGTAGGAATGCCAGAGTGGTGTAGAGTAGCCTATAATGTCCCTTAATGTTGATGCAGGTGTCATGGTGCTCCTACCTGGATACGCTGGACCCTAGGAGTTGTCTCTGCAGCAATGAAAAGGGGGTTTGTTGCTGAGAGGATGATGAAATAAATTGAGTCCAGACCTTGTGATGAAGTTGGAAATAGCTTTACTCTGCATAAACGTTTCTCCAAACTGTTTCAGGCTTTGTTCTGGTTCCCAGCAGGCTTTGGCATTAACTGTGGCAGGCAAACTCCTCTCTGCTATGTCTGTTGCTCTCTGGCACCGCTGTGCTGACAGGATAGCTGTATAATTTAGCTTTCTTTGGGTGCTGCAACTTCTCTCTTGTAGTCTTACTCTGAATTCTGCTATACCATGGAGTCTCTCTCTCCTGGCTCCTGAGGCTCTAAGCTTCTGCCTCCATATCCAGCTGAGCTGAAGGTGCTCCAGCTTGCCTGGGAAAGGCATGCCCAGCAGAGACGTGCACCTACTGCACACCCTTCCCCTGTCTAGGGAAGACCTAAACTAGAACTAACTGGTCCCCACCATTCTTTCACCCAGTGGGACACGCCCACCACACCACAGAGGGGGGTGGAACACGCCCACCACACCACAGCTCAATTCAATATAACTGTAGCTCTGCCATGCTTGCTGCTACCTGCTGTTAAACCAGTCATATTACACTTAAATATAACCAGTTGCAAAATAGAAAATGCACATTATATAGGACTTGGAAATAAATACACAGATGACATAACTTAACCATAAGAGATAGTAGTGAGGTGCAGAGGTGGTAATTCCACTCTGGGGCGTTACATACCCCTTACTTAAAAACCAAGCCGCCCTCGGCTTGTGCTTAGGGTATATATGCTCTAATGATACCAGGGAAAAATGTAAGTGCTGCATTAAAATACACATACATAGACTAACATATAAGATGGCTACCTATGGGTTCCTGCCTGTGTGAGTAGGATGTCTAACTATGGTTTTCCCTCTCGCATTAAACCGACCAACCATATACTGCACTAAGCGCTCGATACTCCACGACGTGGCCATAGCCATATATGGAGTGTGGGGGTGTCATGTACTGTAATCCCTCCACATGCTATGATATGCCCACAAATAGAAGGGTGGCTTCATCCTATATTCCCTTCCTGGCACCAAGGTCTTAAAATGCTTTACGTTTCGTCACCTTGATGTCTGAACAGGTAGCTTCTACACATTTTTGCTAGGCTTGGTAACGCATAAGACCTAGGGATATAAATAACCTTGGCAAAGCACAAGGGCTGAAAACATATACACATTACGAGGATGAGGCAGTGCTCTCAAATCTCTCCAGACACCTATTAGCAGCGGGTCACCTTTGATAGTGTTAGATCTGCTTGTGACTTACAACTTGGTTCCCCCTGTGTAGCAATACAATACACTACAATGTCTAGGCTATCTAGCTAACACAAGTTAAAGTAAGAACCATTATTATTTAATGTCCTCAGAGGCAGTCCATAATGATCAAAAGCGATGGAAGATCTGCTTGTGACGTACCAGACGTCCTTAGAGGCAGTCCATAATAAGCAAAGAAGTAAGGTGCTGACTATCTGGCTAACGGTATTATTTTACCAAAGTCCATACAAAAAGTGCATATAATCACATTGTTGTACCCATTGTAAGAAGGAACAAGGAGCCGTCTTTGACGGAAGATACGTGTCACCGAGGTTCCTGGCCTCGGTGAGGTAAGAACCAGGTTTTTTCCTGAAGTGTCAGGTCTGTAGTGCAATCTGACACTTCAACTGTTAGAATGGCTGTAAAGCCAATCCGGGCCGGTTCTTATTGGGAGCAGCCAAAGAGCAGGGTGGGTGGCTGTTCCCCACGGTTCCAGGCCGGGTTTTGGCTGGAATATAAAAAACCCAGCCAGCATGTTCAGGTGGTGAATTATCCTCCTTGACAGAGGAGCTGAGGAGTCTGTGGTTTGAAACACTGAGGCATCTGTTTGTGTGAGCCATAGGCTGGGGAAACAGGCCACTAAAGACTGCTGCGGACTCTGGGTGAAAACCATCTGCTGACCAGGTGACGTCTTTTTGCACTGTGAACTTTGTGTGGTGTGAACAGGCACCAAGACTGAACACTTTCTTTTGGCTTGTTTTCTGGCTATGTGTGAATAAACACTGAACTTTGATTTAAACCTTGTTTTTGCCTCTGTACTGCGTCCGCTTACCCTGCCTACCAAAGCGAATCCCCACATTTGGTGTCGGATGCGGGCAAACGCAGTGAGGCAGGCCTGAAGGCCGAAAAGTTTTTGTTTATCCGGGCACAAGTGCATGTCCTACATTAAGCCGGCAAGGTTACGACCCGTATCCCCTGACAAAATGGAGGCGGTCGTGAAGGCCCTCGTGGAGGCTAACTTGCAGCAGCGGGAGGCTAACAAGCAGCAACAAGAAACTAACTAGCTGCTATTGCAACATGTGATGGCGTTGCAGGCGTCAGGAGCGTCCCACAATGTCCACGATGCCCGGAAAGCTGTCCACGCGGCGATTCCGAAGATGACCCCCTCGGATGACGTCGAGACCTATCTGGCGGTCTTCGAAAAAGTGGCCGTGAGGGAAAAGTTACCCCGAGACCAGTGGGCTGAGGTCGTTGCTCCGTTCCTGGCGTCCGGTCCCCAGCAAGTATTGTTTGATCTCCCCGATGATCAGGCGGCCGACTACCCGACAGTAAAAGGTGAGATCCTGGCGAGACTCGGGGTGAATGTATTGGTCCGGGCCCAGAGGGTGCATCAGTGGGAATTTAACCCGGCTGAACCCGCTAGACCACAATATTATGATCTGCTGCACCGTTTGCAAAAATGGCTGCAGCCGGACATGTTGACTCCCACTGCTATGTTGGATCGACTGTTGGCGGATGTGTTTTGGAGGGCTTTGCCGTACCCTCTCCAGCACTGGATCGGCCAGGTGTCTCCGAATAATGCCCTGGAGATGGTCGACCTGGTGGAGCGCTATGAGGCCACCAGAAATCTACAGGGGGGTTCTTTTGGGAGGGGGCCAGTCAAACCCCGGAAAACTCCACCCCAGACCCGGCGGCCGGTGCCAGCTAGACCCGCCCGGGATGTACCCCCTGCCGACCCCAACCCGGTGGTCTGCTGGCGTTGTCAGGAGCCTGGACACATAAGGGCTGACTGTCCCCATCGGGGGGAACCCATGGACACCAACTATGGCTTCCGCCACTCATATGCCAGGATGTTGTGTGCCACAGGAACTTTAGAGACTATGGACAAAAGCCACCTGTGCCAGGTGGAAGTGGGGGGCACTCTGGCGGTGGCTCTGCTGGATTCAGGGAGCCTGGTGTCCCTGGTAAGAGCTGCCCTGGTGCGGCCGGCTGAGTATACTGGCCGAAGAGTCGGTGTTGTTTGCATACATGGGGACTTAAAGGAGTATCCCACCGCCCTGGTCTCTCTGTCAATGGTGGCCGGCAGGTGGATGCATGAGGTGGCCGTCGCCACAAAGCTACCATATGACTTGATCATTGGGAGAGACTTCCCCGGGTTCCCGACACTCTGGCCGGATACGAAAGTTACCCGGGAGACAGATGTACCTCTAGCAGAGTGGCCTGACTCAGGGGGGAGGCCAGAACCTTGGGAACCGGAGTCAGAAGGACCAGCTGTAGGGGTGACCGCCACTTCGGTGGAAGAGGGGGAGACAACCCCGTTAAGTGTGATGGTGGGAGACGTAGAGGATTTGCCGCCGGGTCCTGAGCTGGCAGACCTCAATGTCTCTAGGGATAATTTCGGTACAGCACAACACCAGGATCCGACTCTATCTCGAGCCTGGGAAAATGTGGTAGTAGTTGAGGGTGAGCCGCAACAACCGGGGGCCGAATCTATGTTCTACCGTTTTGTGGTTCAACAGGAGATGCTGTACCGGGTAAATAAACTACGGGGTGAACATATTGAACAGCTGGTGGTGCCCCAGGCATATCGCAAGCTCGTGTTGAAATTAGCCCACCAACATGTTCTTGGGGGACACCTGGGCCAGCAGAAAACGCAGGAACGGATTTTACAGCGGTTTTACTGGCCCAGTGTGTTCAGAGAGGTAGAAGAGTTTTGCAAGTCTTGCCCAACCTGCCAGATAACCAGCCCCCAGCCACATTTCCGTAGTCCTCTGGTCCCTCTCCCGATTATTGAGGTTCCCTTCGAGCGGATCGCTATGGATCTTATAGGCCCAGTACCGAAATCAGCTAGAGGGCACCAGCACATCCTGGTCATCCTCGACTACGCCACGCGGTACCCGGAGGCGGTGCCATTGCGTCATACGTCAGCCAAACTCATAGCTAAGGAGTTAATGGAAATGTTTTCTAGAGTGGGTCTGCCTAAGGAGGTTCTAACTGACCAAGGGACCCCATTTATGTCCAAGGTCATGAGGGAACTCTGTAAGTTGCTCCAAATAAAACAGTTACGGACATCCGTGTATCATCCGCAAACGGATGGCCTGGTAGAGAGGTTTAACCAGACGTTAAAAAATATGCTGAAAAGAGTGGTGTCTAAGGATGGGAGGGACTGGGACCTTCTTCTGCCCTATCTCATGTTCGCAGTGCGAGAAGTGCCCCAGGCCTCTACTGGGTTCTCGCCCTTCGAACTACTATACGGCAGACACCCTCGTGGTTTATTAGACGTTGCCAAAGAGGCGTGGGAACAACAAACCACACCAAAGTGTAGTTGAGTATGTCACCCAGATGCAGGGACGGATGGAAACAGTGTTACCTCTGGTTAGGGAGCATATGGAGGCAGCGCAGCGAGCCCAGAGTAGGGTCTATAATCGGCAGGCTCGGGTCCGAAACTTTAACCCGGGTGATCGGGTGTTGGTTCTGGTACCAACGGTAGATAGTAAGTTCCTAGCTAGGTGGCAGGGGCCCTACGAGGTACTAGAAAAAATTGGACCAGTAGATTACAAAGTACACCAGCCAGGGAGGCGAAAGCCGGAGCAGGTGTACCATGTGAATCTGCTCAAGCCGTGGAAGGAAAGGGAAACCTGTACGGAAGACAGCCCACGACCAGGGTTCCTAGGGGAAGCGGTTTTGGCCCCTCAGTCTGAAGCAGGGGAAGCGGCTGTCACAGTGAAAATTGCTGACAGCCTCTCCTCTAAACAGGCTCAGGAAGCCAGGGAGTTCATTAGTCGGAATACGGATGTGTTCTCAGACCTCCCTGGACGCACGTCCGTAATCCGGCATGACATTGTCACTGAGCCTCAGGCGAAAGTCCGGTTAAAACCTTACCGGGTACCCGAGGCTAGGCGACAAGCCATCACGGAGGAAGTGCAGCTAATGCTCCAGCTGGGTGTCATCGAGGAGTCAAAAAGTGAGTGGGCCAGTCCGATAGTATTAATACCCAAGCCAGACGGGACATTGCGGTTTTGTAATGACTTGGGCCAAGCCCGGTATTTTTCTGTGTTGGACCTCACCAAAGGGTACTGGCAGGTACCCTTGACGGAGGCTGCCAAAGAAAAAACGGCTTTCGTCACGCCAGAGGGGCTGTATCAGTACAAGGTATTACCCTTTGGTCTACATGGCGCTCCCGCCACGTTTCAAAGGTTAATGGATATTGTACTCCGTCCACATCGTCGATACGCTTCAGCGTACCTGGACGATATCGTTGTCCATAGCAACGACTGGGAAAGTCACTTACCTAAAGTTCAGGCTGTAGTGGACTCCCTTAGGAAGGCTGGCTTAACCGCTAACCCAAAAAAGTGCTCGATAGGGTTAGAAGAGACCAAGTACCTGGGGTATGTCATTGGGCGCGGAGTGATCAAACCTCAGGTGAACAAAATTGAGGCAATTAGGAATTGGCCCCGACCTGTCTCTACTCGGCAAGTAAAATCGTTCCTGGGTATGGTGGGGTACTATATGAGGTTTGTCCCCAATTTTACTACAGTCGCTGCACCATTGACAGGCCTTTTGAAGGGACGCAAGTCAGTGACGGTCCACTGGAATGAGCAGGCGGAAAAGGCTTTCTCCGCTTTGAAGTCGGCCCTGTGTGGGTCCCCGGTTTTGGTGGCGCCCGACTTCAAAAGGGAGTTTATAGTGCAGACCGATGCCTCTGAGGTAGGTCTCGGTGCTGTACTATCTCAAGATATTGACGGGGAGGAGCATCCCGTTGTCTTCCTCAGCCGGAAGCTCACCCCAGCCGAGACTAGGTACAGTATAGTGGAGAGAGAGTGCCTGGCCATCAAGTGGGCACTCGAGTCTCTCCACTACTACCTTTTGGGGAGAAGGTTCCGTCTGGTGACCGACCACTCCCCTTTGAAATGGATGAGCCAGGCCAAAGAGAGGAATGCTCGGGTCACCAGGTGGTTCTTATCTTTGCAAAATTTTAAGTTTTCCGTGGAACACAGGGCAGGCAGGTTACAGGGAAACGCGGATGCCCTATCCCGCGTACACTGTCTGGCAAGTGTTCACCCCCTCAGGGTTGAACAAAGGGGGAGGTATGTAAGAAGGAACAAGGAGCCGTCTTTGACGGAAGATACGTGTCACCGAGGTTCCTGGCCTCGGTGAGGTAAGAACCAGGTTTTTTCCTGAAGTGTCAGGTCTGTAGTGCAATCTGACACTTCAACTGTTAGAATGGCTGTAAAGCCAATCCGGGCCGGTTCTTATTGGGAGCAGCCAAAGAGCAGTGTGGGTGGCTGTTCCCCACGGTTCCAGGCCGGGTTTTGGCTGGAATATAAAAAACCCAGCCAGCATGTTCAGGTGGTGAATTATCCTCCTTGACAGAGGAGCTGAGGAGTCTGTGGTTTGAAACACTGAGGCATCTGTTTGTGTGAGCCATAGGCTGGGGAAACAGGCCACTAAAGACTGCTGCGGACTCTGGGTGAAAACCATCTGCTGACCAGGTGACGTCTTTTTGCACTGTGAACTTTGTGTGGTGTGAACAGGCACCAAGACTGAACACTTTCTTTTGGCTTGTTTTCTGGCTATGTGTGAATAAACACTGAACTTTGATTTAAACCTTGTTTTTGCCTCTGTACTGCGTCCGCTTACCCTGCCTACCAAAGCGAATCCCCACACATATAAGAGTCCAGACAATGGGCAAAAGTGTTTAGACATTGCTGAAAATTTTAAAGGTTAGTGCAAAATAGATAAGGTAATTATATAAGGCACATATTTAATGCAATCAGGTAGTGCAATACTCAATAAAATCCCATTTGAGTCCTTTCTTCAGTACTTGAAGATAAAGTGCAGCGAACGGGAACTTTAAGTGCAACAGAGTCCTTTATAATCTATGGAAGTAACGTAATGTCATTATTTGGAATCCATATGAGGTAATAAAGTCATTTGTAATCCATATGGGTAACAATAGAATATTTGTAATCCACATGGGTATGAGAATAGCAGCACAGGTCATGAGAACCTTTTTAACAAAAGGGGTCCCCAATCACCCTGAGAAGGAGGGAAAAGGAAAATTATGCGTAAACGTCAGCAACTGGGATTTTTTTCAGATGAGATATTCCTGAGACTGGGGTAACTGACAGTTGGGGGGAGTCCTTACTAACATGGCCATCCAGGTGTGGACTAAAAACAAGGGCAACACAACCCTCAAACAATGCCAACAGGCCCTCACCCTTCAGGTCCAATCCACGAAGTGGCTCTCATAGCTCCACATTCTTTCTTTAGGTGCTGAAGAGTCTCCTTGGGGGAAGGACCTCAGCTCCTCCTCGCTAGAGCTGCTAAAGTGAATAGGAGGTCTGTCCTGCCTCTGGTAAGCAAGTAGTGCCGCAATCGTTGTACTCTGTCAACATCTACTGGTGGATTTGGGTAGTGACCAGGTGGTCACACTTTTCAAGGAAGCCGTAACCTTCTGTCTAACGGGTCCAGACTCTCCTGCCAGGCAATATGGATCCAGAACTTCCGGGTGTATGGGAGCTGGAAGACAATCCTCCTCCCGTGGGAGCATACGCTGGATGTCAATCTCTCTCACTGGTGCCATCTTCCAGGGTAGCTGGTAGACAATCTTTGGGCTATACATGACGGTGGTTCTGGACACACATCCCAATTGGTATGTGGGCGGTGGAGGTAATCCGTGAATGAGCGGCTCCGACTGAGGCCTTTCGCGGAAGCGCAGCACATCGTCTGTCTACTCCTGCAGACAGCTCATTCTCCCAGCAGCTGTTATGTCTCCGGTGCTGTCAGGGGCATCAGGGGTTTCTCCATGAGGACCACAGAGATGGAAAATGGCCCCTGGAGGTACTCCATGGGGGTGTACTCCATGACGTCCCCCTTGTAGAGGCTGTGCCTTGCTTGGGGCAGATAATGTCCCACGAAAAGCTCCCGTCCAGTCTTCTCATTAAGGAGGAAACCACTGCCTCGCTGGACCAAGAACCAGACTACAGACCCGGTTCTCGGCTCCAGAAGAGGGTCTCGGGGCTGAGGCTGATCACATACTCGGTTGGCCCAGTCTTCTATTGCCCGCTTGTACTCCCACATATTTCTAGTGTGGGCTGTCACATCCTTGGACACGGCCGGATTAAGGCCTTCAAAGGTGCCTCTCTTCCTGGGCAGCGGAGTGGTAACTCTGGCCTCCTCTGCCGCACCAGATGGCATGGGGAAACCTTGGACAATCTGTGACACTCGTATTTATGGTGGGTTATCCTCCTTCTCCATCTGGTCACGCCACAACATCTCATTCCAGTTGGCTTGAGGGAACACCATCTTGTTTCCTCTCTGATTAACACACACTGGTGAAGGAGGAGGGACTTTAAGGGTGGAGCTTTCACTTCCCTTCTCTTTGCTAGGATCTTGGTTTCCTGTGGGCAGGGCTGGACTTTCCCGCTTTAGATAGGGGCGTTCCGTTACCTTCCCGCTCTGACGGTGCGCCATAGCTTGTAAAAATGGCAGATTAACCCTTCAGATGCTGGCACGCACAGTTTTGCACCTGCCCCTCCGCAGCAAATTCAATAAAGTCATTTTTAAGGGCTTTTTGTAAATCCTATAGGCAGTATAATCCAAGGGCACACAGATTTATCCTGTTCGTGACGCCAAAATTGTGGCGGACTGACAACAGCCATGGGTCCCTTAAAGTAAATGTTTTTTGTGCCGCCAGTTCCAGTGAAGCAACAAGGGTATAGGGCCCCTTTTAGTGATGTAGTAGATGGTACCCAGGTGTAGGAATGCCAGAGTGGTGTAGGGTAGCCTATAATGTCCCTTAATGTTGATGCACGTGTCACGGTGCTCCTACCTGGATACACTGGACCCTAGGCATTGTCTCTGCAGCAATGAAAAGGGGATTTGTTAATGAGGTGATGATGAAATAAATTGAGTCCAGAACTTGTGATGAAGTTGGAAATAGCTTTACTCTGCATAAATGTTTCTCCAAACAGTTTCAGGCTTTGTCTTGGTTCCCAGCAGGCTTTGGCATTAACTGTGGCAGGCAAACTTCTATCTGCTATGTCTGTTACTCTCTGGCTCTGCTGTGCTGACAGGATAGCTGTATAATTTAGCTTTCTCTGGGCGTGGCAACTTCTCTCTTGTAGTCTTACTCTGAATTTTGCTATACCAGGAAGTTTCTCTCTCCTGGCTCCTGAGGCTCTAAGCTTCTGCCGCCATATCAAGCTGAACTGAAGGTGCTCAAACTTGCAGGAGCAAGGCATGTCCAGCAGGGACGTGCATCTGCTGCACACCCTTCCCCTGTCTAGGGAAGATCTAAACTGGAACTAACTGGTCCCCACCCTTCTTTCACCCAGTGGGACACAGCCACCACACCCCAGAGGGGGGTGTTAGAATGGAATAGACAGCTCCATTCTATATAACTGTAGCTCTGCCATACTTGCTGCCACCTGCGGTTAAACAAGGCATATTACACTTAAACATAACTAGTTGCAAAATGGGAAATTCACATAATATAGGACTTGGAAATAAATACACAGATGACATTATGGTAACCTCAGGAGATAGTAGTGAGGTGCAGAGATGGTAATGCCACTCTGGGGCATTACATAAGCAGTGGTGTAGGCCAATCTACTTCGGGTGTGGGACTGTTAGAAGATCCCATTCAGGCCTTAGGAGTTGGTGGGGGAGAAATCACTCGGGAAACAATGTGTTTTTAAGGCACGTTTGAAGGTAGTGAAGTTGTGAATTGACATGATATTTTGGGGCAGAGTATTCCAGAGAGTAAGTGCAGCTAGAGAAAAGTCTTAAAGACGGGAGTGAGAGTTACGAATTATGGAGGATGTTAATCTTAGGTCGCTAACAGAAGGGAGAGCACGAGCAGGGTGGTAGATGGAGAGGAGGGAGGAGATATATGGAGGTGCAGCACTGTGGAGAGCTTTGTGGGTGAGGGTGAGAAGTTTGAACTGTGTTCTGTGGTGGATGGGCAACCAGTGAAGTGACTAGCACAGACTAGTAGCATCAGTATAGCGGGAGGACAGATAGATGAGCCTGTCTGCAGCATTTTGGACCGACTGAAGGGGGGAGAGTTTAGTGAGAGGGAGACCAATTAGTAATGAATTACAGTAGTCAAGACAAGAATGAATCAAGGCTGCAACAAGAATTTTGGCCATTTCCACCGTAAGAAAAGGGCAGATTCTGGAGATATTCTTGTGGTGTAGACAACAAGAGCATGTAAGTGATTGAATATGGGGAACAAAGGAAAGATCAGAGTCAAATGTGGCCCCAAGACAGACGGCGTGCTATCCAGGAGTTATGATAGTGCCACAGACCGAAATTGAAATATCAAGTTTAGGTGGGTTCGTTTAGTAACAATTTTAAGTATTGTTCCAACTCTAAATGACATTATATAAACCCCTGTAAAATAAAAAGTAATTTAAGTAAGTTATTTTTTATCAGTTACTGTTCTTTTTAACAGAAAAAAAAATAGCAAAATGTGTTTTGTACAGCAGACAATAAAGCGATAAAACACCATGCTGCTTCCTGTTTTTCTCTGTGAGGCTCGACAAGTTGTATTTTAGAAGCCACAGGGAAGAAGAAAAAGATGACTATACCATTTCCTAATCCAGTCTCCTAAATGGGAATTGTGAAAAACGTGAAGAACAAAAATCTATGTTATGCTGAGCTTGGCAATGCTGGTTGCCTTCCAAATCAAGACAAATGAAGAACAGCATACATTGTATTGTACAGGGAGGTGAACATCTCAGGAGCAACCAAATGTTAAAATGCTGCACTAGTTAGGTGATTCAAAATCCTATCAATTTCTATACTACCTGCCATAAATGAACAAGGTGTTTTACAGCACTCTGCACCCCATGTTTCACTGGGTCCAGAATTTCCTTCCAGTCTAGTATGACTCTGTTGTTCAAGGTTATTGCTTATTTTTTTAACATGAAAGGAAGCATTTCCAGGGTTCATAAAATAAAATTTTTGTGCAGTTCATAAAAACTGACATGCTGCATTAATAGCGGTATTCCTAGAATGGAGGGCAGATCTGTAAGGATGGAAAATGACTGGTGAAAGTCATGAAAATTAACTGCTTACTGGGAGCCAGCTTCAGTATAGTGATGTCCCGAATAGTTCCCCGGCGAATAGTTCCCGGCGAACATTGCTTGTTCGCGCTCGCTGCTGCGGGCGAACATATGCGATGTTCGGTCCGCCCCCTATACATCATCATTGAGTAAACTTTGACCCTGTACCTCATAGTCAGCAGACACATTCCAGCCAATCAGCAGCAGACCCTCCCTCCCAGACCCTCCCACCTCCTCGACAGCATCCATTTTAGATACATTCGGAAGCTGCATTCACAGTGAGAGGAGGGACAGGGTAGCTGCTGCTGATTCAATAGGGAAAGCGTTAGCTAGGGCAGTGTTCTGTGTCCACAGACTCATCTGCTGTAAGGACAGCGTCCTGACAGCACCCCAAAAAGCCCTTTTCAGGGCTGGTACATCAGTGTGCTTTTTTTTTTATATATACATATATATATTGCCTGTGTGTGAGAGGTTGCAGGCTCAGTCACAGACAGCACGTGCACACCATTCATACATGGTGTGACAGAAAATACCTCGCAGATAAAAAAAAATTCTATTTAATATTTTTCTGTGATATAATCACATTTGCAAACCAGTGTGTGTCAGACCCACACAGACTGTATTGTGGCCACTGGCTAGTGGCTAGGCCTCCACTCATACCGTTACAGGGTGTCATTCACTCAAATACCTTGCAGATAAAAAAAACCATATAAAAGAATTTTCTGTGATATATTCACATTTGCAAATTGCAAGCCTGTGTGTGTCAGGCCCACACAGACTGTATTGTGGCCACTGGCTAGGCCTCCACTCATACCGTTACAGGGTGTCATTCACTCAAATACCTTGCAGATAAAAAATAATTATATTAAAATTTTTCGGTGATATAATCACATTTGCAAATTGCAAGGCAGTGTGTGTCAGGCCCACACAGACTGTATTGTGGCAACTGGCTAGTGGCTAGGCCTCCACTCACACCGTTACAGGGTGTCATTCACTCAAATACCTTGCAGATAAAAAAAATTCTATTAAAATTTTTCTGTGATATAATCACATTTGCACCAAGGACACCCAATCTTCAACAGCTTCCGCTAAGAACCTTGACGCACCATCCTCCTCCAGCTCAGCTTTGGTCACCACTCTACCGCCCGCCGCCACCACCACCACTACCACCACAGCCACCACAGACGCTTCACTTGATCCCTCAGAGGAGTTATTTACACATCAGTTGGATGAAATTAGTGATGCGCAACCATTATTGACAGGGGATGTAGATAACAGGGATATGTCTCAGTCAGGCAGCATTACACACATGGACGTACAGTGTGATGATGATGATGTTGTACCCAAGCTCAAAGCCACCATCCTCCTCCTGGTCCAGCATCTTCAGCCACGTCAACCACTGCTGTCCTCCTTGCCCCCTCTCAACCACCCGCCACTCCGCCTCTCACCTTCAGCAGTTCCATCTCATCTGCCCACAGTCAGGTGTCTGTAAAGGAAATGTTTGAGGGTAAGAAGCCAATGTCACAGAGTCACCGCCTTGCCCGGCGTCTGACAGCTGGCTTGACGGAACTTTTAGCCCGCCAGCTTTTACCATACCAGCTGGTGGAGTCTCAGGCCTTCAAAAAATTTGTCGCTATTGGGACACCACAGTGGAAGGTACCCGGACGAATTTTTTTTTCAAATAAGGCAATCCCAAACCTCTACTCAGTGATTGAAAAGGAAGTCATGGCATCTCTGGCATACAGTGTTGGGGCAAGGGTACATCTGACCACTGATTCCTGGTCTGCAAAGCACGGTCAGGGTAGGTATATCACCTACCCTGCGCATTGGGTCAACCTGCTGATGGCTGCCAAGCATGGAATACGTGGCTCTGCAGCGGAGTTGGTGACACCGCCACGACTTGCAGGCAGGCCTACTGCCGCCTCCTCTACTCCTCCTACTCCATTCTCTTCCATAACCTCCTCGGCTGAGTCCTCTTCTGCTGCGGCATCTGGCTGCACATCATCTGAATCCCCTCAGCTCCCCAGGGGCTATTCCACATCCCGGATACGACAGTGTCACGCTGTCTTGGGGTTGATTTGCATGAAAGCAGAGAGCCACACCAGACCAGCACTCCTGTCCGCCCTGAATGCACAGGTGGATCAGTGGCTGACCCCGCACCAACTGGAGATTGGCAGTGGTGTATGACAATGGAAGCAATTTGTTGGCGGCATTCAATTTGGGCAAGTTGCCACATGTGCCGAATCTTATCGTACAACGCTTTGTGTCTAAGTACCCAGGCTTACAGGACGTCCTCAAGCAGGCCAGGATGGTGTGTGGCCATTTCAGGCGTTCCTACACGGCCATGGCACACTTTTCAGACTTTCAGCGGCGAAACAACATGCCAGTGAGGCGCTTGATTTGCGACAGCCCGACACGTTGGAATTCAACACTCCTAATGTTCGACCGCCTGCTCCAACAAGAAAAAGCCATCAACGAGTATTTGTATGACCGGGGTTCTAGGATAGCCTCTGCGGAGCTGGGAATTTTTTTGCCGCGTTACTGGACGCTCATGCGCAATGCCTGAAGGGTCATGCGTCCTTTTGAGGAGGTGACAAACCTAGTCAGTGGCACCGAAGGCACCATCAGCGACCTCATCCCATTTGTTTTCTTCCTGGAGCGTGCCCTGCGAAGAGTGCTGGATCAGGCTGCAGATGAGCGTGCAGAGGAAGAGTTGTGGTCACCACCAGAAACAGCCTTGTCATCATCGCTTGCCGGACCTGCGGCAACGCTGCAAGAGGAGTATGAGAAAGAGGAGTCAGAGGAGTAATGTGGCTTTGAGGAGGAGGAAGACCAACCACAGCAGGCATCCCAGGGTGCTCGTTGTTGTCACCTATCTGGGACCCGTGGTGTTGTACGTGGCTGGGGGGAAGAACAGACCGTCAATGACATCAGTGAGGAGGAGGAACGGGAAATGAGTAGCTCGGCATCCAACCTTGTGCAAATGGGGTCTTTCATGCTGTTGAGGGACCCTCGTATAAAAAGGATGAAGGAGAACGACCTGTACTGGGTGGTCACGCTACTAGACCCCCGGTATAAGCAGAAAGTGGCGGAAATGTTACCAAATTACCGGAAGTTAGAAAGGATGCAGCAGTTCAAAACCAAACTAAAAAATATGCTTTACACAGCTTATAAGGGGGATGTCACAGCACAACGGGAATCTAACAGGGGAAGAGGGGAAAGTAATCTTACTCCTACCACGACCATGGCAGCAAGGACAGGACGCTTTACAGATGTGTTGTTGATGGAGGACATGCAGAGCTATTTCAGTCCTACACATCGCCACCATCCAGCCTTAGAGAACGACTCGACCGACAGGTAGCAGACTACCTTGCCTTAACTGCAGATATCGACACTTTGAGGAGCGATGAACCCCTTGACTACTGGGTGTGCAGGCTTGACCTGTGGCCTGAACTATCCCAGTTTAGGATAGAACTTCTGGCCTGCCCCGCTTCAAGTGTCCTGTCAGAAAGGACCTTCAGTGCAGCAGGAGGCATTGTCACTGACAAAAGAAGTCGCCTCGGTTAAAGAAGTGTTGATTACCTCACCTTCATTAAGATGAATGAGGCATGGATCCCAAAGGGACTGACAGTGGGGGATACATTTGACTAACAAAAGGCCTGATGACATGCCTTGGCCTCAAAATGGTCCCCACGCTGCTGTATTTAATGTCTGCATACCGGATGACTTTCGTGAATTCTCCGCCACCAACTAGGGTTCAAGCCGCAATGTTTTAGTCACCTTTCTGCCTGGAAAACATCAACTTTTACGGCCGCAACAATACCAAATTTTTCAGGCATGTGTACATGCCTAATTTTTCTGACCTCTAGTGCTGCACTGTGGCTGCAAAAACAAAACAAAAAAAAGGGCACATGTGTCAATTCCCCTTCGTGATCGGTACCTTGTTGTGGTGAAGGGGCTTGCGTATCACAATGAAGCGATCATCACCTCTATGAGTGTGTTGGCAATGTTGCCACACCCCAGATAAGGCAGTTGCTTCATTATGATCAGACTAAAAGTGATCGGCTGGATAATTTTTTATAGAAAAAACATTATTTTTCTTTTTTTTTAAGTAAACTATTAAGAGACTTATTATGATTTGAAATAATGCAGCCAATTTAAAAAATCCCCATCAATTCCAATACAAAGCAAGTACAGAGCTCAGAACCAAATTATTTCAGGATGTCGTTAATTCGACAATAATTAATCAATTCGACACACGTCCCCGGATAGGGGACGTAACAGGGATTAAACTGATGAGAATAGTACTACAGAAAATACCACTCATATCGGGTGTGACAGTAAATTGCACGGCGCAGATGCAGTGACCGTGGTGTGTATTCAAACAAAGGGGAGGGAGCCAGCGTTTTTTTTAACCATCTCCCCGTTCGAAAAATCAATTTAATAAATGGACCCCAGATTGGGGACGTCACGTAACAGGGATTAAACTGATGAGAATAGTACTACAGAAAATACCACTCATATAGGGTGGGACAGTAAATTGCACGGCGCAGACGTAGTGACCGTGGCATGGATTCAAACAAAGGGGAGGGAGCCAGTGTTTTTTTAACCATCTCCCCATTCGAAAAATCAATTCAATTCACCTTTCGGGGACCCTTGGTGTTGTACGTGGCTGGGTGGAGGAAGAAACCTTCAATGACATCAACGGGACATGGCTAGCTTGGTATCCAACCTTGTGCAAATGGGAAGTTTGCTATTGGGCAAATGGACTGTTTGTGGTTGTTTGCGGTGCATTAAAAGGGGAGTTTGGTCTGTCAATGTCTGTGAAGCGGGCGTAACCCTTACACTACCTGATCGATACAACATCATACCTGATCGTATACACACACTGGATGTTTTAAACCACGTCGTTCAAAAATTTTTTAAGGATTGTTAGGTGATTTATGCCCTTTATGGATTAAAATCCAACTCTGCGTCAACTATGTAATTTTCCATGTGAGTTTTGCCATGGATCCCCCTCCGGCATGCCACAGTCCAGGTGTTAGTCCCCTTGAAACAACTTTTCCAACACTACTGTGGCTAGAAAGAGTCCGTGTGGGTTTTAAAATTCGCCTGCCTATTGAAGTCAATGGCGGTTCGCCCGTTCGCGAACATTTGCAGAAAATCGCGTTCGCTGTTCGCGAACGGAAAATTTTATGTTCGCGACATCTCTACTTTAGTATGAGAGGTGTTATCTCTGAGGAGAAGTCCCCTTGCAACCAATGAGTCTCAATGGCTGCAAGAGCTGACAGCCTCCAGCTTAGGTATTTAAAACTATATGACATAATAAAGATAATTAATATTGATTACTAAGGAAGCAAAAGAAAAAGTCTGTCTTAAAATGAATCTCTGGGAATAATACTAGTTGGAAGGATTTGAATAGTGTGATACATGGCTCAACTATGTCAGGAATTAAACTTAAAATCTTTCCAACAAGTGAAGAAGAAATTTAAGTTACCTAATGTTCTTTTCTATTAATTATAATTAGAATACTGTAATTGACTTCCTAGAGGTAACAGATTCTATTAAGAACAAATGGACCCACCATAGACTTCAATTATTTCTAATTCTTAGAATAAAACTTTTCTGCTGCTACAGAAAATGGTCTTAAACTCTTATGCACAATGTCCTACATTTTAGAGGATCATACACACCTGCCGCATATGATATGAGGGTGCCCCCTCTACAATGTATTTCATCTTATCCCTGTGGTTTTCCATTTCATTGTTTCTAAGCTGCAGGATGCCAATCTCCAAGATACAGTGGGGAAAATAAGAATTTGATACACTGGAGATTTTGCTAACTTTCCCACCTACAATGAATGGAGAAAAATTACAGATCTCTCCATTCTTTGTATCGTGTCCTAAATTCAAAGGGAGTGTACAAAGCCAGGTAGACAGGTATTTGCAACTAGGTCCTTTAAGCGCAAGTATCCTTTTCAGGAAGAAAATTCTTCCTCTTCGCCATTTCTAAAGTTTCAAAAAGATCATCTCTTCCCTTTGAGGATACTGGTGTGCTTAAAGAACCCTTAGATAAAAAAGCTGAGCCTTTCCTTAGGGGAGCTTGGGAGGCCTCCACGTTATCTTTTCGCCCGGCTATAGCTGCTAAGGTTACGGCCAGAACATTTGCTCTTTTGTTGCAGCAACTGGAAGTTCAGTTAAAAGATAGATGCCCTAGGGAACAGATTTTATCTTCCTTACCCACATTACAAAAAGCGGCTGACTTTCTGACAGACGCTTCAGTCGATAGCTCAGTGCTCAGTGAGCATCCCTAACCAACTCCGCTCAGAGGGCACTTTGGCTTAAGAGTTCGAATGGGGGGATGTGGCCTTGAAGCAAAAAATAAGTGGCATGGGAGAATTTCTTGTTCGGTCCTGAGCTAGACGACCTGTTAGAGAAAGCAGCTGATAAGAAAAGGAGATTTCCGGCCCCTAGCCCTTCAGGGGTATTTGGTTCTAGGAACAGGCAGTCCTTTCGTCCTTATAGGAATAACGCAGATAGAAGAGCAGTCAGAGACAAGGATCAGAGATACAGATACAAGAATTTGGGAACTCTCCATCTACAAATAAAAAACAACCTCAACAATGACGCCAGGCCAATAGTGGAAGGAAGACTAAAATTCTTCCTTCAGCCTGGGAGAGAGTTGCGGGGCCTTGGGTCTTAGATGTCATTCGTTCAGGTCTAAAATCAGAATTTCTCTCCTTGCCACCTTAAAGATTCGTCACTACAAAAAACTTTTGTGTAAAAGACTCTTTTCCTATAATAAAGGAAGTATTAGACCTTATAGAGAAAAATGTCCTGATTCCTGTTCCCCTGGAAGAACAATCCGAAGGCTATTTCTCCCATTTCTTTCTTGTTCCAAAGCCGGACGGCTCTCACAGGACAATCATCAAACTGAGGGATTTGAACAAATTTCTGATGTACAAAAAGTTCAAAATGAAAACAATGAGGAATACGATCCAGCTTCTTTTTCCTCATTGTTTCATGGCGGTTATATATTTAAAAGACGCCTATTTTCATATTCCTATGCACCAGGAATTTCAGAAATACCTCAGGGTGGCGATTCCGATGGAGGGTCACATTCAACAATATCAGTTCCAGGCATTGCCTTTTGGCCTGTCCATGGCCCCAAGGATATTCACAAAGGTTGTAGTAGAGATGGTTTCATTCATAAGACTCAAGAACGTGTTGATAGCACCATACCTGGACAATTTTTTGATCATCACAGATTCCTGGTTCAACTGCAAGAGGGCTGTTCAGATGGTGGTGCAGACTTTTCAAGATCTAGGTTGGATAATAAATGCAAAAAATCCAGGTTAAAACCGGCAAAGAAACCTCTGGGCCAAGTTCTGAATTCAGGAACACAGAAAGTATATCTTCCAGAAGATTTCAAAAATTCGGGGTCAAATCAGGTCGCTTTCTTCCACCTCGTTGACTTTGGAAAACAATGTGGGTTCTGGGGTCTCTGGTTTCTTGCATCCCTGCGGTGGAGTTGGCTCAACTTCATTCTCGTCAGTTGCAGTCAGAGATTTTAGCAGCCTTCCAAAAATCCAAGGGGGCATTGGATGTCAGAATAAAGATTTTAAATACAACATTAAAGAGTCTATCCTGGTGGCTGGACAAAGACAATCTAATTCAGGGAGTTCCATGATCCTATCCAGATCTTATTGTCCTGACCACAGATGCAAGCCCTTGGGGGTGGGGAGCCCATATTCAAGGGTACAGCTTTCAGGGTCTATGGTCCCCAAGTCAGAAAATGTTCTCTTCCAATTGGAAAGAATTAGTGTCAGTAAGACTTGCCGTGAAAGCTTCTCAGTCCCTTCTAGGCTCGGGTCACATAAGGATTCTCTCAGACAATCAGGTGACCGTGGCATATTTGAATCATCAAGGGGGAACAAGATCGATAACCCTGGGGTGGGAAGCAAGGAGATTGCTAGGAATATTAGAAAAACAGGTCGGTCATGTATCAGCTCTCCATATAAAAGGAAAAGAGAATGTTCAGGCAGACTTCCTGAGCACATACCCCCTGAATCAGAGGGAGTGGTCCCTGAACAGTTCTATATTTGCCCTGATCACAAAATCTTGGGGCATGCCGGTGATAGATCTGTGTGGTTCAAGCCAGAATAAAAAAGTAAACCAGTTTTGTTCGCTAAATCCCAGGGAGTTCCCCTATGGGGTGGACGCCTTTCTTCTGAAGTGGGACTTCCCTCTAGCCTATGCCTTTCAGGAAGGAAAAAGCAAGGGTTATCCTCATTTCTCCCTTTTGGCCCAAGAGGGCATGGTTTACTCTCATCCGGACCATGTCGCTATCACACCCCTGGATTCTTCCAGAGATCCCCAATCTGCTGTCCCAGGGTCCGATTTTTCATCCAGCAAAAGGTGGTCTCCATCTGACTGCTTGGAATTTGAGAAGAACCTATTAATCAAGAAGGGGTTCTCTCAGGAACTCATTGTGACTTTGCTTAAAGGTAGAAATCCTGTGACTATTTCAATCTATGCTAGAACTTGGAAGAAGTTTATAGATTTTGGTCATCTTAACCCCAAAAATTTACCTTCCTCTGTCCCTATTTCCCAAGTCCTGGAATTCTTACAGAAAGGTCTTTCATTAGGGTTGGCAAAGAATACTTTTAAGGTACAGATCTCTGCCCTCTCAATTCTATTTGAAAAAAACTTTGCTGCAGATCCTTTGGTCATTCGTTTTTTTTTTAAAAGGTAAATAGGATGACTCCAGTCTCGTTCCCCAGGGTCCCCCCATGGGATCTTAATATTGTGATTAAATCCTTAACCCAGGCACTCTTTGAACCCATTGATTCTTCTAGCATAAAACATGTTACTTATAAAATGGTTTTATTGGTAGCCCTCACCACTGCTAGAAGGATAAGCGAGTTGCAGGCTATTTCCATTATTCCTCCCTTCTGGATGACAGAGTCATAATTCAACCTGATCCGGCCTTTTTACCCAAAGTCTCCTCTACATTTCATAAGTCTCAAGAGATAATTCTTCCTTCCTTTTGTGTCCATCCTAAAATTTCTAGGGAAATGGAATTTCATACTCTTGATGTCTGGAGATGCTTGTTACAGTATTTCAAACATACTGAAGGATGGAGAAAGTCTTCTGCTTTATTTGTTCTTTTTTTGGGATCAAATAAAGGGAAGAAGGCTGCCAAGAGTACCTTGTCTAGGTGGCTTAGACTAGGTATTATACTATCTTACTTGGAGGCTGGTCTGTCTCCTCCAGTCTCGGTGAAGGCTTTTTTGCTGAGTGGTCAGGGGCTTCAATTGAGCAAATTTGTAAGGCGGCCACGTGGTCATCTCCTTGTACCTTTTTCCATCCCTACCATTTGGATCTGCACTCTTCCTCTGATATTTGTTTGATTGGAAGGTTTTACAAGCGGTGATCCCTCCCTAGGAAGGGTTATATTCCTCTGTAATTCTCTCTGTGGTGCTGTCATGGGGAGGGGAAAAATTATGATTACACTTACCGGTAATTGGATTTCCCAGACCCCACGACAGCACCCTTCCTTATTCCCTACCTGTCTTTGGTTTCGGGTTCTTCCTTCCTGAGCGCAAAAAATATATAAAAAAATGTTATATTGTCTGTATGCTTGTTCAGAATGATTAATTTAGGTAGGAGTCCCTCTCTTGCTCTGAAATCCACTGAAGGGGTAGAGAGGCTCCACCTTTTTTATTCTGTAGGTTTCCTGTCCCTGGATGTGGATCCCTCTCTCTCTGTGGTACTGTCGTGGGGTCTGTAAAATCCGGTTACCAGTAAGTGTAATCATTATTTTCTGTCAGACAAAAGAAAAAGTTAAAAAAATAAATAAAATTGTTCAGTTTGTCAAGTAATACAGAAACTAGGATGTGTCACCCTTACCACATTTCATCACAAGTTGCTTACCAGCAATTGTAAAAAGGAAATTGTGTATTGCATATAAAAAATGAATTCATTACAGAAAGTTGTTTTTTTCAGAAAAGAAAATGTGTCAGCAGAATATCAGATATTCCCAAATGTCAGATTAATAGTCAGATAACTAAGGGTACGTGCTCCCAATGCAGATTTGTGTTCAGAAAATCAGCAATAAATCAGCGCCAAAACTGCGCACAAAGAAACCCCTCAAATATATCCGCACTATTTATTGCAGTTTTGGTGCATTTTTGGTGCGGTATTTATGCAGTGTTTGGTATGTATTTTGGTACAGATTTTCTGTTTATGTTGACAACCCCATTGAAGTCAATGGTTAAGACTATTCTACAATTGGCATGCTGAGGATTTTAAAATCCACACAACAGATCAATTTTCGCACAAATGCTAAAAAAGCAAAGTGGTACATAAAATCTGTAAAATCTCAATCACTTTGCTGGTACAGTATTACATTGCATTTTGTCCGCATGAAAATCTGTGTAGAAAAAACCCAAGTAATACACATCATGTGCAGGTATCCTAACACTCCTTACACCTACTAGGCATACTCCTAAAGGAGAGATATTACCTCTTAGAAAAGGGGACCAAAAACCATTTCGCACTAGCCGCAAAAATGAAAAGAATAAGTAGGTAGGAATATCTCCTCTCAAGTTGATGTTTTATGTACTTCAATTGAGCATCAGTTTGTAAATTGGGAGATATGTCTATATATAACACAGATATGTCTATATATAACACAGAAGAAATTGTTTCTCCAGCCACATGTCACGAGGGTGTCAAGAGCCACGCCTGACTCCGTTGTACCCGGGGTCAGGAGGTCGCAGCGGTTGGCTGCACGCTCTATGTCAGATAGGGAAGTTTCCTTATTGTAGCTTTCTGGGTTTGCTTTACAAACCCTTTTGGCTCACTCAGGGATCCGTAGCTCCTTCTCTCAGCTGTTCCTTGTCCAGCACTCCCAATCCTCCTTATATTCCCCTCTCACACTTCTCTGGTTGCCAGATATAGAGCTTCCTGCCTGGACATCTATTCTGACCCACTGGAGCTGTGTTGCTGCGTTCTCTGAGTGTTGCCTTAGAACGCTACCCTCCGGATCCCTGTTGGACCTTTGTGGACAATTGTTGCCGTCCACCTGGGTGTTTGTGTTTGTCTGTGTTTGTCTGTCCTCTCCCTGGTGTTTCCCTCTTAGTGCAGTGGTGAGGACTAGCGATCCCACCGGCCCGTTCATTATCTAGGGCTCATTTCAGGGAAAGCCAGGGTTTAGGCACGTGATCGCCGCACGGGTGAGGAACCCGTCTAGGGACGTCAGGGCAGGCAGGTGCCAGCTGCAAGGTGAGTTAGGGGTCACCACCTTTCCCTCTCCCTTGGGCAGGGCTTTCCCTGTTTTCCTCCCTGTGCGTGTTGCCGGTCATTACATTATATCTGGCCATTATTTTTGTGTAGGTAAAAAAAAAAAAAATTTTTTTTTTACCTACTTAGAATCCAGTATGGATCCAATTGCTGCTCTGTCCGAACAATTTCATGGCCTGTCTTTGGAGGTGGCAGGATTGAAGGCGTCGGTCCTCTAGCAACAGCAGCAATTACAACAGACCGCAAGCCCAGCGGTTGCTACTGGTAACCAGGTTGTTGCGGAACCCAAGGTCCCTCTCCCTGACAGATTTTCTGGGGGAAGGGACAAGTTTTTGACGTTCCGTGAGGCCTGTAAACTATACTTTAAACTGCGTCCTTACTCCTCTGGTAATGAAGAACAGCGGGTGGGTGTTGTTATTTCCCTGCTGCAGGGGGACCCGCAGTCCTGGGCGTTCTCTTTACCTACTGATTCCCAGGCTCTTCGGTCAGTGGATGAGTTTTTCGGGGCCTTGGGTCTCATATATGACGACCCTGACCGAGTCGCACTGGCTGAATCAAAATTACGGAGACTCCTACAAGGAGAGCGGCCGGTAGAGGAGTATTGCTCTGACTTCCGTAGGTGGGCTACGGATACCCAATGGAACGACCCGGCTCTCAGGAGTCAGTTCTGCTCTGGGTTATCCGAAAGGGTTAAGGATGCGCTTGCATTGTATGAGACCTCCTTTTCCCTTGATGCAGTTATGTCCCTTTCTATCCGTATAGATAGACGCCTTAGGGACATGTTGAAAAAACCGGAGCCATTGGTAACCCCTCCCAAGCAGCAGTTAGTCTGTACGGACATAGACGAGCCTATGCAGCTAGGAGGAACTACTCGTCAGGTCCGTCCTCCTGAGGTTCGCCGTAGGCGTTGTTTTTTTTGTGGGGAGAGGGGTCATTTCATTAACGTCTGTCCTTCTTTCCTCAGAAACAAAAAAACAGTCGGAAAACTACTAACCCCAGGCTGTGTGGAGGATGTCAGCCGGGGGGTATACGTTTCCTCCATACGTACATCGCAATTTGTGTTGCCAGCGGTTATTGTTTTTGGTGATAAGACAGAGACTGTTTCTTTCTTTCTAGACAGTGGAGCAGGGGTAAATTTGATAGATGCCCATTTTGCCCGCACTATGGGTTTGTCTCTCTGTACGTTACAGAGACCTATTCCCATATTTGCTATAGATTCTGCTCCTCTGTCTCAGAGAAACCTCACCCACATCGTTCATAATTTACACCTTCGGGTAGGGGACCACCATAACGAGATGCTCTCATGTTATGTTCTGGAGGGGCTTCCCACTCCGGTGGTGCTGGGCCTTCCCTGGTTTGTAGCGCACAATCCAGTGGTGGATTGGCAGGCCAGGGAGATATTGGAGTGGAGTGAGCCGTGCAGAGAAAATTGCTTAAATAGCAATTGCTTAGTCGCCTCCATAACTACCCTACCTACATTTGTTTCGGACTTTGAGGACGTTTTTTCTGAAAAGGGTTGTCAGAAGTTACCACCTCATCGTCCTTATGATTGCCCGGTTAACCTTATTCCCGGCGCAAAATTACCCAAGACCAGGTTATATAATCTTTCAGGTCCAGAGAGACAAGCCATGAAGGATTATATCTCCGAGAGTTTGGCTAAGGGACACATCAGACCCTCTTCTTCACCCGTGGCTGCAGGGTTTTTCTTTGTTAAAAAGAAAGATGGGGGCCTGCGTCCTTGCCTAGATTTTCGTGAATTAAATCGGATAACCATCCGAGACCCATACCCTCTTCCTCTCATTCCTGACCTGTTTAACCAGATTGCGGGTGCTAGGTGGTTCTCCAAACTCGATCTTAGGGGGGCCTACAATCTGATTCGTATTAAAGAGAGGGATGAGTGGAAAACAGCTTTTAACACCCCTGAGGGGCATTATGAAAATCTAGTTATGCCTTTCGGCCTGACCAATGCTCCTGCCGTCTTTCAACATTTCGTTAATGACATTTTTAGTCATCTAATCGGCAGGTTTGTGGTAATATACCTAGATGATATCTTAATTTATTCGTCTGATCTGAAAACACATGAGGAGCATGTCAGACAAGTACTACAGGTCCTACGGACGAATGAATTATATGCTAAAATTGAAAAATGTGTTTTTGCCGTTCAGGAGATACAATTCCTAGGTTATTATTTATCTGCGTCAGGTTTCCGTATGGATCCTAGGAAGGTCCAGGCAATTTTGGATTGGGATCTTCCTGAGAACCTCAAAGCACTACAACGGTTCTTGGGCTTCGCGAATTTCTATAGGAAATTCATTAAAAATTATTCGGTGATCGTAAAACCCCTTACTGACATGACTAGGAAGGGGACTGATTTTTCTAAATGGTCTGACGCCGCTAAAGTTGCTTTTTCCTCTCTAAAAGAGAGGTTTACCTCAGCACCTGTACTAGTCCAATCTGATGTCTCTCAGCCTTTTATTGTTGAAGTCGATGCATCAGAGGTGGGAGTGGGGGCTGTGCTGTCTCAGGGTCCGTCTCCTGGCAAATGGCGTCCTTGTGCTTTCTTTTCTAAAAAACTATCTGCAGCAGAACAGATCTACGATATTGGCAATAGGGAACTGTTAGCTATTAAACTTGCGTTTGAGGAGTGGCGTCACTTTTTAGAGGGGGCAGTCCACCCCGTCACTGTGTTTACGGACCACAAACAGGCTAGGTGGTCGCTATTTTTTACCAGGTTTAACTTTGTGATTACCTATCGTCCTGGGGTAAAGAATACCAAGGCTGATGCACTATCTCGTTGTTTCCCTGGAGGGGGTAATGTGAGTGATCCGGTACCCATTCTACAAAGAGGAGTAGTTGTCTCTGCGGTACACTCTGCTTTGGAGGGGAAGGTGTTAGAGGCCCAGGGGGACGCCCCGGTCTCTTGCCCCTCAGAGAAATTGTTTGTACCGTTGAACCTACGTCTCGAATTATTAAAGGAACATCATAATTCGGCACTTGCTGGGCACCCGGGTAGTAAAGCAACCTTAGAGCTATTGTCTCGTCGTTTTTGGTGGCCAAGGTTGCGTCAGGATGTATTGGATTTTGTGTCTTCTTGTTCTACCTGTGCGCGCGCAAAAGTTTCACATACACGTCCTGCAGGGTCTCTATTACCACTCGTCATTCCCAATAGACCATGGACACATCTGTCTATGGATTTTATCACTGACTTACCTTTGTCTGCGGGTAAAACAGTGATTTTGGTAGTAGTGGACAGGTTTAGCAAAATGGCACACTTTATTGCGTTACCCGCACTACCTAATGCTAAAACTCTTGCTCAGGTATTCGTCAGTGAGATCGTGAAGCTTCACGGGGTCCCCTCCGATGTTGTTTCGGATCGGGGAACCCAGTTTATTTCTAAATTTTGGAAAGCTTTTTGTTCCCGTTTGGGGGTTCACTTGTCCTTTTCCTCAGCTTTCCATCCTCAGTCGAATGGACAGACTGAGCGTACCAACCAAACCCTGGAGACATATCTAAGATGTTTTGTGTCTGAAAACCAAGAGTTGTGGTCGTCATATTTACCGTTAGCTGAGTTTGCCATAAATAATCGCCGTCAGGAATCTACTGGCAAGTCACCTTTTCTTGGTGCATATGGTTTTCATCCCCAATTCTGTACTTTCAAAGAGGGGGGGTCTTCTGGGGTTCCCGAAGAGGAACGGTTTTCGTCATCTCTTTCATCAGTATGGCAGAAGGTGCAAGCTAACTTGAAAAATATGGGAGGTAAATACAAATGCATGGCTGATAAGAGACGGTCGCCAGGTCCGGACCTAGGAGTGAATGACTATGTGTGGTTGTCTACTAGGAATATCAAGTTGAAGGTTCCCTCTTGGAAACTGGGTCCTAGGTTTATTGGTCCTTACAAGATTGTAGCCATCATCAACCCCGTGGCTTTTCGCCTGGAGTTACCTCAGACTTTTAAAATCCATAATGTCTTTCATAAGTCGTTACTCAAAAAATATGTTCCACCTCTAGAACCGTCACCGCTGCCACCCCCTCCTGTTGTCGTGGATGGTAGTTTGGAATTTCAGATATCCAAAATTGTTAATTCTCGTCGGGTCCGCCGCTCTCTCCAATATCTGGTGCACTGGAGAGGTTACAGTCCCGAGGAAAGAATGTTGGTTCCTGCGTCTGAGGTAAACGCCGACAGGCTAGTCCGGATTTTTCATGCCTCTCATCCTGAGAGACCTGGTCCTGAGTGTCCGGAGGCCCCTCGTAGAGAGGGGGGTACTGTCACGAGGGTGTCAAGAGCCACGCCTGACTCCGTTGTACCCGGGGTCAGGAGGTCGCAGCGGTTGGCTGCACGCTCTATGTCAGATAGGGAAGTTTCCTTATTGTAGCTTTCTGGGTTTGCTTTACAAACCCTTTTGGCTCACTCAGGGATCCGTAGCTCCTTCTCTCAGCTGTTCCTTGTCCAGCACTCCCAATCCTCCTTATATTCCCCTCTCACACTTCTCTGGTTGCCAGATATAGAGCTTCCTGCCTGGACATCTATTCTGACCCACTGGAGCTGTGTTGCTGCGTTCTCTGAGTGTTGCCTTAGAACGCTACCCTCCGGATCCCTGTTGGACCTTTGTGGACAATTGTTGCCGTCCACCTGGGTGTTTGTGTTTGTCTGTGTTTGTCTGTCCTCTCCCTGGTGTTTCCCTCTTAGTGCAGTGATGAGGACTAGCGATCCCACCGGCCCGTTCATTATCTAGGGCTCATTTCAGGGAAAGCCAGGGTTTAGGCACGTGATCGCCGCACGGGTGAGGAACCCGTCTAGGGACGTCAGGGCAGGCAGGTGCCAGCTGCAAGGTGAGTTAGGGGTCACCACCTTTCCCTCTCCCTTGGGCAGGGCTTTCCCTGTTTTCCTCCCTGTGCGTGTTGCCGGTCATTACACCACAGAACCCTTTAAAATAAAGTGTTTTTTAAAACAATGCAAGTAATCTTCAATATGAGGACAAACGTGCACAATTTGGGCTAAAGTTCGCAAAAAGCAAAGTTAGGCCTAGTTCACACTTCAGTTATTTGGTCAGTTTTTTCTATCAGTTATTTTGAGTCAGGTGCGGGTCAAATACATTGCATTCTGCAAATACAAATAATAAAGTAAATATAATAGTGCCTTACTCAATATAGAAAATGTATTAATTCTAATGCTTTGCTATAAATGTGAGATTCTTGGCAAATAAATTTTGTAAAAAATTATTTGTGCCTGTCTGCCACAGTCAAGGTGATTTCTTTAGGACAGAAACCTACACTAAATACTACTTCTGCGGTCTCCATTAAATTCAGGGAATGCAGGTTCCACATCCATGCTGAGCCCACACTATGTTATACCTCTTTGGGTGCCACAATGGCCTCCACTAAAATCAGGGAATGCAGGTTCCACATGCATGCTGTGCACACACTATATTATACCTGTTTTGGTGCCACAATGTCCTCTATTAAATTCAGGGAATGCAGGCTCCTTGTGCAGGCTCCACGAATCCAAGAATGTTGGGTTGGGCTGAGGGGTAGTAATATCAGAATGTAGATTATAGAGAGACTAATAAAAGTCAGCAAAAGCGTCAGATATCAGATATCCAGAGAGAGACTATTACAGTCTTCCATATCATCAGACGACCATTGCTGGAAACAATGTCTGTCATGAAACAGAGATGCAGGGATGGCCGAGGTGAGCCACTTTTCAGTGCTGTAGACGTAGGTCACAAACTAAGCAGTCGGCACCATTAGCGTGCAGGCCATGCCCCCAACAGGCAACTTTTTTTATGGAAAAATTGGAAAACAATAATGAATAATAAAGATTATAATTAATATATGCATATAGTTCAATATACTCATAAGCAGTGATGGTCAGTTTGCCGTTTTCGCCAGCGAACACATGCGGGCTGACATCTTTAGTAAGGTAGACTCACCCGTCCGACGATGCACAGGTAAGCCCTTACTTGTGCCTGTGCCGGGAGCTGGTCTAAAATCTAATGCAGTCACTGTGAGCAGGCAGTTCCGAGAACAACTGCTGGGGGCCTTCATCAGGCTGTTCTCGGAACTGCTTGCTCCCGGTGACTGCATTTGATTTCAGACCGGCTTCTGGCACAGGCACAGGTAAGGGCTTACCTGTGCATTGCCGGACGTGTGAGTCTACCTTACTAAAGATGGCAGCCCGCATGTGTTTGCTGGCGAACACTGTGAACTGACCATCACTGCTGATAAGAACTCATTACCAGCATTTACTGTGAGTTGCAAAATGATAAAAATTTGTAACAAAATAATGTAGTCCAGTACAACAAGCCTCAAAAAAATCACAGACCCATCTATTTTTTTTCACACACACAGGCAAAAAGTCACCTATTTTCACAGACTATCCAGAAATTCCTGGACAGTTGGCAACCCTGACCACGTGAAGCTGGAACCAAGCAGATCCTAGTATACATATGCCATGACCATCGTAGATCATTACACAAAGTTCATAATGGCGGACCTGATTGATAAAACTACTGCCACTGCACTCTGTTTCCTATTGCCATATGGATTTCCTGACAAGATACTCACTGATCAATGGTCAGCACTTGAGTCTCAGATGTTCTATGAGCTTTGTGCCCTATACCATTGCAAAAAACTGAGGACCACAGCCTACCACCCTCATTGGAACGGGATGTGTGAGAAAATGAGTGTCAACATGCTCAAGACTCTTCCAACTCACAAAAGGCTGACTGGCCGTTGCTTCTCCCACAACTTGTGTACCTATATATCATCACCCATTGCTCCATTAGGAACACTCCCTATTACCTCATGTTCAGACGACATGGCCAACTGCCTGTGGACACTGCCCTTGACTTTCCTGTGCCAAACTCAGAGCATCCTCTTCTCAAAACTGAGTGGGTCAAGAGGAGGAACAACAGAGACATCTGGAGGATGCTAAAGAAATTGTTGATTCCAGAATTGAAAAAGTCCAACAGAAGCGAAAACATGACTTTGACCTCCATGCCAAGGCTGGATCCTTACAAATTGGAGACCAAGTCTGTCTGAGAAAAGGCCATCTTACCAGTAAACTGGGAGAATGAGCTTTATACTGTAATAGCAGTAACCTCGCCTGAAGCCTATAAAATTCAGAGGGAGGTCAAAAGCAACCAGCTGAGGGAAGTAGATATATGACGTGAACTGCTGTTATCATCAGTTCCTCAGACTCCAGCAGCACAAACTCCCATTTCAAAGCCACTCCAGTTCCACCAACCTAAGATTCAGGTCTTTGCTCCAGTTCACATTGCCAAAACTCCAATGGAACCAGATAACACTCCTGAGCTACTCACAGAGACAAAGGACTGCAACTCTGCTTCAGCAAAAGGTGAAGCCCCACTGTGAAATTTCCAGTGCTCTACAAAAGGCAGGCTACCTGTCTGTTATTGGTCTGTTATTGGGACTAAGACTTCAATAGGATCTTAATGCTTTAGTTTACAAACAATGTTTTAAACCCTGGACTGGCCACAAAGCCTGCAACACACCTGAGCAGTGGCATGCCTGGGGCCTTTGATTCCGGGACTCTTTATCAGAGCCGCAAACCCAGGATGTGTTGTCTCTCTGCTGCGGATAGTGACGCCACTCCCTTTCCTCCACCAAGGAATGCCCCTATGGACTTTAGTTGATCATTTACCCCTGGTAGTTAGAATTTAGTCTAGGCATTGCGTAATGTATGTATTCACTTATGCCCTTAACCTTTTCTCTCCACAGTATTGAGAAAGAGGGAGCCAGCAATTTCCGTCTTTGGGCATCTGTTGCCGGGCTACCAGGGAGGACTGTAAGCACAGCCCGGGGACAGCCTGCCTTTCAACAAGGGGGTGTGAAGTATCCCAGACCTACTGGTATCTGCAATTGTTTTATTTGTATTGTAATGGTATGCTTTGCTTCTGCTGTGTACTCCAACATCAAATTTGTTGGTAATGTTTGACAGGAACAGGGCTAACCATCTTGTTCCTCTCCTCATGGTAGGAGTGGGCTGGTCCTACTTCCTGCCACAATGGGGAATTGGAGTCCAGATAGAGATGAGATAAGAAACATATGCCAGAGCTCCGAGTCCAAGGGACTGCAACCAGTTCTCCTGTGAGACACTCACTCCAGGAAGAGTGCCAGATTCAAGAACTTTGCTTTCAAAACGCTTCCATGTGCTTAAACAGCTGAGTGATAAGCAAAACTTTACTGACCCTGCTATAGGTGAGGGACTACAGCTCAGAGACCCATCACCTAGACCACTGCCTGGCCAGTCTAACTCTAGACCTGTATCACAAATTATCCACAAGTGCCATTTAATTGCCACCTAGCCAGCCACCATATCTTATCACCTGGTGATCGTAACTGCACTTTGTACCTACTACTACTGGATGTACCACAAGTTATATTTAGCATTGAGTAAAGAGAAACTGTTATAATTTAAGTTCTGGCTTGATTCTTCAAAGCACCTTTCCACTGCACTGATCCCAGCAGCAACGGCCTGAGGTTGGGAGGTATGCCCTTGTACAGGCGAGCTCAGAAAGAGCAGAGATATAAATGTATAAAAGTTTTACTGACTATTTTCTTATAAAACTGTATATCAATCTGCTCAGCTTCTCCTGCTCTATAACATGCTGCCTTCAGATTGCACTGTGTTTCGTGATGACAGGTTCGATTAAGCGGCCAATTCACACATCCGTTGTGTATTGCGGATCCGCAATACACTGGGCCGGCACCTCTATAAAAATGCTATTGCGGACAAGAATAGGACATGTTCTATTTTTTGGGGGAGCCGCGGACCGGAAGATCAGGGCCGCGCACAGAAAATGCGGATGCGGACAGCACACTGTGTGCTGTCCGCATCTCTTCTGGACCCTTAACCTTAGCTATTAGGCTGATTGCCTGTTCTGTCTTGAAAAAAAAACTCAATTTATGTAATCTTTTTTTCCCGTAACATTAGAAAGATTGAAATGTTCCGTCCTTTAATTTTCTACATGCTCCACACTTTTTTCTGTTGATGCAGATATTTACTAATAAACTTCTCAATGTAACTTTATTTAGAAATTTTGATCTGGTTTACGGGGGATTTAATTGATATTTTTTAAGGGTTGTGCACAATCCTAGACATTTATTATACTGCTGAGAGGAGGACCTCTGGGAAATAAGAATGCCTGATATGCCGACTGCTGCCAGCAGAGGGCTGCCTAGCTCTCTTGCTGTGATAACTCTACGGCCCCTTTCATATGGGCGAGTATTCGCATTGCACCTGCACTGAATCCTGACCCATTCATTTCAATGAGGCTGTGTACAGTCGTGGCCAAAAGTTTTGAGAATTACATAAATATTGGAAATTGGAAAAGTTGCTGCTTACGTTTTTATAATAGCAGTTTGCATATACTCCAGAATGTTATGAAGAGTAATCAGCTGAATTGCATAGTCCTTCTTTGCCATGAAAATTAACTTAATCCCCCCAAAAAATGTCCACTGCATTTCATTGGTGTCATTAAAGGACCTGCTGAGATCATTTCAGTAATCGTCTTGTTAACTCAGGTGAGAATGTTGACGAGCACAAGGCTGGAGATCATTATGTCAGACTGATTGGGTTAAAATGGCAGACTTGACTTGTTAAAAGGAGGGTGATGCTTGAAAACATTGTTCTTCGATTGTTAACCATGGTGACCTGCAAAGAAATGCGTGCAGCCATCATTGCGTTGCATAAAAATGGCTTCACAGGCAAGGATATTGTGGCTACTAAGATTGCACCTCAATCAACAATTTATAGGATCATCAAGAACTTCAAGGAAAGAGGTTTAATTCTTGTTAAGAAGGCTTCAGGGCGTCCAAGAAAGTCCAGCAAGCGCCAGGATCGTCTCCTAAAGAGGATTCAGCTGTAGGATCGGAGTGCCACCAGTGCAGAGCTTGCTCAGGAATGGCAGCAGGCAGATGTGAGCGCATCTGCACGCACAGTGAGGCGAAGACTTTTGGAAGATGGCCTGGTGTCAAGAAGGGCAGCAAAGAAGCCACTTCTCTCCAAAAAAAACATCAGGGACAGATTGATCTTCTGCAGAAAATATGGTGAATGGATTGCTGAGGACTGAGGCAAAGTCATATTCTCCGATGAAGCCTCTTTCTGATCGTTTGGGGCATCAGTAAAAAGGCTTGTTCGGAGAAGAAAAGGTGAGCGCTACCATCAGTCCTGTGTCATGCCAACAGTAAAGCATCCTGAGACCATTCAGGTGTGGGGTTGTTTCTCATCCAAGGGAGTGGGCTCACTCACAATTTTGCCCAAAAACACAGCCATGAATAAAGAATGGTACCAAAACACCCTCCAACAGCAACTTCTTCTAACAATCCAACAACAGTTTGGTGAAGAACAATGCATTTTCTGGCAAGATGGAGCACAGTGCCATAAGGCAAAAGTGATAACTAAGTGGTTTGGGGACCAAAACGTTGACATTTTGGGTCCATTGCCTGGAAACTCCCCAGATCTTAATCCCATTGAGAACTTGTGGTCAATCCTCAAGAGGCGGGTGGACAAACAAAAACCCACTAATTCTGACAAACTCCAAGAAGTGATTATGAAAGAATGGGTTGCTATCAGTCAGGAATTGGCCCAGAAGTTGATTGAGAGCATGCCCAGTCGAAATGCAGAGGTCCTGAAAAAGAAGGGCCAACACTGCAAATACTGACTCTTTGCATAAATGTCATGTAATTGTCGATAAAAGCCTTTGAAACGTATGAAGTGCGTGTAATTATATTTCACTACATCACAGAAACAACTGAAACAAATATCTAAAAGCAGTTTAGCAGCAAACTTTGTGAAAACTAACATTTGTGTCATTCTCAAAACTTTTGGCCACGACTGTACATGAGTAATGTTTTTCATGCATAAGTTGTGTGTTGCGCGAAAACCGCAGCATGTTCTGTATTCCTATTCTATTTTTCACGCAACGCAGGCCCCATAGAAATGAATGGGGCTGCGTGAAAATCGCATTGCATCCGCAACCACCAATTTTCGTGTATGGTTGCTAAGGAGACTAGGGATGTATGACCCGGGACCCCATTTACTTTATTATTTTTCATTATAATATGGTTATAATGGAAAATAATAGCATTCTTTAATACAGAATGCTCAGTATAATGTCAATTGAGGGTTAAAAAAAAATAATAAAAACATAACTAACCTCATCCACTTGATTGCGCAGCCGGGATCCTCTTCTTTGTTCTTCTTGAAGGACCTGCAAAAGGACCTTCACTGACGTCATCGCGCTCACCACATGGTGAGTGCGATGATGTCAGCAAAGGTCATTTTGCAGGTCCTTCAAGAAGAACAAAGAAGACGATGCCGGCTGCGTGATCAAGTGGATGAGGTGAGTTATGTTTTTATTATTTTTTTAACCCTTACTTGACATTATACTTAGCATTCTGTATTAAAGAATGCTATTATTTTCCATTATAACCATGTTATAATGGAAAATACTAAAATCTACAGAACACCAAACCCAAACCTGAACTTCAGAAGTCCAGGTTCGCGTGGAACAGAACGCAATCACAGTCAAAACTGACTAAAATTGCGTGCCTACTCGCACGATTTTCCCTGAATGCACCTGCATCGCATCGGGCCCTTACCTGTGACGCCTGTGTGAAGGGGACCTAAGAGAAGGCAGGTAACTAGAAAACTGACAAATGATGGATTGGCCTGTCTAGGGCCCACCAGTAAAATTTATTTTGGGGGCCACCATATAGATACATCCAAATATTACCAGCTCATATAGCAGCAGACAGCAGCTAGAAACTACAAGATCATTGATTATGGGGTCCGTGCAGCAACTTTGAGAAAGCAGTTCTCTGGGAATGCAGGATACTGGCTTCCCTGCCTCTGTAACTACAGTATTAGGCTGGGTTCACATCAGGTTTTTGGCATTCGTTTAACATGCACAAATAAAGGTATACATTAACAGGTGCCTCAGACTGATGCCATACTGTGGAAATACTACAGTGCTGCATTGTGGAAAAAAAAAAAGTATACCTTAAAGGGGTTGTCCGGGTTCAGAGCTGAACCCGGACATACCCTTATTTTCACCCCGGCAGCCCTCCTGAGCCTGGCATCGGAGCATCTCATGCTCCGATGCGCTCCCGTGCCCTGCGCTAGATCGCGCAGGGCACAGGCTCTTGTGTTTTCAATAACACACTGCCGGGCGGTAACTTCCGCCCAGCAGTGTGTTCGGTGACATCACCGGCTCTGAGGGGCGGGCTTTAGCTCTGCCCTAGCCGTTTTACTGGCTAGGGCAGAGCCAAATCCCGCCCATCAGTGCCGGTGACGTCACCGGGCTGCCTGTCAGCCCCATAGAGAGCCCCGGTACGTCACCGGAACTCAGAAAAATGCATTTGCCCTGCGCGATTTAGCGCAGGGCAAAGGAGAGCATCGGAGCATGAACTGCTCCGATGCTCATGTCAGGGGGGCTGCCAGGGTGAAAATGGAGGGATGTCCAGGTTCAGCTCTGAACCTGGACAACCCCTTTAAGGCTACATTCACACGTCAGTATTTTCCTATATCCCGATTTTCGGTCCGTTTTTTGCGGATCCATTGTTCCTGAAAATGTTTCCGTATGTCATCCGTTTTTTGCGGATCCGCAAAAAACGGAAACATGTATAAATTTCAATAATCAAATAAAGTTGTTTGGAATTCTTTGAAAAAAAATTGAAAAAAATAAAATAAAATAAAAATTTGTTATGTGTTTCCAGGAACGGAATCCGCAAAAAAACGGATGACATACGGAATGACATCCGAATGTCTTCCGTTTTTTGCGGATCCATTGACTTTGCATTGTACCAGGATCCGATTTTTGCGGAAAAGAATAGGACATGTTTTATATTTAAACGGACATGCAGAACGGAACAACGGAAACGGACAGCACACATTGTGCTGTCCGATTTTTTCCAGGACCCATTGAAAATGAATGGGTCCAGATCTGGTCCTGATCTGTTCCGCAAAAAACGGAACAGATCAGGAAAGAAAAAACGGACGTGTGAATGGACCCTAACATATACATTTACTTGCAGGATTCTGCAGGATGGGAAAGCATAGTGTACCACATTTTGTCATCCTCCAAAGTCCAGCAAAAAGATGTATACATTAACGTATACGTTCTCCTCTGTGGCATCCGTTAACATATACTTTTTTTGTATTCATCAAACCTGATGTGAACCCAGCCCAAGTCATCTCAGCCACATGAACGTGGGGAGTTTCTTAAATATTCTACACAGTTTTTTTTATATGAACATAGGCTAGTGGAGGTGCTGTACATTGAATATATGTATGTAGTGCAGTAAGTCTATTGTGTTATGTGCCACTTGTGCAGGGGGTGGGAGACTAGGGGCCCACCTTGCTCAGGGGCCCACCGGAGGATTCAACTGTATCCCTGTGGGCCAGTCCAAGCCTGATGGACGGCCCTGTAATGGGCACTTAGATAAAATACAGCCCCCATGTGAAATTCTGTGGCTACTATTTAATTCAATATGGCTCTGTGTTGGCACTGTGTGGCTTTCTCTGGGCACTGCATGAAATTGTAGTACTACAAGCAAACTTCTTACCATCAGAATTGTCGGGTGTGTATCGTCAGATTTCTCTGATATTTTGTGTTATAATTTTTTAAACTCCGAGAATAGAGAAAAGTACTTCTAGGGTGGATTTCCTTTTTTTTAGGAGTGTGGTATAGGATAATAAGTATTGTCCTGAGCTACTAGTTCAGAGCTTTAAGCCTAATGTAAGAAGTCCGCTTGAGGAATTGGGGTAAAACTGGAGCAAACACCAAAGAGGGCAGAACTATGGATCAGATACTGAAAGGGCACACCTGTGACTGAGGCATTTATGAGGGCATCTGGAAACTTGCTTGGATTTTCTTTGGCCACTTTGGGGCCTATAAGAATGGTAATTCTGAAGAATTGCATTTAAATTCCATTTTGATATTATCTTAGGGGGAAGGGAGCTTACCTGTTTTAAATTTAGGTTACATGTCATATGTGACACTATCTGTTTGACACTGGAGAATGACGTATTCTTTTATCTGGGCAATAATTGGCACTAACTGGCACATTAGGAGTATTGTGTGAACAATGGATTTAGACATTGTGGGGGGCCATTGCACCTGGATTTAGGCACAGTTTTCTGGCTTAAAATAACAAAGAAATACAGTATACGCCAGCTTTGAGCTAGACACACAAGGAGAGGTTTTTCAAACTGGTTTAAAGGAAAACTGGCTTAGTTGCCCATAGCAACACCAATCAGATTCTACCTTCCATTTTCCTCTTTACACCTGCAGTGTCCTGAAACACACTGCTTAATATTGTGATTGTGTTTCATGAAAATTTGCTTGTGCCTGAGTTCCCAAAAAGTTGCTTAGGGAGGGGGAGGTTCTAACAAACCTCCCAGGGCTGACTTTGCCCTGCTCTCTGAGAAGAAGAAGGAGGAGAGTGTGATGTCTGAGGAAAAAGCTGCACCTGAGTAGCCATTTTGGAGAATTATTTAAACTCCAGAGGTAGTTCCATGTACCATCCCATAGAAGGGAAAGATTACAGAAGATCCAGGCAACCCAGAGAGGGAGGGAGAATATTGGCAAAGGAAGGTAATTGTTGTTTATGAGGTTCTAGTCTCCTTTGCATTTGGTGGAGAAATTCTAAGCTACCAGCTGCCCACCATAACCAAAGACAGAAAAGCCATCTGTCAGGAGATAGTATTCCTAGAGAGGATACAGAAGTATATGACTATACAGTACAGCAGAGATAGTACATCCCTCCATCCTGGAGAAACAAGGAAGAAAGATTGATTGCTATAGAGTAAAACTACCCCTTATGCAACTTTTGAGAACTAACTTGAGCCATTGTAGAAGCTGCCTTGCTGTAAATGACTTTTGCGCACATTCATGACCTTTGGATCAGCTTCAGTAAAGTACTGGGAATTTGTAAAGAGAACTGGTCTCCTTTAATGTGCAAGCGCATCACCTATTTGCACCTTACAGTGCTGGCGACACAAACACCAAGGACCTTGCCTCCACGGCACCTTAAAAACCACACCACCAAGGGCACCTCAACTGCCATCTGGCAGGAGTCCCTGGACAACAGAGTGTCCTCCGAAGGAACTGGTGCTGCCCTTCCATTCACTGCACACCGGCCAAGGAGCACTACAGAACAGTGAGTAAACAACTACTACCCCTATCGGCCAACCATAACTCACATATTGCCCCTGCGGCCTGGTTGCTGCACACCAGTTTGAAAATCTTCCCCACAGCCTGCAAGAGGGGCCAGAGGGGATGCATCACTCCCTTATTCCAGAAGGTGTATTCTCTGGTGTATTCCTTGCATCTAAGATGGCTATTTACGTACCTGCTTCCTGGACATTATGATCGCAGGTGGAGGAAAGTCAGAAGGAGTTGTGTGTTCCATAAAGATGGCGCTGCAGTCCAGTATGTGGCAGGGTACGTCACTTCTGGTGAACAGGTATGTGTGTTAATGGTGGATCTTCACTTCCTGTATTCTGTGCAGCATGGGGTGGCAGGAATCATAATTTCCAACAGCATGTGCGCTTCACAGGGGTGGTGTCACTTCTGGGTACCGTTACCTGCTCCCGTACGGAAAACGATGTATACAGTATAATTAGAAAACTTTCCTTTGGAGTGTCTGCATAGTGATTATTCTTCTCTGGTGTCTGATATCTATTGCCTCTGGTGTTTAGGCAGCAGGAAGGACAAGCTCTGTAATGGGAGGGGTGTCCCTGCTCCCTATTTAATCTGGTTGTTTGTTGTGCACAGTGGACGTGTACCTAAGCAGCAGCCTCCTAAGCCCTCTAAGGTATCCTGCCAGTTGGTTGTTCAATGAAGTAGGACATGGGTCTGTTTTGCATCTATAAGTAGTATATTTCTTTTTTCAGATGTCAAGCAACTGCTCTGACAGGATTCTAATAAAGAAGAAGCAAAAGACCAAGCACAGGTTATGTGTAAGCAACCTTTGTCAGATGAATGTATCCAGGACATTTGTGACTTATGCGCTGCCTAAGCACTAGAAACACATGGTGTAATAAGTCCTACATTATTTTATTCTTCTTTTAATACCTTTAAATAAATATACTATCAGTCTTTATGTTGAATTTAAATATTATATTTTATTTAGTAAATGTTGATATATTATGGCTGTGATATTACACGGTAACCTAAAACTTTTGTAATTTTTTTACTTAAATATAACCATTCTTATACTTACTATTTTAGGCGCTCCCATAGGAATGAATAGAGGGCTGCTGCACGTGTGCGGTACGTCCTCCGGGACTTTACGGACTCCTTTCTAAGTATAGGTGTAGTTGTAAAAGGTGGGATCCACACCTATAAGACATTCGGGGCATATTCTAGTGATATGCCTCCAGTGTATAAGATTGGACAACTCCTTTAAGGACAACAAAGATGGAAAATGGTTGATGTTTCCACATGTGTACAACAGACCTCCAGTTAGATTCCGAGGACGCCGTGGAATCGGGTCCAATTTCAGAGAAGGTTGCAGAAGAAGAGGGAGAAGAACTGACTGTAAAGACCAGGCCTCCTATCAAGAGAAATGTAAGAGAAATACTCGGGCAGAGGACTCACAAAAAGTGAGTTCTGACGCCAGAAGCATTGTGGAGACTGTTGGAGTCAGACCTTTACACTTTTTTCCAACTTGATAAGAGGTTTCCACAGACAAGTGGGTGTTACGAATAATTAGAGAAGGTTATTGGTTACAGTTCCAGTCTTTTCCCTCGGACAGGTTTCTCTTAAGTTCAAGAGAAGATCCAATAGTCATTGAACTATTAAGCAAATTATTGTTAAAAGATGCTCTAGAACCAATACCCCAAGATCAAGAAGGACTCCATGTATATTCTCTTGTATTTCCATTCCTTAAAACAGACAACAGATGGAGACTGATTGTAGATCTGCCTTTCCTTAACAAACAATTAAAGAAAGAAAAATTTTAAATGGACACCATACGATCTGTTGCCAGCGTACTTCAAAAAGGGAATTTCATGGCCTCCTTGGATCTTTCTGATGTCTATCTGCATGTTGCCATACATCCTGCTTGCAGTAAGTTTCTTCAAATGGCTTTTCTTCATCAAGGAATCATTCACCATGTGCCATTCAGACTCTCAACAGCTTTGAGCGTCTTAACAAAGGTCACCATAATCATTGTAGCTTACCTTCGATTGCAAGGAATCCTGGTAATTCCATACTTAGACGACTGGCTACCGATAGCACCCACAGCAGTCATACTTCAGGATCATCTACATCGCACCATCCAATTACTGAAAACTCTAGGGTTTTTAATAAATTTGAAAAAATTAGATGTCACTATGGCAACGCAAAAGAAATTGTTAGGATTCATTGTGGATTCCACACTGTAAACGCTATTCTTTCCTGTAGAAATAATTGTCAACATCCACAGTCTGGTCTCTCATTTAAGGACTGTGAACTCAGTGTTAATCCATACAGCCATGAGATCCCTGGGAATTTAACATCGACGATAGATGCAGTTCCGTGGGCAAAGGCTCATTTCAGGGAGCTTCAGCAAAACATTTTGAGATGTTGGGAATCGAAATCCAGGTATCTTCATGAATCCACATACTTTAACGGTTCCACAAAATCAAGTCTAAGATGGTGGTTGATTCAGAAAAATCTCAAGAAATTCACATTCAGTGTGTGATAACAACAGATGCATCATCTCACGGTTTAGGAGAACATCTCCTACAACACTGTATTCAAGATACCTGGTTATGAAAGGACAGATGGAGATTTTCCAAATTCAAGGAGCTCAAAGAAGAGACTGAATCCCTACAAATGGGTGTTAAACCGGACATACTTTCAGCAGATTGCTCGCAGGAGGGGTATGCTGGAAATAGACTTAACGACCACAAGGAACAATCACAAAATAAGCAAATTCTGCTTCCTGAATCCTTGGGACCTCCTGTTTGCGATAGAGGATATATCAATATTCTGGAAACAACTGTTACTTTATGTATTGCCTCCAATGCTACTGATCCCTTGTTCAGAAGTACATAACAAACAAACCATCTTTGATCATCTTGACCCCATTTTGGCCTCGGAGGGCTTGGTTTCAGTTGTTATGGAGGCTATTGAACGGCAACCATTGGAAGCTGCCTCTTTCCAAAGATCTGATGGTACAGAGAAAGATATTCTATCCTCATGTCAACAAATTACACCTTATGGTATGGACGTTGAAAGGCACACATTAAAAAAACAAGATTTGTCTAGTTATGCAGTGGATGCTCTGCTTCAAGCCAGGAAGCCTTCAACAAATAGAGTCTATTCTCGCCTATGGAAAAAGTTCTCTTACTGGTTGTCAGAGTCATCTCATCAGGAAATTGATGTTCCTATTGTACTTTTATTTCTTCAACAAGGTTTTGAGAAAGGTCTTGATGGGAATGTGTCATCAGAAAATAACCTATTGTTTAGATTCCATTTTTATGTTTAACATATTCTTAAACAATTTTTTATGATTTTATTTTTAATTTAATATATATATGTCAATATCTATACATTTATTGGTCTATACTGATAACTTCACTGCACTTATATACCATTGTAAACCTGCCTGCCGCTGCACAGGTCACAAAGTATGCCTAGAAAACTTTCCAATAGAAGTCAATGAGATCCCAACCTGACCAGCGTGTCTATGGACCATGGAGTTGCCATAAAGCAATTTATTTAATGCTTTGCGAATGCTGTTAAGAACAGCTCAGGCAATATGGCAGCACACATAATAAAGTTCAGAAAGCAAAATAAAAAATCTGCAATCAGAAAATAAAATCAGATTAGAAAAAAAGGATACGTGTTACTATCTGGTTTTAACTGGCAGATAACATTTTTGGTGACACATTTCCTTTAAGATAAATATCATGAATGTGCATGTATCAGCCATCAATGCCATGATAGATGGACAATTGTTTGGCCAACCTCCGATTACCCAGTTATTATGACCATAAAAAGGCTAAAGCCTGAAATAAAAAAACCTATTCCTGCATGGGTTTTGTCTCTGGTTCTTAATTAGAATTTTTGTCGGAAGTGGACTTAAAATGGCTCATTCGAAAAGTAATATTTCTTGTAGCAAGAAGACTAGGGGAGGTACAACCCTTATCTTCTAAACATCCTTACCTGAGAATTGTGCTATATGGTGCACTTTTGCGAGCTATGCCTAGTTTCCGACCCAAGGTTCCCTCTTTGCAGAATGTGAATAAAAAATCTTTTTTGCCTACCTTTTTTCCTAATCTGCAAAATGAACAACAAAAACAGTGACACTGCTTTGTTGTGAAAAGAGCTGTAGAAACCTACTTGGAAAGAACGAGGGAATGCGGAAAAGCAGAAAATCTCTTCATGTTCTCTAGTCCTAGAAGAGGTTTGAAGGCAGCAAAAGGAACTCTGGCCAGATGGGTGGAAGATACCATTACAGAAGCCTATACAGCTGAAAGTTCATCTCCTCCTTTCCCTATACAAGCTCAATCCACCCATGCAACCGCCACCTCTTGGGTGGAACGGACTCAGGTATGTCTTCAGGATATTTGTGCAGCTGCATCATGTACAACACCCTCCACCTTTGTGAGGCATTATAGGTTGGACATAGAGGCTTCGAGGGAGGTGGGTTTTAGCACAGGAGTTCTAAATGCAGTGTTCCAGACTGAGTAAAGTTCACCCCCCCTTCTCTTTTGAGGTTCATAAATCCTGCTCTGTGCTCCTGTAGGACGATGAGAAAAGCTCAAATTAGTTCTTACCTGTAATTTTGCAGGCAGCACTATATTCCTCATAATAAATATATTATTACACGAGTTCTAGCAGGAACTCACTTTTATAGGAGGTAGTTATATATGCAAATTTTGGTCATTAGTATTCTAGGTGGGCTGGTCCTAGGGTGGAGACCAGGGACAGTAGTATATCCTGCTCTGTGCTGCATACGGACTTGAGGAAAGCAAAATTACAGGTATCAACAAATTGGCGCTTTAATATTCTTCAATAGAAAATATATGGATTAAACCGTGGAACACATTTCGGGGCTCCACTAACTCCTATTGAAACATACTCATATTGATTGATATTGATTTATTCCAATAAATGAACTTTATGCATCTGTGTGATATTCCATTTCTGCTTTAAATTCCCTGTTCCTGTAGCTCATGGATGTCAAACTCATGGCCCTCCAGATGTTGCAAAACTACAACACCCATCATTCCCTGATAGCTGTAGTATGCCCAGGCATGATGGGAGTTGTAGTTTGGCAACAGCTGGAGGGCCACAAGTTTGACATCCCTGCAGTAGTGTAGCTCATTCCAATACAGCAGAGATCTATATTTCATGGTTAAAGTTGGTGGGTGAGATTTTTCAAAACTGATGTAAAGGAAAACTGGTTTAGTTGCCCAAAGCAACCAATCAGAATCCACCTTTCATTTTCCAAAGGAGCTCTGAAAAAATTAAAGGTGGAATCCGATTGATTGTCATGAGCAACTAAGCCAGTTTTTCTTTATACCAGTTTTGAGAAAGCTCCCCACGTGTGGTACTTTTCTTTATAGACCTTGTTGACTTCGTCTCAAACATAGGGGGAAATTTAACAAAACTAGTATAAAGGAAACTGTCTTAGTTGCCCATAGCAACCAGACTACACCTTTCATATTTCAGAGCTCCTTTGGAAAATGAAAGATGGTATCTGATTGGTTGCTATGGACAACTAAGACAGTTTTCCTTTAAACCATTTTTGTTAGGCCTCATACACACGACCGTTGTTGTGTTCCGTTCCGCAAAATGGGGTTTCGTTGTTCCGTGACCCGTTTCTGTTTTTGTTTCCGTGTGTCTTCCTTTATTTTTGGAGGACCACCAGACATAAAGGAATGTAAAAAAAAGTCTAAGACAGGTTTGCCATGCAAATGATTGACTTGAATGGGTCCACGAATCGTTTTCCGCGAAAATAATAGGACAGGTTATATTTTTTTGACGGACTGGAACCACGGATCACGGACGCGGATGGCAAATGGTGCATTAGCCGAGTTTTCAACAGACCCATTGAAAATCAATGGGTCCGCAGAAAATCACGAAAAATGGCGCAACGGACACAGAATAAAACAACGGTCGTGTGCATGAGGCCTTAAAGTGAATTTATGCTAGAAGTTTAGAGACTTCTCTAGAGGATATTTGATATACTGTACGTGGCCATTCTGTGGCACTGCAGCAGCAATGGTTTTCTCTGACAACTCTACCATTCATCCCATCTTTGTTCAAGTATCTCCTTACTGCGGATTCTGAAACAGGAAACCACTTTGTTCCACATTTTCCTGTGAGTTGTGTCTGAAATCCTTCTTGGACAACTTGTGTGTTGGTATAAACAGAGTCCATCATTTTACATATCTTGATTATAATTTAAACAGAAATGATTGGCACTTTCAAATCTTTGGATATCTTTTTATATTCCTTTCCAGATTTATAAAATTGAATTACCTTTGATCACAGATCACTTCACCGATTTTTTGTTTCCCCCTAAGCTTCAGCAAAAGTTGGTGTAGCTTGGATGAAATGCAGAAAGGTTTCTCAAGAAACTAACTGCCAATTTATATACAGACACTAATTATAAATCAACAAGGTGTGGATGTACAGTATACCATTATCTTATTGACTTGTCTGAGTTGCCTGTAGTGTATAATACAAGCTCTTGCCTAATATTGGCCCTTGCCACCCAGTGCAGTCAAGCCATACTCACTCTTGGCCACCAAAAGTGTGCAGCTGCAGTGACCCAGTAGATCACTGCTAAGAGCTAATTTACTGCTTTGAGGGTGATCCCAAGAGCTGTGCATAGGTGGCACAGCTAGGCTATTGTGCCCTATTCAGCAGCAACTAGGCTGGACCTTCCCTCTGAGGGAGGACATTAAATATTCTGATTGAATCAGCCAGGGAGTCTAGCCTAAGCAACTTGAAGGGGACATCTCACTTCAGCGAATGGCATTTATCATGTAGAAAAATGTAATACAATGCACTTACTAGTGTATTGTGATTGTCTATATTGCCTCCTGTGCCGGCTTGATTCATTTCTCTGTTGTATTATACACTGCCTGTTTTCAGGGGTTACGGCCATGCTTGCACACTATAGAAAAAAGTGATGGCTTCTGTGGTGGCCAAGATTATGGGAATGTGCATACGCACGCATGCTCAGCATCTCCTGTTCTGGACACCTCGTATCTTTACTGTAGTGGTGGCTGTAACCCTTGGAAACGAGCAGTGTATAATGCGATGAAAAAAAAAATCAAGACAGCAAATGGAGCAATATGGACAATTGCAATACATAAGTGCCTTTAAAGGATCTTTAAAGATGGCACCCGCTCCAGAGTGGTGCAGGTGCCATAGCTGCTGGGTGACTGGTGTTGGGAAAATAGTATATACATGTGTCTTACAGTACAGAGGGTAATGGTTTAAATCTTTGAGTGATAATGTGAAATACTAGGCTTAAATCTGTGTTGGTGCATCTCCAGACAGTTAAAGTGTTGGTGTGGGTGTGTGGGTGTGTGTAGGGAGGACCTATAATCTCATAGTAGATTGACAATTTATATTTTAGACTTCAGAAAGATTTTTCTGAATCTGCATATTTGAACGCACAGAAGACATTAGGCACAAAACTGTTAGTGGCGCCAATATTGCATTATTTCCAAAGTCCATTCTCAGTAGCAGTGTGTTCCGTGTTCCGTTTATGGAAAGGAAAGGACATTGGATTGCACTTCCCTGTCTTTACGTTCCAGAAAATAGATTTGCAAACTGTTAAATACTTTGTATGACTGTGTACATTTTGGCCCAAAAATGTCAGGAATACGGAGAGATTCTGAACAAAAGACCCAGAGCCAGAATGTGGGTAGTAGCAGCAACAGCTATCTGGCCAAAAGTAGTAATAGTAGTAGGCCGCAGTTGTCCCTGACTTTGAATAGGTGCAACATTGAGGAGAAAGAGGATGAGATTGTGTACTGGATGGCTTACTCCTCCTTTCAGTGTCACGGTCCCTCAGGTGACTGATGTCAGGAGATCAAGGAGACTGGCTGAGCGTGGAGGAATCTAACAGCCACCTTGATTTCTCTTGATTCAGTGTTGATAGGGTTAATGACCACTTCCCTTTTCTCCGCTGTTGCTCAGTGGTCATCACTTCTACCCTTTATAGTCTGACCCCACCCTTCTGACTATGCGGTAAATAGCTTTATTAATGTTTGGCTGAGCTAGTGTGAGGTCATCTCTGGTGTTACTGCTTGTCCATCTCTACAGAATTTAAGTGTCACGTTTGTTTGTGTTTGTTTTATTCCCTGTTGTTTGTATATGGGCCTGAGACAGAGACTTCCATTCGTCCATCTGGGGAGGAATGGGTTGTCTATGGTCCTAACCTTATTTCAGGGCCTTATAGGGAAATAAGGGCCTAGGTATACTGTATATGAATATTTCTATCTTTAAGGTCTATTCATATTGATAGGTAGTTAGGGACTGGATTAGGGTTGTTTAGGAGGTGACCTGTTCCTTCCCTAGTTTCCAGGCCCAGTTACTGTTCCCCTTCCCTTTTGTGTTCAGTGTGGAGTTTTCCCCCCACACTAATTCACGACATTCAGTCACAGCAGGATGATGTTGAGGTGACTTCTGAGTATGACACTGTGCCATGGAGCCAGAGGTCACAGCATTCCTTCACTGCCACCTCCAAGTGGAGCACCTTCCTTTTTCCTAAGAAGTGCCAAGAAAACCTAATCACAGCATAGAGTCCCCCTGTTGATGACTTGGGTGAGAGCAGTCAGTGTTTGAACTGCCCTGAGAAGGAGTTTCAGGAGGAGGCTGCAGACCCCATTCATAGCTGTGTTGGTAATAGTGGCTCCCGTAGCCACGGTATTGGCGATGGGGGCAGCGATAGTGGCAGTTGGGGCAAATGCAGAGCAGGGGAAGGGGGCCAAGGTTCCCACCATGATATCTCACAGTCTAATAAAAAAAAGGGAGGGTGAGGACTCTGATGACCATTGTGTGTTGGATAGGATTTGGGAGCTGGATCGGGGTGCTGAGGATCAGGAGGGAAAATCAGAGGAGGTGGATGGTGACAGCAGCAGAAGCGACGTACACTGAAGAGAAAAAGGGTAACAATGTTTTAAACTTTTGGCTTTCAGGCTCACCATCTCACCATCCACTACAGCTTTGAAAGTGAGACTACCATAATTTTAAAGAAAATAATCTTGGCTAGCCCTTACATAAATTGAGTTTACAAACTATTTAGCATACACTTAGTTATGCAGACTCTTACTATGTAACTGAATTGTTACTGTTTTGCTCCTAAAATTCTAAATTTAGATTTGTATTATTTTGTTAGTATTTTGTCAATCCACCTTTGGCTTTAAAAACTGCCTGAATCCTTCTGGGCATGCTCTCGATCAGATTCAAGAATGTCTGGACCGAGATCTGTTCCCAGGTCTCTTCTAGACGTTCTGTCACGGATCGTGTTGTAGAAAACAAGCTCCCTACACCGGCTCCCTACACTTAATACGGAGGGAGACAGGGTCACCTAGAATCAAGCCAACAGGAAAACACAAATAAAGGGATAGACTTATCTGAGAAACCAGCAGTAGCAAACTTCTAGCAGTGAGCACAATCCAGGAAGTAGTATAAACTGCAAAGTGAAGCAGTATGGGAGGGGATATAAAGGGAGGCAATCGCTGCTAAAAAATGACAGCTGGGAGAGGGAGAAGAGATGTCAAAGCGAAACCAAAACAAAAGTACATCATGCAGGAGGTACTGAAGAACGTCTGTCAGAACTTCTCAAATATCTGGCGGTGACAGTACCCCTCCCTCTACGAGTGGACTCCGGACACTCAGAGCCCACCTTCTCAGGATGGGACCTATGGAACACCCTGATAAGACGAGTGGCCTTAATGTCCGCCACTGGTACCCACATCCTCTCCTCAGGACCATAACCCTCCCAATGAACGAGGTACTGAAGAGAACCGCGGATAATACGAGAGTCCACAATCCTAGAGACCTGAAATTCAAGATTACCATCAACCACATTCGGAGGCAGAGGCAAAGAGGAGGGTACAGTGGGTTAGACATAAGGTTTTAATAGGGACTTGTGAAAAACATCATGGATCTTCCAAGTCTGAGGAAGATCAAGACGGTAGGCAATGGGATTGATGCCGGACAAGATTTTGTAAGGCCCAATAAACTTAGGACTCAACTTCCAGGAGGGAACCTTCAATTTGATATTCTTAGTAGACAACCACACCAGATCACCAACATTCAGGTCCGGACCAGGCACACGTCTCTTATCCGCCACACGCTTATATCTCTCACTCATGCTCTTTAGATTATCCTGAATCTTTTGCCAAATAGATGACAAAGACGAGGAGAATCTCTCCTCATCAGGTAAACCAGAAGACCCCTCTCCAGAGAATGTCCCAAACTGCGTATGAAACCCATATGCACCAAAAAATAGTGACTTATCAGAGGACTCCTGACGACATTTTTTTAAAGCAAACTCAGCAAGGGAGAGAAAAGAACACCAATCCTCCTGATTCTCCGTCACAAAACAACGCAGATATGTCTCCAGATTCTGATTGACGCGCTCTGTCTGGCCATTCAACTGCGGGTGGAAAGCAGAAGAGAATGACAACCGAACCCCCAAGCGAGAACAGAAAGCCTTCCAGAATCTGGAAACAAACTGCGTGCCCCTATCAGAGACTATGTCTAAAGGAATACCATGCAATTTGACAATGTGATCAATAAATGCCTGCGCCAGCGTCTTAGCATTGGGCAACCCAGGAAAAGGAATGAAATGCGCCATTTTGCTAAAACGGTCCACCATCACAAGAATCACAGTCTTCCCCGAGGAACGAGGCAGGTCTGTAATGAAGTCCATGAACAGATGTGTCCAAGGACGGGAAGGAATGGGTAACGGGAGGAGAGGACCTGATGGGCGTGAATGAGGGACTTTGGCACGAGAGCAGGTCTCGCAGGCTGCCACAAAACCCTCAACCGACTTACGAAGCACCGGCCACCAGAATCTCCGAGCAATGAGATCCACTGTGGCTCTACCCCCGGGTGCCCAGCAAGGACAGTATCGTGGTGCTCCTTAAAAACCTTGTGTCGTAAAGCGAGAGGCACAAACAACCTCCCAGGAGGACAAAGATCAGGAGCCTCTGCCTGGGCTACCTGAACCTCTGCCTCCAATTCAGGATAAAGAGCAGAAACCACCACACCTTCAGCCAAAATGGGACCCGGGTCTTCAAAGTTCCCCCCTCCCGGTAAACAACTTGACAGGGCATCCGCCTTCACATTCTTAACCCCAGGGCGGAACGTGACAACAAAATTAAACCTTGAAAAGAACAAAGACCATCTGGCCTGTCTTGGGTTCAGACGCTTGGCTGACTCCAAGTAGGCCAGATTCTTATGGTTGGTAAACACGGTAATAGGGTGTCTGGCTCCCTCTAGCCAATGGCGCCATTCCTCAAAAGCTAACTTGATGGCCAACAACTCCCTATCTCCCACATCGTAATTTCTCTCTGCAGAGGAGAGTTTCTTAGAGAAAAAGGCACACGGACGCCATTTGGCAGGAGAGGGACCCTGAGACAAGACCGCACCCACACCCACCTCAGAAGCGTCCACCTCAACAATGAAGGGCAGAGAGACATCAGGTTGTACCAAGATGGAAAACTCTCTTTGATACTAGAAAAGGCCTTACGCGCCTCTACCGACCAGGAGGAAAAATCTACCCCCTTTCTAGTCATATCAGTGTGTGGCTTAACAACAGAGGAATAATTCAAAATGAACTTCCTGTAACAATTGGCAAAACCCAAAAGGCGCATCAGCACCTTCTGATTCTCAGGAAGCTCCCAATCAAGCACAGCGCGGACCTTCTCGGGGTCCATGCAAAAACCAGATACTGAGAGGAGAAAACCCAGAAATTGAATTTCTGGAACCGCAAACACGCATTTTTCGAGTTTAGCATACAATTTATTCTCCCGCAGAATGAGCAAGACCTGACGTAGGTGGTCCCTATAAGTTTTGAAATCAGGAGAAAAAAATCAGAATATCTAGATACACTAGTACAAATTTCCCCATTAAATGATAAAAAATGCTGTTCACAAAATGTTGGAAGATGGCTGGAGCATTCATCAAACCAAAAGGCATAACCAAATTCTCAAAATGGCCCTCAGGGGTATTGAAGGCCATCTTCCATTCGTCCCCTTCTCTGACCCTGACCAGGTTGTATGCCCCTCTTAAATCCAACTTGGAAAAAACTTTAGCCCCAACAATCTGGTTAAACAGGTCCGGGATCAGAGGAAGCGGATAAGGGTCAAAAATTGTGATACTGTTCCGTTCCCTGAAATCCAAACATGGTCTTAAAGAACCATCTTTTTTCTTAACAAAAAAAAAATGCGGCAACAGGTGACTTCGAGGGTCGTATGTGTCCCTTTCTCAGGCTCTCAGAGATATAAGTAAGCATAGCGACCCTTTCAGGTTGGGAGAGATTGTATAAACAAGATTTAGGCAGCTTGGCGCCTGGGATGAGATTAATAGGGCAATCGTACTCCCGGTGAGGGGGCAGCTCCTGAACACCACTCTCAGAAAACACATCCAAAAATTCAGAGAGAAAAGTCTTAGTAGAAACCTCTGAAAGAGACGTTGAGAGGCAATTCTCTCTGCAAAAGTCATTCCAACCATTTATTTGCCTCGCTTGCCAATCAATAGTGGGGTTATGTTTAGTGAGCCAGGGTAGCCCCAACACTAGAGGAGTAGATAACCCGCTGAGGACGAAACATGACACATCCTCAGCATGAGCATCACCCACAGTCAAACGGATATTGTGAACTATGCCCTTTAACGATTTTTGAGAAAGTGGAGCGGAATCAATAGCAAAAACAAGTATGTCCTTTCCCAAAGTGCATACCTGGAAACCATGTGTTATAGCAAATTGATTATCAATGAGATTGACAGCTGCTCCACTATCTACAAAAATCTCACAAACAATGTTCTTGCTCTCTAGCGCCACCCTGGCAGGTAGGACAAAACGGGAACTACAAGCAAACGGAAAACCTTCAATTTCCGCATCAACCTTGCCAATTGTAACAGATGGAGCGTTTTTAGAGGACTTTTTTCTCTTTGTTTCTTGATTACTCTAAAAAAAAAACTGAATCTCCTAGAGGGACAAACATTTGCCAGATGATTTATACCTCCACAACAGAAACAAACCCCCCTCTGAGATCTGAATCCTCTGTTGTTAGAGGCAAGCAAACCCAGCTGCATGGGTTCCTGCTCAGAGGGGATTGAGAGAGACTGAGACCCTTGCGCACTGAATGAGACCGTCCCACTGTCCTTGGACTGAGAATGACAAGAAGTAGTGATCTCTCCTCTCTCAATACGAACGGCCCGAGACATGGCAGACTCCAAGGAGGTAGGTCTCTCATGAAAGGCAAATGCATCTTTAAATCCCTCTTAAAGACCATGGCAAAATTGACTTCGGAGTGCAGCATCATTCCAACCAGTATCAGCTGCCCATCTCCTAAATTCTGAACAGTATATCTCTGCGGACTGTTTACCCTGGCATAAAAGACGCAGTTTAGATTCAGCCAGAGCAATACGATCCAGATCATCCCATATCTGACCCAGAGCTACAAAAAATTCATCCACTGATCGGAGGGGCCATGCCCCCACCGGCAGCGAAAAGGCCCAAGACTGAGCGTTATCCCTGAGCAGTGATATGATGATCCCCACCCTCTGCTCCTCATCACCAGAGGAATGGGGAAGTAGGCGAAAATGGAGTTTGCAAGCCTCTCTAAAACAAACAAAATTTTCACTACCCCCATAGAAGGTATCCGGAAGCGAGATCTTATGCTCAGAACAAACTCCATGAATACAAGCAGAACCGGTCACCTGAAACTGAGACACAGTTTTACGGAGCTCTGCGACCTCCAGTGCAAGAGCCCACATGCGGTCCGTCAAGGCTGAAAGCGGATCCATGCTTAAGACGGTTTTGGCGGTTTATAATGTCACGGATGGTGTTGCAGAAAACAAGAAGTAACAAATAAAGATCCGACTGACTTGATCCCAAACTAAGGAACAAAAGAGTTATCCCTATTAAAGCCCTATAGCTCTCCCTGACTGCTCAGCCCATGCAAAGATCTCTGTGATAGAAAGTTGCATGTCCACGTACCTAGACTGAGTGACACCTGAAAACCCTATAATAGTGAGGGGACACGACCACCGGCTCCGTACACTTAATACGGAGGGAGTCAGGGTCACCTAGAATCAAGCCAATAGGAAAACACAAATAAAGGGGTAGACTTATCTGAGAAACCAGCAGTAGCAAACTTCTAGCAGTGAGCACAATCCAGGAAGTAGCATAAACCGCAAAGTGAAGCAGTATGGGAGGGGATATAAAGGGAGGCAATCACTGCTAAAAGATGACAGCTGGGAGAGGGAGAAGAGATGTCAAAGCGAAACCAAAACAAAAGAACATCATGCAGGAGGTACTGAAGAACGTCTGTCAGAACTTCTCAGCTATCTGGCGGTGACACGTTCCCAATGTTGGTGCATACTGGCGATTGACCTAGGTATTAATACAGCTTTTTATTCAATTCTACCCACAAGTGTTTGATTGGGTTGAGGTCTGGGGACTGTGGGGGCTAATGCAGCATCTCTACTTCAATGTCATTGAACCATTTATTTGCCAATCTCGATGTATGCTTCGGGTCGTTGTCCTTCTTAAACACTATGTCATCATTTTCATACCCATAGTACTCGAGTGTATGAAATAACTTGTAGGATACTCACCTATAGCTCAGCATTGGGACCATCATCGATCCTGGTCATGTATTCAACACTTTTGGCTGTGAAACAATTCTATATCATCAGGCTTTCTCCACCGAACTTGACAGTTCCTTCAATTTCTTGACCTGTTAGCCACCTTTTCCCTTGTTTTTTGCAGACCCATTTGGTTCATTATTATTCACCGAAATCTTGCGAGACTTTGGGAATAACTGACTTTGCCTCATCGGAGGCCATACATTTTAATGCTGTACGGACACGGATCGAATATCAGGCAGTGTAAAGTACACCTTTATTCTGATTGCCAGATTGGAATTGGGAAGGAATTTTGTCCCCTTAGATGAGGAAACTTGGCATCTACTTATGTTTTTTTTGCCATCTGGATCAACTGGATCATACAACTGGAAACATACATTTCATCCTGTTTTGTTTATTTAAAGCCCAAAATGTGAATGAAGCCTAAAGAGGACATGACAAACCACAGCTTAGGTATGTAGGCCGAGGAGAAAGTTGTATTGTACTGTTGATAAAGTTTAGCTTTGTATCTGTGAGCGGGAGCAAGTTGTTGTAGAAGTTAACACAGCTCATGTAGTTGGGGAGGGGGTGTTGCTGCTAGATTCACTGTGTTTATGACTAGGGATGAGCGAACTCGAACTGTATAGTTCGGGTTCGTACCGAATTTTGGGGTGTCCGTGACACGGACCCGAACCCGGACATTTTCGTAAAAGTCCGGGTTCGGGTTCGGTGTTCGTCGCTTTCTTCGCGCTTTTGTGACGCTTTCTTGGCGCTTTTTGAAAGGCTGCAAAGCAGCCAATCAACAAGCGTCATACTACTTGCCCCAAGAGGCCATCACAGCCATGCCTACTATTGGCATGGCTGTGATTGGCCAGAGCACCATGTGACCCAGCCTCTATTTAAGCTGGAGTCACATAGCGCCGCCCGTCACTCTGCTCTGATTAGCGTAGGGAGAGGTTGCGGCTGCGACAGTAGGGCGAGATTAGGCAGATTAACTCCTCCAAAGGACTTGATTAACTGATCGATCTGCAGCTGTGGATCATTGAGCTGCTGATCCTCAATTGCTCACTGTTTTTAGGCTGCCCAGACCGTTTGTCAGTCACATTTTTCTGGGGTGATCGGCGGCCATTTTGTGTCTTGTGGTGCGCCAGCACAAGCTGCGACCAAGTGCATTTAACCCTCAATGGTGTGGTTGTTTTTTGGCTAAAGCCTACATCAGGGTGAAGCTGTCACACCAAGTGCATTTAACCAGCAATAGTCTGTTTATTTTTTGGCCATATACTACATCAGGGGCAAGCTGCGCCTGTCACCAAGTGCATTTAACCCTCAATGGTGCGTTTGTTTTTTGGCTAAAGCCTACATCAGGGTGAAGCTGTCACACCAAGTGCATTTAACCAGCAATAGTCTGTTTATTTTTTGGCCATATACTACATCAGGGGCAAGCTGCGCCCGTCACCAAGTGCATTTAACCCTCAGTAGTGTGGTTGGTCAAGCTATCACACCAAGTGCATTTAACCAGCAATAGTCTGTTCATTTTTTGGCCATATACTAAATCAGGGGCAAGCTGCGCCCGTCACCAAGTGCATTTAACCAGCAATAGTCTGTTCATTTTTTGGCCATATACTACATCAGGGGCAAGCTGCGCCCGTCACCAAGTGCATTTAACCCTCAGTAGTGTGGTTGGTCAAGCTGTGACACCAAGTGCATTTAACCAGCAATAGTCTGTTCATTTTTTGGCCATATACTACATCAGGGGCAAGCTGCGCCCATCACCAAGTGCATTTAACCAGCAATAGTGTGGTTATTTTTTGGCCATATCCCAGTCTAATTCTGTCACTAAATCCATACCGGTCACCCAGCGCCTAAATACTAGGCCTCAAATTTATATCCTGCTAAATCTCTCGTTACCGCTGTCCTGTTGTGGCTGGGAAAGTTATTTAGTGTCCGTCAAAGCACATTTTTTGTTCTGGGTTGAAATACAATTCCCAATTTAGCAATTTAAAAATTTAGTGGTTTCTGCTGTATCAGAGCTATTTGAAATCTATCCCTAAAAGGGTATATAATATTCAAGGTGCACATAGGGTCATTCAGAATAACTTCACACACCCGCTACTGTGCATTTCCAAGTCTAATTCTGTCACTAAACCCATACCTGTCACCCAGCGCCTAAATACTAGGCCTCAAATTCATATCCAGCTAAATCTGTCGTTAGTGCTGTAGCTGGGCGAGTTATTTAGTGTCCGTTCAAGCACATTTCTTGTTCTGGGTTGAAATACAATTCCCAATTTAGCAATTTCATAATTTAGTGGTTTCTGCTATATCAGAGCTATTTGAAATCTATCCCTAAAAGGGTAGATCATATTGAAGGTGCACATAGGGACATTCAGAATAACTTCACACACCCGCTACTGTGCATTTCCAAGTCTAATTCTGTCACTAAACCCATACCTGTCACCCAGCGCCTAAATACTAGGCCTCAAATTTATATCCAGCTAAATCTGTCCTTAGTGCTGTAGCTGGGCGAGTTATTTAGTGTCCGTTCAAGCACATTTCTTGTTCTGGGTTGAAATACAATTCCCAATTTAGCAATTTCATAATTTAGTGGTTTCTGCTATATCAGAGCTATTTGAAATCTATCCCTAAAAGGGTAGATCATATTGAAGGTGCACATAGGGACATTCAGAATAACTTCACACACCCGCTACTGTGCATTTCCAAGTCTAATTCTGTCACTAAACCCATACCTGTCACCCAGCGCCTAAATACTAGGCCTCAAATTTATATCCAGCTAAATCTGTCCTTAGTGCTGTAGCTGGGCGAGTTATTTAGTGTCCGTTCAAGCACATTTCTTGTTCTGGGTTGAAATACAATTCCCAATTTAGCAATTTCATAATTTAGTGGTTTCTGCTATATCAGAGCTATTTGAAATCTATCCCTAAAAGGGTATATAATATTCAAGGTGCACATTGGGTCATTCAGAATAACTTCACACACACCCGCTACTGTGTATTTCCAAGTCTAATTCTGTCACTAAACCCATACCTGTCACCCAGCGCCTAAATACTAGGCCTCAAATTCATATCCAGCTAAATCTGTCGTTAGTGCTGTAGCTGGGCGAGTTATTTAGTGTCCGTTCAAGCACATTTCTTGTTCTGGGTTGAAATACAATTCCCAATTTAGCAATTTCATAATTTAGTGGTTTCTGCTATATCAGAGCTATTTGAAATCTATCCCTAAAAGGGTAGATCATATTGAAGGTGCACATAGGGACATTCAGAATAACTTCACACACCCGCTACTGTGCATTTCCAAGTCTAATTCTGTCACTAAACCCATACCTGTCACCCAGCGCCTAAATACTAGGCCTCAAATTTATATCCAGCTAAATCTGTCCTTAGTGCTGTAGCTGGGCGAGTTATTTAGTGTCCGTTCAAGCACATTTCTTGTTCTGGGTTGAAATACAATTCCCAATTTAGCAATTTCATAATTTAGTGGTTTCTGCTATATCAGAGCTATTTGAAATCTATCCCTAAAAGGGTATATAATATTCAAGGTGCACATTGGGTCATTCAGAATAACTTCACACACACCCGCTACTGTGTATTTCCAAGTCTAATTCTGTCACTAAACCCATACCTGTCACCCAGCGCCTAAATACTAGGCCTCAAATTTATATCCTGCTAAATCTCTCGTTAACGCTGTCCTGTTGTGGCTGGGAAAGTTATTTAGTGTCCGTCAAAGCACATTTTTTGTTCTGGGTTGAAATACAATTCCCAATTTAGCAATTTCATAATTTAGTGGTTTCTGCTATATCAGAGCTATTTGAAATCTATCCCTAAAAGGGTATATAATATTCAAGGTGCACATTGGGTCATTCAGAATAACTTCACACACACCCGCTACTGTGTATTTCTAAGTCTAATTCTGTCACTAAACCCATACCTGTCACCCAGCGCCTAAATACTAGGCCTCAAATTTATATCCTGCTAAATCTCTCGTTAACGCTGTCCTGTTGTGGCTGGGAAAGTTATTTAGTGTCCGTCAAAGCACATTTTTTGTTCTGGGTTGAAATACAATTCCCAATTTAGCAATTTCATAATTTAGTGGTTTCTGCTATATCAGAGCTATTTGAAATCTATCCCTAAAAGGGTAGATCATATTGAAGGTGCACATAGGGTCATTCAGAATAACTTCACACACCCGCTACTGTGCATTTCCAAGTCTAATTCTGTCACTAAACCCATACCTGTCACCCAGCGCCTAAATACTAGGCCTCAAATTCATATCCAGCTAAATCTGTCGTTAGTGCTGTAGCTGGGCGAGTTATTTAGTGTCCGTTCAAGCACATTTCTTGTTCTGGGTTGAAATACAATTCCCAATTTAGCAATTTCATAATTTAGTGGTTTCTGCTATATCAGAGCTATTTGAAATCTATCCCTAAAAGGGTATATAATATTCAAGGTGCACATTGGGTCATTCAGAATAACTTCACACACACCCGCTACTGTGTATTTCCAAGTCTAATTCTGTCACTAAACCCATACCTGTCACCCAGCGCCTAAATACTAGGCCTCAAATTCATATCCAGCTAAATCTGTCGTTAGTGCTGTAGCTGGGCGAGTTATTTAGTGTCCGTTCAAGCACATTTCTTGTTCTGGGTTGAAATACAATTCCCAATTTAGCAATTTCATAATTTAGTGGTTTCTGCTATATCAGAGCTATTTGAAATCTATCCCTAAAAGGGTAGATCATATTGAAGGTGCACATAGGGACATTCAGAATAACTTCACACACCCGCTACTGTGCATTTCCAAGTCTAATTCTGTCACTAAACCCATACCTGTCACCCAGCGCCTAAATACTAGGCCTCAAATTTATATCCAGCTAAATCTGTCCTTAGTGCTGTAGCTGGGCGAGTTATTTAGTGTCCGTTCAAGCACATTTCTTGTTCTGGGTTGAAATACAATTCCCAATTTAGCAATTTCATAATTTAGTGGTTTCTGCTATATCAGAGCTATTTGAAATCTATCCCTAAAAGGGTATATAATATTCAAGGTGCACATTGGGTCATTCAGAATAACTTCACACACACCCGCTACTGTGTATTTCCAAGTCTAATTCTGTCACTAAACCCATACCTGTCACCCAGCGCCTAAATACTAGGCCTCAAATTTATATCCTGCTAAATCTCTCGTTAACGCTGTCCTGTTGTGGCTGGGAAAGTTATTTAGTGTCCGTCAAAGCACATTTTTTGTTCTGGGTTGAAATACAATTCCCAATTTAGCAATTTCATAATTTAGTGGTTTCTGCTATATCAGAGCTATTTGAAATCTATCCCTAAAAGGGTATATAATATTCAAGGTGCACATTGGGTCATTCAGAATAACTTCACACACACCCGCTACTGTGTATTTCTAAGTCTAATTCTGTCACTAAACCCATACCTGTCACCCAGCGCCTAAATACTAGGCCTCAAATTTATATCCTGCTAAATCTCTCGTTAACGCTGTCCTGTTGTGGCTGGGAAAGTTATTTAGTGTCCGTCAAAGCACATTTTTTGTTCTGGGTTGAAATACAATTCCCAATTTAGCAATTTCATAATTTAGTGGTTTCTGCTATATCAGAGCTATTTGAAATCTATCCCTAAAAGGGTATATAATATTCAAGGTGCACATTGGGTCATTCAGAATAACTTCACACACACACGCTTCTGTGCATTTCCAAGTCTAATTCTGTCACTAAATCCATACCGGTCACCCAGCGCCTAAATACTAGGCCTCAAATTTATATCCCGCTGAATTTGAATACAATACATTGGGCCAAATAATATATTTGTTGTTGTGGTGAACCATAACAATGAGAAAAACATCTAGTAAGGGACGCGGACGTGGACATGGTCGTGGTGGTGTTAGTGGACCCTCTGGTGCTGGGAGAGGACGTGGCCGTTCTGCCACATCCACACGTCCTAGTGTACCAACTACCTCAGGTCCCAGTAGCCGCCAGAATTTACAGCGATATATGGTGGGGCCCAATGCCGTTCTAAGGATGGTAAGGCCTGAGCAGGTACAGGCATTAGTCAATTGGGTGGCCGACAGTGGATCCAGCACGTTCACATTATCTCCCACCCAGTCTTCTGCAGAAAGCGCACAGATGGCGCCTGAAAACCAACCCCATCAGTCTGTCACATCACCCCCATGCATACCAGGGAAACTGTCTCAGCCTCAAGTTATGCAGCAGTCTCTTATGCTGTTTGAAGACTCCGCTGGCAGGGTTTCCCAAGGGCATCCACATAGCCCTTCGCCAGCGGTGAAAGACATAGAATGCACTGACGCACAACCACTTATGTTTCCTGATGATGAGGACATGGGAATACCACCTCAGCATGTCTCTGATGATGACGAAACACAGGTGCCAACTGCTGCGTCTTTCTGCAGTGTGCAGACTGAACAGGAGGTCAGGGATCAAGACTGGGTGGAAGACGATGCAGGGGACGATGAGGTCCTAGACCCCACATGGAATGAAGGTCGTGCCACTGACTTTCACAGTTCGGAGGAAGAGGCAGTGGTGAGACCGAGCCAACAGCGTAGCAAAAGAGGGAGCAGTGGGCAAAAGCAGAACACCCGCCGCCAAGAGACTCCGCCTGCTACTGACCGCCGCCATCTGGGACCGAGCACCCCAAAGGCAGCTTCAAGGAGTTCCCTGGCATGGCACTTCTTCAAACAATGTGCTGACGACAAGACCCGAGTGGTTTGCACGCTGTGCCATCAGAGCCTGAAGCGAGGCATTAACGTTCTGAACCTGAGCACAACCTGCATGACCAGGCACCTGCATGCAAAGCATGAACTGCAGTGGAGTAAACACCTTAAAACCAAGGAAGTCACTCAGGCTCCCCCTGCTACCTCTTCTGCTGCTGCCGCCTCGGCCTATTCTGCTGCTGCCGCCTCGGCCTCTTCCTCCGCCTCTGGAGGAACGTTGGCACCTGCCGCCCAGCAAACAGGGGATGTACCACCAACACCACCACCACCACCTCCGTCACCAAGCGTCTCAACCATGTCACACGCCAGCGTTCAGCTCTCCATCTCACAAACATTTGATAGAAAGCGTAAATTCCCACCTAGCCACCCTCGATCCCTGGCCCTGAATGCCAGCATTTCTAAACTACTGGCCTATGAAATGCTGTCATTTAGGCTGGTGGACACAGACAGCTTCAAACAGCTCATGTCGCTTGCTGTCCCACAGTATGTTGTTCCCAGCCGACACTACTTCTCCAAGAGAGCCGTGCCTTCCCTGCACAACCAAGTATCCGATAAAATCAAGTGTGCACTGCGCAACGCCATCTGTAGCAAGGTCCACCTAACCACAGATACGTGGACCAGTAAGCACGGCCAGGGACGCTATATCTCCCTAACTGCACACTGGGTAAATGTAGTGGCAGCTGGGCCCCAGGCGGAGAGCTGTTTGGCGCACGTCCTTCCGCCGCCAAGGATCGCAGGGCAACATTCTTTGCCTCCTGTTGCCACCTCCTCCTTCTCGGCTTCCTCCTCCTCTTCTTCCACCTGCTCATCCAGTCAGCCACACACCTTCACCACCAACTTCAGCACAGCCCGGGGTAAACGTCAGCAGGCCATTCTGAAACTCATATGTTTGGGGGACAGGCCCCACACCGCACAGGAGTTGTGGCGGGGTATTGAACAACAGACCGACGAGTGGTTGCTGCCGGTGAGCCTCAAGCCCGGCCTGGTGGTGTGTGATAATGGGCGAAATCTCGTTGCAGCTCTGGGACTAGCCAATTTGACGCACATCCCTTGCTTGGCGCATGTGCTGAATTTGGTGGTGCAGAAGTTCATTCACAACTACCCCGACATGTCAGAGCTGCTGCATAAAGTGCGGGCCGTCTGTTCGCGCTTCCGGCGTTCACATCCTGCTGCTGCTCGCCTGTCTGCGCTACAGCGTAACTTCGGCCTTCCCGCTCACCGCCTCATATGCGACGTGCCCACCAGGTGGAACTCCACCTTGCACATGCTGGACAGACTGTGCGAGCAGCAGCAGGCCATAGTGGAGTTTCAGCTGCAGCACGCACGGGTCAGTCGCACTACAGAACAGCACCACTTCACCACCAATGACTGGGCCTCCATGCGAGACCTGTGTGCCCTGTTGCGCTGTTTCGAGTACTCCACCAACATGGCCAGTGGCGATGACACCGTTATCAGCGTTACAATACCACTTCTATGTCTCCTTGAGAAAACACTTAGGGCGATGATGGAAGAGGAGGTGGCCCAGGAGGAGGAGGAGGAGGAGGAGGAAGAGGGGTCATTTTTAGCACTTTCAGGCCAGTCTCTTCGAAGTGACTCAGAGGGAGGTTTTTGGCAACAGCAGAGGCCAGGTACAAATGTGGCCAGCCAGGGCCCACTACTGGAGGACGAGGAGGACGAGGATGAGGAGGAGGTGGAGGAGGATGAGGATGAAGCATGGTCACAGCGGGGTGGCACCCAACGCAGCTCGGGTCCATCACTGGTGCGTGGCTGGGGGGAAAGGCAGGACGATGACGATACGCCTCCCACAGAGGACAGCTTGTCCTTACCCCTGGGCAGCCTGGCACACATGAGCGACTACATGCTGCAGTGCCTGCGCAACGACAGCAGAGTTGCCCACATTTTAACCTGTGCGGACTACTGGGTTGCCACCCTGCTGGATCCACGCTACAAAGACAATGTGCCCACCTTACTTCCTGCACTGGAGCGTGATAGGAAGATGCGCGAGTACAAGCGCACGTTGGTAGACGCGCTACTGAGAGCATTCCCAAATGTCACAGGGGAACAAGTGGAAGCCCAAGGCCAAGGCAGAGGAGGAGCAAGAGGTCGCCAAGGCAGCTGTGTCACGGCCAGCTCCTCTGAGGGCAGGGTTAGCATGGCAGAGATGTGGAAAACTTTTGTCAACACGCCACAGCTAACTGCACCACCACCTGATACGCAACGTGTTAGCAGGAGGCAACATTTCACTAACATGGTGGAACAGTACGTGTGCACACCCCTCCACGTACTGACTGATGGTTCGGCCCCATTCAACTTCTGGGTCTCTAAATTGTCCACGTGGCCAGAGCTAGCCTTTTATGCCTTGGAGGTGCTGGCCTGCCCGGCAGCCAGCGTTTTGTCTGAACGTGTATTCAGCACGGCAGGGGGCGTCATTACAGACAAACGCAGCCGCCTGTCTACAGCCAATGTGGACAAGCTGACGTTCATAAAAATGAACCAGGCATGGATCCCACAGGACCTGTCCGTCCCTTGTCCAGATTAGACATTAACTACCTCCCCATAACCATATATTATTGGACTCCAGGGCACTTCCTCATTCAATCCTATTTTTATTTTCATTTTACCATTATATTGCGAGGCTACCCAAAGTTGAATGAACCTCTCCTCTGCCTGTGTGCTAGGCCTAAATATATGCCAATGGACTGTTGCAGTGGTGGCTGACATGAAGCCTGATTCTCTGCTATGACATGCAGACTAATTCTCTGCTGACATGAAGCCAGATTGTCTGTTACGGGACTCTCTCCTCTGCCTGGGTGCTGGGCCTAAATTTATGACAATGGACTGTTGCAGTGGTGGCTGACGTGAAGCCTGATTCTCTGCTATGACATGCAGACTGATTCTCTGCTGACATGAAGCCAGATTGTCTGTTACGGGACCTCTCTCCTCTGCCTGTGTGCTAGGCCTAAATATATGCCAATGGACTGTTGCAGTGGTGGCTGACGTGAAGCCTCATTCTCTGCTATGACATGCAGACTGATTCTCTGCTGACATGAAGCCAGATCGTCTGTTACGGGACCTCTCTGCTCTGCCTGTGTGCTAGGCCTAAATATATGCCAATGGACTGTTGCAGTGGTGGGTGACGTGAAGCCTCATTCTCTGCTATGACATGCAGACTGATTCTCTGCTGTCATGAAGCCAGATTGTCTGTTACGGGACCTCTCTGCTCTGCCTGTGTGCTAGGCCTAAATATATGCCAATGGACTGTTGCAGTGGTGGGTGACGTGAAGCCTCATTCTCTGCTATGACATGCAGACTGATTCTCTGCTGACATGAAGCCAGATTGTCTGTTACGGGACCTCTCTCCTCTGCCTGTGTGCTAGGCCTAAATATATGCCAATGGACTGTTGCAGTGGTGGCTGACGTGAAGCCTCATTCTCTGCTATGACATGCAGACTAATTCTCTGCTGACATGAAGCCAGATTGTCTGTTACGGGACCTCTCTCCTCTGCCTGGGTGCTGGGCCTAAATTTATGACAATGGACTGTTGCAGTGGTGGCTGACGTGAAGCCTGATTCTCTGCTATGACATGCAGACTGATTCTCTGCTGACATGAAGCCAGATCCTCTGTTACGGGACCTCTCTCCTCTGCCTGGGTGCTGGGCCTAAATTTATGACAATGGACTGTTGCAGTGGTGGCTGACGTGAAGCCTGATTCTCTGCTATGACATGCAGACTGATTCTCTGCTGTCATGAAGCCAGATTGTCTGTTACGGGACCTCTCTGCTCTGCCTGTGTGCTAGGCCTAAATATATGCCAATGGACTGTTGCAGTGGTGGGTGACGTGAAGCCTCATTCTCTGCTATGACATGCAGACTGATTCTCTGCTGACATGAAGCCAGATTGTCTGTTACGGGACCTCTCTCCTCTGCCTGTGTGTGTGCTGGGCCTAAATATATGCCAATGGACTGTTGCAGTGGTGGCTGACGTGAAGCCTCATTCTCTGCTATGACATGCAGACTAATTCTCTGCTGACATGAAGACAGATTCTCTGTTACGGGACCTCCCTCCTCTGCCTGGGTGCTGGGCCTAAATATATGCCAATGGACTGTTGCAGTGGTGGCTGACGTGAAGCCTCATTCTCTGCTATGACATGCAGACTGATTCTCTGCTGACATGAAGACAGATTCTCTGTTACGGGACCTCTCTCCTCTGCCTGTGTGTGTGCTGGGCCTAAATATATGCCAATGGACTGTTGCAGTGGTGGCTGACGTGAAGCCTCATTCTCTGCTATGACATGCAGACTGATTCTCTGCTGACATGAAGCCAGATTCTCTGTTACGGGACCTCTCTCCTCTGCCTGTGTGTGTGTGCTGGGCCTAAATATATGCCAATGGACTGTTGCAGTGGTGGCTGACGTGAAGCCTCATTCTCTGCTATGACATGCAGACTAATTCTCTGCTGACATGAAGACAGATTCTCTGTTACGGGACCTCTCTCCTCTGCCTGTGTGTGTGCTGGGCCTAAATATATGCCAATGGACTGTTGCAGTGGTGGCTGACGTGAAGCCTCATTCTCTGCTATGACATGCAGACTGATTCTCTGCTGACATGAAGCCAGATTCTCTGTTACGGGACCTCTCTCCTCTGCCTGTGTGTGTGCTGGGCCTAAATATATGCCAATGGACTGTTGCAGTGGTGGCTGACGTGAAGCCTCATTCTCTGCTATGACATGCAGACTGATTCTCTGCTGACATGAAGCCAGATTCTCTGTTACGGGACCTCTCTCCTCTGCCTGTGTGTGTGCTGGGCCTAAATATATGCCAATGGACTGTTGCAGTGGTGGCTGACGTGAAGCCTCATTCTCTGCTATGACATGCAGACTAATTCTCTGCTGACATGAAGACAGATTCTCTGTTACGGGACCTCCCTCCTCTGCCTGGGTGCTGGGCCTAAATATATGCCAATGGACTGTTGCAGTGGTGGCTGACGTGAAGCCTCATTCTCTGCTATGACATGCAGACTAATTCTCTGCTGACATGAAGACAGATTCTCTGTTACGGGACCTCTCTCCTCTGCCTGGGTGCCGGGGCCTAAATATCTGAGAATGGACTGTTCCAGTGGTGGGTGACGGGAAGCCAGATTCTCTGCTATGGAACCTCTCTCCAATTGATTTTGGTTAATTTTTATTTATTTAATTTTTATTTTAATTCATTTCCCTATCCACATTTGTTTGCAGGGGATTTACCTACATGTTGCTGCCTTTTGCAGCCCTCTAGCTCTTTCCTGGGCTGTTTTACAGCCTTTTTAGTGCCGAAAAGTTCGGGTCCCCATTGACTCCAATGGGGTTCGGGTTCGGGACGAAGTTCGGATCGGGTTCGGATCCCGAACCCGAACATTTCCGGGATGTTCGGCCGAACTTCTCGAACCCGAACATCCAGGTGTTCGCTCAACTCTATTTATGACTCATCTGGGCGGAGACTGGGGGGTAGCAAGTTAAAGGGTATCTGTCAGCAGATTTGTACCTATTAAACTAGATAACCTGTTGCATGTGCACTCGACAATTGAAGGCATCTATGTTGGTCCCGTGTTCATATGTGTTGGCATTGCTGAGAAAAATGAAGTTTTATTGTATGCAAATGAGCCTCTATGAGCAATTGAGGTGTTGCCCTTACTCATAGAAGATATGCTCTCTGCAATTGCTGTGACCTCTGCACCTTGATTGACAGGGCCCGTCAGAGTAAACATCATCACGCCTGGCCCTGACTTCTAAAGTCAATTAAAGTGCATAGGGCAAAGCCTCTACTACTAATGGCAATGTCGCCAATACCACTGTCCCTACCCCACAACTGGATGGCTGTCCCTTCCTGACTAGGTGTAGGAAACAAAATGTAATGGTAGACAGCCACCTAAAATAACAGGTGAGCATAGAAAGCCAGGAAGAATAAACAGACGAACCTGGTCAAAACCAATAGAAAAAAAGGAGTAACGATACCAAACTGTGTCAAACATAGAGGCAACAGGATTCCCAATGGTAAAATCAGCAGTCAGTGAAAGGTCCAGAAACACAGTCCCAAATCCAAAACTAGAGAATAATCCTCAGGCAATGTCATGGCTGAGGATGGGGAAGACCCTCACCCGTGCGCTGCCAGAAGATGTTATTGGCTGCTCGGCCAGGACGACAGGATTAGGGAGCAGGTCACCTCCTATCGTGTCCCTAACCTGACCCTGACTCCTAACCATATGAGCCAACCCTGATGGTGGGAGGGCTCATATACCGGAACCTAATATTCCCTGCTAGCCCTCAGGATTGGCCTGGAACAAGGAGCAGAGTAAGACGACCTGTTCCTCCTAGGCACGGAGGAACAGGAGTCTCACTGGCCAAGCTGCAAGGAGAAGGGGGTACAAAAACAGACCTATGTCTATGGCAGGTGAACTGCACTAGTTCCACCTACCTGCCACAGCCTTGCTGACTGGATCCCTGTGCTGACACGCTGATGTCCACACCATACTTAAATGGACACAGCCAACACACATACACACACAGGAACCCAGATCCATAGCTGCATTAAATAACAAAAGGAATACATCAACTGAACATATAAACATCTATGACCACAAGGGTGGCCCTCACTGGCAGATGGTATAAAGTAGGAGGCCGACTCCAGCAGACCATGGCTGAAGTACCCCTCTGACTACTGCTCTCAGCAGAGTCTAAATAGCCCATGTAGCCACACCCACACAGACACACCCAGTGTTCACACACACAGAAGGGAGTTAACCCTTCCTACACCAAGAGAGGGAAAACAGCCACATAAAGGGGAAGTGAACAAACACCTATCACACAACAGCTGTTACCGCCGGCAACGACATGCGTGGCAACTATGTCCTGGGAGCCAGCCAGAAGGCCGAGACACCGCCACCACATGTACACCAAGAACACGTTGCTGCAGACAACCTCAAGTGACAGGCAAACAGGCTAGTGAGGCTTAATAGACTAAATCACAGGCAATTGTGGCCAGCAGTTGCATGTTTAAATACCTCAACCTGCAGGCCACATGATGCACCATGAGTCATGTGACCTGCATGACGTCATCTGCATCTGATTGGCCAGCTCTCCTGAACTCAGAGCTCCGGCCTGGTAGCTAACTCAATGCCGGCACTGCTGCTTGCTTAGAGTCACGGCTACTATGTCCAAGGTCTAACATGGGGTCAATAGTAAGTTACAAGGGACAAGTATGTGTAGGTAAGTAGCCCAGTCAGCAGCCAGGGAGCTGAGTTGGCGAAGTAGAAGTGCAGATAAGGAGCACTGCTGGGCACTTTATGAGGTACAGTGTACACTAAAACAAGAAGTGGGACAAAAGGACTGAAAGTGCTGGCACCAGGACTGCTGTGAAAAGACCGTATGATTTCTAGCATGTAAATGACTCTGATACCTCAGATGCATTTGCTGTGCTTTACAGAGGTACACAATAGAGATGAGCGAATTTCAGGTTATGAAATTCGTTCACGCTTCGTTTACTGGTAAAAGGTGAATTGCGTTATGGATTCCGTTACCACGGACCATAACGCAATTCTATGACGGAATGCATAACGGAATGCCTTTAGAGGCATTCCGTTATTTATTCTGTCATAATAAGAAGTCTATGGGCAAAAGGATCCGTCCCGTTTCCGTTATGCAGGAGAGGACTACCCTGCATAACGGAAACGGGACGGATCCGTTATGCAGCCCATAGACTTCTATTATGATGGAATAAATAACGGAATGCCTCTAAAGGCATTCCGTTATGCATTCCGTCATAGAATTGTGTTGTTGTCCGTGGTAACGGAATCCATAATGCAGTTCACCTTTTAACACCAAACAAATTGTGATTGAATTTCAAAATATGAATTCGCTCAATTCTAGTACACAATTATACAAGACATTTTGGCAGACAGTTTATCAGCTGTCAGTTGTCATACAGCAGTGCGTGCAGGCATAGGGAAGTACATTAATGTCTTAATATATGCTAAAAGTCAAGCTGACATGATCACTCTTGTATTATATAACACATTTTGCTTAGTGCGTATTTCTTTTTTTGCATTTTTGAAAGGCATTTTAAAAGCAGCTTGCTCAGGCACTTTTATGGCCCATAGACTTCAATGGGAAGAATTTATCATGAGTGAAGTCAGGTTGCGCTAAGTTTATGAAACGTCATGTGTTTGATAATGTTGAGGAAGGGTTGAGACGTATGCATATATATCCATGCATGCCTGCAAACACGTGCGGGCATGTATGGTATATATGTGCATACATTAACCACAGCATCATGGGACGATGTGCGCAGATGTGCCCAGCATCTGCGCACGTCTGCCCATGGTGATCCCCAGGGGCTCATGGTGGCCCCTGTGGGAAATATGTGCCTCCTTTAGACTGTGCCCCTTATAATATATATAGCTGTGGCCCCCTATAGCATATATATATATACCGTATTTTTCGCCGTATAAGACGCACTTTTTTCCCCCCAAAAGTGGGGGGAAAATAGCAGTGCGTCTTATACGGCGAATGTAGCTGATTTTGCCTAGTTTTCAATGATACACCCGCCGCGATGCCGCGTGGCGGGTGTATCAGCTGTGAGGGAGGAGGGGCTGGGGGCGGCATCTGCATTAATAATGACAGCGGGGCCCGTGCAGTGACTATTCTACTACACGGGCCCCGCTCACTGTATAATCATATGTCTCTAATAGTTAATTGTTGTATGCATGTAATCGCATAATGAGCGCTAATGAGCGCTGTGTATTACCGTACTTAAAACTAGCAGCGCTCGCCGTTCGGAGCAGAGAGGAGGCAGGAGGCAGGCCAGGGAGGACGGGCGCTTGCAACGTGAGTCATACGTCACGCGCCTGCACCGCCCACTTATGAATGAAGCAGGCGGCGCAGGCGCGTGACGTATGACTCACGTTGCAAGCGCCCGTCCTCCCGGCCTGCCTCCTGCCTCCTCTCTGCTCCGAACGGCGAGCGCTGCTAGTTTTAAGTACGGTAATACACAGCGCTCATTAGCGCTCATTATGCGATTACATGCATACAACAATTAACTATTAGAGAGATATGATTATACAGTAAGCGGGGCCCGTGTAGTAGAATAGTCACTGCACGGGCCCCGCTGTCATTATTAAAGCAGATGCGACCCCCACCCCCTGTATTGAGGGTCATTCACTACAGGGACACTTATGGAGGGGATCTGTGGATGACAGCATAAGATGCTATATATGTGTCATCCACAGATCCCCCCCATAACTGTCATTCACAGATCCTCATCCTCATAACAGTGCCATCCAGAGAGGATCCCCCATAAGTGTCACCCACAGATCCCCCATAAGTGTCACCCACAGATCCCCCATAAGTGTCACCCACAGATCCCCCATAAGTGTCACCCACAGATCCCCCATAAGTGTCACCCACAGATCCCCCATAAGTGTCACCCACAGATCCCCCATAAGTGTCACCCACAGATCCCCCATAAGTGTCACCCACAGATCCCCCATAACAGTCACCCACAGATCCCCCATAAGTGTCACCCACAGATCCCCCATAACAGTGCGTCACCCACAGACCACAATTAGTTCAAAACCCACCAAAAGTGCACCTTTTGGTTCTAAATTTTTTTTTTCTTATTTTCCTCCTCAAAAACCTAGGTGCGTCTTATAGGCCGGTGCGTCTTATACGGCGAAAAATACGGTATATATATATATATATATATATATATATATATATATATATAAATTCACCGAATGAAGAGGCAGCACTTCCAGTTATGGGTGATAGGGTGACGACCCCAAACTTTATTCCCAGCAACGTTTCGGCCTTCTCACTGAGGCCTTTGTCTAGCTTGACAAAGGCCTCAGTGAGAAGGCCGAAACGTTGCTGGGAATAAAGTTTGGGGTCGTCACCCTATCACCCATAACTGGAAGTGCTGCCTCTTCATTCGGTGAATTTATATGTTGGAGGACAAGCCAACCTCTCTGAGGAACATTGCACCCAGTGCACAACGTCTGACTGTGCTGCTGCATCATCTGCTGTATTATATATATATATATATATATATATATATATCTATATATCTATAATATATGTGTATATATGTTGTCAGGAGGACATATATGTGTATCTGCCATGGCTCTCCCCCAGGTGTGTGTGTGTGTATATATATATATATATATATATATATATATATATAGGCCTATAACTGCCCATGTATGCCCCCAGGTTTATGATGAGTATATATATGTATATAGATGCGCCCCAAGTATCTATATATATATCTATATATATATATATATATATATATACTTAAGTTTCCCAGGCGTCTGCAGGGGGGTGGATATGTCTCCAGATGGCTGGTGACTTTTCAAAGGCTAAGGGTTATCAGCCTATTTACTATGCGGCCCCAACCTTGTGTTTGTGACATGGCTGGGCGTGTGGTGCTGTGAGCCTCAGGGGGCCAGCCAGTTGTCTGCTGCAATCTGAGTGCATGCATTCCGTCACACACACACGATGATGTCACACACCTGGAAGGGGGGGGGGGGGGGGGTGAGAGTGACTTATATATCAGTCCAGGACAAAGGAACGGGGGCTCCTTGCAACGAGACTGGATTCAGAGACACATGAGGACTGCTGCCTGAAGGAAGAGAGGCCCATTTGGCCCTGGAGATGGCTGAGTATACGCTGGCATGGCATTGTACCTCCCTTGCAGTGCCAACCATATTCTGTGCCCCTGATGTCCCTAACCCATTAACCCCTTCCCTGCCAGAACCCCAGCTCTCCTGCTGGTATTAACCTCAGCACTCACTGGCAAATAACCCTTGCAGTGCTGAATCTATACCCTCTTGTAACCCCGTAGGGACAGTATAGAGCTAGGCGGGTGGGTTGTTATACTTGTATGTGTGAATTGTCTAGTTAGTTTATGGGTGGAATTGGGAACGTGTAGCGTAGTTTGAGTATTGTATATGTGTAGTGCTGTGTATTGTTAGTGTATTGCGTGCTTAGTGTGTTAAATAAATACCGTTATATTTGTACCCCTTTGTGTAGCGTGTACTTGTTAGCGGTAGCGAGTTAGTAAGGCGCATGCAGCTAGTATTAGTGATTAGTGTAAAGCATAGCGAAAGTATTGTGTATTTATTATATAAAGGCATAAATAGGCGGAGTCATCACTAGACGGCTCCTCCTATTTAGGAATATTAATTATCGATATTCGCATAATATTGGTGATTAATATTCCCCCTTTACAGATAAACATAGCGCTTTTGTTAGATTGAGATGTCTAAAGTATTTGTATGCTCCCCTGTACTGGAGTGAGATTGTGCAGTGTATAAATCTGGACTGTAACCTAGTAAGGCTACTTTCACACTAGCGTTGTTTAAATCCGGCATTCAATTCCGACACCGGAACTGCCCACCGGATCCGGAAAAACGTGTGAAAACGGATTACATTTGAATCCTGATCAGGATTTTGATCACAATGAAAAAAATGCATTGGAAAAAACGGATCCGCCATTTATGGACTTTAACATTTTTTTCAAATTTTTCGGGTTTAACATGCAAAAGCATTGTTTGACTGAACACACGGCGTTAATGCAAGTGAATGGGAAAAAGGCCTGATCCGGCGTTCAGTCAAAGTGTTCAGGATTTTTGGCCGGAGGTAAAAATATTGCATGCTACGATTTTCTGAAAAGCCTGATCAGTCAAAAAGACTGAAATTAAGACATCCTGATGCATCCTGAACAGATTGCTCTCCATTCAGAATGCATTAGGATAAAACTGGTCAGTTCTTTTCCGGATTTGAGCCCCTAGGACGGAAGTCAGCGCCTGAAAAGAAAAATGCGAGTGTGAAAGTACCCTAACATAGCTAACCACTCACTCTCCAAAAGTGGCAGGAGCTGCATAAAATTGAAAAAAAACTTGCAACATTTTAGCACAAACAGCATGTGCCAAAAACTGAGACTTTTTGACACCGGTTCTCCAGCACAAATGGAATAAAACATTTTCACAATGCTTTTTTTTTAACCCTTTCATGAGCAAAGGTGTATTTTGAACCTTGATGTCCTAAGCAAATTTCTAAAAATTGGGTTGCAGTAGGATATATTACATTTCCTTTTAGTCCATTAAAAATGGATGTATCATGTATCAGTTAGGCCCCTTTCACTAAAGCGAGTTTTCCGCTCGCGTGCAATGTGTGACATGAGCGCAGAGCACCCGCACTGAATCCTGACCCATTCATTTCAATGGGTCTGTGTATGTTTTTTTTTCACGCACCAGTTCTGCGTTGTGTGAAAAACGCAGAATGTTCTATATTCTGCATTTTTCACGCAGCCCTGGCCCCATAGAAGTGAATAGGGCTTCAGTGAAAAAGGCACTGCATCCGCAAACAAGTGCGGATGCAATGCGTTTTTCACTGATGGTTGCTACGAGTTGTTGTTTGTAAACCTTCAGTTTTTTATCACGCACGCGAAAAACGCATCAAAGCGCATTGCACCTGCATGGAAGAAACTGAACAACTGACCGCAATTGCAGACAAAACTGACTGAACTTGCTTGCAAAATGGTGCGAGTTTCACTGAACGCACCCTGAACGCATCCAGAGCCAATCCGTCACGCTTGTGTGAAAGAGGCCTTAGACTGGGTTCACACGGGTGACATTTCTGCCCGGGTGCAATGCGTGAGGTGAACGCATTGCACCCGCACTGAATCCTGACCCATTCACTCCAATAGGGCTGTGCACATGAGCGGTGATTTTCACGCATCACTGGTGCGTTGCGTGAAAATCGCAGCATGCTCTATATTGTGCGTTTTTCACGAAACACAGGCCCCATAGAAGTGAATGGGGCTGCATGAAAATCGCAAGCATCCGCAAGCAAGTGCGGATGCGGCGCGATTTTCACGCATGGTTGCTAAGAGGAAAGTCTATTCACTGTATTATTTTCCCTTATAACATGGTTATAAGTGAAAATAATAGCATCCTTTAATACAGAATGCTTAGTAGAAGGTCAATTAAGGGTTAAATTTAAAAAAAAAAAATAACTTCCTACAATTGATCGCGTAGCTGCCGGTCTCTTGTTCTTTCTTCAGGACCTGTGGTGACATCACTGTGCTCATCACATGATACATCACATGATCCATCATGATGGTGATGGACCATGTGATGAGCTCAGTGACGTCACCACAGGTCCTTTGACAGGTCCTGAAGAAAGAACAGGAGACCGGCAGCTACGCGATCAATTGGAGGACGTGAGTTAATTTTAATTTTTATTTTTTAACCCTCAATTGACCTTCTACTAAGCATTCTGTAATTACATCTACACAACCTTGAACCCAAACCTGAACTTCAGTGAAGAAGTCTGGGTTCAGGTCTGGGTACCACATAGGGTTGCCACCAGTACGGGAATGACCTGGACAGTCCGGGTTTGTAATCCTGTGCCCGGGTAAAAGCCTTTCTCAGACCCAGGCATGGGATTCAAACTGCAGACTTGCACACCTGACAACTGGCGGTGAGCAGCGGTGTCGGATGTCAGTCAGCGGCGGCGGCCGATGAGGTGTCAGCAGCGGTGACGATCAGCTGTCACTGCCGGCGATCAGCTGTGATGCTAGCGCAGGACGGCGCTGTCTTCAGACACACCCTCCCTCCATCCTTTAAATGTTTTCTTTTGCTATTGTTTCTCCTTGTGTTTCCTTTTATCCTACTGCCCTCTCTGATATCCTGTCTGCTTGGTCTGTTCCTCAGTTACAGCTTGCGCGCCACAGCTGGACCCACTTCCGGCCTGTGGAACGCAACTTCCGGTCCCGATGCGTTCCACCCGTGTTCGGGTTTGGCTTGAAGAAAAGGTGGCAACCCTAGTACCACATTCAGTTTTTTATCACGTGCGTGCAAAACGCATTGCACCCGTGCGATAACAACGGAACACAATCACAGTCAAAACTAACTGAAATTGCGTACCTACTTGCGCGGGTATGCGGCAATGCACCCGGGACGCATTCTGAGAAAATCCATCACACTCGTGTGAAAGAGGCCTCAGAGATGGATGGAGGGCTTGATGTCTGTGTACACAGAGCATTGTTATGTGTCTAAATCCGTATTATTACTTCCTGCTCACAAGGTATTACTCAACACAAAATTCCAAATATATCAGCAGCGTTGATCTTTATTATTGTAATGAAACACTCCTAGTTATTATCTGAATGTCAGGTTAATGGAGGTTACAGGAAGTGATGATGAGAACAACCCATCAGTCCTCTCCACTATGCTTGGCTGCTTGTTTATTTAATACATATTTTTATTGAATATGAATGCAATATACATAATATAAAAATGTACTGGGACATACAAGCTTCTAAGAGCTACTGAATACATGTAGAGCTACAGGAAAATAAGATATAAGCCTCCCAAGTTACAGTATGAGCAGTTTAGCACAGACAACACTTTTTCTGTACTCATTGTCGCTCTGTTTTTTCTGTGCTTTCTACCCCTCTATCTCGTCTGATTTCTTCTGTTCTTCCTCTCTTCTCCCACTGCCTCCTTCTTCCTGTTTCAGATACTGGAGGGTAGATATTATCCCGCCTTGGCATTCTTCTGCTCCGAGAAGTCTTAGGCCTCTTTCACACGGGCGTCTTATTTTTGGCCCGGATAAGAGGCGGGTGCGTTGCGGGAAAATGCGCGATTTTTCCATGCGAGTGCAAAACATTGTAATGCGTTTTGCACTCGCTTGAGATTGATGTTCTGAAGATTGCATTATTTTCCCTTACAACATGGTTATAAGGGAAAATAATAGCATTCTGAATACAGAATGCATAGTAAAATAGCGCTGGGGGGTTAAAAAAATAAAAAAAGTTAACTCACCTTCTCCGCTTGATCGCGTAGTTCCCGGTCTCTTTACTTCTTGAATGATGAGCTGTGGGCTAAATGACCTGTGGTGATATCAGATCACATGCTCCAATCACATGGTCCATCACCGTGGTGATGGAGCATGTGATCTGACGTCACCACAAGTCCTTTAGCCCACAGCTAATCATTCAAGAAGTAAAGAGACAGGGAACTACGCGATCAAGAGGAGAAGGTGAGTTAACTTTTTTTATTTTATTTTTAACCCCTCCAGCCCTATTATACTATGCATTCTGTATTCAGAATGCTATTATTTTCCCTTATAAACATGTTATAAGGGAAAATAATTCAGTGAATAGACTGTCACCTAGAACCCATGCGTGAAAATCGCACCGCATCCGCACTTGCTTGCGGATGCTATGCGATTTTCACGCACCCCATTCACTTCTATGGGGCCTGCGTCGCGTGGAAATCGCACAATATAGAGAATGCTGCGATTTTCACTCAACGCACAAGTGATGCGTGAAAATCACCACTCATGTGCACAGCCCCATAGAAATGAAGTCAGGATTCAGTGCGGGTGCAATGCGTTCACCTCACGCATCGCATCCGCACGGAAAACTCGCCCATGTGAAAGGGGCCTTAAGGGAAGCCTCCATCTTCTATGCACTGTGGCTGAAGGCTAAATGCTGCAGATCCCTCTTCCCCAGCCATTCCAGTGGTGCTTTTACACCGCCTATTTGTTCTATACTTGACAAGACCCCTGTGGAAGTTACATTGCAGGGCCGTTTCCTTTCTCCAAAATAACTATTGCTGGGGCCCTGCTCATAGGGTCTCAAATTACATTATATGTGTGGCGGCAGTTGGGTTCCTGTTTTTGTGACTTGGCCTCTGATGGGCAGTACTAGCCGTATTGTCCTATTGTCACCAACTACAACTTTAAAAGCTGCTTTCTACTGTCTTTAGATTGCATATACGAGACTGAGCTAATTTATTTCATGGATCACAAGAACAGGTGGGTTGTTATGCCTAGAGTGAAAGAGTTGGGTGCATTATGACAAGTGCACATGGGGCCATGTATTATTCTTGCACAGTGGTCCTCTGCTGTTTGTCTCCATCCCTGGAAGAACCAGTCTTGCATTGTCACCCTATATATCAGTTTTTTTATGTCACATGAAAATATTCTACTGTTTGAAAAAACAACGCATTGTTCATTACTGTGGTGTATGAATGGGATTTTATAAACAGTGGTCCCTCATGACAGGGAACCTGTCGTCTATTCTTGCTGCCCCCTTTGCCTGACATGTTATTTTTTAACAGGGCTTGTTATGTATATCACGGTAATATTGTTTGGTCACATTCCCAGTTCAATACTTGCAGTGCACGGCCAGTACTGTGAAAGAAGGGTCCAATGTATTCATGATATGCAGGCTCCCCTGCCGGCTGATTGACTGCTTTCTCCCTATGCACAGTAACATGAATATATTAGGCTATTCCTTTAAAGGGATTCTGTCACCTCCCCTCAGCCAAAAAACGATTTAAAAGCAGCCATGCAGCACAGCTTACCTGGATTAGGCTGTGCTCTTTTATCTTGAAATCCGTCCAGCAGTTACTGCAAAAAACGACTTTGATCGATATGTAAATGTGTCCTGAAGGTGCCCAGAGGGGCGTTTTTTTCTTCTTAGAGATCCCAGTACCGCCCCTCTTTCAGTGCCCAGCCCGCCTTCCCTGTACTGTCTAACCGCCGCCCCCAGCCTGCCACAGCCTCTCCTGCCTCTCCTCCCCCTCCCTCACGCCGAACGAAGTCTCGCACAGGCGCAGTACCCACTGAGGGCTGCGCCTGTGCGATCATCAGAAGACTGAGGGCGGCAGCTTCATCTTCGTCACTGGGCATGCGCCGAGCCCAGTGACGTCCGATGTTAGCTCTTTCCCTCAGTCAGTCTTGTAGGAAGCGCAGAGGATTGCCGATCGCTGCTGCACCCTGCGCTTTCTCCAGTCTGCCTGCCACAGTGAAGACGGCCAGCGATTTCTTTCCCCACCCTCCCTTCAGGAAAGAAATAAGTATTTGTTTTTGCTCAGTGAAAATGTATAAATTCAGTAAAGCTTTACTTAATATAATAATACCTAATTCGCCCCAACAAATACTTATTTCTTTCCTGAAGGGAGGGTGGGGAAAGAAATCGCTGGCCGTCTTCACTGTGGCAGGCAGACTGGAGAAAGCGCAGGGTGCAGCAGCGATCGGCAATCCTCTGCGCTTCCTACAAGACTGACTGAGGGAAAGAGCTAACATCGGACGTCACTGGGCTCGGCGCATGCCCAGTGACGAAGATGAAGCTGCCGCCCTCAGTCTTCTGATGATCGCACAGGCGCAGCCCTCAGTGGGTACTGCGCCTGTGCGAGACTTCGTTCGGCGTGAGGGAGGGGGAGGAGAGGGAGGGGAGGCTGTGGCAGGCTGGGGGCGGCGGTTAGACAGTACAAGGAAGGCAGGCTGGGCACTGAAAGAGGGGCGGTACTGGGATCTCTAAGAAGAAAAAAACGCCCCTCTGGGCACCTTCAGGACACATTTACATATCGATCAAAGTCGTTTTTTGCAGTAACTGCTGGACGGATTTCAAGATAAAAGAGCACAGCCTAATCCAGGTAAGCTGTGCTGCATGGCTGCTTTTAAATCGTTTTTTGGCTGAGGGGAGGTGACAGAATCCCTTTAATGTGCTTGCTGTACACTGCAAGAATCAAACGGCGATGGTCAACTAACAACATCATACATGTAAGGCATCATGCACACGGCCGTTGTTTGGGTCCGCATCCAAGCCGCCGTTTTGGCGGCTCGGATACGGACCCGTTCACTTCAATGGGGCCGCAAAAGATGCGGACAGCACTCCGTGTGCTGTCCGCATCCGTTGCTCCGTTCCACTTTGCGGACAAGAATAGGCATTTATATTGACGTCCGCCGGTTCCATTCCGCAAATTGCGGAAGACACACGGGCGGCTTCTGTTTTTTTGCAGATCCGGGGTTTGTGGACCGCAAAAAACAGCACGGTCGTGTGCATGAGGCCTAAGGCTGAGTTCACACTTCAGTTATTTTATCAGTTATGTCTCGTCCACACTTCTGTTTTTCACAGATGCATGCTGTCCGTTTTTTCTTTTTACGGACATCATACTGATCTATTTATTTTAATATGCTTGTCCTAATTTCCGTGATTTTCTGCTGTCCGTGTGTCCGCTAAAAATCCACAGATGCATGTGCTACTTTCATACGTGCCCTGGACTGCACACGTCCATTGAAGTCTATGGGTCAGTGAAAATCACTAAGACAACACGGATGGCATCCGTGGTGCGTCCATTTTTCACGTCCGTTTATTGTTTGCGGGCAGCACGTCCCTTTTAACACATGGGCTTCTCTGTGTGTTCTAGGAGCTCAGCCCCCTCTCTGCCCTGTCTTCTTCAGTAGTGTAACGCCCAGAGATGCTGCTGCATTCACTATACATGAAGGGCCTGTCACAGTATTTACTGTAAATGCTGTGTACCTGCAGTGTCAATCAGAAAGAACCAAAGTTTAGGAGACTGCAGTGGAAGTTGCTTCAGCCTGGAGAGGAAGAGGCCAGACAAGGTGGGTCATTTATTATGACTTCCTATTCCAGAAACTTGCGTAAAAAAAATTGCAAGCTCTCAGTTTGTGACTTTTTCAACACCATCTTGTGTAAATGTAGGCAGACATGGCATTTGTACGCCACTCTCGCCACTTTTCTGGTGTCAATGACTACTGAAATGTGGTCCAGCCAGGAGCTAGTGTAGATTACAGTCTAGTTGCGTGGAGTACTGGAGCATGCGCCTCATTTATGATGAGGCCTGTGTTTCATCATAGATTAAGCAAGTCCTCCATCAGTGTGGTGAATATCAAGGACTGGCGTAAAAAGCCGGTCTTTGATAAATGACCCCCAATGTTTCCAAAGAGACATGTGTGAATCCTGAAGAGGCAGCAGCAGGACTGTCTGCATAGTTAGGTGGGGGGAACCGCCACCAACTGTGTCGTGATCAGTCCAGGGAGTAAGGTTGAGTTCACATAGGCGAGATTTCCATGCGGGTGCAATACGTGAGGTGAACGAATTGCACCCGCACTGAATCTGGACCCATTCATTTCTATGGTGTTGTGCACATGAGCGGTGATTTTCACGCATCACTTGTGCGTTGCCAGAGGTGTACATAGGAATCACTGGGCCCCATAGCAAAAATCTGAATTGGGCCCCTTAACCCCGCCCACTACCCACCATGGCCCCTCCCACTTCCTGACTTTGCTCCTCCCATGCCACACCCCCATTAAATAAATTTATACATGACCTACAGAAACTGTTAGGGGTTTCCTGGGGGTGACCTGTCACATGGGATATCTGCTGCAGCCTGCAGGTCTCCTTATTTGGGGTGCCATGTTAGGCTACCTTCACACTTGCGTTCGGGTCTCCGCTTGTGAGTTCCGTTTGAAGGCTCTCACAAGCGGCACCGAACGGATCCGTCCAGCCCTAATGCATTCTGAGTGGATGCGGATCCGCTCAGAATGCATCAGTATGGCTCCGTCTGTCCTCCGCTCAGCAGGCGGACACTTGAACGCTGCTTGCAGCGTTCGGGTGTCCGCCTGGCCGTGCGGAGGCAAACGGATCCGTCCAGAGTTACAATGGACGTCAATGGGGGCGGATCAGTTTGAAGTTGACACAGTAAGGCTCAATTTTCAAACGGATCCGTCCCCCATTGACTTTCAATGTAAAGTCAAAACGGATCCGTTTGCACTATCATGAACAAAAAAAAAAAATGTTAGTTTTTTTTGTTCATGTTAATGCAAACGGATCCGTTCTGAACGCAAGTGTGAAAGTTGCCTTAAAGGGAATCTGTCACTAGCAATTTACCCCCAATTTTTTTTTCATGAATCCATGTTTAACAGAGAACCTGTTTTCCATCTGTCTTGTTCTTTTGATTGTGAGTCTTGTCATTTCTTCAAAAAATCGATTCTTATGATATGTAAATGAAGCTGTAAGGAGCCCAGAGGGGCGTTATTCTTTCTCCACGGTGCCCAGGAACGCCCCTCTGAAGTGCCGTGCCCGGCTAAATTTGAAAACTAATAACGCCTCCAAGTTCATCTAAATCGCCTCTCGCCGGCATCCCAAATCCCACGCAGGCGCAGTGCCGTCAGTCATCTTATCATAGCGCAGGCAATCGCCGGCACTGCGCCTGCGCGGGATTTGGGATGCCAGCGAGAGGAGGATCGGATTTGGGAGGCGATTTAGATGAACTTGGAGGCGTTATTAGTTTTCAAATTTAGCCGGGCACGGCACTTCAGAGGGGCGTTCCTGGGCACCGTGGAGAAAGAATAACGCTCCTTACAGCGTCATTTACATATCATAACAATCGATTTTTTGAAGAAATGACAAGACTCACAATCAAAAGAACAAGACAGATGGAAAAAAGGTACTCATGGATCCATGTTTAATAAAGTACCTTTTTTCCATCTGTGTTCTTCTTTTCCATGTCAGTCTTGTCCTTTCTTCTAAAAATCGATTCTTAGGATATGCAAATGCAGGAACGGTGCCCCTCTGAAGTGCCGTGCCCGCCTAAATATGAAAACTCTAACATCTCCATGTTTAGCTGAATCGCCTCCCAGAGGCGCGGCTAAGTCCTCAACACCCGCCCCCCTCCTCAGCGCTGCGCTCTGCAAACACCCGATCCTCCTCTCGTCGGCGTCCCAAATCCCGCGCAGGCGCAGTGCCGGCGATTGCCTGCGCCTGCGCTCTGATAATACGGCTGAGGGCAACAGCTTCAACATCGTCACTGGGCTCGGCGCATGCCCAGTGACGATGTTGAAGCTGTTGCCCTCAGCCGTATTATCAGAGCGCAGGCGCAGGCAATCGCCGGCACTGCGCCTGCGCGGGATTTGGGACGCCGACGAGAGGAAGATCGGGTATTTGCAGTCAGAGCGCGGCGCTGAGGAGGGGGGCGGGTGTCTAGGGCCTTAGCCGCGCCTCTGGGAGGTGATTCAGCTAAACATGGGGGGGGCCCTGGGGAGAAAAGCAGCCGCATAGCCGGCTGCAGGTCATGAGTGGGCGGGGCCTTATCTGCGCTACGGGCCCCCCAGTGCCGCGGGCCCCATAGCAGTGGCGTGGTCTGCCTCTATGGGCGGTACGCCACTGTGCGTTGCGTGAAAATCGCAGCATGCTCTATATTGTGCGTTTACCACGCATCGCAGGCCCCATAGAAGTGAATGGGGCTGCGTGAAAATCGCAAGCATCCGCAAGCAAGTGTGGATGCGGTGCGATTTTCACGCATGGTTGCTAAGATGACAGTCTATTCACTGTATTATTTTCCCTTATAACATGGTTATAAGGGGAAATAATAGCATTCTTTAAATACAAAATGCTTAGTAGAAGGTCAATTGAGGGTTAAAAAAAAATGTACTCACCTCCTCTTGATCGCGTAGCTGCCGATCTCTTCTTACTTCTTTAATCATGAGCTGCTGGCTAAAGGACCTGTGGTGACGTCACATCGCATGGTCCAATCACATGGTCCATCACAGTGGTGATGGACCATGTGATGAGCTCAGTGACGTCACCACAGATTGTTTGACAGGTCCTGAAGAAAGAACAGGAGACCGGCAGCTACGCGATCAATTGCGCTGGCCTGAAGGACGGATCCGGCATTCCGGTATTTTGAATGCCGGATCCGGCACTAATACAGTCCCATGGGGAAAAATGCCAGATCCGGCATTCAGGCAAGTCTTCCGTTTTTTTTGCCGGAGATAAAACCGTAGCATGCTATGGTTTTATCTTTTGCCTGATCAGTCTAAACGACTGAACTGAAGACATCCTGATGCATCCTGAACCGATTACTCTCCATTCAGAATGCATGGGGATAAAACTGATCAGTTCTTTTCCAGTATACAGCCCCTGTGACGGAACTCTATGCCGGAAAAGAAAAACGCTAGTGTGAAAGTACCCTAACAGAGATCCCCTTGACGTACGGCAGACGGGCTCAGATGGTTTTGTACAAAATCCATTGGCCAAGCATCTCGCTTTATAAATAAGCGTAGCATTAGCATTATAATTTTTGGCATTATTGTACTTTATCTGATTTACAGGGTGCTGCTGCATTGTCTTTTTTTCCTCTTTCTTTTTCCCATTAGCTCTGCTGTCAAGCTTTTTAAGAGGTTTGTCCGATTCCGACAACATATCCCCCATCAACAGGGTAGGGGATAAGTGTCTGATCTTCTTGGGTCTGATCAGACTGCACTTGCAATTGGCTATCTTTTGCAATCCCACAGAGCTGAATGGAGCATCCCCGACTCCATTGAAATGGAGGAATATGTTGATTTAGTATAAGCTGTTGTAATAGGACAACCCCTCTAAGGGGAGATAATATGAAAATACTTTAGATGAGAGTGTGGCATGGGTTTACAGTATAAATGACTGGGTGGGAGCCGTGGAAATGAAGAAAAATTTCAATAATAGAAGACAGCAAAAAAAATATAAAAAAAAATAGCATTACGTGGCTAACACAATGTTATTGTGACAGCAATAATGTAGTTCTGTAGGTTTTGCAATAATACAGTAATATGTACTGCGTTGCAGGCAGGTGACTAATTCTGGAGTTTACAATGTTGTAGAATACAGTTAGAAATCTGCTGCTGTACATATTATTAAGATGCCTATAGTTTATTGGTCAGAATACAGATTACTGTGGCGGACTCTGCACTATAGTCTATACATTAGTAATACTGTTCACTGATTCTGTAATCAGTCACCAGTATCTGATCGGTGTGGGGGACCAAGACCCCGCCGATCAGCTGTTTGAGGCAGCGGTGCACACAGTATTGCCGTGGCATTCTCATAGCTTCTGTAGGCCAGTGACAACACGTTCATCGGTGAATGGGGCTGAGCATGATGCCAACCACAGCCACTATACAATGTGATTAGTAAGTGCTGCTGCCTTCTAAAACAGCTGATTGGTGGCTGTCGGACCCCCACGATCAGATACTGAGGCTAGGTCACCTATTATAAAATTCTGGAAAACCCTTTTTATGCCCAAATGCCTTAGGCCGAATGCACACGGCCTGAATTCCTGCTGACAGCAGGAGCGCACTGCGTCATTGGGGCGCTCTCAGCAAGATGCCAGGCCGGGATACCACGGACCGCTCTCGACCGTGGAACACGGTCATAATATTTTGGCAGCATTTTGTACAATGTGATAACTGTTACAAATAAATAGCTCTATGTAAAAGCCCAGGTGACAAACACCAACTAAACTATTTTTTTACTACTAAATTGTATCACTCCCAGTTGCCATGGTCAGCAATTCATTCTTCAGCTTTTCTACATGATGCACTTTATTTGTGAAGGGTAAAAATCTTTTTTAATTCATGGCGTGACGCTATTATCTTGAAGCACTCCTGCTGATCAGGTGCTCTGCGGTAGGTGCAGGAGCTCTGGTGGCAGAGGTCAGCGCCGGAACTACATAGCCCCATACATTTCTATAGTAGCTACTTACTAGGGATGAGCGAATCGACTTCGGATGAAACTATTAATTTCTACTGTAAAAAAACATTTCCTGAACATGGGTTCGTGATGCACTGACCTATCTAAAGTTGGTGGCCTATTCTAGCGATATGCCACCAATGTTTGAGATTACACATCCTTAAATATGCAGTGTACATACGTTACTACCTTCTGTACCAATGTTTATTATAATCATAATTCCCTTGTGGGTGCTGTGTCTTTAACAGTTCACTTTTGTTATATGGCTTTTGCAGGCGGGCATGTAAGCTGCACTGATTATGGTTACAGGTACAGATACTAGAGCGTGGCGCCGCATGGGCTCTGTTCAGGACAGAGTGTGATATATATGGGGTAGCCTTGTGCCCCATGTGCTAAGCTTTGTATGTAAGGCAGTAGAGAGTATGCTGTGTGCCATCTCAAGGTGCCTGCCACGTTTAATTAATGTGACTTGCTCTAAGAGCATGTGTTGACTGCAACCAATATGTTGTGTGCCCTTATTGAGAGACTGTAACCAATACACAGTCTGTGCCCTCAAAGATAGACTGTAAAATAACACACTGTATGACCTCTATGAGTGACTGCACTGTTGCCATTAGTACCCATCAAGCAGTGTCCCTTTAATACATTCTGTAACCATCAAGCTCTATGCCTATTATAGACGCTGTAACTGCTGAATCTTACTTATTGTCACTGTAACAATCAAGACATGTGCCCTGTATAGAATACATTTGTTAGAAATTGATTGGTTCAATGTGCCATCCTCGAGTGCGGTCTTAAGTTTAGGAATGTTGTTTTCGTGTCTTGTACTGCACAGGGTTAAACGTATAGCTCTGAGACATACACTATGTCTATATACGGTATCTTACAGTAGATCTTTGTCCATAATTTTTAAGAAATTCTGGAAATGATGAATGTAGTGGTGCCAGGGTGTTTCAGTGGGACGGCACTTTTTTTGGCCGCCAGCGTATGAAGTTAGCGTGGAGAGGTCATGTGATTGGATAGGAAGGGGAAGGGATGGGAACTACACTTAGTGCAGCTCTGTGTAGGGAAAAGATGTAGGAAGAGGTTGAGGCTGAGGGATAACACTGTGGTGGGACATAATGAGGGCACTGGGAATGAGAGGCAGTAGAATGTATTAAAGAGAGGGGGGAGCCGTAAGGAGCAGTATGTAAGAGGAGGAGGTGAACAAGATGACTAGTCTGTAGGATTGAGAGAGGGATCCCTGGGCGCTCGTGCATGTGAATGAGCAGGGCAGCCTTTGAGCGGGAGGCATGGCAAAAAGTCTATGGGAAAGAAAGGGTAAATGGGAGAAGTCTGTGTGAGGGAGGACCATGGGGATCAGTGTTTGTGACAAAGCATGGTGACTAAGGGTGGGTTCACATCACAATTTTGCTATATGTTGAACAGATATGTTATTCCAAAAATAAAAAATATATATACAAAAGCGCAGCACACCACACTTTTCTATCCTGCAGAGTACGGTAAAAAAATGTATACTTTTTTTTTTTTTTTACAACGGAACTCCATGGTGATAGATGCCACTGTATAGCAGCAGTCTGAGGCATTCGTTAATATATACATTTTTTGTATACATTAAACGGATGGCAAAAATGTGATGTGAACCCACCCTTTGAGGTTAGAATTGTTGCCTTGCAGCACTGGATTCTGGGTTCTGGGTTCAAATCCAACCAGGGGCAACATCTACATGGAGTTTCTATGTTCTTCCTGTGTATGGGTGGGTTTCCTTCCACACTCCAATAAGGGCTCACGCACACGACCGTATGTATTTTGCAGTCTGCAAAACACAGATCCGCAAAAAAAAACAGATGACCACCGTGTGACATCCATTTTTTTTTTTGCAGATCCATTGTAGCAATGCTTGTCCTTGTCCGCAAAACTACAAAAATAGGACATTTTCCGGAACGGACTTGCGGACGTACGGATATGGAATGCACACGGAGTCATTTCCGTTTTTTTGTGGCCCCATTGAAATAAATGCTTCCACCTATGGGACACAAAAAAACGGAACGGACACGGACAAAAAATATGTTTGTGTGCATGAGCCACAACAAACATACTGGTTGCTTAATTTGGAATTTAGACTGTGAGCGCCAATGGGAACATGTACTGATGTGAGTGATGATAATGGGGAATGGAGAACATGCTGGTGCTGCGTACATTAGTTAACTTAATTAATATAGGCGGGACAGGGCTAGCTCTTCGGGAGAGGAATGGGAGCCAGTCTATGAGAGAAGGGTGGCATGGGGGAGCACCCTGTGTGGGAAAAGGGGAACATGGAGAGCAGTCTGTGTAAGAAATAGGGGAATGTAGGCAATGTGTACTAGAAAGGGTGGGACAGGGGAGCAGGCAAGGGGATGACGCAGGACTTTCTTGGCGTTAGAACACTTCAACTGAAAAGTAAATAGTAACACCAGTTACACAACATAGGTATTTCATCTGTCTAGTTGACATGGGGACTTCCCCTTTAAGGTTGGTATGCGTGACAATCCGAGATTGCTATCCCTTACACCACCAGTTACTGTCGCAATCTCATGACTAAATCCGATGAACTGTTTAATGGGTTAATTGATCCACAGGGACAGAAGCAGCCTACATAGGGGTGAGCCGGAGTTCTGGTGGCAGCACGGCAAACATGCCGAGAGGCGGCCAGAATAAAACTATGACTCTGGTCCATCCCCATAATAGTGCACCTGTGCCGCCGAAGGGCCGCTCTGGCTCATTGACTAACGGCAGCACGGATCCGGCAGGCTGTTCACTCGCCGGAACAGCCTGCCGGAGAAGGCTGCCGCTAGTGTTAAAGTAGCCTAGCCTAGTAGCTAGCGTGAAAGTAACACTCACAGGGTTCCTAAACATTAGGAACTTTACAGAGCACTAAAAGTTACAATGCATCTATCTGTGGTCTAAACAGGGGCGGATTGCCCATAGACCTTACAGGGAAATCTCCCGGTGGGCTGACGCCTAGGGGGCCGCCTAGGCCCTCCTGAATTCTACTGCTGTGGCCCACCTGTCGCCTCCTCCTGCTCCATATCTTAATCATTGTGGTATATGGTTCTGATGGTATGGTACTTTGCATTATGGTATTGCTCACCTGCCTACTTGTGTTGGCACACTTTCTGTCAATTTGGAACCCCTACAACATGGGGCCACTTTTATAACTTTTTCAGGGCCACTTCAGGTTAGCAGTCCACCCCAGGGTGTAAATGTATTTGTGCTGCTATTAAGGCTGGAAATAGCTGCAGAAATAAAGGTATAACTAGGTTTCTAAACTCTGCAGTCGTCAGGTGAAGACATCATAGCGAAATGGAGAAGAAAAGGAAAGATAGCCTCACCTGTCAGCCTTGCATAGTGTTGTCATGCAATACTTAAAGAGGACCTTTCACTCGTATACAAACTAAAAACTAACTCTATCAGTGGGCAGAGCGGCGCCCAGGGGTCCCCCTGCACTTACTAGTATGCCTGGGCGCCGCTCCGTTCGCCCGGTATAGGCTCCGGTGTCTCAGCTCCTTCTGTTGTATTGGACTGATTTTTTTGTAGGAGGCGTGTCCCTTGCTGCAGCACTGGCCAATCGCAGCGCACAGCTCATAGCCAGTCTATGAGCTGTGTGCTGCGATTGGCCAGCACTGCAGCAAGGGACACGCCTCCTACAAAAATTCAGTCCAGTACAACAGACTGAGCTAAGACACCGGAGCCTATACTGGGCGAACGGAGCGGCGCCCAGGCATACTAGTAAGTGCAGGGGGACCCCTGGGCGCCGCTCTGCCCACTGATTTGAGAGTTAGTTTTTAGTTTGTATACGAGTGAAAGGTCCTCTTTAACATCAATTTCTATTTAAATAAACATGCTTTATTTTCCCGAGCACACCCACACATATGACTGATGGATTGTCCTGCCCCCATTGTTAGCTTTGCCTATGCCATGCTGGAAGCACTGTCTATGCTGCCTCAGGACCTATAGCCTTGGCACTTTTAGGGGGGCATGGAGGAGTACTCCCTGCTGGTAATAGATATGTATTGAAAGTATCATAGTCATATTGGATAGTCCATTGTTGGAAGTTGAACTATATGACCTGTATGTATATCAGGACAGGATGTACTATTTAAAGATGGCACAATAACATTTTAAGTATATTACAAACTTTTGTGCACATTCAGGGGACATTCACTACCACCTTCTGTTATCGATGTTTGGCCAGATGTTACATTGTAAGCAGGGCCATCTTTAATATTGATTGGACCCTGGGCAAAAATTTACTTGGGCCCCCTGGATCCCGCCTTCCTACACCCTAGCAGGCAATCACGGCCTCCACCACAACACACACACACACACAAAATCCACACACCTGGTAGAGTACAGTGATATAAATACTTCCAGTTCTGAAGACTCCAGCGGCTCAGGATCAGTGCTCTGGGCAGCTGGGCTCAGGCTGGAAGTGGGCACCGCTCTGCAGGAAGGAGACCGGGGCTCGGTTCACCCTAGCGTTACAGTGCACCCTATATGCAGTATAGCACCCTATAGTATACAGCACCCCACACTATGCAGTATAGCACCCCACACTATACAGTATACAACACCTCACAGTATACAGTAGAGCAGTATAGCACCCTACAATATACAGCACCTCACAGTAGACAGCACCCCACACTATACAGCCCCCAACACTATACAGTACAGCAGTATAGCACTCCACAATATACAGCACCCACAGTATACAGCACCTCACAGTATACAGCACCCCTAACTATACAGAATACCGCACCTCACAGTATACAGTACCCCACAGTATACAGCACCCCAATATATACAGCCCACCACAGTATAAAGCACCCCACAATATACAGTATACAGCACCCCCATCGTATACAGTAGAGCAGTATAGCACCCCACTATACAGTAGTTTACAGTATATTAGCATTACAGCCCCTGTCACCTTTTCCTTATGTAATCTTCTCAAAAAAGCTCCACAATTATGAGAAACTTCTCCTGCAGCAACACTCCTGGTAGACAGGACCTGTGATGACCTCATAGCCATGTGACCAGTAATATTGCTAGCTTACTGGTCACATGGTGATGATGTCATCTAAGGTCCTAGAAAATCACAGCTCTCACAGTTCGCTGCCTGGAGTGATGGCAGGTAGGCATGGCATGGCAGCACCCCCCTGTGTAGCCTGATACTCGGGGCAGTGGCCAGCAGGGCTCAAGAGGCAGCTGCCTTGGGCCCCCCAGGAGCAAATGGGCCCGGGGCAGTTGCCCCTTGTTAAAGACGGCCCTGATTGTAAGGCCTATTTGTGCGACTGTATAGGCTCTGTAAGGTGCATGTGTTTGGAGCTTTTCTCCTTTAGAAAAATGTAAAGTAGACTCCCCATGTGTTGTAGTAAAATATAAAGATTTCAGACGTTGCCTTGCAGCATTGTTCAAAATTGGAGTTGGGTCCAGCAATGCCACAAGGTGAAATCTTGTGTCTAGTGTATATTTTAATGCTTTTACTACTTGTGATTTTGTGAGCATCCAATAAAACCTATCGTACTAGCGTTATCCTGTGTTTTCTATGTGTAATCAGGAATCACCATTCATACAACCTGGAGATCACCATTAGCGACCAGGTTGTATGATCAACAGTTAGGCTAGGCTTATGCGGTGTCATGTGTCCCGCAACTTCTTGTCACAAAAAAGTTACCCCTAATTTTTGGTAATGATTGTCAATGGTGTCTGTCGCATTGCAACACACAACATGCTGCGACTGCAATGCAACAGTGGCAAAAAACCCATCCAAGTTGGATTTTTGTGCGACTGTTGCATTGTAGTCACAGCATGTCACAGTGCGACTCCGTTGACTGTCATTACAAAATATGTTGCTTGACTTTTCTGCGACAAGGAGTCACGAGAGTGTCGCTGTGTAGCCCTAGCCTTACTCTGCGAAAGGCGGACTATATAACCATCTAGCCTGCAACTACCAGTATTATTCTGCTGCTATAGAAGAACTTGCTCATCCTATTTCAGATTCTTAGGGCTCATGCACTAATGCAGTGATGGCTAACCTTGGCACTCCAGCTGTGGTGAAACTACGACTCCCAGCATGCTCCATTTATTTCTATAGAGTTCTGAGAGCAGCCAAGCAAGGGGGGCATCTTGGAAGTTTTACCACAGCTGGAGTGCCAAGGTTAGCCATCACTGCACTAATGTATTTTTTCCCTGTGTCCGTTCCTTTTCTTTTTTGCGGCCCATTCACTTCAATGGGGCGGCACAAAAAAATGGAAATTAGTTTGTGTGCATTCCGTGTCTGTAGGCTCGTTCCGCAAAACAAAATAGAACATGTCCTATTATTATCCACATTACTGGCAAGGATAGAACAGTTCTGTTAGAGGCCAGCTCTTCCATACCACAAAATGCGGAATGCACACGGCCCGTATCCGTGTTTTGCGGATAAGCAATTTGCGGACCACAAAACACATACGGATATGTGAATGTACCCTTATTCTTTTGCTGTAGGAGCAGGTGAATTATATTTTACTGTGTAACTTAAGAAGATGACCTACTTCTTTGCATCCTCCCTGCTGCACACCTATCTTTAATGTGGGACATTTACATGGACTTTATATGTTTGTTATAGTTTTGTTTTCACACAACCCACACAGTTCTCAGAGTTGACTCTTCATAGGTTGAAGTCTCACATAGCCCACACAGTCTGAGAGACAAAATTACCAGCCAGCTCACGGACCTTTTCTCCATGAAAATGCTCTGGGCTTGCTGCCGGGCACCGCCAGTGGCAGAACTTGGACCTCTGAATCTGTGTCTCGACTTCAGAAGATCTACTACATAGCTTTCACTCAGAAATGTCATCATTTGCTCCAGCGTTCAGCACATCAGCATGCTCATCGATGGACAAACTCAGCCCTACTGCTCTCACAGCAGGCACTTCATGCGGTCCCACCAAACACAGTCCACATTTAGGTCCAAGCACTGTCTCAGTACAGCCTTACTACTACTACTACTACCTCCTACTAGCATTGTGGTGCGGTGCTATAATTGCACAATGCACAGGTTTCTCCAGTGTTCCTCCCTGAAGATGGCAGACAAGAAAGTGCTGCCCAGCTACTCTGATAATGCACCACAACTACAGTGTTTGCAAATTCTATGTATAAGAACACGTGCTAAAGACAGCTTCCCTGCCAGCCAATGGGATATCTGGGTATATCTTATTTGTGCATAAAATGGCTTGAAGTCATGGTTTGAACTCTCCCAATCTCTTGGCCTTATAATATTAAACATTATTATAACATTTTGGCACAGCACGCTTTCTGGAAACAAAAAAGGAAATATACTAGAATATTAATAAAATAACATTCAGATACTTAAAATAAAATTCCACCCATAATGATGAATGTGAGTAAATATTGGTCAAGTTGAAGTTGGCACTTGAGATTATATAAAACTGTTCTCCCACTTCTAATACAGTAGTAAAGTCCTTCAAATGTCTGTCCAAATGAGCACTCGTGAAGGCATGCATCAATTATAACACATTTATTTTTACATTTTAATGTCTCTTAAACAGTTTTTATTGGTCAAGAAACAAAACTGGCAACTGTCTACTGGAAAGAAATGTGAGGACACACAGTCATCCTTATTCTCAATGTTGGACAAACTAGTGGAAAATCATGAGATAACTATGTTTTCTACTAGAAAGGATATCTAAAAAGTACAGATAATTTTTAGGTAATGTAATGTCTGGTTTGGAAAAGGCTTCCCATTTCAGTCAAGCAAGTCCTAATATCAAAAAGACTGGCATACAGAATCTCATGCCAAACGTTTGTGTTCACCAAGGGGCGAATAGATCAGCAATCACTAATATGTACATTTTTGTGACCTTTTTTGTTGTTACAGTGTATCTAAAATATAAAAATGATGGAATTTAGCAAATTGACTTGTTGAAAAATATCTCACAGTTTTTTGCCTACAGCTCATGTGTGGACCTACGGTATGTGTCCCCGTGATTACAGAATACAACCAGGCCATATGTGTACTCTGTTCCTACAGTTATATATATTCTTCCTGTAGGTTTCCAAGTAGAATATCAGGTGGAAGAAGGCAACAGGCTGCAGGATGTGACTGCACACAACTTTGTTTGCATTCTGTAACCATGGAGATCTAAGCATCACTGCTGTATACAAAAATTATTTTAGTTTTTACTTTTAGATGCATTTCAACAATAAAAAATAATTATTGTTTTTTCTCAGTGGATGTTAAAGGGGTTGCCCCACGAATAATATTTTATAGTTTTCAAACCAGCACCTGGATCTGAATACTTTTTTAGGCTACTTTCACACTCGCGTTTTGTGCGGATCCGTCTTGTATCTGCACAGACCAATAATGCAAACGCTTGTATCTGTTAATAACGGATCCGTTTGCATTATTCATAAAAAAAAAAGTCTAAGTCAAAACGGATCCGTCTTGACTTACATTGAAAGTCAATGGGGGACGGATCCGTTTTCAATTGCACCATATTGTGTCAATGAAAAACGGATCCGTCCCCATTGACTTACATTATAAGTCCGTTAGGCTCTGCATAGTCAGACAGTCACCAAAACGCTGCAAGCTGCGTTTTAGTGACCGTCAAAAAAATTTAACGAAGACCAAGCACAGCCAAAGTGATGCATTCTGAACGGATCCTTATCCATTTAGAATGCATTGGGGCCTAACTGATCTGTTTTAGGCCGCTTGTTAGAGCCCTGAAACGGATCTCACAAGCGGACCCAGAAACTCCATTGTAAAAGTAGCCTTAACTGCATGTAATTAAAAATATTGCATAGCCACTGAGTTAATCAATAAAATGTATCTGTATAGCGCCACCTGTTGTTTGTTTTTTTCTTAATTCTTTGCACTGCTCACTGAGAAGGCCGCACATGCTCAGTTTCATCCTTCAACTGCCTCCTGAGCTGTAATAGGGAGAGCTTGGACTCGCCCCCTGAGCTGCAGCAGAAAAGACACTCCCCTTGAGCTGTGATAGGTAGAGCTGACACACGCCCCCTGAGCTGCAGCAGAAAAGACTCCCCTTGAGCTGCCAGCTTGATATAAATCTAGCAGAGCAATGAATGGGGAGATCTATAGATCCATGATTTTCATCCCATGTTAGTCATGGGATAACTCCTTAATACCTTGATAACATATAGAGACTGTAAGATTGCAACTGTATCCTGTATGCTGATGTTTTTATTAAGTTGTCTTATGAGTTGGGACAAACCTATTTTACTTATCTAACAAATGCCTAACAAAAAGATTTTTTTGCAATCAGTGTTAAATACTGAAGTATACTGGATCTATAGAGGGTCTGCTTTCTTTTAGATACCCTTTAGCCTGTATTACGCAGGCCGATTGAACAAGTGATTGTCGGGAGGGAAGAGTTCCCTCCCGGCAATCGCCTGTTAGCTAGCGGAGGAGACTGCTCATATATTCAGGGATCTCCTCTGCAGCATGGGGAGGAGAGATCGCTATGCCATTGTTCATCCCCATGCTTTCTAGTGGCTTGCCCATGCTTCAAAAATCACAATTGCCCGATGAACAAGTGTTTGCTCATTCAATGGGCAATCGGCGGCAGTATTACACGGCAAGATGATTGCTAACAAGCGTTCGCCTGAAAAATCGGCAGGTGTAATACAGCCTTTAGTCATAGGAGTGTGTCCTAGATAGTGTCGGACTGGGGTACCTAGGGCCCACCAGTAAAATTCTTTTTGGGGGCCCACCGTATGGATACATTCAAATATAATAAATATAACAAGTTTTTTATATGAACATAGGCTGGTTGAGGTGCTGTACATGTACTGTATGTATGTATGTAGTGCAGTAAGTCTAATGTGTTATGTGCCACTTGTGCAGGGGGTGGGAGACTAGGGGCCCACTTTGCTCAGGGGCCCACCGGGGGATTCCCCTGTACCCCTGAGGGCCAGTCCGAGCCTGGTCCTAGAGACAGACTCCCATTAAGACTGCACTTTTGAGATCCATCACACAAACCATTTTGTACATGAAAAAAAAAAACTAAGTACTTCCTCTTTGAATTCTATAGTTTTACGTATCAGCACATAATAAAAAGAAAACATCTGGTGGCCCTTAAAAGGTTTTAAAATTAGGTAAATACAGGATCCACCATTTCAGCCATATGTGAAAAACTAACATCCCATAAATCAATACCTTGTAGAACCATTGTTAGCACCAATACCTTAAAATAATTATTTTCTGTATGACTTTATCAGTCACTCACATCGTTCTGGAGGAATTGTGGCCCACTCTTTACGATGTTGCTTCAGTTCAGTGAGGTTTGGAGGCTTTCGCTTATGCACAACGCATCTTCTTAGGGTCCCGCCACAGCATTTCAATTGGACTGAGGTCTAGACTTTGACTGGGCTACTGCAACTCCTTGATTCTTTTTCATCCATTCTGTTATAGATTTGCTGATCTGCTTAAGATTATTGTTGCATGACCCAGTTTCAGCAAAGCTTTAGCTGTTCGATAGATGGTCTCAACTTTGACTCTAGAATACTTTGGTAAACAGAAGAGTTCATAGTTGACTCAATGACTGCAAGGTGCCTAGGTCCTGTGGCTGCAAAACGAGCCCAAATCATCACTCCTCCACCACCGTGCTTGATAGTTGGTATGAGGTGTTAAAGCGAACCTGTCACCGGGATTTTGAGTATAGAGCTCAGGACATGGGTTGCTAGATGGCCACTAGCACATCTGCAATACCCAGTCCCCATAGCTCTGTGTGCTTTTATTGTGTAAAACAAACTATTTGATACGTATGCTAATTAACTTGAGATGAGTCCTGTCCCTGACTCATCTCACGTACAGGACTCATCTCAGGTTAATTTGCATATGTATCAAATTTGTTATATTACACAATAAAAACACACAGAGCTATAGGCGACTGGGTATTGCAGATGTGCTAGCGGCCATCTAGCAACCCATGTCCTTAGTTCTATACCCAAAATCCCGGTGACAGGTTCCCTTTAAATGATTTGTGGAGCCTGTGGTTGGTTTATGGTAAATGAGTCAGTAACCAGGCCAGTTGTAGTAAATAAAAAAGTCTCTCTTTACTATAGTGCAGGATATAAGTAGTAGTACATCTAACAGTATCAAGGCACAATTCCAAGTAAATCACAGTGCAATTCCTCTGCAATGATAGAGGTTGTGGTACTCCTTCTCACTTTCTATCTAATGTTTTTCTGCAGTACCTTAGGCATGCAATTGAGCCTCTTAACCTCTTCCGGACACAGGGCGTACAGGTACGCCCTAATGTCCTGGTACTTAAGGACACAGGGCGTACCTGTACGCCCTGTGTATTTCCGATCACCAACACCCGGGACCCCGCAGATCAGGTGTTTGAGAAGTCTGCAACCTTCTCCAGCTTGTCCTAGCCTGTGTGATGACACGTTCATCGGTCACATGGCCCAGGAGCAGCTCAGCCCATTGAAGAGAATGGGGTTGAGCTGCGATACCAATCACAGCCACTATACAATGTATGGTGTTTTGCTAGGTGAGCAGAGAGAAGGCTGTGGCACTCACAGGAGCAACAGTGCCTTATCAAACAGCTGATCGGCGGGGGTCCCAGGTGTCAGATCTCTACCGATGAGATACTAATGACTAATCCAAAGGATAGGTCATCAGTATTAAAGTCTCAGAAAAACCTTTTAAGTTAAGGTTGACCAAACCGTCTCAAAGCATGTGAGGGTGTATTAACAATGTTACCTCTAACAGCAGCAACGTCTCTTTCTGCCATAAATAAGCACAATAACTTACCGGTTGACTCCAATAAACAGCCTTTGGATTTTTGACCTTCTAGTTTCCTTTCTCTCTGGAGTACTTTTGTAGTAGAACAGCTTGCTTGGGTAGTTGTAGTCTCAGAGATGGGGTTCTCTGAAACTAGCTCTGAGGAGTTCGTACAACATAGGTCCCCTCAGCTAAGCACAGAACTGACTGTCTAACCAGGAGGTGGACTTTAGTCCATCTTCTGGTATCCTAAAGGGGTTGAGTCAAGATGTTAACTCTTAATTATCCATACAATGCTGTTTGATATAGAGGTACAGTAAATTAGAACATTTTAATTTGCAATACAAGGCTACTTTCACACTAGCGTTTAAGTTTTCCGGTATGGAGTTCCATCATAGGGGCTCAATACTGGAAAAAAACACTTCAGTTTTGTCCCCATTCATTGTCAACTGAACAGAATGCTCCAAAATGCAATACGTTCCGTTTAGTTGCGTTCCCAGACCAGAAAGCAAACCATTGTATGTTGTAGTTTGCTTTCCATCCTGGAGCAAGACGTCATGACCCCCAATGCAAGTAAATGGGGACGGATCCATTTTCTCTGACACAATCTGATACAATAGAAAACAGATCCATCCTCCATTGACTTTCAATGGAGTTCATGATGGATCCGTCTTGGCAATGTTAAAGATAATACAACCATATCTGTTCATAATGGCTGCAGATGGTTGTATTATCAGTAACGGAAGCGTTTTTGCTGAACGCTGCCGGATCCAGCAAAACCGCTAGTGTGAAAGTACCCTAAAACATATCATCGGATTACATCAGACTACCCTTTTTCAGTTACCCTGTTCTGGAGTACAGCATCTGTGCTGATATGCTGTGCATTATGGCCAGACATCTGCACTTTGGTCTCTTTTGTCAAAGAACATTGTTGCAGAAGTCTTGTGGTTTTCCCAGATGCAACTGTGCATGTGGTGCTGTGGTGTTCGGTTGAGAAAGAAGAAGCTGTTTCCTGACAAGGCTTCCACACAAGCCATACTTGTTCAATCTTTTTCTAATTGCCCTGTCATGTGCTTGAACATTTAACATGCTAACTGAGGCCTATAGAGCCTTAGATGTAGCTCTTGTTTTTTTTTTTGCAATTTCTCTGAGTATTGCATAGTCTAACCTTGAGATGAATTTGCTGGGGCATCCAATCTTGTGAATATTATCAACTCTCTTGAATGTTTTTCACTTAAAGAAAATGTGTCATCAAAAAATGACCTATTGTTTAAATCACGTTTTAATTTTTTTTAAATATTGTTTAGAAATTGCCTTATAATTGTTCCCTGATTGATGTGCTTTTATAGAGGTGGTCAAACTTGCTTATGATCAGTTAATTGAGGGCATTTGATTAATAGCACCTAGCTGTTACTTAACCTCTTAATTCCTATGGAAGCAGTAAGGCAGTACTTCATTTTTCACACACAGCTTCTTCATTTTGGCATTGTTTTTGTTAAATAAATAATAACAGTGCAATTCGTTTGTTGTTGTTTTTCATCTGAGGTTGTATTTACTGAATTATAAGACATTTTATTATGACCCCTAGGGAGTGAGGGCCTAAGGAAGTACCGTATTTTTCACCCCATAAGGCGCACTTTTTCCCCCCAATATGGAAGCGCTTCATTAGTACCGGAGGACCGGGAAGCGGTGGAGGCTCTGTACTCACCGCTTCCTGGTCCTCGGCTTGCTATCAGCTGTGCAGGGCTGCGCACAGCATGAGGGCACTCTGCGACCTCACACTGTGCGCCGCGATACACAGCCGACAGCAGGATGAAGAGGATCGCAATGGTGAGGAGCAGTGGCGTCCAGGAGCAGGAGAGGTAAGTGATTTTTTTAATTTTATTTGCTCTGGGGGCTGATGGCTGACATATAGGGGTTGTTATATGGGGCTGATGGCTGACATATAGGGGCTGCTGGCTGACATATGGGGGCTGATGGCTGACATACAGGGGTTTATATATGGGGCTGATGGCTGAGTATATGGGGCTGATGGCTGAATATATGGGGCTGATGGCTGAATATATGAGGCTGATGGCTGAATATATGGGGCTGATGGCTGAATATATGGGGCTGATGGCTGAATATATGGGGCTGATGGCTGAATATATGGGGCTGATGGCTGACATATGGGGGCTGCTGGCTGACATATGGGGGTTGCTGGCTGACATTTGGTGGCTGATAGATGGCTGACATATGGGGGCTGATAGATGGATGAAGGTTTGGGGGTTGATATGAAGACATTGGGGGTCTGATCTGAGGTCTGATTGACATTGGGGGTCTGATCTGAGGTCTGAGTGACATTGGGGGTCTGATCTGAGGTCTGAGTGACATTGGGGGTCTGATCTGAGGTCTGATTGACATTGGGGATCTGATTGGGGCTGTAAGCTGAGGTCTGATTAACTTTGGGGGTCCGATTGCTGGTCTGACCTGAGGTGTAATGGAAAATATTTTTTTCTTATTGTTCTCCTCTAAAACCTGGGCCGGTGCGTCTTATAGGGCAAGAAGTACGCAGCATGACATATCATCATCTTGGGCCACTTCCATTCTCTGCACCAGGTACTCAGGGGCTTGCTGCATATATACTGTTTTTCCTATTGTAAAACCTAATAAAAATGTTCGACTGCCTAATTATGAGGAGAAATAAGAAGAATTGCCAAATCTTTCTGATAACATTTCCAAATGCATGGATGCAACTATTAATATGACAGATGTCACAGCAGTCCTGCATCCATGAACTTCTTTCCATACATACATCCATAATCTTGAAAGGAACCCAAGATCCAGTACAACATGGCATTATCATTAACAGGCCTATCATATAAAATATCTGCATAATTAATGAATAATCCCAGTAAAATATTTCCTGTTATGCTGGTTTTCGTTGATAAGAAAACATTTCTTCTGGTGGGAGTTTTTCCTGTTATGAATGCTAGAATATGATTTGTGGGGCTTTACTTTATCCTGGGCTCCTAGTTTACAGATTAACATTTAAAATATGTGAGGGTTACAGTGATATGATATAAGTAAAATACATTTGGGCATATTTTTATATGTTATAGCTATTATGTTAGATGGTCAGATGTAAGTTCCAGGCAAGTTATGGTGAACTCATTTTGACTAATGGGGACTGTTAACCTCTTAATGACTGCTGATACGGGTTTCTACTGAGGTCATTAAGGGTCTTTATTCCTAGACTGACGGTCTACCGTGCAGCGGACAGCGAGTGGTGGGCTCCTTCTGGGCTGGGCTCCTTCTGTAATGGCCCCAATCAGCAGAAGCCCCAAACAGGCCTGTTTAACACTGTTAATAGTGACTGCGGCATCTAAGCAGTCACAGAAGGAGCGGACTCCTTCTGTCTCCCAACTGCACCCCACGAATAAGATCACAGGGTGCCGGTGTCTGTGCACAGCAGGCTGGAGGCTAATAAAAGTCCCAGGCCTGTCTGCAGTGTATCCTAGCAGGCTGGACCTCTCTGGTGCAGCCTGATTGTGACTGTCAGTATAATTCTCTGCATAGCATATGCAGTGCAGAGAATTATAGAAGTGATCAAAAGATCACCTATTAAAGTCCCCTTGCTGGACTATTAAATGGTTAAAAAGTTAAAAGTTTTATTAGATTAAAAAAAACACCTTTTTCATTGATAAAATGCTTTTCAATGCTTTAAAAAAAAAAAAAAAAAAAAAATCTATATATATATATATTTTTATATATTTATATATACATACAGTACAGTAATAAAACAAAATAAAAAATATGCATATTTGGTATCGCCATAATCATACTCATGTTGAAAAACGAGGACGTCATGTCATTTTTTGCACACAGTGAAAAAAATCTAGGAAGAATTGTTTTTAGGGTTTCATTTTCAATTTTACCCCACAAATAATATTTTTCGCGTTTTCCAATACAAAACATGGTAAATTAAATTGTGCCATTAAAAAATGCGTCTTTTCCCACAAAAAATAAACCCTTCTATGGCTATTGGAACGTTCGGAGAAAAAATTAAAAATGCAAAAATGGAGTTAAAGACTCTGCAAGAGTCCCCATTGTCTACTCCATTGCTGCATATAAGGTAGGTTTAGGACATTGAAGTACTGTAGTTTAGGAAGCTTTGTTCTACATTGAGGGTACAGTACAAATGTCTAGTTTATGTCATCTTAAAAAGGCTGATGCCTGTCTTCTTATATTATGGTTTGTAGTTCATGCTTTTTGTTTAACTGCACAATTTGTGGTTTCCAATCTGCTCTACTTGTGGTGAAAACAAAATATAAAATCAAAAGCTGTACCGTTTCTAAACATGATGTGTATATGCCGAACCACATCCTCTTACTTCATAAAATTAAAAGGTGCTGGGTATGACGCCTGTATTCTCAAGATGGAGTGGTCAGAGCGCAATGAAAGCAATTCGTTATTAGTGTCGAGCGGCAGTTGTTACATGCAAAATAAAGCTGGAGATATGTCGCACAGGGGGGACAAGTAATCAATTTGAGGTGCACCCACGGGCAGATAACACCCAATCTGGCAAAAATCTAAATGGAAATAAGTAATAGTGGGGCACTCTCTATAGTATTGAGAACAGTAGGGTTTATTAATAAAATGTATATATAAAAAAATTGATAGATATCCAATTGATCTATAGTACAATGATGTAGCAAAATCAGAAACAGCAATAATATGCAGAATGATTAGACGTACAATAGATCTCAAAACGCAGTGTTCCTAAAATAAATAACGTCCAATAATTCCTAATAACTTGGATGGGATGCTCGTCATCCAGACCCACAGTAATGTTAAATCGTCCACAATGTTAAAAGATGTATCAATGGGATTAAAACACAGCCAGATGTCCTCTAAAAATCCAAGTCAATGTACCAGGTACGCTCCGGTCTATAGCGCAATCAAGCGCTGACGGTATTCAGAGCGGCGTCCCACTCACTTGTCTGAGACAGCGGCGTCCCGCTGTATCAAATGCGATCGCTGACTCTCTTTAAATATTCCACATAAAACTGACACGATCTTACCGGGAGGACTTCAGTGTGTATGATATTCGTGTGTATGTGTTCCAATGTAGGGGGATGGTACCATAGGCGTTTCGGGGTTTAGAAGAATGACCCCTTCATCAGTGGTTAGCGTCCCCCCTTTTAGTGCCCCTCCTTTATAGGGACCACGGCTTACAAGAAAACCCGGCCTGGAATAGATCTCCAAATTTCCATAAGTTCCAGATATTTCAAAAAGTCCATGCATATACTGTATATATATACAGACGTGGACAAAATTGTTGGTACCCTTTGGTCAATGAAAGAAAAAGTCACAATGGTCACAGAAATAACTTTAATCTGACAAAAGTAATAATAAATTAAAATTCTATAAATGTTAACCAATGAAAGTCAGACATTGTTTTTCAACCATGCTTCAACAGAATTATGTAAAAAAATAAACTCATGAAACAGGCATGGACAAAAATGATGGTACCCCTAGAAAACACAGAACATAATGTGACCAAAGGGACATGTTAATTCAAGGTGTGTCCACTAATTAGCATCACAGGTGTCTACAACCTTGTAATCAGCCATTGGGCCTATATATATGGCTCCAGGTAATCACTGTGTTGTTTGGTGATATGGTGTGTACCACACTCGACATGGACCAGAGGAAGCAAAGGAAAGAGCTGTCTCAAGAGATCAGAAAGAAAATTATAGACAAGCATGTTAAAGGTAAAGGCTATAAGACCATCTCCAAGCAACTAGATGTTCCTGTGAGTACAGTTGCACATATTATTCATAAGTTTAAGATCCATGGGACTGTAGCCAACCTCCCTGGACGTGGCCGCAGGAGGAAAATTGATGACAAATCTAAGAGACGGATAATCCGAATGGTAACAAAAGAGCCTAGAAAGACTTCTAAAGAGATTCAAGGTGAACTTCATGCTCAAGGAACATCAGTGTCAGATCGCACCATCCGTCGTTGTTTGAGCCAAAGTGGACTACATGGGAGACGACCAAGGAGGACACCATTGTTGAAAACGAATCATAAAAAAGCAAGACTGGAATATGCCAAACTACATGTTGACAAGCCACAAAGCTTCTGGGAGAATGTCCTGTGGACAGATGAGACAAAAATCGAAGTTTTTGCCAAGGCACATCAGCTGTATGTTCACAGACGAAAAAATGAAGCATATCAAGAAAAGAACACTGTCCCTACTGTGAAACATGGAGGAGGCTCTGTTATGTTCTGGGGCTGCTTTGCTGCGTCTGGCACAGGGTGTCTTGAATCTGTGCAGGGTACAATGAAATCTCAAGACTATCAAGGAATTCTAGAGAGAAATGTACTAGCCAGTGTCAGAAAGCTTGGTCTCAGTCGCAGGTCATGGGTCTTGCAACAGGACAATGACCCAAAACACACCGCTAAAAACACCCAAGAATGGCTAAGAGGAAAAAATTGGACTATTCTAAAGTGGCCTTCTATGAGCCCTGACCTCAATCCTATTGAGCATCTTTGGAAGGAGCTGAAACATGCAGTCTGGAAAAGGCACCCTTCAAACCGGACACAACTGGAGCAGTTTGCTCATGAGGAGTGGGCCAAAATACCTGCTGAGAGGTGCAGATGTCTCATTGACAGTTACAGGAAGCGTTTGATTGCAGTGATTGCCTCAAAAGGTTGCGCAACAAAATATTAAGTTAGGGGTACCATCATTTTTGTCCATGCCTGTTTCATGAGTTTATTTTTTTACATAATTCTGTTGAAGCATGGTTGAAAAACAATGTCTGACTTTCATTGGTTAACATTTATAGAATTTTAATTTATTATTACTTTTGTCAGATTAAAGTTATTTCTGTGACCATTGTGACTTTTTCTTTCATTGACCAAAGGGTACCAACAATTTTGTCCACGTCTGTATATATATATATATATATTCACATATCTGCACTGATCTGTGAGGGAGGGAGCGGGTTGTTACATGGAGTCCTCGATTCCAACATAGACAGGAACGGTGTAGGAGACTGTAGTTAGGAATAGAGACGCACTTACCTTGCCTCCTGGGGTCTCTTATTACTATATTCATCGATGCTGGCTGCTAGTGATGATCGAGCATGCTTGTCCAAACACCTGTTCGGCTCGAGCATCTCGATGCTCGGCACATGGCGGTACTCGGCCGAGTACCGCATGTGCTCGAGCGCAGTGCTCGAGTCTCTTCCCTGCACGTTTCTTGGCTGTTACGCATCCAATAAACGTGCAGGGAGGTACAGGCATGCACTGTAATGTCATAGCCATGTTGGTTACTGGCATTACGGTGATTGGCTGTCTGGAATGCGTCATCGGGTGCAGACTGGGAAAGACAGTGTAGGGAGTGTTATTGGAAGATTTTTATTACAAAAACATTTCATAGACCCAAAAGTCATTTTAAGGACTATTGTGTGTGACAGCAGCAATATATGTTTGTAGCGTAACCTGCGCTAAATTGCTCAGTCTTAGGGAGAGCTGTGCATAGGAAGGGACAGACAATGTAGAGAGTGTAATAGGAAGATTTTTATACAAAAAACTTTTTAAGGACTATTGTGTGTGACAGCAGCAATATATATTTTTAGCGCATCCTGCGCTAAATAGCGTCTAATAGGCCGCTGCGGACAGTTAAATTATCCGCACCACATCTCCAGTGTGAAGTGTGCCCATCCCTAAAATATCTGTGACATCCAGTGTACTTTTTCCGTAGACGATGTCTGATGCGGACAGTAACATTAGCTGCGCCAAATCTACTGTGTAAAGTGTGCGCATCCAAAAAATATCTGTGACATACAGTGTACTTTTTCCGTAGACGATGTCTGATGCGGACAGTGACATTACCATAAAATAGGTTATAAAACATTCTTTCCACTGCTATTAAATAACAGCTTCATGTTGGCTGGATTTTACATCACACTTGCCAACTTTTGAGAAGGAACACGAGGTAAATTTTGAAAATGTGTGTACAAAGCCTTAAATTTACATAGTTACATAGTAGCATAGTTACATAGTACATAAGGCCAAAAAAAGACATTTGTCCATCCAGTTCGGCCTGTCATCCTGCAAGTTAATCCAGAGGGAAGGCAAAAAAAAAAAAAAAATGTGAGATAGAAGCCATTTTTCCCCACTTTAGGGGGAATAAAAAATTCCTTCCCGACTCCAATCAGGCATAGGAAACACTCTTAAAGGGGCTATCCAATATCAATAACTGCCCCCATGAGCACAGGGGGGAGTGCATCCAATGCCAGGCAGGGACGAGCCTCGCTAGCGTCTCCCGTGATGCCAGGAAGGCTCGTCCCCATCCCTGCCTGCTGTTGGGTTCCCCCCCCCCCCCCCCATGTTTTCATCCGTGCACGTGGAGAAGCAGCAACTGCGATGCGGGGACCCAGGTAAGTATATTCACTGTGAGGGGCCCGGCACATGGGAGGGGGGGGGGGGCAGTTATTGATATTGGATAACCCCTTTAACCTCCAGCATAACAATTTATATAGAGTAACCTATTTATCACACCACTAAATGTATACATTTAATAGACCAGACTGCCTAAACTAATATAGACCAAAGAGCACACCCCCACAAAGGGACATAGACCCCAAACCAGATCCCCAAAATATATACAGAACACTTAAATACAGATCACACACCAGACCCCCTGAATAAATATAGACCACCAAAATAAATGTAGACCCCCCAACCTTAACAAATACAGCGGCCCTGAGATCCGATAAATAAATACCAGTATAGAGCCCTATGTACATACAATTTCCTACAGACACCCTAAATAAACCGTCTTCTATAGTGCCAGATTGTGTCATAGAAAATGGATGTGTGTCAGGACGGATCCGTTTGGCTCAGTTTCATCAGACGGACACAAAAACGCTGCAAGCAGTGTTTGGTGTTCGCCTCCAAAGTGGAATGGAGATGGAACGGAGGCAAACTGATACATTCTGAGCGGATCCTTTTCCATTCAGAATGCATTACTGTGCAAACATGCAAACTGATCCGATTTTGACCGCTTGTGAGAGCCCTGAACGGATCTCACAAACGGAAAGCAAAACGCCAGTGTGAAAGTAGACTAATACAGACCTCAGAATAGTCCTCACCTTTCTACACACTGCAGACCAGACTCCTTCTTTACACATTCACAAGACCCGACCCCTCCTTTTTACATACCCCAGGGGAGAAATCCCCCATAACCTGTTAAGTATGCAGCAATTTTGGGCATGCTTTGGTTGTCCGGCTTCCAATACTGTTGACCTATCCTCAGGATAGGTCATCAATCTCAGATCAGCAGGGGTCCGACTCACTGCAACCCCACCGATCAGCTCTTTGAAGAGATCGCACTGCTCGTATGAGCACTGTGTTCTCTTCACTATTTACTTGTTCGCTGTCGACATTGCGCCAGCGAGCAGTGTAATTACAGCTCCTCCATCCCATTCACTTGAATGGGAAGAAGCCGTTGTAGTTACACTATGTCCAATTCAAGTGAATGGGACGGGGGAGCTGTGATTACACTGCTAGCTGCTGCAATATTGAGGCGGGCAGCTAAACAGTGAAGAGAACGCAGTGCTCAGTCTCGTCAACCAGCTGATCAGCAGGGGTGCTGGGAGTCAGACCCCAGCCGATCTGGTATTGGTGAACTATCCTCAGGATACCATTACTATCAGAAACTGAACATTCCCTAAGGACACACAGCCATAAAAAAGGCATAGCTTTTTCTTCATTTTTTTTTTTTTTACATAGCCTTATAAGGTCTTGAGTGTAATATGGCGATCTGGATTTTTTTATGGACCCATTTCATACCTGTATTATGTGTTGTATAAGGTCTCATGCACACGGCCGTTGTGCGGCTGTTCCGTGCATTGGGGACCACAATTGCGGTCCCCAATGCACGGGCAACATCCGTGCAGCGGGCCGGACCGATTCAACTTGAATGGGTCTGTGATATGTCCGCACTGCGAAAAAATATGACATGTCATATTTTTTTGCAGTGCGGAACCACGGAAAAAAACACCACGGAAGCACTCCGTAGTGCTTTCGGTGTCCCGTTCCGTGACTCCTTTCCGCATCTCCGTAATTGCGGACCCATTCGAGTGAATGGGTCCGCATCCGTGATGCGGGGTGCACACGGCCGCGGACCGTGAATTGCCAACCCGACGTTTGCGGGCCGCAATATGGCCATGGCCGCCCAATGGCCCTGTGCATGAGGCCTAACTCTTACTTTTTTGTAGGGGTGAAAGAGCTTCTGCCGTTGTTTTGGGGTTTGTTTTTATGGCCTACAGCATGCTTAATACATTAAGTTTAGAATTAGGGTCAGTACAATTTAGACGATATTACATTTATATACATTTTTTACATTCTATTATTTTTGCACAAAAAAGAAAACATGCCATTTTTCTGCAAACCCATAACACCTGTCCACACAAATGTAGTACTTTTTTTGCAGGCAGACTTTATTCGTACCATTTTAGGGTGCATTTCACTTTTTGATCACTTTTTATTGCATTTTTAGGAGGTGGGCTAAAAGAAGAAACAACGATTCTGGCATTTTTTATATATATTTTTTTAATCAATATGTTTTTATTGACTTTTAGACATACGAATGATCATCAATGAACAGTTAGGCTACTTTCACACTAGCGTTCGGGTTTCCGCTCGTGAGCTCCGTTTGAAGGAGCTCACGAGCGGACCCGAACGCAGCCGTCCAGCCCTGATGCAGTCTGAATGGAGGCGGATCCGCTCAGACTGCATCAGTCTGGCGGCGTTCAGCCTCCGCTCCGCTCGCCTCCGCACGGACAGGCGGACAGCTGAGCGCTGCTTGCAGCGTTCGGGTGTCCGCCTGGCCGTGCGGAGGCGTGCGGATCCGTGCGGATCCGTCCAGACTTTCAATGTAAGTCAATGGGGACGGATCCGTTTGAAGATGCCACAATGTGGCTCAATCTTCAAGCGGATCCGTCCCCCATTGACTTTACATTGAAAGTCTGGACGGATCCGTACTAGGCTATTTTCACACTTAGCTTTTCTATGCTAAAAATAATGCAGACGGATCCGTTCTGAACGGAGCCTCCGTCTGCATTATTATGAGCGGATCCGTTCAGAACGGATCCGCCCGAACGCTAGTGTGAAAGTAGCCTTACAAAGTCAGCGCTTTACATAGCCACATTAGCAGCGCCAACTTGATTTATATTTTATTTTTATGACATTCACTATGGGATAAAAATAGATTGTGAGCTTCTTGGTGATTGAGTAACTTTGATAGAATACGTTGGTGTTATATAAGCAAGAGAAATAAAACTTGTCTCCCACATTAGCTGTCTTTTCTTGCTCTTAGGATAGTGAATCATGTTGTGTCTTGTTAATAGGCAGATACATTTTCTGTGTTAACATCAAAAAGTGTTTATAGACCATTGATCCGGAGAAGTTAATGGTCTGTAATGTCTTTTTACTATGGATACATCTTCTGAACCACAAGTTCACTTTTAATATCATTCGTTCTACATTGTTTCAGATACATTTAATGTGGGTTGTGCACCTCAAGAAAATTACTCTTAAGGCTACATTCACACGACCGTATGTGTTTTGTAGTCCGCAAAAAAATGGATGACATCCGTATGGCATCCATTTTTTTGCGGATTCATTGTAACAATGCCTATCCTTGTCCGCAAAACGGACAAGAATAGGACATGTTCTATTTTTTTTACAGGGCTACGGAACGGACATACGGATGCGGACAGCACACGTTTTTTTTTGCGGACCCATTCAAATGAATATGTCTGCATCCTATCCGCAAAAAAAAACAGAACAGACACGGAAACAAAATACGTTTGTGTGAATATAGCCTAAAGCATATACAAATCACCAGTTGTCAAACTGTAGTGTGCATGCCTGAGCAGCCGGTCGACAAGCCGCACATTTAGAACTGAATGTGGTTATGAGTCAGTTAGATGGAGACCCAAGCAGAGACTGAGATGGAAAGAACAGTCACAAAAAGGCACAGAACAGAAAGGACAGGGTAGATACTTGCCTTAAAGGGGTTTTCCATTTGAAAAAATATGTTCTATAGTGCTGAGGGTGCTTAAAAACTAAAAGAAAAGCAGTACTGACCTCACAGATAACCAGTCGTTCCCATACCAAAGCGGCCCAGTTCCCTGTTGCTCTCTGCTTCCTGATCCAGGGACGATGTTCCGACACAGGGGCATATGTCCATGGCAGCCAATCCCTAGCTGCTGCGGTTACCTACTACAGCTGGGGATTCATTGCAGCGGTCTTATGCCCCTGTGGCAGAACATCGCAGCTTTGCCAGGAAGCAGAGAGCGGTGGGGGACTAGGAAGCGTCAATATGGGAGCAGTGGGGTATCCATGAAGTGAGCACTGGGTGTTTGTCGATGTGGGTTTTCTAAATTTATTTGTTGTAATCTGACCGTCACTTTCTTTCTGGATCACCAGGTCCAGGAAAGTGATGTGATGATTCTGGATATCCGATGTAAAGTATAGCCCAAGGTCATTGATGTTCAAAGCTTCCACAAAAGTGTGGAATTGTTGCTCGTAGGATGAAGACATCATGGATGTTTTAGTATCCTCTTCTGGCAGTGAATAATTTAGTAATAACAAGTAATGGATGTAATGGAGCAAAATAATTAACAATTACTACTAAATAAATCAATCTCATTGTGTGATGTCAGAGGACATTGCAGGGAAGGGGTATAAGAACAGAGAACTACAACTCCCTCCATTTCCCTGGCATACACTGAATCCATGCTTCTCCACTGCCTCCTCATGTCACATCACGTATTCACAGGTGCTTCATACCACTTCTCCCCTCCACTGCACTGGTTATAAGGCCTCATGCACACGACCATTGTTGTGTCCCGTGTCCATTGTTCTGTTTTCCGTGATTTTCTGCGGACCCATTGACTTTACTCGGCTAATGCACCGTTTGTCACCCGCGTCCGTGATCCGTGTTTCCAGTCCGTGAAAAAACACAGATGCACACAAGATTGTCATCCGCGTCCGCGTCGTTTTTTTTCCTATCATTTGCATGGCAAACCAAACTAGATTTTTTTTTTACTTTCCTTCATGTTTGGAGATCCTCCAAAAATAAAGGAAGACATACGGAAACAAAAACGGACACGATCACGGAACAACAGAACAACTGTCGTGTGCATGAGGCCTAAGATGGAGACATAATCATTTGTGGTCGGATCGGCTATCAGAAAGGTGAACCTAACCTATCTAACCCTATCTACAACAAGCAGTAGAGTTATGCCATAACTGCTGTGGTAGGGCAGCCTAAAGGGGGCCACCCTAATGTGAAGTGACTGTAAGAAGGTGTGGGTGGGTGAAATCAGCTGAATCAGCGTCAGCCTGGGCCCACAGGTGCCTATAAATAGCCTAGTAATCAGCCAGCCTGGGCCCACAGGTACGTATAAATAGCCTTGTAATCAGCCTCCCCTACCACAAATGCAGCAATATCTTGCTTATACATAGCCTTCACCTTGCTGGCTGTCCACCCTCAGGCTACATTCACACGGTGCTGCTTTCTGAGTGTGCCAGACACAGGAAAGGAGGTCTCCCAGGTATCCATCCAGGCCTTGTGCCAGATGGAGGACTGGGACTCAAGTCAGATCTCTGCCCTTGGTGGTGGGGCCCCCCTCCTCAGTGTTCCCCGCACTAGCTATGCCTCTGCCATAAATAGTTAACCAAATCAGACAAATGTGAGCCCCATGGTAGATGGCACCCAAAACATAATAAACCACGTGCACTGGCTCTGACTGTTTGGATATCTGGATCCCATGCCCTTCTCAAATAGATACTGGACATATGCCTTTAGGCTCAGCGGCAGGGTCTATTAGGCTACGTGTCAGTATATAACAAACAGAAATAATACACTGTAAGGGCTCGTTCACGCAAACGTGTGTGTCCCGTTCCCGTATTGCAGATCGCATTTGTGGATCCGCAATTCACGGGCTCGTTCCATTGTCATTCCTCTTCACAGATGCGGACCCATTCATTTCAATGGGTCCGCAAATACGGAGATGGGGAACGGTGCGGAACGGAAGCACAGAACAGAACACTATGGAGTACTTTCTGGGGTACTGTTCCGTGCCTCCGCAACGCAAAAAGATAGAACGCCCATCTTTTTGAGAAACGGAGGGATCGCGGACCCATTGCGCCTGCTCCACAGAAGGTGCCGTGCATTGTGGACCACAATTTGCGGGACACCAACGGTCGTGTGAACGAGCCCTAATACAGGAGTACTGTACTTCAGTGTATTAACAAAATCCTTTCCAAGACCCCCAGTAGGACTAAAATATTTGAAATATAAAAACCATTTATGCCATAAAATACACAAATGGTATCACTGCATCCATAACGGCTGATCTTGGGCAGTATTCACACTAGAAGTGGACTGACAAGGGGCGGTATTTTCCCCAGATGGTGCCCTGACCAGGGGCAGCATTTACACTACGCATTATTCAATTTTTAAATATTGCAAAGTAAATGTCCCCCCTTAGGCACTCATTTAAAATACCTAATATAATTGGGTCACAGACAGTTTTTCAGGGCAATTTGTGCCCGATTCTGAAACCTTTTACTCCTCTCTTCTGTGTTACCAATAACATATTTATGCTATGAGTGCGATGGGGGTATGTATGTGGAGGCAGTAATATTTTTAGGTAAAATACAAGTAGGTGGCTGGTCTAAAGTTTTCTCTAGGGCTCGTAGAACTTCAGTTACCCACAGTAATAAATATTATATATATATATATATATAAAAAATGTGATTCCCTTAAATTCATTTTATTGTACTCATTAATCAGACTCCCTTCATGTAAGCTTTGGAAATCAAAAAGACATGGAAAGAGTTAATGAGTCCAGAGAAGTATTGGCAGCAGGACACAGTACAAGAGCTGGAAATGCTGGGAAATTAATCTGAGCAAACATGTTCTGTGATGTCGAAATCTTCAACGTCTCCTCCTCCTCCTCTGCAGGAAAGGAAGTACTTCCAGCAGTGATGTCGGCCAGCATGCAGCATAGAAGGTGAGTACTGAGGAGCTCGGAGGCTGCCTGCCCCCACAGGGCACACCTCACCCACTTATACAGGTACTCTTCTACTCCTTCTCAGGGCTGTGTGGTTGTACAATGCTGTCGCCCTCTTAGTAAGTCACTATTAAAGGTACAGGACTGGGGACATAGAACTCTTCTTTCTAGACTCTTATGCCTCATTCACACGTCAGTGTTTGGTCAGTGATTTCCATCAGTGATTTTGAGCCAAAACCAGGTGCGGCTCTAAACATAGAACAGGAGAAGATCTTTCCCTTATACCTTATGTCTGTGGAGGCTCCAATCCTGGTTTTGGCTCAAAATCACTGATGGAAATCACTGACCAAAACACTGATGTGTGAACGAGGCTTAGTGAGGGCCATATACTGCACGCCTGGCACTTTATGTCTACCTACCTGCAGGATAGTTCTAAGATGTGACTGCTGAGGCAAAGATTATCTGTTACCGTGGAGATGTGTTCAGTGCAGTAACCAACACACAGGAAGGGGTTAGCAATGTAATATGCGAGTGTCACACCAGTGAAGAGGTGGGAGAAATGGGACAATAACAACCTTGTAGTGACAACACCAGATCCTTCAATCGTACGCATGCTGTCCGTCACTTATTATTCAAGACGTCTACTTCAGTTTATTCTTTGCTGGCCATTACCTGCTTCAAGGCTACACTGAAGGCTATACAAATACAAGGCTATACAAATGCATTGCAAGAACGGATCCATCTCTCCGATTGTCATGCGGATGGACGGATCCGTCTTGCAGTCTTTTTCACCGTTTTCCCGGTCTGCGCATGCGCAGACCGGAAGGATGGATCCGTCCTTCAGTTGTTTTGCAATGCGGCACTAATGCAAGTCAATAGGAATTAATGCCGACATTCCAGCGACTGATCAGGCATTTTGGATGGACATAATACCGCAGCATGCTGCGGTATTATGTCCGGCCGAAACACCTGACGGGGACTCAACGGAAGGCATACTGATGCAAACTGAACGGATTTCTATCCATTCAGAATGCATGGGGATATACCTGATCAGTTCTTCTCCGGCATAGAGCCCTTTTGACGGAACTCTATGCCGGAAAAGAATAACGCTAGTGTGAAAGTACCCTTACTACACTGTATATATACCCTTATGATTGATATACTCTGGTGTTATGGTGGTTCCATCCAGTCACAGTATGCTGGTGTTATCCAGTCATGATATTGTGGTGTTATCCAGTCACAGTTTGGTGGTATTATTCAGTCATGGGGAAGTATTTTATCCAGTCACAATATGATAGTGTTAATCATTCATGGTAAAGTTTTATTCAGTTATGATATGGTGGTGTTATCCAGTCACAGTATAGTGGTATTTTTCAGTCATAGCACAGTGTTGTTATCCAGTCACCTAATGGTGGTATTGTTTAGTCATGGTATGGTGTTATCCAGTCACAGTATGGTGGTGATATTTTGTCACCTTATGGTGGTGTTATCCAGTAATTGTATCGTGGTATTGTTTAGTCATGGTATGGTGTTATCCAGTCACAGTATGGTGGTATTTTGTCACCTTATGGTGGTGTTTTATTCAGTTATGATATGGTGGTGTTATCCAGTCACAGTATAGTGGTATTTTTCAGTCATAGCACAGTGTTGTTATCCAGTCACCTTATGGTGGTGTTATCCAGTCATTGTATGGTGGTATTGTTTAGTCATGGTATGGTGGTGGTATCCGGTCACAGTATGGTGGTGTTATCCAATCCCAGTATGGTGGTATTATTCAGTCATGGGGAAGTATTTTATCCGCTCACAATAGGATGGTGTTAATCATTCATGGTGAAGTTTTATTCAGTTATGATATGGTGGTATTATCCAGTCACAGTATGGTGGTATTTTTCAGTCGCGTTATGGATTCGTTACCACGGACCATAACGCAATTCTATGACTGAATGCATAACAGAATGTCTTTAGAGGCATTCCTTTATTCATTCCGTCATAATAGAATTCTATGACCTGCATAACAGATCCGTCCCATTTCCGTTATGCAGAGGAGAACTCCCCTGCATAACGGAAATGCGACGGATTCGTTTTGCAGCTTATAGACTTCTATTATGACAGAAAGATTCGCGATTTCGCGAATATTTCGAATATAGTGCTATATATTCGTAAAAACGAATATTCGTTTCTTTTTTTTTTTTTCACAAAATTACAGTACACATATAATTGATTGTTTCCCAAAGGTCCAAAAGCTCAGATCTTACTCACATTGCCTAGAAAGTGATTGAGGCGCGAATCTTCGTAAGGCGATTTTATTAGCGCAAATGCGAATATCGGCACTTGTCCCAGAACAGAGGCAAAGTGCTTTGCATTCATACATTAGTGAATTGAGTTGCGAATCTTCGTAAGGCGATTTTATTAGCGCACATGCGAATATCTACACTTGTCCCCAGAACAGAGGCAAAGGCCTGTGCATGTGCATTCATATAGTATAGCACCATATTCGCGAATACTTCGAACTTCGTAAAATTCGATTTACGAATATTCGTATTTTTTATTTTAGTTTCCACCTTACAGATTACATTGCTTTGTACTCTGTCAACTACTGTCATCACCCCCCACTGTTTCTCGATTGATTCCCAAAAGTCCAAAAGCTCAGATCTTACTCACATTGCCTAGAAAGTGATTGAGGCGCGAATCTTTGTAAGGCGATTTTATTAGCGCACAGGCGAATATCGGCACTTGTCCCAGAACAGAGGCAAAGGGCTTTGCATTCATACTGTATGAATGCAAAGCCCTTTGCCTCTGTTCTGGGACAAGTGCCGATATTCGCCTGTGCGCTAATAAAATCGCCTTACAAAGATTCGCGCCTCAATCACTTTCTAGGCAATGTGAGTAAGATCTGAGCTTTTGGACTTTTGGGAATCAATCGAGATACAGTGGGGGGTGATGACAGTAGTTGACAGAGTACAGATCAATGTAATCTGTAAGGTGGAAACTAAAATAAAAAATACGAATATTCGTAAATCGAATTTTACGAAGTTCGAAGTATTCGTGAATATGGTGCTATACTATATGAATGCACAGGCCTTTGCCTCTCTGTTCTGGGGACAAGTGTAGATATTCGCCTGTGCGCTAATAAAATCGCCTTACAAATATTCGCGCCTCAATCACTTTCTAGGCAATGTGAGTAAGATCTGAGCTTTTGGACTTTTGGGAATCAATCGAGAAACAGTGGGGGGTGATGACAGTAGTTGACAGAGTACAAATCAATGTAATCTGTAAGGTGGAAACTAAAATAAAAAATACGAATATTCGTAAATCGAATTTTACGAAGTTCGAAGTATTCGCGAATATGGTGCTATACTATATGAATGCACATGCACAGTCCTTTGCCTCTCTGTTCTGGGGACAAGTGTAGATATTCGCATGTGCGCTAATAAAATCGCCTTACGAAGATTCGCAACTCAATTCAATCACTAATGTATGATTCATACATTAGTGATTGAATTGAGTTGCGAATCTTCGTAAGGCGATTTTATTAGCGCACATGCGAATATCTACACTTGTCCCCAGAACAGAGAGGCAAAGGCCTGTGCATGTATATAGTATAGCACCATATTCGCAAATACTTCGAACTTCGTAAAATTCGATTTACGAATATTCGTATTTTTTATTTTAGTTTCCACCTAGAAAGTGATTGAGGCGCGAATCTTTGTAAGGCGATTTTATTAGCGCACAGGCAAATATCAGCACTTGTCCCAGAACAGAGGCAAAGGGCTTTGCATTCTTACATTAGTGATTGAATTGAGTTGCGAATCTTCGTAAGGCGATTTCATTAGCGCACATGCGAATTTTGCATCTCATAATATGTATTATGCGATGCGAAAATTCGAATTATCGCATATGCGAAATAATAACGAATTCGAATATTCGCGAATATTTTACGAATATTCTTTCGAATATTCGCGAAATTTCGCGAATTCGAATATGGGACATGCCACTCAACACTAATTAGGAACAGCTATAATAACTTGGGAATGGGACCTGTGAGCAACAAGACAAAAACAGTGCTTTATCGGTTAAGCTACAGCTATGTGTCAATGCCAACAATTGGCTAGGGAGGTCATGGGTGACATCAGATTGTCGGCCTACCCTGCAGAAAGTGGTAAGGCTACATGCACACGATAGTGGGTTTTTTATGCGGATCCATTCTAACAATGCCTAAATCGGACAAGAATAGGACATATTCTATTTTTTTTTGCGGGGCTACGGAACGGACATACTGATGCGGACAGCACATGGTAAGCTGTCCGCATTTTTTGCAGATCCATCCTATCCGCAAAAAAACTGGAACGGAAACAAACAACATTCGTGTGCATGTAGCCTAAGTACTGTATGTATGTGGAAGCCAAAGTCATTGGCAATTATTTATCAATAATGGAATAATTTGCGCAAAAAACATACTAACGTTACAAATCAAAAGTGGCGATTTGTTTCACCTCATATATTAAAAGGCACACCCCGCTTGTAAAATGTGACTTTATAAAATATCAACTTGATTATCCACCTATTTCTCTTGATTTGCGACATTTTAACACCAACAGCACTAAAATTAGACTTTTTAAAACTGAAATGCGCCATTTCAGCCACCCCTGTCCAGACCACACTTGCGAGTTTTGAAACATATTTGCGACTTTTTGAAGCATATTTGCCACAGTTCCAGCTGTAAATTGTGACTGACAAAACCCTGCTGTTTACCTCATTGCTATCATCCTGATTTAATACTAACCTATCACTTGTTCCCATGAGGAGTTTTTTTTTCTTTTCATAAATGCGACTTTTTGACAAAAATGCAACTTTTTACACAAAACACCACCACATAAGCTGGCTTAATTGTCTGCAATAATTTAAGCCATTTCTGCTGTTACAAGGAAGATAAATGAGGCGTAATGTGCGCCAATTTATTAGTCTCGTCCACTTTGACATTTATAGCTTATTTCTGGCGTGATGCCTTCTTTATGGGAAAAATTGTGGAGAAAACAGTTGATATATTTGGTGCAAATCAAAACGCCATTCTTTTTGGTGCCTTTTTATGCCATAACTCTGGTGCAACTTGCTTAGTACTGTAAATGTCACTCATTGTATTTAAGCAGCAGATTGTCCTATGTAAACAGATACAATGCAGCTATCGCCTCCACTCAGACAATTCTTGGAAACATTTGGTCCTTTCCTGTTAATATGCTGTGCACCATGTTATGTTTTCATGTATTTACACAGAAATTCATCTTAACTACAGCAGATTAACTCTCTGTGTGACATGGATAGTACAGGCTGTGGTGCTGTTAGACAATATTACAGAAATAATAGAGATAATACAGATACTGGCTAGGACCGTTTGTCCTTCTATTTATTATTTTCTCCCTAATAGTTTTTTTTCTCTATAGGCCCAACACTTAGTAGCGCAGGGAACGTCATCCAGTTGGAGGCCGTCATCTAGGACGGATCATCCAAGTAGCTAGGGACAGTGGTTGGTCGGGGGGGTACACTGTTCCCAACTGTAACAATTAAGGAAAGGCCAGGATGACTCTTTGGAGATTTTCCACCTCTATACCTATTTACATTCATTGGAATACAGCATTCAAGCTTCTTTTCCTGCTGTATGCTGCATCCTTCAAAATTCTGAAGCTGTCACCATCCTGGATAAAGATTGGTGGCAGTGCCCTGGAATTAATGGTGCTTTAGAATAAAAAGTAATAATAAGTAATAAATGCTTTTGGCTGTATTAACTTCACTTGCTACTCACCAGCCCAGAGGTAAAGTAGTGGACAAATTGTACATTGGTTACACTCTCCTTAAAGAGTTATTTTTTATTTTTTATTTTTTTTTACAATGAATGATGCTATCAAAAACAGACAAGTGAGTGTGTATGGCTATTTCCAACACCTTCATTCAAGTCACTGTAGAGGGACAAAGCATGGTCATCCTGCTCTCCAGCTGAGAATAGGGACTGAATACTCCAACCTATTTTCATGTTATGCCAGATTATAAAAGTAAAAAAATGTTTTTGTGAGATAGCTCCTATTAGATAAAATACTCTGGTGGCCCAACTTGTGGGAGATAAGTTCTTAACCCAGGCATATCAAATGATGGAGGAGCAGAGCAGTATGACGTAGCGGAGTAGCTGCGTAGGCGTACTGCACGTCCGCATGGGTACCGCCCACCCGCTCGACTCGGCGTCTCGGCGTCCTGGCCCTCTCCCCTGCTCTGCAGCCTCGAGCGCGGTCTTTTGAAAACCTGACCGAAGCAGGGAATAGGTGGAGGTGTTGAACGGCCGGACGGCCGCCCTGCAGTCTTGTCCTGGAGGAAGAATGCGGACTGAGGCTTATGATACGGCGCTCACCTGCCGGTGGTGGACCTAGAGGTTTCGCTGGGTGCCGTCTGTTGCACGTTGGGATCGCCGGCTATGGATGACTGAGGGATACCTGTCATGTGTGCAGTGAAGTGCCGGATGTATTTGATGGCGGGCTGCTACTGAAGATTGGTGAGATCGCCTCTGTGTCGCCCCTCGCCTCTGTGTCAAGTGTGTCAAGTCGCCCATTGTCACCCTTCCCTACTAACCCATGTCGCTTATTCTAATCCTGTGTGCACGGATAGCCGCCGCCTGCACGGTACAGTTTTTGCCTATCTGTTGATTATCGGCTATTGGGTTGGTTAGGAGCAGGACTCCCGCATATACTGCTGGAATGGCTGTGTGGGATAGCCCCCGTGATAACCCCCTATGAAATTGATGGTTGGTGACGGAGGGCTGGAACCCCGACACTCCTTTTTGATACGTGGGCATATGCCAATTATGTGGCTAGCCGTTATATGGATTTTCCTCAAGCCCCAGTCGATGTCAATTTAACCCTTTAACGGCAGCAGCCTTCACATACTCCCTCACGACGAATGAACATTGAATACGTGCCGAAGAATCTAAAACTATAAGGAACATATTAGGGTCTATGGGGGCCTATTGCTGACACTTTCCTTTAAAAAAAAAAAAAAAAAAAGCTAATAGAGGCCACCTCTACGTTATTGTGCCGAGCTTGGCCGGATCGATTGGACTTCCTCTGCGGCAATTTAAATGAGGGATTACCCTCCACTATTCTGGAGCTTCCGCGATGGACATTATTCGCTGACGTCAATCAGGGGCCCTAATGGTCACCAGGCATCACCTGGGTACATGTGATGCGTGGTGACGGTGTCCGTGACCCTTATCCACCACTACTGACTTTGTTTGTACCATTGATTTAAATGGGTGTCTGGCTCACGCCCGACACCTGCGATCACAGTTGCTACTGCTTAAGTTTTTTGATATCTATTGTTTCTTTATGCCATGTAAACAAGCGTTGGGTCTACTATATATGTATATGCCTATATAGCTATACCCCCCTCCTAGACGGGTCTGTATAAATTAACGTCAGGTTGCATAGAAATTTCATTTTGCCATTTGATTGATACGATTACAAAACCGGACGCTGAAACAGCGCTGGGATATCCTCGCCAGGGGGGCGGCACTGAGAGAGCGTCTGCTTTTGGAATAGTATATGGTGTACCCTTGCTTGAAAAACTTGACAATATGCCTCCTAAATACAACCGGAGATCCGGGGGTACGGGATCCCCTAGGGCGGGCGGTGGTAGCAGTCCACAGGCGAGAATGGATAAATACCTGAAATCGCCTCCACCGAAACAGAGGGGGGGGAAAAAAATACCCGAACTGGCGGAAATACAGATAGACCCACTTATACAGACTGAACAGTGCATGAGATTTGACATTATTGAGAACAAATTAACGGACATATTATTGGTAGTGCAGACCACCAACCAATCAGTCTTAGACGTCTCCACCACCGTACAGACACTACAGACTGAACTTACTCTCATTAGAGAAGATATGAACCAAATTAGGGCCGGCATCTCACTTGTAGAAACTGGGTTATCCAAGGTTCAAACAGAACAGTTACAGATGTCAAAAAAAATAGAAGAATTGGACAAAGAAAATAAACGGATTAATGCAAGACTAACTGATATGGAGGATAGGGCACGCCGTAACAATCTCAGAATAGTGGGCTTTCCTGAGGGGGTAGAGGGGGGGAACCCCGTGGCGTTTATGCAAAAATGGCTGATTGAAACGCTAGGATCCGGCGGTGATACTCCTGCACTATGTGTGGAGAGAGCGCATAGAATTCCAGCAAAAAAGACCCCGCCGGGTGGCCCCCCCCGAGCTATCCTAATTAGGATACTTTCTTCCAGTGATAGAGATTGGGTGCTTCGACGCAAGAGGGATCTAGCTGACACTATACTTGATGGACACCCCATACAGATATACCCCGACTTCTCTAGGGATACCCAAAGTAAGCGTAGGGAATATTTTGATATTAAGAAAAGATTACGCGAGGGAAATATTAAATATTCCATGTTATATCCCGCTAAGTTAAGAGTGGTGTATAGAGATACCGTAATGTTTTTTCACTCCCCTAGAGAAACTCTAGAATGGCTAGATTCTGTCAGGGTTTGTACGCCGGGTCTTGGTTGATGTGGCAGGAATGCCACTCAATCAAGGGGTGGGGGAACAGCGGGGGCGACCCATGGACGGATGGGCGAAATGTAAGAGGTTGACAACGATGCTTTGCATCAGTGAACCAGTAAGGGGGTTGCCGGGGGGTGGGGGTCAAAGGGGGTGGGCGGATAGAGGGTGGGGGGGGACCCTGGCTTGGTGGCGGTTGCCTTTGGGGGGCGACGGACGCCTCCTTCACAATTCATGATATGACTAATAATAGAGTCATGATATGGAATGTGCGTGGACTGGCTGATAGAACGAAAAGGGTAGTGGTTTTCGATTTGATTACTCGACATCTCCCTGCAATAGTTGCTTTACTAGAAACGCATGCTACACCTAATATCCCTGAATACTTAATAAAGAGATGGGCAGGGCATCAATTCCACTCTGGTTTCTCGGCATACTCCCGAGGGATCAGCGTGTATATACATCATAGCATTGATTTTACCCTGCTTGACCAGTTGATCGATAGAGATGGGAGATATATCTTCCTCTTTGCCCAATGGAATGGCAGAAAGTGCGTCCTTGCTTTTCTGTATATTCCGCCACCGTTTACAATGACAGTCTTAAAGCAGCTGGCGCTTTTTATGCACAATATAGAGCGTTCTCCGATATTAATATGCGGTGATTTTAACTGCGTGCTTGACCCGGCGCTGGATAGAATTTCAGTTGCCCGGAAAAGTGCGCAGGGAAAACATGCCTTACTTCGTGGGTTCTGTGAGGAGATAGGTTTAACAGATGTTTGGCGATGGCTTTATGGCAATAAACAGGTGTTCTCTTGCTTTAGTAAAGCGTACAGCGCTATGTCCAGGATTGATATGGCCCTGGCCAATGAGCAGATGCTTGAATCTATCTTAAAAATGACATATGAGATACACGGCATTTCCGATCACTCACCGATCTTACTGGTGATGAAGACCGGACAACAAACCGGGATTAGCAGATCGTTCAGATTGAATGAACACTGGCTAACCATACTAAACGACTCTGTTGGGATAGATAAAGAACTTTTACAATTTTGGCAAGAGAACAGCGGTACAGCACACGTCCACTTTGTTTGGGATGCTATGAAGGCATTTATGCGCGGGCTTTATTTTTCTAGAATAAAAAAGAAAAAAAATGAATTCTTTGCGGAACAAAAAAAGTTGGAGACAAATATTGCATACTTGGAGGGCTGTATTCGAGTACGGAATGATGCGAATACGCGCACCAAGTTAAAATCTGCCAAAGATCATTATACTACCTTCATGAAGGAAAAAGCACAGAATCAATTATTCTTTATGGGCTATAAAGATTTCTGCGAGGGGGGCACCCCGAGTAAACTATTGGTTTCTATTATAGCGAATCAAAAACCCCCCCAAAGAATTAGACAAATACTGACAGGTGATGGGCGTACATTGGAAAGAGGAATGGAGATGGTGGCAGAGTTCTTTAATCACTTTGATAATCTATATCGATCCGGCGTGGTAGATACAGTGACTAAAATAGATGATTTCCTAGAACAAGTCAAGATCCCGGCGCTGTCGGACTCCGACTCTGCCCCCTTGAGCGCCCCCATTTCTTTGGGGGAACTACAGGCGGCTCTGCATGAGACCCGGGGTTCTTCGGTGCCTGGATCGGATGGACTCCCATTTGGCATATATAAGCGCCATGCGGAGGTACTTTTGCCTGGATTGCTGCAGGTCCTAAATGAGTCTAGCAAATGTGGAAAGCTGCCCCCGTCGTTGACCGAAGCAACGGTTACACTGATCCTCAAAAAAGGGAAAAAGGGCAACAGAGTGGAGGACTATCGCCCAATATCACTGCTTAATGCAGATTATAAAATAATCGCAAAAGTTCTTTCTAACAGGCTAAAAAAAGTAATAACCCGCCTGATCCATGTAGACCAGACAGGGTTTATTCCTGGGCGACAGATACAGACCAATATACGCCGGACCATCCTTAATACTCAGATTGGAGGGGGGGAGGACCGCTCGATCCTATCATTGGACGCCGCTAAGGCGTTTGATCGGGTCGAGTGGCCCTTCCTCTGGCGTGTTATGTATAGGATGAATCTGGGCCAGGAATTTATTGGATGGGTTAAATTGCTATATAGTGAAGCAACTGCCAGAATTAAGGTTAACGGGGTGCTCAGCCCGGCTGTCTCCCTAAAGCGGGGAACACGTCAGGGATGCCCCCTTTCTCCACTCCTCTTTTCAATCTTTATGGAACCCCTTGCCTGCAGGATACGGGCTGAACCTGGTATAGTGGGTTTTGGGGGGAGAGGGACGGATGATAAGATTTGTTTATATGCAGACGACGTTTTACTCTACCTGAATGATGGATGGAGAAGCGTCCCCGATGCTATGCGGATAACAGAGGAATTCGGCAGAATTGCCGGATATGAGATAAACTGGGTAAAGTCTGTACTCTTCCCCCTGAACCGGATGCCCCCCCCGAACGACCTCAGGATTAGAATTATTGCCCCAACAGACCACTTAGATTATCTTGGGATAAAAATTAGCAATAATATTAGGGAGTTTAATCAGCTAAATATTACCCCTCTAGTTGGGAAAATAAAAGACAAAATAAGAATTTGGCAGAAACTTCCGCTTTCGCAGATTAATAGGATTGCGCTCATTAAAATGGTTTTGTTGCCTTGGATATTGTACACGGTCAGCTCCTGCCCTGCTTGGATTGAGGACAGTGTCTTCAATCTGATTGATCGCTTGATAAATGATTTGATATGGGGCAGAAAAAGGGTCCGCATTAAATTACAATATTTGCAAATGGCCGCAAGTAATGGGGGCCTAGGCCTGCCCCATTTCCAAATCTACTATCTGTGTGCACAACTACAATGGTGTGTTAACACCGGGGACGGAGTATTACTATCCCATATCCTAGGTCAACGCCAACAGCACGTAAATAACATTTTTAGTATATTGGAATCCGGGCTGCTTCAGCGCGCAGATTACTCCTGCCCCATTGGGGCCGCGCTACAGAAAGCCTGGAATAAAATCAAGGTACTGATTCATGCTCCTCAAATTTTGGACTTCTCCCCGCTATGGGATAATCCCGCGCTAACAGAATTTCTGACACTTAACGAAAATGAATACTGGACTCGAAAAGGCATCACATTAGTTTCACATATATACACGAAAGGGAAAATCAAACCAATAAGGGAACTGATACAACAAGCACCAATAACTGCACTAGAGCACTATAGATATTGTCAATTACAACACGCATCAGCATACACGCTCAAAAAAACACCTCTGACAAGAGCTACCCAGGGGTTTTTACTATTTTGTTATAATATAGTAGGGAATAAAGTTAAGATTTCACTAATATATAGGAGATTCATTGAGGAATTAAGCACTATCACTAAATTCAAAAGTGTAGATAAATGGAAGATGGACATTGGGGAATGTAACCCCTCACAATGGCGGGAAATATACCAAAACATTAAGAAGGCCTCCCTTTCACGACAACACCGATTCATACAATTTAAAATAATACATCGTCTATATGTTACCCCAAGTCTATTATCCAAAATGTACATCAATAACGGTCAGGAATTTAGTTGTCTGAAATGCTCCCTCGTAGCCGCAGGGCTTGTACACATGCTGTGGGACTGCCCCGCTATTAGGACCTTTTGGGGCTGCCTATTTCAGACAATGGCGGTAAACAGTAGGAATAGCCCCCCCTTGACTATCCAAGTAGCTGTGCTTGGACTTTTCCCCCCTGAGTACAAAAACAAAACCACCAAAAATGAACAGGCGTACTGGTTGAAGGGATTCTTATTGGCTAAGGTGATAATCATGAGACAGTGGGTGAAAGATAGATCGCCAACAATAAATGAATGGCAAAGCCTAATGACGAGAATAACACATTTTGAGGGCATGAAACGACGCGGATTGAGCGATGTCATAGGAATGGGCGTATAGAGAGGGGAAACAGCTAGTAGCAATATCTGGATTAGAACTGATGACTACTTATCGGTGGAGACTATGGCAAAATTACAACCTAACAAATCATTATACATCCCTACAAGATAAACTCTATCAACACAGTCCACATTAAGCAGGTTTGATATTGAAAAGGATTGAAGAAAATATCTATGAGGGGGGCATGAGCACTCCGCCGCCCCTTGTGGCGGCCGCACCAAGCCAGGTGGGATGGGTGGGGGGGTGATGAGGGGGGGGGGGGATGGGTTTTGCTTGGGGTTTGATATCTATGCCAGAGAATCGATATCAAGGCTGGGCTATCCTGATTATAGACATCTCGCTATATATGTTTGCTTTATGGTATGTAAGCGATACATTCTACATGTAATTGTTATATGTGCTCATTCCCTGTGATCTGATGTCCTTTTTTATACTGCTTGTAGTTGGAAAAAAATAATAAAGATACTTAAATTGGAAAAAAAAAAAAAAAAAAAAAAAAAAAAAAAAAATGATGGAGGAGCAATGTTGCTCCTATGCTTGGAATAGGCTATCAATATTAGATCTGTGGTGGTCCAACTCTTGGCATCCCTGACGATCAGTATTTTAACCGGGCTGCAGTGTTCCAGTGGGTGTTGCATCCCCTTTATTGTTTACCAGGCGTACCTCAGCACTTTTAGTAGTAGCAGTGACGGGTATTACCATTCAATACTGTTTTGTCACTTTCAGAGAGACTTTGCTGCACTAAATAATGTACAGGGCTTGCCTGGTAAAAAGTGAAGGGCCTCCATTTGGGCCAATTCGGTTGGGGTCGACCCTCTGCAATATAATATTGATGACCTATAGGAAAGGTAAGCTGTCAGATTTAACATGCCTATAAAACAGAAAATAATAGCAATACAAATATAGTAAAGTCCAACACTCTCCAAATGGGCTACTCTGGTTTAGATAACCATTTTGGTGAGTCCACCAGAGTAGCGCTCAATTCAAACGCAGCATTTTGAAGTAATTTTCATGGTGTTTTCATTAGCCTTTCCAATTGCGTTTTTTTGTAAACTCTACAGCCAGATGTTACATTATAGTCTATACTGAAATATGGAAAAGTCTAGGGCGGCAATTCATCAAGATTCTAGCCATACTGGCATAGAAAAGTCACAAAGTTTGGTGAAAGTTCAGTTTGAACCGAAATTTGCGACTTTTTGCTGGCTTTACAAAGCCCTTGCCACTTTACTAAAAAGCAGCATGACCTCCACAGCCCGACATATTTAACAATATGTGGTCCAGAAAACTGGAACACATTACACCGGAAATCTACTCCAGCTCCTCATTGAAGTACAGTCAGGTCCATAAATATTGGGACATCGACACAATTCTACCATCTTTGGCTCTATACACCACCACAATGGATTTGAAATGAAATGAACAAGATGTGCTTTAACTGCAGACTGTCAGCTTTAATTTGAGGGTATTAACATCCAAATCAGGTGAACGGTGTAGGAATCACAACAGTTTGCATATGTGCCTCCCACTTGTTAAGGGAGCAAAAGTAATTAGACATAATAATCATAAATCAAACTTTCACTTTTTAATACTTGGTTGTAAATCCTTTGCAGTCAATTACAGCCTGAAGTCTGGAATGCATAGACATCACCAGACGGTAGGTTTCATCCCTGGTGATGCTCTGCCAGGCCTCTACTGCAACTGTCTTTAGTTCCTGCTTGTTCTTGGGGCATTTTTCCTTCAGTATTGTCTTCAGCAAGTGAAATGCATGCTCAATCGGATTCAGGTCAGGTGATTGACTTGGCCATTACATAACATTCCACTTCTTTCCCTTAAAAAACTCTTTGGCTGCTTTTGCAGTATGCTTTGGGTCATTGTCCATCTACACTGTGAAGCGCCGTCCAATGAGTTCTGAAGCATTTGGCTGAATATGAGCAGATTATATTGCCCGAAACACTTCAGAATTCATCCTGCTGCTTTTGTCAGCAGTCACATCATCAATAAATACAAGAGAACCAGTTCTATTGGCAGCCATACATGCCCACGCCATGACACTACCTCCACCATGCTTCACTCATGAGGTGGTATGCTTAGGATCATGAGCAGTTCCTTTCCTTCTCCATACTCTTCTCTTCCCATCACTCTGGTACAAGTTGATCTTGGTCTCATCTGTCCATAGGATGTTGTTCCAGAACTGTGAAGGCTTTTTTAGATGTCGTTTGGCAAACTCTAATCTGGCCTTCCTGTTTTTGAGGCTCACCAATGGTTTACATCTTGTGGTGAACCCTCTGTATTCACTCTGGTGAAGTCTTCTCTTGATTGTTGACTTTGACACACATACACCTACCTCCTGGAGAGTGTTCTTCATCTGGCCAACTGTTGTGAAAGGTGTTTTCTTCACCAGGGAAAGAATTCTTCGGTCATCCACCACAGTTGTTTTCTGTGGTCTTCCGGGTCTTTTGGTGTTGCTGAGCTCACCAGTGCGTTCCTGACAGTTGTTCCAAACAGTTGTTTTGGCCATGCCTAATGTTTTTGATATCTGTCTGAGTTTGTTGTGTTCTTTCAGCCTAACGATGGCTTGCTTCACTGATAGTGACAGCTCTTTGGATCTTATCTTGAGAGTTGACAGCAACAGATTCCAAATGCAAATGGCACACTTGAAATGAACTCTGGACCTTTTATCTGCTCATTGTAATTGGGATAATGAGGGAATAACACACACCTGATAATGGGACAGCTGAGAAGCTAATTGTCCCATTACTTTTGGCCCCTTAACAAGTGGGAGGCACATATGCAAACTGTTGTAATTCTTACACCGTTCACCTGATTTGGATGTAAATACCCTCAAATTTAAAGCTGACAGTCTGCAGTTAAAGCACATCTTGTTTGTTTCATTTCAAATCCATTGTGGTGGTGTATAGAGCCCAAAAATGTTAGAATTGTGTCAATGTCCCAATATTTATGGACCGGACTGTAGATTTCAGTTCTGGCATGTGTCAGTGGTAGGGATGAGCGAACCCGAACTGTATAGTTCGGGTTCGTACCGAATTTTGGGGTGTCCGTGACACGGACCCGAACCCAGACATTTTCGTAAAAGTCTGGGTTCGGGTTCGGTGTTCGTCGCTTTCTTGGCGCTTTTTGAAAGGCTGCAAAGCAGCCAATCAACAAGCGTCATACTACTTGCCCCAAGAGGCCGTCACAGCCATGCCTACTATTGGCATGGCTGTGATTGGCCAGAGCACCATGTGACCCAGCCTCTATTTAAGCTGGAGTCACATAGTGCCGCCCGTCACTCTGCTCTGATTAGCGTAGGGAGAGGTTGCAGCTGCGACAGTAGGGCGAGATTAGGCTGATTAACTCCTCCAAAAGACTCCATCCAGTGATCGATCTGCAGCTGTGGATGATTGAACTGCTGCTATTGAATTGCTCACTGTTTTTAGGCTGCCCAGAGCGTTTTTCTGTCACTTTTTTCTGGGGTGATCGGCGGCCATTTTGTGTCTTGTGTTGCGCCAGCACAAGCTGCCACCAAGTGCATTTAACCCTCAATGGTGTGGTTGTTTTTTGGCTAAAGCCTACATCAGGGTCAAGCTGTCACACCTAGTGCATTTAACCAGCAATAGTCTGTTTATTTTTTGGCCATATACTACATCAGGGGCAAGCTGTCACCAAGTGCATTTAACCCTCAATGGTGTGGTTGTTTTTTGGCTAAATCCTACATCAGGGTGAAGCTGTCACACCAAGTGCATTTAACCAGCAATAGTCTGTTTATTTTTTGGCCATATACTACATCAGGGGCAAGCTGTCACCAAGTGCATTTAACCCTCAATGGTGTGGTTGTTTTTTGGCTAAATCCTACATCAGGGTGAAGCTGTCACACCAAGTGCATTTAACCAGCAATAGTCTGTTAATTTTGTGGCCATATACTACATCAGGGGCAAGCTGCGCCTGTCACCAAGTGCATTTAACCCTCAGTAGTGTGGTTGGTCAAGCTGTCACACCAAGTGCATTTAACCAGCAATAGTCTGTTTATTTTTTGGCCATATACTACATCAGGGGCAAGCTGCGCCTGTCACCAAGTGCATTTAACCCTCAGTAGTGTGGTTGGTCAAGCTGTCACACCAAGTGCATTTAACCATCAATAGTGTGGTTACTTTTTGGCCATATCCCAGTCTAATTCTGTCAGTAAATCTATACCTGTCACCCAGGTGAAATACAATTCCCAATTTAGCAATTTCCTAATTTAGTGGTTTCTGCTATAACAGAGCTATTTGAAATCTATCCCTAAAAGGGTATATAATGTTCAAGGTGCACATAGGGTCATTCTGAATAACTTCACACACACGCTACTGTGCATTTCCAAGTCTAATTCTGTCAGTAAATCTATACCTGTCACCCAGTGCCTAAATACTAGGCCTCAAATTTATATTCAGCTAAATCTGTCGTTACTGCTGTACTGTTGTGGCTGGGCAAGTTATTTAGTGTCCATCAAAGCACATTTTTTGTTCTGGGTTGAAATACAATTCCCAATTTAGCAATTTCCTAATTTAGTGGTTTCTGCTGTATCAGGCCTACTTTAAATACATCCCTAAAAGGGTATATCAGAATCAAGGTGTTGATAGGGTCATTCTCAATAACTTCACACACACGCTACTGTGCATATCCCAGTCTAATTCTGTCCGTAAAACGTATACCTGTCACCCAGCGCCTAAATACTAGGCCTCAAATTCATAGTCAGCTAAATCTGTGGTTACTGCTGTGCCTGTATTAGTGTAATACGGTACCTAAATAGATAGCCAGATAGTGTTAGGTGTCTGTAAAAAAAGGCCTGAATTTGAATTCAATACATTGGGCCAAATAATATTTTTGTTGTTGTGGTGAACTATAACAATGAGGAAAACGTCTAGTAAGGGACGCGGACGTGGACATGGTCGTGGTGGTGTTAGTGGACCCTCTGGTGCTGGGAGAGGACGTGGCCGTTCTGCCACATCCACACGTCCTATTGTACCAACTACCTCAGGTCCCAGTAGCCGCCAGAATTTACAGCGATATATGGTGGGGCCCAATGCCGTTCTAAGGATGGTAAGGCCTGAGCAGGTACAGGCATTAGTCAATTGGGTGGCCGACAGTGGATCCAGCACGTTCACATTATCTCCCACCCAGTCTTCTGCAGAAAGCGCACAGATGGCGCCTGAAAACCAACCCCATCAGTCTGTCACATCACCCCCATGCATATCACGGAAACTGTCTGAGCCTCAAGTTATGCAGCAGTCTCTTATGCTGTTTGAAGACTCTGCTGGCAGGGTTTCCCAAGGGCATCCACCTAGCCCTTCCCCAGCGGTGGAAGACATAGAATGCACTGACGCACAACCACTTATGTTTCCTGTTGATGAGGACATGGAAATACCACCTCAGCAAGTCTCTGATGATGATGAAACACAGGTGCCAACTGCTGCGTCTTTCTGCAGTGTGCAGACTGAACACGAGGTCAGGGATCAAGACTGGGTGGAAGATGATGCAGGGGACGATGAGGTCCTAGACCCCACATGGAATGAAGGTCGTGCCACTGACTTTCACAGTTCGGAGGAAGAGGCAGTGGTGAGACCGAGCCAACAGCGTAGCAAAAGAGGGAGCAGTGGGCAAAAGCAGAACACCCGCCGCCAAGAGACTCCGCCTGCTACTGACCGCCGCCATCTGGGACCGAGCACCCCAAAGGCAGTTTCAAGGAGTTCCCTGGCATGGCACTTCTTCAAACAATGTGCTGACGACAAGACCCGAGTGGTTTGCACGCTGTGCCATCAGAGCCTGAAGCGAGGCATTAACGTTCTGAACCTTAGCACAACCTGCATGACCAGGCACCTGCATGCAAAGCATGAAAAGCAGTGGAGTAAACACCTTAAAAACAAGGAAGTCACTCAGGCTCCCCCCCTCTTCTGCTGCTGCCGCCTCGGCCTCTTCTGCTGCTGCCGCCTCGGCCTCTTCCTCCGCCTCTGGAGGAACGTTGGCACCTGCCGCCCAGCAAACAGGGGATGTACCACCAACACCACCACCTCCGTCACCAAGCATCTCAACCATGTCACACGGCAGCGTTCAGGTCTCCATCTCACAAACATTTGAGAGAAAGCGTAAATTCCTACCTAGCCACCCTCGATCCCTGGCCCTGAATGCCAGCATTTCTAAACTACTGGCCTATGAAATGCTGTCATTTAGGCTGGTGGACACAGACAGCTTCAAACAGCTGATGTCGCTTGCTGTCCCACAGTATGTTGTTCCTAGCCGGCACTACTTCTCCAAGAGAGCCGTGCCTTCCCTGCACAACCAAGTATCCGATAAAATCAAGTGTGCACTGCGCAACGCAATCTGTGGCAAGGTCCACCTAACCACAGATACGTGGACCAGTAAGCACGGCCAGGGACGCTATATCTCCCTAACTGCACACTGGGTAAATGTAGTGGCAGCTGGGCCCCAGGTGGAGAGCTGTTTGGCGCACGTCCTTCCGCCGCCAAGGATCGCAGGGCAACATTCTTTGCCTCCTGTTGCCACCTCCTCCTACTCAGCTTCCTCCTCCTCTTCTTCCACCTGCTCATCCAGTCAGCCACACACCTTCACCACCAACTTCAGCACAGCCCGGGGTAAACGTCAGCAGGCCATTCTGAAACTCATATGTTTGGGGGACAGGCCCCACACCGCACAGGAGTTGTGGCGGGGTATAGAACAACAGACTGACGAGTGGTTGCTGCCGGTGAGCCTCAAGCCCGGCCTGGTGGTGTGCGATAATGGGTGAAATCTCGTTGCAGCTCTGGGACTAGCCGGTTTGACGCACATCCCTTGCTTGGCGCATGTGCTGAATTTGGTGGTGCAGAAGTTCATTCACAACTAACCCGACATGTCAGAGCTGCTGCATAAAGTGCGGGCCGTCTGTTCGCGCTTCCGGCGTTCACATCCTGCTGCTGCTCGCCTGTCTGCGCTACAGCGTAACTTCGGCCTTCCCGCTCACCGCCTCATATGCGACATGCCCACCAGGTGGAACTCCACCTTGCACATGCTGGACAGACTGTGCGAGCAGCAGCAGGCCATAGTGGAGTTTCAGCTGCAGCACGCACGGGTCAGTCGCACTACAGAACAGCACCACTTCCCCACCAATGACTGGGCCTCCATGCGAGACCTGTGTGCCCTGTTGCGCTGTTTCGAGTACTCCACCAACATGGCCAGTGGCGATGACGCCGTTATCAGCGTTACAATACCACTTCTATGTCTCCTTGAGAAAACACTTAGGGCGATGATGGAAGATGAGGTGGCCCAGGAGGAGGAGGAGGAGGAGGAGGAAGAGAGGTCATTTTTAGCACTTTCAGGCCAGTCTCTTCGAAGTGACTCAGAGGGAGGATTTTTGCAACAGCAGAGGCCAGGTACAAATGTGGCCAGCCAGGGCCCACTACTGGAGGACGAGGATGAGGAGGAGGAGGTGGAGGAGGATGAGGATGAAGCATGGTCACAGCGGGGTGGCACCCAACGCAGCTCGGGCCCATCACTGGTGCGTGGCTGGGGGGAAAGGCAGGACGATGACGATACGCCTCCCACAGAGGACAGCTTGTCCTTACCCCTGGGCAGCCTGGCACACATGAGCGACTACATGCTGCAGTGCCTGCGCAACGACAGCAGAGTTGCCCACATTTTAACGTGTGCGGACTACTGGGTTGCCACCCTGCTGGATCCACGGTACAAAGACAATGTGCCCACCTTACTTCCTGCACTGGAGCGTGATAGGAAGATGCGCGAGTACAAGCGCACGTTGGTAGACGCGCTACTGAGAGCATTCCCAAATGTCACAGGGGAACAAGTGGAAGCCCAAGGCCAAGGCAGAGGAGGAGCAAGAGGTCGCCAAGGCAGCTGTGTCATGGCCAGCTCCTCTGAGGGCAGGGTTAGCATGGCAGAGATGTGGAAAAGTTTTATCAACACGCCACAGCTAACTGCACCACCACCTGATACGCAATGTGTTAGCAGGAGGCAACATTTCACTAACATGGTGGAACAGTACGTGTGCCCCATTCAACTTCTGGGTCTCTAAATTGTCCACGTGGCCAGAGCTAGCCTTTTATGCCTTGGAGGTGCTGGCCTGCCCGGCGGCCAGCGTTTTGTCTGAACGTGTATTCAGCACGGCAGGGGGCGTCATTACAGACAAACGCAGCCACCTGTCTACAGCCAATGTGGACAAGCTGACGTTCATAAAAATGAACCAGGCATGGATCCCACAGGACCTGTCCATCCCTTGTGCAGATTAGACATTAACTACCTCCCCTTAACCATATATTATTGTACTCCAGGGCACTTCCTCATTCAATCCTATTTTTATTTTCATTTTACCATTATATTGCGAGGCTACCCAAAGTTGAATGAACCTCTCCTCTGTCTGGGTGCCGGGGCCTAAATATATGCCAATGGACTGTTCCAATGTTGGGTGACGTGAAGCTTGATTCTTTGCTATGACATGCAGACTAATTCTCTGCTGACATGAAGCCAGATTCTCTGTTACGGGACCTCTCTCCTCTGCCTGTGTGCTGGGCCTAAATATATGACAATGGACTGTTGCTGACGTGAAGCCTGATTCTCTGTTACGGGACCTCTCTCCTCTGCCTGGGTGCTGGGCCTAAATTTATGACAATGGACTGTTGCAGTGGTGGCTGACGTGAAGCCTGATTCTCAGCTATGACATGCAGACTGATTCTCTGCTGACATGAAGCCAGATCCTCTGTTACGGGACCTCTCTCCTCTGCCTGGGTGCTGGGCCTAAATATATGCCAATGGACTGTTGCAGTGGTGGCTGATGTGAAGCCTGATTCTCTGCTATGACATGCAGACTAATTCTCTGCTGACATGAAGCCAGATTCTCTGTTACGGGACCTCTCTCCTCTGCCTGGGTGCTGGGCCTAAATATATGCCAATGGACTGTTGCAGTGGTGGCTGATGTGAAGCCTGATTCTCTGCTATGACATGCAGACTAATTCTCTGCTGACATGAAGCCAGATTCTCTGTTACGGGACCTCTCTCCTCTGCCTGGGCTTAAATATATGCCAATGGACTGTTGCAGTGGTGGCTGACGTGAAGCCTGATTCTCTGCTATGACATGCAGACTGATTCTCTGCTGACATGAAGCCAGATTCTCTGTTACGGGACCTCTCTCCTCTGCCTGGGTGCCGGGGCCTAAATATCTGAGAATGGACTGTTCCAGTGGTGGGTGACGTGAAGCCAGATTCTCTGCTATTGGACCTCTCTCCAATTGATATTGGTTAATATTTATTTATTTTATTTTTATTTTAATTCATTTCCCTATCCACATTTGTTTGCATGGGATTTACCTACATGTTGCTGCCTTTTGCAGCCCTCTAGCCCTTTCCTGGGCTGTTTTACAGACTTTTTAGTGCCAAAAAGTTCGGGTCCCCATTGACTTCAATGGGGTTCGGGTTCGGGACGAAGTTCGGATCGGGTTTGGATCCCGAACCCGAACATTTCCGGGAAGTTCAGCCGAACTTCTCGAACCCGAACATCCAGGTGTCCGCTCAACTCTAGTCAGTGGCCCAAAATGCTCCACAATTGTTTAGAGACGTGTATATCTTAAAAGCTACGAGACGTCTCATGCCAGTGCAGGACAAATTAAGACTGGGACACACAAAGCTGGTCTTAATTAATATGCATAGGGTTTTTTGTAGTCACTTCTGTTTTTCTGTGTTTTTGGGTCAATTGTATTATTTTCTTTCAAAAAGCAGCATCCTCTGGGTATAGTGATTTTTAAATGGCTTCTTTAAAGGATTTGCATATACAAAATGTCACAAATTAAAATCCACTTTTCTGTGAAAAATAATGCAGTTGGAATGAGCTTAAGGGTCCATTCACAAGTCCGTTTTGGTGTTCCGCATCGGTTCCGATTAAAAACGGAACGTTATGCGGATCCATTAATTTTCAATGGAATCCGCAAATAATCGAACAGCACTCATGGTGCTCTCCGATTCCGTGATTCCGTTCCGTTCCGTGCGTTCCGTTATTCGGATCCTGGAAAAAAATATACCCTGTCCTACTATTTGTCCGATTTTGCGTTCCGTCATCCCATTCTAGTCAATGGATCCGTCGAAAATCTGGAAGACATGCTAAAAGCATCCTCATGTCATCCAGATTTTTGGATCCGCAAAAAACAGGAACGTTTATCTGGAAAGGTAAAAATACTGACGTGTGAATGGACCCTAAACCTCATCTTGTGGGTTTCTGTGGTTGAAAGATCTACAATGAAGCAGGGGAAATTACACTGTGTACATTAAAATCAGTAGATACTATTCATTTCAGTGGTTGTGTGTAATCTCCTAGATCAGAAAGCTGTGCTTTGTGCTATTTTTGACTATGGTTAATAGGGTTGTTTCGATACCAAAATTTTGATTCGGTTTCAATACCATAAAAAAGTATTGCGATACTCGATACAACTCGAAAAAAAGCCGCGTGCATTCCACATTTTATGGAACGTCCGGCCCATAATAGAACATTCTGATCCTATTTTTTGGGGGGAACAAGGTGACAAAAAAAATGGTGAATCGCGCATTTATTTATTTTTTTCTGTTACGAGGTTCACCACATAGGACATTTTTTTAAATATTTTAATAGTTTAGACTTTTCAGACGTGGTGATATGTAATATGTTTATTTATTTACTGTTTATATATTTTATATGTAAAATTGGGAAAGAGGGTGATTTATTCTTAATATTTTGATGTTTTTTTTTTTTACTTTTTATTTAATAATTATTTTCCCCCTTAGGGGCCAGAACCTGTTAGTAACCCCCAAAAGGACAATTAGTAACCCCCAAAAGGCACCAGTACCCACTTAGTAGAAGTAAGGAGTCTTTTAGGCAAAGCAAAGAGCCTCTGGGGAAAAAGGTATGCAAATCAGCTCTGTTTGAAAAAAAAAGAAAAGAAAGCTTTGCCTTTGGAGCCACCAGTTATCTTAGCTGTGTTTATGAGGTAGAGGCCAGAGTTCAGAAATTAGAGCCCCGTCTGGTACATTTGCAGCATATCCATAGGTGCAGGTTTCACCACTGGGACCCTCTCCTATCTCAAGAACAGGGCCCCAAAGTGAACAGGGGAACACTGAGCATGCGTGGCGTATGCTCCATTCACTGCCATCTGCTATGGGACTTTACAAAAATAGCCAAGTCTATAGAAGTTAATGAAGTTTGCTTGTGTATGCATTAATGACTCTCGATTCACTCTGGCCCCATTCTGGAGATAAGAACAAGTCCCAGAGATGGGACCCTTACTTTTCAGACATTTATACACCTCATTACGATAGCTAACAATGTCCAGTTTTCAAAACTTGAGTGAGCGGCGTAAAATCACAAAAAATTGCAAATTTGTGTGCACATAAATCTAAAAAGTTTCCAAAGCAATATTTTGTGACTTTTTAAAGCCAGATCTCAGCTGTCTGCACCAGTATGGTGCCTGTGCAAGATTTTGGTGCCAGGCATCTAAAAAGTGAGTGTGTGGCCCTGTCAATCAGTGTGAGAGGGGAGTGGGGATGAGGGGGAGAGAGAATGAAGCGGTGCTCGGCAATCCCCTCAATACTTAGAGAGCCTCATTAACATAAACCTAAAAGTAAACATTTCTTTACAATGTCATTTCTGATTCAGGAAACAATTTCATTAAACATCAGCTCACCACTAATTAAGTGCACGGAGGAAAACCCCGACCGGCCACAGGGTAGGAGGCCCAAAATATAGAAAGCTAGTTCCAGCACTTCTTTACAAAAAGTATGATTCTTTATGGTCACATCCAGTGGCGTACATAGAGAAGTAAGGGCTCCATAGCAAAGATCAAACCAGGCCATTTTTCTGCTGCTTCACTTGCTAAAATTGTTCCTTTAGACAGTAGAGTCCTGACCAAGTTTTCACCTCCAGTAGAAGAGGAGATAATCCCAACTAAGACTGGGCCCCTCTAGTCGCATGGTCTGCCGCTATTGCAGTTACGCCCCTGTCACATCCTAAAAAACACCACCACAGGCATAAAATTATGCTTATGCGTTTTGAACAGCCACATCTATGTTAAATGAGTCAATTTAAAAAAAGTGGTCAGATAGCATTTCCCACACCATTCTTAGCAAAGACCTTGCTGGAGGAAGATCTGACTTTTGCTGTCCATGCCCCAGAAAAGAAATCTACTGCAGGCAGGAGCTGGAGTACATTTCAGTTATTATTGCAGCAAGGGTGTTGAAAAAGCGAATTTGTAACTATTTTATGCCAAAAACTGGCGTAGAACATTAGTTTATGAACCCCAGTATCTGTCCTTTGTACTTACTCTCCCTGTATGATCCACGTGTATGATTAACGTATCAGGAACACTGCACGTTAAAACCCAGGCATTGTGTTCGGATTTGGCTCTGGTTTCTGCCTTGGTTTGATTGCAGCAGATCCGCTTGCAGTTTTAGCACCATTAAAAAGGCTAATCCAGGAGCAGATACCTGCTGCAGTTTCCCGTGGCATCCCTTTCTCCTTGAATTGCTTAGCATTGTTTTTCACTATGTCTGTAGCCGTAGATTTATGTGAACTCACATGTCATAAATCATAAACTGTTCTTACTTTATCACTTTTAAAATCTGTATATTTTACACACCATGTATTTGCGTTAGGCTACATGCACATGAACGCTGTTTGTTTTCGTGTCCGTTCAATTTTTTTTTTGCGGATAGGGTGCGGACCTATTCATTTCAATGGGTCCACAAAAAATGCGGACGGCACACCGTGTGCTGTCCGCATCAGTATGTCCGTTCCGTAGCTCCGCAAAAAATAGTGCATGTCCTATTTTTTTTCTAGTTTACGGACAAGTATGGGCATTATTACAATGGATCCGCAAAAAAAAAAACAGATGCCATACGGACGCCATCCGTTTTTCTGGGACGGATCCGCAATTTGCGGACCGAAAAACACATTAGCAGCCTTACTGCTCAAATGAGTCACATGAGGATGATTCTAATGTTTTAGTACTACTTTCATAAATCATGCTGATCTAGCTATTGGGTGGGGGAGTCTCTTAACTTTTCAAAATGACTTGAAAGTTATTCTTTTGCAGGTATCCATATGTGCTAGTGCTTTGGAGCTAGAGATGAAGAGCTACTGAGGACTTTCTTACCTTGGTGAGGTCAGTCTGTGATTGATATCGTGCTGAAAGTATCTTCACTTTAAAATTTTCAGATTTCAGTTAAATGTAGTACAATAAGACCTGTCAGCTCCACGTGACACATCTTTTAAATAAAAACTTGTTTCTGAAATAATAACATCGGGACATGTTTTTTTTTAGAATGCTGCATTGTATGGTTCCTCTGTTATTCGGCTGGTAAATGTATAAATGAATCGACATCTGGGTCGTTCCCATTGGGAGTGCATCCCTAAAAAGCTGTACGCTATCCAAGTAGTACTAAGAAAGACAGTGAAGGGATATACCCCTTGGACAATTTATTCTTAAATTTGTTGTGGGAGTAACAGAGGAACAGCACTGTGCACAACTTGTGCAGTAGCGTCCTCTCCAAAAGAACTAGGTTCATAGCAAATAAGAGGTTGTGGAATTGGTATGGAATTACGGAAGGGTGTGGAGGAGGAAATACATTTTTTACCACCAGATGTAATACACATAAGAATCACATTCCTTGTTAACCCCTTGGATACCGGAGGTTTTTTCATTTTTGCGTTTTCATTTTTCTTCCCTGTCTTACCGGAGCCATAACTTTTTTTTAATTTTTCTGTTGTATAAGGGCTTGTTTATTGTGGGAGAAGTTGTCCTTTCTAATGCCACCATTTAATATAGTCTACAATGTAGTGGGAAGCAGGGGGGGGGGGGGGGGATTCCAAATGTGGTAGAGTAGGAAAAAGAACACAATTCCACCACAGTTTTACAGTTTTTGTCCCCACAGCATTCCCTATGTGGTAAACTGACCTCTGCTGTTCGTTCTCTGGGTCTATATGATTACAACTATACCACATATGTAGTTTTTTTTGTGTTTTAAGATAATAAAAACCGGCATAATGGTATTTATGGTTTTTATTATTTTTTAGCCCCTCTAGGAGGCTACAATATTCACTAGTGAATTTGCTATTATCCTGTGTTAGGATAAAATAGGAACTGCAGCTCTAATATGGGGGTCTCTTCAGTGTATTAGATCAAAGGACCGTTTCCACACACAGTGAGCTGGTCTTAAACCGGAAGCATGAGCTTTGGAGTTTTTCGCTATATAGATCTTATGGTCAAGCTTGACCACAGTATCTAAAGGTTTAAATGCCTGCGATCAGCATTATTGCCAGTTGCAGACATTAGCTGTGGGCATCTGCTGTTTGAAACAGCATAGACCCGCCGGCTATGGTGCCCGCTTCTCACACTAGCGGCCAATACCTGGCACCCCTACCAATCAGCTGTTTGAAGAGAAGGCAGCATTCATATGAGCGCTGCCTTCTCTTCTCTGTTTACTTGCTTGCCGCAGCAATTGCAGTGGCGAGCAGTGTAATTACAACTATGGCATCCTCATTCACTTCTATGGGATGGCTCTCGTCTGTTCAAGTGTCCTTATAGAAGTGAATGGTGACCCATAGTTGTAATTACACAGCTCGTCGCTGCAACGAGCATGTAAACAGAGAAGAGAAGGCAGCGCTCATCTCTTCAAGCAGCTGATCAGCGGGGGTGCTGGGTGTCAGACCCCTGCCAATCTGATATCGATGACCTATCCTGAGGATAAGTCATCAATAGTAAAAAAAGGACAACCCCTTTACTATAGGGTCAGTCAGGGGTATGATAATAATGCTTATAATGATTTTCTCAAATGAAATGCATATGAGTTACAGAAACTTGTACATTTCAATAATGTCTATGTAAGTGGGACTGAAATCTGCCATAGTACTGAGTCCAGGGGGTGTTAGTTTTATTATCTAATTACTAATCTGACCACTAACCTGATATTTGGGAAAGTTGATACTTTTTCTTTTCTGTAAAAAAAAAAACCTTTTTCTAATGAATGAATTTTTTATACCTGATGATACACAAATGTCTTTGCAGAATTTGCTGGTGGGCAACTTTGTGGTAAGGCTGACACATCCTGGTTTCGGTATTACTTGATAGACTGAACAAAAACTTTTGTCTGTCAGAAACTGTAAATTTCTATAAAATGTTCTTTCCCATAAGATGTAATCACCTTGACAGCCAGAATAATGATGCAGTTGTACACAACATTGTCACAGGCTTTTTTTTAATCAGTTAATTGTTATTAGAGTTTTTCATATAAGACTCATACAGGACAATGTACAATCCACTATCCTCTCCACCCACTGTCATTCCCTAAAGAGTGTCCATATACTGTACATCCCAATCAGATCATTACCGTAACTCTACAAGATGGTTTGCCAGCTCCCTATATATTAGAGATTAGCATCCAGCAGCTTAGATACAAGGAACTTATGGGCAGAATTGTTTTCTAACCAGTTAGTTTTGGGCTCTGAGGTAGAGGAAGAGTCTCCACATAACCCAGAATACTTACTATCAGGGATCTTGTAGAGCAATTGTGAAAACCAAAGAGATGAAATGAAAAACTATACTCCAAAACCTCTTTAAGGGTACGACCACATGGTCAGGTTTCTGCAGCCAAAACCAGGACTGAATTCAACAAAGAGGAGAAGTTGTATCTGTCCTTTATACTTCCTCTCTTTTTATGATCCACTCCTGAGTTTGGCTTCAAAAACTGCATCAGGGAACATGACTGTGTGGTCGTACCCTACAGGAGGGCACCCTCATATAATCTGTGGCAGGTGTGTATGATCCTCTGAAAATTCAGGACATTGTGCGTCAGAGTATAAGGCCATTTTCTGCAGCAGCAGTAGAACTGAATTCTATGAATTATAAATAATTGAAGTCTATGATGGGCCAAATTCAGGAAAAATGTAGGTCCATTTGCTCTTAATAGAACCTATTGAATCTATGAAGTCAATTATTATAGACAAGTGTGTCTCAAGATATTATCCAGAACTGAGCAAATACATATAGGATGCTGCAGTGGCAGAGACTGATAGAAAAGAACATTAGGCAGGGGTGCACCACCAATGAGGCCAGGTGAGGCGATTGCCTCAGACAGCAGCAGGTAGGGGAAAGAGGAGGGGCAGCCGAAGGGCCATGGGCTGAAGGGAAGGGGTTAGGTTAAGAAATTGGCATTGGGGAGGAGGGATGCTGTTTTAGGTTTCGCCTGACATTAGATAACTCACATTTCTTCTTCAGATGTTGGAAAGATTTTAAGTTTCATTCCTGACATAGTTGAGCCATTTATCACATTATTCATATCCTTCCAATTGGTATCATTCCCAGAGATTCACTTTATGCCTGATTTTATTATATGTCATATAGTTTTAAATACCTAAGCTGGAGGCTGTCAGCTCTCTTAGCCATTGAGGCTCATTGGTTGCAAGGGGACTTCTCATCAGAGACAACTTTCATAATGAAGCTGGCTCCCAGCAAGCAGTTAATTTTCATGGGGGAAAACCTTCTGTCACCAGTCATTTCCCATCCTTACAGATCTGCCCTCCTTTCTGGGAATAGTTATTAATGCAGCATATCAGTTTTTTTAAGACCACGAAAATTATATTTTAAGACCTTTTAAAAGCTTCCTTTCATGTAAAAAAATTAAATAACAATAACCTATACGTCAGTACATACAGTATATATCAGGAAATTCCTGAAATAGATATTGTCCTGCTATTAGACATGCCAGACTGGAAGGAAATTCTGGACCCAGTGGAACATGGGGTGCAGAGTGCTGTAAAACACCTTGTACATTTCTGGCAGGTAGTATAGAAATTGATAGGATTTTATCATTTGGTTGCTCCTGAGATGTTCACCTCCCTGTACAATAAAATGTATGCCGTTCTTCATTTGTCTTGATTTGGAAGGCAACCAGCATTGCCAAGCTCAGCATAACATAGATTTTTATTCTTCACATTTTTCACAATTCCCATGAAGGAGACTGGACTAGGAAAATGGTACAGTCATCTTTTTTTTCTTCCCTGTGTTTTTTTTAAGCACAGCTTATCGAGCCACACAGAGAAAAACAGGAAGGCAAAGATCCTGGACAGAGCGCCTGTGTATATACAGATATTACAGTGCATGTACAGAAGCCATATAGCAAAGAAAAATGGGGGTTAGTCAGCACATCCCAGTGCACAGATGCACATCACCATGGCTGGAAGCACAAAAGCAAAAAACACAATGCAACAGCACTCTGTAAACACAAATATAGTGCTGTACTTACTATTGAAAACGTACTAATGCTAATGCTACGTTATAAATGTGAGATTTTTGTGCCTCGCAAACAACCACAAGGCGATCTCTTTAGGACAGGAACCTACACTAAATACTACTGCTTCTGGTGCCATACAGGCCTCCATTAAATTCAGGGAATAAAGGTTCCACATGCATCCTGAGCCCAAACTATATTATACCTCTTTTGGTGCTACAGTGGCCTCCATTCAATTCAGGGAATGAATTTACTTTATTATTTGTGTTTGCAGAGTGCTGTTGCATTGTGTTTTTTTTTTTTTTTTGCTTTTGTGCTTTCAGCCATGGCGACGTGCATCTGTGCACTGGGATGTGCTGACTAACCCCCATTGGAGGTGTGGTTGACTCCATTGGCCGTGCACTCCTGACTAACCTGTCTATCCCATAGGCTGGTTTTAATTAGTGCAAGTTTCAGGGGCGTTGCTAGGTTAAAACATTCAGGGCCTGGGCCCCTGATGTTTTGTCTCAGGCCCTGAATATCCTGCCTTCCAGCTAGATACAACTGTATTGCTGTCCTCAGGACGGCAATACAATTGAATCTATTGCACTGGAAGAGCTGAAGGACCTGTGGTGACATCACAGGTCATGTGACCAGTAAAACAAGCAGTGGTTGAGAAGGATCTGCAATGATGTCACCATCATGTGACCAGTGCAGGAGAGGACGGCAGTGAAGAGAAGTCCTGGGGGAAGAAACTGTGATGAGGTCTGCTACATGAGGAGAGGTAAGTGTAGAGGGAGGCAGAGAAATGCTGGGAGTTGTAGTTATTTAACTGGGACTGTATGTTAGGGCTGAAGGGAGGGATGTTATTTACATGGAACTGTGTGTTGGAGGCGGCTGTGGGAGGGGGTTATGTTATTTACATGGGACTGTATGTTGCACGGGGCTGAAGGAGGGAGTGATGTTATTTACATGGGACTGTATGTCGGAGGGGGCTTGGGGAGGCAGTGATGTTATTTACATGGCACTGTATGTTGATAGCAGCTGTGGGAGGGAGTGATGTTATTTCCATGGGACTATATATTGAAGGTGGCTGGTGGGGGGAATGATGTTTTTTTACATGGGACTGAATGTTGAGGGGGTGATGTTTACATGAGATTATATGTTGGAGGCGGCTGGGGAGAGGGCAATATTATTTACTTGGGACTGTATGTTGAAGGCGGCTGGGGAGGAGGTGATGTTCTTTACATGGGACTGTATTTTGGAGGCGGCTGTATATAGAGAAGGATGTTATTTACATGGGACTGTATATTGGAGGGGGCTGTAGAGATGGTGTGATGTTATTTACATGGGACTCTATGGTGGAGGGAGGGAAATATTGTTATTTACATGGGATTGTATGTTGGAGGGGGCAGGAGAGATGGTGTGATATTATTTACATAGGACTGTATGGTGGAGGGAGGAATATAACTACAGGGGGCACTGCAGGGGGTATTATAAATTCTGGGGGCACTTCAGGGTGAGCATTATAACAGTAGGGGGCGATTTAAATACTGGGGGCACTGTAGGAGTATTATAAATCCAGGGGACATTATAGGCATTCTTATTACTACTGGGGTCACTGTAGGAGGGACTTATAAATCCATCTTATTTCTACTAAGAACACTATGGGGGGCCTGTAGAGAGCTTTATTAGCACTGGGGGAACAATACGGGGCCTTATTTCTACTGGGGGCTCTGTGAGGGTATTATTAATACTGAAAGGCACTTCTACTAATGGAGGCACTCTTGGGGAGCGTTATCACGGTTGGGGGCACTGTAGGCGGCAGTATTACTAATGGGGGCATTCTTGGGGAGCATTGGGTCCAGTAGGGAGCAGTATTACTAATGAGGGCATACTAGAAGGGAATTAATGTTGGTGGGACTATTAGGAGCACTATTACTATGGGGGGCACTAATTTTCCTTCAGGATAGTATATGGTGGTATTGGGGAGCACAGTGAGCAGCAGGATAACATTGTGGGGACTCCAGGTTGGGGGATGATGATAGAAATGTGAGGAACTTAGGATGTCTGTGTGTCACTCTCTGCAGAGATGAGGCGCAGCTGAAAGAAGTCTGGACCGAGTGTAGAAGATGACGACAGAGAAGATCTGTATCAGAGGAGACGTCATCTGGGAGGCACTGGATGTGATAGGTATGTTCTGCTGTATAGCAAGTACAGCAAAAAGTGGTGTGTGCGGGGGGGGGGGGGGGCTGTCGACTTAGAGAACTGGGCCATATATATTGGGGCTTGGGCCCCGGATCTTTTGAGACCCTAGCAACGCCCCTGACAAGTATAAAGCTGTAGCCTGCTCTCCCTGCATTTATTGAAGGCCATTTGGCACCAGGAAAGGTAAAATACAGAGTGGGCTTAGCATGCATGTGGAACCTGCTTCACTGAATTTAATGGAGGATATTGTGGCACCAAAAGAGTTATGATATAGTGTGGGCTCAGCACACAGGTGTTTTTCAGTGTTCATCTGAGGGGTTAGGTCATGTGATATATTTATAGAGCTGGTCGATACGGACGCGATGATACCTAATATGTCTATATGTCTTTTCCCTATTTTTTTTTTTACTATTTTTTTACTTTATTTTTGGAAAAGGACGCTTTTTTTTTTTTTTACTTGAAACTTTAAATTTTTTTGTAAAACTTTAACTTTATTAACTTTTTTTTTCTCTTTATTTTTTGTCCCACTATGGGACAGGGTCTGATCCTTGTTTCAATACAGCACAATACATATGTATTGAACTGTTAGTGTCTTACACTGTAAGACGCTAACAGTTGTCTAGTAGACCCAGCCTGGGCCTCTTAGGCTTCCGTACATGACAGGCCCCAAGCCTTGGAATGGCTGTCGACTTAGAGAACTGGGCCATATATATTGGGGCTTGGGCCCCGGATCTTTTGAGACCCTAGCAACGCCCCTGACAAGTATAAAGCTGTAGCCTGCTCTCCCTGCATTTATTGAAGGCCATTTGGCACCAGGAAAGGTAAAATACAGAGTGGGCTTAGCATGCATGTGGAACCTGCTTCACTGAATTTAATGGAGGATATTGTGGCACCAAAAGAGTTATGATATAGTGTGGGCTCAGCATGCATGTATAGCCTGCATTCCCTGAACATAATGGAGGCCCTTGTGACACCATAAGAGGTATAACATAGTGTAGTCTCAGCATGGATGTGGAACCTGCATTTTCACCTTCAGGACCAGGCCATTTTTTGCAAATCTGACCAGTGTCACTTTATGTGGTGATAACTTTAAAAAGCTTTGACTTATCCAGGCCATCCTGAGATTGTTTATTCGTCACATATTGTACTTCATGACACTGGTAAAATGGAATCAAAATTATTTTTTTTATTTATAAAAAAAAAACAAATTAGCAAATTTCCAAGTTTCAATTTCTCTACTTCTATAATACATATTAATACCTACAAAAATAATTACTTTACATTTCCCATATGTCTTATTCATGTTAGGATCATTTTGGGAATGACATTTTATTTTTGGGGGATGTTACAAGGCTTAGAAGTTTAGAAGTAAATCTTGAAATTTCTCTGAAATTTTCAAAAAACAACTTTTTAAGGACCAGTTCAGGTCTGAAGTCACTTTGTGAAGCTTACATGATAGAAACCACCCCAAAATTACCCCATTCTAGAAACGACACCCTCTAAAGGTATTCAAAACTGATTTTACAAACGTTGTTAACCCTTTAGGTGTTCCACAAGAATTAATGGAAAATAGAGATACAATTTAAAAATTTCACTTTTTTGGCAGATTTTCCATTTCAATATTTTCTTTCCAGTTACAAAGCAAGGGTTAACAGCCAAACAAAACTCATTATTTATGGCCCTGATTCTGTAGTTTACAGAAACACCCCATATGTGGTCGTAAACTGCTGGACGGGCACACGGCAGGGCACACGGTTTTTAGCAGGCAGATTTTGCTAGACTGGTTTTTTTGACACCATGTCCCATTTGAAGCCCCCCTGATGCACCCCTAGAGTAGAAACTCCAAAAAAGTGACCCCATTTTAGAAACTACGGGATAGGGTAGAATTTTTGTTGGTACTAGTTTAGGGTACATATGATTTTTGGTTGCTCTATATTACACTTTTTGTGAGGCAAGGTAACAAGAAATAGCTTTTTTGGCAGCGTTTTTTTTTTTGTTATTTACAACATTCATCTGACAGGTTAGATAATGTGGTATTTTTATAGAGCAGGTTGTCACGGACGCGGAGATGCCTAATACTGTATGTATCCAATTTTTTTTATTTATGTAAGTTTTACACAATGATTTCATTTTTGAAACAAAAAAAATCATGCTTTAGTGTCTCCATAGTCTGAGAGCCATAGTTTTTTTCAGTTTTTGAGCGATTATCTTAGGTAGGGTCTCATTTTTGTGGGATGATATTATGGTTTGATTGGCACTATTTTGGGATATTACTTTTTAATCGCTTGCTATTACACTTTTTGTGATGTAAGATGACCAAAAAATTTTTTTAGACTTTTTATTTCTATGGTGTTCATCTGAGGGGTTAGTTCATGTGATATTTTTATAGAGCTGGTCGATACGGACGCGGCAATACCTAATATGTATACTTTTTTTATTTATGTAAGTTTTACACGATAATATCATTTTTGAAACAAAGAAAAACATGTTTTAGTGTTTCCATAGTCTAAGAGCCATAGTTTTTTCAACTTTTGGGCGATTATCTTGAGTAGGGTATGATTTTTGCGGGATGAGATGACGGTTTGATTGGCACTATTTTGGGGTTCATATGACTTTTTGATCGCTTGCTATTACACTTTTTGTGTTGTAAGGTGACATAAAAACTGTTTATTTAGCACAGTTTTTATTTTTTACGGTGTTCATCTGAGGGGTTAGGTCATGAGATTTTTATAGAGCTGGTCGATATGGATGCGGCGATACCTAATATGTATACTTTTTTTTATTTATGTAAGTTTTACACAATAATATCATTTTTGAAACAAAAAAAATAATCGTGTCTCCATATTCTGATAGTATTTTCAGTTTTTGGGCGATTATCTTAGGTAGGGTCTCATTTTTTGAGGTGGCGGTTAGATTGGTACTATTGTGGTGGGTGTACGCCTTTTTGATCGCTTGCTGTTGTACTTTTTGTGATGTAAGGTGACAAAAAAATTGTTTATTTAGCACAGTTTTTTTTTTTTACGGTGTTCATCTGAGGGGTTAGGTCATGTGATATATTTATAGAGCTGGTCGATACGGACGCGACGATACCTAATATGTCTATATGTCTTTTCCCTATTTTTTTTTACAATTTTTTTACTTTATTTTTGGAAAAGGACGCTTTTTTTTTTTTTTTACTTGAAACTTTTAATTTTTTTGTAAAACTTTAATTTTATTAACTTTTTTTTTCTCTTTATTTTTTGGCCCACTATGGGACAGGGTCTGATCCTTGTTTCAATACAGCACAATACATCTGTATTGAACTGTTAGTGTCTTACACTGTAAGACGCTAACAGTTGTCTAGTAGACCCAGCCTGGGCCTCTTAGGCTTCCGTACATGACAGGCCCCAAGCCTTGGAATGGCTTGGGGCTGCCATGGCAACCATCGAGTCCCCGCCACAGCAATGCGGGGACCCGATGCATGAGGTGAGGGAGCGCAAACCTCCCATATGCCGCGTTCAGCGCTGACCACGGCATTTGAGGGATTAATCCACCGTCATCTGCGTTATTGCCGATGCTGGTGGATGCAGCAGGGATCTGGCTGTCAGTAACTGCCGGATCTCTGCTGCTGATAGTGAGGACTGCACGCGGGGGGAGGAATGACTGCAGGACCAGAATGCTCGTCCTCTAGCGCTAAGTGCCGGCGATTGAGGACGAGCATTCTCGTCCTGGGTCGTTAAGGGGTTAATATGATCTTCAGCTGAATATCTATGGGAATGGAGTAAACGAGGAGATATGAAGTACAGAGAGGACGGAAAGGACAGACTGTGGTAATGTAGACTGCATACAAGAGCTGCTGCTCATCAGTCACATCCCCACCTCCTCTCTGCATTTCATGTATCCTCATGAACTCCATTCCTACAGAGATTCAGCTGAAGATCATAATTAACTGTATTCAGGATCATAATCCCTGATAAGCAGAGCAGAGAGGAGGATGAAGCAGCTCTTTACCTCAGTGTTAGGAAGTAACTTGTTCTCCTGTGTGATTAGGACAGGTTTTGTGTGTACTACTAGGACGGCGGCCATTTTATTTTCCCTGATGATTTCTCCCCAGACAAAATAAGCCATTATAACTAATGAAATATATTTGGGAATATATGTATAACAAAGTAAGTAAGCCTTTTTTCTTAATTCAAAGAGAAGCCCATTATTGCTGTACAAAACACATTTTGTAATTTATTTTCTGTTAAACTGAACAGAGACTGATACATAATAACACATATCATTTTTTTTTTTACAGGGGTCCATATAATGTCCCCTAGAGTTGAACAATACTTAAAAATGTTACTACTGTCATTTCATATAGATTTAACTGCTGTTACATTATGATTATTGTATCCCATAAATTATATTGTATTTTTTTACAGATCCAAAAAATGTTGGGTCACCTGCTTGTTTTCACACTTCACATTCTGACTCTGACATGTCTGCCTGTAGATAAAGCTGGTAAGTGCAAGAAAATAACAAGTTGAAATGTATTTTGTTTTTCAACATACAGATGTAGTAGATAGGGGTGGACTGGCCATAGACCCTACAGGGAAATTTCCTCGTGAGTCAATGCCCAGGGGGGCGCCAGAGCCCTCCTCGCGGCTGTTGGCCGGGTGCATAACGATTTGATGCTTAAGCACTTATGTACCTGTCTAAAGGCAAAAGGTGCCTTCTGGAACTCAACTGTATTACTGTCCTGGTGATACAGTTGAATGCTGTGGTGAAGGGGGCAGTATTTTGTGCTGCACTGTGCTATTTGGTTCTGCTGGAATAGTATTTTGTGCTACCCTACAGTACTGTAGGCCCCACATACTTCTGTTGGCCCTGTCTTCTTGTGTTGTCTCTGCCTACTTGTGTTGCCCCCCCCCCCACCTCCCTTTTGTCAGTTTGGACCCGACTACAACATGGGGCCACTTTTAGTTTTTATCCGAGGCCACTTTTAGTTTTTATCCAGGGCCACTTTAAGTACACCAGTCCACCCATGACGCTGACTTTATGAGATGCTGCGAACAATATTTTATTCATGTATTATTACTATTATCTCAACTAAGTTAACATGGAGTCACAAATTAAGTTCTGGGGTTTTATGATACCCCCATAACCAGCTATTCGCTACAGCTCCTGACTCGAAATGGAGCTGTGAGAACAAAAGCTCCATTGTCTGTGTTGAGGTCGTGCTGAGGTAGCCCTAGAGGGCATTGAGCCTTGTTTACCAGTGAATTCCCTGGTGATAAAGTCACTATAAAGGGATTGACCTTGATGAGAAACCCATGGTTGCTTTCTAAAAACAATGCCACACAGACTGCGTGTGGTATTGCAGCATAGCCACATTCACTTCAAAGGAAAAGAGCTACAAAACCAGAGACAACGCATGGACAAGAGTGGAGCTGTTTCTTGAAGAAAGCAACCAACTTGTAATCCTGAATAACCCCTTTAAGTGCTACTTTTATATAATCACTAAACAAATTTCTAAATCTTTAAAACCTTGAGCCCCTGTTTAACTAGAAAATGACTACTTCCCTGTGGTTCTCATAAGCAAGTGCTACTGGCTTAGACCTGTTACACACCTGCATTTGACAGATCTGGGAGGCTTATCTGGCCAGGAACCTTCACTGCCGGGCACTACCAGAATTTTATCCTACCCCATTAACTATACTGGGGACTGGCAGTAGTGCACTGTGCGCTGTTGTTTTCGGCAAGCTTGCTGGGTTGCAGCTGGATCTCTGACGGCCCCCATAATAGTTAATGAAGCCGGTGGGTATCAGGTAGCGTCCGGCAGGGCCGCATCCATAGATCTCCGGGAGGCTGCTCCCTGACGGAACGGCCTGCCGGAGATGTCTTATGCAGATGTAAAACAAGCCTTAGATTAATCATATCATGTTGTATGGCTATGATCTGGGTATTCACCAGAAATGCTCCTGGAAAATATACCAAATACATCCATAGGCTCCCATGGACCAATGTAAAAAAAAGGGAAATCTCCTGTCATGTGTGAACTCTTTGTCACATTCTGCAATACATCAAGCTGCACAAATGTTACACAACTTTCATGTGAGGTTGTCCACAAGTTGAATACAGTTTTTAGATGTGGTGAAACAAAGTTAATTTTAGACAAATGGTACCTTAATAAGTCCTGATAACTTCTTGGTCCCACTGTACATCCATCTTTAGTGTTGATTTTTATCATCGCCGCTCACACAGTTTGTTCACTTGACTTGTGACAAATATGTATGTATTTTATTTATGGTCAGCTTGAAGAATGAGTAGGTGCTGTTCACACAGCGTTTTTTGACAGCTGAATTTGTCTTGGAATCCGTGAATTTTGCAGCATCCATCAGAGTTCTACCTCAAAGGATCTTCTGATACAGTCAGGTCCATAAATATTGGGACATCGACACAATTTTAAGATGTGCTTTAACTGCAGACTGTCAGCTTTAATTTCAGGGTATTTACATCCAAATCAGGTGAATGGTGTAGGAATTACAAAAGTTTGCATATGTGCCTCCCACTTGTTAAGGAACCAAAAGTAATGGGACAATTGTCTTCTCAGCTGTTCCATGGCCAGGTGTGTGTTATTCCCTCATTATCCCAATTACAATGAGCAGGTAAAAGGTCTAGAGTTCATTTCAAGTGTGTTATTTGCATTTGGAATCTGTTGCTGTCAACTCTCAAGATGAGATCCAAAGAGCTGTCACCATCAGAAAAGCAAGCCACAATTAGGCTGACAAAACAAACCCATCAGAGAGATAGCAAAAACATAAGGTGTGGCCAAAATCAACTGTTTGGAACATTCTTAAAAAGAAGGAATGCATCGGTGAGCTCAGCAACACCAAAAGACCCGGAAGACCACGGAAAGCAACTGTGGAGGATGACTGAAGAATTATTTCCCTGGTGAAGAAAACACCCTACACAGATCAAGAACACTCTCCAGGAGGTAGGTGTATGTGTTTCAAAGTCAACAATCAAGAGAAGACTTCACCAGAGTGAATACAGAGGGTTTACTACAAGATGTAAACCATTGGTGAGCCTCAAAAACAGGAAGGCCAGATTAGAGTTTGCCAAACGACATCTAAAAAAGCCTTCACAGTTCTGGAACAACATCCTAAGGACAGATGAGACCAAGATCAACTTGTACCAGAGTGATGGGAAGAGAAGAGTATGGAGAAGGAAAGGAACTGCTCATGATCTAAGCATACCACCTCATCAGTGAAGTATGGTGGTGGTAATGTCATGGCGTGGGCATGTATGGCTGCCAATGGAACTGGTTCTCTTGTATTTATTGATGATGTGACTGCTGACAAAAGCAGCAGGATGAATTCTGAAGTGTTTCGGGCAATATTATCTGCTCATATTCAGCCTAATGCTTCAGAACTCATTGGATGATGAACAATGACCCAAAGCATACTGCAAAAGCAACCAACGAGTTTTTTAGGGGAAAGAAGTGGAATGTTATGCAATGGCCAAGTCAATCACCTGACCTGAATCCGATTGAGCATGCATTTCACTTGCTGAAGACAAAACTGAAGGGAAAATGCCCAAGAACAAGCAGGAACTGAAGACAGTTCCAGTAGAGGCCTGGCAGAGCATCACCAAGGATGAAACCCAGCGTCTGATGATTTCTATGCGTTCCAGACTTCAGGCTGTAACTGACTGCAAAGGATTTGCAACTAAGTATTAAAAAGTTAAAGTTTGATTTATGATTATTATGTCCCATTACTTTTGGTCCCTTAACAAGTGGGAGGCACATATGCAAACTGTTGTAATTCCTACACCGTTCACCTGATTTGGATGTAAATACCCTCAAATTAAAGCTGACAGCCTGCAGTTAAAGCACATCTTGTTTGTTTGTGTCGATGTCCCAATATTTATGGACCTGACTGTATATACCTGCGATGCCATTGTATAGACGAATAGTGGCATCCATCACCTATAGTGTCCCTTTGTCTCTATATATAATAGCTTGTTCTGGTCCGCCATTCCATACAACATTAAAATTGTATATCCGAAGTATACCAGCCAGATGGAGGCCAAAAGGACAATGTTTTGGCCTCTGTAGATGGCAAGCAGACAGTGCTAAACACAGCGTGAAAGTAGCTTTACAGTTAAGCTGGTGATTCACGCAGACTTGTGTTATCTCATCTGACACATTTGTCTTTTGTACACATATTTTGTCTATAGTTGTAGCTAGTTATTCATAAGGTCATAAATTCCTGATGTACTGGACATTTCCTGCCATGTCTGAGACAGTTTTTTCAGTCATACCTAAAAACATAGGGGGTCATTTATCAAACAGAAATATGTCTAAATTAGGTGTATTTCTGGTGCATTTCTGGTCCTTTGTGCTGCAATCTGCAACTTCTTCCCGCTGAGGCCTGGTCTAAAAAAGGGGGCACGTCATGGCCGGGAAAGGGGATGAGCCAGCAGGCTCATCTCATTGACCATTTTCTATGCTTGTTTTAGGTGTAGAAAATGGTCCAAATGACTAGGAAGCTGTCTTACATTAGGAAGTGGTGGAGCATCCGCCGAAGTTATGTAGAGGCCCTAACTCCAGCGGATCCACCGCCAGGTATAGGGGTTATTAAGCCTGTCTTAATAATTGAGCCCTATAGTTTAAAAGAAATATCTAGAACTTTCATCCTATATTCTGACACGAGAAGCTGTCATCATTGTGATTCAGAACACAGAGGCACATCTGTGCTACTGTATTATACTGTATGATACTGTAAGCTGAAATTGTAACTGAAAGTTCGCAAGAAATAAGAGCTAAGCTGCAATACCGCCACTACACAGTGTATGGCAGTGTGGTGCTTCAGCTCTCTATACTGTATACTTATGGAACCAAAAGTATGTATACTGTATAAATATTATTATCATTTATTATTAAAGTGCCATTCATTCTGTGGTTCTGTACATATGAAAAGGGGTAAACATACATAGTAAAAACAAATACAATAAGCATGAACATCTAAGGTTTACCGATGCAGCGGACTTGGTTGACCAGGTAGAGTGTGCAACCACTGACTTTAATAGCTAAGTCTGATGGGGGGGCTGAGTGGGATGGGGAAAAATTATAAATTCTTTTCTATACATGTTAAGTTTTAGAAAGATAGAGGAGGAGAAGGAAGCTTTTAGACAATAGGCATTGTGGGATTCTGGACAGTAGGTTGGTGATATCTGGACCAGAGAATACATTTGCTTGTCATCCGCATAGAAATGATACTGAAAGCCATGGAAATCAATGAGCTGTCCCAGGCCAGAGGTGTAGATTGAGAAGAGCAGTGTTCCTAAGACAGAGTCTTGAGGGACACTAACATAGTGGGGGTGAGGCAAGGAGGTGGTGTGTGAGACACTAAATGTTGGCAGTGAGGTATGATGTGATCCGAGAGAGGGCCAAGTCTTTGACACCAAGAGATGAAAGTTTGTAGCAGAAGGAAGTGGTCAACTGTGTCAAAGGCAGAAGATAGGTCAAGGAGGAGGAAGACAGAGTCTTTTGGCTTTGGTAGTTTTTGGCTTTGGTAGTTACGTTCATGATTTGGTATAGGCAATTTCAGTAGAGTAATGGGGTCGAAAGATTGTAGCCGATCAAATAGGGTACAGGAAGACAGGTGGGAGGACAGCTCAAGGTGGACTTGTTCAAATAACTTTGAGGCATATGGGAGTAGTGATATGGGGCGATAGCAAGACAAAGAAGATGGGTCCAGGGAAAGCATTTTGAGGATGGGTGTGATGTCAGCATGTTTAAAACAGTAGGGGAAGACACCAGTGGTTAGTGATAGGTTGAACACATGGGTTAGGGTCGGGATAAACACTGTAGTAAGGTTGGGAATGAGGTGGGATTACATATGGTTAAGCACACAGGCTGTGAGATGTGATCTGGAGAGTAGGGTGGAAAGTTTTTCCTTTTGTAATGGTGGAGAAGCTGGTTTTGGGGGGAAGGAGACTGGATAGTTATGTAGAATGGGTGTGGGGACTGCAGGCTGAAGCTTTCTCTAATGTTATCGAGTTGAAAGGTGCCGGAGGGGGCATTGGGGAACAGAGAAAATAGTTGAAAGTGTTAAATAGTTGTTAGGATTGTGAGATAGGGAAGATATGAGAGACGTGAAGTAGGCCTTTGTTGCAGCAACAAGTGCGGACTTGATGTTCACAAGTGATTGTTTGCATGTGACAAAGTGCTCCTTAGAATGGGTTTTCTTCAATTCGCTCTAGAAGCTTGTTTCAGCTCTTCAGTCAGACTGGTGTGGCAGGGCTGCCTATTAATTTTTTGTTATGTATTAGGGAGGGCGACTGAGTCAAGAGCTGTAGATATTGTGGTGTTATACAGTGGCGGCAGGATTTGCATCATGGAGGGAGAGATAGGGGCAGAAGAAAGTCAGAAAGCAATTGAATGTCTAGGGTGTGCCAATTTGTGAACTGAGGGGGGAACTGAAGAGACAAGTGAAGAGAACATAAGTAGACTGTGATCTAAAGGGGAGCACGATGGCTCAGTGGTTAGCACTGGTGCCTTGTAGTGCTGGGGTCCTGTGTTTGTAACCGAGTACCCCGGCTTCCTCCCACACTCCAAAGACATACTGATAGGGAACTTAGATTGTGAGCCCCATTGGGTACAGCCTTATGCTAATGTCTGTAAAGCGCTGTGAAATATAGTAGGTAGATATAAGTGCATAAAATAAATTACAAAAATAAGGGGTGAGTTAGAAAGGTTCGTTAGGGAACAGAGGTGGCTAAAGATAAGATCCAGTGTGTGAGAATCTTTGTGTGTGGCAGCAGAGGACTACTGTGAGAGGCCAAAGGAGAAAGTAAGTGCCAGAAGTTTAGAGGCAGCTGAGTGGAAAGAGTCAATGGCAGTGTTGATCACGAATATTCGAATTGCGAATTTTAATCGCGAATATCGGCATCTCGAGAATTCGCGAATATTTAGAATATCGCAAAATATATTCGTAATCGCAAATATTCGAATTTTTATACGATTTTTATGCGAATTTTCGCAATCAAGAAAATAATGCCTGCAGATCACAAATTCGCGAATACTCGAATATATGGCGAATATTCGCCCAAATATTCGCAAAATATCGTGAATTAGAATATTTCCCCTGCCACTCATCACTAGTCAATGGGGATATTGAAGTCGATGGGGATGTTGAAGTCACCCATGTCATTGGAAAGTGTAGGAGTCAGGTGTTGAAGTGGTCAAAAAAGATGATGCTGGGCCTGGGCGCAGTAGATGATTCATTTATACAGAGTATACTTCAAATGAAAAGAGCATAATATAGAGTGGCAGTGGAGTTGGGCTGAATGAGCAGCTATCCGATAGGAGAAGAACAAATCCTCATCACTATTAACCTCACCGTGGATATGCATGTATTATAATGGTAAATTCCTGCAGTATGAACAATTGGATCACATTAAGCATGAATAAAACATGGATAAGATAGAGTCACAGATTAATGAGCTGGTGGTATTATCAAAATTATCAGTATTGACATGGCTGTCTGGATTTTGGTTTAGTCCAATTAGCTATACCTATTTGCGGGTTTATGTATCGGATTTTTATCTAAGACTTATATGTTATTTTATGTTGTGGTGTGTTGTATACCCATCACCTCTCCCCTGATGAACCTTTGCTAGGGTAAACACGTTGGGAGGTTTTAGGGTTTTTTGAGGGAGAGTCAGGGCAGGCACGTGACCACAGGCCACCCACCATCAGGGTGTTCCTGTGGGTTTAGGCTTTAGAGAGGGTCCCCGTAGGGAAAGTGTGGTTCCCTTGCGTATCCTCTTCTTTCTATCTAGCCCCTCCCCTTAGATACCATCTGATCTATCTGGTCACATTTTTGTTTGTCTGTATCTTTTTTGTTTGAAGTGGGTGGATAATTAAATATTGAATAATAAAAGTTATGTGCGTAACAGTGGGGGCTGTGCGTAAAAAGAAATCCACCATAAGAGAGTGCTGCAAGGGATGGTGTCAGCCATGTTTCTTCCAAACCAAGGAACGAAAGTCTATGAGAGATGAAAAGGTTGTGAATGTTGGAGAGTTTGTTGCAGACAGAGTGAAGATTCCATAATGCTCCTGCAAGAGGGATAGGGGGGGAGCAGGGGCCATGTGGATGCTGTTCAGGTTTAAGGGGTTGCATACATTTGCAGAAGGAGATCCATAATGGGAGTTGTATATGATTGTGGGGATTTGCTGGGGAGGGCCAGAATTGGGATGTATATCACCATCAGTAAGGAGAAGCAGAGAAAGTTTTAGTAGATGAGAGTTGGAGAGAAAATTAAGTGGCTGTGTTTTTGAAAAGGAAAGATTTCATGTTAAAAACAGATCTGGTCAGAAGGTCAAAAGGGTGTGTAGAATGGAGGAAGAGACAAATAGTTCCTTGCTGGGTCAAGTGGTGTGTGGGTATTTTAGGAAGAGTAGAAAAATAGGGGTGATAAATGTGATAAGTAGAAACATTATTGCAAAGACTATTTTTAGTTCCTTTGGTTCCCTTCTATTCTATATGTGGACTTAGAGTGCCGCTTAAAAGATATCTCATTTAAAAATACCAAGCAGGAATAGGAAGATGCGCGCACACACACACATAGGCACAGTGGCTCAGTGGTTAGCAGTGGTCCCTTGCAGGACTGGGATCCAAAACCTGAATGGAGATGACATGTTCTTCCTAGGTTTGATTGGGTTTTCTTCCACACTTCAAAGACATACTGATAGGGAATTTAGATTGTGAGGTCCAATGGAGACAGAGAGTAATGATAATATCTCTATAGTTCTGTAAAATATGTTGGTGCTATATAAGTAAGCAAAGAGACGAAAAGAATGAAAGAACGCATATGGAAGTAAGTAGTAACCATAAAAAAGTGTTAACCCTTTAGCTACCAGCGCACTGTGTGGTGCTGGAGCGATGTGAACATGGCGTCTGCTCGCACGTGCAGCGAGCACCATGGCCGGCAGATCTCTGCTGTTTCATATAGAAGAGACCTGCAGCTAATTACCGTGACCAGCAATAATGCCGATCACAGTAATTAAATGCTTTGGATGCCGTGACCAAGTGAGGTCACGACATCTAAATGCGCAAAAGCCGATGCCCCGTGTGGACAAATGGGGCATCGGTACTTGCTCTGAACACCTTCAGCCTCACTGATGCAATGAGTGTTCAGGCTGCAATTTTTATTTTGACCACCAGATGGCAGGACAGGATAAGAAATTTGCTAAATTGAGTTTCAATGGCAAATATAAAATCCCTGAAAGAACAAAAAATAAAAAAACATAATTAATAAGGTCAGACAAAATTATCACAAAAAATAAAAAATATATAAAATATAAAAAAATGTAAAATTTTAAATCACCCCCTTTCCGTATAATAAAAAAAAAAAAACCTAAATAACAATAAATATAAACATCACGGGTATCACCATGACTAAAAACGCCCATATTATTAAAATAGAAAAAAAATTCCAATACGGCGAATGGCGTAACGGAAAAAAGGGTCAACGTGGCCGATTTGCCATTTTTGCATTGCTTCTCTTACCCAAATTTTTTTCATAAAATGTGATCCAAAAGTCACACACTCCAAAATGGTATCAATAAAAAGTACAGATTGTTTCACAAAAAATGAGCCCCTAAACATCTCAGTAGACATAAGTATAAAAAAAATTATGGGGGTCAGAATATGGTGGTATAAAAACCATACATTTTATGCCATAATTAATGGCGGCATTAGAAAGTTCAACTTGTCCCGCAAAAAATAAGCCCTCATACAGCTATGTGACCGGAAATCTAAAAAAGTTATGGCTCATGGGAAATAGGGAGGAAAAATGAAAACGCGAAAAGAAAAAAAACTCCGGTAGCCAAGGGGGCAAACCAGAATATGTTTTATATTTTATTTTCTTCAAAGCAGCCCCCTTTTGTGTTGAATGACAGCTAAAATCTATATATACTTTCTAACTTTTAATAATAGTCATAGTTAAAAAATACTATCACTATACTGTTACTGAAACCCACTATACAGTACTGAGGCAAATGCTGATCATACTCATTTGATGTATGCTGGCCAAATCCTCTGATCTCAGTGGGCTTGTCTAACCATTTATTGTGTATGAAGGCCTCCCAACTCTCCCCTGACAGTAGATGTCAGAGGAGAAGAGAATTGTGCATGTTGGAGATAAGTCTCTACTAGAGGTGTCAGACAGTCGCGTTCTCTCATTCATTAGTTGAGCATGTATGTGTACAGTGGGATCAGGAGAGATGCTTCTTTGGCCAACATGTTTGGCCAACATTGTTTGGTAAATGTTACCACCATTTTTTATGTAAATGTTACCACCTAACAGTGACCTTTGTGCCCACACAAAGTAGTAATGCCCCCCTTTGAGTCCTCAGTGCAATAGTAATGATCACCTTTGTGTAGTCCACTTTTGTAGCCCTCTAACATTAGTATTCCTATTTCATGACCCTTGCACCAATGAAAATAAAAAACCTGGTACTCACCTAACCTCGTTCCCAGGACAAATGGTTGTGGACTCTTCCTGTCTCTGCTACATGTGGCAGGAATGGTGGTGCAATGCCGTGACCTCATCATAGTGACTTCTTCAGCATGCTCCCAGCCTCTCATAGGCCTGAGACTTAAAGCAACCTATGGTTTACAAGAGAACAGGGCAAGGAAGTAAAGGCTCTCTTGTCTGTCATAGTTTTCAATTGGCTCAGCATCCTGAACTATATAGAAGATACTGAGGATGGAATACAGTCAGTCCACAACAACTTTACTTGTTTAATATGTTTCATATTTTATGCAAAATATACTGAAAATAGAGCTTTACTTTTAGTAAAACCATACCTGTCGATGTGTTTTTTCATGACACATGTCTATACAATGTATATGTTTTTCCTTGTAGAGATCTGTATAGATGAAGGAGCGGAGTTCAACTTTGAATATGCTAGTGTTGGTGAGCCTTTGTATGCTGTTTGCCCACTTCTGGACTTAGTTGGGAGAAATAATTTCAGTGTAACCTGGGTAAGAATTGACTCACAAACAGAAATCGCCTCAGACAGACAAGCAAGAGTTCACCAGGATGAACAATATCTAAAGTTTATCCCTGCGGAGCTACAAGATAGCGGAGTATACCAATGTATTCTCAGGTGAGCCATGACAGGGTTACCCTAGAGTTAGTCTACTTCCACAGGCTTCTGGTTTCATACGGAGTGATTCAGTGATTCCTTTCTCTAAGGTACAGCACAAATATGAGTTAAAATTGTGTCATTGGAAGCTGTATCTATGGATAGGGGTGCACCTAGCCTTTCTGCTGCCCGAGGTGAAAACTGAAATGGCGCCCCTCCCTCCCCAATGACTTTTTTTTTAACCAAACCCATTCTATTCAGCCCATGGCCCTTTGTCTGCCCCTCTCTTGCCCCTACCTGGTGCTGCCTGAGGCGATCACCTCATCTGGCCTCATTGGTGGTGCACCCCTGTCTATGAAGGTATTCTCCCTAGAAGCAATACATTTAGGGAAAGATATCTCGACACATACAGCACCCAACAGAGCCTGTACAGTGGATGGAACCCCTGATATCTTTACTAGACTACTTTTAAAGAATAATTTAGGTCATGGTGATAAATGTTTGTTCTAGTGAGTAGGGTTATATATATGGTGTTTTCTCATCTTTGTAGTACAAATGTTTTCCTTCTTTTACATATAGAAACTCAACAAATTGCATCAAGAAGATAAGACGAGTAGAAGTGTTTCGTCATGATGATGGTCTCTGCTATAATAATTCAGTAATGCTTCGTAACGAAGAAAAATTCATAGCTCCATCACTTACAATTGAATGTCCACACATAGACATCTATTTCAGTCACAAGAACATACAAGTCAGATGGTTTAAGGTACTAATATTATTATATGTTCTAATTTCATTTAATTCAATATATTTTACTTGAATTACAAACTAAAAACAAATGCATAACTAAGCTGAAAATCTCAAACATAGGCCACTTCTGTCAGGGGTGTATACATCTGAATAGCCGAAAATGATATTCAAATGTATACCATGATGGATATATTTACTTCAGTGGCCAACTCTAGGAAAGATGAAAGCCAAGCAGATCAATCAGCTTCCAAAGTTGAATCCTTTGTTTGCCTCATTGAAATAGCAGATATCCCAATAGGGGTCTAAAATGCAGTCTAAACCCTGCCTAATGCTTTCAGGTGGTGCTGGAAAGTAACCATGGTTAGCTTCCCCATTTACTTGGAAAGGCACAACAGGCTCCAGTGTGTGAGAACAGACGTGACCACTCCATGATAGACATCCACATGGTTGACGTCTCCAACCTCTGTTTGACCACCCTGCCCTGGGGTCAAGACAGATTCTCAAACTCTGTTTCCTTGAATTGTAAAAATTTGTAAAAGTTTGTAAGTCTTCTCTGTTGAGTGTGTACTCTTACAAACTAAACTCATGTTTTTTTTTTTTGGGCAACTTAATGGGGCTGTCTGAAATTGTTAAAAATGAGGGTATATTTACCTCTATCTCCAGCGTCATTCTCTGCCCGACCAGTCCGGTCCTTCTGCTGTTGCATGCCAGTATATGGCACATGACCAATGCAGCCGTTCCCTGTCCTCAGTAGTCTACTTATGAGGATACCGATTGACTCCAGAAGTGATGTGCCATATACCAGCACATCACTGCTGCAGTTTGTAAACAATTGACGGTAGGAGGATTATTTATTTATATAAGGCAATGCTTAGGCTACTTTTACACTTGCGGCAGAGTAATCCGGCAAGCAGTTCTGTCGCCGGAACTGCCTGCCGGATCCGGCAAAACGTATGCCAACTGATGGCGTTTGTAAGACTGATCAGTCTTAAAAATGCCTGATCAGTCAGAAAAATGCATTGAAACTCCGGATCCGTCTTTCCGATGTCATACAGCAAAACGGATCCGGCATTTATTTTTTTCACCTTTTTTTTCGGTCTGCGCATGACTGATCCGGCATTCCGGAATTTTGTCTTCCGTTTTTTTGGGCTGGAGATAAAACCAGTTTTATCTTTTTCCTGATCAGTCAAAATGACTGAACTGAAGACATCCTTATGCATCCTGAACGGATAACTCTCCATTCAGAATGCATGGAGATATGCCTGATCAGTTCTTTTCCGGCATTGAACCCTTTTGACGGAACTCAGTGCCGGAAAAGAAAAACCCTAGTGTGAAAGTACCCTTACTCACCATACTAACAGCATCTTAATAGTTAAAAGCATGTACAACATCTTATATCAAGGTTGGCATTCTTTAGCAATGTATCATATGAAAGCTAGAAAGAACAGAATCTGTCCGGCCTTAAAGCTACAGGACATAAACAACTTGACCAAAGCTTATCACAGTTCAGACTATATAAATATATACTGTATATAAAAAAATACTCATAGTTTGTAAAGAAAGTCATCCCAGAGAGAGAGGCAATGATTAGTATGTGCAAGACCAGGGGCAATAATTAATAATAATGCTGCCCTATCAATCAACGCTAGATTCTAGTAACAAGGACATGTTTAACTTACAATAAACAGACACAACCCTATCTGGGAAGGGTTTATATAAATCACCAAAATAAAGCCTATTTAGGCTAATCACCTCACTTGTCCCGGGTATTAAAATTTAACTTTTACTATCTTTGTTTAAAAAATTACTAGGTATAAGTAAATGTGAGCTAGAGAAAGGGTTAAAACTATCTAATGCCCTGTCAGTTCTAAAGCATATTTGTTTTAACTGCAATGTCAGCCGCACACTCTGTATTAGCAGGTCGGTACAGCACCGTCCTATATATATATTTAGCTATAGATGATTCTATGTAACAAACACTGGTCACTCTTGGACAGATTCCGCTATTTTTGTGCTACACTAATTGCTAGAACTGACACTGACATCAGAAACACTAAAGGCTGTCCCCCAACATGTTTCGCCAGCTAATCTGGCTTCATCAGGGGTAACGGACAGAATTGAATAAGGTCGCTGCCCATGGAACCTTATAAAGGCTGGTTCCACCTTAGCAGCAGGCTGGAGGACCAATAAGTACAAAGAATGATAATTAGCCTAAATAGGCTTTATTTTGGTGAAGGACATGTTTAGTCATAAACAAGAGAGGGTAGCTTGATGGTCCGGATGTTTGTACTAGTCTTCTTTAGAAGGTGTACACGTTGCTAGACCATGACCTGCTTGCAGTTTTCATCAGATTAGGGTACTGCAGGCCGTCTATTGGATGATGGTAGTCAAAAGTTGTTTCTGCTAGGCTTTCCAAGTCGGGTCCCTTGTGGAGAATGGCCTTGAGGATCCCTAGTGTGAACCTATTAATAAAGGGAAGGGGCTAATTGTCCCTACTAAGGCTTAACCACAGAGCACCTTCCTTGTAACATGTGAATGCGACTCCGTCCAGAACCTCACCCTATTTTTGGACCTATACCCTAATGCACCCTAATCCTGCCAAACATGCCATATTTCTGTCTCGGTGTTGATAGAATCCTCAGGGAACTTAGAAATTAGGGAGTAAAACGAATGATCATAAATTGCTGGGTATGAAAGCGAGAGGCGGAAAAAGTTTACAACCTATATCTACCCTGAAGTTATGAGATGCCGTGGTCAGTGGACCATGGTCTCTAAAGACTAATGGCAGTCATTCTCTAGGTCTGAGAGGGAGCTAGTGGAACTTCCACTGCCTAAATAGGTAGCTCATACTTTTAGACATATTTGCTTGCTACAGCTGACATTGATCATGAAAAAGCATTCGGGAAATATATCATTAATGATGTTCTGTTTTTTCTTTTGAATAACTTGTTTTTATGTACAGGAATGCCAGCCATTGGATCTGGATAGTGAGCGCTACTCAACTTCAACTATAAACTTGATTATTAAAGATTTGTCCAGTCAAGATAGTGGGAATTACACGTGTGAGGTGTCGTTTGTGTACAATGGTGTAACATATAACATGTCCCGTGCCATTGAATTCACTATTCAAGGTAACTATGATTTTATAACCTATATTATTACAGTATGTTTAAAATGAATACATATAGTACCAAACATGATTGACGTGGGAAGTGGATGTATTCATCAAATGACTACATAGAAGGAAAGAATATAAAAGAACCTCAAGGAATCGGTGAATGTTACCTTATGTGAAAAACTTGCATTAAACATTCTAGGATGTCTGACATATGTGTGGGGGATTATAGATATTTCATGCATAATTCAAGCCGTGGCATTTTTCAATTTAGAGTTAAAGGGGGTTTCTTTGTTCTATTCTTAGTATAGGTCATTCATATCAGATCATCTGTTTTCAGCAGGACCTAACACAGATAGTGGAGCTGGAAGCACAGTTCTCTGTGTAGTGGCTGTGCCAGCTAGCTGCAGCTCAGCTCCCATTCAAGTGACGTGTGTGTAGTGATAGATACAGGTCCTTCTAAAAAAAATTAGCATATTGTGATAAAGTTCATTATTTTCTGTAATGTACTGATAAACATTAGACTTTCATATATTTTAGATTCATTACACACCAACTGAAGTAGTTCAAGCCTTTTATTGTTTTAATATTGATGATTTTGGCATACAGCTCATGAAAACCCAAATTTCCTATCTCAAAAAATTAGCATATTTCATCCGACCAATAAAAGAAAAGTGTTTTTAATACAAAAAAAGTCAACCTTCAAATAATGGTGTTCAGTTCTGCACTCAATACTTGGTCGGGAATCCTTTTGCAGAAATGACTGCTTCAATGCGGCGTGGCATGGAGGCAATCAGCCTGTGGCACTGCTGAGGTGTTATGGAGGCCCAGGATGCGGCCTTAAGCTCATCCAGAGTGTTGGGTCTTGCGTCTCTCAACTTTCTCTTCCCAATATCCCACAGATTCTCTATGGGGTTCAGGTCAGGAGAGTTGGCAGGCCAATTGAGCACAGCAATACCATGGTCAGTAAACCATTTACCAGTGGTTTTGGCACTGTGAGCAGGTGCCAGGTCATGCTGAAAAATGAAATCTTCATCTCCATAAAGCTTTTCAGCAGATGGAAGCATGAAGTGCTCCAAAATCTCCTGATAGCTAGCTGCATTGACCCTGCCCTTGATAAAACACAGTGGACCAACACCAGCAGCTGACATGGCACCCCAGACCATCACTGACTGTGGGTACTTGACACTGGACTTCAGGCATTTTGGCATTTCCCTCTCCCCAGTCTTCCTCCAGACTCTGGCACCTTGATTTCCGAATGACATGCAAAATTTGCTTTCATCCGAAAAAAGTACTTTGGACTACTGAGCAACAGTCCAGTGCTGCTTCTCTGTAGCCCAGGTAAGGCACTTCTGCCGCTGTTTCTGGTTCAAAAGTGGCTTGACCTGGGGAATGCGGCACCTGTGGATGTTTCTACTCCAGACTCAGTCCACTGCTTCCGCAGGTCCCCCAAGGCCTGGAATCGGTCCTTCTCCACAATCTTCCTCAGGGTCCGGTCACCTCTTCTCGTTGTGCAGCGTTTTCTGCCACACTTTTTCCTTCCCACAGACTTCCCACTGAGGTGCCTTGATACCGCACTCTGGGAACAGCCTATTCGTTCAGAAATTTCTTTCTGTGTCTTACCCTCTTGCTTGTCAATGATGGCCTTCTGGACAGCAGTCAGGTCGGCAGTCTTACCCATGATTGCGGTTTTGAGTAATGAACCAGGCTGGGAGTTTTTAAAAGCCTCAGGAATCTTTTGCAGGTGTTTAGAGTTAATTAGTTGATTCAGATGATTAGGTTAATAGCTCGTTTAGAGAACCTTTTCATGATATGCTAATTTTTTTAGATAGGAATTTTGGGTTTTCATGAGCTGTATGCCAAAATCATCAATATTAAAACAATAAAAGGCTTGAACTACTTCAGTTGTGTGTAATGAATCTAAAATATATGAAAGTCTAATGTTTATCAGTACATTACAGAAAATAATGAACTTTATCACAATATGCTAATTTTTTTAGAAGGACCTGTACATACACTCATTGACAAATAAACTTATCGTCTGGAATAGTCTTTAGCGATAAATACAGGTTCTGTTCGAGATTATACTATGGTCGGCTTTGAGTATTGGAGGTCTCGTGGTAAACACTTCAGTCCTGTCTTTGCTATGAAGCGACACACTGCCCGAACTGCTGGTGTGATGATATGGGGATCCATTACATACAACAGTCACCGCTAGTAGTGATAAGGGACAGCTCAGTGATATGTGCAGTACATACTGCGGCCAGTGTGTTGCCTCTCATGGCTGGGCATTCTAGCTGGCATTTTTCAGCAGGATAATTCTCGCCCACACACAGCAAGGGTTTCTCCACCAGATTCCGACACTTGCTTTGCTGCCAGATTTATCTCCAATCAAGCATTTATAAGACCAGCTGGGATGTCATCTTCTGCAACCTCTGAGTGTGAAGGATCTACAGACCCAGCTGCAACATCTGTGGAGAAATGCCACAGGACACCATGCTGAACCTGTATGTCTCCATACCCAACTGTATCTCATCTTATATCCAGGTTAGAGGCGCCCTAACAGGGTACTAGAACCTCCTTTCAGTTGTACAGTTTTCCCCAATAAACTGATCCTTTCACTCTAATATTGTAATCACTTGCATAAGTCATCATTACATTCACACATAGAAAGTGTCATTCAATTCAACAACTCCTTCTTGGTGCGTTATTTTTATTTTTTTGCAATGAGCAGATTAGATAGAGCCATCCATGGCTCTATGTCGGTGCTATTTAACTCCTTCCCAGACCACCTTGCGTGTATATACATCAGCAGTCGGAACTTTAAATATGACGTCTGCTTGCACATGCAGGCACTTGGGGCTAATGTCTGCGACTGGCAGTAATGCCGATTGTAGACATTTAACCCTTGAGATGCCATGGTCAATTGTGGCCACGGCATCTGTGATGATGAAAACCAGGAGCGCATGCTCCTGGTCATGCTGTGGCTCCCTCTGGTGAGTATTAGAGAGTTGGAGTATGTGTGCAGCAGCTCCTGTCCTCCTGTGTGACAGGAGGCTGATGCACATTAGTTTCTATGAAGAGCCTGCCTGTGGCTGGGCTCCATAGGAACACAGTAATATTCTCATAGACGCCAATGCTAATGCATTGGAGTCTTTAAGTGAGAAGCAATCTAATGATTGCTTGTAATAGTTCCCTAGGGGAAGTATAAAAAAGTGTAAAAAAAATGATTTTTTTTAAACATAAAAAAATATAAAAATAAAATTCAAATCATCCCCTTTCCCCAAAATTAAATACAAGTATGTAAACAATTTAAAGAATAAACATAATGGGTTTCACTGCATGTGAAAACGCCTGTACTATTAAAATATGAAAATGTTTTATGACCGCTTTACCTCCCACAAATTTTTTTATAAAAATTGATTAACCCTTTCATGACCAAGGGTCATTGATGCCCCAGTGTCCAGGTCAAATTTTATAAAACGGACATGTGTCACTTTATGTGGTAATAACTTTGGAACACTTTTATTTATCCAAGCCATTCTGAGACTGTTTTCTCGTGACACATTGTACTTCATGATAGTCATAAATTTGAGTAAATATATTTCGCCTTTATTTATGAAAAAATCCCAAATTTACCAAAAAGTTTGAAAAATTTGCAATTTTCAAAATTTCTATTTCTCTGCTTTTAAAACAGAATTCCACATAAAATATTCATTGCTTAACATTTCCCATATGTCTACTTTATGTTGGCATCATTTTGGAAATGTCATTTTATTTTTTGGGGATGTTACAAGGCTTAGAAGTTTAGAAGCAATTCTTACAATTTTTAAGAAAATTTCTAAAACCCACTTTTTAAGGACCAGTTCAGGCCTGAAGTCACTTTGTGGGGATTACATAGTGGATACCCCCATAAACGACCCCATTGTAGAAGCTACACCTTTCAAGTTACTCAAAACTGATTTTACAAACTTTGTTAACCCTTTAGGTGTTCTACAAGAATTCAAGGAAAATGGAGAATACATTTCTAAATTTCACTTTTTTGGCAGATTTTCCATTTTATTACATTTTTTTCTTTAACACATCGAGGGTTAACAGTCCAAACAAAACTCAATATTTATTACCCTGATTCTGCGGTTTACAGAAACACCCCACATGTGATCGTAAACTGCTTGTACGGGCACACGGTAGGGCGCAGAAGAAAAGGAACACTGTATGGTTTTTGGAAGGCAGATTTTGCTGGACTGGTTTTTAGATGCCATGTCCCATTTAAAGCCCACCCTGATGCACCCCTACAGTAGAAACTCCCAAAAAGTGACCCTATTTTGGAAACTGGGGGATAAGGTGCCATATTTATTGGTACTATTTTTGGGGGCATATGCTTTTTTGATCGCTTGGTGTTGCACTTTTTGTGATGTAAGGTGAAAAAAATTGCCTTTTGGTACTGTTTTTATTTTTTATGGTATTCACCTGAGGGGTTAGGTCATGTGATATTTTTATCGAGCATGCTTTACGGACGCACCAATACCTAATATGTATACTTTTTTTATTTCACTTTAACACAATAATGGCATATTTGAAATAAAAAAATGATGTTTTAGTGTCTCCGTGTAATGAGAGCTATAGTTTTTTTATTTTTTGAGTGACTTTCTTGCTACTTTCTTATGTAGGGTCTCATTTTTGCAGGATGAGGTGATGGTTTTATTGGTACCATTTTTTGGGACATACGCCTTTTTGATCGCTCGGTGTTGCACTTTTTGTGGTGTAAGGTGACAAAAATGTTTTTTTTTTGACAGTTTTTATATTTATTTTTTATGGTGTTTATCGTACGGGGTTGATCATGTGATATATTTATAAAGACTGTCGTTACGGATGCGGTGATACCTAATATGTCTAGTTTTTTTTTTTCTTTTTCTTTTTTTTATAGGAAAAGGCAATTTATTTTTTTAAATTACATTTTTATTTATTTATTCTTACTTTTATTATTTTCACTTTTTTTTTTATCAAGTCCCACTTCGATCTTGAAGATCCAGTGGGTCTGATGGCTGTACTATACTTTGCAATGCTTTTGCATTGCAAAGTACAATACTATCAAATGTCCTGTAGATGGCAACACCGGGCGCTTTTGCAAAGCGTCCGGTTGCCGTGGCAACCATCGGGCGCTGCAATCACCGCGCAGCAGCCCCGATGGTTGAGAGAGGGAGCCCCTAAGGGGTTACAGCAGAGTGTCAGCATACAGCTGACACTCGCTGCTGATGTCGGTGGCTCAGGAATGGATTAAAGAGCTGGCTTGACGTCTATACACGTGGTAGCTGCACGGGGTATGTGCAGCTATAACGTATATATACAGATTGCGGTCGGGAAGGGGTAAAAAAAAAAAGTTGTACACACCCCTAATAGTATCAATGAAAAGTAACTGTACTTTTCATTGATACTATTAAGGGGTGTGTACGACCCTGAAAAAAAATGAACCCTCACACAGCACCATACACATAGCTACAAAAAAGTAATAGGGGTCAGAATATGGTGACTAAAAATACATTTTTTAGGGGATAAAAAAAAAATTCAGTATAAAAATGCTATGAAAAAATATACGTGCGTGGTATCGCTGTAATCCTACTGACCTGGAGAATGAAAGTAACAGGTCAGTTTTACCATATAGGGACCACCGTAAAAACAAAACCCATAAAACTGTGGCTGAATTTTGTTTTTTAATTATTCCACCCCATTTAGAATTTTTCATGCTTCCCACCACATTGTATGCAACTGTAAATGATGCCATTAGAAAGTACAAATTGTTTTGCAAAAAACAATACAGCTATTTTAATGGAAAAATAGAAATGTTATGGCTTTGAGAAGGCTGGGAGTAAAAAACGACAATAAAAAAAAATGGAAAATTTCCTGGTCATAAAGGGTTAAGCATTATTAACCATCTTTTTATATTTTATTCTTCAGCTCAAACAGAACCAGAACCTGTCGTAATATTCCCAAAAAATAACATCATAGATGTGGAATTAGGTGAGTTATGCTCTGCTTTTAAAATAACATGTATTTACATGTCACATAAGGGCTCATGCACATGACAGGGCTACCCTATACGTATTGTACTTCCACAAGCCTCGGATTTCATATGGAGGGATTCAAAGGTTTCTTTTTCTCAGATATGGCACAAATCTGAGTGAAACTGGTGTTACGCTTCATTGGAAGCTGAATCGATGGAGGTATTGCCCCTAGAAGCAATATATCTAGGGGAGTGGAGAATATCTTCTCCTTACATACAGCACCCAGCAGAGCCTGCACAGTGGAAGGAGGACATGGAGTGGTGCCAACCTCTTTACTCTTCTGTATAGGATCTGTGGGGAATGGGGTCATTTGAGGTTTGTAGACAGAGCTGTTGTTTCAGGCTACTCTTCCATGTTCATTTAATTTTATTTCTTGGACAAATCTATAGTATTCAAATATAATCTATATTAGCAACATGCTCTATACATCTGGCCAGTGAAAATAAAAGTGTATCATGTGATGTATCTATAGGTTTCTATGGGCTAACCATGTCCCAAAAGAGCGTCCTTTTGGCATGCAATAGACCAATTTAAACCCGATATGGTTTTATACCAGAGACCCCTGTGAAAGAACTATATGGGGACCCTTCTAATTTGTCTCCTTCACCACCTCCATCATTGCAGTCACATGCATGCACTTACACCAGAAATTTGTGCTTCAGAAAATCCATTACACAAGTGTCAACATGTATCTGCATTGTATCTGCATCATATGCACTGATTTCTGCAAATCTTATTTCTGGGAAATGGGATAATTGCTGGAATTTCTTCAACAAATTCTGCTTTAGTTCCCATTACATGGCAGAATTGAAGGCTAAAACCTCCAACGCAGACTTGAAATATAACCCACAGCAGGAATCCAAGGCAGACCCTCGCTGTCGTTGATATGCCACAGCTTTTCAGATGGATTTGCCCTATTCAGTGGTGCCAATCCTCATGTTGTAATCGGCCACTGTTTCCATGTGGAAACCGCCTAAATACGTGTCCTGTATATAGTGACATGGATTTCAAATCTGCACAGAAAATAATCTGTGATGCGTGACGTGGGATTCCCATTAAAATTAGTAGAAGGCAGTTTGTGGATTTGAAGTAAAGAATAACCAGTATTATTTATGTCTACTATTTTTACAGGAGCTCCTTTGACACTTACCTGTAGGGTGTTATTTAATGAATCCATTGCTGTGTTGTGGGTTTACAATGGCATACTTATGGCATTCTACACTGAAGATGACAGAGTTGTAATGGGAAATACGGAGTAAGTAGTCACTTTATTCAAAATATGCGCTCTACCATTACAGACTGTAAAACATATTTGCAAAATGCTGACACTTGTATGGTACTGGAACCTATCTTGAATCTAGTGTGCCTATAACAAGAGCACTTGTAGGATGCCTAGAACGGTGTAATGCATAGTGAGTTCTAGTGGGGTAATCCGATACCTGTTTATTACTTCCATGTCAGGGGAGCTCTCCACCCAGCATCTTTTGGCAACTTTGATATCACAAACTAGTGTTAGTAGTGTACGTTGGATTTCAGTACAAAAATATATCAACATATTCTTTAAAGAGAACCTTTTACCATTCCTGACATGCCTGTTTTAGTAGCTTCATGCATCCCCCGTGTAATAACAATTCTAGATCATCTATTCCTATGGCTCTATGTTGTGCCATTCCTTCATTATTTCTACTAGAAGTTATGTATGAATTGCTAGCAGTCTGCAGTAAGGGTACAGAGGGGTGGTAACCAGTTGGGGGTGTGTATCTGCACAGTCTGAAAATGGCAGCACTGATTGGATAGAGTGAGACTGTGCAGGTACAGCCCCCCCCCCCCACTTGTTACCACCCCTCTGTACCGTTACTGCAGACTGCTAGCAATTCATTCATAACTTCTAGTAGACATAATAAAGGAATGGCACAACATAGAGCCATAGGAATAGATGTTCAAAAACTGTTATTACATGGGGAATGCATATAGCTATTAAAACAGGCATGTCCGGGATGGTGACAGGTCCTCTTTATGTCATTATTTGTACTTTAATGGGGAGATTTAATGGGGTTGTGCAGTGTCATAATTGTCTGGATAGGTCATCAATATCAGATCGGTCCACCCTCCAATCAGCACTTCCACCAATCATTCAAGTGAATGGGAGAGGATGCTGTAATTACACTGCACCACCACTACAATCTAGCTAGCTTGCAGGTATCAATAAAGAGGACAAAGCCTCTTCAAACAGCTTCACCATTATAATGATACTGCACACCTCTTCACAAATTATGGCACATAGCCTATCTACGGCATAATTTGCCACTTTTGGCTTTTCTAAAGTGGTGAGAAAATGGGAAACTGACATAAATTATATATGAAGTCTATGCCAGAGGGCTAGAGAGCATCTAATTTATTATTATTCACTTTATTGTTACTATTATTATTATGTAATGAATGTATAATCTGCTACATTTCTAGAAATGTAATATATTATTATAACTTATCATACATAGCCAAACAGTTACAGAAGATGGACTGCAACACTTCATAACCCTAAACTTTACTAAAGTTATTGAAGAGGACTACAACAGACAATTTTACTGTAATGCGTGGACGCAAAGAAACAGAGCTTTTACGTCTTATGTTTTACTGAAAAAGCCAGGTATGAATTTTAGTGGGTACAAGTATATGGATACGGAGTGCAATCTCAGCATAGGTAGATTTAAAGTCTTAAAGGGGTTGTCTCATTTCAGAAAATGTAAATTATCATGTAGAGAAAGTTAATAGAAGGCACTTACTAATATATTCTGATTTTTCATATTGATTCCTTTGCTGGCTGGATTCATTTTTCCTATACACTGCTCATATACAGGGGTTACGTCCACTCTGTAATCCAGCAGTGGTGGTCGTGCTTGCACAATATAGGACAAGGTGCCAGCTAGGGATGAGAGAACCCGAACTTCACTGGGTTCAGTGTTCGGGTGGGTTAAGAAAACGGAATATAACGGAATCCGTAGATGGAATGCAAAATAGAAGCGTTTAAAAGGCATTCTGTTTTGATCCGTTATAATAGAAGTCTATGGCCAAGCATAATGGATCCGTCTGGTTTCCATTATGCAGGACTTTGTTTTCCATCCTGCATAACGGAAACCAGACAGATCCGTTATGCTTGGCCATAGACTTCTAGTATGACGGATCAAAATGGAATGTCTCTTAAAGGCTTCCGTTTTGCATTCCGTGTACGAATTCCGTTATATTCCGTTTTCCTAACCCGGTGAAGTTCGGGTTTGCTCATCCCTAGTGCCAGTTTCTGTGGTGGCTGGGACTGCAGGAGTATGCATAGTCTGGTACTTTTTCTATAGTCTGCAAGCACAGCCACTTCTGGATTGCAGGGTAGTCATAAACAAGGAAACAAGCAGCGTATAATGTGATGGAAAAATGAATCAAGCCGGCAAAGGAGGCAATATGGACAATCAGAATACATTAGTAAGGGTGGGTTCACATCCCATTTTTCCCATCCGTTAAACCCCTTAAGGACCAGGTAATTTTTCACCTAAGGACCAGACTGATTTTTACAAATCTGACATATGTCACTTTATGTGGTGATAACTTTAAAAGTCTTTTTTACTTATCCAGGCCATTCTGAGATAGTTTTCTCGTCACATATTGTACTTCATGACAATGGTAAATGTGAATCAAAATATTTCATTTTTTATTTATAAATAAACACCAAATTTACCCCAAAATTTTTAACATTCGCAACTTTCCAAATTTCAAATTCTCTGCTTTTAAAACAGATAAAACAATAGCTGACCTTAGGGAGACTAGCTACAGAAAACACTGTGGAGCCTCATTTAAGAGTCTCGACACAGCAATCCAAATTGCAAAGCTCCCTGGGAAACAGTAATATGCAAAATAACCGTGGAGCCCCAGTTATGGGTCTTTAACACAGTGAAAGTAAGATATCCCAAACCAAGCAAAGGGGTGTCCCCATTACAGAGATCACCAAATCCACCATATTAAGTGGCCCCTATGTCAAGATCCCGCTCTTAAATGAGGCTCCACAGTGTTTTCTGTAGCTGGTCTCCCTGAGGTCAGCTATTGTTTTGTTTGAGTAGTCTCCAAGGCATTGCTCCCGGTTAGCCAGAATCCTACTCCATACTGATGAGGGGCAACACCCTGAAACAGCTGTCTGTGGATGGATAACTGGCTTAGGTCTTCCCCGTCACATACTTAAAGCTTGTTTGTTTCAGTTTTACATAATAAAGCATTTTTAAAAAAATCTATACTTTTTTATGTCTCCATATTTTGAAAGCCATAGTTATTTTTTTTTTTTTTTGGGCAACTGTCTTATGTAGGGCTCATTTTTTTCAAATATGAGATGACTGTTTGGTACTATTTTGGGGTGCATATGACTGTTTGATCGCTTGCTATTACACTTTTTGTGATGTAAAGTGACAAAATGGCTTTTGATACAATTTTTATTAGATTTTTTACGGTGTTCACCTGAGGGGTTAAATCATGTGATATACTTTTTTTTTATTTATTTTACATTTAACACAATAAAAGCATTTTTGAAACAAAAAAAATTATGTTTTAGTATCTCCATAGTTTATTTTTTAGGCGATTGTCCTATATAGGGGCTAATCTTTTTGCGGGATGAGATGACGGTTAGATTGGTACTATTTTTGGGGGCATACACCTTTTTGATCGCTTGGTGTTGCACTTTTAGTGATGTAAGGTGACAAAAATGGCTTTTTTTTACACAGTTTTTATTTTTTATGGTGTCTATCGGACCGGGTGGATCATGCGATATATTTATATAGCCGGTCGTTACGGACACGGCAATACCTAATATGTGTTTTTTTCGTTTGTTTTCTATTTTTTTTATTATAAAATCAGGGGAAAAGGGAGTTTTTTTTATTTTTTTAACTTGAAACTAATTTTTTTTTATTTAAAACACTTTTTTTTCTTTTAAACTTTATTTATGTCCCACTCTGGGACTTCAACTTTTGGGGGTCTGATCCCGTCAGCAATGCATTACAATACATCTGTATTGTAATGCATTGCCTGTTAGTGTATTACACAGAGTAATACACTTACAGCTTGCCTAGGAGACCCAGCCTGAGGCTGGCTTCTGACACATCGAGTCCCCGCCACAGGAGTGGGGACTCGATGCGCTCCTTCACCCTCCTCAAACCACTTCTATGTCACAGTCAGCACGGACCGGGGCATAGAAGGGGTTAATCCGCCGGCATCGGCTTTTACAGCGATGCCAGCGGATACAGCAGGGGCCCAGCTACCAGGGACTGCCGGGCCCTGCAGTGATCGGGCGCACACCGCTCCAGTGCCCGCCCATTCAGCCTGCCGCGCATGTACGGCGGAATGCATTCTGGCAATGCATCCCCCACCGTACATGCACGGTGTTTTGCGTTAAGGGGTTAATGTATACAAAAACATATATTAAACAGATGTATCAAACTTATGCCATACAGTGAAAAGTATACCTTTTTTTTACCAGACTGCAGGATACAAGAACGTGGTGTGCTGCATTTTTGTATCCTTTTTTTTTCCAACGTACGGTATAGGTCAAATTGAGGCATAAAACGTGATGTGAACCCACCCTAAGTGCCTTTGTCTACAAACCCCTTTAAGCTAGCCAGTCACAAGTAATTTCCGATGCACTTTATCTAAAGGACGTGTTCACATTTGTTCTGCAAAAGTTGTTCTTCCAGATGACAATGCCATAAATTAAGGTCCTTTCACACAGACCAATTATCGGTGAAGAGTGTTTATAGAAACACTTGTTCCCAATAATCTGACAGTGCAAAAGGGGTTAGCAACCACCAAATACATGAGCAAATGCTTGTTCATCAGGTGATAGTGTCTTTTGGCCGACACCAAGAGTCATTGTTTCTGTCTAGCAGATCAGTGTATAAACACTGGAACAATGATTCTCTTGTCGACCATACAGCGGAGGAGATTGAATGATGATTCAGTTATCAAGGACATCTGCTTTGTTCCCGATAATCTGTCAGATTATCTATATGTGTAAAAGGGCCCTTACAATAACAAATCAGTTAATCTGTGGCCTAGTCTGAGCTTCTGTTAATGGGGTGCACAAATGTTGTTTGGCCTCAATGACTTCTGATTCGTGCTATGAAAATGCCAGACAATAAATGGTCTAAATTAGTATTATCAACCATCTAGTTTGTGGCCAACTTAAAAAAATATCTCTTGCCATGGTTTTCCCATAATTATGGGCTACTTTTTCTTTGCTTTTTTCCTTTGTTCTCTTAAAGGGAATGTATCATCAGAACATACCCTATTGTTTAAATCCAGTTTTTATGTTAAACAAATGTTAAATGATTTCTGGTTGTTATATCGCTACCTATATTTAAAAAAAATCCTAAAATCCTGCAGTTTTCACACTGGCCACTAAGGTTATATCCACAGAGTGTTTGAAATTCCAGTATTCTGTTCCAACAATGGAACAGAATACCGGACTTGCCATATCTGGCATATGCTAGACACTGCCAGCTCCTTTACAGGTCCCATTCAGCATAATTGGGTCCATCAGGTTTCTGGCATTTTGCTTTCACAAATATAAAAAAATTTCTAATCTGTCCTGTATTTCTTGTTGTCTTTGCAGATCCTAATTTCCAGGGATTTTTAATTGCATTTTTTGTGTCGGTGTTCTTGGTTACTGTTATATCTATTGTTGCCATAAGAATATATAAAGTGGACATTGTCCTCTGGTATCGAAGTTCCTGTTTCATTAATACAGAACATAAAGGTATGCCTCACAAAGACAACCCTAGTCCAAATGCCCTATTAAGATAAACAGACATAATGGATGGCCACTTGAGACTGTCCTCTATGCCCAAGAACCTCTGGAAAAAGTGGCTAACTACTTGGCGGAACCAACCTGTCTTTATATCACAAGGATGAACTTTCATTTGAAAGAACAGCATGTAATACTAATGAACGTTTCTGCTAAAGTGGAAATAAGTAGCCAGATGCAAGTTTTCCCCGATCGTCAGGTTAGATTAGCGTTTTACAAAAGGAGCTGTCTTGGCAAAATTACCACAATGGTCTCCATAAAATCAGGCATGGTTAATTCAGTATAACGTTTAATTTAGGGCTAGTTTCACACTAGTGTTAAAAAGAGGACTAAGTCCGGCAATACCAGATCTCTTTAATGCTGGTGTGAAAGTAGCCTAATATGGAGCTTAATTATTTGTGCATTTCAGATTTGAAATAAGTATATGTTTATCGATAATTGGATAAATAGATTGTGGATAAAATTGTTTTCCTATCTTTGTCATTTTCCATTTTCGTTTCTCTATCCCGGCCTTCCCATAGCCATAACTTTTTTTTATTTTCCATTCACATACGGCTTGTTTTTTGCAGGACAAGTTGTACTTTCTAATACCACCATTTAATATTGCATATAATATAGTGGGAAGCAGAAAACAAATTCCAAGTGGAATTGGAAAAAAACACAATTCTGCACAATGGGTTTTGTTATTATGATGCTCGCTGTGCGGTAAAACTGACTTGTTTCTTTCATTTTCATTGTTGGTACAATTACAGTGATACCACAATTGTATATTTTTCTTTTTAAAAATAAATTTTTGCGGAAAAATAACTTTTTATTCTTTTTATCGCTATATTCTGACCCCCATATTTTTTTTTTTAAGTTATGTCTTTGGGTCTATGTGAGGGCTCATTTTGTGTGTGGCAATCTGTCATTTTTATTGATACCATTCGTTTACTTTTTGCTGACCTTTTACTCAATTTTTCGGGGAGGTGAAGCAACGAAAAAATGGTGAATTAGCCATTTTTACTTTTTTTTCTATAACATTTTAAAAAAAAAATCTTTTTTTTTTTTAACCTTTTTTAAGTCACGGTAGGTAACTACAAGAAGCAAAACTAAATTGTTTTTGCAATAGATTGCATTAAATCGATAAACCAATTAAATGCGCTATTGCTATCTTCTTATGGAGCCCTGTCACCTGCATGGCTCCATAGGAACTATAACTCTGAAAGCCCTGGTTTCTTCAGCGAGACCAGGGCTTTCAATTTCAACCAACTCCTGTTCCCGGGTTTTTCACCTTTCAGATGTTTTGGTCACCCCTCAGCATCTGAGGAGTTAAATGTCTGCAATTGGTGTTATTGCAGAAACAGCTATGGTGTCTGTTCGGCTCAGGAGTGAGCACCATGTTTAAATTCTCTACTGCCAATGTATAGGTAGGGAACGGGATAAAAGGGTTGTCTAGGACTTTTTAAGATTCGCCTGTACCTTTGAAGAAATCTGTACCTACCTGCCGTGTGGCACTAGGGTTCCTTGGGCCCACCAGAGGAAATTATTCATGGGTTCCAGCCCATACATCATCAATACAGCCTAATAAGTTTTGAATGAAACATATAGACCCTAGTGGCAAGTGATTAGCTCCAAAGCAGCTCATTGGAGGTTCCCCTGGTACTATTGGGCCAGTGTGACCCTGCTAACATCTCCATGCTGCTCTGTTTCAGCTCTGTGGAAGTTTTCACTGGACTTCCGGTCCGCCCAGACAGGGTTACATGCTCTGCTGCAGCCAATGATTGACTTCAGTGGTGGGAAGGAATTTAAAAAAGAAAAAAATCTGGACAATACCTTCAAAGCAAATTAATGGGGTTCCTTCTGTTTTCTTAAATATGATTCATATGGCTAAACACAAAATTTTGAATGTAGAATTTCATGATACAAATCAAATTATTTACTTACAAATTCATCTACTCATCAGTTTTACTGTAAGTTCAGTTACCATGACTCTTTGAGGACATAGATATATGTTATCAATGTAAAAGACATCATATAAGGCCCAATCCTGGTTAATCCTTTGTCTAACAATTCTGACTATAAAGCAAATAAAATTAATGGTCCTATTGAGTTATTGGAATTATATGTGACAAATATCCTCCAGAATACCCAAAAGTGATGTTTAGCATGCAATGGGCAAGTGTAGGATAGGATCTTGTTGTTAAATTCAGTGTGATACCAATGAAATTAATATCTTAGGAATAGTGTTGATCGCGAATATTCTAATCGATAATTTTTATCGTGAATATCGTCAGTTCGAGAATTCGCGAAGATGTAGAATATAGCGCTATATATTCGTAATGGCGAATATTCTAGATTTTTTTTCCATCAGTAACCTCCCTTCTTGCTTGTGGGCCAATGAGAAGGCTGCAATATCTTTGTCTGAGATTAGAAATATCCCTAGCAACCAATAGGAAGGTTGCCTACCCCTTTACTATATAGGAAACTCCCCGGCAGCCATTTTCTGCTGTTTTTTTGCAGTTCTGAGAGAGACAGCAGTGACATTGCTGTGCTCTGTGCTTTCATCTGGATCCTATTCCTTATCCAATTACATTAGATGGTTAGTTAGCTCATATATATAATACAGATAGTTAGTGGGAGATAGTCAGTGTAGGTTAGATAGTGTAGCTGGTTCTGGTGTGCTGCTGTGCTACAGACATAGTGCTGTCATGTCACAACAATACTTAGTGCACCAATCAATAATATCTTCTCAGACCTGAAGTTGAAAGTATTGTGCAAAAAATATGCGCATCATTAGTGCCAATTTGTGCAATAGCGAAAATAATAACTGGAGATCATGAATTCTAGAATTCGCGAATTTATTGCGAATATTATGCAAAAAAATTGTGAAATATTACGAAAGCAAATATTGCCTATGCTGCTCATCACAACTTAGGAACTGTAATCAGTGAAGCCAAATCATTAGTGCATGAAAATATCTACAATTTGTGCAGATCCTTGTACCTTATTTTATTATTTTATGTAAAGAGTTTTTAATAAAATTAGCTTTACTATAACGCAAAATAGATTTAAATATAGAAATACTAGATTCATATTCTACTTGTGTACTATACAGACCTCTTATTTGACTATGCCCCAATCTAATAGTTTTGTTTCTAATAATGTTACTATTTCAGATGGGAAACTGTATGATGCTTACATAATATACCCAAAAAAATCCACGGGAACCAGCTCTTACTCTTATGAAATTGATATATTTGTCCTGAAAGTGCTGCCAGAAGTTCTAGAGAAGCAGTGTGGTTACCGATTGTTTATAAGTGGACGAGATGACTTACCAGGACAAGGCAAGTATTTCTGTAGTTTTTTTGGTCATTCTTGTTCACAAACAGGTAAAAGCACAAATATTTTCCACTAAAAATGTGTCTAAAGACTATACACGTTTAATATATGTCCAATGATACAGTGGTAGTATGTAATGCATAGAGCTGCATTTCTACAAAATCAATGAAAATTAGTATTTTAAAGTCAATATACTAAAATGATAAACATAGGGGAAAAGCCCCAGCCAGCACTGGAGGTAGAATATTTAGTCAGAATCTATTAAACAATTTAAATGTGACAAATCACATTAACATATATTGATTCACATTATACCAGGAACATATACTTTCAAACTCCTGCACAATGTGATATTTATATTGCCCAGAAAATTCAGAACTCCATTCTTGAGTTGTGATCCTTTCTTCTAATATGTAAATGTGGCTTTTGGTGCAATGAGGGCATTGCCATGATCTCGTTGCACCTAAGCTTCACTCATTTCTGCTGCCAGCCCTTCTATGACTACTTTGCTTGACAGGGCCAAGCATCGAGGGATGAGCTGGCTACAGAAAGGAGTGGAGCTTGGGAGCAACGAGAGCAATGGTGATGCCCTTTTTACACCAAAAGCCTAATTTGCATATTAGGTAAAAAGTATTATAGCTCTTTAAGGGAGGGCAAGAGAAAAATAGCCTTGCTTGGGTTTTAGTTTAGAAACAACAGCTCTCATGTAGTGCAGCAAAGGAGGCTGTCTCAGAAAGGGAGTAGTAGAAACGTAACTTTTATCATTCTTACTAAAACTGAAAAACAAAAAAATGAGTAGCGTCATGTGTTTGTCAGGAATTAGAAGAAGCAGTGGCAAGTTGCCGATGCTCTGCCTCTCCTTTCAAATTTTATGCTCAGTCCCTCTTTGGGGCTCAAACCTTAAGGCAACCTATCAGGACAAGGGTGGGATCCACCTCCGCCTACGTCATCGCTGATGCAGTTGCCTAGTTCTGCCTTTTGACCGACATCCAGTTACCAGGCCCAAAGTGAAATTTGACAGGTATCAATCAAACCTATTAAGTAGATGACTAAAACAGCCAATGCAGCTTGACGTGCTAACACTCTGCTCACATCTGCATTGTACGTTTCCATTGTTGTAAAATGACTGCAATGCCCTAACATTTAGTTACAGACATTGACAGCGCTGTGCTAACATGTCCAGCATTTTTGGGCGAATCTGCAAGGGAAGCTTCAAAAGTAGCCTTTAATGCAGATGTTAACATACCCTAAAACACAAAAGTGACACAAACATCACTTACTGGGTAAATCAGTCATATCACTGCTGCATCCAGAGATGGCCTTGCGGTTCGCCTGGCGGTCGTTTCACTGTGAACTTTGCGCATTTGTGATTCGTGCGAGCGAACATATGGCGATGTCCGCCGACGCCATATTATTTTGTATTGCTCCGAACTTTTATCCTATGACACACACATCAGGTGGGACAGTACAGCCAGTTGAGACGTTTCAGCACATGGACAGCCCCCCACCCTATAACAGAACCCGACTTGGCAGCCATTTTTTATTCCGTGTTTTGCCAGTGTGGGGAGAGGTTGCTTTGTGGAGCAGGGACAGACTGTTAGGGACACTAAACACTAACTAATAGGGCCACAAAAGTCCTTTTAAGGACTGGTATAGCCGTGCTATAGATAGGTGTGATATACTGAGGGGTGTGATAAATTTATAATATACTTTCTAACATAGAAATTATATTATAGTGCCTTTGTATTGTGCAGCAGTTGTGTGCGGTTCTGCTGCGATACCGCAGCTATATAGTGGGACAAAAGCTATTGGAATAACTAATTGCAACTGGTGTGATATACCTTCTTCCACAAAATACTGATTAAGGGGTTTGATATACCTGCTTTCACAAAATACTGATTGAGGGGTGCGATATACCTGCTTCCGCCAAATATTGATTGAGGCCTGCGATATACCTGCTTCCACAAAATACTGATTGATGGGTGAGATATACCTGCTTCCACAAAATACTGATTAAGGGGTTTTTATATACCTGCTTCCACAAAATACTGATTGATGGGTGAGATATACCTGCTTCCACAAAATACTGATTAAGGGGTTTTTATATACCTGCTTCCACAAAATACTGATTGAGGGGTGTGATATAGCTGCTTCCACAAAATAAAGATTAAGGGGTTCTATATACCTTTTTCCGCAAAATACTGATTGAGGGGTGCAATATATCTGCTGCCACAAAATACTTATTAAGGGGTTTGATATACCTGCTTACATAAAATACGGATTGATGGGTGCGGTATACCTGCTTCCACCAAATTTTGATTAAGGGGTTCTATATACCTGCTTCCACAAAATACTGATTGAGGGGTGCGATATACCTGCTTCCACAAAATACTGATTAAGGGATTTGATATACCAGCTTCCACAAAATACTGATTGAGGGGTGCGATATACCTGCTTCCACAAAATACTGAATAGGAAGTTTGATATTCCTGCTTCCACCAAATACTGATTGAGGCCTGCAATATATACCTGCTTCCACAAAATACTGATTAAGGGGATTGATATACCTGCTTCAGCAAAATACTGATTAAGGGGTTTGATATAACTGCTTACACCAAATATTGATTGAAGCCTGCGATACACCTGCTTCCACAAAATACTGATTAAGGGGTTTGATATACCAGCTTCCACCAAATACTGATTGAGGCCTGCAATATATCTGCTTCCACAAATACTGCTCTTCTCTAGAGACTTTGGCACAGGGTCATTTTGAAAATGACAGGCAGAGGAAAAGGCAGGCCGTTCCGCAGGGTTGGTGGTCGCGCAGGTGCACCAGGCCAGAGCCTAAGTGGGAAGTTGGAGAGGGTGTGTACGATTACGTCAAAGGAAGCACCAGAGTTGGTTGAGTGGCTCACTCAGTCTTCCGCTTCTGCACCCTTCACATCCTCTGTATCTGTACCCTCCTCATTCTCTGCTGTGTGCATCCCCAAAGACACCACCACCACCACCATAGCCCCTCCACTCGAGTCAGAGGTATTCTTTTCCCATCCATTCCCAGACCTTGCCGATGCACGGCCATTCTTGGCATCGGATGAGGAAGTGGAGGTAGCAACGGCCGCTACCCATAGGTCTGACGACAGTACCCAGATCAGCCCAAGGAGGGTGGTCCCCGCTGTTGCTGCCTACTCCGAGATCTCTAATGTCAGTGGTGGTGAATGTGACGATAATGACATGTCGATGGACGTCACGTGGGTGCCCACAAGAGAGGAAGAGGAGGGGAGTTCAGAGAGAGATACGGAGAAGCAGATAGGGAGGATAAGGAGGAGAAGCAGGCAGAACTCCCAGTGCACGAGGCAAAAAGCAGACTGCAAATGTATCTGGAGCGAGCCATCCACCATGCACGGTCACATCTGGCGCTCCCAGGACGCCGGCACATGGCTCTGCAGTGTGGGCTTTTTTAACGTGTCATCTGCTGACAATAGTGTTGCCATCTGTAGCCTGTGCTGTCAATGCATAAGTCACGGTAAGCCCAAAACTCACCTAGGGACGACCGCCTTAAGAAGGCAACTGGTCAACCATCACCGAACCCAGTGGGAGCAAAGCTGTCAGAACCCACAAAGCCACACTCCTGGCGTTCCACGTCCTGCCTCTTCTCCTTCTCCTCCCATTTGTCCTCCACTCCACCTTCCACCATGCCATCGTCGCGTTCATCTGGCAGAAGGCAGGCTTCCATGGCCCAAATGTTCAAGCGTAAAAAGTTGATGACGTCAGATAACCCTCTTGCCCAACGGCTGACCACTGGCTTGTCAGAACTGCTAGCCTGCCAACTACTGCCGTATAAACTGGTGGACTTGGAGGCCTTTAGAAAATTTGTGTCCATTGGCACACCGCAATGGAAAGTCCCTGGAAGGAAATATTTCTCCCAGAAGGGCATCCCAGAGCTATATGGCCACGTTCAGCGGCAAGTGAATATATCTCTGGCACACAGTGTCAGTGCCAAGATACATCTGACCACAGACAAGTGGTCTAGCAAACACGGGCAGGGAACGTACATAACTTTTACTGCCCACTGGGTGAACCTTCTGACGGCCGTCAAGCATGTAACCCGTGGCACCCGTGTGGATTTGGTGTTACCGCCAGAGATTGCATGCAGGCCTGCCTCTTCTTTTCCTCCTCCTCCATCCTCCGTCTCCTCCTCGGCTGACTCATCCTTTTCCACTGCTACCGCCTCTTCCACTGCACCCCCTCAAGCTCCCCAGAATCTATTTGATGTGCCAGATGAGACGTTGCCATGCTGTGCTGCGGCTGTTGTGCCTGGAAGCCAAAAGCCACACCAGTCCTGCACTGCTTTCAGCTCTGTGGTCACAGGCCGATCAGTGGCAAACCCTGCTCAATTTGACAGTTAATAAAGTGGTGTGCAACAACAGTGCCAATCTGCTGAGCATGCTGAAACACAGTAAAATGACACACGTACAGTGCATGGCACACGTCCTGAACTTAGTCTTGCAGCGATTTGTTGCCAAATACCCCAGGGTCCAGGACGTCTTGCGGCAGACCAGGAAAATCTCTGGCCATTTTAGAAGATCTTACACGGCCATGGCTCACCTTGCTGACGTTCAGCGGCGACACCACCTGCCTGTCATACATCTGATTTGGGCCAGATTTTGAATGATGGGCCAGACGAAGCACTGAGGTGCGAAACGGCCGTCGCCTAACTCAGCTGGAGCACGCATGTATCTTGTCCGCTCTCTACCAGGAATAAAAGAAATTGTTTAAGCACATAGCGGTGAGTGCCGTCCTTTTGTCTCTTATCTGTGCAAAACTATTGAAGCAGTAAATGCCTGGTTACACGTTGGACAGAGCACCGCCGGCAGCGCACACATCGCAAGTGCACCTGCCAAGTAACCCAGTGACGAGAAAGGGGTCTATTTTGTTTTATGCAGTGCCACTCTGATTTTTTCTACAACCACAATACATCTGGTTTGTGACAGCCTAACGTGCTGGAACTCCACCTTGTATATGCTTGATAGGCTGCTCCAGCAGCAACGTGCCGTTAACGACTACCTGTACGAACTCTGCAGCAGGACAGGTTCTGGGGAGCTTGGTTTCTTTTCACAGCGCCAGTGGCTGCTCATGCGCGACACATGCAGACTTCTGCGGCCATTTGATGAGATCACCAAACTGGTCAGTCTCAGTAAAATTATTATTCAGTGACCTCCTAATGTACCTCCAGTCACATACTCACTTGTTCTTTTCTGTCAGGTTAATGCCTAATTTTTGGGGCCTGCACTCCCGTGGCCTAAAATAAAAAATCTCTAGGCTCCAGCAGGGCACATTTTTGAGGGTTTCCCTTTAAGACGCATAAAAATGGCAGGAATTTTTGCCATTGATCCTCCTCTGGTATGTCAGTGTCCATGTTGTGGGACCATTTGTGCACTTGTATTTGGTGGCTGCAATTATGACCTGAAGGTTTTTCAGGTTCGCCTGCCATTAAGGCTACATGCACACGACCGTATGTGTTTTGAGGTCCGCAAATTGCGGATCCACAAAAAAAAAGGATGACATCCGTATGCCATCCGTTTTTTTTTTTTTTAAGATCGGACATACTTATGCAGACAGCACACGCACATTTTTTGCGGACCCATTAACTTTAATGGGTCCGAATCCTATCCCCCCCAAAAAATTGAACTAACATGAAAACAAAAAACGTTAGTGTGCATGTAGCCTAAAGTGAATGGGGCCCGCTGCGAACATTTGATCGCGAACGCGAAACGTCACGGCCGATGTTCGTCCATCACTACTCTTTTCTCTCCAAGTAGTGGTTCTGCTGTTGGCCGTAGGGAAATGACTCCCCTCCTCTGCCCTTGGCTTGAAGTTTAGGAACAGGCTGAACTCGAGCCTGTCCGTTTTATATGGAAGCCTTTGGGTCAAGCCAGGCCAAGCTGCCTCATGTAGTCAGTTTAGCCAGGTTTGACCCACCAAAGGCTCTCATATAAAACTTACTGGCTAACTAAAGCAGATTTATCAATTAGATTCAGTATGGTCCCGGACCCCTCACGTACACTGCATTTATTTAGCGGCACTGGCACGTGTTATTTTTGAACGTCCGTCCATCAGATGCCAGTGCCGTCACGTGAGGGACATGATTTGAGTAAACCTGGGGCCAAACCTGGTGGAAAGGAGAGTAAGAGCGACTGGAGCCCCAGCCCTGGAGCCCTAGCTGAGGAGTGCAGCTGCTCTCTTACTGCCATCAGCGTTTCCTGTGTTCTGTGAATGCAGGGGATACTGTAATGACTGTAATAGCTAGGTTAACACTATGTCTCAGATTTACTTATTTAATTATAATCTATAATTTTAATTCTAAAGATAGTGTGAACCTAAACAGGCTGTCTAGACCGCCGCTAGCTTTATCATGGGGAGTCAGGTTGGATGATAGATCTGGTGCAAAATGGCACATCTTTGGCCCCAACCACTTTCAGGTAAGCCCCATCACCTTGCCAAACATGTACGAAAAAAGAGTAGAGACCCTAGATGCACCTAACTGGGCCATTTTGAGATACTTTTTGGTGCAAACACATTAGTAAATCTCGGCCTATGTTTTTGTATTTTGGTCAAATTTACATGTAAAACAGGATGCAATGAAGTGTTATTTTTTTTTTACTTCTCCTGTTGAGAAAGACAGATCTCTTTTTTTTTTTTTTGCATGAGAAATCAATAACTGAAATACCTTTAACAGATTTTTACTTTTTAAAATGTAAAACTATTTTCATGTTCTTGCAGCCATGGCGGACCTTGTAGATGAGACCATTGCACAAAGCAGAAGAGTAATTATCATGTTGGGAAACATATTCTGTGAAGACGGTGGTGATGACTTTGAACAGAAAATCGCTATGTATGACGCGCTCATTCAGAATAAAATCAAAGTAGTTTTGATTGAAATGGAGAAGATAACAGACTACACCAACATGCCTGAATCAATAAAATACCTCAAACAGAAGCAAGGCGCTGTGCGATGGAAAGGAAAATTCACAGAAGCCGCTCTTTCCCCTAATACAAGGTTCTGGAAAAACATCCGATATCAGATGCCTCCAGCCCAGCGTCCTTCTGACAAGGAACTGCACTACATCCATTCAGAAGACTGAAATGAAGCGGGTATTAAAGACTTGGATACTGTACATTCGTGTGATTTATCAAACCATACACATGTAATAAAACACTAGGCCCTTGGATGGAGCTGCACACCATTATTTTAAATCAACCCTCTGGTTCAAGAAAAAATAAAGTCACATTAACTTAGTAATGAACAGAACACTTATCTAGTGACCTGCTTTTTTTTATTTCCAGATCTGCTTATTCTCTAGCTTCTCATCTGCCATCCAAGATGGCTGCACCGCTTCTGATTTACAGACCTCCCAAGTGTCCATCTTTTGGAGGGACAGTCCCTATTTTTGACCCGACGGAACAGCCTGCCAGAGGTCCATGCTGCTAGTGTGAAAGTAGCCTTATTACATTCACACTATTGACCCAGAAAGTGTTTGTCTGGTTTCTCTCTGTATATTCTAGCCCGTCTTGTATATTATTTCATTATTTTATGCAATTGGGATTTTATTTTTGTGCTGTTTAGTAAGAGAAAACTATGGAAATGTAGGAAGATATGCAGGAAAAATATATCACAATGAGACAAAGGTGTCCCTCTTTGACCGTCGGAAAAGTTGGGAGGCATCGATTCACACGGTACATTAGTAACCCAAGACGCTTCCTACTTGTCTAGACCTGCTCTTGGGTTGACCAGCACTGTTCACGTGAGCAGTGCTGGCCAATCCAAGGGCAGCAGGAAATGTCTTGAGCTACCGGTATGCATCAAGCAGTCTGAGAAGTGGTGCAGCCATCTTGGAGGACAGAAAAGATGCCTGAGAATTAATTGATCTGCAACTAAAACAATGAAAAGAAGGATACTAGGTAAGTGTTCTGTTCGTTCCCCAATAGAATGATTTCCTTTTTTCTTGAACCAGAGGGTCGCTTTAACTATATCAATGCAAAAAACTTTTGTACTTATGTGTAATTTTCACCTTTTCTAGCTCAATTATTCTTACTCCTCTGAAGCTCTGGTCTTCTCACTCTCTGTCGGCGGACAGCAGCAAATATGACTACCAAGCACCTGCATCTTCCAGGAGTGCATTGTGGTCAGGTTATGCTAAGCATGCCTGTCCAGATTCCAAAGCTCTATTTTCCCGCCTTCCTTCCAAGCATAGAAAACCATCACACACAGCCCTATCAATACTAATACAGTATGTAGCACTATGGTATGTAATGCATCTCTCAATTTCCTTCTACACTGACTTGAGAGAAAGAGGTAGATAGCTATAGATTTCCATGAATTTAGAAGGAGGGAGGGAAGAAAGGGAAGAAAATGTAATGTACGTAAAAAACAAACAATATTTTTTACTTCATATATATTGCAAAAATACTTCAATTGGAATGTTCTATTCATTGTATAGTAATACTATTCATGGGTAACCCCTTTAAGGCTGGGGCTACACGGCAACATGTGTCGCACAAGCAAAAACATTTGTGTGACTTTTCTGCAACTTGATTTCACGCAATTATTTTACAACTGCAATTTGGCTACAAAATCAGTCAAATTCCAAAAAAGTAACAGAGTCACGTTAGACCTGTGACCAAAAAAATCCAACAGTGTTGGATTTTCTGCGATTGTCATAGCATATCGCATCGCAACCCCTCTTACAATCATTAGATAAGATGTCACATGTCGCCCTAGTCTTAGTTAACAAAAAGCGTCAGCACATTCCCCTGATATTCTCCATACCAATGCCATGACCACCTTGACCATTCCATTGATATCTTTGTCTGCTATGTCACCATTTCACGTACTACCTCCTATTATTACAGCTGCGCTTTCATAGGCTTTAATGTTTAGTCTGCTGAACTGTAAGGTCTTTATTCCTAGAAAAGAGGGAACAACCCTTTTTATCAGGTATTACTTGTACATATTTGTAGCATTCACTTCAGACATATAATGCACCTGATGTTATGGGACATATGTGTAGAAATTACTTTTTTTTTTTTTTACTGTTTAGTTCATTAACATAATGTGAGCCATTCATATCCAATACATTGGAAGAAATATGTGCCTACTCATTGAAACGTTTAGGTTCCGGAAATAAACAGAACAGCTACCTCAGATAGAAGTAAATTTCTATGTAAATGCAGTACAAAAGAAAGAGGCAAAATGTTGTGAAGCATGTCAGAAATGAGAACAGCCTGTATGTCACTTTTCCTTGTAAATATCATCCTAATTCTAGAAAAAAAACTAAAAGATTAAATAGTTTTGGTTACATAAAAATGCATTGTTTTTTTCTATTGGTCAAATGTATAAGGCTGTGTAAGATTTGTTGTAGAAATCTATTTTATACATCCGATTATGGGTTTATCTGATTAGGTTTATGCAGTTTGTGCATGGATTTCTGCAAACCATTTTTAGATGATTTGGGGCAGTCACAGAAATTTACCCAACAAATCTGTAACATTTGAATATAGTTACAGATAATGATTCCAGTAAAATCTATTGATTCCAGTAAAATCTATGGAGCTCAAACCAAAGAGGTTATTTTAGCTTCCAGTAAATGGTACCTGTACTCACTGAGGTCCCCCTAGTGGTGGCTACAGGTAGACAGCTTTGTAATAGAAATGAAGCAGGAGATTTAGCAATGTATTTTTGCTAATGAACACCAAATTTATGAAACACATATTCCACTTTTTCTGACATAGAAGTTCGATAAAAGGGTGAGGTAGAGGATGACTTTTTTTTTAATTAAAATTTATTTTGCTTAAGGCAGATGGCCACTTTCTAGTTAATTTTGAGCAAATTGTTTGTGAGATGATTATATGACACTTACTAATATAGCCTTTGTTGAAATGCTACCATTTTCTATATTTTAAGGTATGCCCCCTTGTTTACAAATTCTTTTGTGCTGTCCACAAAGAGGTCCTGTCCATAAGATGGCTGCTGATGGAGGGTCACCTGACAAATCAACTCCATGTGATGTTTCCTCCATTCAGTCACACTGCTCCTGCCGTCTGCACTTCACTGCTGGGAGGTTAGTGCAGGTGCAGTGTATTAAAATGGAGGAGACATCACATGGAGGTGATTTGCCTGGTAACATGACCCTCCATCAACATCCATATTATGGACAGACCCTCGATGTGGACAGCACAAAAGACTTTGTAAAAAGGGGGCATACCTCATAAAATATAGAAAATAGTGTAGAATTTCAACAAAAGCTATATTAGTAAGTGACATAAAATCATCTCACAAACACATTGATCAACAGTAACAAGAAGTAAAAAAATAAAAACTGTCAGAATTCTGGGGAGTTGTGCTTTGCACTGTTTGCACTACACCCATGGTGCTTAATATTTTTTTTAATAGAATTGATTTGTGTCTGGAAACTTTGCTGCTGTGTGCAGAGTGTTTACCACAGTCCATAGTTTAGAGCAGGTATCCTCAAACTGCGGCCCTCCAGCTGCAAAACTACAACTCCCAGCATGCCCGAACAGCCTATAGGTATCGGCCTACAGCAGGGCATTGTGGGAGTTGTAGTTTTACAACAGCTGGAGGGCCGCAGTTTGAGGATGCCTGGTTTAGAGAGAAGTTACAGATTGTTGAACATAATACACATTGCAGCTTGTTTCTATGAATGCAGGTTAGGAACTATTTGGCTCGCAGCCAGAGTATATTTGGGAGTTGTAACATTAATGGGGGTTACCAGTCTAAAGCTTAAAGGGACTCTGACAGGCCCAACAAGCATATTTAGGTATCTATATGACAGTACAGGTCTTATAAGGGGGATTAAAATAATCTAAGTATCCCCCCTGTCCACATTCCAAATACAGTAAACTGTATTTAGAATGTGGACAGGGGGGATACTTTCACTTTGCTGGGCGGCTTCTGCTGTCCCCGCTCTGAAGCGCTGCGCTGAACAGTGCCCGGCGCATGCGCCGGATCTTGTGAAGTCCGGTATAGTAAGCGCCGCCCAGCTCATCAATATTCACTTCGCTGGGCAGCTACTACTGTCCACGACTTCACAAGATCCGGCGCATGCGCCGGGCACTGTTCAGCGCAGCGCTTCAGAGTGGGGACAGCAGAAGCTGCCGAGCAAAGTGAATATTGATGAGCTGGGCGGCGCTTCTAAACGGCAGTTGGGAGCGGCTGGCTGGGTGCAAGTGGAGGTGAGACGCCGCCCCTTGGGCAGATTGAAGATGGTTCAAGCAAGTTATAAAACTTCAGTTTACTGTATTTAGAATGTGGACAGGGGGGATACTTAGATTATTTTAATACCCCTTATAAGACCTGTACTGTCATATAGATACCTAAATATGCTTGTTGGGCCTGTCAGTGTCCCTTTTATTGAAAAGTTATACAACCTGCTACCTGAGCTTATGAGTCCCCTGTTTTTGATAACTGCAATTTGCCAAGATGCACCATATTTATTTGACTTGTAATTATTTGACTTTTACTTGTAACCGTTTAATAAGTAGTAAAATACTATGCATTTCTGGGCCAAACAGGTCCCTTCATCAGGTCAAATTAGCTGCATAATTTCCAAACCAAAGTAATCATAATTCACTGGACACAGCACCACTGCTTCCATTGTCAGGCCTCTGGCTACGGTCAGTGAAGGAACAAGACTGCTGGTATCCAGGGAAACAGGGGAAGGGGGTACTACCTTTAACTCAGCCTTGGCTCCTTTACCCAACCTTGACCCATGACATCTGTATCATTTTATTGCTGGGTGGTGATCGGCCACAGCTTCTTTATTAAAGCGGCAAACCTTAATAAACCATAATATCTGAGCGGTATGCCAAAGGCTGGACTCCCAGCGGGCAAGTTAAACCGTAATCATCAGAGCGGTCTGCCAACCACTGGACTCCCAGCGGGCAGTTACGCCATCTGCTGCCACCATATCTCCGCTGAACTCAAATGCCGCCAGCTGTGACTTCATAAACTCGACCAGAATTCACAGCTCTCAAAAGCCGTAATCATCGGAGCAATATCCAAAACCGCTGGACTCCCAGTGGGGGCTCTTAAGAATAGAAAAAACAAAACAGAATAACCAAGTATCCATAACTGATCAGAACCGTGCACCTTGACCCGCCTCCCAAGAATAACCTCAAAGGGATGGAGGGAGGGCTAATCTGCTTCCACTTGAAAGAGGAAGTTACCAGAACAGAGAGGAGGTATATGTGACCTTCAGGATTTCCTGCACCGCCCCCATCCTATCTAAGGGGGATCCTCAGTGAATTAACCCTTAATGACCCTAATCTGCAACCTACTTAACCATTACTGAGACGGGGCCAGCTCCCTAAACGCCCCTAAGGGGAAAAGGGGGGGGGGGGGGGACCATCAGTCCCTAAGCACCCTCCCTATACTGTCGGGCGCTTGCCAAGCTAATCACTAATTGCTTACTATTAACGGTGAGCAGGGGTGCACCACCAATGAGGCCAGGTGAGGCGATCGCCTCAGGCAACACCAGGTAGGGGCAAGAGCAGCGGAAGAGCCATGGGCAATGAGCGCTTTCATCAAGGCAAAGGGGTTAAATTAAGAAATTGGCATGGTGTGGGGGGGCGCCGTTTCACTTTTCGCCTCAGGCAGCAGAAAGGCTGTTTTAATATCCACCCTCACCATTTACTCTACTGCACATGTAGCTCTCCTATTTTTACTTTATGTTTTCTTGTGTATTGTGTGTGTTTTTATTTGTACCATATAGCTAACATTTAACTTTTTTTTTTTTATGTTGTGTAGGACAGTGATTTTGATAACTTTTGTATTTTATTAGGTAAATGTGTGTATTTTTTTTTTATATAGGAAAACAGTATGTAAAGTGTCACTTTAGAAGCACTCAATGAGCTCAGGGAAGAGACAGGAGAACAAGACTGCCAGTGATCAGCACTTCCAGTAGGCATATAGGGACCTAGGCAGGGGCGTAACTATAGGGGGTGCAGACGTGTCTGTCGCTACCAGGAGCCAGGAGACTGAGAGGGCCCAAAGACCCTTGTGCCACATAACAAGACACTAGTAATCTAAAAAGTGCATGCAGGTGGAGGTACACCACTGGCTGGAGGGAAGGGGTTAGAATTTGACATGGGGGGAATGCCGTTTCAATTTTTGCCTCAGGCAGCACAAAGGCTATGTGCTCCCCTGCCCCTGACCACAAAGCACTGAGGCAAGGGGGCCCAAGCTGAACTCTTGCACCAGGGGCCCTTAGCTGCGCCCCTGGACACAGATAGCAGGCTGTAAAAAAAACTTTGGACTGTATCTCTATGTGTAGCACGGTCATCGCTGATCATTAATAAAGTATATTACAAAAATAATTAAATCACGGTTCTTACACAATATTAAAAAAAAATTTAATTCTGTCCTTAAAGTATGCTTCCAGTTATAGACAACATTTCATAAATCAATAAGATTACCGCAGAATAATTGCCTCTTTTTCCATTTAGCAGTCACTTCTTTTCACTTACACTCACATAATTTAATGAGAGAAAAGAGAGAGCCCAACTTTAGTGAATGTGATGAGATAACCTCCATCATTGAGATTGTTCTTTGTGTTCCAAGTTTTGTGCCTCTGTATGCCAGATGTGAATCCACTATGACTGTGTGCCTCTGATAGTCTGACGAGAAACAGCTACGTGACCCCAATAGGGGTGTATTACATCATGAGTATAAAACCTAATATGGTAGATCACCCAAAGCTGTGCCATAAACTACAGGTACAACCAGTGTGGCATTTAAAAGTGCTGACAGCTTTTAAGGTAAACACAAATAAAAATTAAAAAAACGCAGCAGACATATTTGGGGTCATTTATGAAACTGGTGTAGAGTAGAACTGGCTTAGTTGCCCATAGCAACCAATCAGATTCCACCTTTCATTTCCCAAAGGACCTGTCAAAAATGAAAGGTGGAATCTGATTGGCTGCTATGAGCAACTAAGCCAGTTCTACTTTACACAAGTTTGATAAATGACCCCCAATATGTCTGCTGCAGTGGTTCACACAAAATTTCTACCTAAATTTAACAAGAGTCTCTGATCAAGAGATGAGCAGGTGGGATACTCCTCAAAGATCATGAACTCTGGCCCTGAAAAGCTGCCAAAGATAAGGCTGTGACAATATATCTTCGAACGAAGGAGAAAAACAAAACCAGCGGCACTCACCGATTGTAGAAAGGTACACTTTATTCCATGGCAGGAGGGGGGTGCATTCGGTGCAAACACAGCATTAAGCAAGAGCCGTTTCGCGCGTGTGTGTGCGCGCGCTTCTTCTGGCAGGGAAAGCCAGAAGAAGCGCACACGCTCGCGAAACGGCTGTTGCTTAATGCTGTGTTTGCACCGAATGCACCCCCCTCCTGCCATGGAATAAAGTGTACCTTTCTACAATCGGTGAGTGCCGCTCGTTTTGTTTTTCTCCTTCGTTCGAAGATATTTTGCATACTCACTACTGCTACAGGCTGAGCACCACTGTGAGGCATCACTCCTCGGTATCGGCATCCAAAATAACTATAGGTTCGGTGTAGTGTCACTGGTTACTTTCTCTACATTTTGATAAGGCTGTGACAATGTTAGACCTCATGCACACGACCGTTGTTGGGGTCCGCATCTGAGCCGCATTTTTTGCGGCTCGGGTGCAGACCCATTCACTTCAATGGGGCCGCAAAAGATGCAGACAGCACTCCATGTGCTGTCCGCATCCATTGCTCCGTTCCGTGGCCCCGCAAAAAAAATATAGCATGTCCTATTCTTGTCCGTTTTGCGGACAAGAATAGGCATTTCTAAAATTGGCCCCCCGTTCTGTTCCGGAAATTGTTGAAGGCACACAGGCGGCTTCCGTTTTTTGCGGATCTGCGGTTTGCGGACTGCAAAAAACGGAACGGTCGTGTGCATGAGGCCTTAAGAAAATATATTATCAGGCTAATTTTTTTTATTAACATATGCATGAAACAAGGCATATCTAATAAACAATACACACATGCATAGGATGAGTGCACAATAAAAAGATAGATTTATTTTTTTAAAGGGAGCATGGGTTTGTTCACCTGGAGAGGCTGAGGACACTTTGCAAGGAGGAAAATAGAAACCCAGACATTGAAGGTAAGGAACCACACATCTCCAAATAAACACACCAAGAGGAACAAAGTAGACAACATTTTGAGGGCCCTTCTCCTACCACGGATGTTCTGATGACATCGGAGTACCCATTGTGCTCCACTTTTTGCTTTGGTGTCCACATGGTAGGAAATATCTGGGACTGACGCTCATCCTATCACTTTGGCACCATCAGAAAAGCAGCTAGGAATGGGCAAAGTAAGTATAAATTGTTATATTTTTAAATACAGTATATACAGAGTGGAAGTGATTGGCATAGTGGGGATAAACATATAACATACACTGAGTGGAGGTGATGGGAACAGTGAGAGTATACAATATACAAAAAACATATACCAAGTGGAGGTGATGGGAACAGTGATAGTATACAGTATGTACAGAGTGGAGGTGATGGGGCAGTGATGGTATACAGTATGTACAGAGTGGAGGGGGTGGGAACAGACTGTTCCCATCACCTCCACTCTGTACATACTGTATACCATCACTGCCCCATCACCTCCACTTTGCACATACTGTACACCATCCCTGTTCCCATCACCTCCACTCTGTATATAGTGAATACCTTCACTGTTCGCCATCACCTTCACTCTGTACATACCGTATACCATCACTGCCCCATTACCTCCACTCTGTACATACTGTATACCATCACTGTTGAACAGCCATCAGATCCACTGGATCTTCAAGAACCAAATGGGGCTAGGTCCAAAAAGTGTTATAAAAAGTGAAAAAAATTCTTCTTATAGACACCCATTTATAATTAATTAAAAAAAATACACTACACATGTTTTGTAGCGCCGTGTCCGTGACTACCTGATCTATAAAAGGATCACGTTACTTTTCCCACATGGTGAACGCAATAAAAAAAAAGAAAAACTATGATGGACTTGAAATTTTGGCCACCTCACTTCCCCAAAAATGGCATTAAAAGTGATCAAAAAAGTTGTGTGTACCCCAAAATAGTACCAATCAATCCATTGCCCAAAGCAAAGAGACTGCAAGTACAAAATAATGAAGCAGCAGGGATAGCTGAGGATGAAGGGTAGGGTAATCAGAAAAATAAAATGTATGTGGAGAGATAGCTTATGTTACTCAAACTGGCAGAGTAATCAGAATGCCAGCCTATTTCAATATATTACTTTTATGTATCAACCATTTCTCATCACCATTTTGTGTTTTGTTACATTTCACTCTTCTTTCATGGAAAAAAAAGGTGTTCTATGCTGTGTATGACCGCTGGGGTTCTCAGTAATTGTCACTGTTGCCGTGTTCTCAGCTTTTATGAACAGAGCTCAGAGATTGTGGGAGAACAAAGAACTGGTTTACTTTCCTTGGGACAAAACAGCAATCATTAAAGGGAATCTGTCACCTGGTTTGAGCATATTCAGCTGTCACCATTGGCATGTACAATAAACTACCTTATTACATGCAGTGGTCTTCTTTTTTCTTTTTATGGTTTCATTTTGATAAAAAAGCGCTTTTTGTGTTATGCAAATGAACCTCCAAGGTGTCCAGAGTGGCGTTATTCTTCATCTCTTGAGCCCAGTAACGCCCCCCTGCAGTCCTGCCTTAATTTCGAGCCCAAGCACGCCTACTCATTATGAAATATCGCCCCCGCCGCCCCCTCCGCTACATCAACTAATACAATCAAGCTACACCCCTGAGTTCTTTCTTTCGGCCGCCGGAAATCTCGCCAGGCGCAGTACCACAGTACAGTTTTGACTAGTGGGTGTGGCTAGTTATGCTAATCAGTTTTGCCCCAAATTTATGACTGGGGCTTTTTTTTTAAAAGGTCGCAAAAAAGGTCACTATAGTAGGCAGCTGGTATAAAAAATACTGGAGTAGTATTTCTAGACAAAAGTGTTAGATACTCAAAATTTAGCAAATAACGTGCAACATACATTTGGTATAAAAAAAAAACTAAAACACGGACTTCAAATATTATCCTCAAAGTAAATTCATCCCTATATGCCTATATTTCTTTTCATGTCCCTTGTTGTTGATTTCTAAATGCCTCATTATTGTGGGGCGTGAATGGGATTTTATATGATATGACGCTCGTGCAGATGGAAAATGCAGCTGCTGTGGTTTGACTGACAAGCTCTAAAAGACATGTGAACACACCTTGTCTGCTTGTGTGAGCTACACTAATTGTCTAAATGCTAGCCATTCATTTCTTCTTCCCACAGTCACATTAATTCTGCTGTCAATCTTGAGGTGAGATCTGAAAATACTTTAGATCCAGAAATGGCTGCCCATGGGAGTAGGGGAATCAGGAAAATGTCCAATAATAAAAGACAGCAAAAAAGTGTGTAATTCATGATGAGGCTACAACAATAATATAGTTCCCATTTAATAAAATTGATGTCACAGCCTCAGTCCAAATACTAGATTATGTTGAGCATGGAAGTCATTGTGAAATAGTACATCTAATCATATTCCTTTATCTTAAACATGTTTCAACAGAGGAAGAGAGAGAAAGATGACGTGACTATATGCTGTTCTGCCAAACAGGTTTTCCAACAGGCGGGTAGGGGACTAATAAGGGACTTTACAGTGTTATAGCGTGCTGTCAGAAATCCGCAGCTTTGTCATTTGTTTCAAGCTGTGGACAAAAGTTCACTAGTGTGGCAGATTGTGACCTAATGGGTGTGATTAGTGTTGCTCGGGTCGAACACCTCGAGATGCTCGAGTGCTCTACCAAGCACCCGAGCACAATGGAAGTCAATAGGAGAACCCGAGCATTAAACCAGGCACCCCCTGCTCTGTAGAGAGGAGGTGTCTGGTTCACAGGAAAAGGTCAGAAATTGATGGAAACACCACTGAAATGGTTCAGGAGCAACATGGGGAGGATGTCTGGATGCATCTTGGACTCCCAGGTCGATGCTGGGAACGATGTCCGAGTAGTACGCCAATTTTACAGACTGACAATAATACACACAAAACCGAAGATAACATCGATTTTAGAGGAAAAATTGTTAGGAAAAATTATTTCCTGTATATTTACCTGTATATAAAGTGCGGGTGCTGCCAAAAATTACAAGGAAGAGGCACTCCGATACAACCTGTATATCACATAATGGAGGGCCTCATTCACATTGTGGTACAATTGTTCAGGTAGTGGGACTCCTATACTCATAAAGCCTATGCACTAAGTGAAAGGGCTTCCATAAATTACAAGGAACCGGCACTCCAATACACCCTTTATTGCACATAAAGGAGGGCATCATACACAGCCTTGAAAAATTATGATTGATGGCCTGCTGGTGACCCTCAAAAACATTATTGGTGAGGGCCTGCTGCTGATCTGACCATCTAAAACATTAGGGGTGAGGGTCTGCTACTGAGCTGACTTTCTAAAACATTAGGGGTGAGGGTCTGCTGCTGAGCTGACCCTCTAAAACATTAGGGGCGAGGGCCTGCTGCTAAGCTGACCATCTAAAACATTAGGGGTGAGGGTCTGCTACTGAGCTGACTTTCTAAAACATTAGGGGTGAGTGCTTGCTGCTGATCTGACCATCTAAAACATTATGGGCGAGGGTCTGCTGCTGACCATGTAAAACATTAGGGGCGTGGGCCTGCTGCTGAGCTGACCATCTAAAACATTAGGGGCGTGGGCCTGCTGCTGAGCTGACCATCTAAAACATTAGGGGCGAGGGTCTGCTGCTGTTCTGACCATGGAAAAAACTATGGGCAAAGGCCTGCTGCTGAGCTGACCATCTACAACATTATGGACCGGGCCTGCTGCCAAGCTGACTATCTAAAACATTAGGGGCGAGTGCCTGCTGCTGAGCTGACCATCGAAAAAATTATGGTTGAGGACCTGCTGCTGAGCTGACCATCAAAAAAATTATGGTTGAGGGCCTGCTGCTGAGCTGACCCTCTAAAACATTAGGAGCGAGGGCAGCCTAATAGGCATGTTGATATGATAGAGGAGGAGGATGAGAAAAGGAAGATTGAACCATATACCCTTTTTTGTGCTGGAAGGGGTGCATGGGAATGCGCAGTTTATTCTGTGTGTCGGAGATAGCGCTGCGCATGCGCGAACACCCGCCAATAAGAAGAGACATGGGAGGAGGAGGGGAGGGGCTGTGGCCACTGCGCCACCAATGATGAAAACTGACCTGTAATACAAATACAGGAGGCGGGTGCCGGAATCAAATAGCTGGCACCCGACCTCTATGACAGGGAGCGGCACCTTAGGGGTTAACTGCCGCTGATCGCAGCCCCCTATCATAGAGGTCGGGTGCCGGCTATTTCACTCCGGCACCCACCTCCTGCATTTGTATTAACATTGGTGGCGCAGTGCGCCCCACCAACACCCCAGTATAATAAACATTGAGTGCGGCCCCCCCAGTATAATAAACATTGAGTGTGGCCCCCCCCAGTATAATATACATTGAGTGCGGCCCCCCCCAGTATAATAAACATTGAGTGCGCCCCCCCCCCCCAGTATAATAAACATTGGTGGCGCAGTGGGAAGTGCCAATGAGGGTTAAAAAATAAAATAAAAAATTAACTCACCTCCACCAATTGATAGCGCAGCTGCCGGTCTCCTGTTCTTGCTTCAGGACCTGTGGTGACGTCCCTGAGCTAATCACATGGTCCATTACCATGGTGATGGATCATATGATGTACCATGTGATGACCACAGTGATGTCACCACAGGTCCTTTGACAGGTCCTAAAGAAAGAACAGGAGACCGGCAGCTGCACGATCAATTGGTGGAGGTGAGTTAATTTTTTATTTATTTTTTTAACCCTCATTGGCACTTCCCACTGCGCCACCAATGTTTATTATACTGGGGTAGGGGGCCGCACTCAATGTTTATCATACTGGGGGGGGGGGCCTCACTCAATGTTTATTATACTGGGGGGGGGCCTCACATACATTGTCGGCTCCAGAAGGATGACTCATCCACATGAACGAGCACGCAAGGACTGAGCTCTCAGGGTGAGTCAGGAGGAGGCGTGGCCAGCCTTCATTCAAATACAGGAGCCAAACCAGGAAGTTATCAGGACATCTACTGCTGGTAAGATTGAAAAAGCAAAGTGGGACAACCCCTTTAAAGGGTCAGTAGCCGAGTAAAAGAGACTGACTTGTGGCATTTTTGGTCAAAATGGCTGCAGCTTGGTATCATCCATGGGAGAAGGACTGCGAGCTAGTGATTGGGGGAATCCCGCTGGGGGTCACTCTAGATGCCCGCCAGCAGGTGTCTCGCATCAGGCCTGAAGTGCTGGACTTTCTGGAGAGAGGGCCAGAGACAGATGTCACCGTGTCTCTGACCTTTATAACAGACTATGGCCCTGTGCAATGGGAGCTGTTAAAATGTGAGACACTGGAAGTGGAGTTTGTACTGAGCAAGGACTTTCCATTGTTTGGGCAGTTGTGGAGCGGAGTTCCTGATAAAAAGCAAAGATATGCCGTTGCCAAGGGCAACCGTCAGGAAGAAAAGGAGGTGGAGAGCGGTGCGGTTCTCGGGAGTGCATATCTTCCCTGCGACTGTGCCCGGAGTCCTAGAGAGGAAGAGCGGAGGTGCAGTAAAGCTGTTGCTAGGAGCAACCACAACCTTGATGAGTCGGCGGGAGAGAATGTCACTGCTTTACCAGAATGGTTGATTTCAAAGGGTAAGACTGTTCCTGTTATTAACTATGTGGCAGAGCCAGTGACAGTGAGCCGGCGGCAGGGGATATCTGCTGGGCCGGTAGGTGATAAGTCACACAGAGAAAAGACTGTGTCTGGACAGGCGGGTAAGCCTGCTGTGATTGCTCCCTCGCAGAAACCTGCAGGGGAGAAGGTTTCTGTGTTTCCTCAGTTGCCCATGACCAAAGTTAGTTTTGGGATGACAAGGATCCTGGATCCCATGCTAGCCCGGGTAAGAGGTAGCACAATGTTGAAACCTGAGACTGGTAAAATAATAAAGGTGCTGGACAGTCGTGCGGATAAGGACTATCCACTGATTTTCACTGAGCGTGAGACTCCAATGAGAACAGAGACTGATGAACTGGATGTTACAGATAAGCTTATGCATGAGGGAGTGTTGGGGTGTAATCTTCCCTTATGCTGGGAGTTGTGGAGTAATGGAGACACTTCTGCAGAGAGTGCAAAAACTCCTGCAGAACTTGTACCTGTCCCTTTAAGGGAAAGGACCATTGAAAACAGTGATGTAGTTGAAGTGAAAAATGAAAATGTGAGGTGATGTGAAGTATATGATGATGATGACATGCCTTTTCCCTTTCAGGATGTGATCAGGAGAGAAGCACCTACAGGTGGTAAAAATGTAAATGATGATGAATCTTTATTTTCTTCATCTGCTATTTTTCATGAAGAACTTTATGACTTGATCAGGAGGTTTGAAGAATTACATATAAGTAATGTGAACCAGGCACCTGAAAGAGAGCCTGAGCAAGTGCAGGTGGTTCTCACTGAGGGGCAGTCTCCAGTAAGAACTGGGTCTTATGGACCTGATGTTGCAAATATGTTCTTATATGATGTGATGTTGGGTTGTGATAACGTTTCATTGTTATGGGGCAAGGTAGACACTTCTGCAGATAGTGACGAAACTCCTGCAGAACCTGTACTTGCCTGTGTAAATGAAGGTCTAAGGGAGCTGCACATTGACTGCCATAAGGAAAGAATATTGCCTATTGAAAACAATGATGCAGAAGTGCAGATAAATGTTGTGAGCACTGAGTGGAGCAATCCTACTCTGGTAAATTTGCAAGAAAGGGTAGCAGTCCTAGAGGGAGTATCACAAGTACCAGAGGTGGACATGCAGTCTCCACAGTGTTTTATGGACCATAAAGTAATGTCCCAGGTAGGGATTAACTCGACAGTGCCCCTAAAGGTCACAGTTAATAATGACACCAGTGACATAGGCGATATATGCGCTGTGACCATTAGCAACTCTGAGAAGGAAGCTACCAAGTCAAGGTATTGCAAAAATCAGGTGGTCACTAGTAGCGACATTCATATATACCCTGCTCTTGTAGAGGCACTTTTATTGTATTTACATTTAGTCATAGACTACTAGTTGCCTACTCTTGACAAGTGCATTTGGTGTTTTTTTTATTTATTTCAAATTTAACTTTTATTGCTGTTTATATAATAAATAGTGGACGTTTTATTTCTATCTAACCTACTTGATTAAAACTATCTCCAGTGCTCCAGTGTATGCAATTCTTTTATTAGTTGTAAAACTATTCACATTACTATGACACTAGCAGTGTATTACTCGCAGATATTGTCTTATAACTGACCATGGATAACTATTTTTAATGGTTATATAAGTGCTGCGTAGGTGATCTTATTGCTGTAAGCTTTTATTTATTATAGGACAGATATTACAAATCTGAGGCAATTTCAATTCCTCATTCAACTGCCTGCTTATTACAGCTTGTCAGGCTTCTTTGACTATGGCCATATATTTGCAACACTTAATATCCGGTAGTTATATGGTTACTAGTGTTGAGCGCGAATATTCGAATTGCAAATTTTTTTCTCGAATATCGCAATTTCGAGATTTCGCGAATATTTAGAATATCGTTCTATATATTCGCGAATTCGAATATTCGTTTTTTTTTTTTATTATTATATTTTTTTCTTTCCCACTTCTCTAAAGTTGTTCTTACCTGTCCTTTGGATTCCTGGCTTCCTGGCTGCTCCAGTCAGTGGCGTTTTCAACTTACTGCCATATTCCATATTAGCTAAATTACAATCTAATCTATATGTGTATTTTACGAAATTTCGCAAATTGCGATGCGAATAATATAACACGAAATAATCGCATGAAGATTTCAATTTAGCACTGCTATATTCCATATTCTAGCCTAATATGGAATATAGCTGGGCTAAGTTAGCACTGCTATATTCCATACTAGGCTAGAATATGGAATATAGCAGTGCTAAGTTGAAATCTTCATGCGATTATTTCGTGTTATATTACTCGCATCGCAATTTTGACTTTTGCAAATGTTCTTAATATTGCTCTAACTTCGTCTTTTAGAATATTACGAATATTCTAAAAGATGAAGTTAGAGCAATATTACGAAATTTCGTAAAATACACATATAGATTGTAATTTAGCTAATATAGTGCTATAATCCCTTTTTTTGCCTCAAAATTTTTTTTGCCTCTTCTGAACTTAAGTTTTGTAAAATATGTACACTATTAAAAAATATTACTATAGCAGTATATTAGCTTAAATACAATCTATGTGTATTTTACGAAATTTCGTAACATTGCTCTAACTTCGTCTTTTAGAATATTCGTAATATTCTAAGAGACGAAGTTAGAGCAAATCACGAAATTTCGTAAAATACACATATTAGCCTAGCCATAGTCAATTAGCATAGGAACGTTGCCTTATACTATCAAGATAAATAATCGCAATACGCGAAAAAAAATAATTTCGTATATTATTCGCGATAATTGGAATAATTACGAATATTCGATTTCGACGAATATAACACGAATATTCATTCGAATATTCGCGAAATATCGCGAAATCGAATATGGCACCTCCCGCTCATCACTAATGGTTACATGTATTGCATATATGCTGCTACTTTGTAGCTCTGCAATACTATTATCTGCTTCCTGTTTGTTGTGAATTGGTTGTTACTATTGCTGTAACACTGTTGCCATTTCTTCTGGCTATAACTGGTAGCAATTGGATGATTTTACTAATTTATGACGTAAAGTCATGATTTTATTAAAGACACGGAGGCGAGTATTGCTATATCTTCCTTTACTACAAAACCACAGCAGCAAAGAAAAAAACGTAAGAGATTAGCATATCTCCATGGTAACAAACCCCTCCCACATGGTCCCCTATATATAGTCTCTGTCACAGGAAACCCTCCTCTTTCTTGGCGGATGCCACTCCAACTCTTCAGGAACCTTGGAAAACAGAATTTGAGAAACCGGAGGAACTGGAACTGCGATGCTGTAACTGGAAACTAGGAACGTAGATCATATGTAATCCAGCCAATAAAGATGATTAAGTCACACTGGAAGAAAGAACCGAAACAGGAAATCACATAGAGGGGATACTAGTCTCCTTTAAAATAAAATATGTATGCAAAGCAGTAAACAACATGATAAATAGTAAGCATAAAGTAATCAATACAAAAGCAAAATAGTAAGATAAATATATTAATTAATGTGACAAGGGAGGGAAATAAGAAAATGAGGGGGGGGGGGGGCAATACTCGCCTCCGTGTCTTTACGTCATAAATTAGTAAAATCATCCAATTTTATTTCAAGCCACGGAGGCTCCTATTGCGAGTTTAAAGCTGTCCAATAACAGAAGAAAATACATGTTGAGTAGGACGAAAGTAAAATTCTCTGAAAGTTAATACCCTGGACCAGTCTGCAATTTTCATAACGTCTTCCAGACGAGCACCTGCTGCCATCATAGAAGTGGAAGACGCGCTCCGAGTAGAATGAGCAGTGAATACGGAAGTGTCAACGCCTGCCAAAGACATGAGCCATTTCACCCACCTGGCCAAAGTCGTGGTGGAGACCAGGGCGAACGGATGGCGATAAGAAAGGAACAATTGAGGGACCTCGTTGGAACGATGAGATAAGGTTCGAGACTCATATTCCCATAAACAAGATACCGGACAGAGAGCGGGAACCGCCGGAAAACAAGGAAAAGAAACGGAGCGAATTTGGGTCTTAGTTCGACGAGAAATGTCAAAAGTGACTCCTTCAGGAGAGAAAAATCTGGCGTCATAATCTAAAGCTCTCACGTCAGAAACTCTCTTGCAAGAGATAAGACAGAACAAAGTGACTAGCTTAGCCGACAATTGACGTAATGAAAGTTCGGAGTTGGAAGGCCAGGAAGAGAAGAAATTTAAAACCAAAGAAACGTCCCATGTGGCAGAAAAACGTGGTCTGGGAGGACTGGACATCCTGGAACCCTTGAGTAAGCGACAGACCAATGGGTGTTGTCCAGCTGGACGGCCTTCGAAACCCTGGTGAAAAGAGGAAATGGCAGATCTGAAAAGATTTATAGTCCGATAGGCCTTACCATCCTCGAATAGGGAAGTAAGAAAACTCAAGATGTCCACTACAGGGGCCAAAACGGGATCCAGACTCCGGTCCACGCACCAACTAGACCAAGATCTCCAGGCTGCTTTATAAACCCGTCTAGTGCTGGGAGCCCAAGACTCCTCCAGTAATCTCCAAGTTGCTTCCGAAAGGTCACGGCCTTCGTGGGAACGCCTGATACTCTGCAAGCTAGTAGTCGAAGAGAACCCTCCAGAAGAAGAGGGTGTTGAACGTCTCCCGGACCTAAGAGAAGATCTGGACAATCTGGCAAGAGAAAAGGAGGAAGGATTAGAAGCTCCAAAAGGTTGGGAAACCACGACTGAGTGGTCCAGAACGGAACAATCAAGATGATCTCTGCTGATTGGAAACTAACTTGACTCAGGGTTCTCGGGATCATTGAGAACGGCGGAAACGCGTAGTGGAGGTCTTCGGACCAGTCCTGAAGGAATGCGTCCACAGCTTCCGGGTCCGGGCGCCAACTGAAGAATCTCGGTAGTTGTTTGTTCAAACGGGAAGCAAAGAGGTCGATGTAAACAGGACCCCAGACTGAGGAGATGGCAGAGAACACCTGCGAGTTTAATCTCCAATCACTGGCATCCCTGAGATAGCGTGAGCTCCAGTCCGCCTGAACGTTGTGTAATCCTGGAATATATTCTGCCACCACTGTAAGTTCCCGGCTCAGACAGAAAGACCAGAATTCCCTGGCCAAATGAGAAAGCATGAGAGAGTGTGTACCGCCCATGGCATTGACATAACGGACAGCGGAGACGTTGTCCATGCGTAGTCGAAAGCAAATTCTGATCATGTCTTTCGCAAAACTGCGAATGGCGAATGAGCCCGCCAGGAGCTCCAAAGCATTGATGTGCAGAGGAGATTCCTCCATCAACCAAGGACCTCCGGTAGAAATGCCTTTGCAGTGGGCCCCCCAGCCGAGGAGGCTGGCATCGGAATCCACTGTAAAATCCGGATGAGGACCGCAAATTGCCTTCCCATTCCAGGCTTGGAGATTGCAGATCCACCAACGGATTTCGTCCCGAGTTTCGTCGTCTAGACAAATAAGATCCGCGCAGGTGGCTCCCCTGTGTAAATGGGCCGTCTTCAGGCGTTGAAGGGCCTGGTAATGTAAAGGGGCTGGAAAAACGGCCTGGATGGAGGAGGATAGGAGGCCGATGATCCGAGCCAGATGTCGAAGGGAAATTTGTGGTATTTCCAGTGTTCTGCGTAAGTCGGAAGACTGAGGGTTTCTGCTACCGAATTCACAGAAAACCCTAGGAATTCCATTGTCCGTGCTGGGGTCAAAACGGACTTGTCGTAATTGATGAGGAATCCTAACCCGGTTAACAGGTTCGAAGTGAGTTCCAGATGTGATAGAAGGGTATGTCTGTCCTGGGCCAACAAAAGGATGTCGTCCAGGTAGATAATTAGTCGAATTTCTCGACTGCGAAGCCATGCTACTACCGGCCGCATGAGTTTGGTGAAACACCATGGAGCCGACAAGAGGCCGAAGGGGAGGCAAGTGAAGCGCCAAGTTTCTCCCTTCCACAGAAACCGAAGTAGGTCTCTGGAGGATTCTTCTACTGGGACAGTGAGGTATGCGTCCTTTAGGTCGAGTTTTACCATCCAATTCCCTTTTAGTAGAAGATCCCTGAGAAGATGGATGCCCTCCATCTTGAAGTGTTGATACCGTACAAAACTGTTTAGGGGGCACAGGTTGATGACGGGACGCATTTGGCCACCCTTCTTGTGTACCAGAAAGATAGTGCTCAGGACACCCCCAGGGAAATTTGGTGCACGTTCGATTGCTTCCTTTCTGAGCAGGTCCATCAGCTCCCTGTCTATATGAAATAGGGTGTCTGATGGGGTGATCATAGGGTGGGGAGGGAAGGGGAGACTCGGAAGACTTACCAACTCTATTTGGAAACCAAGAATTGTGGAGAGCACCCAAGTGTCCGTGGTGATGGTGGACCAAAGACGAGAAAAATGTCGGAGTCTGCCCCCTACACAAATTGGAGAAGAAAGAAGTGGAGGTACACTTATCGAAAGGCCGACGGGAGCTGGAGCCTCCACGGAAGCCTCTACGATTGGGAGCACCTCGTGATGGGAAGAAACCCGATGGTTGTTTGGAATCCTGGAATGAGGATCTTTCAGAGAATGAGCGGTGGTTGTAGGAACCTCGATCCGAGCCCCGGGTCTGGAATGAGGAGCGGCCGGACAGACGGCCCCTGGAACTGCCGGCCCTGTGTGAAAAACTTAATGTTATACTGTGAATATGCATTGGATTATGATTTTATAAATTGTGTATTAACTGAATAGGGGGTTCATTACTAATTACATAATTCAATTTAATTGTGACAATTTTTTACCGATACCGTGTAATTTACCGTGTATTGATGAAACATGATTGTAAGTTCTACATATGTAAATTGATTTACATAATTAAGGATTCTACATCTGTCTGTCAGACCGATGACTTGGGTTAGTTTTTACATGATATACCTTTAAATTATTATTGATTTTTTTAACTGAGGTTATTGTTGATTATTTATTGTTTATTTATAATTAGTTAATCCTATGCTAATATCTGACCTAGCATAGGATTAACTAATTATAAATAAACAATAAATAATCAACAATAACCTCAGTTAAAAAATCTATAATAATTTAAAGGTATATCATGTAACAACTAACCCAAGTCATTAGTCTGACAGACAGATGTAGAATCCTTAATTACACATATCGGTAAAAAATAGTCACAATTAAATTGAATTATGTAATTAGTAATGAACCCCCTATTCAGTTAATACACAATTTATAAAATCATAATCCAATGCATATTCACAGTATAACAGTAAGTCCTTTAGAATGGCAATAGGTTAAGTCATAGACAAAGAGCAGGATCACGGATCCAAGTCCTAAGACATGCGCGTGACTAGAAGCAACATCGCGAGAAGATACACGTCAGGACAAGCCGGACTAACCAGCCAATTAGAGATAAGGTGACAAGGATCCATTATATTACGAGGTCAGTGATTGGTTAGCACACCAATACGTCATCAAATAGGAGGTTATAAATAACCCAGCCACGTCCGAACGCCGTGCAGACTGCCCGATCCCCTGAAGACGCCATGTATATGGCGAAACATGTCGGGGGGCAGCACTTAGGGTTTTAGACTCCAGCGCATCTAAGTGAGCAATACTATCTGGCTAATTAAAAGGCAGCAAAGGCAGTTAGGGTGCCATAATAATGAATAATAATGGCTCATAGCAAGCGCAGTACTGACCGAACAAGGCAGACAGCACAGCAGATCAATTGCTACCAGTTATAGCCAGAAGAAATGGCAACAGTGTTACAGCAATAGTAACAACCAATTCACAACAAACAGGAAGCAGATAATAGTATTGCAGAGCTACAAAGTAGCAGCATATATACAATACATGTAACCATATAACTACCGGATATTAAGTGTTGCAAATATATGGCCATAGTCAAAGAAGCCTGACAAGCTGTAATAAGCAGGCAGTTGAATGAGGAATTAAAATTGACTCAGATTTGTAATATCTGTCCTATAATAAATAAAAGCTTACAGCAATAAGATCACCTACGCAGCACTTATATAACCATTAAAAATAGTTATCTATGGTCAGTTATAAGACAATATCTGCGAGTAATTCACTGCTAGTGTCATAGTAATGTGAATAGTTTTACAACTAATAAAAGAATTGCATACACTGGAGCACTGGAGATAGTTTTAATCAAATAGGTTAGATAGAAATAAAACGTCCACTATTTATTATATAAACAGCAATAAAAGTTAAATTTGAAATAAATAAAAACACACCAAATGCACTTGTCAAGAGTAGGCAACTAGTAGTCTATGACTAAATGTAAATACAACAGACGACAGTTATACCTGACGTGACGAGAGCTGAGTGGGGAGATGGCAGCCTAGTGTCTAAGACCCATACCCAGGGAGGGATAGATGACCTGACACGTCAGTACAGCTGCAATCCTGAAGATTTTTCTCTCTCCACACGGTCCCTAGATATGATAGAGAAGGGACTAGATGTCTTCACAGAGTCACCGAAGGAGACTGCAGTAGATGCAAACAAAGTGCTTAAAGAGACCCTGCGTGAAACCCCCACAAGGTGGCCAAAAGAGAATGGTGATACTCCTACATCGGCTGCAGCAGAGCCAAGTGAAGAGCATCTGGAACAGGAGACACTCTCCTTGGCTCGATCCCTTGAAGAAGCGCTTGAGGAGCGAGATAAATGTGAGAGGCTGAACAGACAACTCAGAGCAGGGATGGAAGATCTCATGAGCTCAAAGGATGATGTCAGGAAGAACGTCTATGAGTTGAAGAAGTCTAAGCCAGAGCCTGTTAAGAATGGGTCTGGAGATGGTGGCGCCGTGGTGCCGACCGAGGTGGAGAAGATGGAAGATCTTTCTGCTCACTCAACTGATGGTGATGGTGTGAATGCAGAGGCCAAGAGACTCGTGGCAATAAGTAGCCAGGCCCTGGTCATGAAAGATGTTCCCTCTGCCGTCAGTGCCTTACAGAAAGCCAGCGGTCTGCTGGAGAAGAAATACCAGGAAACAGACGATCAGCATACAGATGGTGTCTACTACTGTGATATGGCTCCACTAGAGCTTAAGCGATTGGGGAACAATATCCTGAGTGAACCTCTAGAGGGTTTGCCAGAAGGCAACGAGTCTGGTGAAGATCCTGATGTCCCCAGTGCCTCCAACCTTGATGAGAAGGAGGAGGCGTTAAGAAGGCAAGGATATGAGGCCAAGTCCGTGAAGGATGAAAAGGATAATAAAGTAAATGCAGACTCCAAAGAAGCTAAGGCAGAGGTCTTAAAATGGGAGAAAACCTTGGATGCCCCAGAGACCAAGGTTAGGGCGAAAAGAGCGACTGCTGAAGTGGGAAAAGCCATCGAAGACGCAGAAGACTCTGAAGTTGGCTCCAAACCCGAAGAAACCCCTACTGAGAATAATGGTAATGGGGTCCAGATGTGTGGAAAAGGAGCGAGACATAAGAAACCTGCTCTGCTGAAGGAGCCCCGCAAGGCAAAAGAGAAAGGGTTGGGACACGACCATGACTGGGACCAGTTCAGTCAAGAGTTGCCTTAGTCCAAGAAAGGACGTGAGGAGCCTGTGCAGAAGCCAGGAAATATAAAAAGACAGTACCTGCTCATGAGATGGGCAAAAGAAAATCCCAGAGGCCTTGTCAGCTCTGTAATAAATTCATGAGGGTGACAAACCAAGCGCTGTTGTCCTGGGTCTGGCAGAACAAAGGGAAGGTACGTGTCACCGAGGTTCCTGGCCTCGGTGAAATAAGAACCGGTAATTTTCTGTGTCAGTGGCAGCTAGTGCTCGCTGACACTGGTTTACTTAGTGTGGCTGTAAAGTTAATCTGGGCCGGTTCTTATTGGGAGCAGCCAAAGAGCAGGGTGGGTGGCTGTTCCCCACGTCCAGGCCAGGTGGATGCCCTCTGACCAGCCTCCCCTGGTTATGCAGGTGTTCATCACGGGCTTGAACAAAGGGGGGGGGGATATGTGAGGAAGTGACAGGCCTCATGGTTGTTAGAGGAGATATATGGCAGGATTTGCTGTGTCTTCCCCAGAATCACCAGGTCTGAAGAAAGACCAGGTGCAGTAATCACCTGGAGATAAAGGAATCCTCAGAGTGAGAGGGGGTGGAGACTTGCACACAGAAGGCTGGAGTGGCTCTGTGTGGTCTGAGCCAGGAGGGCTGAGAAACCACTACCCCCCAAGAGACCCTGGTGTGGGAGAAGCCTGGAGGCTGCTGGAGGTTGGGCTGGGAAAGCCGCATCTCATCACGGGTGTGAACTGTGGTATGCTTTAGGTGAGTCAGGGAAACCTATGTGTTTAGATAGGGCCCAGACGGGCAAGGTATTTTATTTTGGCTTTGTATGTTTTTGCTTTATGCCGTGTGCCACAATAAAACACAGTTTGGCCCCTAAATCCTGGTGTCTGTGAAGAAGTGTGTGTTTGCAACCCCTGGAAAAGAGCTAATCCCCTACACAATACACTGTAAAAGCCACATTTAAAGTGCCTTTATGTTCAGCCGCTTTCCTCTGGTGGAGTAGAGAAGTCAGGGGCAATCCAGGCATTTTCAGTTGACAGGCGGATGCGCTTATCAGTTATTATGCCCCCAGCAGCACTAAATACCTGCCCTGACAAAACGCTGGTGGCAGGGCAGGCCAGCACCTCCAAGGCATAGAGCGCCAGTTCGTGCCACGTGTCCAGCTTGGACACCCAATAGTTGTAAGGCACAGAGGGATCATTGAGGATGCAGACACGGTCTGCTATGTACTCCTTCACCAACTTCCAAAATGTTTCTCTCCTTGTGACACTAGGCCGTGCATCATGGTGAGGCTGCTGGCGGGGTGTCATGAAACTGTCCCAGGCCTTGGAGAGTGTTGCCCTGCCTCTGTTGGAACTGCTGTGTGTTCCCCTCTTCTCCCCTCCTCGGTTGCCCAAGGAACTACGTACTCTGCCGCCAGCGTTTTCAGCTGCATACAACGCGAGGGTCACAGGAAAGGCAGCATAATATAAAGTCAGCTAAGTGTGCCAGAATCCCAACAGACAAGACTTTGCTGTCCTCATCAGGAGGAGGACTCTCAATCTCATCATCCTCTTCCTCCTCTTCTGCCCATCCATGCTGAACAGATGGAATAAACCTGCTATGGGTACTACCCTCTGTAGCGGAGGCAACTGTCTCCTACTCCTCTTCCTCCTCCTCCTCATCATCCAATTTGCACTGAGAAGATGAAATGAGGGTGGTCTGGCTATCACCCTGTGTAATGTCTTCCCCCATTTCTCCCTCTTCCACATGCAAAGTGTCCGGCTTCATTGTGAGCGTTTCAGTAGACACAGAAGTGGGATGGTTACGCTAATAAAAGTGGCATCGCCGCTCACCATCTGTTTTGATTCCTCAAAGTTGCGTAAAACCTCATAGAGGTCAGAAATCAATGCTCACTCGTCGCTTATGAAAAGCGGAAGCTAACTGGAAGGGTGACGACCATGTTGCAGCTGGTATTCCACTACTGCCCTCTGCTGCTCAAAAAGCCTGGCCAACATTAGGAACATGGAGTTACAGCACGTGCTCACGTCACACAACAATCGGTGAGCTGGCAATTGCAAGACCAGTGGCAGTTGTAGATTACCTTCGGAAATGGGCACACACGCAGCGCACCTTCACCAGTAGCTTAGGCAAATTGGGGTAGGTTTTGAAAAGCCACTGAACCACTCAGTTTAACACGTGGGCTAGGCATGGTATGTGTGTGAGCTTGCCAAGCTCCAAAGCCGCCACCAAGTTACGGCCATTATCAGACACAACCATGCCTGGTTGTAGGTTGAATGGGGAGAGCCACAGCTCAGTCTGGTCCCTTATACCCTGCCACAGCTCTGGGGTGGTGTGCTGTTTGTCACCTAAGCAAATAAGTTTCAGCTTGGCCTGTTGCCACTTCCCCACTAGAGTGCTACACTGCTACCAGCTACTGACTGATGACTGACTCCTACTGCAAGATGACAATTCAGAGGTGGAAGTGGAGGAGGAGAAGGGGGGATTGCAGCCACTAATGTAGGTGGTGGCAGAAATCCTGATAGAAGTAGGGGCCGCAATCCTTGGCGTCGATAGCACCTGTGCCTTCCCAGGGTACAACTCGCTCCTGGCCTCCACAACGTTCACCAAGTGTGCAGTCAGGGAAATGTAGCATCCCTGGCAACAAGCACTTGTCCATGTGTGAGTCGTTAAGTGGACCTTCCCAATAACTGCGTTCCCAACACATGCTGGTGTAAGGAGGGAATGGCACACCGGGCAAAATAGTGGCGGCTGGGGACTGAGTAACGAGGGATGGCCACCGCCATCAGGCTGCAGAAAGCCTCAGTGTCCACAAGCCTAAATGGCAACATTTTCAGGGCCAGCAATTTGGAAAGGTGCACATTTAGTGCTATGGCCTGTGGGTGGGGGGCTGGATATTTGTGCTTTCGTTCCAAGACCTAGGGTATGGACATCTGTACTCTGCGCTGGGACACAGAAGTGGATGTGCTAGCTGATGGTTCTTGTGAAGGTCCAGGTGCAGGGCAGGAGGCATCCGGACTTGCGTCTTGGACAGGGGATTGGCCAGCACGTAACACAGGGGAAGAGGAAGCAGTGGTCTGACCCGAAGACACTGATTGTGGACCCAGGCATTCGGCCCACCTATTAGGGTGCTTTGATGCCATGTGGCGGATCATGCTGGTGGTGGTGAGGTTGCTATTGTTCACGCCCCGGCTCATTTTTGTATGGCACATGTTGCAAATGACAATTCTTTTATCGTCCGCACTTTCCTCAAAAAAGCACCAGACTGCGGAACACCTACCACTTGGCAAGGGGATTGCCACCCCACTGCCTCTTCCAGCTTGTTGCAGTGCGGCGGATCCCTCCCTCTCTGTACTGCTGTCCTCGCTGTACAGCTGTCCTTGCCACCTTCCCAGTTTGGGTCAGTGATTTCATCGTCCACCACCTTCTCTTCCACTTCCTCACTCTGGTCCCCCCCCTGACTTTTTGACCTAACAAGAACCTCACTTATTGACAACTGTGTCTCATCCTCATCATGAACCTCTGGAGACACTAATTACGGTTGACTTATTGGTAACTGTGTCATCGTCATCATCCATCTTGTGAAACACTAATTGCCGTTTCCCACCGTCATCATTTTCTGACTGTGGGTGCTCAAGAGTTTGGGAATCAGGGCACAAGATCTTCTCATGTCCCTCTTCAAGCGGGCTTGGCAAGAGGGCAAAATCAAGGAATGGCACTGAAAAGAGCTCCTCGGAATATCCGAGTGTGGGATCACTTGTTTGCCATGACTCTCCATGGTGGGAGGAAGGAGGATCAGGGTGAGGATTCTGTTGACCAGACTCTTGGCTACTGAGACTGGATTTTGTTGAAGACAGGGTGGTGCTTAACCGACTGGAAGCATTATCTGCTGCAATCCAACCGACCACCTGGTCGCACTGGTGTGATGTCGAGAGTGGTGTCCTGCCACGCCCTGCAAACTGGGACATGAAGCTAGGTATCGTGGATGAGTGTCTTTCTTGTGCTCTGGCAGCAGGCACAGTTTCACCGCACCCAGGGCCACGGCCTCTGCGTGCACCATCAGCAGCACGGCCACTTCCCCGTCCCTTACTGCTTGCCTTCCGCATATTAAATGGTATATATGCTTGCAAGTATGTCACACGTACAGTAGCGCAGGTTTTGTAAGTGTATGCGCAAATAAATTAGACTGAATGTCACTGATATTTTGAATGGGCAAACGTTATACAGGAGATGTAGCGCAAGTAATGTCGCTGCCACCAGCAGCGAAAACATTACACTGAATGTCACTGATATTTAGAATGGGCAAACGTTATACAGAAGATGTAGCGCAGGTAATGTCGATGCCACCAGCAGCAAAATAATTACACTGAATGTCACTGATATTTCGGATCCACTAATGTTATACTGGAGATCTAGCGCAAGTTATGTCGCTGCCACCAGCTGCAAAAAAATTACACTGAATGTCACTGATATTTCGGATGCACTAGCGTTATACTGGAGATGTAGCGCAGGTAATGTTGTGGAGGTAATGTATCGGCCAAACCATTGCACGCTTTTTAGCTGCAGGTTGCGCAAAAAATATATATTGCTGCCAGATATAACTATAGTCCTTAAAAGAACTTTTGGGTCTCTACAATTGCGCACAATTTAGCGCAGGTTGCGCTAAAAATATATATTGCTGCTAGACATAACAATAGTCCTTAAAAGGACACCAACCCTGTCTAACAAAAAATAGAATTCAATTGAATCAATTCCGTACACTATTTGTCCCTTCTGCAGCACAGCTCTCCCTGACTAAGGCCTCATGCACACGACTGTGCTGTTTTTTTGCGGTCCGCAAACTGCAGATCCGCAAAAAATGGAAGCCGCCTGTGTTGCCTTCCGCAATATGCGGAACGGAACGGGTGCCGGCAATATAAATGCCTATTCTTGTCCGCAAAGCGCGGACAAGAATAGGACATGTTATATTTTTTTTAGCGGGGCCGCGGAACGGAGCCACGGATGCGGACAGCACACTGAGTGCTGTCCGCATCTTTTGCAGCCCCATTGAAGTGAATGGGTCCACATCCGAGCCGCCAAAACGGCGGCTTGGATGCAGACCCAAACAACGGTCGTGTGCATGAGGCCTAACACTGAGCCGAACCACGTGTCATCAGGTGCTTTATATCACGATGACGCGTTCTGGCAAGCCAATCACTGTAATGCCAGTAACCAACATGGCTACAACATTACAGTAAGTGGCAGTACTTACCTGCATGTTTATTGGCTGCTCAGCAGCCAACAAACGTGCGGGGAGGAGACTCGAGCATCGTGCTCGAGCACACGCAGTATTCGGCTGAACACCATGATGTGCCGAGCATGCTCGATCAACACTAGGTATAATCTATATATTGCTACATTTGTGTCCAAAGTTATTGGTATAGTTGATTGTTTAGTACAACCAGCTGTTCTGAAACTACAACTCCCAGAATCCTCCTTTTACTATGGGAGTTACAAGAACAGCCAAGTAAGAATGCATGCTGGGAGTTGTAGTTTCAAAAGCAGCTGGAGTGCTGAAGGTTGCTGATCCCTGGTTTATTATAAAACAGACTATCTTCAGAAAGGTGACCATACATGCAGTCATTTAAAAAAGGAAATAAAGAAAAAGCATAGAATATGACACAATTAAAGTATCGACACAATTAAAGGCACCCTTCCCTAATACTTGGTTGCACAACCTTTGGCAACATTTACAGCCTCCAAACATTTTCGGAACTATCTGTATGCTTCTGCCACCACCTGTCTGCTGATAGTTTTACTCTACTCCACTGCAAATCTCTCAAGCACTGCATTCAGCGTGTTATAAAGCAGGAGATTCTGAGCAGAATGACATATAATTTTGTAGGAAAAGATTCAGTAAAACCTGTTAATTCTATATTTGAATCTCTCTTTTTTCTGACTTTCAGTGGTTGCATGGGGAGGTGTTATCAGTGATTGATAGCATTTTCTGTGTAACTGTGTATACAGAGATAGCTGTCAGTCACTGATAGTTGTACATGGGGGAGGTGTTATCAGTGATTGATAGCATTCTCTGTGTAAGTGTGTATACAGAGGTAGCTGTCAGTTACTGATAGCTGTATACAGAAGAGGTGTTATCAGTGATTGATAGCATTCTCTGTGTAAGTGTGTATACAGAGGTAGCTGTCAGTCACTAATAGATGTACACAGAGAGGTGTTCTCAGTGACTGATAACATTCTCTATGTAAGTGTGTATACAGAGATAGCTGTCAGTCACTGATAGTTGTACAGTGGGAGGTGTTATCAGTGATTGATAGCATTTTCTGTGTAACTGTGTATACAGAGATAGCTGTCAGTCACTGATAGTTGTACATGGGGGAGGTGTTATCAGTGATTGATAGCATTCTCTGTGTAAGTGTGTATACATAGGTAGCTGTCAGTCACTAATAGATGTACACAGAGAGGTGTTCTCAGTGACTGATAACATTCTCTGTGTAAGTGTGTATACAGAGATAGCTGTCAGTCACTGATAGTTGTACAGTGGGAGGTGTTATCAGTGATTGATAGCATTCTCTGTGTAAGGGCTTGTTCACACGACCATGTCGTGTTTTGCGGTCTGCAAATTGCGGATCGGCAAAACACGGATGCCGCCCGTGTGCATTCTGCAATTTGTGGAATAGAACAGGAGGCCCATTATAGAGATGCCTAGTCTTGTCCGCAAAACGGACAAGAATAGGACACGTCTCATAATTTTCGCGGAGTCACGGAACGGAGCAATGGATGCGGACAGAACATGGAGTGCTGTCTGCATCTTTTGCGGACCCATTGAAACGAGTGGTTTCATATACGGACCGTATATGGAATGACAAAATGGCCCATATACGGAATGCAAAAAACATTTGTGTGAACGAGACCCAAGTGTGTATACAGAGATAGCTGTCAGTCACTGATAGTTGTACACAGGGAGGTATTATCAGTGATTGATAGCATTCTCTGTGTAAGTGTGTATACAGAGATAGCTGTCAGTCACTAATAGTTGTACACAGGGGAGGTCTTATCACTGATTGATAGCATTCGGTGTAAATGTGTATATATAGATAACTGGCAGTCACTGATAATTGGGGGGAGGTGTTATCAGTGAATAATAGCATTCTCTGTGTATACATAGATAGCTGTTAAATAGTGGGTCTGCAATATACGAGCACTGGCAGTTTGAGCACTGCATCACAGAATTTGAATGGGTCCGCAGACATCAGCCACGCGGTCCGTGCCGTGCATTGCAGACCACAATTTTAGTTCTGCTGCACGGGCAAGGCCGGTACACAGTCATGTGCATGAGGCCTTAGTCAGTGATTGTGAGTAGGGATGAGCGAATCGACTTCGGATGAAACATCCGAAGTCGATTCGCATGAAACTTTGTTCCAATACTGTACGGAGCAGTATTAGAATGTATTGGCTCCAATGAGCCGTAGTTATTGCTTCGCAAAGTCTCACGAGACTTCGGGTAATAACTTCATAAATTAATTTGTACTGTAAAAAAACATTTCCCGAACTCAGGTTCGGTTCTAAGGCATGAAGCCCACACTCAGATCAGTCATAACGGAAAGATCTGCCCCTGTTCTATGTTTAGAGCCGCACCTGGTTTTGTCTCAAAATCACTGATAGAAATCACTGAACAAAACATTGATGTGTGAATAAGGCTATATGCACACGACCGTTTGTGTTTTGCGTTCCGCAAAACGGACAAGAATAGGACATGTTCGATTTTTTTAAAAAATTTTTTGCAAGGCTACGGAACGGACATACTGATGCGGACAGCACATGGTATGCTGTCTGCATTTTTTGCGGACCCATTGAAATAAATGGTTCCGCATCCTATCTGCAAAAAAAAGCAGTAAGGACACAGAAGCAAAATACGTTTGTGTGCATGAGGCCTAAGGCATAACTCTGCTACTGTGGAGGTTGATAATGAGGTGCACATGGGTGAGGAGACTGCAGGTTTGCAGGGCAATTAGGTTTCTTGGGGGATAAATTTACCATTGCTTGTGGAATAGAATACTGACATGAAAAAATCTCACTTTTTTTTAGCACACACTGGTTTTGCAGCAAAATAAATTTAGACTTTTAGTGATTATATGCCATGCTCTCCATTTTTCAAAGTGTATTGAAAAATGGGAGTTCTTAGTTACGTTAGATTTATCATTTGCAACTTTTTAAAAAGTTACAAAACGGTACAAATGAGCTCCAATAAGGGGTGTGTGCAAAAACTACAGTAACGTAACTACAGTAAAGCAGAACTGACTTCACCCCAGGGTGGGTGGGAACTGCAAAGTTTCTCGCAAATGTGTCAATTGATAAACCCATTGCTAATGTGTTGATTGATTAATTAATTACATATAATGATACTGGTGTAAATAGTCCAAGCTATGCAACAGGGGGGGAACACGGAGGGCATGAAAAACCTCTCAAATGCTCTAAAGGATAAGATTACATGGCGACATGTGGCATCCAACATTTCATACAATGTATTTCAATGGCATCTCAATGTGACATGCTGCGATTGTGACACGGCAGTCGCAAAAAATCTTACTTAGATTTCTTGCAACAGTCACGTCACAATCACAGCATGTCGCATTGTGACACCATTGAATCATGTTAAGTTGGTAAGGCTGATTAGTCCGCCTGTATTTGTGGGAGGGGCAGAGGCTCTTCATATATGAGCCACAGCCTCACTCACAGGCGTGTGTTCTCAGGTGCTTTTTATAGTTATAATTCTAAAAAAAAAAAAAATGGCTTCAGGGGGCCCGACAACAGCTTCGGCCCCATGGCTTCGGGGGTCCGACAACAGCTTCGGCCCCATGGCTTCGGGGGCCCGACGACAGCTTCGGCCCCATGGCTTCGGGGGGCCCGACGACAGCTTCGGCCCCATGGCTTCGGGGGCCCGATGACAATTTTCAGTCCTGCTGGGCTGATTGCCTGGTTGGTTGTCCATCTGTGCATCTAGGCTGATTTGGCCCCTATGTATAGCATACATACCTGCTTCCCTCATTTCCTAATAATCCATGTTGATCGCTCACTTTATGTTTTCACTGCAAACTGGTCCGGTTCGCCCTACAGCATCATTGTCATGTCTTACGCAGATATTTTGTCTTTCTTTAATTGTTCATGCTTTCGTTCAGGTCCTGCCAGAGGAAGAACAAGTAGGGCAATTCCCTCTAGCATTTCAGTCTCTGATCGTAGTCGATCATATTTTGTCAACCAGGTCCCCGCGCAAAGTCTTTGCCTTTTTACCATGACCAGGAATTCATTTTCAGCAGTAGCTTCATTGCATTGCATTCCCTCACTCATGGGAGGGCATAGACAGAATCTTGTATATTATGGCTTCGTAGCTTCTTGCCGCACTAACCTCCGACTCTCTACAACCACGTTGAATCGGATTTTGGACAAGGTCCAGCATTTCCTCACGGTAGAAGATTCAGATAGTAGGTCGGTCTTCACGTCTCAAGCGTAAAAACAATTCTCAGGGGCGCATAGTAGAACAACGCGCGGATAGCTGTTGTCTGGGGAACTAGTCAAGGATTCTCTTCCAAACTACATGGTTCTTTTTGGCCCTCATTCCTGCATAGTCTAGACAGTTAGGTTTCGGTCCCACAATCTCCTGACGCTAGGGCATTGCCAGTACTCGCACTAGAACCAAACTTTACAAGTTTCAGTTGGTTTCTATGATCCATTTCACAACGTATTCCCAGTCCTCCATTCTGCTTTGGGGCAGTATCCGCAATATTGAGCATCATGTCTCTGGCCTTGTCACCCACAAGATGGGTTGTAGGTCTCCTACTGGTCTTGCCTCATATACCCCGATTTTTCGCTCTAGATCCCGGACGCCTTGCAGTTGGCTTGGAGATTAGTTTGCACATGCCATTCAAATTCCTTTTCTACCCTACTTGGCTTGGTTTTTCGCCCACTTATAGGCCTACCCACGATCATCGCTTAGGGCACACAACAAGCCATTTAGTCAGGTCAGCTAAGACACGCCTAGCTGGGTTAGGTTGTTCCCGTTGTTTCTCTCCCTAGGGTTCTTCGGATATCTCTTGACCGTAGCCATTATCACAAATGAAATGTTGAGCAACTTTCTTGTTGAGAGACCCTTCGGCATGTAGCTGTACCTTAAGGCCTTTCTTACAGGTGAGATTTCTGCGCAGGTGCAATGCGTGAGGTGAACGCATTGCACCCACACTGAATCCGGACCCATTTATTTCTATGGGGCTGTGCACCTGAGCATTCATTTTCACGCATCACTTTTGCGTTACGTAAAAATCGCAGCATGTTCTATATTGTGCGATTTTTCACGCAACGCAGGCCCCATAGAAGTGAATGGGGCTGCGTGAAAATCGCAAGCATCCGCAAGCAAGGGATGGGGACCCGCGGGAGTAGGTACACAATTGCAGTCAGTTTTGACTGCGATTGTGTTCCGTTATTCAGTTTTTATCGTGTGGGTGCAATGTGTTTTGCACGCGTGTGATAAAAAACTGAATGTGGTACCCAGACCCAAACTTCTTCACAGCAGAAGTTCAGGTTTAGGTTCAAGGTTGTGTAGATTTTATTATTTTCTCTTATAACATAATTATAAGGGAAAATAATAGCATTCTGAAAACAGAATGCATAGTACAATAGGGCTGGAGGGGTTAATGTTTTAAAAAAAAAAAATAAACTCCCCTTAATCCACTTGTTCACGCAGCCGGCATCTCTTCTGTCTTCTTCTTTGAGGAATAGGACCTTTGATGACGTCACTACGCTCATCACATGGTCCGTCACCACGGTAAAGATCATGTGACGGACCATGTGATGAATGTAGTGACGTCATCAAAGGTCCTATTCCTCAAAGAAGAAGAAAGAAGAGAAGCCGGGCTGCGCGAACAAGTGGATGAGGTGAGTTAAATTATCTTTATTTATTTTTTTTAACCCCTCCAGCCCTATTGTACTATGCATTCTGTATTCAGAATGCTATTATTTTCCCTTATAACCATGTTATAAAGGAAAATAATACAATCTACACAACCTTGAACCCAAACCTGAACTTCTGTGAAGTAGTTCGGGTCTGGGTACCACATTCAGTTTTTTATCACGCACGTGCAAAACACATTGATAAAAACAGTGATAAAAACTGAACAACGGAACGCAATCACAGTCAAAACTGACTGCAATTGGGTACCTACTCGTACAGGTTTGCCGCAAAGCATCCGGACCTTAGCCGGACATGCTCGTGTGAAAGAGGCCCAAAGGGAGGAAAATTCGGCAGGCCATACATCTGATATAAAAAGTACTTCAGCCCTAATTTGACAGGGCTGATGTCACGCCCACATCATTCCCCAGTGGTGAGGACGGTATAAAAATGCCTATGCAACAAAATATTGCTTAAAACTTCCTAAAAAGGAAAACTTCCAAAAACTGGCATAGAAATGTTAGTAAATGACTCCCAATGTATTTTTTGATAACTATTACTGATTAGTGATCTTGTCGCAGAGTACTTAGTACTCTGGTAAAAAATACATACATTAGTGTACAGCAGTTTTATTTGCTAGTAACCCTTTTGTTTTGCATAATTATATAGCTTAGCAATTATGAGTTACCAAAATACTATTCATATTTGCATAATCACACCCTTTATTTGTATAACCACAGCCACAGCTATTGTGCAAAATGTCAGTTCTGCTGCTTCGGATGACATCTCTGATTGACGTCACACTAAGTTCGAAAGTTGTTTTTTGTAGTAATGCAAAGTAGTAATAACAAGAAATGCTGCCCAGTAAGATACTTGCAATCTGAGTCAGGGTTTGATAGCTGTTATAAATAAATAGACCTGGTGCTATTATTGTTTCTCTCTTCACTATTAAAGTATGCAGGCTGTGCTTTATATAGCTATTACCCACATACATAGGGTGAAGAGGTACCTAGCAGTCGTACCTGCACCCTGGTCTTTAGGGGCAGAAATTCCCTTCTGTCACATAAGAAAATACCAGTATATAAGCGACATATGGAAAACAGGGGGCCCTGTTGTGGCCCAGGAGCTTCAAGTAACGCTTATGCTTCCAGACAGTGAAAAGAAAAATGATATGGAGGAACAGCAATTGCCAGATACATCTGTTGTAAAAGAAGAATCCAGTTCACCAGAATCCACATCTCTAAAAGACATTGGGGGTCATTTACACACAGATATACGCCACTTTCTGGCATATATCTGTCGCAGATTGTGGCGCAGAGGTTATTTGCAACGCGTTCTGTGACTTTTCCCTGCTTACGCCAAGTCAAAAAAAAGGGGGCGTAGCATGGGCAAGAAGGGGGCGAGGGGCGGCATCATTTATCATTTTCTATGTCTGTTTTAGGCATAGAAAATGGTCTAAATCTATGCCAGCAATAGATTTAGACCAGGGGTTCACCTAGCCTTTCTGCTGCCTGAGGCGTAAACTGAAATGGCGCCCTCCTTCCCCAATGCCAATTTCTTAAACTAACCCCTTTCCTTCAGCCCATGGCCTTACGGTTGCCCTTCTCTTGCCCCTACCTGGTGCTGCCTGAGGCGATCGCTTCACCTGGCCTCATTGGTGGTGCGCCCCTGATTTAGACAGATGGTGAATACACTGAAATTATGTAGAGGCCGGCGCCTCTACATAAATTCGGCTCATCCACCGCTAGCTGAAGGGATATTAAGATCGGCGACACAGAATTGCATGCTTTGCCATTGACTTTGACATTTTTTATTTTGTCTTGACAAGTTCCTGCAGCCTACATTATTTTATACAGAAAAATAGTATCCAGAGCCTTACCTGCCAACTGTACTATAAGGGTTCAGTCTTTTGGCTTACATTTAAAGGCAGTCTATGATGAGCAGGAAATTCACAATGCCTTCTAGGAGTAGTTCAGCATAAAATAATAGAAAGCATTTATTTTATCTGATGCAGAATTCTGATAAAACACTGTTTGCAATGCATATACAGATGAGATGTTCACAGAGAGTGAATCCGAGGCCCTCGGTGCATCTTATCTCCACCACCATCCTCTGCTAGACTCTCCCTCTCTTTGATTGTAAACTCATCTGGCCCTGAAATTAAATACATCACACTATGTTTTTTCCTATCCAAATGCATCCTCGATGTAGCCAATAGGCATGATGTAGAAGTTTGCCATATCACCTTGATTTTTCATATGGCAATAAATATCACACAGTATTTGGCGTGAGGGCTCACAGTCTACTGAGAAATCCAGCCTGAATCTTCATCTTAGAATACGATTTTCACTATATCAGGAAATCAAAGTGGTCTGAAAAGCAAGAGTGAGAAAGAGAGAGAGAACGATAAAATGAGAGAGAGAGAGAGAGAGAGAGAATGATAAAATGAGAGAGAACGAGAGAATGAGAGAGAGAGAACGAGGGAGACAACACAAGTTTGATGCCATCATTATTTGATTCAGTTTTCTATATTATTTCCCTATCTGGACTATAGTAGTCACTAGGGATGAGCGAATCGACTTCGGATGAAACATCTGAAGTCGATTTGCATAAAACTTTGTTTCAATACTGTACGGAGCGAGCGCTCCGTACAGTATTAGAATGTATTGGCTCCTATGCGCCGAAGTTATTTCTTCCAAGTGGTACCTTGTGGACAGAACCCGAGTTCCGGGAAATGTTTTTTACAGTAGAAATCAATTTATGAAGTTATTACGCAAAGTCTCGCAAGACTTTGCGAAGTAATAACTTCGGCTCATCGGAAGACAATACATTCTAATACTGTATGGAGCGCTCACTCGGTACAGTATTGAAACAAAGTTTTATGCAAATCGACTTCGGATGTTTCATCGCTCATTCCTAGTAGTCACCAATAGTAGACAGCTAGGCCAGTATTTCATATGTGCATTTTTCAATAAGATAAACTTAAACTCTTAAAGGGGTTATGCCATGGTTGAAAAAAAAAAAAAAAAAAAATGACATCATATAGTACATAACAATTCATTTCTAACATTGCTCTAATTGTACTGCTAGACTTATTTAGGGTTGGCAGCTCAGGGAGCATGTCCTTTCTAAGGGGGCATGTCCTTTCTGCTGCAGCTCTTTCCCTGTAACTGCCACAGCTTCTAACAGAAGATATGGCTGGTGAAAGTTGAAGATGGAAACTTAGAGCTTGTCACCATTTCAGTAAGGAATGACAAACAGCTTGTGGCATTGTACAGATACATTTTATTGGCTCACTGGCTATAAAAAAATATTTTTACATCTAATTACCAAAGTATTCTGATCTAGGTGCTTGTTTTTGCAGGCCGAGTTGTATTTTCAAATGGTACCATTTTGGGGTGCATCTAACGTACTGTATAACTTTTTAACAATTTTTTTTTTGGGGGGGAGCAGAATTTTTTCCATTGATGGAGCTGTGTGAGGCCTTGTCTGTTACAGGATTTGTTGCAGTTTGACTTCTTGATTGGTCCTATCAATTAAGAAGGAGAAGGAGGCAAAGGAAACAAGACGAGCAAGGGTGCACATAGTCTCTTGGGCCAGCCCTTGTTGCACTTAAATGTAAAGTGAACTGTATCATTACATTCAACTGAGCTAGCCCTACAGGGCATTGTGCCTGGTTTAACAAAAGATTTCTTGGTGACACACTCCCTTTAGTGTAGACTCACATTCACACTTGTATCTCTGCCCTCCACTTCACACACATCAAACTGCTGTGAGCAGGAATGGAGACGAGGGGGGAGCTTTCTCAGAGTCCTTTGGCTAATTAGTTCTACTAAGCAGCAGGGGGTGGGGGGAAACGACTGATGATGGCCCATCAAGACATATAGAAGGCTTCCTGGGACATAAACTTCATTTCACTTCTCAAATATCACTGTGTGTGTCTCCTATATGATATATTTAACTGACATTTTTTATCGTAACAACCAACGATTTATACAGGAAAATCATGACGATTAACAAGGTTGCCCAAACTTTTGCATCCAACTGTATATATATTCTTTGCTCTGGAGCTGACAATCCACGTACAATAAGATATAAACCGGGGATTTCTGAGGGAGCGCAGTGCTGGCAGCATCACCACAGTCATTTAAACACAAGGATAAGGAATCTCCAGTAGATATGAATGCAGGGGCTTCTTGTGCCATGTTGGGGGGGGGGGGGGGATTACCTTACATTACAGTTGGTGTTACCCTGGGTATAGTACACCTGTGGAGACAGCACATCATGGGGATAAAGCACTGAGCAGACCCCGCTCCCGGGCATGTGTGTGAGCCATCTCGTACAGCACAAGGGGTAGAGGGAGCCTGTACACAGTCGCCCATCACACCTTCCCAGGCCCTCTTACCGCAAATACAGGTAAATTTTAATTTTCCAGCGGGAAGATGGTGGGGCCCCTCTGGGGCTGAGCATCAAGTCATAACCCAAAGAAGAGGACCTTCACACTGTGGCATCTGCACACTCATTCCCACCTGCTGCAGATAACAGTTTTGCTCATGACGTGACGCCACGCCATACAGCGCTCCAGACGTGCTGAAGATTTTAAGCCACATCCCAATGTGAGTCCCAACTTAACTGCAAAAATGAGGACTTCTGGCCATACGTTCTGGACTTACGCCAGATGGAGGACCAGGAATCTAAAAAACGGACGTTTGGCCACCCTAATTGTAGTGCACACAGGGGACTATGAGAAGACCAGGCCTAATCTCCATGTTGATGTATGTTCATTCTTTATTGCAGATGAATATGTGACTATAGACTGTAAGCCCCAATCTCTCCAGTGTTAACTCCTTGGATACACAACTTTACTTTTCTTGATTCTACTCATTTATTAGACCCGCTTTATATGAGCTCTAGAAGAAAGAATGGCTGCAGAAAGAGTTAAAAAACTAGCTACTATTGAAAGTATTGCCAGCTACAGGCAGATCAAGAGCTGAAATGCTGGGAAATGAATCTCTACAAACATGTTCTGTGATGTCGTAATCTTCAACTGTCTCCTCCTCCTCCCTTGCAGGAAAAAAGAACTTCCAACAGTGATGTCGGCCAGCATGCAGCATAGAAGGTGAGTACTGAGGAGCTCTGAGACGTCCTACAGTGCCAGGGCTGCCTGCCCCACACAGGGCATACCTCACCCACAGAGGAAAGCTGCCAGTGTCCTCTTCTCCCCAGGACCTACCTTCTCAAAGTTGCTGTAGAGACTCCCATATTCAATCATCTGGTGGCATCTTGCTGCTGTGTGAGCAGGTAATATTTGAATGTATCAGTAATTTGTGCTCTGGGGTACTGCACAAACTGTACCTTATCCATGGAGGCGCTGGATGTACAGTAGAAGATAGATTAAGAAGAAGGAAACTAGAAATATCCATCTTAATGTTTGTATATGTAAAAAAAAGTTTAGTCCATTTATAAATGTTATGTATTTTTTCTATTTATCTTAAATTACAATCCGTGTTAAATTCTTGAGCTTCATTCACAGTTCTGTTGGCTTTATGTCTGAATTGTTTTGTGCTTTGGTGATCTGCATTCCGGAAAGTGCAATCCAAAACTCCAACAGCCATGAGTTTGCTGGAACATTCCCACAATCTCAAAAAAGGGATGGGACTTAAATCTCCAGAATATGAAGTTTTCAATATTTGTAATATGACTTCTGGTCTTAACAGCAGACACTGTGGGATCCTGCAACTCTTGTCCGGGTTCAGATGATCTCACTGATAAAAGTAATGAAGTCTGAAAAAAAAAATCTATAACTCAACATGTAAGTTTGCTCTATCTTAATGCTTATGTATACCAGTACACTTACTGGGGGCATACATATTTCTGTGATTACCTCTTTAATGCTCCCCTCTGCAGGCTCCAGTGTTGTTCAGGCTGTAAGGCCTAGTTCACACAATTGTTTTTTTTGCGAGTGTACGGGACGTTTTTTTGTGTTCCGTATACGGAACCATTCATTTCAATGGTTCCTCATTAAAAACAGAATGTGTTCCGTAACAATTCAGTTTCCGTATTTCCGTTTTTCCGTTCCGTTGAAAGATAGAACATGTCCTATTATTGGCCGCAAATCACATTCCGTGGCTCCATTCAAGTCAATGGGTCCACAAAAAAAACGGAACACATACGGAAATGCATCCGTATGTCTTCTGTATCCGTTCCGTTTTTGCGGAACCATCTATTGAAAATGGTATGCCCAGCCCAATTTTTTCTATGTAATTACTGTATACTGTATATGTCATACTGAAAAAACGGACCGGAAAAACTGAACGGAAACGGAAACACAAAGGAACTCAAAAACGGAACAACGGATCCGTGAAAAACGGACCGCAAAAAAACTATAAAAGCCATACATTCGTGTGAACTAGGCCTAAGAGGGAGCAGGGATTTCAGGGAAGGGATAGAGAGGATCATTGCAGCTGTAATTGTATGGCTGCACAGTTCTCTCTAGGATCAGATACAGCGATCGTTTTACAGTGTATAATGGGATATGGGAATAAACAGGCTTGTAGATTTGCTAAGTGATTAATACGTGTTTTTAATGAGCAGTGATAAAAGGATGTATAACATCAGCTAATAAACAGTAGGTCAGTGATGGCGAACCTTTTAGAGACCGAGTGCCCAAACTGCTACCCAAAACCCACTTATTTATCACAAGGTGCCAACACGGCAATTTACCCTGAATACTACAGTCCAATATAGTATATCTTCCATGTACTTTATCACTTACCGTAGCTATAATAGCTACATTCAGTGAGCTTCCTGTGCTGTTCATAGTGCGCCCTGCGCTGATGAATAGCAGAAAAAGTCTAAGGCATATTAGACTTTTTCCAGGGCGTGGGTGCCCACAGGGAGGGCTCTGAGTGCCACCTCTGGCACCCGTGCCATAGGTTCGCCACCACTGCAGTAGGTAAATAAGGTAGTCAGATCTTGATAACCTCTCGTTGTGCATGCTTATGCCCAAGGTAGTGGATAACAAAAAGATAAGGTATCGTATTCAGAAAATCAGAAAATACAGTATCTTTAAAGCATAAATAAATCTTTGGCGCACTCCGGGTGTCAGCTGTAAGTAGGGTTCCAACCCTGTTATCAATAATAAATGCAACTACAGCTCTTTAGGTTTTGATCTAGATAGTAGAGTTTTATGGGAATGAGGAATCACTATTGCGATTGTTCGTCCCCATACAGAATAATTGTTTATGGCTGGCAGATCGCTGAACAAGCATTTTGGGAGATTGGCAGCACATTTAGTCGGGTAGATTCCCGATAATCTGCCCGATTATTGGGCAGTGTAAATCCACCTTTAATCTCTATGATACAAACCTGGTATTTAAGGGGAGATTTCTTAGGGTACTTTCACACTTGCGTTTTTCTTTTCCAGCACTGAGTTCCGTCCTAGGGGCCCAATACCGGAAAAGAACTGATCAGGTATATCCCCATGCATTCTGAATGGATAGTAATCCGTTCAGGATGCATCAGGATGTCTTCAGTTCAGTCTTTTTGACTTTTCAGGACGGAGATAATACCACAGCATGCTGCGGTTTTATCCCTGTCCAAAATTCCGGAACACTTTCCGGAATGCCGGATCTAGCATAAATTTACATTGAAATGTATTAGTGCAGGATCCAGCATAAAAAATACCGCAATGCCGGATCCGTCCTTCTGGTCTGCGCATGCGCAGACCTTTAAACATGTGGGAAAAAAATAGAATGACAAACGGACAGACGTATCCGTTCTTGCAATGCATTTGTGAAATGGATCCGCATTCGGATCCGTCTACAAATGCTGTCCGTTTGCGTGCAGATTGATGGATCACTCTGCCGCAAGTGTAAAAAAGTAGCCTTAAACTGGTGTAAAGGTTAGTCTTCTCCACATTTTGTGTTGAAAGGCGAGTTCTCTTTGAGGTAACTATGCCACCCGTCACCCATTGAAACAATAAAACTTCCAGATCACTCACTGCTCATATACACAGGGTGGAAAATGTTTTTTTAATTTTTAAAAGGTGTAGAATATCTATTCTGGAACTTTTCTACACAACCAGGACAACTTACTGTTGCGGGAAGTATTATATTTAAATATATATGTATATATGCCCTGACATATATGCATATATATTGGCCCTTTTTATGGGCCCGTCAAGGTAGGATAGATATGTATACATGGTATGTATGTATGCCCCCTTGGCAGCACGCATCTCTATGTATATAATATATTATATGGGTGGGCTTATTGGTGTGTGTGGATATACAGTATATATATATGCCCCAAGCATCTATACACATATCCTATACAAATAAAGATGCCCCCCTCTCCCTGCAGGAGATGAGAAGGTCACCAGATGGCTGGACAATTATGTCCAGCTTCTGGTGACTTTAAAAGGCATAGGATCAATAGAGATCCGATGCCTTTTGGGTTAACTATCTCCAGCTTCTGGGGATAGTTAACATAACAGAGAGAGGGAAACAAACGTCCCTCCCTCTGTTATCTGCATACCTCCGGCGCGATAATTATCGCACCGCAGGGTATGCAGATCCGCTACAGGCGGAGAGTGAGTGAGCGCCGCCAAACTTAAATAGTCCAGCGGCGCTACGCTCAGGTCACTTTTGACCAGCCCCCAGCCGGAGAGGATCATCCCCTGGAAAAACTAGCACCCCCTGGACAACGAGCATATACCGGCTGAGTATTATTATTCCCCCTATACCACCAACAATTCCCCTGCATCAACCCTTTCTATTCCCCCTATACCACCAACGCATTAACCCTTATTATTTTCCCTATACCACCAACGATTCCCCTGCATTAACCCTTATCCCCCCTATACCTCTAACGATTCCCCTGAATTATTCCCCTGCATTGACCCTTATCATTCCCCTGCCCTATACCACCAACGCCCCTGTATTTTCCCTAATTCACCCCTGCATCTCCACACCCCTGCACAGTTAACCCCTGCTCCTCTGGATTCTCCCCTGTTTAGCCCCTGTAATACCTCCCTTGGGATCCCCTGCTATATCTCCCCATCATCTACCCCTGAGCCCCTGGTATCCCTTGATACCCCTTCACTGCTGCCCTGCCTGCCCCAGCTGCAGTGAGTGTATGTTACCCCTCATTACTTCATTAGGGACAGCTTAGAGCCCGGTTGGGTGGGCTGCTAACGTGTATATAAGTGTTAAGTATAGCTAGATTTTGGGGGTGAGTATTGGAAGTGGGATTGTCTAGTGTAGTTAGTACCGTATTGCTGTGTTATTATATTGTGTTTATTACAGTGTTGTAGTGTTATTAGAATATTGCTGTATTACGGTGTGTCCATATATATATATATATATATATATATATATATATGTGTGTATAATATATATATAGTAGTATTAGACGTGTCATTGTATAATAAATTCCTTTTATTGTTCAACGTACAGCGTGTGGTCTTTTATATAGTATCGCCGCCATAGTATAGTAGTAGTAATAGTACTAGTGTGAACGCACGTAGTTCAGGAATAGAGTGAGGTAATCAGTAGTGTTTGTTTAATTGGTATAAATAGGCGGAGGCATCACTAGACGACTCACGCCTATTTATGAATATTAATTATTGAGATTTGCATAAATATCAATAATTAATATTCCCTTTAACAATGACACTTCTACTTACTACCACAGCAAAACAAAAAAATAGCAAGCTCTTTCCTTATATAGAAATACTGTATTTACAGCAGAAAACACGTGAAAAACTGAATTCAACCCAACACTGAATTGTGATTATTCATGTCTCTTAAAAATACCCATACATCTGCTCCTGTCAGGCATCTATAGCATATTCTTGTCAGGAACGTATCCAGCCACCTTCCTGTGTTTGCTACTTATCAGCCAGCACAGCGATGATGGAGGAGATCTGACACAGTATTTGCATCAGATGCATGGGTGTTCCAGAAGGGCTGCCATGCTAACCTGCCAAGCACTGGCTGGTTGGTCTATCTGTGAATCTGGTCACTGGGTTAATCAGGAACCGGTTCAGCACCCAATACCAGGAAAAGGAAATGTGTCATCAGAAAACGACCTATTTCTTACATCACGTTTTTTTGTTCAGCATATTTTTAAAGTATTTTTGATAATGGTATTTTTAATTTTCCATGTCAATATTTATATTTAAACAAAAAAACATAAAATCCTGTAGTTTTTGCACTGGCCTCTAAGTCTAATATAATAGGCTTCACTTCATGGTCTGTACAGATCACTTTACTGAAGTTACCTGCTTATCTATACACAGAGGTGATAGCATTACAGATAACACAGGATCCTCCATTCACAATAGATGATTGTCAAAGCTTATCTATTCTTTCCTTGTACAATGACCCCTGCACAGGTCACAGAGCAGGTCTAGAAAACTCTCCCAGAAAAGTCAATGAGGTCCCCTCCTGACCATTTCATCTATGGACCATGGGGCTGCTTTCAAGCAATTTTCTTAATGCTTTCTAAATACTGTTTAGAACAGCTCAGGCAAGATGGCTGCCCGTATAATCATGTTCAGGAAATAAAATAAAAATCTTGAATGAGAAAATAAAAAGATGTTAAAAAAAGGGAGTGTATTACTATTTGTTTAAACTGGCATAAAAAAAAACTTTGGTGACACATTTCTTTCAAGTCAGGCGCTTACTTGTCAGTGGATATGATTCTTTGATCCCATCTTCAGTTTGTTCTTTTTGCTCAGAACATTGCTACATCCCAGTTGGACATTCCAGTACGCTAACCTTGTCTTGTTTCAGGATTTACCTCTTGTAACCTTTTTTTTTTTTGTCAAGTATTTTTATATAAAAAAAAAGACATATATAAACAATGTGTTTCATAAACAGGACTTTGGTGAAATAATTATCAAGACTAGGATAATATACCATCTCATCCATTACTAACATAACTCCAATACCCTATTCACTCCCGCCCCTCCGTGCAGTCACCATAAAAAAATATCAGTGAAAGGCAGTTATGTACTACAAGAAAACATTTGCTATATTAACATATCCGCAACAGGGCTGCCGAGGCCAATCCTGGTTTGGCTTTCCAGACTCACCACTGTTTCTCGAACGTCTTAACAGTGCCCCGCTTTAAGTACACCTTCCACTCTATAAAGATCGTATTATTGACATTTTGAATTACCTCTATTACATTCGGAGGTGTGGAGTCCGTCCAATACTTGGCAATAAGCTTTCTAGTTGAATAGAAAATCTTAGCTATAGTCAATTTGGACATATCAGCCATAGAAATATCTGATACATAACCCAGGAGCCCAACCAGATCACCCCTTGTACTGATAAGATTACTACTGATTCTCCTGGCTTTGAACATGCCTTGTTTTACTCTCCTGATACTCTTTGGCATCTCATACCTGTGAGCTTGCACCTGTTTTATGCTGCCTTACTCCCCATATGTAACCTGGGTTTCTAGCAGGCAAGTCCAATAGGCCTCACAGTAGGCTCTTTGAACACCTAGGAGTAGCCTTAGATCTTCTAATGAGAGTGGTAAAGGAAGATAGGTAGCATATTAAAGGTCCATTAACACATCCGCAATTTCGTTCCTATCATTTCTATGGGGCAGCCCGTATCCGGAATTGCGGATCCGCACTTCCGGGTCCGCAATTCCGATCCCGAAAAAAATAGTAGATGTCCTATTTTTGTCCGCAATTGCGGACAAGAAAAGGCATTTTCTATGAGAATGCCGGCGATGTGTGGTCTGCAAAATGTGGAACGCACATCGCCGATGTCCGTGTTTTGCAGGTCCACGGATCCGTGGATCCGCAAAACACACACGGACGTGTGAATGAACTCTAAGAGATTGCTGGTGGTTGTCCCAGATGATGACCCTGTATTTCTTTCTCACCTGTGCATTCATGACAATTGTTGGCTGATTTCACTAGTAAAGCACTTGGCACTCATTCGATCTGTTATAGCTTTTGGGAAAATTTTATTGAATGACAATCAGAGATTATTTAAAGCATTAAGGTAGGCATATTTCAGGTGCACATTGCAGCGCAACGGTCTAAAATTGTGGGCGGGGAAGGGGATGGGCCTGTCTCTTTTATCATTTTCTACACCTGTTTTAGACGTAGAAAAAGGTCTAAATGTATTTAGAATTTAGAGGCCTGCACCTCTTCATAACTCCAGCAGGTCCACCGCCACTGCAGGGCAAATCTTAAATGTGCCTCCTAGTGTAATGTCTTGAGCCTATTTTGCACCTTCCTCAGACACTGTAATAAAAATATGTGGATAAATTGATGTGCCATTTAAGATAGAAATACCCCTATCAGTTGAACCCTATTTTCTGAAGACTGTACCCTGTGTCTGCCCTGTAACATATGGGATCCAGAATACTGTAAAACACAGGTAGTAATGATATTGATAGGATTTTAAATCCTCCAACTAGCCTTGTATTTTATCATTTGATTGCTTCATTGCATATGTAGATATTGCAGAGCGCGTGCAGAAGTCGCATACTCGTAGCAGCGCTGTGTGTTAACCATTGTTTGCTGTCCAAAACACAATTTATTTTCTGGCAGAGAGAATATAAACGGAGAGATAGCAAATATTGCATTTTCATTTACAAGAGTCCACGTTATGTTCCTAAGGTTGCAGCAATACCTTAGACAATTTTTACTACTGTTATTTCATATTGATTTAACTGCTGTTACATTATATGATTATTATATTTTCTGAATTCTCTTGTATTTTTCTCTAGGTCCATAAAATGTTAGGTCACGTGTTTGTTTTCACACTTCACATTCTGACTCTGATATGTCTGCCTGTAGAAAATGCTGGTAAGTGCAATACAACATATTCATGACATAAAATAACAAGATGAAATGTATTTTGTTTTCCAACATACAGATGTAGTAGAGCTGACTTGATAAGATGCTGCAAATATGCTATGACAATACTTATTGGTGTATTACTAGTTAACTGAGTTAACATGGTGCACACGTACTGTAGCTCTGGATTGTGAAAAGACAAACGTAAGTTTTGGCTGCTGAATGAAAAAGCACAGTATGCTACATTTTTGCACCCTTTTTTTTCTCTCACAACATACTGTATATGTTAAACATGGGACAAAAGCACAATGTGAACACAGCCTAAGCTGTGCAACATTAAAGCCTTATTCCCACCTTGTAAAGTGATGGCAGTTTGGTAGGACATGTCATTGCTTTATGATCAGTGGAGTCCTGTCCCCACATGTTAGAAAATGATGGTACAGTATTTACCCCTCACTAGAGTTGAGCGAACACCTGGATGTTCGGGTTCGAGAAGTTCGGCCGAACATCCCGGAAATGTTCGGGTTCGGGATCCGAACCCGATCCGAACTTCGTCCCGAACCCGAACCCCATTGAAGTCAATGGGGACCCGAACTTTTCGGCACTAAAAAGGCTGTAAAACAGCCCAGGAAAGAGCTAGAGGGCTGCAAAAGGCAGCAACATGTAGGTAAATCCCCTGCAAACAAATGTGGATAGGGAAATGAATTAAAATAAAAATTAAATAAATAAAAATTAACCAAAATCAATTGGAGAGAGGTTCCATAGCAGAGAATCTGGCTTCCCGTCACCCACCACTGGAACAGTCCATTCTCAGATATTTAGGCCCCGGCACCCAGGCAGAGGAGAGAGGTCCCGTAACAGAGAATCTGTCTTCATGTCAGCAGAGAATTAGTCTGCATGTCATAGCAGAGAATGAGGCTTCACGTCAGCCACCACTGCAACAGTCCATTGGCATATATTTAGGCCCAGCACCCAGGCAGAGGAGGGAGGTCCCGTAACAGAGAATCTGTCTTCATGTCAGCAGAGAATTAGTCTGCATGTCATAGCAGAGAATGAGGCTTCACGTCAGCCACCACTGCAACAGTCCATTGGCATATATTTAGGCCCAGCACACACACAGGCAGAGGAGAGAGGTCCCGTAACAGAGAATCTGGCTTCATGTCAGCAGAGAATCAGTCTGCATGTCATAGCAGAGAATGAGGCTTCACGTCAGCCACCACTGCAACAGTCCATTGGCATATATTTAGGCCCAGCACACACACAGGCAGAGGAGAGAGGTCCCGTAACAGAGGATCTGGCTTCATGTCAGCAGAGAATCAGTCTGCATGTCATAGCAGAGAATCAGGCTTCACGTCAGCCACCACTGCAACAGTCCATTGTCATAAATTTAGGCCCAGCACCCAGGCAGAGGAGAGAGGTCCCGTAACAGACAATCTGGCTTCATGTCAGCAGAGAATTAGTCTGCATGTCATAGCAGAGAATGAGGCTTCACGTCAGCCACCACTGCAACAGTCCATTGGCATATATTTAGGCCTAGCACACAGGCAGAGGAGAGAGGTCCCGTAACAGACAATCTGGCTTCATGTCAGCAGAGAATCAGTCTGCATGTCATAGCAGAGAATGAGGCTTCACGTCACCCACCACTGCAACAGTCCATTGGCATATATTTAGGCCTAGCACACAGGCAGAGCAGAGAGGTCCCGTAACAGACAATCTGGCTTCATGACAGCAGAGAATCAGTCTGCATGTCATAGCAGAGAATGAGGCTTCACGTCACCCACCACTGCAACAGTCCATTGGCATATATTTAGGCCTAGCACACAGGCAGAGCAGAGAGGTCCCGTAACAGACGATCTGGCTTCATGTCAGCAGAGAATCAGTCTGCATGTCATAGCAGAGAATGAGGCTTCACGTCAGCCACCACTGCAACAGTCCATTGGCATATATTTAGGCCTAGCACACAGGCAGAGGAGAGAGGTCCCGTAACAGACAATCTGGCTTCATGTCAGCAGAGAATCAGTCTGCATGTCATAGCAGAGAATGAGGCTTCACGTCACCCACCACTGCAACAGTCCATTGGCATATATTTAGGCCCAGCACCCAGGCAGAGGAGGGAGGTCCCGTAACAGAGAATCTGTCTTCATGTCAGCAGAGAATTAGTCTGCATGTCATAGCAGAGAATGAGGCTTCACGTCAGCCACCACTGCAACAGTCCATTGGCATATATTTAGGCCCAGCACCCAGGCAGAGGAGGGAGGTCCCGTAACAGAGAATCTGTCTTCATGTCAGCAGAGAATTAGTCTGCATGTCATAGCAGAGAATGAGGCTTCACGTCAGCCACCACTGCAACAGTCCATTGGCATATATTTAGGCCCAGCACCCAGGCAGAGGAGGGAGGTCCCGTAACAGACAATCTGGCTTCATGTCAGCAGAGAATCAGTCTGCATGTCATAGCAGAGAATGAGGCTTCACGTCACCCACCACTGCAACAGTCCATTGGCATATATTTAGGCCCAGCACCCAGGCAGAGGAGGGAGGTCCCGTAACAGAGAATCTGTCTTCATGTCAGCAGAGAATTAGTCTGCATGTCATAGCAGAGAATGAGGCTTCACGTCAGCCACCACTGCAACAGTCCATTGGCATATATTTAGGCCCAGCACCCAGGCAGAGGAGGGAGGTCCCGTAACAGAGAATCTGTCTTCATGTCAGCAGAGAATTAGTCTGCATGTCATAGCAGAGAATGAGGCTTCACGTCAGCCACCACTGCAACAGTCCATTGGCATATATTTAGGCCTAGCACACAGGCAGAGGAGAGAGGTCCCGTAACAGACAATCTGGCTTCATGTCAGCAGAGAATCAGTCTGCATGTCATAGCAGAGAATGAGGCTTCACGTCACCCACCACTGCAACAGTCCATTGGCATATATTTAGGCCTAGCACACAGGCAGAGCAGAGAGGTCCCGTAACAGACAATCTGGCTTCATGTCAGCAGAGAATCAGTCTGCATGTCATAGCAGAGAATGAGGCTTCACGTCAGCCACCACTGCAACAGTCCATTGGCATATATTTAGGCCTAGCACACAGGCAGAGGAGAGAGGTCCCGTAACAGACAATCTGGCTTCATGTCAGCAGAGAATCAGTCTGCATGTCATAGCAGAGAATGAGGCTTCACGTCACCCACCACTGCAACAGTCCATTGGCATATATTTAGGCCCAGCACCCAGGCAGAGGAGGGAGGTCCCGTAACAGAGAATCTGTCTTCATGTCAGCAGAGAATTAGTCTGCATGTCATAGCAGAGAATGAGGCTTCACGTCAGCCACCACTGCAACAGTCCATTGGCATATATTTAGGCCCAGCACCCAGGCAGAGGAGGGAGGTCCCGTAACAGAGAATCTGTCTTCATGTCAGCAGAGAATTAGTCTGCATGTCATAGCAGAGAATGAGGCTTCACGTCAGCCACCACTGCAACAGTCCATTGGCATATATTTAGGCCCAGCACCCAGGCAGAGGAGGGAGGTCCCGTAACAGACAATCTGGCTTCATGTCAGCAGAGAATCAGTCTGCATGTCATAGCAGAGAATGAGGCTTCACGTCACCCACCACTGCAACAGTCCATTGGCATATATTTAGGCCCAGCACCCAGGCAGAGGAGGGAGGTCCCGTAACAGAGAATCTGTCTTCATGTCAGCAGAGAATTAGTCTGCATGTCATAGCAGAGAATGAGGCTTCACGTCAGCCACCACTGCAACAGTCCATTGGCATATATTTAGGCCCAGCACCCAGGCAGAGGAGGGAGGTCCCGTAACAGAGAATCTGTCTTCATGTCAGCAGAGAATTAGTCTGCATGTCATAGCAGAGAATGAGGCTTCACGTCAGCCACCACTGCAACAGTCCATTGGCATATATTTAGGCCTAGCACACAGGCAGAGGAGAGAGGTCCCGTAACAGACAATCTGGCTTCATGTCAGCAGAGAATCAGTCTGCATGTCATAGCAGAGAATGAGGCTTCACGTCACCCACCACTGCAACAGTCCATTGGCATATATTTAGGCCTAGCACACAGGCAGAGCAGAGAGGTCCCGTAACAGACAATCTGGCTTCATGACAGCAGAGAATCAGTCTGCATGTCATAGCAGAGAATGAGGCTTCACGTCACCCACCACTGCAACAGTCCATTGGCATATATTTAGGCCTAGCACACAGGCAGAGCAGAGAGGTCCCGTAACAGACGATCTGGCTTCATGTCAGCAGAGAATCAGTCTGCATGTCATAGCAGAGAATGAGGCTTCACGTCAGCCACCACTGCAACAGTCCATTGGCATATATTTAGGCCTAGCACACAGGCAGAGGAGAGAGGTCCCGTAACAGACAATCTGGCTTCATGTCAGCAGAGAATCAGTCTGCATGTCATAGCAGAGAATGAGGCTTCACGTCAGCCACCACTGCAACAGTCCATTGGCATATATTTAGGCCCAGCACACACACAGGCAGAGGAGAGAGGTCCCGTAACAGAGGATCTGGCTTCATGTCAGCAGAGAATCAGTCTGCATGTCATAGCAGAGAATCAGGCTTCACGTCAGCCACCACTGCAACAGTCCATTGTCATAAATTTAGGCCCAGCACCCAGGCAGAGGAGAGAGGTCCCGTAACAGACAATCTGGCTTCATGTCAGCAGAGAATTAGTCTGCATGTCATAGCAGAGAATGAGGCTTCACGTCAGCCACCACTGCAACAGTCCATTGGCATATATTTAGGCCTAGCACACAGGCAGAGGAGAGAGGTCCCGTAACAGAGAATCTGGCTTCATGTCAGAAGAGAATCAGTCTGCATGTCATAGCAGAGAATGAGGCTTCACGTCACCCACCACTGCAACAGTCCATTGGCATATATTTAGGCCTAGCACACAGGCAGAGGAGAGGTTCATTCAACTTTGGGTAGCCTCGCAATATAATGGTAAAATGAAAATAAAAATAGGATTGAATGAGGAAGTGCCCTGGAGTCCAATAATATATGGTTATGGGGAGGTAGTTAATGTCTAATCTGGACAAGGGACGGACAGGTCCTGTGGGATCCATGCCTGGTTCATTTTTATGAACGTCAGCTTGTCCACATTGGCTGTAGACAGGCGGCTGCGTTTGTCTGTAATGACGCCCCCTGCCGTGCTGAATACACGTTCAGACAAAACGCTGGCTGCCGGGCAGGCCAGCACCTCCAAGGCATAAAAGGCTAGCTCTGGCCACGTGGACAATTTAGAGACCCAGAAGTTGAATGGGGCCGAACCATCAGTCAGTACGTGGAGGGGTGTGCACACGTACTGTTCCACCATGTTAGTGAAATGTTGCCTCCTGCTAACACGTTGCGTATCAGGTGGTGGTGCAGTTAGCTGTGGCGTGTTGACAAAAGTTTTCCACATCTCTGCCATGCTAACCCTGCCCTCAGAGGAGCTGGCCGTGACACAGCTGCCTTGGCGACCTCTTGCTCCTCCTCTGCCTTGGCCTTGGGCTTCCACTTGTTCCCCTGTGACATTTGGGAATGCTCTCAGTAGCGCGTCTACCAACGTGCGCTTGTACTCGCGCATCTTCCTATCACGCTCCAGTGCAGGAAGTAAGGTGGGCACATTGTCTTTGTAGCGTGGATCCAGCAGGGTGGCAACCCAGTAGTCCGCACAGGTTAAAATGTGGGCAACTCTGCTGTCGTTGCGCAGGCACTGCAGCATGTAGTCGCTCATGTGTGCCAGGCTGCCCAGGGGTAAGGACAAGCTGTCCTCTGTGGGAGGCGTATCGTCATCGTCCTGCCTTTCCCCCCAGCCACGCACCAGTGATGTACCCGAGCTGCGTTGGGTGCCACCCCGCTGTGACCATGCTTCATCCTCATCCTCCTCCACCTCCTCCTCATCCTCGTCCTCCTCGTCCTCCAGTAGTGGGCCCTGGCTGGCCACATTTGTACCTGGCCTCTGCTGTTGCCAAAAACCTCCCTCTGAGTCACTTCAAAGAGACTGGCCTGAAAGTGCTAAAAATGACCCCTCTTCCTCCTCCTCCTCCTCCTCCTGGGCCACCTCCTCTTCCATCATCGCCCTAAGTGTTTTCTCAAGGAGACATAGAAGTGGTATTGTAACGCTGATAACGGTGTCATCGCCACTGGCCATGTTGGTGGAGTACTCGAAACAGCGCAACAGGGCACACAGGTCTCGCATGGAGGCCCAGTCATTGGTGGTGAAGTGGTGCTGTTCTGTAGTGCGACTGACCCGTGCGTGCTGCAGCTGAAACTCCACTATGGCCTGCTGCTGCTCGCACAGTCTGTCCAGCATGTGCAAGGTGGAGTTCCACCTGGTGGGCACGTCGCATATGAGGCGGTGAGCGGGAAGGCCGAAGTTACGCTGTAGCGCAGACAGGCGAGCAGCAGCAGGATGTGAACGCCGGAAGCGCGAACAGACGGCCCGCACTTTATGCAGCAGCTCTGACATGTCGGGGTAGTTGTGAATGAACTTCTGCACCACCAAATTCAGCACATGCGCCAAGCAAGGGATGTGCGTCAAATTGGCTAGTCCCAGAGCTGCAACGAGATTTCGCCCATTATCACACACCACCAGGCCGGGCTTGAGGCTCACCGGCAGCAACCACTCGTCGGTCTGTTGTTCAATACCCCGCCACAACTCCTGTGCGGTGTGGGGCCTGTCCCCCAAACATATGAGTTTCAGAATGGCCTGCTGACGTTTACCCCGGGCTGTGCTGAAGTTGGTGGTGAAGGTGTGTGGCTGACTGGATGAGCAGGTGGAAGAAGAGGAGGAGGAAGCCGAGAAGGAGGAGGTGGCAACAGGAGGCAAAGAATGTTGCCCTGCGATCCTTGGCGGCGGAAGGACGTGCGCCAAACAGCTCTCCGCCTGGGGCCCAGCTGCCACTACATTTACCCAGTGTGCAGTTAGGGAGATATAGCGTCCCTGGCCGTGCTTACTGGTCCACGTATCTGTGGTTAGGTGGACCTTGCTACAGATGGCGTTGCGCAGTGCACACTTGATTTTATCGGATACTTGGTTGTGCAGGGAAGGCACGGCTCTCTTGGAGAAGTAGTGCCGGCTGGGAACAACATACTGTGGGACAGCAAGCGACATGAGCTGTTTGAAGCTGTCTGTGTCCACCAGCCTAAATGACAGCATTTCATAGGCCAGTAGTTTAGAAATGCTGGCATTCAGGGCCAGGGATCGAGGGTGGCTAGGTGGGAATTTACGCTTTCTATCAAATGTTTGTGAGATGGAGAGCTGAACGCTGGCGTGTGACATGGTTGAGACGCTTGGTGACGGAGGTGGTGGTGTTGGTGGTACATCCCCTGTTTGCTGGGCGGCAGGTGCCAACGTTCCTCCAGAGGCGGAGGAAGAGGCCGAGGCGGCAGCAGCAGAATAGGCCGAGGCGGCAGCAGCAGAAGAGGTAGCAGGGGGAGCCTGAGTGACTTCCTTGGTTTTAAGGTGTTTACTCCACTGCAGTTCATGCTTTGCATGCAGGTGCCTGGTCATGCAGGTTGTGCTCAGGTTCAGAACGTTAATGCCTCGCTTCAGGCTCTGATGGCACAGCGTGCAAACCACTCGGGTCTTGTCGTCAGCACATTGTTTGAAGAAGTGCCATGCCAGGGAACTCCTTGAAGCTGCCTTTGGGGTGCTCGGTCCCAGATGGCTGCGGTCAGTAGCAGGCGGAGTCTCTTGGCGGCGGGTGTTCTGCTTTTGCCCACTGCTCCCTCTTTTGCTACGCTGTTGGCTCGGTCTCACCACTGCCTCTTCCTCCGAACTGTGAAAGTCAGTGGCACGACCTTCATTCCATGTGGGGTCTAGGACCTCATCGTCCCCTGCATCGTCTTCCACCCAGTCTTGATCCCTGACCTCCTGTTCAGTCTGCACACTGCAGAAAGACGCAGCAGTTGGCACCTGTGTTTCGTCATCATCAGAGACATGCTGAGGTGGTATTCCCATGTCCTCATCATCAGGAAACATAAGTGGTTGTGCGTCAGTGCATTCTATGTCTTTCACCGCTGGGGAAGGGCTAGGTGGATGCCCTTGGGAAACCCTGCCAGCGGAGTCTTCAAACAGCATAAGAGACTGCTGCATAACTTGAGGCTGAGACAGTTTCCCTGGTATGCATGGGGGTGATGTGACAGACTGATGGGGTTGGTTTTCAGGCGCCATCTGTGCGCTTTCTGCAGAAGACTGGGTGGGAGATAATGTGAACGTGCTGGATCCACTGTCGGCCACCCAATTGACTAATGCCTGTACCTGCTCAGGCCTTACCATCCTTAGAACGGCATTGGGCCCCACCATATATCGCTGTAAATTCTGGCGGCTACTGGGACCTGAGGTAGTTGGTACACTAGGACGTGTGGATGTGGCAGAACGGCCACGTCCTCTCCCAGCACCAGAGGGTCCACTAACACCACCACGACCATGTCCACGTCCGCGTCCCTTACTAGATGTTTTTCTCATTGTTATGGTTCACCACAACAACAAATATATTATTTGGCCCAATGTATTGTATTCAAATTCAGCGGGATATAAATTTGAGGCCTAGTATTTAGGCGCTGGGTGACCGGTATGGATTTAGTGACAGAATTAGACTTGGAAATGCACAGAAGCGTGTGTGTGTGAAGTTATTCTGAATGACCCAATGTGCACCTTGAATATTATATACCCTTTTAGGGATAGATTTCAAATAGCTCTGATATAGCAGAAACCACTAAATTATGAAATTGCTAAATTGGGAATTGTATTTCAACCCAGAACAAGAAATGTGCTTGAACGGACACTAAATAACTCGCCCAGCTACAGCACTAACGAGAGATTTAGCAGGATATAAATTTGAGGCCTAGTATTTAGGCGCTGGGTGACAGGTATGGGTTTAGTGACAGAATTAGACTTGGAAATACACAGTAGCGGGTGTGTGTGAAGTTATTCTGAATGACCCAATGTGCACCTTGAATATTATATACCCTTTTAGGGATAGATTTCAAATAGCTCTGATATAGCAGAAACCACTAAATTATGAAATTGCTAAATTGGGAATTGTATTTCAACCCAGAACAAGAAATGTGCTTGAACGGACACTAAATAACTCGCCCAGCTACAGCACTAACGAGAGATTTAGCAGGATATAAATTTGAGGCCTAGTATTTAGGCGCTGGGTGACAGGTATGGGTTTAGTGACAGAATTAGACTTGGAAATACACAGTAGCGGGTATGTGTGAAGTTATTCTGAATGACCCAATGTGCACCTTGAATATTATATACCCTTTTAGGGATAGATTTCAAATAGCTCTGATATAGCAGAAACCACTAAATTATGAAATTGCTAAATTGGGAATTGTATTTCAACCCAGAACAAGAAATGTGCTTGAACGGACACTAAATAACTCGCCCAGCTACAGCACTAACGAGAGATTTAGCAGGATATAAATTTGAGGCCTAGTATTTAGGCGCTGGGTGACAGGTATGGGTTTAGTGACAGAATTAGACTTGGAAATACACAGTAGCGGGTGTGTGTGAAGTTATTCTGAATGACCCAATGTGCACCTTGAATATTATATACCCTTTTAGGGATAGATTTCAAATAGCTCTGATATAGCAGAAACCACTAAATTATGAAATTGCTAAATTGGGAATTGTATTTCAACCCAGAACAAGAAATGTGCTTGAACGGACACTAAATAACTCGCCCAGCTACAGCACTAACGAGAGATTTAGCAGGATATAAATTTGAGGCCTAGTATTTAGGCGCTGGGTGACAGGTATGGGTTTAGTGACAGAATTAGACTTGGAAATACACAGTAGCGGGTGTGTGTGAAGTTATTCTGAATGACCCAATGTGCACCTTGAATATTATATACCCTTTTAGGGATAGATTTCAAATAGCTCTGATATAGCAGAAACCACTAAATTATGAAATTGCTAAATTGGGAATTGTATTTCAACCCAGAACAAGAAATGTGCTTGAACGGACACTAAATAACTCGCCCAGCTACAGCACTAACGAGAGATTTAGCAGGATATAAATTTGAGGCCTAGTATTTAGGCGCTGGGTGACAGGTATGGGTTTAGTGACAGAATTAGACTTGGAAATACACAGTAGCGGGTGTGTGTGAAGTTATTCTGAATGACCCAATGTGCACCTTGAATATTATATACCCTTTTAGGGATAGATTTCAAATAGCTCTGATATAGCAGAAACCACTAAATTATGAAATTGCTAAATTGGGAATTGTATTTCAACCCAGAACAAGAAATGTGCTTGAACGGACACTAAATAACTCGCCCAGCTACAGCACTAAGGACAGATTTAGCTGGATATAAATTTGAGGCCTAGTATTTAGGCGCTGGGTGACAGGTATGGGTTTAGTGACAGAATTAGACTTGGAAATGCACAGTAGCGGGTGTGTGAAGTTATTCTGAATGACCCTATGTGCACCTTGAATATTATATACCCTTTTAGGGATAGATTTCAAATAGCTCTGATACAGCAGAAACCACTAAATTTTTAAATTGCTAAATTGGGAATTGTATTTCAACCCAGAACAAAAAATGTGCTTTGACGGACACTAAATAACTTTCCCAGCCACAACAGGACAGCGGTAACGAGAGATTTAGCGGGATATAAATTTGAGGCCTAGTATTTAGGCGCTGGGTGACCGGTATGGATTTAGTGACAGAATTAGACTGGGATATGGCCAAAAAATAACCACACTATTGCTGGTTAAATGCACTTGGTGATGGGCGCAGCTTGCCCCTGATGTAGTATATGGCCAAAAAATGAACAGACTATTGCTGGTTAAATGCACTTGGTGTCACAGCTTGACCAACCACACTACTGAGGGTTAAATGCACTTGGTGACGGGCGCAGCTTGCCCCTGATTTAGTATATGGCCAAAAAATGAACAGACTATTGCTGGTTAAATGCACTTGGTGTGATAGCTTGACCAACCACACTACTGAGGGTTAAATGCACTTGGTGTGACAGCTTCACCCTGATGTAGGCTTTAGCCAAAAAACAACCACACCATTGAGGGTTAAATGCACTTGGTCGCAGCTTGTGCTGGCGCACCACAAGACACAAAATGGCCGCCGATCACCCCAGAAAAATGTGACTGACAAACGGTCTGGGCAGCCTAAAAACAGTGAGCAATTGAGGATCAGCAGCTCAATGATCCACAGCTGCAGATCGATCAGTTAATCAAGTCCTTTGGAGGAGTTAATCTGCCTAATCTCGCCCTACTGTCGCAGCCGCAACCTCTCCCTACGCTAATCAGAGCAGAGTGACGGGCGGCGCTATGTGACTCCAGCTTAAATAGAGGCTGGGTCACATGGTGCTCTGGCCAATCACAGCCATGCCAATAGTAGGCATGGCTGTGATGGCCTCTTGGGGCAAGTAGTATGACGCTTGTTGATTGGCTGCTTTGCAGCCTTTCAAAAAGCGCCAAGAAAGCGTCACAAAAGCGCGAAGAAAGCGACGAACACCGAACCCGAACCCGGACTTTTACGAAAATGTCCGGGTTCGGGTCCGTGTCACGGACACCCCAAAATTCGGTACGAACCCGAACTATACAGTTCGAGTTCGCTCATCCCTACCCCTCACATTTCTGTAAATAATTCTATCTTTTCATGGGACAACACTGAAGATCTGACACTTTGATACAATGTAAAGTAGTCAGTGTACAGCTTGTATAACAGTGTAAACAAAACGGTCTCAGCAAACTACACTTTGCTGAAACCACTGCAGCTTTCTGGATTTCAGTTATCTCACCCAGCTGAGGTACAGTATCTGGGTGGGATATACATGCCTCCCAGCACTTATACTATACACATCACCACATATACCCCCCCCCCGTCTTCTTCAGACCGGAGGTCTTCCGGAAGATGTGGCCAGTGTCACACTTTTCCCTTTATTCTGCCACACCCAAGCCAGCAGAGCTCGGTTTGTCACAAAAATCCGTTTTGTACCCCAAAGCCAGTATTTTATGGGAGTCAGCCTTCTGTTCAGGTGCCTGACTGGCTGTTTACCCAGAGCAGACTTCCGGCCGTGAACCGCATCTTCTCCGTTCTCAGTGGGAATTGGCTGCAACACATTCTCAATCTCACTATGTGTGGCTACCAATGATTCCTGATCCTTCCGGTACTCAATCCAGTTCACGTCATGAACCCACCCAGGCACTCCTCCATCTGCCTGGTTCACCTCGTATGTCACATTACCTTCATCAACACTGCACATGAGCTCATAATTCATTGAACACTGTGGAAACTGTTTATCTGCATCTGGTTCGTGTGGTACACCCTCTAGCACTGCCACACTTTCCCTCAGCTGTGTGCTACCAACATTATCAATCAGCATTGTCAAGTCACATAGATTTTTACCAGCAAGGCTGTGATTCCCCGATCACAGGCTGCAAAAGGAAAAGGGGTGTCATCATCATCATCATTATGCATTTCAATTAACTTCACATATTCATTCTGCACCTTTGTTTTTAATGGTCATTTCCCTTACACCATCATTTAAAGGGACAGGTACAGGTTCTGCAGCAGTTTCGTCACTTTCTGCAGAAGTGTCTCCTCTTCCCCACAACTCCCAGAAAAAGGGGAAATCATGGCCCAACATTACGTCCTGCATGAGCCTTTTTGCAACACCAAGTTCATAAGTCCCAGTTCCCACTGTAGTCTCACACTCTGTGAGAGCCACAGGATAGTCTTTGCTATCCCCATGTATGTCCAGCACACTTAGCTTTTTGTCCAAAACATAGTCCCCAGCTACCAAGCTGGCATGTACCAGGCTCACCTGGCTCCCTGCGTCCAGCAACACTTGGACTGGACTGCCTTTTACCACAATGTCACACACTTTTGTTGCAGTCTCCAGTCCCGGTGTCTTAACACTTACTGGCTTGGCAGGTAGCGACTGCCGTCGGCTCACACCACAGTTCATGGCTTCTGAGGTAAGAGGACAATGGGCAGCAATGTGTCCAACCTCCAGAGCCTTGCTCACTATCACATTTTCTGTCACACACACCATAACAAGAACACTCTTACCCACAGACATCACGGGTTCGGCGCTCCCAAGTGCTATACGCACATCTCCACAGTGGTCATCATCCTTCTCCTGGATGTTAAGAACCTCCAGCCCTTGGTTTCTGGTCACATGATCACATACAGGCTCCTCAGTGCAGTGGTTGCCATGGGAAACACCTTGGCCTTGAATCCAATCTTCCTTCTGAAGCCGATGAGTCACACACTCTGAGGAAAAGTCTTCAGCAGATTCTCCAACCGCACAATTTGAAGCACTTTCTCCACTCCATAGCTCCCAAAACAACGGAAAGTCTCTGCCCAGTATGAATTCCACCTCCAGGGTCTCACATTTCAAGAGCTCCCACTGTACAGAGCCATAGTCTGTTGCAAAGGTCAGAGACACAGTGGTATCTGTCTCTGGCCCCCTCTTCAGAAAGTCCAGAATGTCGGGCATGACCCGAGTCACTTGTTGGTGGGAATCTAGAAAGACCCCCAGCGGGATTCCCCCAATCGCCAATTCGCATGATCTCTCACATGTTTTGTCAGATCTCCTGATCAAATGATCCTCCATTGCACAGTCCTCCAGCTGGCAACACTCCCAGCAATACTTTGTTGCATCTGATGGGCTCCACCAAGACGCAGCAAATTCCACATAGGATTTCATAGTGACTAGTGGCGTAGGGATCGCCATAGCAACCATAGCAGTGGCTATGGGGCCCTACGCCACTGGGGGCCCGTCCGGGCCACCTTCTGTTGTTTTTTTTTTTTTTTTTTTTACACACACACACACACACTACAAACAGGCAGCCAGGCCCGAGCCGCGGACCGCCCGCCCACTACACTAGTGTAGTAGGAGGGGCAGGGCGCAGGGGCGGTCCGTGGCTCGGGCCTGGCTGGGGAGGAGTCAGGACTGGACTGGAGCAGGGCGCACGCAGGGCCAGGCCGACACAGAGGCTGGGGAGGCTCTAGCTAGGCCACTGAGTAAGGAAGATCCGATCATATTCTAACCCCCAGGTGTTCCCATGGTGACGGGGACGCTTCCCTGGGGGCTAGAATATACCATCGGATCTGTGTTTTCACGCTCTCAGTGAGAACGTGAAAACCCAAATCCGATGGTATATTCTAACCCCCAGGCGTGGTGACAGGGACGCTTGCCTGGGGGTTAGAATATACAGGGCCACGCCGCTCACAGGAGCACATTTATAAACTAATTAGTAACTTGAACTTTAATCATTGACATTGCTGAATGCTGATCTCTTTACTTCCATTGGATACCTTACTCTGTCTTAGCTCCGGTAACGGTAACAGCAGGCAGTGCGGGCGGGCAGCGCTCCCTCACTGACGTCACGCGCCTGCTCCTCCCACTAGGCGGCGCAGGTGTGTGACGTCAGTGAGTGAGCGCCGCCCGCACTGCCTGCTGTACCGTACCAGAGCTAAGACAGAGTAAGGTATCCAATGGAAGTAAAGAGATCAGCATTCAGCAATGTCAATGATTAAAGTTCAAGTTACTGATTCGTTTATAAATGTGCTCCTGTGAGCGTCGGGGAGGGGGATCTGTGGATGGCACTATTTAGGGGAGGGAGATATGTGGATGGCACTGTTTAGGGGAGGGGGATCTGTGGATGGCACTGTTTAGGGGAGGGAGATCTGTGGATGGCACTGTTTAGGGGAGGGAGATCTGTGGATGGCACTGTTTAGGGGAGGGAGATCTGTGGATGGCACTGTTTAGGGGAGGGGGATCTGTGGATGGCACTGTTTAGGGGAGGGGGATCTGTGGATGGCACTGTATAGGGGAGGGGGATCTGTGGATGGCACTGTTTAGGGGATAGGGATCTGTGGATGGCACTATTTAGGGGAGGGGGATCTGTGGATGGCACTGTTTAGGGGAGGGGGATCTGTGGATGGCACTGGGGGGGGGCCCATACAATTATTTTTGCTATGGGGCCCATGCATTTCTAGCTACGCCCCTGATAGTGACCCACAGGTTCGTCTCTTTCACTTGGGTTTCTGGTCCTTTAAATAATCACAAGATTTCCTTGTAACAAATCACAAGTGTCCAGATTAGCAACAGCACAGCTTCACTGGACAAACAGGCTTCCGGACGTTTAACTCCAACACCGTAGCAAAGCAGCACCTGCTCTTTCTGTCATGTCGTTGCCCCTGGCAACACTTTGCCTTTTCACTTTCCTTTGCCCCTAGCAACAACATTGTGCCCTTTTAGCATGGACACATGCACTTAGCAACCTGCTGTTGCCCTTTTAGCATGGACACTGCCCACATGCTTCACCAATTGTAAGGAATCGTTCTCTCACAGCGGGTCGCAATCACAGATTTCTCCTCTGACAACGGGGTTCAAGTCCAAAAGGTGCTTTATTTTGGCACTTCAGCAGCATTACACTCATAAACATTGAAAATAAACACCTGCCCATCTGTGCTCTACCTAATACACGTGTTGTCTCTACCTCACCTATAGAGCGCCGTTCACACACGGGATTAGATCCGCGGCTTCCTCAGCCATATACAGTCCAGCAGCCTCCAGGCTGTGACCACACCAGCACCCTTGGGGGGAGATGGTCAGGAAGTCCTCCCGACTCTTACCTTGCGACCCTCTTTCTGTAGGCATTACTGGGCCCCCAAAATTTCAGGCTTTACAGAGCCTTGTGGCCCCTCAGCCCTCCTGGCTGAGACCACACAGAGCCTCTCAGGCTTCCTCAGCCTTTCTCCCTCCAAGTCATACACAGAGGGTTGTTTCATCCCTCCTTGATTACAGCAGCAGGGCTCACCTGCGATCACCTCCGGCAAAAGACAATACATGTAGTGGAAGGGTATGGACTGGCAGATCCCACTACCAAACCTAATCCCCAGTCCACATGAAATCCAGCCCAGAACAACATCTAGACAAAACTGTCTCAGCAAACTACTCTTTGCTAAAACCACTGCAGCTTTCTGGATTTCAGTTATCAGCTGAGGTATCTGGGTGGGATATACACGCCTCCCAGCACTTATACTGTACACATCACCACAACGTATAAGTGCTGCCAGCATTGCTGCAGAGGTTAAATGGGTGGGGGGATCAGCCTGTCAGTGCTCGGACCATACGCTGCACACTGCAATAAATTGGTCTGCATTGCTGTCAACCCAGAAGGAAGCCTCTTCTAAGGATCATGCACAAGAAAGCCGTCAAACAGTTTGCTGAAGACATGCAGACTAAGGACATGAATTACTGGAACCATGTCCTGTGGTCTGATGAAACCAAGATAAATTTATTTGGTTCAGATGGTGTCAAGCATGTGTGGCGGCAACCAGGTGAGGAGTACAAAGACAAGTGTTTCTTGCCGACAGTCAAGCATGGTGGTGGGAGTGTCATGGTTTGGGGCTGCATGAGTGCTGCCGACTGTGGGGAGCTACAGTTCATTGAGGGAACCATGAATGCCAACATGTAATGTGACATACTGAAGCAGACCATGATCCCCTCCCGTTGGAAACTGGGCCACAGGGCAGTATTCCAACATGATAACCCCAAATACACCTCCAAGAAGACCATTGCCTTGCTAAAGAAACTGAGGGTAAAGGAGCTGGACTGGTCAAGCATTTCTCTAGACCTAAACCCTATTGAGCATCTGTAGGGCATCCTCAAACGGAAGGTGGAGGAGCGCAAAGTCTCTAATATCCACCAGCTCCGTGATGTCGTTATGGAGGAGTGGAAGAGGATTCCAGTGGCAACCTGTGAAGCTCTAGTGAACTCCATGGCCAAGAGAGTTAAGGCAGTGCTGGAAATTAATGGTGGCCACATAAAATATTGACACTTTGGGCCCAATTTCACCATTTTCACTTAGGGATGTACTCACTTTGTTGCCAGCGGTTTAAACATTAATGGTTGGGTGTTGAGTTATTTTGAGGGCACACCAAATTTACACTGTTATACAAGCTGTACACTGACTACTTTACATTGTATCACAGTGTCATATCTTCAGTGTTGTCCCATGAAAAGAAATAATAAAATATTCATACAAATTTGAGGGGTGTACTCACTTTTGTGAGATACTGTATATCCTAATGATATAACATCACTTTACAAGATGGGATTATCCCAATAATGAGAATAGAAGTATATTCTTCCCAAAGAAATGTCCATTGTGAATGAATGATTTATTGCTTCATGAGGCAAAAGCCTATAATTCTAGTTTTGTCAATGCTTGAGTGAAGGATCTGGGTGCAGCTTCACAGGAGAAATGGGGAATTGACAGACAAGCTCATTGTTTCCTAATCCTATCCCAGAGGTACAGGTTTAATGTGACACTGCACATAATGTATTCTCAGGTTTCCCAAATATTCCAATACAAGTCGAAGATCATGTCCGGGTTATGGAAATATTCTTCTCCTTAAAGTGTACCTAAACTTTTAAGTACACTTTATTAAAACTTATAGGAAGTGGTCTAAAATAATATTTGTAACACACTTTTTTTAAATGTTTTTATGCAAAATAGACACCTGAAATAGATAGATTATAAAATGGATAAGTGGATGTGTATAAAACACTTTCTTGATATAAATGTAGCCACTAGAGATGAGCAAATTTCTTGAAGGTTCAATACGGCTGATTCGCAAGATTTTTACAGAAAGATTTGATCCGTGACGTTTACTTCAACACGAAGTGCATTTTTTTGTAAGTAGCGGGTACAATGACAGGATGCTGCGATAGCGCTGCCCCGTCATTGTACCCCTCAGATGCCACTTTAACACATGATCCTGGCATCTGAGTGTAAAATTAAAAAAATTATAATATTTTTTTTTTTAATTAAACTTACCACCTCCATTTGCTTGCGACAAGCCGGCCGCCCCCATCTTGCTTGAAAATCTCATCCGAAATCCTGTGCGGCGCAAGATTACGTAATCACGCTGGCCGGTGTGGTGACGTATCTCGCACTGCACAGGATTTCGGCCAAGATCTTCAAGCAAGATGGAGGCTGGCGGCCCGTCGCGAGCAAATGGAGAAGGTAAGTTTACATTTTTTTATTTTTTTTTATACAATTTCAGGTTAAATCGATTCGCTGACACGAAGCACGAGGAAATTCGGCTTCTAGGCGAATCGAATTTATCCTGAAATTCAGATCGAATTCCACTTTGTGGGATTTGATTCGCTCATCTCTAGTAGCCACCTTCTGAATTCTGAGGGTGGGGTGGTTAATCTTTGTAGAGCGGGGATTTTAGTAAGGAGCCGGTATCAGCGCAGGGACCTCAATGGTGTTAGCTACTAGATTCCATTATAGAAGTGCGCTGATGTTTATTAAGTCTCATGGTTATATTTATTTATTGGTGATGACATTAATACTTAGTACTTGGTCGTGGAGAGATGTGCGCTATTCTTCAGGTCACCAAGAGATGCGCCTGCCGCCCTGGTTATAGAGGGATGAGCACTGCCGACCTGGTTGCAGAGGGATGAGCGGTGCCGTCCCATTCACAGGAGGATGCCGGCTGCTGCCCTGATGGAGCCAATGTCCCTGCGAAGCGCTGTATCCAGGGTAAAGGGTGACTACCCAGTAACAGCAGGGTGTCGGGGTCTCTGCCTCAATTACATGATGGAGTGCATTGTGGGGTGCTGTACTATGGCACGTCACACTGTTGTAAAGCGCTAGATACTGTACATCACAAACCCCAGTGTGGGATGGACATAAGATATAGCCGGTATGGGGTGGACATAAGATACAGCGATGTCGCGGTAAATCCCTATATGATGCCACATATAAAGAACTAATTATATATCTGTATACATCGCTCCATTATATATCTGTTGTGGGTATTCTCTCTGGTAGACAGGGTGTGCGGACGCAGTACAGAGGCAAATTACCAGTTCTTAAATCAAACTTCTGTGTTTATTCACACAAAGCATAAACAAAACGTCACTTTGCAGTCTTGGTGTTAGTTCACACAAAATGGAAAGTCCACATAGCAAAAATAACCAACAGTCCATAGCAGGCTTTTATGGGGCCCGTTTCCCTTACAGATGGGTCCCAGCCCTGCAGCACGGCACAAGCCTCAGATCCCAGCACACACACCACCTGAGGTCCACTGTCAGACTGAGGTAATCCTTCTCACCTGGCAGTGCTGGCTGGTTTTTAGGCCTGGCAAAACCCGGCCTGGAACATAGGGAGTAATCACCCACCCAGCACGTTGACTACTCCCAGTAAGAGCCATCCCAGATCAGCTATACAGCCATACTAAGTATTAAGGTATCAAACAGCAACTGCTGCGAACACATAAAAACCGGCTTTTACTCCACCGAGGCCAGGAACCTCGGTGACGTGTACCTATCATCCACGAGGATTCCTTGTACCTTCTTACATACCTCGCCCCTTTGTTCAACCCTGAGGGGGAAAACACATGCCATATAGTATACTCAGGACAGGGCATCCGCGTTTCCCTGCAACCGGCCTGCCCTGTGTTCTACGGAGAACTTAAAGTTTTGTAAGGACAGGAACCACCTGGTGACTCGGGCATTTCTATCTTTGGCCTGTCTTATCCACTTGAGAGGGCAGTGGTCAGTCACCAGGCGGAATGTTCTCCCCAACAAATAATAGCGGAGAGACTTGATAGCCAGGCACTCTCTATCCACTATACTGTACCTGATCTCGGCTGGGGTGAGCTTGTGGCTTAGGAAGACAATGGGATGCTCCTCCCCGTTGACTTCCTGAGACAGTACAGCACCGAAGCCTACTTCAGAGGCGTCTGTCTGCACTATGAATTCCCGCTTGAAGTCGGGCATCAACAAAATCGGGGACCCACACAGGGCCGACTTCAAAGAGGAGAAAGCCTCTTCCGCCTGGTCATTCCAGTGAACCATCACTGACTTGCATCCCTTCAATAACCCTGTCAATGGTGCGGCTAAAGTAGCAAAGTGGGGAATAAATCTCATGTAATAGCCTATCATTCCTAGGAGTGACTTTACTTGTTGAGTGGTGACAGGTCGGGGTCAATTTCTTATCGCCTCTATTATGTTTACTTGGGGTTTGATCACTCCACGCCCAATGACATACCCCAGGTATTTAGTCTCCTCTAACCCTATTGCACATTTTTTGGGGTTAGCGGTTAGTCCCACCTTCCGAAAGAGTCCACTACAGCCTGCACTTTGGGTAAGTGACTTTCCCAATCGGTACTGTGGATGACAATATCGTCCAGGTAAGCCGAAGCTACCGACGATGTGGACGCAGCACAATGGAAAAATGGCAGGGCACCATGCAGACCAAATGGTAGCAGCTTGTACTGATGCAGCCCTTCAGGTGTGATGAAGGCAGTTTTCTCTTTGGCAGCCTCCGTTAAGGGCATCTGCCAGTACCCTTTCGTGAGGTCCAAAACTGAAAAATACCAGGCTTGATAAGTTCATTAACCCAGGGCATGGGATACGCATCGAATTTGGAAATCTCATTCCGTTTTTGAAAATCGTTACAGAACCGGAGTGTCCCGTCCTGCTTGGGTATTAGCACTATAGGACTAGCCCACTCACTTTTAGACTCCTCAATGACATCTAGCTTCAGCATCATCTGCGCTTCCTCTGAGATGGCTTGTCGCCGAGCCTCAGGTACCTGGTATGGTTTTAGCCGGACTTTCGCGTGAGGCTCAGTGACAATGTCCTGCCGAATTATGGAAGTAAGTGCAGGGAGATCCGAAAACACATGTGTTCCAGCTAATAAACTCCCTGGCCTCCTGAGCCTGCTTAGAGGAGAGTCTGTCAGCAATTCTTACTGTGGCAGCCGCTTCCCTTGCTTTATACAGAGGGGCCGAAACCACTTCCCCTAGAAAACATGGCCGTGGGCTATCGTCAGTACAGGTTTCCCTATATTTCCACGGTTTGAGTAGATTCACATGGTACACCTGCTCCAGCATTCGCCTCTCTGGATGGTGTACCTTGTAATTTACCTCTCCAATTTTTTCAAGTACACTGTAGGGCCCCTGCCACCTGGCCAGGAACTTACTGTCCACGGTCAGCACCACAACCAAAACCCGATCACCCGGGTTAAAGATCCGGACCCGAGCCTGCCGATTATAGATCCGACTCTGGGCTCGCTGAGCGGCCTCCATATGCTCCCTGACAAGAGGCAAAACGGTCTCTATCCACTGTTGCATCTTGGTAACATACTTAAGGACACTTCTATGCGGAGTGGGTTGCTGTTCTCACGCCTCTTTGGCTACATCCAACAAACCACGATGATGTCTGCCATATAGCAATTCGAAGGGCGAGAACCCAGTAGAGGCCTGGGGCACCTCTCGCACAGCGAACATGAGATAGGGCAGAAGAAGGTCCCAGTCCTTCCCATCTTTAGACACCACCCTTTTTAACATGGTTTTTAATGTTTTATTAAACCTTTCAACCAGACCGTCCGTTTGCGGATGGTAAACGGACATCCGTAACTGTCTGATATGCAGCAACTTACAGAGCTCCCTCATGACCTTAGACATAAAAGGGGTCTCCTGGTCAGTCAGAACCTCTTTAGATAGCCCCACTCGGGAGAACATTTCCATTAGCTCCTTAGCTATCGGTTTAGCCGATGTATGTCGCAGTGGCACCGCCTCCGGGTACCGAGTGGCGTAATCTAGGACGACCAGGATGTGTTGGTGTCATCTAGCAGACTTCGGTACTGGGCCTACGAGGTCCACCACGACTCGCTAAAACGGTACCTCGATGATCGGGAGAGGTACCAAGGGACTGCGGAAAAGGTGCTGGGGGCTAGTTGCTTGGCAGGTCAGGCAAGACTTACATGTCCATATCTCTAAACACACTTGGCCAGTAAAACCGTTGTAGTATCCGGTCCTGTGTTTTCTGCATTCCCAGAAGCCCCCTGAGAACATGTTGGTGGGCTAACTCTAACACGAGTTTTGTGATAAGACTGGGGCACCACTAACTGTTCAATATGTTAACCCCGCAGTTGGTTAACCCTATACAACATATCCTGATGAACAACAAAACGGGGAAACACTGGTTCAGCCCCTGGTTGTTGTGGTTCACCATCTACTATTAATACATTTCCCCAAGCTCGGGATAGGGTTGCGTTTCGGTTTTGTGCAGTACCAAAATTATCCCCATAGACATTAAGGTCGGCCAGCTCAGGCCCCGGCGGTAAGTCCTCTACATCTCCCACCATTACATTCAGTGGAGTTGTCCCCCCTCTTCCACCGAAGTGGCGGTCACCCCTACCGCTGGCCCTTCGGTCTCGGGTTCCCAGGGTTCTGGCCTCCCCCTGGAGCCACTCTGATGGAGTTACCCCTGACTCATAGGTATCAGTCACTCTCATAGAAGGCCACAGTGGCGGGCAACCCGGGAAGTCTCTCCCTATTACAAGTTCGTAGTGTAAGTTTGTGGCAACTGCCACTTTGTGAGACCACCTGTTGACCCCTGTGGTTAGAGACACCAGGGTGGTGGGATAGTCTTTTAAGTCTCCATGGATGCACATGACCCCGACTTTCCGGCCAGTATACTTCGTGGACCGTACCAGGAGAGTCCTTACTAGGGACACCAGACTCCCTGAGTCCAGCAGAGCCTCCGCTGGAGTGTCTCCCACTTGCACCCGGTACAAGTGGTTTAGAGTTTCTGGGATACCTGCTGCACACAGCTTCCTGGCATATAACGACTGATGGTAGCCATACTGTAGTTAGTATCCATAGGTTTCACCTGATGTGGACAGTCAGCTCTTACATAGCCAGGCTCCTGACACCGCCAGCAGATTATCGGAGCCAGGTTCGTAGGGGGTACATCCCGGGTGGGTTTGGTTGGTACAAGTCGCCGGGTCTGGGAGGGAGATTTACAGGGTTTGACTGCCCCCCTGCCAAAAGAACCCGCCGTAATATTCTTAGTAGCCCCGTAGAGCTCCACCAGGTCCACCATTTTCAGGGCATTGCCAGAAGACACCTGGCAGATCCAGTGCTGGAAAGGGGGTGGCAGAGCCCTCCAGAACATATCAGCCAATAGTCTATACAGAATATCCGTGGGACTCAGCACATCAGGCTGTAGACACTTTTGCAAGAGGTGGAATAAGTCATAATACTGGGGTCTGCGCAGGCTCCGCCCTGGGCCCGGACCAACACATTCACCCCCAGTCTTTGTAGTCGGCCGGTTGGTTGTTCGGCAAGTCGAAATACACGCGCTGGGAATTGTATGCCAGGAACGGAGCGACGACCTCAGCCCACTGGTCTATGGGTAGCTTCTCCCTGATGGCCACTTTCTTGTACATCACCAGGTAGGTTTCGATGTCATCTTGGGGGACGGTCATCTTAGGAATCGCGGCACGGACTGCTTTCCGGGCATCGTAGACGTTTGGGGTTGCTCATGCTGTTTGCAAAGCCATCACATGCTGTCTGCAAAGGCTTTGGTCTCCTGATGCTGCTTATTAGCCTCACGTTGGTGCAGGTTTGTCTCTCACTGCTGCAGATTAGCCTCCATGAGGGCCTTCACAACAGCCTCCATTTTGTCGTGGGGTACTAGTTGTAATGTAGCTGGTTTAACCGTGCCTGGAAAAATGCAGAACCCAAAAATATCGGCGTTCACGCCAGCGTCACTGCTCTTGCCCGCATCCTCCACCAATTGTGGGGATTCGCTCTGGTAGACAGGGTGTGCGGACACAGTACAGAGGCAAATTACCAGTTCTTAAATCAAACTTCTGTGTTTATTCACACATAAAGCAGAAACAAAATGTCACTTTGCAGTCTTGGTGTTAGTTCACAAACAATGGAAAGTCCACATAGCAAAAATCACCTTGTTGGCAGTTCTGCCTCCAACAGTCCATAGCAGGCTTTTAAGGGGCCCGTTTCACTTACAGATGGGTCTCAGCCCTCTAGCATGGCACAAGCCTCAGATCCCAGCACACACACCTCCCTGAGCTCCACTGTCAGACTGAGGTAATCCTCAAAACCCGGCCTGGAACATGGGAGTAATCACCCACCCAGCACGTTGACTACTCCCAGTAAGAGCCGTCCCGGATCAGCTATACAGCCATACTAAGTATTAAGGTGTCAAACAGCAACTGCTGCTGACACAGAAAAACCGTCTCTTACTCTACCGAGGCCAGGAACATCGGTGACACGTACCTATCATCCACGAGGATTCCTTGTACCTTCTTACACTGTATACACCTCTCCATTATATATCTGTATCCACAGCTTCATTGTATATCTGTATACACCCCTCTATTATATATCTGTATCCACCGCTCTAAAATATAGCTGTATATACCGCTTCATTATATATTTGTATACATCGCTCCATTATATATCTGCATACACCGCTCAATTATGTCTTTATATCCGTGATACAATTCGATTAGATTTTGATAACACCCAGTGATACATTGTAGCGGATTTGTTGCAGTGTATACAGATATATAATGAAGTGGTGGATGGAACCGGCACTCAAAACAATCGGATTTCACGTGGAAGTTGAATAAAAATTTATTAAACAATCAACACTATATACTAGATGCACCAAAGTAAAATTCATATAAAATATATAAAAAATAATAAAAAGCATATATCTCAGTGTTAACCAAGCGAGTAGAGTATTCTTAAGGCACAGGGGTCTGAAGTGCTACGCACAGAGGGCTGCATCCGTGTCCCCCCAATTGGGTAGGCTATTGAATCACAGTCGTCCGTGACGGAGCTATACAGAGCTTGTTGAATATTGTGCTTAGAATAGTCGCAGGTATTATTCACATATAAATTTCACATAAGCTTAAATGCATGTAGATAAAATCTTGTGCCACCGTATGGGGTAGAGAAAAGGTATTTAGAGGTGAGCTGAGTTCAATTATCCATCACCTATAGTGATCTCAATTTCTGAGTGAACTGGAGATGAAACAGTCACTAGTCCAGCACGTATGATGTTGCCGTGCAAATACCGCCTTGCGTACAGCGGTTCAATATGGTTCCACTTGAGTTAATGTTACTCACTGTTTCCCGTGTGAATTCACTCGGTTAGGTCTGCGGGAGGTTCTCTGTCGTGGCGTCCCACGCTTCAGTCTTTCCCCGCTATATTGGTGTCGGGTCCAGTTGTCAGTGTGGATCCCGTCTGCACTCTCGTGGGAGACCTGTGTCAGCTGTTTCACTTACGTGAATTTCACAGCGCTTCTTGGTCTTGGTCTTGGTCGTGAGTAGGTGGATGAACTTTTAGTACATGGCCATGTACCGCTGCGATGGTTCTTTCACAGGTAATACGCCCAGACACGTTTCGAGATATCTTATCTCTTCCTCAGTGGGTAAGACCTGTGAGCTCTAATCTCGCTTTTTGTATGTTCTCATCTCAATTGGATAATTGGTTTCACCTATCCCAAAGCTTGTGTGGGAAAATGGGGCCTTGCTTTTCGTTGACCTTTACTTTTTCATATGTTGTTTCTACCTAAACGCTCTCTTTCGGTGGCAATTTAGCGATACCTTTCTAATAGTATTCAGTCTCTCTGTATACATATAGGCATGTGTATATCGGTTATACAATCGAATATGGGAGATATATATGAGTACATAAAATTCGTACAATCAAATAAAATACAATATAAAATAAATAAAATTAGGATGTGTCAAATCAGAGACACCTCCTAGTTATATTCATCTAGAAGGCAGTATCTTATAATGCAAGGGAATGTTATTATATCAGCATTGTATGGTAGATGATTGTACATCTACATGTCTTACTATACTGGTATCCACAGTATTATCAGAGGATTTTAATCCTGAGTGGTGGATATCGATCTATATCCTCTTGAGGGCTGATTGATTCGATATTAGAATGCTATTGTGATTTTATTTATCATTTTCAATTTATTTATAATTTTCAAAGGATGGTAGATCTGTTTCTCTTTCTTATATGTATCCTTCTCTATAATCTTTATTTCTCAGTTTTAATAAAATTTCTTTTTGCTATTGCGTTATTTTTCTTTTGTATTGCGTTTTTTTTTTTTTTTTAAAAAGTTCATGCGATTTTTATCAGAGTGCGTTTTTTTATATAATTTGTTATTATTTGTTTTTATATATACAAAAGATCCTATTTCTCTTCTAATAGAGAGATTTTTTCAGCTCAATCGGAAATATAATATTTCATTTTGCCATATATGGAAAATCATTACTCCCTTTTGAATAGTCAGTTTTTATTTTCCGTCCATACTGCTATGGATGAATTTATATTTTATGCTCAATTTTGTTTTCCTCCGGTATTTTATTTAATTTAGATGAAGCCAAAAATTTCCAAATCAGAATTTAACCCTGCAGGGAGAAGGCTGCCAAAATCATAAATCCTTCTGGACTCAGCCCGTGACATTCTCATGATGTGGTTACCTCCTCTCCAGTGTATGTCCACCTTTTCCAGGGCCACAAAAGAGAAACCCTTGGGGTCACTGTTATGCACCATTTTAAAGTGCTTAGATAGAGAATGGTTTTCATATCCTTTTCTGATGTTATTTAGATGTTCTGTGATCCTCACTCGCAGGGGTCTCTTAGTTCTGCCAATATATTGTTTTTGGCAGGGGCACTGGAAAAGGTAGACAACACTGGAGGAGTCACAAGTCAAACAGCCCTTAATGTCTAACGTGAATTGGTTCTGAGTGGATTGTACCCTACTTATCTTTTTTGGGAATGTTGAGTGTTTACACCCCGAACACCTCCCACATCTGTAGAACCCATTCATCTTCAGCCATTTTTGAAGTGTAGGTGCATCTTTTTTCTTGTGATTGGTTATTGAGGGTGCTATTTTTAAACCTAAATTTGGTGCTTTAGTGAAAGTGATTAATGGGGAAGTGTGTAACATAGGTCCAATGACCTTGTCTCTTAATAGGAAGTGCCAGTGTTGGTTTATAATGTGTCGTATTTGTTTGGATTGTGAACTATAAGGTAGGATTAGTCTCAATTCGCCTTCCTTATTTGTGTTTTTGTGCATGTTTGGCTGAAAAAAGGTTTCTCTCTCTGTTTCTCTTATTTTTTCCAGAGCATCTATCAGAACTTTTTCGGGGTAGCCCTTACATTCAAATTCTTGTTTCATTTTTAGGGCCTCCATTTCGAAATCCGCTTCCTCTGTACAGTTTCGCTTAATACGGCGGAACTGTCCTGAGGGAATATTTAGCAGCCACTGGGGTAGGTGGCAGCTCATGAATGGTATGAAGCTATTTTTCGCTGTGGGTTTGTAATAAGTATTGCACCTGTATTTGTTATCACATTGTGTGATCTGGATGTCCAAAAACTCTATAGATGTTTCCTTAATTTTGGACAAAAAGATCAAGTTTTTATCATTGTGATTCAGGGTCTTTAGGAATTCTTGCAATAGATGTTCATCTTTTCTCCATACAAACAGGACGTCGTCAATATAGCGACGCCATAGGGCCAGGTCCGTCCCCAGTTTGGGGGTGATGTTTTCGTGCTCCCACTGTGCCAAAAATAGATTTGCATAACTGGGGGCGAACCTGGTCCCCATGGCCGTCCCACACAGCTGCAGGTAATGATCGCCCTCAAAATAGAAATAATTATGATGGAGTATAAATTGGATCCCCTCCATCAAAAATTCGATCTGTTTGGTGCATAGGGTACCATCCATTTCTAGTTGTAATTTTACGGCTGCCATCCCTTGGTCATGTTTTATGCTGGTATACAGGGATTGGACATCTAGTGTCCCAATAATCCAGCCTGGTTCTACGACAAGACCCTCTAACGTCCCGATAATATCTGTGGTATCTCGAATATAGGATTTGGTCTTCCTCACTACAGGCTGTAATAGTACATCAATGTACTGGGAGAGATTCGAGGTCATTGACCCTATCCCAGATATTATCGGACGTCCTGGTGGTTGTTCCAAGCATTTATGAATTTTGGGCAGGCAGTAGAAGACTGGAAGTCTTCCCTGCGTGCCCAAAATAAAATTCCATTCCTGGTCGGACAGAATATTGTCTCTTACACCTCTGTCACAATAGTTTGTGAGACTTTTATTAAATTCCTGTCCTGGGTCTGTCTTTAGTTTTTTGTATGTAGTAGTGTCTCCCAATTGTCTGAGACACTCATCAATATATTGTGTGGTGTTCATGACCACTATGGCCCCCCCCCTTATCTGCGGGGCGTATTGTAATATTTTCTTGTTTCTGCAGTTCTTTAATAGCCCGGATTTCCCCCCCTGTTAGATTGTTCCTTTGGCTCTGTCTATCCTTAATCCTTCTCAGATCACTCTCCACTGATCTTTGAAATGTTGCCATGTCATGGCCGATCTCATTTTTTGGGAATTTTCTTGATTTGTTCTTCAGATTGGTATGTTGAACTCCTCCCTTATTCTCATTATCATCACATATTTGAGGTTCTACTGTTATGGGGTTCTTTTGAAAGTACTTTTTTAGACATAATTTCCTCATAAATTTTTGCAGTCCTATATATGTGTCAAATTTGTTAAGTTTGGATGTGGGTGCGAATTTCAGTCCTTTGTCTAGGAGTTTTATCTGTGTGTTCGTAAGTGTTGTGGAACTTATATTGACTATTGAATCTGGTACAGTTATTGATTTCTCCTTCTGTCTCTCCCCCTTCTTTCTCTGTCCTCTTCTTGTTTTTCTATCTCTAATTGTGTATATTGATGTTGGTGGTGTTGCCTCCTGTAAGGTCGTTTGTATGGTTGTTGGTGATATACTGGAGACAGAAGTCGCTGTCTCAAATTGTACGGGTGACCTGGTGGGGTTTGTCGTGTCTGCTTCCTTACTGGTGTCTGTAAGTGTTGGTTTGGTCTTAGTGATGGTGATCTGTGTCTTATCCGTGGTTTGTGGTGTGGTGGGGTCCTGTCTAAAAAATAGTTGTCTTGTAAAGTTTCATATCTATTGTGTGTTGATATGTTATAGCCTCCCTGACTATATTTATTATTTTGTCCCCCCTCCAATCCTCTCACTTGTGGATATGGTTCTCTCTCTGTGTTTGGTACCACCTCTTGCGTCTGTGGTAGGTTACCTCGAGGTTTAGGATAGTTCTTATATTTCTTTGTTTTTTTATTCATTATTTCTAATTCTGTCCTATCTAGGCCTTTGCATAATTTTCTTCCCATTCCTCGAATTCACTGTCTTTGGGGAATTTTTCAAGCAGCTGTTTATATTTAGCTATTTCAAGGTTCAGATTTTCTAGGATTTCCATTCTCCTTTTTATTATTACATGTATCAATGCAATAGATTGTGAGAATAACAGATCTCCCATTCTTTGTTGAAAGATTCACAGCATAAATCTTGTGCTGGCGTTTTGTTAAGCATCAGCCCTCTAGGGATTTTCCCTTGTTCTATGAATTGTCTCAATGATCGTACCTCCCAATGCTGTCTTAGCTGTTTTTGTAGTAGGTGTTCTAATTCCTTGAATGTTTCCGATATTGTGGGTTTATTCTGATGTTCATTATTAACATTCCCTTCAAAATTATAAGCTTCAGCTGTCTGCCGTTTCAATTCCACGTGGTTCCAAAAGTCCATGTCTAAATCAGAGGAGCTCTACCTGCTTCAAATGGGGGTATATGGGTAATTTGCAAAGGATGCTGTGCAGGTGGCTCACTTTGATTCGACACGACAGGTGCACAGGTTCAAAGAAGAACCCCCTGATTCTGATCAATGAAATATAGACTGGATGGAACCGGCACTCAAAACAATCGGATTTCACGTGGAAGTTGAATAAAAATTTATTAAACAATCAACACTATATACTAGATGCACCAAAGTAAAATTCATATAAAATATATAAAAAATAATAAAAAGCATATATCTCAGTGTTAACCAAGCGAGTAGAGTATTCTTAAGGCACAGGGGTCTGAAGTGCTACGCACAGAGGGCTGCATCCGTGTCCCCCCATGCTATGCTGTGAATCTTTCAACAAAGAATGGGAGAATCTGTTATTCTCACAATCTATTGCATTGATACATGTAATAATAAAAAGGAGAATGGAAATCCTAGAAAATCTGAACCTTGAAATAGCTAAATATAAACAGCTGCTTGAAAAATTCCCCAAAGACAGTGAATTCGAGGAATGGGAAGAAAAATTATGCAAAGGCCTAGATAGGACAGAATTAGAAATAATGAATAAAAAAACAAAGAAATATAAGAACTATCCTAAACCTCGAGGTAACCTACCACAGACGCAAGAGGTGGTACCAAACACAGAGAGAGAACCATATCCACAAGTGAGAGGATTGGAGGGGGGACAAAATAATAAATATAGTCAGGGAGGCTATAACATATCAACACACAATAGATATGAAACTTTACAAGACAACTATTTTTTAGACAGGACCCCACCACACCACAAACCACGGATAAGACACAGATCACCATCACTAAGACCAAACTAACACTTACAGACACCAGTAAGGAAGCAGACACGACAAACCCCACCAGGTCACCCGTACAATTTGAGACAGCGACTTCTGTCTCCAGTATATCACCAACAACCATACAAACGACCTTACAGGAGGCAACACCACCAACATCAATATACACAATTAGAGATAGAAAAACAAGAAGAGGACAGAGAAAGAAGGGGGAGAGACAGAAGGAGAAATCAATAACTGTACCAGATTCAATAGTCAATATAAGTTCCACAACACTTACGAACACACAGATAAAACTCCTAGACAAAGGACTGAAATTCGCACCCACATCCAAACTTAACAAATTTGACACATATATAGGACTGCAAAAATTTATGAGGAAATTATGTCTAAAAAAGTACTTTCAAAAGAACCCCATAACAGTAGAACCTCAAATATGTGATGATAATGAGAATAAGGGAGGAGTTCAACATACCAATCTGAAGAACAAATCAAGAAAATTCCCAAAAAATGAGATCGGCCATGACATGGCAACATTTCAAAGATCAGTGGAGAGTGATCTGAGAAGGATTAAGGATAGACAGAGCCAAAGGAACAATCTAACAGGGGGGGAAATCCGGGCTATTAAAGAACTGCAGAAACAAGAAAATATTACAATACGCCCCGCAGATAAGGGGGGGGCCATAGTGGTCATGAACACCACACAATATATTGATGAGTGTCTCAGACAATTGGGAGACACTACTACATACAAAAAACTAAAGACAGACCCAGGACAGGAATTTAATAAAAGTCTCACAAACTATTGTGACAGAGGTGTAAGACAGGGCCGGCGTCATAACCCGGCATCCCCGGGCAAGTGCCGGGGCCCAATGCTCCTGGGGGGGCCCACTGAGCTGCTATGAGCACTTCCATCAATACAGATGGGAGCTCTCACTGCTGTCATTTCAGTTACGCAGTACCCCTTTGGTGGGGCCCTCTGAGCTGCAGAGACTCAGAACACGCCCCCTCTACACAGGACACACGCTGCCTGAGGAGAGAGACCGGAGGGCTGGAGGCTGGAGCTGGAGCAGAGACGTGTGTAGACAGTCTGTGAGTGAGTCTGCAGTCTGCACTGTGAATGTCTCTTGTCTGTGGGACAGAAGGGGGGGGTCTCTTCGATCGGCTGCTGCTTCATGCTATTTAGTTGTGTTACTGTTTCATTAAGCAGTTTGCCCCCATGACACCTGCCCCCCCCCCATATCCTGTCCTATCTCATCCTCATGGGGCCCCTGCTGTCTTCTTTCCTCCCTCATGTATCCAGAGCTCCTGTTTCACCCTCCTATCTCCTGTTGCTGCCCTGCACAGACCTCCTGCCCCTTCTTGTATGAATTCCCCTCAGAGCCCCTTCCACCTACTTGCTGTGTCCACCCCTCCTGTCCATCCAGGGCCCCTGTCTCACTCCTCTGCCTCTCATTATGGTGGCATCTGAACCGCATTCACCATAAGGACCTTCTAACATCACAGGGTCATGTGACTGTGCCCCCAACCCCGTACTGTGCCCCTTTATACCCTGCATTGTGCCCTCTTACCATACCCTGTGCAGTGCCCATAGTCATTCCCTGTACTGTGCCCTCTTATACCCTTTTATCCGGTCACTGTATGGTGGTTTTATCATTGTATGGCGGTGTTATTACTATATGGCGGTGGTATCCAATAACTGCATGGCCATAACTGTATCCCTTTCCCTGCCCACGCCATCCTTTTTTAGACCTGGCATGAGCGGGAAAAGATACAGATTGCGGTGCTAAGGACCTTTGTGCCACAATCTGTGTCAGAAATACGCCTAAGGCTACTTTCACACCTGCGTTTAGGTGCGGATTCGTCTGGTATCTGCACAGACGGATCCGCACCTATAATGCAAACGCTTACATCCGTTCAGAACGGATACGTTTGCATGATAATGCAAACGGATCAGTTTAGACTTTACATTGAAAGTCAATGGGGGACGGATCCGTTTGAAAATTGAGCCATATTGTGTCAACTTCAAACAGATCCGTCCCCATTGACTTACATTGTAAGTCTGGACGGATCCGTTTGCCTCCGCACGGCCAGGCTGCAAGCAGCGTTCAGGTGTCTGCCTGCTGAGCGGAGCGGAGGACAGACGGTGCCAGACTGATGCATTCTGAGCGGATCCGCATCCACTCAGAATGCATTAGGGCTGGACGAATCCGTTCGGGGCCGCTTGTGAGAGCCTTCAAACGGAACTCACAAGCGGAGCCCCGAACGCAAGTGTGAAAGTAGCCTTACATAGACGTATTTCTATGTAATAAATGACCCCCTAATTGTATTATTATTCGGGGGAGGGCTAATATCTTTATATTATATAGATTCTAGTGTATTATACTGTGCCCTGTATTTCCCAGTAGAAAATGATCCTTGGGAAGCACAGTCCTCACCCCTGACCACCAGGACCAGGTAGCGCTCTGTCAGTACATGGCGGCCCCCCTCCGCCACGCTGCTCCGCTGTGTACTGGGGCTTATTCTGACACTAGGGCTGGGTTCACATCCCATTTGTGCCATCCATTTAATGTATACCAAAAATGTATGCGTTACCAGATGCCTCAGACTGATGCCGTACAGTGGTGTCCGTTCACCATACAATCCTCAGACTGATGCCGTACAGTGGCGTCCGTTCACCATACAGTTCCATTGTAAAAAAAACATATACGTTAACGTATGCATTTTTTACTTGACTCTGCAGGATACAAAAACGTGGAGCGCTGCACATGACCACCAGAGCCCCCATTAAATATAATAGCCCCTCGTGCCCCCTCCATACAGTATAACCCCCAGTGTGGGGGCGACTGGGGGTCATTATTCTGCATGGAGGGTCACTGTGGGGTCATTATACTGTGAGGGCCCTTTACATAGTATAATGACCCTCAGTGTCCCCCATTTAGTATAATGACCCCCAGAGCCCCCTCCATACAGTATTCCCCCAGTGTGGGGGCTACTGGGGGTCATTATTCTGAATGGGGGCGACTGGGGGTTATTATTCTGAATGCAGGGCCACAGGTGGTCATAATACAGTGGGGGGGGGGGATTGGGGGTTCATTATACTGTGTGAAGGGCCACTAGTAGTCATTATACTGTGTGAAGGGCCACTAGTAGTCATTATACTGTATAGGGGCCACTGGGGGTCATTATACTGTGTGGGAGCCACAGGGGGACATGTCAATGTAAAAAAATGCCTCACGGGGGCCCACTGGGATTTATCGCCCAAGGGCCCACATGAACCTGGAGCCGGCCCTGGTGTAAGAGACAATATTCTGTCCGACCAGGAATGGAATTTTATTTTGGGCACGCAGGGAAGACTTCCAGTCTTCTACTGCCTGCCCAAAATTCATAAATGCTTGGAACAACCACCAGGACGTCCGATAATATCTGGGATAGGGTCAATGACCTCGAATCTCTCCCAGTACATTGATGTACTATTACAGCCTGTAGTGAGGAAGACCAAATCCTATATTCGAGATACCACAGATATTATCGGGACGTTAGAGGGTCTTGTCGTAGAACCAGGCTGGATTATTGGGACACTAGATGTCCAATCCCTGTATACCAGCATAAAACATGACCAAGGGATGGCAGCCGTAAAATTACAACTAGAAATGGATGGTACCCTATGCACCAAACAGATCGAATTTTTGATGGAGGGGATCCAATTTATACTCCATCATAATTATTTCTATTTTGAGGGCGATCATTACCTGCAGCTGTGTGGGACGGCCATGGGGACCAGGTTCGCCCCCAGTTATGCAAATCTATTTTTGGCACAGTGGGAGCACGAAAACATCACCCCCAAACTGGGGACGGACCTGGCCCTATGGCGTCGCTATATTGACGACGTCCTGTTTGTATGGAGAAAAGATGAACATCTATTGCAAGAATTCCTAAAGACCCTGAATCACAATGATAAAAACTTGATCTTTTTGTCCAAAATTAAGGAAACATCTATAGAGTTTTTGGACATCCAGATCACACAATGTGATAACAAATACAGGTGCAATACTTATTACAAACCCACAGCGAAAAATAGCTTCATACCATTCATGAGCTGCCACCTACCCCAGTGGCTGCTAAATATTCCCTCAGGACAGTTCCGCCGTATTAAGCGAAACTGTACAGAGGAAGCGGATTTCGAAATGGAGGCCCTAAAAATGAAACAAGAATTTGAATGTAAGGGCTACCCCGAAAAAGTTCTGATAGATGCTCTGGAAAAAATAAGAGAAACAGAGAGAGAAACCTTTTTTCAGCCAAACATGCACAAAAACACAAATAAGGAAGGCGAATTGAGACTAATCCTACCTTATAGTTCACAATCCAAACAAATACGACACATTATAAACCAACACTGGCACTTCCTATTAAGAGACAAGGTCATTGGACCTATGTTACACACTTCCCCATTAATCACTTTCACTAAAGCACCAAATTTAGGTTTAAAAATAGCACCCTCAATAACCAATCACAAGAAAAAAGATGCACCTACACTTCAAAAATGGCTGAAGATGAATGGGTTCTACAGATGTGGGAGGTGTTCGGGGTGTAAACACTCAACATTCCCAAAAAAGATAAGTAGGGTACAATCCACTCAGAACCAATTCACGTTAGACATTAAGGGCTGTTTGACTTGTGACTCCTCCAGTGTTGTCTACCTTTTCCAGTGCCCCTGCCAAAAACAATATATTGGCAGAACTAAGAGACCCCTGCGAGTGAGGATCACAGAACATCTAAATAACATCAGAAAAGGATATGAAAACCATTCTCTATCTAAGCACTTTAAAATGGTGCATAACAGTGACCCCAAGGGTTTCTCTTTTGTGGCCCTGGAAAAGGTGGACATACACTGGAGAGGAGGTAACCACATCATGAGAATGTCACGGGCTGAGTCCAGAAGGATTTATGATTTTGGCAGCCTTCTCCCTGCAGGGTTAAATTCTGATTTGGAAATTTTTGGCTTCATCTAAATTATAAGTCTTAAATAAAATACCGGAGGAAAACAAAATTGAGCATAAAATATAAATTCATCCATAGCAGTATGGACGGAAAATAAAAACTGACTATTCAAAAGGGAGTAATGATTTTCCATATATGGCAAAATGAAATATTATATTTCCGATTGAGCTGAAAAAATCTCTCTATTAGAAGAGAAATAGGATCTTTTGTATATATAAAAACAAATAATAACAAATTATATAAAAAAACGCAATACAAAAGAAAAATAACGCAATAGCAAAAAGAAATTTTATTAAAACTGAGAAATAAAGATTATAGAGAAGGATACATATAAGAAAGAGAAACAGATCTACCATCCTTTGAAAATTATAAATAAATTGAAAATGATAAATAAAATCACAATAGCATTCTAATATCGAATCAATCAGCCCTCAAGAGGATATAGATCGATATCCACCACTCAGGATTAAAATCCTCTGATAATACTGTGGATACCAGTATAGTAAGACATGTAGATGTACAATCATCTACCATACAATGCTGATATAATAACATTCCCTTGCATTATAAGATACTGCCTTCTATATGAATATAACTAGGAGGTGTCTCTGATTTGACACATCCTAATTTTATTTATTTTATATTGTATTTTATTTGATTGTACGAATTTTATGTACTCATATATATCTCCCATATTCGATTGTATAACCGATATACACATGCCTATATGTATACAGAGAGACTGAATACTATTAGAAAGGTATCGCTAAATTGCCACCGAAAGAGATCGTTTAGGTAGAAACAACATATGAAAAAGTAAAGGTCAACGAAAAGCAAGGCCCCATTTTCCCACACAAGCTTTGGGATAGGTGAAACCAATTATCCAATTGAGATGAGAACATACAAAAAGCGAGATTAGAGCTCACAGGTCTTACCCACTGAGGAAGAGATAAGATATCTCGAAACGCGTCTGGGCGTATTACCTGTGAAAGAACCATCGCAGCGGTACATGGCCATGTACTAAAAGTTCATCCACCTACTCACGACCAAGACCAAGACCAAGAAGCGCTGTGAAATTCACGTAAGTGAAACAGCTGACACAGGTCTCCCACGAGAGTGCAGACGGGATCCACACTGACAACTGGACCCGACACCAATATAGCGGGGAAAGACTGAAGCGTGGGACGCCACGACAGAGAACCTCCCGCAGACCTAACCGAGTGAATTCACACGGGAAACAGTGAGTAACATTAACTCAAGTGGAACCATATTGAACCGCTGTACGCAAGGCGGTATTTGCACGGCAACATCATACGTGCTGGACTAGTGACTGTTTCATCTCCAGTTCACTCAGAAATTGAGATCACTATAGGTGATGGATAATTGAACTCAGCTCACCTCTAAATACCTTTTCTCTACCCCATACGGTGGCACAAGATTTTATCTACATGCATTTAAGCTTATGTGAAATTTATATGTGAATAATACCTGCGACTATTCTAAGCACAATATTCAACAAGCTCTGTATAGCTCCGTCACGGACGACTGTGATTCAATAGCCTACCCAATTGGGGGGACACGGATGCAGCCCTCTGTGCGTAGCACTTCAGACCCCTGTGCCTTAAGAATACTCTACTCGCTTGGTTAACACTGAGATATATGCTTTTTATTATTTTTTATATATTTTATATGAATTTTACTTTGGTGCATCTAGTATATAGTGTTGATTGTTTAATAAATTTTTATTCAACTTCCACGTGAAATCCGATTGTTTTGAGTGCCGGTTCCATCCAGTCTATATTTCATTGATCAGAATCAGGGGGTTCTTCTTTGAACCTGTGCACCTGTCGTGTCGAATCAAAGTGAGCCACCTGCACAGCATCCTTTGCATATAATGAAGTGGTGTATACAGATATATAATTGAGTGGTGTATACAGACATATAACGGAGCAGTGGATACAGATATATAATGGAGCGGTGGATACAGATATACAATAGAGCGGTGGATACAGATATGTAATGGAGCGGTGTACTGTACATTCATATATTTATGGATCGATCGCAATCTTGATTCATTACATTTGGGATATTGGACTATGTAACGTATTTGTGTACACTGCTCCATTTTACATCTGCATACACCGCTCTATTATATATCTGTATATACCGCTCTATTATATATCTGTATCCACTGCTCCACCATCGTCTCCCCCGACACCAGGGCCAGCGAGGCGACGCTGAGTAGTATCCACATATTCCTCATAACTTCCCCCTGTAAGGCTGTGCGGTGACACCACAGGAACTTCTGCCGCTCTCCCACTTGTTGCTATAGGAATCCCAGCACATATTGGCCTAACTCCACCGCTTTGGCTGTGTGCAGAGCAGTAGTTATGATTGCAGAATAAATTATGTCCAGACCTTTAGATGAAGTTCAAACGTTGCTTTACTTGAAATAACTTGCATCCAAAAGGTATACAGCTTTGGTCTCTTGGTCCCAGCAGGTTTTGGCAATTATTGGCAGGAATGAGTACTTGTGCTACAAATGTGGAGCTTGCAGGATAAAACTTCTGCTTGGTAGCTCTATAACTGTGGCAGGATTAGCTTCTGCACTTATCTGGTACCCTCTGCTGTGTGGAGACAGACTAGCTGAGGAGGAATTGGCTTCTCCTAGGCACTGAACTTATTTCACAGACGGATTCTAAGGGGATGCTTTCTTCCTGGAACTCTGGAGGTTGTCTGTAGTTTTCTGCTTTCCTCATCCAGCTGAGCTGAAGGTGCTCAAGCTGGGTATATGGCAAAGTCTCAGCCGAGACTAGGTCCTTGCTGTCTTCCCAATACAAGGGGAACTACACACACACACACACACACACACACCCAACCCCTAGCAGGGGGTGGGCTACACTCCTCTAACTTCCTTCTCCACTCATGCTGCAGGGTGTGGGACTAGACAACCTCTCCACAGAGGGGGAGCTAAGCTGGAATAATCCATTCCAGCTCAGCCAACTGCCAATGTGTTGCTGCCACCTATTGGTAACCAGGCAAATTACAGGAACAATTGCATTTAACATGGATTTATATGAAAATTTGTGGAAGACCTAATGTAAATTATATCTGATGACAGTATAAAGGCTCTTAGGAGATAGTAGCGGGGTAGAGGCGTGTAGTAACACAACTCTGGGGTGTTACATATTTATTAGCTATGTTCCTATAGTGGCTGAATGTTTCCTTGTGTCCTTGTCCTTGTGGTAATGGAGATATAATTTTTGATTGTGCAAGGGGATGAGAAGTTGGCGTAGTAAGAATGGAGGGAGCGTGGCCTGGAGGTCAAATCCAGTCCTTGGCAACTGATACATTGGAACAAAATTAGGGAAAAACATATAAAAATATTCTCTATATTCGTTAATTATAGCAAGCCAATAGGAAAGTTGCCTATGGACAGCTCTAAGTTGGATTCGCAATGCGAGAATATTACTTTGCCTATTTTTTTAAATAAATAGAATACTGAGTCATTATTCTATTTATTGCAAAAAATAGGCATAGTAATATTCTCGCATTGCGCATCCAACTTAGTTCTGTGTATAGGCAACGTTCCTAATGGTTGGCTTGCTAGAATTAATGAATATAACGAATACGAATATAGCGCTATATTCTCTATATTCGTTAATTCTAACAAGCCAACCATTAGGAACGTTGCCTATACACAAAATTAGGTTGGATGCTCAATGCGTAATTTTACTCGCATTGCACATCCAACTTTGAGCGTGGTCTAGATGTGGTCTCACATCCGACAGTACATTCTAGCATGGCGGCGTTCCCATGGTGATGGGGATGCTCCATGCGCACGGGAAGTCGGCACTCGTCAGACGCGCCAACGGGCACTGACTGGAGCGGGCAAGGAGCACAGAGTCCCCCGGACATGTAAGAAGAACTGCTTTTGGGAAGTGGTAACAACTTAAAATAAATAAATAAATAAATAAAAATGAATGAATATTCGAATTAGCGAATATATAGCACTATATTCGAAATATTCGCGAATTAGTGAAGTGCTGATATTCGAGATTAAAATTCGCTAATCGAATTGTCTCGCTCAACGCTAGTGAGCAGCGCTGTGCTATGGAGCTCAAGCCTGTACAGCGCTTACAGTACGGATGCAGGGAGTACGTACTCCCATGCACAGCACTGTATGGTGTACAGATTCTAAAGCGCTATTTCACATTAAAGCTAAAAAAAAATAAAGTGCATTACACATATTATATTAGACCATTTTCTATAATTTTTAATAAACTGTAAAATAATAAACTGTAAATTATTTACAGCATTAGAAGAAGAGAAGTGAGGACAATGACTATTCTACCATTTATGCAACCTGGTTACCCTGAATCCATACACATTTGTCTGCCAAATCTGTGTTATTTTTGGCAGGACACTAATGTGTATAGAGCGCTCCTGCCTCTCTCCCCTGTCCTCATCTCCCATACACATTACAGAAGGATCAGGCTCTGTGTATTTTAAACCCCAATCCTTCTGTTCTACCACTAGAGGTGTCTGCCATCTGCTTTCTCAGTCTTGGCTATGTTAAAGATAATACAACCATAATGGATGCAGATGGTTGTATTATCTGTAACGGAAGCATTTTTACTAAGCTCTGCCTGATTCAGCAAAAACGCTAGTAAAACTAATTTTACTACCATAGTTTGATTTCCTTGTTTCACAGGCTTTATATTAAAATATGTCTAGCCATGAAAAATAATCACAAAACAGTAAATAAGAGACATTATGGTATCAACATAATCATAAAAACCTGCACAATTCAGTCACCACATTGTTTATAGTGATAAATAAGTTAGGCTACTTTCACGCTTGCATTCAGGGTTCCGCTTGTGAGTTCCGTTTGAAGGCTCTCACAAGCGGCCCCGAACGGATCCGTACATCCCCAATGCATCCTGACTGGATAAGGATCAGAATGCATCAGTACGGCTCCGTTTCGCCTCTGTTCCGCTCAGGAGGCGGACACCCAAACGCTGCTTGCAGCGTTTTGGTGTCCGTCTGGCCGTGCAGAGCCAAACGGATCCGTCCAGACTGACAATGTAAGTCAATGGGGACGGATCCGTTTGACGTTGACACAATATGGTGCAATTTCAAACGGATCCGTCCCCCATTGACTTTCAATGCAAAGTCTGGACGGATCCGTCTGACTAACAATTAGACTTAGATTTTTTTCAGAAATATAATGCAGACGGATCCGTTCTGAACGGATACCATCGTTTGCATTATAGGTGCGGATCCGTCTGTGCAGATACCAGATGGATCCGCTCCGAACGCAAGTGTGAAAGTAGCCTAAATGGTCTGAAGAAAAATGCATTTAACCCCTAAAAATTGTTATAAATTAAACACGTATATGGCAAAATGGTACAAGTTCATAATGTTTTAAAAATTGTGTCGGTCTATGGCTATGAATATGGGAAATCAAAAATGTTAAAAACTTCTCTTCAAGTGCAGCAACCACATTTTCCAGCAAGAAGAGAGGTTTTTTCATACTTTGGTAAAATTGACAGGAAGACATATTTAACTAAAGGGGCTCATTGTGGCTCTATGTCTCAAGGGCCCAAATAAATCTGATTTGTATGTAAGGGTGACCAAATGGTTACTTCAAGGAGTTCTGATAGATTTTAAGAAAATCCATGTAATTTCTATTAAAGGGGTTGTCCCAATTTCACTCCAGTGAGGACCATGCTTATCTTATGAGACTTTTTAATAGAACATGCAACTTTTTTGTAAAAACGTGCGACTTTTTCGTAAAGATGTGCGACTTTTGTAAAGCTGCTTACTGACGGATAAACTGCTACCGTCAAACCACAGTCATAAATCTGCCCTCTCTGGAGTGAAGCAAGCAACATAGCTGTCGAGTGCCTGCTGTTTCACACTGCAGATACCCAGTGATAATGTTTACAATTGGCCATAATGCCAATAACAGACATTTAACCCCTCAGATACCGTGCTCAAATGTGACCATGGCATCTGAGGGCTAAAAAACCCAGGAGCATGTGCTCCCCAGGCTGAAATGCTTTCTATTTGCTGAGATCAGGGAAGGCATTCTTAGTGGTAACAGGCCTGAGCCTGTACAAGGCTTCCAGGCCTATTACTGGTATATTCTAATGTAGGCCTACACGTGGTGGCACTGCATTGGAATATACCAATTTTTTTTTTTTTCAGTAATAGATTAAATTCCATTACTTAATAGAAATGGCAATCTAATGATTGCATGTTTGAGTCACCTTGTGGGCTTAAAACAAGTTACATAAAGTTAGATAAAATATTAAAAAGAAATGAAAAAAATTCTAATCAACTCCTTTTCCCCAAAATGAAAATGAAAATAAACAACAAAAAACAATCATAGGCATCACCGAGTCTGAAAATGCCTGTATGGACGTATTCCGTATTTGTTGCGGATCCGTTCTTTTTGGACATCAAAATACATATGGTCTTGTGCATGAGCCCGTAACCTTAAAAATACTTGTTATTGTGTTATTTTCATGAATAATATACTGTATGTTTTACCTTATAGAGCTCTGTATCAATCAAGGAGTGGAGGATGAAATCGAGTATGCTAGTGTTGGTGAGCCTTTGTATGCTGTTTGCCCACTTCTGGACTTAGTTGGGAGAAATAATTTCAGTGTAACCTGGGTAAGAATTGACTCACAAACAGAAATCACCTCAGACAGACAAGCAAGAGTTCACCAGGATGAACAATATCTAAAGTTTATCCCTGCGGAGCTACAAGATAGCGGATTATACCAATGTATTCTCAGGTGAGACTATGTTCACAGCTTAGGGGTCCATTCACACGACCGTATTTCTGGGTCCACTTCCGCTCCCCAATTTTGCAGAATGGGTGTGGACCCTCTAATTTCAATGGGGCCACAAAAGACCAATACATTTTTTTTTTTTTTCCCCAAAACAAGTAAAATGCAATCATAAAAACCAGACAACTCTTTTAAACCCAGAATAGGTTCTGTCCTTAAAGGGCTTCTGTCACTCCACTAAACTCATTTTTTTTTTTTGTCTCCTTAAAATCCTTATGCTGCGATTTCTCAATATATAGGGCTATTACTCAGTTTGGTTCAGTAGTTATATAAAAAAAACAGACTTTTATAATATGCAAATTACCTCTCTGGCAGCAGGTAGGGTGGCTACCTGCTGCTAGCAGCCGCATCCTCCATTCATAATGACGCCCCCTCCTCATGTTGATTGACAGGGCCAGCGGACGCGCTCGTTCTCTGACTGGCCCTGTCTGCGTTTTTAATCCCGCGCCGGTCTTCAGTTGGCGCAGGCGCACTCAGTGGAGGACGCTCGCTCGGCCGCTCCATCCTCAGTGCGCCTGCGCCGGGTGTACATGTGACATCATTTTGAGAAATCGCAGCATAAGGATTTTAAGGAGACAAAAAAAAAATGAGTTTAGTGGAGTGACAGAAGCCCTTTAAGGACAGAACCTATTCTGGGTTTAAAAGGGTTGTCTGGTTTTAGAAGGAAACTGGCCAATCCTAGAGATCTGCCTGCAGTAAAGAACTGGTAAGCACTTACCTGACAGATCCTGCACAGCCGCTCCAGTTCGATTATTGGCCTCATTGGGTGCACCACTGTGACCAATGATTAGCTACAGCAGTAATGTGACATCTCTGCTGTAGCTGGATAAGTAGACCCCATGCTCAAGTTCTCCCAGCAGGGCTCTAGCAGGCAAGTACTTACAAGTTCTTTACTACAGGTGGATCTCATGGGTTTTCTGGTTTACACCCGAAACTGGACAACCCCTTCTTTTTTAATGAACACACTGCAGTAACCATACACTTATTCCCATTGACCTAGCCATATAAAAGTTTGCTTTCTTGTGTGGTCACTTGTATTTTAACGGCATCATTAACTTTCACTTATTTGGTGGCTTTGGGTGGAAATATGTATCTGGTACATCAGTTTTGTTGTCTTCTTCATGGTGTCTTTCTTTACATACAGAAATTCAACATACTGCATCAAGAAGATTAGCCAAGTAGTAGTAACTAAGCATGATGACGGTCTCTGCTATAATTATTCCACAAGGTATACATTTGAAGATATTATAGGACCATCAGATACAATTCAATGTCCAGAGCTAAGTATCTATGTTAACAGAAAAACACAAGCTAAATGGCTTAAGGTAATAATGTTATTATTTATGTTTTTATTTTATTTATTCGTAACCACCAATGCATACATCCCATCCAAGAAAGGTATAGGGTGAGCGTTCCATGAATTTTAAGAGCCGCCTCTAAATTAAACAAATTTGTGTTTACCCGCAATGATTGCTTGTACACTTGCATGATATTGCCAGTTTTATTTACAGTAAAGAAAAGTTTTTATGATGTATATGCAGTAATACCTCATATAATGTGTATATCCTAAAAATCATCCGTCACAGTGGGACTAAAGAGGACTAAAAGTTCTGCGAACTTGGACTTGCAGATCTTTAGAGCGAGGGATTGAAATAAACCCCTGATTCACTGGTTAAATAATTAACTAGTTTAAGACCAGGCCACATTCCTATGTTAATGACCGGGCATTTTTTATTTTTTTTTAAGTGCAGGTTTGAAGACTGTTCAGTTATGCAATAATTGTGGTGTCATTTTTTTTTTTCCTCCATGAGGTCTTTATTTTTATGCTTTTTTATATTAGTGTATTTTAGAACATTTGAATCAATTTGTCTCATCAAGCAGAGTTCTACACCGGCAGCGGGGTGGTCCCAAAGCTGTCATTTGATGGACATGCTAAATAGCGGCATAAGTGCAGAGGCTCTGCTTCCACTTCCAGAGCAGTGACGGATCTTGCGCCACTATCTGGCAGTATAGCTTTGGGTCAGAATTATAGGTGCTGGTTGGGTTAGCATTGGCATTCCATTTTGTTTTCAATTATTTGTTTTAAATGTTGTATCCCCTGCCCCAAGGTTATAAGAGACCTTTTGGGGAAATGAAAAACACTGGTTTTCATGCATTTTATTTATTTTTTGCCAAATACACTGAGCACGATGTTACAGTCTGTAGTGAAATATAAAACACACTAGGTACAAAGCTCTTTGGTTTTTGTTAAGGTACTGTAAGTGGCAGCAAGTTAGACTCTGCTACTCTACTAACCTATACTCAGTGTGACAATGTGCTAGAAAGCTGCAATTTCTCTACACTAAGTACGGTATTGTTTTTCCCTTAAAATGTTTGTCCCATGAAAAATATTCCACACTTTTCAAACCAGCACTGGGATCTGAATAATTTTGTAATTCCATGTAATTTTAAATTTTGCATAGCCAATGAGTTATTCAGTAAAATATATTATTACAGCACCAACTGCTGTTTGTTATTTTTCCAATTTTTCTGTCTACGCCCCAGAGGTGGTCGCCTTCTCAGCTCTATCCTTTAATTGCCAGCAGCCATAGATACTGTTAGATGCTGTGACAGTTACAGGGAGAGAAATGCAACAGAAAGGGCACACCCCTCAAGCTGTGATAGGTAGAAAGCTGTAGCAGAAAGGGCACATCCCTGAGAAAAGACATACCCTCTGAGTGCCCATCCTGAAATAGATTTAGCGGAGCAAATGAAGCATTGAGTGGGGGAATCTTTGGATCCATGTGAGACACAGGGCTGGTTCTAGCTTTGTTAAAATATACTATATTTTGTCTGATTTTCTTTTTTCACATTAATAAAGCAACTGTATCTTATTTCAAGTTTTTGAGCATGATCATTACCCATGAACAAGCAGTAACTGGAAGGGATAACAAGCTTTTCAAATAGAGAGCACAATGGATTCAGGTTTACTGAACATATTTCAGTTACCTGCTTCATTAAATAACGTATAGGAAGTGTTGAGAATTCGATATGTATTCGGAATTACAAATAAGCATCTGGATATTCATATTCACTTATCATTAAGCAAATGAACAGGCCCTCTGTGAGTATCCTTTACTGATCCCAGACCAGAGTCTTAGTTACTCTCCTCTTCCCGATCCTGCATTCCACTGAGTTCCCAGGCATTGCCATATACAATGTGCCAGGGAGTGGAAGGAAGCACAATATGTTTTTTTTTCATTCTATGCTGTGTTTTGTGTTCTTTTATTCCATTTTTCAAAGATGCTAACTATTTTTCAAATAAGAACATGATGGTCCCAAAGTAATAGGTTCTTTTTAATAAAGGGGGTAAATCTAAATCAGCAAAAATGGACAAGAATAGGACCTGGAGTGAGATTCCTGGAATGGACGAGAGCATGGTCCTATGGTATGGGTCAGGGTGCTATCCAGAGTAAAGAAAAATACAGTTGTATGCATGAGGCCTTCCTAAGTGTATTCAAATTGCACTTTACATGTTTCTAGCATATTGTCAAATTTAGATTATTAATATATTTTACATTTAAAAAAATGGGTATATTTTATCATTTTACATTTAGATATCTTTCCTTGCTTCAACTGACATTGATAATGAGAGTACAGTAGGCTTTAGGAAAATAAAATCAATGACTTTCTGTTTTTAATTCTGGTGAATAACTTGCTTTTATGTACAGGAATGCAAGCCACTGGATCTGGATAGTAAGCGGTACTTACTTTCAAATACTAAATTGACTATCCAAAATTTGTCCAAGCAAGATATTGGAAATTACACATGTCAGGTGCCGTTTGTGTACAATAGTGTAACATATAACATCACCCGTGTCATTGAATACATTATTGAAGGTAACTATGCCTATGAACTGTTATGTATTCATCTTCAAATTAAACATCTATTAACATAAGTACCAAAGATAATTGACGTCTGATGTAGGTGCAGTGATCAATTGACAACTAAACCGTCAAATATTGGTACGATGTACAGTGCCTTGTGTCAAATTCTAGGATATCTGATATAAGTATGGGAATGATAGAAATCATTTCTGTCTTTGGTTTTGTTTTTCAAATTAGAGTTAGACAGTGTTCTCATGACAGTAAATGAGCATGCGCGGCTTATGCACCAGAAAAGCTCCCAGTGCATAGCAATAGTTCCCATAACCCAAAGGAGGATGACAGGGGAGGATTGGAAACTTAAAGTGGCCCTGGAAAAAAAACTTAAACTGGTCTCATGTTGTAGGTGGGTCCAAATTACAAGACGGGACAACAGAAGTAGGCAGAGCATGCAATACCACAGTGCAGCACAGAATACCACCCCAGCAGAACCACAATACCACAGGGCACCACAAAATACTGTCGCCCCAACTACGTATTTAACTGCATCACAGTTGAGTTTAGAAGGGGCACCTATGGCCATTGGGCATCAGATCATTATGTACCTGGCCTGCATCTATCAAGAGGGCTTGAGTGGCCCCCTGGCCATCTGCCTACTGGGAAATTTCCCTGTAGGGTCTGTGTCCAATCCACCCGTGGAGGCTGAAAGAGTGTCTATCTGGACTCCATCAGGGTGGTATGCGCCAGCATACTGTATGGGAAAGTGCAGCAGACTGTAGCTTTCTTATACAGTTGGCCACAGCAAGTATACCAAGAAGAGTATACCAATCACGAGGTACTGTACAGCAGTATACATAGGAGATGCATTAGCTTATATGTCAGCGAATACTCCTATCATATATCTATAGTATATGCCAATATCTTGATGTGAACAGAAACTCAGTGCCAATCCAATAAATAATATATGTATGATTCTGAAAAATTATTATCTGCACTGCAAACAGAACATAGTAAATCATATAACAAGCAGATGATTTGGCCAAAATAGTAATATTCAAGACATTTTACATTTTGTGTAGTGGTACTAAGTAATACAAGCTTTTCCTAATATTCTAAATCTACACCATATTCATATCAAAATCCATATTTATTAGTACATCATTTTAAATTATCACTACATATGATTGACAATACACAACAATTTAAATATTAAAACACAAATGACTGGTGGTCCATGATTGTAGATAGAATAATATATATAAAGTGCTAGTGCAAATATATCATGGTCAGTAAATACAGGGTGGGCCATTTATATTGATACACCTTAATAAAATGGGAATGGTTGGTGATATTAACTTCCTGTTTTTTGGCACATTAGTATATGTGAGGGGGGAAACTTTCCAAGATGGGTGGTGACCATGGCGGCCATTTTTAAGTCAGCCATTTTGAATCCAACTTTTGTTTTTTCAATAGGAAGAGGGTCATGTGACATCAAACTTATTGGGAATTTCACAAGAAAAACAATGGTGTGCTTGGTTTTAACGTAACTTTATTCTTTCATGAGTTATTTACAAGTTTCTGACCACTTATAAAATGTGTTTAATGTGCTGCCCATTGTGTTGGATTGTCAATGCAACCCTCTTCTCCCACTCTTCACACACTGATAGCAACACCGCAGGAGAAATGCTAGCACAGGCTTCCAGTATCAGTAGTTTCAGGTGCAGCACCTGAAACGACGGATACTGGAAGCCTGTGCTAGCATTTCTCCTGCGGTGTTGCTATCAGTGTGTGAAGAGTGGGAGAAGAGGGTTTAACTAGAGAGGTGCTGTAAAATACAATAACTACAGCTAGGTAAGGTACCTAATTGCTGCCCACGCTATATACATCCAATGTGATAAAAGGTAACCGTGAGTGTGAGTCATATCCTTGCACAATCGTTTAAATAACGAATACATCAAAGGGGAAATAACGGTGATTATGATTCACACCACTATGCAGGATAGCACAGCTAAATGCATCAATTCCATATGAAAAAATCCCAGCAGAGACTATAAATAATAGGCAGATGTACTCCAGGCTGAATTCATGGGTAATGTTTGAATAAATCACAACACTAAACGAAAATACTTGACTCACGTATATTTTAATCACAGATTGAACATATACCTGTTCAGGGGAAACTATGGTAGAATGTGGTCAGGGACACAAGAAATCACAGTAATACCATCATTCTAAAATATAGCTTTTAATCTATCAGTATAAAATGTCAATGCACCCTCTTAATCAAAATGAAATAGAAGAAAGAAAAGAAAAACAAAATCTAGGGTCAGATGGATGTTGGCAAATTGGTTAGTAGGTGTTAATGGAACCTAAAGGGAAAAATATCCCTATGACTGGCCCTAGTGTACCGGCCCTGCCTAAATACGGAATAGCCGCCCCTAATTTTTCTCCTTTCAAATTTTAACTATTTATCTCCTAGACAATACCAGGAGAAATATTTAGACAAAGATATAGAGTACAGATATCTATAGCATCTTTGACTCAAAATGAAATACCGATCCACATCAGATGCAAGAAGTCTTTGACTCAAAAAATGAAGAGATGAATTGCCGAACCACATCAGATGTAATAAGCAGTGGTGTCAGATATTGTGTGATAATACTTGCGTGCCCGCTATGGCTAATAGGATAAACCATTAATGATGTCCATGAGTCAAGATGTTGTCCGTAATGACATGATGAGGACCAGAGTAGGACGTCATCCTACTCTGGTCCTCATCATGTCATTACGGACAACATCTTGACTCATGGACATCATTAATGGTTTATCCTATTAGCCATAGCGGGCACGCAAGTATTATCACACAATATCTGACACCACTGCTTATTACATCTGATGTGGTTCGGCAATTCATCTCTTCATTTTTTGAGTCAAAGACTTCTTTCATCTGATGTGGATCGGTATTTCATTTTGAGTCAAAGATGCTATAGATATCTGTACTCTATATCTTTGTGCACAGTGTTCTGGTGCTAATTATTAGGCACGTTCCCATTGCAGTTTGACTGGGTCACTTGCCTGTTTTGGTATACCCCATTCAGACCTTTTCCATGCAGCACGAGACATATATATGACCCTGGGTCACCTTTGAGCATCAGTACCCGGTTATAGTATCCAATGTCTCCTGCTACTGGATTTGTACTGATCTCTTTATCGATCACTTGATCAGTCATTTTATGTCTAAATATTTCTCCTGGTATTGTCTAGGAGATAAATAGTTAAAATTTGAAAGGAGAAAAATTAAAAATATAAAAATATATTTATGTCTATATGTTATATCTAGATTAATACTTTTTGGTGATAGGCACCTGTTGTGTCAAATTTGTCCCCTGATGAGACTGACACCAACCAGGTGAAACGCGTAGGGACTGTATTGGACAATTGACTTCTCTTACACAATTTAGTTCACATCATATCTATAGTATTGGGGTGTTTTCTATCTACAAGTTTGGGTATTCTATTATATACCTTTGAAAATTCTTTGTATATATTTTTTATTTTCTTGTACTCTAGCCCAGGTACTTCTTTAGGGTCCCCCCCTATAGGTATCCATCCCTGATAGGGTCTAACCAGGGACACCAGAGGTACGAGAAACGGGATCGCCCCTATCGGGGCGGCTATTCCGTATTTAGGCAGGGCCGGTACACTAGGGCCAGTCATAGGGATATTTTTCCCTTTAGGTTCCATTAACACCTACTAACCAATTTGCCAACATCCATCTGACCCTGGATTTTGTTTTTCTTTTCTTTCTTCTATTTCATTTTGATTAAGAGGGTGCATTGACATTTTATACTGATAGATTAAAAGTTATATTTTAGAATGATGGTATTACTGTGATTTCTTGACTCACGTATAGTAGGCCATAATAAGCATTGTACTGACCAGGAAAGAGCATTCCACCACAAGCAGGCACCACCAGTCCACTCCCCGACGCGCGTTTTGCGTACTGTTTTCTCAAGGGGTAGTCTTGATAGCTATATCTAGCTAGATATATATTTCACAGCACCTCTCTAATTAGATGCTTTGCATTGAGCAATGTATTTACTGAACATGATATATTTTCACTAGCACTTTATATATATAATTCTATCTACAATCATGGTCCACCAGTAATTTGTATTTTAATATTTTAATTGTTGTGTATTTTTGTATTTTTAATCATGTGTAGTGATAATTTAAAATTAAAGTTGAGTGGACACCTGGATGTTCGGGTTCGGCCGAACTTGAAAAAAAAAGTTCAGGTTCGGGACCCGAACTTGAACCCGAACCTGAACCCCATTGAAGTCAATAGGGTCCTGAACTTTTGGCCACTAAAATGGCTCTAAAATAGCTCTGGAAAATGCTAGAGGGCAGCAAATGGCAGCAAAATGTGCTTAAGAGCATGACAAATGCTCTGCAAACAAATGTGGATAGGGGAATGAATAAAAAAACATAAAAGACCTAAAAAAAAAAAAAATTAGGAATGATGTAGGAGGAAGAGGTTGAGGAGGCGGTGAATGGGTGGATGTGTCGGTGTAGGCTCACGTGGCGGTCTAGGTGGAAGCGGCGGCCAAGGAGGAATAGGTAGCCAACACAGATGTGTGTTATTTTGCATTTTTACATAGGGTTATCCCCCAAAATATTAGGACATATAAAAAAAGGATTAAATGCACTTGAGTACAAGGATGGATGGTTGAGGCTGTTAGAACTGTCTATTCTGCACAAGGTACAGACAAGTCTTGTGGGATCCAGGCCTGGTTCATTTTAATGAATGTGAGCTTGTATGGACAGACTGTAATGACGCCTCCTGCCGTGCTAAATACACGTTTAGAGAGCACACTGGCTGCAGGGCAGGCCAGCACCTCCAAGGCATACAGGGCTACCTCTGGCCATGTGGACAATTTGGAGACCCAGAAGTTGAATGGGACAGAACCATCAGTGTACGCGTAGGCGTGTGCACAGGTACTGTTCCACCATGTTGTTCAAATGCTGCATCCTGCTAACGCGCTCCATATGAGCAGTTGGGACCGGTTGTTGCGGCGAGATGACAAAGCTTTTCCACATGTCGGCCATGCTAACCCTGCCTTCTGAGGTGCTCGCTCTGACACAGCTGCGTTGGCAACCTCTTCCTCCTCCCCTGCCTTCGCCTTATGCTTCCACTTGTCCCCCGGCGTCAGTCGGGAAGGATCTCAGGAGCGCGTCTACGAGCGTGCGCCTGTAGTCACGCATCTTACGATCACGCTCCAGTGAGGGAATTAAGGACGGCACATTGTCTTTGTAACGGGGATCCAGCAAGGTGGCCACCTAGTAGTCAGCACACGTTAAAATGTGGGCAACTCTGCAGTCGTTGCGCAGGCACTGCAGCATGTAGTTTCTCATGTGTGACAGGCTGCCCAGAGGTAAGGACAAGCTGTCCTCTGTCGGAGGCGTATCATCTGTGTCCTCCGTATCTCTCCCAGCCACGCACCAGTGATGGACCCGAGCTGCGTTGGGTGCCACCCCGCTGTGAACATGCTTCATCCTCATCCTCCTCCTCCTCATCCTCCTTCTCCTCGTCCTCCAGTAGTGGGCCCTGGCTGGCTAAATTTGTACCTGGCCTCTGCTGTTGCAAAAAAACTCCCTCTGAGCCACTTATAAAAGACTGGCCTGAAAGTGTTAGAAATGACCTCTCTTCCTCCTCGTCCTGGGCCACATCCTCTTCCATCATCGTGTTTTCTCAAGGAGACATAGAAGTGGTATTGTAACGCTGATAACGACGTCATCGCCACTGGCCATGTTGGTGGAGTACTCGAAACAGCGCAACAGGGCACACAGGTCTCGCATGGAGGCCCACTCATTGGTGGTGAAGTGGTGCTGTTCCGCAGTGCGACTCACCGATGCGCGCTGCAGCTGAAACTCCACTATGGCCTGCTGCTGCTCGCACAGTCTCTCCAGCATGTGCAAGGTGGAGTTCCACCTGGTGGGCACGTCGCATATGAGGCGGTGAGCGGGAAGGCCGAAGTTACGCTGTAGAGCAGACAGCCGAGCGGCTGCAGGATGAGAACGCACTTTATGCAGCCGCTCTGACATGTCGGGGTAGCATGTGCTGCACCACCAAATTCGGCACATGCGCCAGGCAAGGGATGTGCGTCAAACTGGCTGGTCCCAGAGCTGCAACAAGATTTCACCTATTATGGCACACCACCAGGCCGGGCTTGAGGCTCACTGGCAGAAACCACTCGTCGGTCTGTTGTTCTATACCCCACCACAACTCCTGCGTGGTGTGGGGCCTGTCCCCCAAACACATCAATTTCAGAACGGCCTGCTGACGTTTACCCCTGGCTGTGCTGAAGTTGGTGGTGAAGGTCTGTCGCTGACTGGATGAGGAGGTGGTAGAAGAGGAGGGGGAAGCCGAGTAGGAAGAGGAGGCAACAGGAGGCAAAGAATGATGCCCTGCGATCCTTGGCGGCGGAAGGACGTGTGCCAAACAGCTCTCTGACTGGGGCCCAGCCACCACTACATTTACCCAGTGTGCAGTTAGGGAGATATAGCGTCCCTGGCCGTGCTTACTGGTCCACGTATCTGTGGTTAGGTGGACCTTGCAAGCAACATGAGCTGTTTGAAGCTGTCTGTCTCCACCAGCCTGAATGACAGCATTTCAAAGGCCAGTAGTTTAGAAATGCTGGCATTCAGGGCCAGGGATCGAGGGTGGCTAGGTGGGAATTTACGCTTTCTCTCCAAGGTTTGTGAGATGGAGAGCTGAACACTTCCTTGTGACATGGTGGAGATGCTTGGTGACGGAGGTGGTGGTGTTGGTGGCACATCCTCTGTTTGTTGCTGGGCGGAAGGTGCCAACGTTCCTCCAGAGGCGGAGGAAGAGTCCGAGGCAGCAGCAGAAGAGGGAGAAGGCGGGGCCTGAGCCCTTTCTTGGTTTTGAAGGTGCATACTCCACTTCAGCCCGTGTCTCTCATGTAGATACCTGGTCATGCAGGTTGTGCTAAGGTTCATAACGTTAATGCCTTGTCTCAGGCTCTGATGGCACAGCGTGCAAACCACTCGGGTCTTGTTGTCAGCACATTGTGTGAAGAAGTGCCATGCCAGGGAACTCTTTGAAGCTGCCTTTGGTGTGCTCGGTCCCTGGTGGCGGTGGCCAATAGCAGGCAAACTGTTTTGGCGATGGCTACTCTGCTTTTGCACCCTGCTCCCTCTTTTGCTACGCTGTTGGCTCGGTCTCACCACTGCCTCTTCCTCTGAACTCTGAAAGTCAGTGGCATGACCTTCATTCCATGTGGGGTCTAAGACCTCATCGTCCCCTGCATCGTCTTCCACCCAGTCTTCCTCCCTGACCTCCTTTTCAGTCTGCACACTGCGGAAAGACGCAGCAGTTGGCACCTGTGTTTCTTCCTCATCAGAGACGTGCTGAGGTGGTATTCCCATGTCCTCATCAGGAAACATAAGTGGTTGTGCATCAGTGCATTCTATGTCTTCCACCCCTGGGGAAGGGCTAGGTGGATGCCCTTGGGAAACCCTGCCAGCAGAGTCTTCAAACAGCATAAGAGACTGCTGCATGACTTGAGGCTCAGACAGGTTCCCCAATGTGCACGGGGGTGATGTGACAGACTGATGGGCATGGGTTTCAGGCGCCACCTGGTGCTTTCTGCAGAAGACTGGGTGGGAGATAATGGGAACCTGCTGGATCCACTGTCGGCCACCCAATCGACTAGCGCCTGTACTTGCTCAGGCCTTACCATCCTTAGAACGGCATTAGTCCCAACCAAATATCGCTGTAGATTCTAGCGGCTACTGGGACCTGAGGTAGTAGGTTCAGTAGGACGTGTAGCTGTGGCAGAACGGCCACGTCCTCTCCCTGCACCAGAGGCTAGTCGTTCGCCTAGGGCGCTGGCCTGCTGGGGGAGCCCTGGTGGGCTCCCCCTGACTGGGGCTGCAGCCCTGGGGGACAGGGCAAGCGGCTCTTGAGCCGCCTCCAGCGCCGTTACAGGGGGGTCAGGAGGTGGAGGTCCTTCTTAAATGTGGCAGAGCAGGCATCTGCTTACCCTGATGGCCAGTAAATTACCAGAGGAGAGGAGGCGGGCAGCAAGGAAGGCTGTTCTAGCATCTCCTCACTCCTCCCTCGCGCGCCCTCTGTGATGCCGGAATATGACGTCATTCCGGCCCCGGCATACTAAACGGCGCGCTGGAGGACTGAGGAGCTGCACCACACTAAACCCCAGGGAGGTGAGTGTTTAAGTGTTTGAGTGAGTGTCTGCCTGTGTCTTTATGTCAGTGAGTGAGTGTATGTATGTCTGTTTTTCTGTCAGTAAATGTATGTGTGTCTGTCATTGAGTGTCTGTGTGTGTATGTCAGTGAGTGAGTGTATGTCAGTGAGTGTGGATGTCTGTCGGTCAGTAAGTATGTGTATGTTTGTCAGTGAGTATATGTGTGTGTTTGTCTGCCAGTGAGTGAGTGTCTGTCAGTGAGTTTCCGTGTGTGTGTGTGTGTTTCAGTGGGTAGGTGTATGTCTGTCAGTGAGTGAATGTGTGTATGTCTGTCAGTGAGTGTATGTGTGTCTGTCAGTGAGTTTCTATGTACGTCATTCAGTGAGTGTCTGTCTCTCAGTGAGTGTATGTGTACGGCATTCAGTGGGTGTATGTGTACGGCATTCAGTGAGTGTCTGAGTGCGTGTCTGTCTGTCAGTGTGTTTGTGTGTCTGTCAGTAAGTGAGTGACATGAGGGGGCGGCAAAATGGATCTTTGCCCTAAATTTCATAGTAACTTATGCACCTCTATGTGCAGTATATCCGAGTTTTTTTTTAACCCCAGTAAGCAAAAGCCGTATTTGTGGCCTAAATTTTACAGTAACTTATGCACCTCTAATCCCAGATGTGCAGTATATCAGAGGCTTCTTTTTAACCCCAGTAAGCAAAAGCCATATTTGTGGCCTAAATTTTACAGTAACTTATGCACCTCTAATCCCAGATGTGCAGTATATCAGAGGTTTTTTTTACCCCAGTAAGCAAAAACCTTATTTGTGGCATAAATTTCACAGTAACCAATGCACCTATAATCACAGAGGTGCATTATATAAAATACAGTGTTTTTTCCACCCCGGTATGCGAAAGCCGTATTTCTGGCATAAAATGAACAGTCCCTAATATGCAGTACGCCGCCCTGCAGGGTATTGCGATGGTGAGGTCACGGTTACTTAGGCAAACGAGGGTTGCTCTGGGTTACTCACAGTTTTCTTGAAAGACCCTGGGCAGGCGTACAGTAGTGAGGGAGAGGCTGGCACAGGAGACCTCTGGGGCACTCTCAGTGTATAGGGACCAGGCCTGATGGTAGATGAGGTGCCCTGGATGTTGCAGGTGTTTAATGTGCCGGGGGCAAGATCCCTTTAAGATTTGTGACGCCGGTGCCGGTAACGGTGGCACACCGATTTGTGATGGGAATAATTGAGGAACACAATGTTGTAGTGAACCAAAACTTCCTTTTACTGGAAACAGTCAATTATTTACAGTCTAGGTTCAGTTCCACATGGCAGTAGCAATAATAAGCAGGCTTTTACAAATGGCAGGCACAATGTTCTTGCAAGATACTCAGAGGGTTAAAACAGTTACAGAACAGGCTGCACTTTTCCTCAGAAATCCTGTGCACTATTCCTCAGAACTCCTGTCTGTCTAAATCCTAAGGCCCGTATGCCCTATTGATGGCTTTATCCTTGGTCACCAAAACTTCCTCAGGTATATATATATCCTTGCATTAAGTAGATCCTCTGCCCTTCAGCTCCTGGTTCAGCTAGAAACGACTTCTGCTCTGCTCTGCACTTTGGTTATGGGAACTGCAGGTTTCTCAGGAGGTAGCTTCTTCCCCTGTTGGCAACTAGAAGCCTGGGCTGTCTAGCTGCATGTCAGGAGGTGGCCTTCAGCTCCTTTCTGGCTAAAGTGCACACTCTCTTCTGTCTCCACACAGACTCCTGACTACACAGACTACTTTCCCTGAACAGGACCTGACTATATATATTAGGGGTTCCCTAGCTCCCTCTACTGTCTAGGAGGAGGAACTACACCCTAACAGGCCTGATACACAGATACACAGGGAAAATACACATAAAAACATAGCAATATACATTAAAATGGACTGTAAAATACAATGCCACTGTTCCACAAGAGGTGGAGAACAACGTGGCCCAATTGACCCTTGTGTAGTGCCCACATTTACCTAGTGGGACACTACATATGCACCTATAATTCTAGATGTGCACTATATGAAACAGATGTTTTTTTTTCACCACAGTATGCCCCAGTATGAGAAAGCCGTATTTCTGGCCTAAATGTAACATTCACTTATGCACCTATAATAACAGATGTGCAGTATATCAGAGTTTTTTTTAACCCCAGTAAGCAAAAGCCGTATTTGTGGCCTAAATTTCACAGTAACTTATGTACCTCTAATCCCAGATGTGCAGTATATCAGAGTTTTTTTTTAACCCTAGTAAGCAAAAGCCGTATTTCTGGCCTGAATAGAACAGTCAATTATGCAGCGATAATCCTAGATGTGCTCTATATGAAACAGAGTTTTTTTTTAACCCCAGTGTCCCAAAGCAGTATTTCTGGACTTGCAGACATGCAGAAATCCTGTTCTGGTGCACTATCGTTGCATAAAATGGCTGCCGATTATGTATTGACTAACTGAAGGAAAAAAAGTTCATTTTCAGTAGTAGTTGGCTCAGGGCAGGCTTAAAACAATTGTGCACAGCACCCACAAAACACATTTGCTGTAGATCGCTGAGTAAAGAAGCAGTTCTTCATAAGATTCCTCCCTGATCTCTCCCTCACAGCAGCTGCAGCCTATCCCTACACTAATCCGAGCAGAGTGACGAGCGGCGCTACGTGACTCCAGCTTAAATAGAGGCTGGGTCACATGCTGCACTGGCCAATCACAGCCATGCCAATAGTAGGCATGGCTGTGATGGCCTCTTGGGGCAAGTAGTATGATGCTTGTTGATTGGCTGCTATGCAGCCTTTCAAAAAGCGCCATAAAAATTGCCGAACACCGAACCCGAACTTTTACGTAAATGTTCGGGTCCGGGTGCCAAAAAACCTAAAGTTCGGTACGAACACGAACTTTACAGTTCGGGTTCGCTCAACTCTATTTAAAATGATGTACTAATAAATATGGATTTTGATATGAATATGGTGTTTATTTTAGTCATTTATATGGATACCCGTATATTTTTTGTAGGTTTTGTATACGTGTCGGTGGTATATAACTCCTTTTTGGGAATAATTTTTAGTTTTTTTCGACTAATATTCTGACATACCATATATTGAAAAGACAAACCCATCCAACACATGACAGGCAGTATGCGGCGATATGCTTCTAGCTCAGTAATACTTCTTCAGTTGAAACATGGGAAGTTTTCTTTTTTATAGAGAATCGATATGAACATTATTGAACTGGTTTCTATATTTTATTCTTCAGATGAACCAGATGACCCTGAACCTGTTATGATATTCCCAACAAACAACATCATAGAGGTGGAATTAGGTGAGTTATCATCAGTTGCAAACTAAAATTAATGTATAATAATAATAATAATAATCTTTATTTATATAGCACCAACATATTCCACAGCACTTTAACAATTAGACATTACAAACCAATCAATAATTCACTCGAAAAGAATGAGAGTCCTGCTCAAAAGCGTCTACAATCTATCAAGAAATAGGGGAACCAAAAAAGTAAAAGTCTTTGACCCTGATTTATCATGCCCTCATGCCAGAATTCTTTCTTAAAAAATGTGTGAAACAGAATTTTTGCTACTTTTTGGACTTATTTGTGCAAAATGTTGCGCCTTTTTGTCACTTACTCCAATATTGAAACATGGGTTGGAAGGTGGATGTGGTTAGGTATTTTACTAAGTTTCACTCCAGAGTTATTATTGAGCTTTTTAAAAAAATAGGTCATCAATATTAAAATCCCAGTAAAACCCTTTAAGGATGAGACAAATTTATCAAGCAACTTGAGGCATTTGATAAATTTAATAAAGTAAGCCAACGCAGACTCAAGCAAAACTGACTTCAAATTTTCCCCCATTATAAATTCTCCCTTTTGTTTTCTACAATGGTCGAGCCATATTTTATTAAAAATGGTATTCAAAACAAGGTATATACGGTCACATACCCACACACACAGGGGGGAGGATAGTGACCACTGCGCTCCACCCTCACCCCTGGCCCTGCCTACTTGCCTCACGAGTCCTGATGACAGGGGACAACTGGACGGCAGTCCCTAACTTAGTATACATGCGGGAAGGACAGACAAGACAAATAATGGATAGTGAACGGACCGGGTCAAAACCAAGACGACAACGCAGTACAGAGGGATAAGAAAAGAATGGTCAGGAGAAGCCGGGGGTCATAAATACCAGAAGAGTCGAGAAGTACCAAAGAAGTCCGCAAAGAATAGTCAGGTGGAAGCCGAGGTCAAAATACCAGGAGGAATGCGCAGTACAGGAGGAGCATGCAAAGGATCGTCAGGGAACAGGATCAGGTAAGTACACAGGTATCCAACAAACGCCAGGAACCTAAATTAACAGGCAACCTGTGGCCAGCAGGCTGCCTGTATTTATAGTGGGGAGTGAGGGTCATGTGACATGGCCAGAGTCACATGACCGACAGACCGACCAGTCGAGCGCCGAGTGATCAGCTCAGCGCTCAAGGCAGACCTAGGAGCAGGGAGCCTCCCAGCTAGCAAAGCCGCCCTGGGAACAAGGTCAAACACAAATCCTCGTTCCTGAAGCTAAGCAGCAGGTCTTTGGCTGAAGGGAGACCGAGTGCGCCTTCGGCACCCTGTTACAAATATACTATATTTCTATATGGCTCTGATTTCATAAAAAGGCATGCAGTGGTGTTTTCTGTCAGAATGCCTATGTATCCGACAGAGAACAATGTGGTATGCTGCACTGGATGCAACATGTATGGATGTATTCTTCCATAGACTCATTTCTTCTGGGTTAAAACATCTTCCATACAGCAGGAGGTGCTGGTTCCAGAGGCTAAAAGGGGTGGAACAAGAAGTGGTGCAAAGGCTAACCATTTTGTTGCATAGTCCAGAAGGGTGTTCTTATCCACATAAGAACGGATGAAAAATGCAGACACTCACCTGGACCAGCATCTGGCTCCAGCAGCTGATATTGTTTGTCAGTCAACAATAAATATGTTTATTTCAAATGTAATGGAACATAAGTAATAAATGACAGCCAGATAATGTCTATATTAACCAAAACTGTCTAAAAAAGTGTCACAGCTCCTCACTGTCCATAAGACTTGAATGCCCCTGACTATGCCTAGCTGCTGTAAACCTTGCTGGATTTTAAGTGTGTCAACTACTTGTAATGGTCTAACATTTACGATTTTTACAGGAGCTTCTATCACACGTATGTGTGAAGTGTTACATGATACACCCATTGATTTGTTCTGGACTTACAATGGCACTCCTATGAAATATTATACTGATTCTGAAGATGGTGGCAGAGTTATAATGGGAGATACAGGGTAAGTAATTACTTTATTCAAAATATGTTTCCTACGATGACTATGTAAAAACCTATAAAAAAAATGCTTACACTTGTACTGAACTGTAATGTCAAAGTGAACTTGTTTTGAGACTAAGGTACCTTTAACAGAAAAGGTTAACACTTAGTGAGCACTAGTAGGGTAATCAGGGTCTTTTCAATACTCGAAAAAAGTTTAATAAAGAATCAATACTGAATATTGCAATTTGTAATATAAGAAGAGTTAACTGCCTGAGAGAAAATCGCTTAAAATCCATTTATTAGTAGTTATTAAAAATCCATTTAATGACTATTCAGGCAAGGAGTTGGGTCAACCAGGACCAGGTGTCACGGCTGTGTCATGGTCTGGTGTAGTGGACCATGACACTTTTGCCGTGCATGCTTGTTGCTGGTGGCAACATGTTGTTTTGCATGTTTTGACACTTCCCCTTTAAGTTGTGTGTCCCTTCCCATCCTGGTGTGTTCGGGGTGGAGATTTGTCTTCCTTGGTGTGGAACTGGGTGTGGTCTCTAGGCTCTATTTATCCTTGAGTTTTGAGCCTGAGAGCTAGTTTTGTCTCCAGCCTTGGTGTGTGTGTTGGAGTGTTTATGTTCCTGGATTCCATCTGTCAAGTCTGCGGGCCATCCTAGTTGAACATTAATGTCACCCCCTTGTTTCTATGTTCTATCCCCTACCCTTACCTGTTGTGTTTGATGTGGGTTTATTTTATGGGTGTGTGGTGATGTCTTGTTTGGTGTTATGCCTGGCATGTTTGGTGTTATGCCTGGCATAGTTGCTAGACATCCCCTTTGACTGTCTATGCCTCCGGAAGGGGGTCCCATTGGTTTCCCGGAGGGGTGACCCTAAAGCTTAGAAGCAGCCTCCCTGGAGCCAGCTTGCATCCGGTGTTCGCAGGAGGTTCCAGGTTGTTGTTGTTCCATCTTTGCTGCTGCAGGTAAGTGTTTGTAGTTCTGGTGTGTTGTTGTTTTACCTGGTGCTTACCCGCCGTTCAGTTGCAGCTCTATCTATCTTTTCCCTTCTGTTACTAGGCCACTGGAGACTCCAGTTCGTCTGTGTCCTTGAGGAACCGGTTGTCTCCTATTCCGGACCCCTATGCAAGGGACCGTTAGGATCAGTAGCTAGGTTCCAGTGTAGAGGGCACTCATATGGTCAGGAGATCATGGTAAGGATTAGGGCAACTGTAGGAGGTGACCTTGCGCCTTTTCCCTGTGTCCAGGCTTAGTATTAGCTCTCTTAATACCGTGGGGAGTTTCCCCCACTCCCCACCATAACACCAGGTCAGGGTAAAATATAATAACCTTGATACCTATTGGTTGCCACCCCAAACAGCACAAGCCTATAAAGCTGAGTCCTGATGGTGGATAAGGACTCAGCTGATAATTGATCTGCAAACTATTGAAAAAGACTTGTGGGTAGTATGCAATTAGTGTACTGTAGTCTATATTGCTGAGCAGTTATATATTTAAATGCAATACTAGTCCAAACACCAATGCCCTATTGACATTTGCCTAAAATTCTCCAGCGTAGGCTAATACAAATGCTGGAGGCATAAATAGAGTTGACAGAGTATGCAATTGTAGACCAAATGGCTAGGTACTACTAGCATACAATTGAGGACTAATATCAACAGCATGAATGATCAGCCGCTGCCTACAGTCCTCGACCCTGGACCCAGACCCTTGGGATCAGGGCTTAATATTCTTTTGACAAGCCCAGCCCTAAATATAGGTGTCCGGAGGTCAAGCTATGCTCGCTATTAGGCTAATAAAATATATTAACAAGAGACCCATACAGGCCCACCGCTCAACGCGTTTCAATAACCAGGATGAACCCGGTATTTCATCAGGAGTTACTGGACAAGATCTGAACTAATGGTAGCTGTACGCCGCTAATACCGTATTGTCCATTTAATGAGCCAGGCTTGGCGGCCGCGCTACGGCTGCCACAGTGCCGGTTAGACTCTATAGCTGCACGCATGATATCAGTGGAGCCATTGGCTTGTGACCTGGAGGGATGTATTGTGACAGTCCCTGACAAAAAGCAATTGCAGGCACAAGCCAGTAATCTAGCTATACTAAGGATACTTTAGGGAGAGAATATGGAGACATAATTTGGTAGATTTTAGGAAATTAGATATCAAATAGAGCTTTGAGGGGGTGAGTGGTTGGCCACCCAGTTGAATGTTTAATACAGCTGCTAGTTCTCCCTTACAAACCCCTGCAGGAAAAAGAGGCTCATTCTTTTCTGGATATAAACAGGCTTTCTTTCTTTCTTTCTTTTTTTTTTTTTACTTTTACGCTTCTATAGTTCATAAGTAGGGTTGAGCGAACTTTAGGATTTTCGGGTGTTTGGCGAGTTAATGGCGCTTTTTGAAAAGCTGCAGAGCAGCCAATCAACAAACGTTTAACTCTGTGCCCTTAGAAGCCATCACAACCATGCCTACTAATGGCATGGCTGTGATTGGCCAGTGCAGCATGTGACCCAGCCTCTATATAAGCTGGAGTCACGTAGTCCTGCACGTCACTCTGCTCTGATTAGTGTAGGGATAGGATGCTGCTGCTGCTGCTGTGAGGGAGAGAATAGGAAAGAATCTTTTATCAGAAGTGCTTGTTAACAGAGAAGTGGAGAAAATTCTGACCATTCTGGGTGGCGCTGATGCAGGAAGAACTCATTACTCAGAAGGTACCAATAAAGGTAATCTTTTTATTAAAGAAGGTCTACGCGTTTCGGGGGCAGAACTTCCCCCTTCATCAGGACAATAAAAATTATTATTACATTTAAAACAAGGTGCTTCCAGTTGTTTTATGCACTCAGTTTGAGCACAATGTGTGGAGAGGAGGTTGGGGGCGTGAGCGTTTGTCCGGTCACTAGGATACCAAACACTCCCCCAGGGTCAGGTGGCCAATCATTTTGCCTTGTGGGCTGTACTATTGTTCTGTTCTACTCCTCCTAGTGGCGTGCCGTGGGCGGTAGTTTCCCTGATTGGTCCGGCATCTGGATGACGTCAGTGGGGCGGTACCTAGATGACACGGTAGATCCGGCCTATTGGTGATGTCAGTGGGCCGGTCTTTCGGTGAGGCATCTGGATGACGTCAGTGGGGCGGTACCTAGATGACGTGGTAGATCCGGCCTATCAGTGATGTCAGTGGGCCGGTCTTACGGTGATGCAATGGTTCCCAGTGTTGTCCCTTATTAGACAGGTCTCTGGATGACTATTTTAGAGGCGAGGTTGAGTTCTCACTCCTGATAGGTCTTATTATTCTGGGCATGCGTTAGGTAGTGACGCCGTGTGGTCACGTGATTTTTCTCTCTTTTTTGGTCAGGTGACTGTTGTCTATTCCTACTCCTACGTTTCCGGCTGTCATCGGGAATAAAAAGAGCAGGTGTGTATATTGTCCGGTCCCTGTCTGAAATACTTCTGTCATGCAGCCTTTTTCGTGCACAGGGGTGTCCAGTACATTTTTGTTAGATTGTGTATACCCAATTGCCGCATGGCGTAAGTCAGGTCGGGACTAGAGGGGCAGGTCTAGATAGAGGGATTACAAAAATGCGATACTTATCTGAAAGACGTGCCGCATCATTTTTGGCAAGACCCTACATCTGGGGCCTTTTCTGCATTTGTCACAGTGAAATACAAGCTTGAAATACTGCAATAATATTCTGGGTTTAAAAAAACACCCATTTTTGGCAAGACCCTACATCTGGGGCCTTTGCTGCATTTTTCACAGTGAAATGCAAGCTTGAAATACTGCACTAATATTCTGTTATTAAAAAAAACACCCATTTTGGGCAAGATAATACATTTCTGGCCTTTGCTGCATTTCTGACAGTCCAATACAAACGCTATATACCGCTGTTATATTCTGGTATTAACCACCTCCCGACCGCTGTACGCGTATATGCGTCCGGGAGGTGGTTGCTTTACTCCTCCTGGACGCATATACGCGTCTTCTCGCGAGACGCGAGATTTCCTGTGAACGCGCGCACAGGCGCGCGCGCTCACAGGAACGGAAGGTAAGCGAGTGGATCTCCAGCCTGCCAGCGGCGATCGTTCGCTGGCAGGCTGGAGATCCGAATTTTTTAACCCCTAACAGGTATATTAGACGCTGTTTTCATAACAGCGTCTAATATACCTCCTACCTGGTCCTCTGGTGGTCCCTTTTGTTAGGATCGACCACCAGAGGACTCAGGTAGGTCAGTACAGTCCCACCAAACACCACACTACACTACACTACACCCCCCCCCACACCCCCGTCACTTATTAACCCCTTATAAGCCCCTGATCACCCATGATCACCCCATATAAACTCCCTGATCACCCCCCTGTCATTGATCACCGCCCTGTCATTGATCACCGCCCTGTCAGGCTCCGTTCAGACATCCGTATGATTTTTACGGATCCACGGATACATGGATCGGATCCGCAAAAGGCATACGGACGTCTGAATGGAGCCTTACAGGGGGGTGATCAATGACAGGCGGGTGATCACCCATATACACTCCCTGATCACCCCCTGTCATTGATCACCCCCCTGTAAGGCTCCATTTAGACGTCCGCATGATTTTTACGGATCCGATCCATGTATCCATGGATCCGTAAAAATCATGCGGACGTCTGAATGGAGCCTTACAGGGGGGGTGATCAGTGACAGGGGGGTGATCACCCTGATTACCCTGATCACCCCCTGTCATTGATAACCCCCCTGTAAGGCTCCATTCAGACGTCCGCATGCGTTCTGTGGATCCGATCCATGTATCCATGGATCCGTAAAAAATCATGCGGATGTCTGAATGGAGCCTTACAGGGGGGGTGATCAGTGACAGGGGGGTGATCACCCTGATTACCCTGATCACCCCCTGTCATTGATAACCCCCCTGTAAGGCTCCATTCAGACGTCCGCATGCGTTCTGTGGATCCGATCCATGTATCCATGGATCCGTAAAAAATCATGCGGATGTCTGAATGGAGCCTTACAGGGGGGGTGATCAGTGACAGGGGGGTGATCACCCTGATTACCCTGATCACCCCCTGTCATTGATAACCCCCCTGTAAGGCTCCATTCAGACGTCCGCATGCGTTTTGTGGATCCGATCCATGTATCCATGGATCCGTAAAAAATCATGCGGATGTCTGAATGGAGCCTTACAGGGGGGGTGATCACCCTGATTACCCTGATCACCCCCTGTCATTGATAACCCCCCTGTAAGGCTCCATTCAGACGTCCGCATGCGTTCTGTGGATCCGATCCATGTATCCATGGATCCGTAAAAAATCATGCGGATGTCTGAATGGAGCCTTACAGGGGGGGTGATCAATGACAGGGGGGTGATCAGGGAGTCTATATGGGTGATCACCCCCCTGTCATTGATCACCCCCCCCTGGTAAGGCTCCATTCAGACATTTTTTTTGGCACAAGTTAGCGGAAATTTTTTGTTTGTTTTTGTTTTTGTTTTTTCTTACAAAGTCTCATATTCCACTAACTTGTGTCAAAAAATAAAATCTCACATGGACGCACCATACCCCTCACGGAATCCAAATGCGTAAACATTTTTAGACATTTATATTCCAGACTTCTTCTCACGCTTTAGGGCCCCTAAAAAGCCAGGGCAGTATAAATACCCCACATGTGACCCCATTTCGGAAAGAAGACACCCCAAGGTATTCCGTGAGGGGCATATTGAGTCCATGAAAGATTGAAATTTTTGTCCTAAGTTAGCGGAAAGTGAGACTTTGTGAGAAAAAAACAAAAAAAAATCAATATCCGCTAACTTATGCAAAAAAAATAAAAATTCTAGGAACTCGCCAGGCCCCTCATTGAATACCTTGGGGTGTCTTCTTTCCAAAGTGGGGTCACATGTGGGGTATTTATACTGCCCTGGCTTTTTAGGGGCCCGAAAGTGTGAGAAGAAGTCTGGGATCCAAATGTCTAAAAATGCCCTCCTAAAAGGAATTTGGGCCCCTTTGCGCATCTAGGCTGCAAAAAAGTGTCACACATGTGGTATCGCCGTACTCAGGAGAAGTTGGGGAATGTGTTTTGGGGTGTCATTTTACATATACCCATGCTGGGTGAGAAAAATATCTTGGTCAAATGCCAACTTTGTATAAAAAAATGGGAAAAGTTGTCTTTTGCCAAGATATTTCTCTCACCCAGCATGGGTATATGTAAAATGACCCCCCAAAACACATTGCCCAACTTCTCCTGAGTACGGCGATACCAGATGTGTGACACTTTTTTGCAGCCAAGGTGGGCAAAGGGGCACCTTTCGGATTTCGCAGGCCATTTTTTACACATTTTGATTGCAAGGTACTTCTTACACATTTGGGCCCCTAAATTGCCAGGGCAGTATAACTACGCCACAAGTGACCCCATTTTGGAAAGAAGACACCCCAAGGTATTCCGTGGGGGGCACGGCGAGTTCCTAGAATTTTTTATTTTTTGTCACAATTTAGCGGAAAATGATGATTTTTCTTTTTTTTTCTTTTTTCCTTACAAAGTCTCATATTCCACTAACTTGCGAAAAAAAATAAAAAATTCTAGGAACTCGCAGTGCCCCTCACGGAATACCTTGGGGTGTCTTCTTTCCAAAATGGGGTCACTTGTGGGGTAGTTATACTGCCCTGGCAATTTAGGGGCCCAAATGTGTGAGAAGAACTTTGCAATCAAAATGTGTAAAAAATGCCCTGCAAAATCCGAAAGGTGCACTTTGGAATATGTGCCCCTTTGCCCACCTTGGCAGCAAAAAAGTGTGACACATCTGATATCGCCGTACTCAGGAGAAGTTGGGCAATGTGTTTTGGGGTGTCATTTTACATATACCCATGCTGGGTGAGAAAAATATCTTGGTCAAATGCCAACTTTGTATAAAAAAATGGGAAAAGTTGTCTTTTGCCAAGATATTTCTCTCACCCAGCATGGGTATATGTAAAATGACACCCCAAATCACATTACCCAACTTCTCCTGAGTACGGCGATACCAGATGTGTGACACTTTTTTGATGCCAAGGTGGGCAAAGGGGCACATATTCCAAAGTGCACCTTTCGGATTTCACCGGTCATTTTTTACAGATTTTGATTGCAAGGTACTTCTTACACATTTGGGCCCCTAAATTGCCAGGGCAGTATAACTACGCCACAAGTGACCCCATTTTGGAAAGAAGACACCCCACGGTATTCCGTGAGGGGCATGGCGAGTTCCTAGAATTTTTTGTTTTTTGTCGCAAGTTAGTGGAATATGAGACTTTGTAAGGAAAAAAGAGAAAGAAAAAAAAATCATCATTTTCCGCTAACTTGTGACAAAAAATAAAAAATTCTAGGAACTCGCCATGCCCCTCACGGAATACCTTGGGGTGTCTTCTTTCCAAAATGGCGTCACTTGTGGCGTAGTTATACTGCCCTGGCAATTTAGGGGCCCAAATGTGTGAGAAGTACCTTGCAATCAAAATGTGTAAAAAATGGCCTGCAAAATCCGAAAGGTGCACTTTGGAATGTGTGCCCCTTTGCCCACCTTGGCTGCAAAAAAGTGTGACACATCTGGTATCGCCGTACTCAGGAGAAGTTGGGGAATGTGTTTTGGGGTGTCATTTTACATATACCCATGCTGGATGAGAGAAATATCTTGGCAAAAGACAACTTTTCCCATTTTTTTATACAAAGTTGGCATTTGACCAAGATATTTTTCTCACCCAGCATGGGTATATGTAAAATGACCCCCCAAAACACATTGCCCAACTTCTCCTGAGTACGGCGATACCAGATGTGTGACACTTTTTTGCTGCCAAGGTGGGCAAAGGGGCGCATATTCCAAAGTGCACCTTTTGGATTTCACCGGTCATTTTTTACACATTTTGATTGCAAAGTTCTTCTCACACATTTGGGCCCCTAAATTGCCAGGGCAGTATAACTACCCCACAAGTGACCCCATTTTGGAAAGAAGACACCCCAAGGTATTCTGTGAGGGGCATGGTGAGTTCCTAGAATTTTTTATTTTTTGTCGCAAGTTAGTGGAATATGAGACTTTGTAAGAAAAAATAAAAAAATAAAATCATCATCATTTTCCGCTAACTTGTGACAAAAAATAAAAAGTTCTATGAACTCACTATGCCCATCAGCGAATACCTTAGGGTGTCTACTTTCCGAAATGGGGTCATTTGTGGGGTTTTTCTACTGTTTGGGCATTGTAGAACCTCAGGAATCATGACAGGTGCTCAGAAAGTCAGAGCTGTTTCAAAAAGCGGAAATTCACATTTTTGTACCATAGTTTGTAAACGCTATAACTTTTACCCAAACCATTTTTTTTTTGCCCAAACATTTTTTTTTTATCAAAGACATGTAGAACAATAAATTTGGCGAAAAATTTATATATGGATGTCGTTTTTTTTGCAAAATTTTACAGCTGAAAGTGAAAAATGTCATTTTTTGCAAAAAAATCGTTACATTTTGATTAATAACAAAAAAAGTAAAAATGCCAGCAGCAATGAAATACCACCAAATGAAAGCTCCATTAGTGAGAAGAAAAGGAGGTAAAATTCATTTGGGTGGTAAGTTGCATGACCGAGCGATAAACGGTGAAAGGAGTGTAGTGCCGAAGTGTAAAAAGTGGCCTGGTCATGAAGGGGGTTTCACCTAGCGGGGCTGAAGTGGTTAAAAAAACACCAATTTTTGGCAAGACCCTACATCTGGGGCCTTTGCTGCATTTGTCACAGTGAAATACAAGCGTTAGACTGCTGTTATATTCTGTTATTTAAAAAAACACCCATTTTGGGCAAGATACTAAATTTGCGGCCTTTGCTGCATTTGTCACAGTGAAATACAACCAGTCAATACTGCAGTTACATTGTTGATTGACAAATTAAAAATGTTGTGACCTCAAGAATGTTTTCCTCTTTATGACACCAGCACTGCCTTACTCTCAGTGAATTTAATTGTTGACTATTGGCGGTTACATTTTTTGCCTGACATAATCCATCACCCAACCTTACTTTAGTGGGTGAACGCAAAGAATGAGGAGAGTGTCAAATAAGGGACGTGGCCCTGGTCGTGGTGCTGCTGGTGGAACTACTGTTGTAGGGAGAGGACGTTGTCGATCTGTGCCAGCTACACGCACAAGTGAAAAACCTTCCTCAGGTGCGAGTAGGCAACAAAACCTTCAGCGTTATTTGATAGGGCCGAATGCTGCTCTACGAATGGTAAGGCCAGAACAAGTATGGGCGATAGTAGATTGGGTGGCTGACAGTGCCTCCAGTTCCTTCACATTCTCTCTCACCCAGTCTCCCGCTGAAAGATCAGAGTTGGCACCTGCAGCCCATGTCCATCAGTCCTTCACCTCACCCCCTTGCAAATTAGCCCCGCAGTCTGAGCCCCAAGTCATGGAGCAGTCTCTTCTGCTTTTTTATGACTCTGCTAGCAGGGTTTCCCAGGACCATCCATATAGCCCTGCACCAGAAGTGGAAGAGATTGAGTGCACTGATGCCCAACCACTTATGTTTCAGGATGAGTACATGGGAGGACCACCGCAGCACGTCTCGGATGATGACGAAACACAGGTGCCAACTGCTGTGGCTTTCTGCAGTGTGCAGACCGACAAGGAGGGCAGGCATGAAGACTGGGTGGAAGATGATGTAGAGGACGATGAGGTCCTCGACCCCACATGGAATCAAGGTCATGCGAGTGACCTGTGTAGTTCGGAGGAGGAGGAGGTGGTCGCACAGAGGCACCAGCACAGCAAAAGAGGGAGCAGGGTTCAAAAGCATCTGCTACATTCTTGGGTGACATTTTACAATTTTTGCTGTAAATAAACCCCTGCTCTGCATAGGTGACAGGGACATAAATTTTTAAAAATCATCTGTTACATTGTCAGATGACATGTTACCAATTTTGCCCTATACAAACCCCTGCTCTGCATAGGTGACAGGGACCTAATGTTTGTAAAATTGTCTGTTCAATTGGTGGGTGACATGAACACAGTTTTGCCATAAATAAACCCCTGCTCTGCATAGTTGACAGGGCCCGAAATTTTTAAAAATCGTCTGTTCCATTGGTGGGTGACATTAACCCATTTTTGCCGATGAAAAACCCCTGCTCTGCATAGTTGACAGGGACTTAAATTTCGTCTTTAATTGATGCACGCCACCTTCTTTCATTCGATCCTTCCACTTTAATAACTTGACCCATATTTCCTCTCAATCACATTTCAGCCATTGACCTCCCTTGGATGTGGTATCCCTTTCTCATGCTCCCTCTCCGGCATGGAACCCTGATTCGCTGCTAACCGTGATCAACATGGTAGGTGCAGAAAAGAACATCGAAAGTTGATAGAGCAGATATCCCATTGGATCGTGGACATCACGGGGACGTGCGACATGGTGGAGCAGTATGTGTGCACACGCCTACACGTACTGACTGATGGGTCTACCCCCTTCAACTTCTGGGTCTCCAAATTGGGCACCTGGCCTGAGCTTGCCCTTTACGCCTTGGAGGTGCTGGCCTGCCCTGCACCCAGTGTATTGTCTGAACGTTTGTTTAGCACGGCTGGAGAGGGTTATCACAGGTTATATTTCCCAATGTTTTGGGGTGTACCCTAATTTAAACAAAAAAAAAAAAATTAAATTAAAAACCAGTGTTGGCTACCTCCTCCTCCACCGCCGCTTCCACCTACACCGCTACATCCACCGCCTCCTCAACCTCCTACTCCATATGGACCTCGTCCTCCTAGATCAAGATTATTATTTTTTATTTGTATGTATTTTATGTTATTTTAAGTCATTTCCCTATCCACATTTGTTTGCAGAGCACTTGCCATGCTCTTAACCACATTTTGATGCCATATGCAGCCCTCTAGCCCTTTCCATGACTTTTTTAGAGCCATTTTAGTGTTCCAAAGTTCAGGTCCCCATTGACTTCAATGGGGTTTGGGGTCAAGTTCGGGTCCTGAACTCGAACTTTTTTGTGAAGTTCGGCCGAACCCGTCGAACCCGAACATCCAGGTGTCCGCTCAACTCTATTCATAAGCAATCATGAGCAATTGTGATTTATATATTTTTTTCTTCTAAAACCGTTTAAATTTACAGTTTGTGACTGGGCATCTCAGCGCTTTATAACCATGATGCTGAACATGTTGCATATTACTGCAAGGTAATGGGTAGTTAAAGCAAAAGCAATACATGCAATAATGCCATTTTTATACCCGTGTTATTAAACGAGATGCATTTTGCTGCAATTTTCATTTATAGAAAACCTGTGACTTTTCATTTCTAGGCCTCATAATAAAAGTTTGGGAAAATGGAAGAGTGAAAAATGAAAACCCGGGGCTCATCACCTAAGAGTTGTGATGTGGTTAGTAGCAGCAGTAGCAGCAACAGTCATCTTACCAGCAGTAGTAGGCCATAGTTCTCCCTGGCTTCCGATGAGGCGCAACATTGTTATTGAGGACAAAGAGGATAAGATTGAGGACTAGATGGCTCATTCCTCCTCTAAATCACAGCAGTATGATGTAACTTCACTACTGAATCTGTCACCGTGCCTTGGAGCCAGGGGTTACAGTATTCCTCCTGCTCCTCCTCCTTGCAACCCCCGAGAAGCTTTTCAGTTGCATTCTCTGTCTTCACTGCCCTCTCCTAGTGAAGTGCCTTTTTTTCTAAAAGACAATAAAACCCCATTTGCTTCGGAAGATACTCAAGATAGTGACCCTGTTGATGACTTGGTGAGAACAGTCAGTGTTTGACTACCATGAGGAAGAGGTTCAGATGGAGTTGGGGGACCCCAGCTGTGGTGGTGGTGGTAGTAGTGGTTCTTGTAACTATGATGGTGGCGGTAAGGGCACTGGTAATGACAGTGGCACTTGTGACAAATACAGAGCAGGGAATTGGAGGTTGCCAAGCAGCCCACTATGACATATCACAGTCTGATAAAAGTGGCTTGGAGGATGAAGATGACAATGATTGTGTGTTGGACAGAACCTGGGAGCTGGATCAAGGAGCTGAGGAGGCGGTAACATCAGAGAATGAGGGTGGTGGGCGCAGCGGCAATAAAGAGTAGAGGGAATGACTGTCCAGAACCTTTAAAAAAACTGCCAGGACCAAATCTGTTTCTACTATGGTCAGTTTGGAAACTGGTTATGCCACTGATATTGTAGGTACAGGCTCAAAACATTCCAGACATAAGCCATGCTCAGCTGCTGTTAGCTCTGTATGGAATGTGCAAGTATCTACCATCTGGTAATTTTTCTTGCCAGTGCTGGAAGACAAAAGCATTGCAAGAGCTACAGGGTGAAAATAAGCAGTGGGCGTTGAAACTAGGGTTGTCACGATACCAACATTTTGATTCGATTTTGATACCATAAAGTATTGCGATACTCGATATCATTCAAGCCGCATGCATTCCGCATTTTATGGAACGTCCGGCCCATAATCAAACAGTCATATCCTATTTTTGGGAGGTGGGGACAAGGTGACAAAAAATGTTGAATCACGCAGTTTTTATTTATTAATTTTTTCTGTTACGGTGTTCACCGCATAGGAGATATTTATTTATATTTTAATAGTTTAAACTTTTCGGATGTGGCGATATGTTATATGTTTATTTATTTATTGTTTATATATTTTATATGTAAAATTAGGAAAGGGGTGATTTATACTTAATATTTTGGTGGGGTTTTTTTTAACTTTTTTTTTAAAACTTTTTATTTAATAAATATTTCCTCCTCGAACCTGGGATCTTTTGATCCCTTGTCCTATTCACTGTAATAGAGCTCTATTAGGGTGAATAGGACTTCAAACTCTCCCTGCTGCTCTGTGCACATAGCAGCAGGGAGCTTACCATAGCAGCCAGGGCTTCAGAAGCATCCTGGCTGCCATGGTAACCGATCAGAGCCCCTCGATTACACTGCTGAGGCTCTGACCGGAACTACCACTGCACCACCAATGAAGAGGAGGGGTGTCACCACCAGACATCTGAGAAGCTCTGTCAGATGTTCTTCAGAACGTCCTGCTTGAGCTTCCTTTTATTTTGCTTTCGTTTTCTCATCTCGTTAGCCTCTCTCAGCTGTCATGTAGTTGCACTGATTGCATCCCTTTAAATCCCTTCCCATACTGCATCACTTTGCGGTTTATACAACTTCCTGGAGTGTGTGCATGCTGGATGCTACTACTGAGTCTTCTACAGATAAGTTTTGTTCATTCATTTGTGTTTTCCTGTTTGCTGGATCCCAGGTGACCCTGACTCCCTCCGTATCAAGTGTAGGGAGCCGGTGGTCGTGTCCCCTCACTATTATAGGGTGTTCAGGTGTTATACAGTCGAGGAACGAGGATATGCGATCATCTACCATTGAGATTTTTGCATAGGCTGAGCAGTTAGGGAGAGAGCCAGGTCTGTTGCAGGGCTTTCCCTTTGGTTCCTTAGTTTTGGATCCATTCAGTCGGATCCTTATTTTGTGTCTTCTAGTTTTCTGTACACCTTACATGACATTATAAACCGCCAAAACCGTCTTAAGCATGAATCTGGTTTCAACCTTGATTGACCGCATGCAGGGTCTTTCACTGGAGGTAGCAGATCTCCGGAAAACTGTCTCTCAGTTTGAGGTGACTGTTTCTGCTTGCGTTCATGGAATTTGTTCTGAGCCTAAAATCTTGCTTCCGGATACGTTCTCCGGGGGTAGTGAGAATTTTGTTAGTTTTAGAGAGGCTTGCAAACTCCATTTTCGCCTACTTCCCCATTCCTCTGGTGATGAGGAGCGGAGGGTGGGGATCATCATCTCGCTGCTCAGAGATAACGCTCAGTCCTGGGCCTTTTCGCTGCCAGTGGGGGCACGGCCCCTCTGTTCAGTGGATGAATTTTTTTTAGCCCTGGGTCAGATATATGATGATCCGGATCGTATTGTTCTGGCTGAGTCTAGACTACGTCTTTTATGCCAGGGTAAACAGTCCGCAGAGATATACTGTTCAGCATTTCGGAGATGGGCAGCTGATACTAGTTGGAATGATGCTGCACTCCGAAGTCAATTTTGCCATGGTCTTTCAGAGGGATTGAAAGATGCATTTGCCTTTCATGAGAGACCTACCTCCTTGGACACTGCCATGTCTCAGGCCGTTCGTATTGACAGGCGTCTTAGAGAGAGAGGAGAGATCACTCCTTCCTGTCATACTCAGTCCAAGGACAGTGCGGCGGTCTCATTCAGTGCACAGGGGTCTCAGTCGCTCTCAATCCCTTCTGAGCAGAAGCCCATGCAGATGGGTTTGCTTGCCTCTGACAATAGAAGATTCAGCTCTCACAGGAAGGTTTGTTTCTGTTGTGGATATATAAATCATTTGGCAAATGTTTGTCACTCTAGGAGATTCAGGCAGTTTTTTGAGAGTAATAAAGAAACAAAAAGAAAAAAATCCTCTAAAAACATTCCATCTGTTACTATTGGCAAGGTTGATGCGGAAATTGAAGGTTTTCCGTTTGCTTGTAGTTCCCGTTTTGTCCTACCTGCCAATGTGGCGCTAGAGAGCAAGAACATTTTTTGTGAGATTTTTGTAGATAGTGGAGCAGCTGTCAATCTCATTGATAATCAATTTGCTATAACTCATGGTTTCCAGGTATGCATTTTGGGAAAGGATATACCTGTTTTTGCTATTGAATCCGTTCACTTTCTCAGAAATCGTTAAAGGGCATAGTTCACAATATCAGTTTGATTGTGAGTGATACTCATGTTGAGGATGTGTCATGTTTCGTCCTAAGCAGGTTGCCTACTCCTCTAGTGTTGGGGCTACCCTGGCTCACTAAACATAGCCCCACCATTGATTGGCAAGCGAGGCAAATAAATGGTTGGAGTGACTTTTGCAGAGAGAATTGCCTCACGACATCTGTTTCAGAGGTTTCTACTAAGACTGTACCATCTTTTCTCTCTGAATTTTCGGATGTGTTTTCTGAGAGTGGTGTTCAGGACTTGCCCCCTCACAGGGAGTACGATTGCCCTATTAATCTCATCCCAGGCGCCAAGCTGACTAAATCTCGTTTATACAATCTCTCCCAACCTGAAAGGGTAGCTATGCGTGCTTATATCTCTGAGAGTCTGAGAAAGGGACACATACGACCCTCGAAGTCACCTGTTGCCGCTGTTTTTTTTCTTTGTTAAGAAAAAAGATGGTTCTTTAAGACCATGTCTGGATTTCAGGGAGCTGTACAGTATCACAATTCGTGACCCTTATCCGCTTCCTCTAATCCCAGATCTGTTTACCCAGATTGTTGGGGCTAAAGTTTTTTCCAAGTTGGATCTAAGAGGGGCATACAACCTGGTCAGGGTCAGAGAAGGAGACGATTGGAAGACGGCCTTCAATACCCCTGAGGGCCATTTTGAGAATTTGGTTATGCCTTTTGGTTTGATGAATGCTCCAGCCGTCTTTCAGCATTTTGTGAACAGCATTTTTTATCATTTAATGGGGAAATTTGTATTAGTGTATCTAGATGACATTTGGATTTTTTCTCCTGATTTCAAAACTCATAAGGACCACCTACGTCAGGTCTTGCTCATCCTGCAGGAGAATAAGTTGTACGCTAAACTGGAAAAATGTGTGTTAGCGGTTCCAGAAATTCAATTTCTGGGGTTTCTTCTCTCCGCTTCTGGTTTTCGCATGGACCCCGAGAAGGTCCGCGCTGTGCTTGAGTGGGAGCTTCCTGAGAATCAGATAGCGCTGATGTGTTTTTTGGGTTTTGCCAATTATTACAGGAAGTTTATTTTGAATTATTCCTCTGTTGTTAAACCACTCACTGATATGACTAGAAAGGGGGTAGATTTTTCCTCCTGGTCGGTAGAGGCGCCTAAGGCCTTTTCTAGTATCAAGGAGAGTTTTGCTTCTGCTCCCATCTTGGTACAACCTGATATTTCTCTGTCCTTCATAGTTGAGGTGGACGCTTCTGAGGTGGGTGTGGGTGCGGTCTTGTCTCAGGGTCCCTCTCCTGCCAAATGACGACCGTGTGCCTTTTTCTCGAAGAAACTCTCCTCCGCAGAGAGAAATTACGATGTGGGAGATAGGGAGTTGTCGGCCATCAAGTTAGCTTTTGAGGAATGGCGCCATTGGCTAGAGGGAGCCAGACACCCTATTACCGTGTTTACTGACCATAAGAATCTGGCCTACTTGGAGTCAGCCAAGCGTCTGAACCCGAGACAGGCCAGATGGTCTTTTTTCTTTTCAAGGTTTAATTTTGTTGTTACGTTCCGCCCTGGGGTTAAGAATGTGAAGGCGGATGCCCTGTCACGTTGTTTTCCGGTAGGTGGGAATTTTGAAGACCCGGGTCCCATTTTGGCTGAAGGTGTGGTGGTCTCTGCTCTTTATCCTGAATTGGAGGCAGAGGTTCAGGTAGCCCAGTCAGAGGCTCCTGATCTTTGTCCTCCTGGGAGGTTGTTTGTGCCTCTCGCTTTAAGACACAAGATTTTTAAGGAGCACCACGATACTGTCTTTGCTGGGCATCCGGGGGCAAGAGCCACAGTGGATCTCATCGCTCAGAGATTCTGGTGGCCGGCGCTTCGTAAGTCGGTTGAGGGTTTTGTGGCAGCCTGCGAGACCTGCACTCGTGCCAAGGTCCCTCATTCACGGCCATCAGGTCCTCTCCTTCCGTTACCCATTCCTTCCCGTCCTTGGACACATCTGTCCATGGACTTCATTACGGACCTGCCTCGTTCCTCGGAGAAGACTGTGATTCTGGTGGTGGTGGACCGTTTTAGCAAAATGGTGCATTTCTTTTCCTGGCTTGCCCAATGCTAAGACGCTGGCGCAGGCTTTTATTGACCACATTGTCAAATTGCATGGTATTCCTTCAGACATAGTCTCTGATAGGGGCACGCAGTATTTTTCCAGATTCTGGAAGGCTGTCTGTTCTCGCTTGGGGGTTCGGTTGTCATTCTTTTCTGCTTTCCACCCGCAGTCGAATGGCCAGACAGAGCGCGTCAATCAGAATCTGGAGACATATCTGCGCTGTTTTGTGGCGGAGAATCAGGAGGATTGGTGTTCTTTTTTGTCCCTTGCTGAGTTTGCTTTAAATAACCGTCGTCAGGAGTCCTCTGATAAGTCACCATTTTTTGGTGCATATGGGTTTTATCCGCAGTTTAGGACATTCTCTGGAGAGGGGTCTTCTGGTTTGCCTGATGAGGACAGATTCTCCTCGTCTTTGTCATCTATTTGGCAAAAGATTCAGGATAATCTAAAGAGCATGAGTGAGAGATATAAGCGTGTGGCGGATAAGAGACGTGTGCCTGGTCCGGACCTGAATGTTGGTGATCTGGTGTGGTTGTCTACTAAGAATATCAAATTGAAGGTTCCCTCCTGGAAGTTGGGTCCTAAGTTTATTGGGCCTTACAAAATCTTGTCCGTCATCAATCCTGTTGCCTACCGTCTTGATCTTCCTCAGACTTGGAAGATCCATAATGTTTTTCATAAGTCCTTATTAAAACCTTATGTCCAACCCATTGTACCCTCGTCTTTGCCTCCTCCTCCGATTGTGGTTGATGGTAATATTGAATTTCAGGTCTCTAGGATTGTGGATTCTCGTGTTGTCCGCGGTTCTCTCCAGTACCTCGTTCATTGGGAGGGTTATGGTCCTGAGGAGAGGATGTGGGTCCCAGTGACGGACATTAAGGCCACTCGTCTCATCAGGGCTTTCCATAGGTCCCATCCTGAGAAGGTGGGCTCTGAGTGTCCGGAGTCCACTCGTAGAAGGAGGGGTACTGTCACCACCAGACATCTGAGAAGCTCTGTCAGATATTCTTCATAACCTCCTGCTTGAGGTTCCTTTTGTTTTGCTTTCGTTTTCTCATTTCGTTAGCCTCTCTCAGCTGTCATGTAGTTCACTGATTGCATCCCTTTAAATCCCTTCCCATACTGCATCACTTTGCGGTTTATACAACTTCCTGGAGTGTGTGCATGCTGGATGCTACTACTGAATCTACAGATAAGTTTTGTTCATTCATTTGTGTTTTCCTGTTTGCTGGATCCCAGGTGACCCTGACTCCCTCTGTATCAAGTGTAGGGAGCCGGTGGTCGTGTCCCCTCACTATTATAGTGTGTTCAGGTGTTATACAGTCGAGGAACGAGGATATGCGATCATCTACCATTGAGATTTTTGCATAGGCTGAGCAGTTAGGGAGAGAGCCAGGTCTGTTGCAGGGCTTTCCCTTTGGTTCCTTCGTTTTGGATCCAGTCAGTCGGATCTTCATTTTGTGACTTCTAGTTTTCTGTACACCTTCCGTGACAAGGGGAGGGAACCCTGTGGCCACTGCCACCAATGATTTAATACTGGGGGGATGGGGGGGGCTCACTGTGCCACCAATGTTCTAATACTGGGGAGGTTGGGGGGGCGCACTGCACCACCAATATTTTTAATACTGGGGAGGGGCGCACTGCCCCTCCAATGAAGATAACTAACGTTTAATACAAATACAGGAGGTGTGTTCTGGCAGCAGAATCACATAGCTGGCACCCGACCTCTATGACAGGGAGCTGCGATCCGCGACAGTTAACCCCTCAGGTGCCGCACCTGAATGGTTAACTGATGCAGATTTCAGCTCCCTGTCATAGAGGTCGGATGCCGACTATGTGATTCTGCAGCCGGCACCTGCCTCCTGTATTTGTATTAGGCTACTTTCACACTAGCGTTCGTCGGTCCGCTCGTGAGCTCCGTTTGAAGGGGCTCACGAGCGGACCCGAACGCAGCCGTCCAGCCCTGATGCAGTCTGAATGGAGCGGATCCGCTCAGACTGCATCAGTCTGGTGGCGTTCAGCCTCCGCTCCGCTCGCCTCCGCACGGACAGGCGGACAGCTGAACGCTGCTTGCAGCGTTCGGGTGTCCGCCTGGCCGTGCGGAGGCGTGCGGATCCGTCCAGACTTACAATGTAAGTCAATGGGGACGGATCCGTTTGAAGATGCCACAATTTGGCTCAATCTTCAGGCGGATCCGTCCCCCATTGACTTTACATTGAAAGTCTGGACGGATCCGTACGAGGCTATTTTCACACTTAGCTGTTATATGCTAAAATAATGCAGACGGATCCGTTCTGAACGGAGCCTCCGTCTGCATTATTATGATCGGATCCGTTCAGAACGGATCCGATCGAACGCTAGTGTGAAAGTAGCCTAAATGGTTTAGCTATCTTCATTGGTGGTGCAGTGGCCACAGCCCCTCCCCTCCTCTTCCCCTCTCACTTTTTATTGGTGGCAGTGCAGGCACAGGGGGGTGGTAGAGACTCCTTCTCCCCTGTGCTGCTGAGGGAACAAGGAGCACGCTGAGAGCAGCGCGCTCCATGTTCTCTGATACTAGGCTGTACATTGGTGCCGCCTAGTATCGGTAAAGGGCAAATCGAATCGATACCTGTGCAAAAATATTGATTGGGTATCAATAATTCTATACCCGGTACAACCCTAGTTTAAACACAAATGTAGGCACTATGGCTCTATTGCAGCACATGATGCGGTATTATCAGTTACTGTAGGACAAAAGAAGTGGCTGCCATTTAGCACAAAAAAGTGTCCTCCTTCTCCAGGTTTCCTTTACAGCAGCTAAGCCTCATCTATGTGCGGTACAGTGTCCTTGCAATCGTCATCATCAGTTACTGCATCTCAGGCTCAGACTACTCCTTCTACTTCAACTCCATCGCCAGCCATTGATAATGGATTATGTGGCCAGGAAACAACTGTACATGTCCAGCAATTTACTGGTGCACCTTAACTCACACCTGCCCAAGTTGCTGGCAGTGCAGTTGTTGCCATACCACTTAGTGGATTTTGCTTCCTTTAGGGAGCTGATGGTGTGTGCTTAGCCTCAATAGAAGATATATATCTTGCATTATATTTCCAAAAAAGCCATTCCTGCCTTGTACTGTTACATGGTAGAGAACTTGGGCCTCTCCTTGCAATGTTCGTTGTGTGGCAAGGTGCACGCCACTGTGGACACCTACAGCATCTGTTACAGGCAGGGACAGTATATATCTTTCATGGCCCACTGGGTCAATACTTTGTGTGGCTACAGCAATGCAACACCACAGCAATGAGGCCAGGTCCTATTGACACCTCCACTTTTATGTTGGACTGGTTCCCACATCAGGCACTTATCCTCCTCCTTCACTTCCTCCTCCATGAACATCATCCAATCCACAACAGAAGCAGAGCAGAGCATTGCATCCACTCCCCCTCCTTATTATTGTATGTATAAAGTGAAACATTGCCATGTTGCATTAGAGCTGATCAGCCTGGGTGAGAGTAGTCAGACAGCCGATCAATAGCTAAAGCGCATCAAGCAGCAGACATCTCACTGACTGTCTCCCCACCATTTCCAACTATGCAGTGTAGTCAGGGACAATGGCAGGAACATTATGGCTGCATTGTATTTGGGGGGAAAAGCACATGCTCCTTGTATGACTTACATAATAAATGTAGTGATGGAATGATTTTTTTTTTTTTTTAAGTACAGTGGCTTGCAGAAGGCTATGGTCTTTTTCAGGAGACTGTCCTCACACTAAAGCCATTCTTATGTGGAAAGGAACTCCTTCCTGACTTACAGCAACAGAATGGTCTGCCATTGCACCACTTTATCCATGACATTCCAACTTGCTGGAATTCCAAGTCACTGGAATTCTACTTTGCATATGCTAGAACATCTGTATGAGCAGCATAAAGCAGTGAGTGATTTCATCATGCATCTGACCACCTCAGCAGCATGTGTTGTTCCGAGGGGAGGCATTGGCAGCTCATCAGAGACGTCTGTCATGTACTAAGGCCCTTCAAAGAGGCTACCAGATTTGTCAGCTGGGGCAACTTTGGCATAAACAATGTCATCTACCTGATATTTACCTTAGAACAGATGGTCAAGCTGATGAGTATAGACCAGGGTTTCTCAACTCCGGTCCTCGGGACCCACCTACCAGTCATGTTTTCAGGATTTCCTTAGTATAGAGCAGGTGATATAATTAGTGTCAATGCATCAGGACTTACCACAGGTATTAATTCTGTGGGATATTCTCAAATCCAGACTGGTAGGTGGGTCCCGAGGACCGGAGTTGAGAAACCCTGGTATAGACGATGGGAAAAATAGCTTTCACATCTTGCTGGCCATCCTGTAGCTGTTGGAGACCCATACAGAGAAAGTCCCCTGGAGGAGAAATATGAGGTTGAGGAGCTGCCACTGGAGCATAAGGAGAAGCAGGAGGAAACGCACATGCAGGAACATAAGGCTGTTGATGGTGATGACAACACAGGCCATGATGACCAATCATCTCAGTGGGAAGCAGAGCCGGAAAGAATTGAGTTACCCACCTTCCACTGTCTCTGCTACCACAAGCAGCAGAGGCCTCAAAAGCCAGATCAGTATCATCCAGATAATGTAGAAGGTTTTCAGCATGTCAGGTGGCATTGTCACCCCCTAAGCAGACAAAGTTGTCCTCTGCCAGTGTACAAAACATCACATGGAGGCACTTTTCACCCTTCCATAACTTAAACTTATACTAAAATAAATAAAGACACTACAACCTATATTGGATGACAAATGGCCGGAATAATATTTTCATAATAAATAATTAAATATAATATGTTCCACAATAAATAAATAATTAACTAAATCCATAACCAAATTTAATTAATGAGAACTACATCCACCCAGCTCCACTGAGTGATTCTACCCCACTAACAAAGGGGGGGGGGGGGGGCTTCTTCTTGAAACTGACCCCGAACCTCAGAAGAACCAATATAAAGGGAACAAACTTCCCGTCACAAACATGTCAACAAATTCAAGGGCTGGATTTCTCCCCCAGCAACCACCAGCAACCAGTCAGATTTGGCTCTCCAGAGCCCAGTATTGACAGCAAAAACTGGAACCAATCGATTCCCTAACACTTCAGCCGTAATTTCAGATAATTCTGAACAGTAAGAAGAGCGGGAATAAGGGGGGGGGGGGGGGGGAGAAAGGCAAACACCACATACATATATATTTATATAAGGTGCCTGTGCCCCCATGAGTTCCGAAGCTAAACGCTCTGGGGGATGATTCATTCTGTCAAAAAGAATGAGGCATGGATCCATGAGGATTTTCACATACCTCTGTGTAACAACATGGTCATTTAGCTCTCTGGGATCACCATTTTCTCAGCTTAGATGGTTGGCACACTTCAAGAAACCACTCCAACAGCATAGATTTGAGTGAAAACTTTCCGCAACTAGCTTTATTATTGCTTTTACAGAAGTCAGTGCACTTTCAAGCACAAACAAAATCCTCGGCCATCTGGCCACTAACTACACAGTACAAACTATACCCATACTACTAGCAAGACCAGCATCCCAACATATAAATTACAGTGCATACCACACATTTGATCAGAGGGTATTGACTCCCACAGGCCTTGGTGAGCCTACTTCTTCCCCAGACTGGGAGCACCATTGACAGAACTCAGCTCACACTTACCTGAGCTCCTCAACTGGCTGCTAATTACACCTATAGTCTAGCTGATGAACAGAGAGGAAAAACACTTTTTTTCCAGACTTCATGCTCTCATTTCTCTGGATGAGATACACCATTTTACTGACCTCAGTATGCCACTCTGGCAGCTCCACTGCCACACTCCATCTGAGGCCAATTAATAGATTTGCCCTGGCTGATGGTGCCCCATCATGCCACTGTCTACCTGCCTACCATCATGTTCCATACAGAATAGCTGCTGCTGCCATAAACCTACTGCCACTACTATTACTGCTACACAGCCGCCACTACTACTACCACTCTAACACAGCCCCACACACATTCTTTTGCTGCCATATCTATGTCATTATGTGCTGATACTGCTGGCACTATAATTTCTTCCACTATTACCTCTACACAACTTACACTGTCTGCATCCACACTGTACTACTGCTCCCAAATAAAATGGAAAGTTTTTCTGAGCTTTTCCCACTTCAGAACAAATCACAGTTTCTTCTGACAAATAACACTTGTATTTGTGTATACATATGGGCAGGTATTCTGCCCCTGTTACCACATACTTTCACGGACATTTAACCCCTCAGATGCCGTGGTTAATCCTGACCACGGCATCTGAGCGCGGTGAAACCGAAAGTGCGCACTTTCGGTTGCGCTCCGGTTCCCCCGTGTGGCGATCAGAGGAGCCGGAGCGTGTATGCAGCAGCCCCTGTCTTTATGAATGACAGGAGGCTGCTGCATAGTATTTCCCATGGAGCCCTTGCCTGTAATAGGGCTCCACAGGAAACTAGTAAAATGATCCTAGATTCTAATGCAAGTGCATTGGAATCTATGATAATACCAATAAGGCTACTTTCACACTAGCGTTCGATCGGATCCGTTCTGAACAGATCCGATCATAATAATGCAGACGGAGGCTCCGTTCAGAACGGATCCGTCTGCATTATTTTGGCATATAAAAGCTAAGTGTCAAAATAGCCTCGGACGGATCCGTCCAGACTTTCAATGTAAAGTCAATGGGGGACGGATCCGCTTGAAGATTGAGCCATATTGTGGCATCCTCAAACGGATCCGTCCCCATTGACTTACATTGTAAGTCTGGACGGATCCGCACGCCTCCGCACGGCCAGGCGGACACCCGAACGCTGCAAGCAGCGTTCAGCTGTCCGCCTGTCCGTGCGGAGGCGAGCGGAGCGGAGGCAGAACGCCGCCAGACTGATGCAGTCTGAGCGGATCCGCATCCATTCAGACTGCATCAGGGCTGGACGGAAGCGTTCGGGTCCGCTCGTGAGCCCCTTCAAACGGAGCTCACGAGCGGACAGCCGAACGCTAGTGTGAAAGTAGCCTAAGATGTTTGGTTGTTATAGTTCCCTATTATAAAAAAAAGTGTAAAAAAATTATAATAAAATGAATAAATAAAAACATAAAAATTCTAATCACCCCCCTTTTCCCAAAATAAAAATAAAAGAACTAAAAAAATAAAAAAATACACATCATGGGTCTCATAATGTGCGAAAACGCCCATAGTATAAAAATATAAAAATATATTCCCCATACTGCAAAATGGAAAAAAGCGCCCAAATAGCCGATTCACCGTTTTTGGTGGCTTCTTTTTCTACAAAAAATAAAACAAAAAGAGATCAAAAAGTTATATACAACCTCAGAATGGTATCAATGAAAAGTTCAGATCACCCCGCAAACAATGAGCCCCAATACAGCTCCTTAAACATATTTACAAAAAAAGTTATAGGGGTCAAAATATGGCGACAAAAAAATAAAACAGATTTTTTTCCCACTTTAATTTTTTTTATCACTATCAAAACGCAAGAAAAACTATACATATAAGGTATCTACAGATTTGTACTGACCTGTAGAATAAAAGTAACCAGTCTGTTTTATCGCACATAGAACGGCGTAAATAAAAATAAAAAATTTTTAAACTGTGGTGGAATTGCATTTTTTTTTTTGCAATTTCACTCCATTTGGAATTTTTTTCCCGCTTCCCACTACATTATATGCAATATTAAATGGTGGCGTTGTAAAGTACAACATGTTCCGCAAAAAACAAGCCCTCATATGGCTATGTGAACAGACAAATAAAAAAGTTATGGCTCTGGGATGGCAGGAAGCGCAAAAAACTAAAACGCAAAAAATAAATAAAAACCTCTGGGCCTTAAGGGGTTAATAAATGTTCCCCTATTTTTTAAACATGCTGTTTGTTAATACCGTTAACCATGCCTTTACCAATATATATATATATATATAATGAAGAAAATCCGCAGCACTCCTTGAAGTGTAGAAAAAATGTGTAGTTTTATTCACACATGTCAAATAAGACAACGTTTCGGTTCTCTCACAGAACCTTTTTCAAGTCAAGTGAACATAAAGTGCATAAGTGCTAGTATAAATACATCATCACATTGTAATCAATTAGTCATCAACCAATACAAAATCAGTGCACTCCCATATTTAGGGCATGTTACAATTCATTCCTTCTCTCTCTGTGCCTAGATAGAGACTAATCACAGTGCTTCTCCATTCATGATTCCCATTTACTACATACAAGTGCCAAAATTAGAGTGCAAAGTGCAATATAAACCCTATGTCCTAAGTTACCTTGCTGTGGTTATATCTAAAGGAACAGGAGGAGATGGCGTCTGAACTTGTGTGGAGGCACGCCACCGCTCGCGTCTCTCCCTCCTCAGTGCGCATGTGTCAATTCCATCCCCACTGACAACGCAGTACATAACCTCTCTGCGTCATCCGAAGGCGGAGATCTAACGTCATGACGTCAGATCCACTCCGTCCGCCACCACCACGCACGCATGCGTGCCAGTAAGCCGCGGCAGTGATCCACGCCAACTCATAGATCTCTTCCGCCATTTTACTCTAGGGCAATCGTTTGGGCATTGTCTTGCGCCTTTAACTCCTTCTGTTCCTTCTTGCCTCTTACCAACCAGCAAAGGTAAAGGCTTGAACCATATTTTCAAAAAGAGCATAGAATATTCTATCATGAATTCGTCATGTAACATCCATTGGGTCCACCCCATACATTATACTGAATACACACAGAAGTTAGATCAGTGAAAGGGCATTATCCAACCATCCCTCCTGTCACCCTAAATTCGACATTTAACCCTTTGGGTTTCAGAGTATCTAACCGAAAAATCCATCTAAGCTCAGTTTTCTTTAAGATGGTTAAACGGTCCCCTCCTCTGTCCAATGGTTTTACATGATCCAAAAGCATGAATCTCAACTCACTCTCTTTATGATTTTTTTCGGCAAAATGTTTCGATACGGGCAAATCTCGTCTTTTATTCCTGATAGATTGTCTGTGGTTATTCAACCTAGTTTTTACATCGCATGTGGTTTCACCCACGTATAACACCTTGCATGGACACCATAAAACATATATCACCCATGATGAATCACATGTGAGATAATGCCTTATCTTGAAGATTTCTCCCGTGTCTGGATGCGCAAACGCTGATCCTTTTTGCATCAGTTTGCAATTAACGCATCCCAGACACGGGAAAGATCCCAAGCGCTTCGTCTTCAAAAAAGTTCCTTCCTCCTGTTCCTTCAGATATAACCACAGCAAGGTAACTTAGGACATAGGGTTTATATTGCACTTTGCACTCTAATTTTGGCACTTGTATGTAGTAAATGGGAATCATGAATGGAGAAGCACTGTGATTAGTCTCTATCTAGGCACAGAGAGAGAAGGAATGAATTGTAACATGCCCTAAATATGGGAGTGCACTGATTTTGTATTGGTTGATGACTAATTGATTACAATGTGATGATGTATTTATACTAGCACTTATGCACTTTATGTTCACTTGACTTGAAAAAGGTTCTGTGAGAGAACCGAAACGTTGTCTTATTTGACATGTGTGAATAAAACTACACATTTTTTCTACACTTCAAGGAGTGCTGCGGATTTTCTTCATTGTTTTATGTCTCGAATCGAGGGACCACCGCCGGCACCACACAGCTACGGCTGAGTAAAACGACAGGAGTGCTGCCTGAAACTTCTTTTATGGATCTATATATATATATATATATCAGTGTAACAATGAAATTATTTGCTAATGCTGTCATCACGGACAAGAGCTTAAAAATCTGATAACAAAGATATAAAAAAAATCTGAGACCTCAAAGTACAATATACCAATTATCAGGTCAATTGGAGCGTATTTAATTTGTGTAGAATCGATTCAGACAAGAATAAATTTCAGATGCAAAATGAATTTCAAGAAATTCACTCATCTCTACATGCCAGCATCTTTTAGCTACTTTGATATCACAAACGTAAAAACACAAAATGCAATCGCACACTGCAACCAGCACTCTGCCCTGCCTTTATGCTGGATGTTGAATAAGGCATTGGTGTACATTTTGGCCAAAGCGTAATAAGCCACTCACCACGTCAAGGTCGCCTTCATGAGTGGTCCCTAACACTAGTTCCTACCTTTTATGGGCCATGACAGCCACATAAAGTCCAGGGAGCGCAGGTACAGCATGCACGCCAAGCGCACTCTGCTTTTAACCCCGTCCGGTGCCATTACAGCTTTCATCGGATCCAGGGATGCAAGTACCAACATGCATGCTGAGCCCACTATATACCTCTCCTGGAGCCTAATGGCTACTGGTAGATGCTACGCAGTGTGCGATAGCATTTTGTGTTTTTACGTTTGTATCTGTATTTCGCCATAGCAATCTGCACCTGCTAGGGGTTGTGCGGGCTGAATTTTCCATATTTTTTCTTTGTAGTACATATTGGAGGCGTGGCGATCTCCAAGCAGTCAAGCACACCTGTCCAGTTAATCTGCCCCCTGGAGGCTGGTTTTAAAGTCAGTATAAAACTGAGTCTGCTTATATAGCACCTACCAGTAGCCATTAGGATCCAGGAGAGGTATATAGTGCGCTCAGCATGCATGTTGGTACTTGCATCCCTGGATCCGATGAAAGCTGTAATGGCACCGGACGGGGTTAAAAGCAGAGTGCGCTTGGCGTGCATGCTGTACCTGCGCTCCCTGGACTTTATGTGGCTGTCATGGCCCATAAAAGGTAGGAACTAGTGTTAGGGACCACTCATGAAGGCGACCTTGACGTGGTGAGTGGCTTATTACGCTTTGGCCAAAATGTACACCAATGCCTTATTCAACATCCAGCATAGAGGCAGGGCAGAGTGCTGGTTGCAGTGTGCGATTGCATTTTGTGTTTTTACGTTTGTATCTGTATTTCGCCATAGCAATCTGCACCTGCTAGGGGTTGTGCGGGCTGAATTTTCCATATTTTTTCTTTGTAGTATATATTGGAGGTGTGGCGATCTCCAAGCAGTCATGCACACCTGACCAGTTAGTATGCCCTGGAGGCTGGTTTTAAAGTCAGTATAAAACTGAGTCTGCTTAAAAAGCACCTACCAGTAGCCATTTGGCTCCAGGAGAAGTATATAGTGGGCTCAGCATGCATGTTGGTACTTGCATCCCTGGATCCGATGAAAGCTGTAATGGCACCGGACGGGGTTAAAAGCAGAGTGTGCTTGGCGTGCATGCTGTACCTGCGCTCCCTGGACTTTATGTGGCTGTCATGGCCCATAAAAGGTAGGAACTAGTGTTAGGGACCACTCATGAAGGCGACCTTGACGTGGTGAGTGGCTTATTACGCTTTGGCCAAAATGTACACCAATGCCTTATTCAACATCCAGCATAAAGGCAGGGCAGAGTGCTGGTTGCAGTGTGCGATTGCATTTTGTGTTTTTACGTTTGTATCGGGCTGAATTTTCCATATTTTTACTTTGATATCACAAACTAGTAAAATTGGTAAATTGGCTTACAGCACAAAAAGATAACCATTTCTTCTAGGTTTTTTTCATTATTTGTTTATTAATCTTTAAAGGGGTTCTCTGGGCTTTTAATATTGATGACCTATCCTCAGGATATCAGATGGGCGGGGGTCGACACCCGGCACCCCCACCGATCAGTTGTATGAAGAGAAGGTGCACACAGTAAGCCCATGCCGTCTCCCTTTTCTCTTCATGCTCACTGCTGCTATGTCTATGATGAACAGGAGACAACACTCGCGCATCTTCTCTTCATACAGTTTATCGGCAGGGGTGCCGGGTGTCAGACCCCCGCCAATCTGATATTGATGACCTATCCTGAGGATAGGTCGTCAATATTAAAACCCTGGAGTACCCCTTTAATTTGTTACAAAAAAACCTGATATAATATTTTTTTTTTCTTAGTTACACATCTAGAGAAGATGGGATACTAAATTTCAGAACCCTGAACTTTACAAAAGTGATGGAACAGGACTACAACAGACAATTTTACTGTAACTCCCATTTTTCAGAAACTAAATTTTATATTACATTCAAAAAGCCAGGTATAAATTGATTTGACTTTTTTTGGTATGTGAACTATATTGAGAAGCCTCATGAGTGTGTCGGGTATTTATTTCATATAAGATATGAAATCATAAAAATTATGATTTCATATTTTTATGGAATATGAAAAATGAAAAATTTAATTGGTGGACATATTAACGCCCGTTCTTTTATTGATGAGATCTAAAATTAATTTGTGCAGCTAATGAAACAGGGTGCAATTATATAAAATATAATTTATTACAAATAAATACAGTAAAAAAGAATTACATGCAAATTAATACAAGGACAATATCAAAATTGAAGATAAAAAGGATAAACACGGATTAATACAGGAAGAATAACTGATCCACTGTGTCCTTATGACCAATCAAAGATATATATATATATATATATATATATTAATGATATTATACCCCGCTTGGCAATCAGACTATGGAAATATAATTTCCCAGAGTTTTTCCTCTACTCAGACAATGTCTAATCTCCCATTAGCAATATGTATCTTTGCTAAGAGGACAACTAGCATTTAGGGAGGTGTTTAATACTATACGTTCCCACAATATGGGAACTCCTGACTATATTCCAAGAGGAATATCTTATTAATACCGCAATCAGTAAGTATAAATATACATTACCGGGTCAAGGATGAACAGTGTTTCGGATGTGATCAGTTCTCAAAAACTTTTCCAGTATACAAAAATGAATCCAAGTTTCTTTGTGATAAATCCTTCTTATGGCCAATGTTTCTTTGTAGCAAGATTTTTTTGTGTTGTATTTTTTTTTTGTTGAAGTCCTTTAGTTTTATTTGAGGTTTTTTTTGTCTAACCGCTCACATGCATACTTTATACCCCATGTTATCTAAGAACTCTTCCCCTTCTAGATTAGGGATTTCCAATCAGATAAGGTGGGTGTGACGTATGGTAATCATGGGGATGATGTCATTTAATTGGCATTCCTTAGAAACTTCTGCCCATCTACCACTTGATGGCACTGTTGTATCATATAACAATTTTAAATATTTTAAGAATTAACACATATATATTGCTTTATTACACCACTTAAACTTTGACCTTTTCCACCTTAAATCAGTTAGGAGGGATTATTCTTTGACACTTTAGAATCACTTTCCCAGACATCACGGATCCAGCTTGAGAGTTAACATACCATCTTATTTATGGTCAGATAAGAGAACCATAATCTTTTAACTTTTCCCCTGGTTTGTATACCTTAACTGTCTCAGCTATTGAGTAATGATGTTTGAAATAACATCAGCTCCTCTGAATAGACCCTATTTAGGAAAATTCAACTTAAACGCTCTCTATAGCCCCTAGAATATATCCTCTCAGTGAGATACACACAAATACATCAATATTGCATAATATATATGAATCATTAACAAGCCCAAACGCTAAATAAATGCACACAGGAATATATATATATATATATATATATATATATATATGTGTGAATATATGAATAGATATCTATTCTACACCAGATGTGTTTTATGGATGTCTCTTATCAGATCATGGTTTAGCCATGAAACGCCCATTGTTCCTTAGACAGACATGTTTAGAGAAACCAGTGTAGATAAATCCATGTCTCTAAACAATAATACGAAGTATAATGCTCTCTATATATTTACTTTTAACACTTTGAACTTGCCATGAACCCATCTTGTTTTTTTTTTCAGGTTCATGCTGATCACATGTTGTTAAAGGCAATGATCATCCATATTGAATATAGTATCATCAGATACATTGTACACTTATGAAAATGCACAACAAGTGACAGTTACCTGATGTTCATCTTTTTCTTACTGATTTGTTAGTAATCTCTATTTTATAATTATACTGCCCTTGCCTAGGATAAATTTGCGCTTACACAGAGCAGCCAATTTGAACAGGGAAATGGTACCAAGCATAAGATGGGAGTGGGGGGGGGGGGTGTTTTGACTATGTCAGAATTCCTGTGGGCTTTGTCATTAAGCTTTAGTCACAGATCACAGCTCTGCCCTCTTGGAGCTGAGCTAAAAACCAGCCAATCAGAAAGATCTGAGGAACATATAGTAAATAGTAGTTGACCATATCTGTCTGACTGCACTGGGAATTTAAATTAGCCCTGGAAAAAAACAAATAAGAAACCCCCATTTTGTAGATGGCTCCAAATTGACAGAAGGTGGTAGGACCAACACAAGTAGGTTGGGTCAGCAATACCACAGTGCAGCACAAAATACCACCTCAGCAGAACCAAATACCATAGTGCAGCACAATATACTGTATCAGCAGCACAAAATACCTCCCCAGAAGCTAGCCCTCCGGGGTGGCCATTGCAAACTGCCATGTTCTGTCCTCCTCCTCCACTTTTCCCTAATTAAGTAATGGAGGAGGGGAATGAGGATGTGAGGCATGGTCACAGTACAGAGCCAACGGTACCTTCAGCATCCTGCCTTGTCTTTTAGCACTACTAAAATATAGGAGAACACTACACTACATATCTGTTACATCCAGTGATGTCTCCTCTGATGTGGACCTTTTTTTTCTCAACTTTTCCATTCAGAACAAACAGTCATGTTGACTTCTTTCAGCTATGTCTCATCTTTGCAGAGTTTGTCACATAGACATCTTGGATTTAGCATTTATCCATCTTACATCCCACCCTGGTGCCCTAACAGTGTCATCCTGATGCACTACCAGGCAAGTGTTCATTCCCCAGTGTCCCCAAATACTATACTACAGAAAAATTGTTCCCAGTAATAATGCCTCAGTAATAATAATGCCTCCTATAGTGCCCCTCATAATAATAATGCCCACTATTGTACCCCAGTAATAATATTGGCTCCTATGAAGCCTCCAGCAATAATAAAGCCCCATAGATCCCCAGTATTAGTAATGCCTCCTATAGTATCTCCAACAATAATTTTGCCCCTATAGTGCCTCAAGTGTTTTTAATCCCCTATAGTGCCCTCAAGTAATAATACATGTTATAATTGCACCAACAATAATGCGCCCACAATGTCCTCCAGTAATGTTCCCCATATTGCCTCCACTAATGTTCCCCACAGTGTCCCCAGTAATGTCCCCCATAGTGCCTCCAGTAATGCCCCCACAGCAGCCCCACTAATGTCCTCCACAATGCACCTAGTAATGTATCCCACATTGATCCAGCAGATTGTACATGTGCAAATGATCAGGAACAAGCATTTGTCGTAACATTCGTTACCAATAATCTGCACAACAACAAAGTCAACAATTGAAACATGAATGAGGGCCCTGCTCACTCAAAATGAGAATTGGTACATAGTTATGAGAACAGGAAGTGTGAAAAACATGCAGCAAAGTGATCCAGGAACTGGGTGGGTGAGCCAGTGGGTGGTAAACAACTGACACTCTAAGTGACAGTGGGTGGAAAAGTCTGAGGGTGTGGGCCTTCAAAGATGGGATTGAGAGCGATGGTACTGAAGGAATAACCTGGAAGGTGCATTGTGGGGAAAGAAGTACGCCACCTGGACCTGTTCTCAATGCTTATTTTTAGTTTTTAAACTGGAAAATCTCTGTTAGCATCATAATGTTTTTACAAATGTACTACATTTCTAATTCTGCTTGTATTCTCTATTGTGTTTGCAGATCCTAATTTACGGGAATTCCTAATTGCATTTTTTGTGTCTGCGTTCTTGGTTATTGTTATAGCTATAATTGCGATACGAATTTTTAAAATTGACATTGTCCTTTGGTATCGAACTTCCTGTTTCGCAAATTCAGATCAAAAAGGTATGTTTCAATTATCAATATAAAAGAGGTTGCCTCATAAAAACAAACCTTGTCCAAATATTCTGCTAGGGTTCATAGATGGGACTAGGACTGCCCTGTGTGTCAGAATGGATAGGCACTCTGTAAGAGCTGCTAACACTGTCAATTACATGGGTGGTCATTTACTTGAATGGCCATATGTGGCTTCCCACAATAATAAACAGCTTATTGTCTGGGGTTAGAGTGTCATACCAGCTCTGTTTTACAAAGGAATTGTCTAAGTGAGACAGCAGTCAGCAAAATGATTTTGGGATAATGGTGGCCACAGTTATTTTGCCATATTAAAGGTTTTAACATAGTATCATAGTTTGTTAGGCTAAAAAGATTTATAGTTCGCAAGTACATTTCGCTCTTGGTTATGTTTTGGTTAAGATTTTGTTGCTAAATTCTATTTTATAACCATGGAATAAATATCTTAGGAACCCTGATCAAATATTTGCAGCCGAATTAATACTGCAATCGATGTCTACAAATTGTACAACCCCTTACAGTATTTACTGTATATTTTATTGTTTTATGTATAGATTTGATTAATATTTACTATACTGAAATACAAAATAGATAAATATCTAGAGTCATATTCTACTTGTAGAACTATACAGATCTCTAATTTCACTAAGCCCCAGTCTAATTATTTTGTTCCTAATGATGTCATTACTCTTGCAGATGGGAAACTGTATGATGCTTACATATTATACTCAAATAAATTCATGGCAACCAGCTCTTATGAAATGGACATATTTGTCCTGAAAGTGCTGCCAGAAGTTCTAGAGAAGCAATGTGGTTACCGATTGTTTATAATTGGACGAGATGATTTACCAGGACAAGGCAAGTATTTCTATAGTTTTTATTTATTTTTGGTCAATCATTCACAAACAGGTAAAAACATAAAATATGTTCTACAAAAAATTATATACTTTTTAATTTATGAACAGTGATGCAGTGGTACTGTAGTGGTACAGAAGTTTAGTGTTTCATGACAGCCCAATCTAAGCACTGCACAATTCTCCTATGCAGCAGAGAGCAGGGCTCCTGCTCTAACGGCATCCGCACTACACAATAGTAATTTATCCCATACAGGGAACTCTAGTGTTGAGTGAGGCAGCATTAAACAGAAGTGCTAGAATAAATTGACTTCGGGTCTATAATCTGAAGCTCAGCACTAGTGAACACCTTAAAAAAAAAAATGCTGCTTTTTGATTATTCACCACCAAAAAACTGAATAAAAACCTATTAAAAAACTGTTATCAACCCCAAAATGATACTAATGAAAACTACAAGTCATCCTGCACAAATCAAGAACGCCACAAAATTAATAGCTTAAAATCTTGCATGCATAGTAGTCCTCTCAATGTATTCCACGGCTGGTTGGGGGTGCACAGGGGTGATATGGGAGTGCGTATCAACATACAAATTACTGATCTGGAGTCAGCAGTCTATGTTCTATATATGTATTACTGTATTTATTGGGGCTTGCTGGAGGTGACAGACTTCCTTTAAAGTGAATCTCTATCTTTTGAAATCAACATATTTAGCATTAAATTCTGTGCTGAATAATTTTGATTTTACATGTTTTCAGAGCTCGGTTTTGTGCCACAGAGTTCAAAATCCCCTTCATAGATATACATTGATAGATAGCATGCTTGCAGTGCTGTGGTGAGTCCTGCATGCCTGCTTATTATTGAGTTTAATGTATGCAGAATGCAGCAAACTCCTGTATCTCTCTAACCTATTTACATCAAGGTTGGACATTCACTTTTTATTAAACCTCTTTCTGGAGCCACTTTAAAGACGCACTCCCAGCAAAAATATTTTCTTCCCTCTATTTGTAAGTGTGCTGGTATTTATAATTGATCATTTAAAAAAAAATGATTTAGAGATTAAAGGATTTATGCAGTCAGTAAATATTGATTACCTATCCTCAGGATAGGTTATTAATATCTGATCAGTGGGGGTCTGACTTCCGACACCCCGTCAATCATCTGGTTGAAGAGGAGGCGATGCTCGTTTGCTCCCTGCTTTCTCTTTATTACACTGCCCATCATCCCGCTTGTTCTCGCCCTATTCAAGTGAATGGAACAAGCACTTGTAATTACACTGTGCCACCAAGACTTCCGAGATGACGTGCAAGTGTAATCTTGGAGAGGAAGTAGGACTCGTACCTCCTCTTCAAACAGCTAATCAGCGGGGGTGCCAGAAGTCGGACCCCCACTGATAAGATATTGATGACCTATTCTGAGGTTAGGTTATCAATATATAATGGCTACACAACCCCTTAATAATACCCTTTCACCTTCCGAAGCAACTGTGGTCTCACGTGAGAATCTGTGTGTTCCACAGTCAGTGGTGTAGCGTGGGGGAAGGCTGTTGCCCCAGTGCAAAATTTTAGGGGGCGCTAGCTGGGCGCACCACCAATTAGGAAAGGTAAGGCGATCGCCCCAGGCGGCGCAGCCCTGCTCAAAAGTGGGGGCGGCGGCAGGTCACAGGGAGATGAGCGCTTCCATTGTGGATTCATTCATCCCCATAGTCATCTGTATCACAGTCCTCAGGACAGCGATACAGATGGATGTGCTGCGGGGCAGGGACGGGTGGGGCGTCTCCGTTCCTCTGATAGGCTGCAGGAACTAGGCCTGCAGCCTATCAGAGGCCGGTGCAGGTGGCGCAATTATGTCATTGTGCCACCTGAGCCGTGCAGTGCGGGACACAAGCCTGAAGAGGCCTGCATCACATCGCTGCCATGGAGGTAAGTATAAGTGTTTAATGTTTTATATTGTACAATACTGGCTACTGGCACATGTTTGGGGGGGGCCATCTATGGGAGGCACTTCTCACTGGCACATGATTGGGGGGCATCTATAGGGGCACATCTTACTGGCACATTATTGGGGGGCACTGTGGGGGCATCTATGGGGGCACTTCTTACTGGTACATTATTGGGGGCAATTTTTACTGCCACATTATTGGGTGGCACTATGGGGGCACTTCTTACTGGCACATTATTGCGGGCATCTACTGATGCCACAAAGAAGGAGTATTTTATTTGGGGGGCTCTGTATAGGGGCATTTTATACTGGGGCACATTATAGTGGGTACTATGAAGAAGGGAAGAGAGGAGTACTATGGGGTCATCTACAGGGTCACTAAGAAGCAGTATTTTATACATGCAAATTATGGGGGAAACTGAGGACTGGGGCACTATATATGGGGCATTTTATACTGGGACATTATGGTGGCACTAGGAGGAAGGGGGGAAAGGAGCACTATGGGGGTATTTTATACTGACACATTATGGGGGCACTATGGGGACATTAGCTCAACGGGTGCATTAAAAGGGAGTATTTTTGCACTGTCAAATTATAAGGAGAATTATTACTACTGGGGGCATTATGGTGGGCTTTATTACTTCTGGGGGTCTTGGTGGAACATTATTATTAGTATGGGCACTATGGGAGCATTATTACTTCTGGGGCACAGTGGGGACATGTTGGGGGCACTGTAGGAGCCCTATTACTACCAGGTGTGCTCTAGCAGAGAATTATTCCTCTTGGTGGGACTTTTCGGAGCACTATTACTGTGTGGGCACCTTGGTACAGTATTAGCTTACTACAATTATTTTGGGGGAACGTTATGTTTACACTATTAGTGTCAGGGGCACTATTTTCTTGGCGCAGGTTTTTTAGGGCACTGTGTGCCAATAATTATTAAAGGCCACTATCTGCATGGTACTACTATTATCAGGGGGTTTATCTGTTTCTTCAGTATAATATTGTGGAGCACGGTAGGCAGAGTATTGGGGATGGTAGGATGATTTGTCCAGGAGATGAGAGGATGATGGAAAAGTAGTAAACTAAGATTTTTTTTGTCAAACTTCCGAGATGAGAAATGGCTGAAAAATGGTGGTCTGCTCTGAAAGGAGAAGATGAGGAAAGAGAACATCTACATCAAAGGAGACATCACTGGATGTAACAGGTATGTGCACTGCATTACCTTGTATGTTCTGTAGTGATGGTAGGGTGGATAGAGAATTTGGCCCACACTGTAGCAGCCTGGCCCCAGACTTCAGGTCACACTGTGTGTGTTCTGAATTCTGGGGGTTCACAGCCATCTACTACATTATCTGTACACAGAGAGTTATCACCGTGTTATCTGTAGTGTGACATCTACTCCATTATCTGTAAAAAGGGGTGGGGCCCCATGTTGGGGGGGTGCAATACTTGGATGCATTTTACCCATATTTCGCTAAAAATAATTTTTTCATTTGGCCTTTATTACAAATATTGAGCTGTTCTGTCGCAAATGGTTTACAATTTTTGAGAGGTTATTATTACTATTCAGATGACTTGGTTATTGGTCTTGGAGTCATGGAGATAGCATCCATTTAGCACTGCAGTGGGGAAAATATGTAGTAACATGAAATAAAAGAGTAAAAAGTTCATTTTTAACTGGAGTGGTCATTTAAATATTACTACTCTCTGCCGCCACTGGAGTCTCCCATCTTTTACAAAGGAGTTCTTAAAAATTAAAAAGGTAGTATATAAATGGTTGCTATGGGTAAGTAAGACAGTTTTCCTTTACACCAGTTTTGATAAATCTCCCCCTGTGAGGGCTCCCACGTGAGCCACACAGCATCAAGGAAAGTATTAGAGGGGACGTCTGGACCAGTGTAGTACTGTAGACTACCCTGCACTGGACATGCAACCCGAGCCTCTGAAAGAAAATGACATTAGATAAGCAAAATTAAACATTTTTTAAGGCTAGTACCTGTCTCTAGGTAAATCCTGCATGATATCAATGTTGTCATAAAATGTCAAGTAACCCTTAACATATTTTCACTCTTCAATATGTAATACTATTTTGATATGCTTTCAGCCATGGCGGACCTTGTAGATGAGACCATTGCACAAAGCAGAAGAGTAATTATCATTTTGGGAAACAAATTCTGTGAAGACCGTGGTGATGACTTTGAACAAAAAATCGCTATGTATGACGCGCTTATTCGGGATAAAATAACAGTCGTTTTGATTGAAATAGAGAAAATGGACTACACCAACATGCCTGAATCAATAAAATACCTCAAACAGAAGCAAGGCGCTGTGCGATGGAAAGGAAAATTCACAGAAGCCGCTCTTTCCCCTAATACAAGGTTCTGGAAAAACATCCGATATCAGATGCCTCCAGCCCAGCGTCCTTCTGACAAGGAACTGCACTACATCCATTCAGAAGACTGACATGAAGCGGGTATTAAAGACTTGGATACTGTACATTCGTGTGATTTATCAAACCTTACACATGTAATAAAACACTAGGCCCTTGTTTGGAGCTGTGGACAAAAAGCAGCAGCATGTTACTCTCCATGCCAATAATGTGAACACTACATAGATATCATTGTCAGCTTTGGCACAAAAGTCATCATTTCAGATACTACCTCCTACTATAACTGCACTTTCACAGGATTTCACTTTTAACCTATGAACTCTTTTAAGGCCCCTTTCACACGGGCAAAAATTCTGCGCGGGTGCAATGCGTGACGCATTGCACCTACACTAAATCCTGACCCATTCATTTTAATGGGGCTTTGTACATGAGCGATGTTTTACATGCATCACTTGTGCGTTCCGCGAAAATCACAGAATGTTCTATATTCTGCGTTTTTCACGCAACGCAGGCCCCATAGAAATGAATGGGGCTGCGTGAAAATCGCGAGTATCCGCAAGCAAGTGCGGATGAGGTGCAATTTTCACGCATGGTTGCTAGGAGATTATAGTGATGAGCAACCCTGGACCCCATTAAAGTAAATTCCCTGTATTATTTTCCCTTATAACATGGTTATAAGGGAAAATAATAACATTCTTAATACAGAATGCTTACTAAAATGTCGATTGAGGGGTAAAAAAATAAATAAATTTAACTCCCCTTATCCACTTGAATGCGAAGCTGGCATCGTCTTCCTTCTTCTTTCAGGACCTGCAAAAGGACCTTTGATGACGTAATCACACTCATGGTGACGTCAGTGCAGGTCCTGCTGAATAAAAATAGAAGATTACGTCATCAAAGGGCCTTTTGCAGGTCCTGAAGAAAGAAGATGATGTCGGCTGCGCGATCAATTGGATAAGGTGAGTTAATTATATATTTTTTTTAACCCCTCAATCGACATTTTAGTAAGCATTCTGTATTAAGAATGCTATTATTTTCCCTTATAACCATGTTATAAGGGAAAATAATAAAATCTACAGAACACCCTTACCCAAACCCGAACTTCAGTGAAGAAGTCCGGGTTCGGGTCTGGGTACCACATTCAGTTTTTTATCACGCGCGTGCAAAACGCATTGCACCCGCGCGATAAAAACTAAACAACGCAATCACAGTCAAAACTGACTGAAATTGCGTGTGCACTCGCACGGGTTTCCCACAATGCACACGCGACGCATCTGGAGTAAATCCGGAACATCCGTGTGAAAGAGGCCTAAGTCTATCTTGTTGTTGACAAGAGATATTATACCTGTTCATCAGTTATTAATTGCATAGTTAGCCCCCATTCACATGAGCGTATTTTTGGTTTAAATCCGATCCACTTTTTTTTGCATATCTGATGTGGACCTACTTTAAATAGGGCAGCAAAAAATGCAGTCAGCACACTGTGTGCTGTCCACATCTGTGCACCTGTTTCATGGTCCTGCAAAAAAGATCAAACATGTCCTATTCTTGTCTGTTTTGTGAACAAGAAAAAGCATTTCTAACATAGGCAAAGTGTGCGGGACTGCAAAAATGTATACGGTTGTTTGAATGGGGCCTTTTTTTGTAGAATTCACTAAAGACATCAAATACTCCTGATAAAAGTGAAATATATATATATGTAGGACTAATTTACTTTAATTCTTTATTGCGTTCAGTTTACTAAATTAACAGGATCCATGAATATTAGATGTATTGCAAGAAATGTGTTCCCACTCTTACCTTATTAAAACCTTTAAAGAGGTATTCACTAACGTCTGACATTACTTTATGATCCATAGGGTCTGACCTTGCAGATCCCACCAATCCTGAAAATGAAGAAGCTGCAGAGTACTATTTTTTAGTTTTTTGTTATGTGAACTATATGTAGATAAATGTTAAGCAATTGTTATAGTGGATACCAAGAGAACATAGGGCACCGATGATTATTCTTGGCCTATACACACAGAATGAACAGGAAAAAGCTTTTTAACCACTTCCAGACTGGGCCATTTGATCCCTTCCTGACCAGGCCTAATTTAGCAAATCTGACATATGTCACTTTATGTGGTAATAACTTTGGAACGCTTTTACTTATCAAAGCCATTCACAGATTGTTTTCTCGTAAAATATTGTACATCATGTTAATGGTAAATTTGAGTCAATATATTTCACCTTTATTTATGAAAAAATCCCAAATTTACCCCAAATTTTTAAAAATTAGCAATTAAAAAAATTTCTATTTCTCTGCTTTTAAAACAGAAAATGATACCTCATAAAATATTTATTAGTTAACATTCCCCATATGTCTACTTTATGTTGGCATTATTTTGTAAATGTCATTTTATTTTTTTAGGACGTTAGAAGGCTTAGAATTTTAGAAGCAATTCTTTTGCCAAAACCCACTTTTTAAGGACCAGTTCAGGTCTGAAGTCACTTTGTGGGGCTTACATAGTGGATACCCCCCATAAATGACTCCATTGTAGAAACTACACCCCTCAAGTTACAAACTTTGTTAACCCTTTAGGTGTTCCACAAGAATTAAAGGCAAATAGAGATCAAATTTTAAATTTCACTTTTGGCAGATTTTCCATTTTAATCGATTTTATTCTTTAACACATCGAGGATAAACAGCCAAACAAAACTCAATATTTATTACCCTGATTCTGCGGTTTACAGAAACACCCCACATGTGGCCGTAAACTGATGTAAGGTCACACGGTAGGGTGCAGAAGAAAAGGAGCGCCATATGGTTTTTGGAAGGCAGATTTTGCTGAACTGGTTGCCATGTCCCATTTGAAGCCCTCCTGATGCACCCTTACAGTAGAAACTCCCAAAAAGTGACCCCATTTCTGGAATTGGGGGATAAGGTCACAGTTTTATTGGTACTATTTTGGGGTACATTTGATTTTTAATTGCTCTATATAAAAAAAATTTTGATGCAAGCTAACACTGCAAGCTAAAACTGTTTGGCACTGTTTTTATTTTTACAACATTTATCTGACATGGTAGATAATGGGCTACTTTTATAGAGAAGGTTGTTACGGACGCAATGATATGAAATATGTCTACTTTGTTTGTTTCAGTTTTACATAATAAAGCATTTTTGAAAAAAATTATGTTTTTGTGTCTCCATTTTCTGAACACCATATTTTTTTATTTTTCTGCCGATCGTCTTCTGTAGGAGCTCGTTTTTTGCAGGAAAAGTTGACGTTTTTATTGGTTCCATTTTTGGGTACATATGATTTTTTTGATCATTCATTATAACACTTTATGGGGCAAGGTGACCAAAAAATTGGTGGTTTTAGCATAGCCGGACCCCTACTGCATGCGGCGCATTAACCCTTGATGTGCCGCAGTCCACTCTGACTGCGGCACGTGCGCTGTCCATATGGGGATCGGAGATGCCATCGGGTCCCCGTGCTGCTGTAACAGGGACCCGGTGGCATGGAAGGCACCCCGATGCCTTACTTAGGTAAGGCAAAGTAGCATCAACCCACCTCTGGAGGCGGGCCCACACGTTGGCTCCAGCCCAGAGGTCCGGTTTTTGTGCGATTATTTGGAGTTTTTTTTATCTTGTATTTAAGTCGCCACCTTACTGTGAAAAAATTGTACTTTTATAACCTGATGAAGGGTACCCAAGATTTCCCAAAACGCGTTGTTTTATGCATGTTTTTTAATCAAATAAAGAAGTACTTTTATTAAAAAGACCGGCTGAAGTGGGGTTGAAGCGCTGAAGCAGAATTCCTTTTGTTCTCCTCAAGCAATCCTCCGGTGGGACTGGACATCTCCTCTGAGGGACCCAGCAGCCTGCGGCAGCACACCCAAGAACCGATTCTTGCTTGATAAGCTCTTACTAGTGTATTGATGATAAAACACTTTTAATTACAGTACAGACCAAAAGTTTGGACACACCTTCTCATTTAAAGAGTTTTCTTTATTTTCATGACTATGAAAATTGTAGATTCACACTGAAGGCATCAAAACTATGAATTAACACATGTGGAATTATATACATAACAAAAAAGTGTGAAACAACTGAAAATATGTCATATTCTAGGTTCTTCAAAGTAGCCAACTTTTGCTTTGATTACTGCTTTGCACACTCTTAGCATTCTCTTGATGAGCTTCAAGAGGGTAGTCACCTGAAATGGTTTTCACTTCACAGGTGTGCCCTGTCAGGTTTAATAAGTGGGATTTCTTGCCTTATAAATGGGGTTGGGACCATCAGTTGCCTTGTGGAGAAGTCAGGTGGATACACAGCTGATAGTCCTACTGAATAGACGGTTAGAATTTGTATTATGGCAAGAAAAAAGCAGCTAAGTAAAGAAAAACGAGTGGCCATCATTACTTTAAGAAATGAAGGTCAGTCAGTCCGAAAAATTGGGAAAACTTTGAAAGTGTCCCCAAGTGCAGTCACAAAAACCATCAAGCACTACAAAGAAACTGGCTCACATGCGGACCGCCCCAGGAAAGGAAGACCAAGAGTCACCTCCACTGCGGAGGATAAGTTAATCCGAGTCACCAGCCTCAGAAATCGCAGGTTAACAGCAGCTCAGATTAGAGACCAGGTCAATGCCACACAGAGTTCTAGCAGCAGACACATCTCTAGAACAACTCTTAAGAGGAGGCTGTGTGAATCAGGCCTTCATGGTAGAATATCTGCTAGGAAACCACTGCTAAGGACAGGCAACAAGCAGGAGAGACTTGTTTGGGCTAAAGAACACAAGGAATGGACATTAGACCAGTGGAAATCTGTGCTTTGGTCTGTTGAGTTCAAATTTGAGGTCTTTGGTTCCAACCGCCGTGTCTTTGTGCGACGCAGAAAAGGTGAACGGATGGACTCTACATGCCTGGTTCCCATCGTGAAGCATGGAGGAGGAGGTGTAATGGTGTGGGGGTGCTTTGCTGGTGACACTGTTGGGGATTTATTCAAAATTGAAGGCATACTGAACCAGCATGGCTACCACAGCATCTTGCAGCGGCATGCTATTCCATCTGGTTTGCGTTTAGTTGGACCATCATTTATTTTTCAACAGGACAATGACCCCAAACACACCTCCAGGCTGTGTAAGGGCTATTTGACCACGAAGGAGAGTGATGGGGTGCTGCGCCAGATGAGCTGCCCTCCACAGTCACCGGACCTGAACCCAATCGAGATGGTTTGGGGTGAGCTGGACCGCAGAGTGAAGAAAAAAGGGCCAACAAGTGCTAAGCATCTCTGGGAACTCCTTCAAGACTGTTGGAAGACTATTTCAGGTGACTACCTCTTGAAGCTCATCAAGAGAATGCCAAGAGTGTGCATAGCAGTAATCAAAGCAAAAGGTGGCTACTTTGAAGAACCTAGAATATGACATATTTTCAGTTGTTTCACACTTTTTTGTTATGTATATAATTCCACATGTGTTGCTTCATAGTTTTGATGCCTTCAGTGTGAATCTACTATTTTCATAGTCATGAAAATAAAGAAAACTCTTTGGTCTGTACTGTATGTTCAATAAATTAGAGAAACTTCTGCTAGATTAAATCCAGCATCATCTAGACACGACCTTCCTTGAAATTTATCTGAACGAACAGATTGTCCCAAGGGGCCTGAGGCTAAAATTTGAAAACTCCTTTAAGGAAGATAAAGACTTTTGTGATGACTGCGACACCTATCTGTTAGAATGCGCCAGAGGTCTAATTTTGAGATTAATTAAGAAAAGGAAAGCTCTATATCTTGGTCTCTATGAAAAAAAATCAGTGAATGCCATGCAGAACTTAATCAATACAGGTCTCATGACCTATTTACTAAATTTGACCGTATGATTACCACTAGGATCCTGTCGTATGAGAAAAAGGGTTCTTAACAAAAAAAAGTAATAAACTCACAAGGGATAGACTAGATTTCACAACAGACAATATCAAGTTTTGGTTGAGAAACACGTATCAAAATAGGGATGATGATACCACCAATACAGATAATCACAGAAAGGAAGAAAAAACTGCTTCCCAGAACCCACCCATGTAAAAATAGGAACAATTGCCACAAAACAGACAGAATTAATAAATACAAATATAATAATCACATTTACATCAAAAGCAATAGACATTTCAACAGGAACCCTAGGGGACATCATGGTCACACTCCCAAACCATTGGTAGCTGCACGCACCCCACCTGTAACACTTTCACCCACTTTCATCACACAAACTTGTCACACTACCAACCACCATACCCCCCATACAGTGAGGACAGACCCACGTGATACAACCAAACCAAGTGGTACCCACACGCTGGGCAACAACAGCGGGAATACGTCACATATGGAATATCATACTCCACTACTCCACCCCAAACAGAATGAGAATCAACTTCGCCTGACTGGACCTATCCTAAGCCATAATCCAGCCTCTATATTCGATGTAGAGATCATGGCAGAATGTGCTCCGTTGAACCTACCTCCGACTCAATTTTCTGTCTACCCCAATGGTTCCTCTGAATCCACAATCATCCCTCCTACATATTCATTTTTTACAGATGTTGAGGCCAATTCCCTTATTACTATACACAGCTGTCCATCACCTACCAGGCGGCCGTCTGAAGGACCACCCACCAATACCAGCATAGGGTCTCCGGATCACCACCTCCACGACCCTGACAACAGCTGCCCAACATTACCACCTTTACCGATTACCAGCATGCCGAACCTTTTACCTCAGTATCTTTTTTAGCGCTACCTTTCCTCCTCACCCAATACCTACCCCATACTGAAGAGCCTGAAAACCACCACTATCACAAATGTCTTCCATCCGTTGGGCAGAAGACCCACAAAAAGAAAAAATGCAGAAGAGGCCACAGAGGAGGGATCAGCAAAAAGAAAACACTAAACCAAGACCCCCCTATGCCTGAACATAGATCAAGAGGAGTTCATTAAGCTTATCAAGTCTGCGGATCCATGGATAGGTAAAAAGGAAAAAGAGTACATCATGGTCAAAGATTCCACCCTGCCCACATTCTATCATCTACCCAAAATTCACAAGAACCTCAAAGGACCCCCCAGGGAGACCTATTATTGCTGGGGTCTCTTGTCTTACTAGAAACCTCTCACACTATATTGATGTCCTGCTACGAAAATATGTTACAAACCTGAAATCATACTTGAGAGACTCCCCTATCCTCATTAGACAACTAAAGGACATCTCATGGGGCAAGGATTATTTTTGGGTAACCCTCGATGTGGCTGCCCTATACTCGAGCATCCCACACGACCTAGGGATGGAATGCACTCACAAATTCCTGATGGAAGACGACACAGTACCTACAGGAGGAATCAACTTTATTCTTAAACACAATGTGTTTAAATTTCAAGATCGACTATTTAAACAGATAAGGGGTACCGCAATGGGGACTCGTTTTGCAAATTGGTTTATGGGGTTTTTTGAAGACATTTTTATTTATAAAGCCAGGCAATACGAAGACAACATCATCTATTACAAACGCTACATCGACAACCTGCTCTTTATCTAGAGAGGAGATACCGCCAGCATTGACACTTTCATCGCACATCTTAACAATAATAATTGGGGTATATCCTTCACTGCAACCTACAATCCTAAAAGAATTGAATACCTGGATCTTAAGATTTAATAAAATAATAACTAAAACATTTTTTAAAAGGGTAGACAGCAATAGCTACCTCAACTACAGCAGCACACATTACAAAAAAATGGAAACACAACATTCCCTTTGGCCAGTTTAAAAGGATCAGAGGAAACTGCACACAGGAGGAGGATTTTATAGAACAGTGCGCTATTTTATCATCAAGGTTCCATGAAAAAGGCTACCTTAAAACCATTATAAATGACACTAAAAGAAAAGCCACCAAATTGATACAGGCAGAATGCCTGGAAACTAAGGCGGAACAAACAAATACTCTGGACATAACATGGTGAGATCAATCTTGACCAAACATTGGCATATTTTGAGAAAAGATCTGACTCTAAATCAAGTGATTCCAATTGCACCCCAATTGACATACACGAGAGCCTGAACGCTAAAAAACTTACTAGCACCCAGTAAACTCAGAAGTACAGCCAACATCCAAAAAATGAATGTTACTGGAGAGGGGACGCAAACAGGCAGCAGAAAATGCGCCCAACCTTTTACAGCCTATGCTGTAAAACGATCGATCAAACAGCTACATTTCTAGATAAGAAGGAAGGTGTCAGAGAACAGAGAGGAAGGAAAGAGGGTGCACTCTGACTCCACCCTCAACCCCTGTCCCTGCCTACTTACACTACCCGCCCTAGGCGATGGAGCATAACTGGGCGACGGTCCCTTACTTACGTAAGTGCACAGAGGGAAGATACGGACGGTCAACAAGCCAAGGGTCAGAACCAGGAGAAGCGGGAGTACAAATGGAGCGGGCAAATGTAAAGTCAACAGTCAGAGCCAAGGTCAATCCAGGAGAGCAATACGTACAAAGGATGAGACGAAGACGAGGTCAAAGAACGAGCCGAGGTCACAACATCAGGAGGTCAATCAGAACAAGCAGCCGCAGACTAGAACCAAGGAACAAGGAAGCACTAATGGACCAGTATCACAGGCAACCTGTAGCCAGCAGGTTGCCTGTATTTATAGTGGGGAGTGAGGGTCATGTGACGTGGCCAGCGTCACATGACCGACAGACAGACAAGTCGAGCACCGAGTGATCTAGACCTAGGAGCAGGGAGCCTCCCAGCTAGCAAAGCTGCCCTGGGAACGAGGCCGAACACAGATCCTCGCTCCCAAAGCTAAGCAGCAGGTCTGCGGCTGATGGAAGACCGAGTGCGCGTTCGGCACCCGTTACAGTACCCCCCCTTTTACGAGGGGCCACTGGACCCAAGCTCTTGGGTACAAATCTCCTAGGATGCTCATCATGAAACTTCTTGATGAGCCTCGGGGCGTGGATCTCAGTAGCTGGGACCCAAGACCTCTCCTCGGGTCCATAGCCCCTCCAGTGGACAAGGTACTGCCAGGAGTTTCGGACCGCTCTAACATCCACAATTCTGGAGACTACAAACTCCTCTTTATCGTCAATTTGTATGGGAGGAGCTGACTGTGATGGAACAATGGCTGGAACATATTTCTTAAGCAACGATTTATGGAAAACATTATGAACACGAAATGAGTCTGGCAATCTCAATCTAAAAGATACAGGATTAATAACGCCAATAATCTCATACGACCCAACAAACCGTGGCGCCAGTTTCCTAGAAGACACTTTCAGCGGTAGATACCCTGTCACTAAGCTCAAAACTAACCCCCTTAGAACGCTTCCTATTAGCCATCCGTTTTTGTTGTTCTTGGGCTTTTTGCAGGTTTACTCGGACCCGTGCCCAAACTGTGCACAGTTCAGAAGTTACTCTATCAGCCTCAGGATTAGATGAAGGTATCAACGAGCTAGAGTTAAATCAAGGATGGATTCCAAGGTTACAAAAGAAAGGGGAAACCCCAGTAGAAGAAATCACACGGTTATTTATAGCAAATTCTGCCAGCGAAAGATATTTTACCCACGCGTGTTGATTTTCAGAGATATAGGATCTTATAAATTGCTCTGGAGTTTGATTTAGTCGTTCCATCTGACCATTAGTTTTGGGGTGAAAAGCAGACGAAAAGGCCAAAGAAATCCCAATTTTCTGACGGAAAGCTCTCCAGAATTTAGAAACAAATTGAACGCCTTTGTCAGAAACAATAATTTCCGGGATCCCGTGAAGCCGTACAACGTGATCAATAAAAACAGTAGCTAGGCTCTAGCACTAGGAAGTTTACTTAGAGGAACTAAATGTGGCATCTTACTAAATCTGTCAACCACTACCCAAACCACTGACTTACCCTCGGAAGACGGCAGGTCAGTAATAAAATCCATAGAAATGTGCAACCAGGGCTTACTGGGAATGGGTAGTGGTTGTAACTCTCCGGCAAGACGTGTCCTAGGAGTTTTGGATCTGGCGCACACTTCACAAGCAGATACATATGCATTGACGTCTCTTAACAAAGTAGGCCACCAGTATGATCTGGAAACCAACTCACGAGTGCCTTCCATGCCAGGGTGACCACATAAAACTGAATCATTACACTTACCTAATAACAGGAGCCGAAAATACGTGGGAACGAATAACTTATCTGAATGTGTATGTGCAGGCGCTAGATGTTGAGCTGATTCAATATCAGAGGCCAAATTAGAGGATACTGATGCCATGATGATATTGGCTGGAAGGATGGGTTCCGGAGGGGTATCGGAAGACTGAAAGGCAGAAAAACTTCTTGACAAGGCATCGGCCTTTATGTTCTTACTTCCTGGCCTGTAAGTAATGGAAAAATTAAATTGAGTAAAGAATAATGCCCATCTGGCTTGACGAGGGTTTAGACGCTTAGCGGACTCAAGAAATAAATTCTTATGATCAGTAAGAACGGTAATTCTATGTTTTTCCCCCTCCAAAAAAATTTCTTCATTCCTCAAATGCCCACTTAATAGCTAGCAACTCACGGTTCCCAATATCATAATTCCTTTCTGTAGGAGAAATTTTTCTGGAAAAAAAGGCACAGGGTCTGAGGTTAGAGAAGTTAGAAGGTCCTTGGGACAATACTGCCCCTACTCCATCCTCAGAGGCATCTACCTCCACCATAAAAAGTTCCTCCAGATTAGGTTGAATTAAGACTGGGGCACTACTAAAACTTCTTTTAAGATTTTCAAAGGCTTCAATGGCTTCCTCAGACCAATTGACTAGATCCGCCCCTTTCTTGGTAAGATCTGTTAACGGTTTGGCGATAATGGAATTTTTTTAAATAAATTTACAATAATTGGAAAAACCCAAAAAGCGTTGTAATGCTTTAAGGGATGATGGCCTCACCCACTCCTGGATTGCCCGTACCTTGCCAGCATCAAATTTGAAAGAATCAGGAGTGAGGACATACCGAAGGTACAGAATCTCCTGTACTCCAAAAATGCATTTCTCAAGTTTAACTGATAATTGGTTAACTCTTAAAATGTCTAGTACTAGTCTTATGTGTCTCACATGCGAGTCCCAGGTGGGAGAAAAAAATCTGAATATCATCAAGATAGACAATTAAAAACTTCCCAATGAATTCCCTGAAAATGTTGTTCATGAAATTTGGGAAGACAGCTGGGGCATTACTAAGCCAGAAAGGCATAATTAGGTATTCAAAATGTCCCTCAGGAGTATTAATTCCATTCATCCCCCTCATTCGGGACCAGATAGATTATAAATTCTTCCTTTGGGATATCGGGACCCGGATACTAATTCAAATAGCACAATCATACAGTCTATGGGGTGGTAATTCTTTCAGCTCAGATGATGAAAACACATCAGCATAATCTCTAATCTATGGCGGAAGGGTTTTGGATACAGTATCAACCCCTGCTAAAACTACCGATAAACAGGACTTACACTGAGAACCCCATATTTCAATCTCACCAGTAGCCCAATTAATAACCGGATTATGTAATTGGAGCCAGGGCATACCTAATACTACATTTACGGGTAGATTCTCAAGAATTAGGAATGAGCATATCTTAGTGCGGCACACCCCTACCGAAAGAGTGATCTCCGGGGTACAAAATTTGGCCATACCACCCGCCAGGGGAGTGGAATCAATGGCTACAATGTTCACTGGGTGAGGAAGGAAGGAATAGGAATTCCTATTTGGATAACGAATTTATGGTCAATAAAATTAGATGCTGACCCGGAATCAATAAAGGCGTCACCGAAACCCCTGATTCCCCTCAGAGACACAGTAATAGGAACCAGCAGTTATTTTCTTACCACCCCAGGGAGTACCTTGTATGTTGAGCCCTCTGGTTTGGGTGGACCTCCGGAAGAAGGGATCTTAAGGCACTGTGGGACCCAGTGATCGGAACCGCCACAGTAGAAGCACACTCCACGATGACGAAGCTGCTCCTTCCTGGTCATGCCTAGCTGCATGGGTTCATCAAAGAAGCCTTCGGATTTTGCTATCACTTGACCCAACCATCTGTGGAACAAGAAGGTGTTCTTGCTGTCGTTCCCTAACCCGTCGGTCTAGCCTAATGGCTAACGTCATGGTTTGTTCTAAGGTTTCGGGGGGTGGATAACACACTAACATATCCTTGAGGGTGTCAGACAAACCAGGCTTAAATTGACTCTTGAAAGCCGGTTCGTTCCACCTGGAGGGAACGCACCATCTACGGAATAAGGTACAGTACTCGTCAACCGGACGGTCACCCTGTCTGTGGGATTTCAGCTGGGTCTCTGCTATGTCATATAACACACCTAGCACCTGAAAAAATATGTAAATGGATCTACGGCATTGCTAATTGGAAGGCAAGGAGAATGCCCAGTCCTGGGGATTCCCCTGTAATAAGGAAATAATGATCCCCACCCTCTGTTGCTCAGATCCAGAGGAATAGGGACGTAAGCTTACAGCTTTCCTGAAACGCCAAAAAGCTTCTACGGTCTCCTGAAAATCGGTCAGGAAGCTTAACGTAGGGTTCCATAAAGGCAGGTGCTGCTTGGGCAGCGACGGGAGGCGCAGGAAGATCAAGAGCACTCTTTTGTGCCTGTAATCTCTCCCCCAATTCCTGATCTATATGGGCCAGATTCTGCACGTGGTAAGTCAGGATCTGTAAGAGATCCATAGTAAAAAAAAAACTTTTTAGGCCTGTGATTCTGTCAGGGAACAGAGAGGAAGGAAAGAGGGTGCTCTCCACCCTCAACCCCTGTCCCTGCCTACTTACACTACCCGCCCTAGGCGACAGGGCGTAACTGGGCAACGGTCCCTTACTTACATAAGTGCACAGAGGAAAGATACGGAAGGTCAACAAGCCAAGGGTCAGAACCAGGAGAAGCGGGAGTACAAATGGAGCGGGCAAATGTAAAGTCAACAGTCAGAGCCTAGGTCAATCAAGGAGAGCAATACGTTCAAAGGATGAGATGAAGACGAGGTCAAAGAATGAGCCGAGGTCACAACGTCAGGAGGTCAATCAGAACAAGCAGCCGCAGACTAGAACCGAGGAACAAGGAAGCACCAATGGACCAGTATCACAGGCAAGCAGCAAGTTGCCTGTATTAATAGTGGGGAGTGAGGGTCATGTGACGTGGCCAGCGTCACATGACCGACAGACAGACAAGTCGAGCACCGAGTGATCAGCTTGGCGCTCAAGGCAGACCTAGGAGCAAGGAGCCTCCCAGCTAGCAAAGCCGCCCTGGGAATGAGGCCAAACACAGATCCTTGCTCCCAAAGCTAAGCAGCAGGTCTGCGGCTGATGGGAGACCGAGTGCGCCTTCGGCGCCCCGTTACAGAAGGTAGCTCATATCCCATAATGATGAAACTTGATTGTAACTCTACACATGTCATCTATGTGTTGGAATGCCCATGCGAACTGCTGTATGTTGAAAGAACTATACAAACACTAGTGTGTGATCAATGTCCCCAAATACTATATTATGCAAATAAAATTGCCCAAGAATGTGGATACAGATAAAAGCAGGGCCTAACTAAATTCTTGGCCCCAAAACATAATTTCAATCATTAGAAATTGAAGGATATGGCACTGAGGGCATCAAACTCCAGAAAAGACCCCAAGAACAGAACAGAACCCCGAATCAACCAATAAATCATACAAAACCCCAAAATGAATGCATACCCCAGACCACTAAATTAAACTAAACTTAGACTCCTATGGTATACTCAGACCAAAATAAAATTTTAATCACCTCTCCTGCTTTGGATGTACAAATAGGCATACTAAACAGCATCTAATTATAATCTCCATACAGCATGGTGCACAGGCCTCTTCATCCTCAAGGTCTCCCGGCGGCAGTGATGAAAATTCCTATTAAATGCAGGTGAAGGACCTTTACTGATGTAAAAAATGGGAGGGGCCAAACCAGGAAGACCATACAGCCAGCATTAGTGCACAGAAATGTGAGTTTTTATTAAAGATGCATGTTTCTGTACATGCATGCATGCATATGCAGCAGAGCTGTATGTGTGACACTCTAAGGTTATTACAGTTATATTTTGTTATCCCCTATCCACAGGATAGAGGATAGCAGTTAGTATAGTGGAGGTCCTACTCCGTATAGCGCTCTGGCATCTTTGGAACTTCCATAGATATGAATGAAGCTGCCAAGCCCATGCCATTACATTCATTTTAGAGGGGGCTCCACTGGTTATGGGGCCCCCATTTTCATGATTAATGGGGGTCCCAGTGGTACGGCCCTCACCAATCTAATAGTTATCTCTATCCTGTGGATAGGGGATAACAATATAACTGGAATACCCCTTTAATAGGAGCTGACCAAAACTATTAACCCCCTGTATGCTAGACCCCAAAGTTAGTGACCTTGTCCTCTCGTCTTCATTAAACCACTCAGAAAGGGAATAAGTAGAAAATAAATTTTAAAATTGTGTGTTGTCTGACCCTGGGGTGCGTCTTATAGTCCAGTGCATCTTAATGTAGTGTACAGTATCCGAACACAGGGTAGCAGTGCTACACAATGTCAACACAAAAGGGGAAATTAACACAGGGGTATATCTTTTAAATCAGTTTTACTTGAGTCTGCATTGGTGTAATTTGTACCAAATGTATCAAATGTTGCATGTTGCTTGTTAAATCTGACACAGTTTTAATCCTAACACTTCAGTCTAGAAAATGGTACTCCAGTTTTTTTTAGACAACCTTCCCACTGAAGTGAATATGGAACTTTTTTTTTAAAGGCTCACTAATAAATCTGTAGTGAAACTAAGTGGAATAGTTAATCACACCCAATCTTGAATGGTGCTAAACTGCAAAGAGTCACAATTAGCCCAAATAGGGCGAAAGCACCATTTTATGAGTTTTGCAAACCAGAATTCCGGAGTGCAGAGCTTGATAAGTTACCCTCCTTAATGAAACGTTGTTGTCTGCTTTTAACTATTGATGACCTATCCTGAGGATATCAGATCGGCAGGGGTCTGGCTCCCAGCACCCTCACCGATCAGCTGTTTGACGAGAAGGCAGTGCTCATATAAGCTCTGTCTTTTCTTCTCTGTTTACCAGCTCGCCACAGCAATTGCAGTGGTGAGCAATTTAATTGAAATATGGCGCCCCCATTCACTTCTCAATAATTACACCTCTTCACCACTGCAATTGCTGCGGAAAGCAGCAGTGGCGTACATAGAGAAGTTAGGACCCCATAGCAAGGATCAAACTAGGCCCCCCACACAGGACAGCTGGTTTTCCGCCTAAACCCCTTTCAATGACCCTTGGGCCATTTTTTCCACTGCCTCATTTGCTAAAACTTGTTCCTTTATAGCAGGCATGCTCAACCTCTGGCTCTCCAGCTGTTGTAAAACTACAACTCCCACAATGCCCTGCTGTAGGCTGTTCAGGCATGCTGGGAGTTGTAGTTTTGCACCAGCTGGAGCTCTGCAGGTTGAGCCTGCCTGCTTTAGAGGATATAGTTCTGACCAAGTTTTTACTCCCAGTAGAAAGGAGATGATCCCAACTGGGCCCTGGGTCCCATAGCATTCACATAGTCTGCCACTATGGTAGTTACGCTCCTGGCGAGCAGGAACACGGTGCTTGTATGAGCGCCGCCTTCTCTTCAAACAGCTGATAGGCAGGGGTACCAGGAGTCAGACCACCGCAGATCTGATATTGATGACCTATTCTGAGGATACATCATTAATAGTAAAAAATTGTGACAACCACTTTAAGTCTAAAGGGTCATTGTTCTATACATAAAGCAATAATAGGGCTATACAATATTTAAATTAATCTTCTATATAATAAATACCTCCTTCAGCATAAAATACATCTACATTATGATGGTAGTTAGGTTATGAGGTGTTTGTGAAGAGGAAGTAAGATAGCATTGCTTTACAGACATTTCTTTTAGAAATACCAAAAATGGTATTGTATCATGCTATGAAAACATTGAGCAAATCATGAAATAAGAATAGCTACAATGAGGAGAATATTCATTCAATTATTAAACACATAATTTTCATAAGTATTAATATTTATTTGCACATTTCCAAAACATGGCTGTTCATTTTCAGACAACAAAATGCAAACTTAGCATTTTCAAGTCCTTCCGCAAAATCAGCTCATGTGATACAAAGAACTTAAAAATAGTACAAGAGTCAAGCAACTAATTCCTCTTTCCCCTGACAGCTTGGGAACTGACAATTATTCTAATTTCTTTTGATAAAACAACATTCAATCCTGAATATTTATTGCAATAGAAGTGAATATTCTTCTAAGACACAGCAGTAAGTTTACTTCACATAGTGATTTATTTACCATGTGAATTTGTAATTTTGGCTCTCAGTTTTATGATGTGTTCTGTTCTGTTACCATGTTTGTATGCTGCCTGTATAATCCATCAGATATTTCATTGAGGATACAGTACAGAAAACAAGAGAAGTAGCATTCCAGGTATTAACTTTTCCTTAGAAATGTTATTCATTTTTCTTACAGAATATGTTCTTAAAAGTTTCAAACTCTTAAAAAATAAAACGTGTAATACAATAATGTTTAATGCATAGATTTCTGTACTGTTTCACCCAAACTGTACAATAGTTTGTGTATTAACCTCTTCCCGATTCAGAAATGTATTTATTTTTTTATTTTCTTTTACTCCCTGTCTTCCCAGAGCAATAACCCTTTTTATTTTTCTATTCACATTGCTGTATGACTGCTTGTTTTTTGCAGGAAGAATTTTTCAAAAAGAAATTCGATTTGTTATGAATTACTTCATCACGAATCGCATTCCATTGTATGTAGCGGACACAATGACAAGGAACGGCAATCGGGCCTTTCAGGGTGGTTAATCAGGGTTAAAAAAAAACATACTCATCTTTAGTGTTGATCACGAATATTCGAATTGCAAATTTTTATCTCGAATATCGGCACTTCGAGAATTTGCGAATATTTTGAAAATAGTGATATATATTCGTAATTTTGAATATTTGAGATTTTTTTAAAATCAGTACACATGATCCCTCCCTGCTTCTAGCTTGTGGGCCAATGAGAAGGCTGCAATATCTTTGACTTTAGGAGTAGTGTTGATTGCGAATTTTCATAATGCAAATTTTTGTAATGAGAATTTTTTCGTAATGTGAATTTTCGTAATGTTAATCATTGAGATTGTGAAAACTTAGATCTGATGGTATATTGCTATATATTCTTGTTTTAGAATATTACGAATATTCGAAAAATGAATATATAGCACTATATCGAATATATTAGTTTTTTAGAATATTCGTCTTTTTTTCCATCTGAATTAATGATTCCTCCCTGCTTAAGTTACTTAGACGAATATTCTAAAAAACTAATATATTCGATATAGTGATATATATTCATTTTTTTAATATTCGTAATATTCAGATGGAAAAAAAGAGGAATATTCTAAAAAAACAAATATATTCGATATAGTGCTATATATTCATTTTTTTAATATTCGTAATATTCTAAAACAAGAATATATAGCAATATAGCGAATATAGCGAATATTAAAAAAACAAATGTAGAACAATTTAGCTAATATAGTGCTATAATGTCTTTTTTTTTATAGTTGTAATTTTTTTCCAATCTGAAATTCAGATAAGAAAAAAATTACAACTATTAGACAAAGAAGATTATAGCACTATATTAGCATAATTGCTCTATATTCGTTTTTTTTTTTCGAATATTCGCTATATTGCTATATATTCTTGTTTTTGAATATTACGAATATTCTAAAAAATGAAAATATTCGTTTTCTAGAATACTCGTCTTTTTTTTTTTTAATCTGTACAGTTGCAGTTGTTCCTCTTTGGCATAATCATCCCCGACAAGCGTCCCAGTCACCATGGGAACGCCTGGGGATTAGAATATACCATCAGATCTGAGTTTTCACTATCTCATTGAGTCTCATTACGAAAATTCTCATTACGAAAATTCTCATTACGAAAATTCGCAATCAACACTACTCCTAATAAATATTCGAATTTGCGAATATTCGAAGAATATTCTATGAAATATTCTATGAAATATTCGCGAAATATCACAAATTCAAATATGATCCCTGACGCTCATCACTACTCATCTTATCCATTTGCTTGATGAGAGGCTGTCACTGCCATCTTGATTGAAGAAACTACATAAAATCTTGTGATATCATCACATCATCATCATGGACAGGCATGGTGACGTCATCACTGATGATGTTGCCGGACCAGCGAGCTGATGTGGTGATGTCACAGATCACCACTCACAAGATTGCGTGGTTTCTTCAATCAAGATGGCCGCCATTTTTGCATCATCATATTATTAATCCCATAACTTTTTTATATTTATGTCTATAGAGCTGTGTGAGGACTTTTTGATCATTTTTTATTCCATTATTTGTAGAGTGGTAAAGCGACAAAAAAAAAAAAAAATTGGCCATTTAGATTTTTTTTTCCACTCAGTCATTCAAAGTAAAGAATAAATAATGTTATATTTTACTTGTACAGGCATTTTGAGACATGGCAATACCATTGGTTTTGATTTTTTGCATTGCTATATTTATTGTTATACTTCTATTTATTTTTAATCCCTTCAGAACTTGTGCGGCACAAGTCAGGACTTTAAGGCTGAGCAGTTGTCATATCAATTTTACACCTGGAGGCAGAATCTGTGAAAGCCAATCACAGATGCTGTGGACAACTGCGATTCATGGCACCTGGTCTTTTCCTGGGAGAATTGCACTCCTGGGTACTAAATGATTCCCCTGCACTGAGACTGAGGGAGCTGTTTTGTTACTATGGCAGCCTCTGACCTTCAGGCTCTGAGGCCTGCCATAACGAGAAACATAGTGACTTTACATAAGCTGCACTTTTTAATTAACTGCAGTCTACTGGAGATGATGATTTATCCCCTAGGGGGGCTAAAAATAAATGCTATTTTTTTGAGTTTTTAAAAAATATTTAAAAAATTGAGATATAAAAAATTCAAATCAACTGTCACTGTGTAGTTCACTGTGTCATGAGTTGCCATATGTAATAGCTTTAGTAGTTTTCTGGCATACTGGCTGTGGTGGATTCCGTGTCGGCTGGTTGCTATGACCTATGTGTAGTTGCGGCAACCTGTGTGTAAACTGCTACTTGTGTATACATTCTCCCCTCCCTGTTGTCTCAGTTATGGTGAGATTAATGGTCTAGTCTGAGTGTGTCTGCTAAGGTCAGATTACCTCGTTACCCTGCTATAACATACTGTGCGCTGTGGGTTTGAGGTCAGTCTATATCCAGTCTTGCTAGGTGCACCTGACCTGGGTTATTCCGTTTGTGTGACCACCTAGTAAGACATTATGGTCACCTTGCCATGGATGAACTCTGCATGGAGAACAGGAATCTGCTATTATGCTTCTATGTCTTGTGTGCAGCGCTGTCAGTTAACTAATGTTGCCTGGGGAACAGGCACCTGCTAGTCCGATTCTATGCTTTCGATAGGAGGATTCCTGGGTTCTCCGGAGGGAGGACATCTAGTCTTTGTGCAGCTCTGCCTGTGATTGCCATGTTTCGTTCTGCATGGGGTCCAGACATCTGCTTGTCTGCCTGTTTGGGCAGCTCTGCCTGAGACAGCCATGGGCTGTTCCGCATGGGGTCCAGACATCTGCTTGTCTGCCTGTTTGGGCAGCTCTGCCTGAGACAGCCATGGGCTGTTCCGCATGGGGTCCAGGCATCTGCTTGTCTGCCTGTGCAGGCAGCTCTGCTTATGACGGCCATGCATCTGTTCCATATGGGGTCCAGGCATTTGCTTGTGTTCTGGTTCCTGTTGTCTTGTCTGAACGTTGTCTTTTGCAGTAGTTTGAGTTCCAGTTTGTGTGCCTGGATTCCAGTCCTTGTTTTTGTGAACAGCTGGCGCTTGCACTATTAGTCTCTTCAGGTACGTGTGACCAGTGAGCATTCGGTTCTATGTCTTGTGTGCAGCTCTGTCAGTTCATCCATGGACTAACTCCACATGGGAAACAGGCATCTGCTAGTCCGAGTCTATGCCTCAGAGGATTCCTGGGTTCTCTGGAGGGAGGACATCTAGTCTGTGTGTAGCTCTGCCTGTGTCATGTTTCGTTCTGCATGGAGTCCAGGAATCTTCTTGTCTGCCTGTTTGGGCAGCTCTGTCTGACACGGCCATGTGTATTTCTGCATGGGATACAGGGCCCTGCTTGTGTTCTGGTTCCCGTTGTCTTGTCTGAATGTTGTCCTTTGCGGTTGTTTGGGTTCCAGTTTGTGTGCCTGGATTCCAGTCCTTGTTGTGCAAGCACCAGCTGTTCACACAATCAGTCTATGCAGGTAAGTGGCCAAGTGCACCGGTAACTAGAGATGGCCTAGCGGTTCGCCCGGCGGTTGTTTTGCGTGTTCGTGATTCGCCGAACATGCGAACATATGGAGATATTCATGCCCGCCATATTCTTTTACATTGTAAAGAACTTTGACCCATGACACATCCATCAGGTGGTACAGGACAGCCAATTGAGACATTTAAGCACATGGACATACCCCCTACCTTATAAATAAACCTGATCTGGCCGCCATTTTACATTCAGTGTTTTGCCAGTGTAGGGAGAGGTTGCTGTGTGGAGCAGAGACAGGCTGTTAGGGACACCAAACGCTAGCTAATAGGGCCACAAAAGTCCTTTTAAGGACTGGTATAGGTGTGCTATTGATAGGTGTGATACACAGAGGGGTGCGATATACTTATAATATACTTTTATAATGAGTCAAAAACACAGATCTATATGGTGATCACCTGGAAGTCAGGGGCCTAGGGGCTAGGGGCTTACTAGGGCCATTTTTATATAGGGTAAGGTTCCGGATGGGGTTGCTCTTGTCAGGGCGGGTGGTCTGTGGTTAGGCTATCAGGGCCAGAATAGCACCCCCTGTAGGGCAATATCAGGGACAGTTCTTTGCCCACCCTGTCCTTCAATACCACATCACCATCTAGCCCAGGGACAGATGTTTTTTGCTTTCACTCCTGATTCATGGATGTGCACTGGAACCCCCCCGATTGTGGTAGGACATATGGTTTCTGATTTAGTGCCGCCGAGCTCCTGATTTAGTGCCGCCGAGCACTTGTTATTGCCTACCACATCTATGCTTTTTGCTTAACTTTAATAATTTTATTTATTTTAATTTTGAGGGATATCTTTTCTATTCACACGTTTGCAAAATGGGTCCGCATCCGATCCGCAATTAAATAGAACATGTCCTATTCTTGTCCGCAATTGCAGACAAGATTAGACATTTTCTATTATAGTGCCGGCGATGTGCAGTCTGCAAATTGCGGAATGCACATTGCCGGTGTCCGTGTTTTGCGCAAAACACTTACGGATGTGTGAATGGACCCTCATAGTAACATTATTAAAGGTTACGTTTTATCTTTATGTATATTCTAATGGATTGCCTTCCTTGTACAATGTTATAATATACTTTCTATGTTAGAAAGTATATTATAGTGCATTTGTATTGTGCGGCAGTTGTGTGCGGTTCTGCTGCGATACTGCAGGTATATAGAGGGACAAGCGTTATTGGAACAAATAATTTCTACTGGTGTGATATACCAGTCGTCCCCCCAAAAAACTGATTGAAGCGGGGTGTTATATACCAATATACTTTCTTTATAGTGCATTTGGGTACTGTATAGTGCATTTGCACATGCTCGTACGCGAAAACTATATTGCCAATATGTCGCATTGAAAAAAATAATGAATGGAGATCGCAAATTCGAATAATACATCTGGTATGTCACTGTCCATTTTGTGGGACTATTTGTGCACTTCTAGTAATTATTTATTGGCTGCAAATATGAGCTGAAGGTTTTTTAGGTTCGCCTGCCATTAAAATGAATGGGTCCCGCCGCGAACTTGCGGTTCGCGAACATTTGATCGCGTTCGCCAACCGTCATGGCAGATGTTTGTCCATCACTACAGGTAACATCCCGGAGGTGCGACCAGTGAGCCCTCAGCTAAGTTCATCTTCACCATCAGGACTCTGTGAAAAAGGGGCTCACTGAGTCTCTGCCCTCTGGGTTTGTCCCCAAGTCAAACCGATGCACTTGATCCATTGGTATTACCTGCCACTAGTCCCTTACCTGCTGGTCCATCTCACTATCATGTCTTGTTCTCTGTGAATTAAGTATTCATCTTGGTCCTTGCCTTGTTTGTCTCTGCTTGCTTTGGTGCGTTATGCGTGAGATGTTCCAGAGGTCAGTAGGACCTTCGTTAGAACATGACATCAACCTCTTTCCCCATATTAAAAATAAAAATACACCATAAAAAATAAACATCACGGGCATCTCCCATACTCACTACCCCAGCACATCAGACTCTCCCCCAACATCTAAGCCTTCAAAAGTAAGTAAGTAAGTCTAAGCCTTCGAAAGCTTACAACCTGCAATAAGCATGCTGCCACCACACAGCCAAACGGGCAGCATTTACCTCCACCTACTGTGTTCTTTCCGGACAGGGTCCTCTGCCCCTCTGTACCAATTAGTCTATATTACAGTATGTATTTGTAACCCCCTCTTGATGTACATTTTGCAGAATGGAATTGCGGACCCATTCATTTCTATGGGGCAGCACGATGCTGCCCGGACACGGAATTGTGGACCCGAACTTCCGGGTCCGCAATTCCGTTCCCGAAAAAAGATAGAACATGTCCTATTCTTGTCCGCAATTGCGGACAAGAACAGGCATATTCTATTAGCGCCGGCAATGTGCGGTCTGCCTTATAGGCAGGGTTCCAGGATCAGGAGCCCCCTCTTGCAGCCAAAAGGAATAAAGCTATTTATTTAAATAGTCTTTATGTAGAGATAGAAATGTGGAAAGATTTAGCTTTCCCCATGCAAAAAGAAGGCAGAACAACAGCAGTCGGCTAATTGCTAGTCCAGATTTTATTTGTCAACCTGCAACTTGTGTAAACCCACATGAAAGCCTAAAAAAAATCTCAATGTCAATCATGTTAATGTTGACCTTACCAACCAATTAATATATTTCTGCAAATTTTAAATATGCTTGTGAGCTTGGGTTCTATTCTGTTTCTTCTTTTTATTTTGTAGAGTATGGCGAAGATGTGTGTATTGTGCCTTTTGTGCACTTGCATTGTTTCAAATTTGACAGAGACAGGTAAATCTAGCTTTACACTGATATATTTTTTTAAGCACTAGAATATTAAAATAGCACAAAAATAATTATATAGTAACTCTTCTTTTAGGATTGGTCGATTTCTATCAGCTTTATTGAAAGGGGGATTTCGAGTTTGTTTTTTATTTATTTTTTTACATAAAGGAATCAGAGCCAATGGGGCGTTTCAGAGAAAATATTGCAGCATATTTACTAAAGTTGGCATCTCCGATACCAGCTTCAATAAAAAGTGTTCTGGAGTAAGATGCGCCAAATTTAGTTTTTATAATTGTTGCTTGGTTTTCATGATCCTGTGAATCCACTAGAATCTTCATCCTCTTTTCTGATAAACTAACCACAAAACAATTTTTTTACAGTGAACAGAAGCATGGTACCTCGGATCACAGAACCCCTTAAAAATGTTAACATAGAAGTGAAAGCAGGTAACAATCATTATTCAGTCATAACATAAGAATTATTGAGGCAACATGCCCAAATAATCCAGCATGCCTCGCTGTGCCAGTGTGTCTTTGACCCTACGCAATCTCAAAGGTTTGCTAGTAATGACATCCATAAATTGCACATATTGCACTATGTTACAAGCAGCAATAAACTGATGCATTGCAGATATCTAATATTAGGAAATTGCATAACTATCACAGTCCCATATTATGTTATTAGAATAGTGCATCTTCAACAAGTGGAAGTAATCCTATTATTACACAGCACTGTGGCTGCAGAGGGCATCATAAGAATACAGATGATGCTTAGGCAAACCCTTAATCCATTCAACATACAGTAAAGAATACAGAAAAGACAAGATGGCACCTACACAGTTATCTTCATATAGCTCAAACTATATATAGCATGTAGTAATATACAATGTATATGTAGTAATTCTGACAACAGCTTTCTATTATGGAATTGTTAGTTGAGTAATCCCCTGATCTTTAATATGCAGCTTCACTTCAGGAGAACCTGTCAATCCTGCTGTCACTACCAGAGCTTTGAGACGTTCTCACAGCTCTGTTTCCACACCCCTGTGATGATGTCACTACTAGAGCTTGGAGGAGTTCTCTTCCCTGTTTCTCCGCCTCTGTGATGAGGTCTTTACTTTCGGTTTCCTTCCTCCCAGCTGTCCCTCCTGTGTTTGATTTCGCTGCCTTTAAATCACCCCTCCTCCTTTGTAGAGGTGCGGATTATACTCTTCATTTTGAGCTGTATCTCTCGCTTGAGTGTCTTCACCTGTGTGACTTCTCTTCACTGGATCTGTGTTCTGCTGATGCAAGTACTTCGGATATCGTCTGCTGACTTTGGATCTGTTTTCACTGCGGCTGCAGCACCTCAGTTAAGTGTTCTGACATTGTGTGTTTCTGTTTCACTTGCTGACTGGATCCGAGGCGACCCCGGTTCCGTCCATATACTGAGCAGGGCACCGGTGGCCGTGCCCCTTCCACTATTGTAGGGGTTTCAGCGGTCTTCAGCCTCAGGTACGCGGGCATGTCTCGATCCACCATTTGGATCCGGACATGGGCCTAGCAGCTTAGGGAGAGCTTTTAGGGTTTGGCAGGAGTCACCCTTTATCCTCCCTAGTTTGGGTCCGGTCAGTTGCTATTCTCTGTGTACGCTCTTGTTGCTCACTTACAGCCGTGACATTATAATCCGCCAAACCGTCCTTTTTTGACATGGATCCGCTTTCTGGCCTGGTTGACCGCATGCAGGGTCTTTCTTTGGAGGTAGCGGATCTCCGTCAATCTATGACTCAGCTTCAAGCATTGGGCTCTGCTCCGGCCCATGGAGTCTGTTGCGAGCCAAAGGTCTCACTTCCGGAGACGTTCTCCGGGGGCAGTGAGAATTTTGTTCGTTTCAGAGAGGCATGCAAACTCCATTTTTGCTTGTGTCCCCATTCCTCTGGTAATGAGGAACAGAGGGTGAGGATTGTCATCTCCCTGCTCAGGGGTAGTGCTCAGACTTGGGCTTTTTCGTTGCCATCGGGGGATCCCTCCCTTCGATCCGTAGAAAGATTTTTTTTGGCTCTGGGGAAGATATATGATGACCCGGATCGTGTTGCCCTGGCTGAATCTAACTTACGTTTTTTATGCCAGGACAAACTGTCTGCGGAGCTTTATTGTTCTGAATTTCGGAGATGGGCAGCTGATACAGGTTGGAATGATGCTGCACTCCGGAGTCAGTTCTCTCATGGTCTCTCGGAGAGATTGAAGGATGCGTTTGCTTTCCATGAGAGACCAATGTCCTTAGAGTCTGCCATGTCATTGGCGGTACGCCTTGACAGGCGTCTAAGAGAAAGAAACGAGACCTCTCTGTCCAGTCATTTTCAGTCTAGCGGCAGTGGTGCGGATTCATTCAGTGTGCAGGGGCCTCATCCTCTCTCGGTTCCCTCTGTGGAGGAGCCCATGCAGCTAGGTCGACCTGCCCCGGATAAAGGAGGATTTAGTCCTCAGAGAATGGTGTGTTTTTGTTGTGGGGGCATAGGTCATTTGGCTAATGTTTGTCCGTCTAGGAGATTCTTGAACTGTACTAAGAGTTATAATAAGAGAAAGACCTCAAAAGGTAAATCATCAAACTCTGCTTCATCTGCTACTTTGGGCAAAGTTGATGTAGGAATTGATTCTTTTCCTCTGACCTGCAGTTCCCGTTTTCTCCTTTCTGCTAGGGTGGCGCTAGGGAGCAAAGTCATTTCTTGTGAAATTTTAGTCGATAGTGGAGCGGCCGTCAATCTTATTGATACTCAATTTGAAGCCATGCATGGTTTTCAGTTTTGCACATTAGAAAAGGATATACCTGTTTTTGCTATTGACTCTGCTCCACTCTCACAGAGATCCCTGAAGGGCATTGTTCACAATATCCGGTTAGCGATAGGTGATACTCATGTGGAGGATATATCTTGTTTTGTCCTTAACGGATTGCCTTCTCCTCTAGTTTTGGGGTTACCCTGGCTTACTAGACATAACCCCACTATTGATTGGCAAGGAAGGCAAATAAATGAATGGAGTGAATTTTGTAGAGAGAATTGTCTCACAGCAATTTTTGCAGAGGTGTCTACTAAAACGGTGCCATCATTTCTCTCTGATTTCTCGGACTTGTTTTCCGAGAGCGGTGTTCAGGAGCTACCTCCTCACCGGGAGTTTGACTGTCCCATTAACCTCATTCCCGGCGCCAAACTGCCAAAAGCACGCCTCTACAACCTCTCACAACCGGAAAGAATCGCAATGCGAACTTATATTTCTGAGAGTCTCGATAAGGGGCATATTCGTCCCTCAAAATCTCCTGTTGCCGCTGGGTTTTATTTTGTTAAAAAGAAAGATGGCTCTCTGAGACCTTGCCTAGATTTTAGGGAGCTGAACCGTATCACCATTCGCGATCCCTATCCTCTTCATCTGATCCCGGACCTCTTCAACCAAATTGTTGGGGCCAAGGTTTTTTCCAAATTGGATTTGAGAGGCGCGTACAACCTGGTCAGGGTCAGAGAGGGGGATGAATGGAAAACGGCCTTTAATACCCCTAATGGGCATGTTGAGAATCTCGTTATGCCTTTCGGCCTGATGAATGTTCCGGCCGTCTTTCAGCATTTTGTTAACAGTATTTTCTACCATTTAATGGGGAAATTTGTATTGGTGTATCTTGATAATATTTTGATTTTTTCCCCTGATGTTCAGACCCATCAGGATCATCTTTTTCAGGTTCTGCGGATTCTGCGGGAGAATAAATTGTACGCCAAGCTGGAGAAATGTGTTTTTATGGTATCGGAGATTCAATTTCTGGGTTTTTTCCTCTCTGCTTCTGGTTTTCGCATGGATCCGGAGAAGGTCCGTGCTGTGCTGGAGTGGGAGCTTCCTGAGAATCAGAAGGCATTGATGCGCTTTCTGGGTTTTGCAAACTATTACAGAAAGTTCATTTTGAATTATTCCTCTGTTGTCAAACCCCTCACTGACATGACAAAATAGGGGGCAGATTTTTCCTCTTGGTCGGAGGAGGCGCTTGCAGCTTTTTCTAAGATTAAAAAGAGTTTTGCGTCTGCTCCCGTCTTGGTGCATCCCGATGTTTCCTTACCTTTTATTGTTGAGGTGGATGCTTTTGAGGTGGGTGTGGGTGCGGTTTTGTCCCAGGGCCCTTCTCCTGCCAAGTGGCGACCCTGTGCCTTTTTCTCTAAAAAGCTCTCCCCGGCAGAGAGAAACTATGATGTGGGAGATAGGGAGTTGTTGGCCATCAAGTTGGCTCTCGAGGAGTGGCGCCATTGGTTGGAGGGAGCCAGGCACCCTATCACCGTTTTTACCGACCATAAGAATCTGGCGTACTTGGAGTCGGCCAGGCGTATGAATCCGAGACAGGCCAGATGGTCTCTCTTCTTCTCCAGATTCAATTTTGTCATTACATTCCGCCCTGGGATCAAAAATGTGAAGGCTGATGCTCTCTCTCGCTGTTTTCCGGGAGGAGGAAACTCCGAGGACCCGGGTCCCATTTTGGCGGAGGGGGTGGTTGTTTCTGCCCTGTATTCTGATTTGGAGGCCGAGGTCCAGGCTGCCCAGACTGAGATACCTGCCCGTTGTCCTCCTGGGAAGTTGTTTGTGCCTCCTGAGTTACGTCACAAACTCTTCAAGGAACATCATGATACCGTTCTTGCTGGTCACCCCGGCAGTAGAGCCACGGTAGATCTCATTGCTCGGAGATTTTGGTGGCCGGCTCTTCGTAAGTCGGTGGAGGGTTTTGTGGCTGCTTGTGAGACGTGCGCTCGCGCTAAGGTCCCTCGTTCACGGCCTTAAGGTCCCCTTCTCCCGTTACCCATACCTTCCCGCCCTTGGACACACCTCTCCATGGACTTTATCACGGATCTTCCTCGTTCCTCAGGGAAGTCGTGATCCTGGTGGTGGTGGACCGTTTTAGCAAGATGGCTCATTTCGTACCCTTCCCTGGTTTACCCGGTGCTAAAACGTTGGCGCAAGCTTTTGTCTACCATTTGGCAAAAGATTCCGAGTAATCTTAGAAAGATGAGTGAGAAATATAAGCGTGTGGCTGATAAGAGACGTATGCCTGGTCCGGACCTGAATGTGGGTGATCTGGTGTGGTTGTCTACAAGAAATATTAAACTGAAGGTTCCCTCCTGGAAATTGGGTTCCAAGTTTATTGGCCCTTATAAAATCTTGTCAGTCGTCAATCCTGTTGCCTTCCGTCTTGATCTTCCACGGGTTTGGAAGATACATAATGTATTTCACAGGGCTCTTTTAAAACCATATGTCCAGCCCACGGTACCCTCCTCTTTGCCTCCTCCTCCGATTTTGGTTGATGGCAATCTGGAGTTTGAGGTTTCCAGAATTGTGGACTCTCGCATTGTCCGCGGTTCTCTTCAGTACCTCGTTCATTGGAGGGGTTATGGTCCTGAGGAGAGGATGTGGGTTCCGGTGTAGGACATTAAAGCCACTCGCCTCATCAGGGCATTTCATAGGGTTCATCCTGGGCAGTTGGGTCCTGGGTGTCCGGAGTCCACCCGTAGAGGGGGGGGTACTGTCACTACCAAAGCTTTGAGACGTTCTCACAGCTCTGTTTCCACACCCCTGTGATGATGTCACTACTAGAGCTTGGAGGAGTTCTCTTCCCTGTTTCTCCGCCTCTGTGATGAGGTCTTTACTTTTGGTTTCCTTCCTCCCAGCTGTCCCTCCTGTGTTTGATTTCGCTGCCTTTAAATCACCCCTCCTCCTTTGTAGAGGTGCGGATTATACTCTTCATTTTGAGCTGTATCTCTCGCTTGAGTGTCTTCACCTGTGTGACTTCTCTTCACTGGATCTGTGTTCTGCTGATGCAAGTACTTCGGATATCGTCTGCTGACTTTGGATCTGTTTTCACTGCGGCTGCAGCACCTCAGTTAAGTGTTCTGACATTGTGTGTTTCTGTTTCACTTGCTGACTGGATCCGAGGCGACCCCGGTTCCGTCCATATACTGAGCAGGGCACCGGTGGCCGTGCCCCTTCCACTATTGTAGGGGTTTCAGCGGTCTTCAGCCTCAGGTACGCGGGCATGTCTCGATCCACCATTTGGATCCGGACATGGGCATAGCAGCTTAGGGAGAGCTTTTAGGGTCTGGCAGGGGTCACCCTTTATCCTCCCTAGTTTGGGTCCGGTCAGTTGCTATTCTCTGTGTACGCTCTTGTTGCTCACTTACAGCCGTGACACCTGCTTACATGTAGTAAATACTTGCACATCACATAAAATATCAACACTAGAGCATGTAGCATTGTGACATTGTGCTGTTCCTCCTTTGCTCCTCTTGGAAATGTATGAGTAGATTGATAACTTGGGGGTTACCATTTCTATGCACACTCTGACACATTCCATTTATAATTATTAATTATTAATAGCATTACTATTATTATTTTAAATTTGTGCACAGGCTCAAAAATTGATCTACGCTGCTCCGCTCTACTTGGGTCTGAAAGTTCTTTAGAAATTACCATTATTTATTGGCTTATTAATGGAACATTCATTGGAAACTACAGTAGTGTCCAGGAAGGTTTCCCAAGGTAGGTACAGTTCTCCCACCCTGTTAAATATCCACCACCAAGGTCACCAGGCAGGAGCCTCAAAACCTGGGTGTTTCCTGAAGGAAGAAAAGGTGTGCCCTTCAGTCACTGCAAAAGCTGTGTACGTCCCCGACAGTAAACCAATAGCCCTTGTCATGTGCTATGCAGTGCAGGACAAGGTGGAGCATTGGAGCTAGAAATGCTCCGATGCTCCACTTAGACATGGTAAATGATTGAAGAGGAGCTTATGTCCAGATTCAGCTCTGATCCTGGAAAAACCCTTTAAGACAATAGAGGGAGGTGCCTAACTGGAGGCCCTTAGCAGCAGGGCTATCAATGATCCGCTTGTCAGGTGACACTTCTAACAAAAAACAAAAACAAAGTGAACCATCCCTTTAAACCACAACCCTTTAAACTAGAGTGTTTTTAAGTTGCCCATGAAAGTTGGCTATAATAACGCCCACGATACATCTTTCAGAAACAGTATGGTGTACGGGCACTGCATGCTGTGCCAGGAAGCCAGCTGACGTTTGCTGCAGTTGGTTGGCTGCTCTCTGACCATGAGCATCAGTGTTCACAGCAATGCTGTTTGGCTCAGAACAGCTGGTAGACAGAGCTTTCCCCCCAAATGTCCTTTTTCAGTTGGATGCTAGCTTTTCTGTGTACAGTTCCTAAGCTTTAGCTCTGGGCACTGCCAAGTTAGAGTTCTATACATCATTTTAAATAGGTCCATATGATAGAGAGCAGGAGAGCCACTCTATGATATCCATATGGAGCACTTAAAATAAATGCAGTAATATTTTGAATATACTCTGACCACAAGAGTGGATCTCCCCAAAATCTTAAATATGGATAATTTGAGCACTACTAATATACATAAAAATGTTGTAAATTCTGTTGCTGTTCTCTTACATTACCATATACAGGGTTTCTAAGAAAGGTGATGAAAATTATCTTACCATTATCCTTCATATAGACAACGCTGTCCCAGAATTGTACAACATTCCTATCACATGTATAGCAAACAGCCCATGGGGGGCAGATAATTCAACACTTTATTTGACACCTGCCAAAACAGGTTGGTATACCTATACAAATTGGATATCCATAAGGGTTACTGAATTATCTAATTAAGCCATGTCCAATGACTCCTATTCTTTACTTGATATCGAGTACTGGCTGCTCAAAGGGAATCTGTCACCTGCTTTTACAATTTTAAGCTGGCCCCATCGCTATGTTCACTAAAGTACCTTATTTCCACAAGTCTTCTTTTTACTTTATTTTGTTTTGTAGTTTTGATATAAAAGCTTTTTATGTTATGCTAATGAGGCTCCAAGGTGCCCAGAGGGGCGTTTTTTTCCTTCTCCTGTGCCCAGTGACGCCCCCCTCCAGTGCCCAAGAACGCCTCCTGATCAGCAAATAACCTCCCACAGCCTGGCAAACGGTTCCGCCCCCTCCCCACGTCATAGTCTGCCTTATAGAAATGCCCCGTCCTTCTTCCTGTCTGCGGCCTAGAAAACTCGCGCAGGCGCAGTACCGCCTGCGACCTGTGCCTGCGCGATCATTAACCTCCTGAGGGCAACAGCGCTCAGGTTACATCACTGGGCTCAGCGCATACCCAGTGAGACTTTTGAGGCTGTTGCTCTCAGGAGGTTGATGATCGCGCAGGCCGCAGGCGGTACTGCGCCTGCGCAAGTTTTCTGGCCGCAGACAGGAAGAAGGACTGGGCATTTCTATAAGGTAGACTATGACGTGGGGAGGGGGCAGAACCGTTTTCCGGGCTGTGGGAGGTTATTTGATGATCAGGAGAAGTTCTAGGGCACTGCAGGGGGGCGTCACTGGGCACCGGAGAGTGAAAAAAACGCCCCTCTGGGCACCTTGGAGCCTCATTAGCATAACATAAAAAGCGCTTTTATATCAAAACTACTAAACGAAATAAAGTAAAAAGAAGACTGCTGGAAATAAGTTACTTTAGTGAATATAGCGATGGGGCCAGCTTAAAATGGTAAAAGCAGGTGACAGATTCCCTTTAATGAATATGGACATCTTTGGAAGCACATTTTTATTATTACATTCTACTCCTTTTTGAATGTAGTTAGGGCATTTTGCACAGGCCGATGATTAGGACAATTATCGAGAACAAACATTCCTATAAACAATTGTTACCGATAATTGCCCCAAAACACCTGAAAAACTGTGGAAACACACATTTGTTGGGTGCAGCACATAATATCCTCATTTGTCAGCGGCACACTGTCCTGTGTAAAAAGAAATGTCCTGGTGGCAAACAAGGGCGTTGAATGGGATTGAACGATCATAGTAACGATCATTCATCCCCGAGCAACAGTGATCATTGTTGAATGGGGGTAATGAGCAGGCAGTGATCGGGAATAAACATTCTTCATTTCCTGCCCTGTCGGCCAGTGTAAAAAGGTCCTTAGACTTTAAAGATTTTTATATGAATGTACCCATATATGTAACCATATATTACATGCAGCATGTAATTTTTTTATTTTCTTTATTTCAGGGTCTTTCACCTGGGCAGTTATCATTCCTCTGTCTCTTATTATTTTGAGTTTACTGGCAGTATTTGGATATAAACATTTCATTCTGTTAACAACTTATATTTCTCATCAATCAAACAAGTCATGAAAATAAATTAAGTGGTGGTCTAACCTATGGGACCCCAAGATTCCCAACCCCTTTAACAATGATTACAATGATTAATGACTTTGACAAGATTCCCAAAATTCCTGTTTTCAGATTGCAGGACAATATGCATTGTTAAAGGGGTTATCCGAGTTATTTTTTTGATTTTTCTACGTTCCTAACTGGGCAAATATAACAGCTTTCCAATTCACTCACTTTATCTCCAGTGGCTGGTTTCTCAGATTCCACTGAGGGTCACATGACCTGTGATCTCAGATTCTCTCCCTGCTCTGATAAAGTTTGTTTACAAGCCTGTAAACAAGACATCACTGTGCTGGCCACCACTGTGCTGCCGTCTGCTCTCTCTCCTAAGATTCTTATCCCCTTCAGCTGCACACACTGGGTATCTGCAGCAGTGACAATTCTGGGCACAGGAGCTGAAGGACTAGAGAGAGCATTGCACAAGAAGGTAGGGGGAAGATCCTGTGTGTATTAGCAGTGTCATTATACAGGTGGGACTTGTAGTTCTACACATACAACATGCTGCAGAGTCTCCCAGCAGGCAGACATGTCACTCAGGGCAGCACTTGTATTCACTCCCTTAGCAGTGTCATTATACAGCTGGGACTTGTAGTCCTACACATACAACATGCTGCAGAGTCTCCCAGCAGGCAGACATGTCACTCAGGGCAGCATTTGTATTCACTCCCTTAGCAGTGCAGGGGGAGGGGCAGAGGTTGTTTTTATTGCATGTAAACAAAGGGCCAGAAAAGAACCAGGGAAATGAGGAAATATATATATATATATATATATATATATATATATATATTGCATAAAACTTGCTTAGCTTAGTTATATATTGCTGCCATCAGATTTTCAGTGCTATATATTTTTTTTTCATAACTCGGACAACCCCTTGAATTTTCATAAATATTAAGGGCAGTGAGAGAAATAGATGAATGCATTTTAGACCTCCTGCTACGCTTCATGCTTTCTCCCTAGAACTATGAACTAGTACTTTTCTCTAGTATCTCTAAAGATAGATATAGCGATGTTTTTCTTTTCATTAAACTGTGGCTTTGGCACATTGTTATGATAAAGAACAGAAGTCAGTAGAAATCCTGGATATGTACTGTATATCTGTATATAGCTTGACAAACATGCTGTGGACAAATGGTACAAAATTTTATCTTATTTATTTTTTTTAAAAGCTTTCTGCTTAAAAAAAAAACAAACATTTGCAAATGTTCTATTAACATATTTAGCTCATAAAGATGATGTCTTGGCTTGACCAGCAATCGTTTTGGGAAGCCTGCCAGTGAAATTGGAGAAATCAGTAGACACTGAGCAATGCTTCATCATCACTCTAGTGACACAGTCTGGAAGCAGCCAAGAATGACTCCTCCAAGTGTAATCAGTTGATCATTGGAGATTCAAGCAAAAGTTTACTCTCACTTCTTAAATCACATTCCCCCAGGGTTGACTATGGTTGCCATCCTTTGCAACAAAATATACCAGCCAGGTTTACATGGGTAAAAAAAGGATGTGGTTTTGGAGCGTGACTTAGAACAGGGTGTTGTTTGACACTAGTGGTTTGATCATACTTTGAGTTCTGTCATTTTAAAAATAAAACGGAGAAAAGCCTTGGAGGGAGAAGTAAAGAGACTAGAGATAGAACTCCATAAAGATAGTGGTGTGGATAAACAAAAAGAGTTACTGGATGCCCGGGAAAAACTAAAAAAAAAATTAAGTCAGAAAGCCCAAGATTTTTGTCTACGGGCAAAAAGTATTTTGCGAAACAGGGAAGCCTGGAAGATTAATATCTTCCATGATAGCAAATCAACGAGGGGACAACAAATCTAGATGTCTTAGATTAAGAAATAGGAATATAACTTATAATCAAGACAGGATTAAACTTGAATTCTCTAGACATTTTGCAGCGTTATATCAATCAGAATTGGATGAGGAGGACAGAATACGCCCATATTTGAATGGTATTGTGTGTCCAGAGCTCTCTGAATTAGATAGGATGGTACTAAATAACCCTGATTTCTCTTATTTAATTACAGGAGGCGTTAAAGAGTATTAAGGGGAACTCTTCCCCCGGTAAAGATGGATTGCCTTTCGAAATCTACAGATGCTTTGGGGATGAGATCCTCCCTGTCCTGCTACAGGTACTTAACGCCTCCTGGGATTCAGGTAGCCTCCCCTCGTCATTTATGGAAGCCTCGATCTCCCTTATTCTGAAAAAAAGAGAAGGATGGTATGGAAATTGGCTCCTACCGCCCAATCTCATTATTAAACACAGACTATAAATTTTTAGCTAAACTCCTGTCCAATAGGCTTAAAAAGGTTATAACTAAATTGATCCATCCTGAGCAGACAGGTTTTATTCCTGGGAGACAGTCCAGATCCAATATTCGTAGAGTATTTACCAATATTCAATATGGTGAGGGAGTGTCCCTTTCTGTGACGGGTCATAGAGAGGATGAAATTAGGGGCTAACTTCATCAAATGGGCACATATGCTTTATTGGCACCCCTTAGCCAGAATCAGTATTGAAGGAGTTGGCTCTGAGACAATTTATCTACACCGTGGCACCAGGCAGGGATGCCCTTTGTCGCCATTATTATTCGCCCTCTTTCTGGAACCCCTAGCTTGTAAAATTCGGGCGAAAAAGACCATTGAAGGTTTTGGAGGCAAAGGGACGGATGACAAGATTTGTTTATACGCGGACGATATCATCATCTTTTTGAAATCGGGTTGGAGGGGCCTATCCTCAGTGATCGAGATTATTAATGACTATGGATCTTTGTCTGCATATAAGATCAACTGGGAGAAATCTGTACTTCTCCCTCTTGACAGATCAGCGCCCAAAGACATTGCTAAAGAACGGGTGCTTTCGACCACTGACCATATAGAATATCTTGGAATCCAAATAAGTGCTGAGTTACAAATGTTTAATACACTCAACAATATTCCTATGGTTAAAAAAATTAAAGGTAAGATAAGGACATGGCAAAAACTACCCTTATCTCAGGCTGATAGGATAGTCCTTGTGAAAATGGTTTTGCTCCCGATAGCATTATATGTACTGACCAACTGTCCAATCTGGATCGAGGAGTTTCTCTTCAAATTATTGGAGAGATTAATAAATGTCTTAATATGGGGCAGGAAACGTGTAAGAATAAAACAACAATACCTGTGGTTGGCGGAAGGAGACGGCGTTCTCTCCAACTGCTCACCCGAGGATATAAAGGCACTCCAAGAGACATTTTTAGTATACTCGAGTCAGGCTATTTGGGTAAAATGGGGAAATCTTGTCTTATCAGTGACATGCTACATAAGTGTTGGTGTAAAATCAAATCGATTTTGGGAATAACACATGGTTTGTATTTCACTCCAATTTGGTACAACATTCACTTAGGTGAGTTTGCAGTAATTCCTGAACAAAATTACTGGATATTAAAAGGAGTTCTAACACTATCACACCTATTTTCACATGGAAAGTTAAATTCCCTAGAGAAATTATTTCCGGGAATAGAACCATCACTACTAGATACGTTTATATACACTCAAATTAAACATGCAATAGCTTGCACTAAAGAAAAAAATAACTTTTGGTCCGAGATCAGAATTTCTTGGATTTTTGTTTGAAAAAGAATGGGACTATTTTCACGATTTCACAAATATATCATAAGATACAGGTAGAATTACCCACAGTGATTAAATGTAATAGTGTGTCTAGATGGGAAAGGGATTTGGGTGGCATGACATTGAATTGGGGAATAATATATAAAAATATAAAACATCTCTCCATTTCCAGTAAATATCGTCTAATACAATTCAAGATCATACATCGGTTATACTATACCCCCTTTTATCTATCCAAGATGTATAGAGAAAAACAGGATAACTGTCTAAAGTGCCATGGAGAAGCTTCTCTAGAACTGTCCTTATGTTCAGAGCTTCTGGCAGCAGGTTTATGCAGAATTGGGAAGTAAACGTCACAAAGATGGATTCCATCTATAGAACAAGTTATATTTGGCCTATTTGCTAATAGTTTTGAATCAAAACAAGATAAATGTAGATGGCTGGTAGGACTCCAATTAGCAAGAGTCCTGATAGTAAACAAGTGGGGCTCGGAAAGCAGCCCCGAGATTGTGGAGTGGAGAGCTCTGATGAACAGGTTAGTGATATATGAACGTATGGTCCAATAGGAGTGGCTGGTTGGGAGCTCCACCGACAATGACCTAGTGTTGGGATATTGGTGGGTTATTGGGAAGGGGGGGGACCCCCCCCCAAAAAAATGTATGTGATATTACACTGATCAACTGTTGATTGTGAGATGTGAGATTTTTTTTGGGATCTGCTAAGTTTTGTATCTCTTTTTATACTTTGAATAATACAAATATATAAAATAAAAAAAATAAAAAAATGCAGCAGAAAATGCATGTGTGAATAAACAAAACAACAACAAAGTCAGGAAAAATCCAACCCCTACACATATTTCAGCATTGTCCTTGAACTGTGTGGCCCTATGCAGGAGCTCAGGTTTCTCTGGCTTGCCATACAGGTTAAAATGTATTTTATGACTATCAGAAATCTTTTCTATTTGTCAGAAAAAAAACATAAGACATTCTTCTCTAGTGACAATTGTTATGACTATTACATTAATGTACACTAGGTATTGCTTAAGAAGCAGTCAGCTCATTATATGCTATAGGTAGGTGAAATTTATAGAAGTTTGTGGTATGTTGAGATTTATTTGATGCTGTGATCTTGATGTTGGTAAACATCTGGGTCATGGTGTCAGTAAATAGACTGATTAAGTTCAGAGGGGTGATTAGTTAAGCAAGCACTCATCTTCTCATTCCTTTTCTGGAAAAAAAAGACCCAACTATATGTGACAACCAGAAAATAAGTAAGCTCTCTCTTTAATGAGGGGAGAGGGGTTGATAACATGCACAGAAGTCTATGTTACCCACCCCCCTTGAGTCATCTACAATTAAAGTGTAACTGTAATATTTAGGTTATTTGCTAGTTTATGAGTGCTAGGCATACATATCCGAGTGGGTCTGTCAATGATTATCAAAAGATCATTAATTACCTTATAATAACAGCTTTTCATTAAAGAGGACCTTTCACTGATTATGACACTGTGAAATAAGAATACAGACATGGAGAGCGGTGCCCAGGGATCTCACTGCACTTACTATTATCCCTGGGCGCTGCTCCGTTCTCCCGCTATGCCCTCCGGTATCTCCGGTCACAAAGTTATGGTAGGCGGAGTCTGCCCTTGTTCTTCTGTAGCGCTGGCCAATCGCATTGCAGAGCTCACAGCCTGGGAGAAAATAACCTCCCAGGCTGTGAGCTCTGAGCTGCGATTGGCCAGCGCTACAGCAGAACAAGGGCAGACTCGGCCTACCATAACTTAGTGACTGAAATCTCTGCCTACTATAACTTAGTGGCCGGAGATATCGGAGGGCATAGCGGGAGAACGGAGCGGCGCCCAGGGATAACAGTAAGTGCAGTGAGATCCCCGGGCGCCGCTCTCCATGTCTGTATTCTTAGTTCACAGTGTCATAATCGGTGAAAGGTCCTCTTTAATGTCCCCTATCTCTTTCAATTGGTCCCTTAACAGAGCAGTGCCATGTCTTCCCTGTCTTCCCTTCAGTGTAAACGGAAGACAGAGGGGCAATGCTTCGCAATGCATGCCTGCATCATGCTACAGAGTGACGAGACACGTCTCTCAGTAATCCAATCTGATTGGCTGGCAGGAAGCTGCTGTCTAAAGCAAGTGTATATGGGAAGTGAGGTAAGGCAGTTTTTGCCTCAGAGAACTGGCAGAGGAGCCATCTTGAGAAGATGTCCATAATGCAGGGTTCAGAACAGATGTAGGGCTCAAGAAAATGCAGGGCTCAAGAAAAACTGTGGTATGTTTAGAAACTAAAGACTGCCTTATGCGTAATGCTGCTGCTGCAGCAGCAGTAACATACAGTGGTGTAGCGTGGGTTGCCAGCACCCAGGGCAACCCAAAAATTGCGCCCCCCAGCCTGTGGGCACGCCCCTTTTACCAGATAATGTAGTTGATCACTTGCAGTCCTATGTAACACCACAGATAACAGTGATAACTTTACGCGTACAGATAATATAATAGATTCACCTGCAGTCCTATGTAACACCTCAGATAACACAGTGATAACTCTCTGAGTACAGATAATGTAGTAGATGGGTGGGAGGACCGAGAATTCAGAATACGCACAGTGTGACCTGAAGTCTGGGGCCAGGATGCGGCAAGGTGGGCCAAATTCTCAATCTCCTCCCATAACCCTATCGTGAAACAGATATGTGGATGGACATCATTATATACAGTAGAATACAGCACCATACCTGTTACATCCTTGACATCTCCTGTGATGTAGACTTTCCTTAACATCTTCATTCAGAGATAAGACTGCCATGATACCTTCTTTCAGCCGCTTTTTATCTCTGCAGAGTTTCACAGATTAAAATGTAGGTTCCTCACTTTACTATCATCCTCTCCTTCCTGGTGTCTCAACACTGTCATCCTGCTGCCCCTAAATACTGTGCTAGAGCCATACAGAGCCCCCCACTCCCCATAATATTATTCCCCCTGTATATTATAATGGCCCCCTCTGTATTAGTATAAGTATTAATATAATGGCCCCCTCTTTTTTATTAATATAATGGCACCCTCTTTATTATTAGTATAATGGCCTCCTCGTTATTATTAATATAATTCCCCCCTTTATTATTAACCCCTTAAGGACGCAGGGTGTACCGGTACGGCCTATCTCCCGAGTCCTTAAGGACTCAGGGCGTGTCGGTACGTCCTAACTTTAAATAGGCATTCCGGCACTGCGGGGGTTAATCGCAACGGGATGCCGGCTGAAATCATTCAGCCGGCATCCTGTCACAATGCCAGGGGGGTCATGTGACCCCCCGTATCGGCGATCGCCGCAAACCCCAGGTCAATTCAGACCTGCGGTTTGCTGCGATTTCTGCAGTTTCTGATCCCCGCGGTCCCTGACCGCGGGGATCAGAAACTTTTAAAATGCCCAAAATGCCGATTTGCACCCCCCCCCCTGCACCCCTGCATGATTTATGTGGGCGGGTGGTGCCAGGGAGGGTGTCGCCGGCGGTGCGGGCGTTGCGGGAGGGGGGCGGTGCGGCAGGCGGGATCGCGATCCCCCGCCCGCATCCCCTTGAAAATTCGTTGGCTTCTAGTGGTTATACCAGGGTGTCAGCAGATTGCTGACACCCTGGTATAAACGGCTGACATCTGTGCAGATGTCATCCATTTAACCCTTTCCATACCGCGGTCCGTACGGACCGCGGTATGGAAAAGGTTAACTGTCATCGGTCAGGGAGCTCCCTCCCTCTCCCATCGGGGGGCTGCTGTGCCTTTGCAGCCCCCCGATGGAGAGGGAGAGAGTCCCCCGACAGCCCTCCGCAGCCCCGTGCTCACCCTTCCCTGTCTGCGAAGTTGTGGCAGACGGGGAAGGTTCCCATGGCAACAGGACGCCTTCTCAGGCGTCCTGCTGTCCATGGTGCTGAACAGATCTATGCTAAAAGCATAGATCTGTTCAGTGTAAGTAAAATACAGTACAGAACCCTATATAGTGTTCTGTACTGTATTATACAGACATCAGACCCACTGGATCTTCAAGAACCAAGTGGGTCTGGGTCAAAAAAATGTAAAAAAAAGTGAAAAAAGTTAAGAAAAAAAACATTTATCACTGAATAAAAAAAAAAAAAAATACACTACACATATTAGGTATCGCCGCGTCCGTAACAACCTGATCTATAAAACGGTCATGTTACTTTCCCCACACGGTGAACGCCATAAAAAAAAAAACTATGAGAAAATTGAAGTTTTGCCCACCTTACTTCCCAAAAAAGGTAATAAAAGTGATCAAAAAAGTTGCATGTACGCCAAAATTGTAACAATCAAACCATCATCTCATCCCGCAAAAATCTTACCCTACCCAAGATAATCGCCGAAAAACTGAAAAAACTATGGCTCTTAGACTATGGAAACACTAAAACATGATTTGTTTTTGTTTCAAAAATGAAATCATTGTGTAAAACTTACATAAATAAAAATAAAGTATGCATATCAGGTATCGCCGCATCCGTATCCACCGGCTCTATAAAAATATCACATGACCTAACCCCTCAGGTGACCACCGTAAAAAAAATTAAAATAAAAACGGTGTAAAAAAAGCCATTTTTTGTCATCTTACGTTACAAAAAGTGTAATAGCAAGCGATCAAAAAGTCATATGCACCCCAAAAAATGAGACCCTACTTAAGATAATAACGGTTTTTGGAAGGCAGGTTTTGCTGGACTGTTTTTTTTGACACCATGTCCCAATTGAAGCCCCCCTGATGTACTCCTAGAGTAGAAACTCCAAAAAAGTGACCCCATTTTAGAAACTACGGGATAGGGTGGCAGTTTTGTTGGTACTAGTTTAGGGTACATATGATTTTTGGTTGCTCTATATTACACTTTTTGTGCGGCAAGGTAACAAGAAATAGCTTTTTTGGCACTTTTTTTGTTATTTACAACATTCATCTGACAGGTTAGATCATGTGGTAATTTTATAGAGCAGGTTGTCACGGACACGGCGATACCTAATATGTATGCATTTTTTTTTAATGTAAGTTTTACACAATGATTTAATTTTTAAAACAAATAAAAAGTTTTTGTGTCTCCATAGACTAAGAGCCATAGTTTTTTTTTTGTTTTTGGGCGATTATCTTAAGTAGGGTCTAATTTTTTGCGGGATGAGATGACGGTTTGATTGGCCCTATTTTGGGGTGCATATGACTTTTTGATCGCTTGCTATTACACTTTTTGTGACGTAAGATGACAAAAAATGGCTTTTTTTACACCGTTTTTTTTTTTTTTTACGGTGGTCATCTGAGGGGTTAGGTCATGTGATATTTTTATAAAGCCGGTCGATACGGACGCGGCGATACCTAATATGTATACTTTTTTTAATTTATATAAGTTTTACACAATGATTTCATTTTTTAAACAAAATAATCATGTTTTAGTGTTTCCATAGTCTAAGAGCCATAGTTTTTTTCAGTTTTTGGGCGATTATCTTGGGTAGGGTATGATTTTTGCGGCATGAGATGACAGTTTGATTGTTACAATTTTGGCATACATGCAACTTTTTTGATCACTTTTATTACCTTTTTTGGGAAGTACGGTGGGCAAAATTTCTATTTCATCATAGTTTTTTATTTTTTATTTTTATGGCGTTCACCGTTCAGGTAAAGTAACATGACTGTTTTATAGATCAGGTCGTTATGAACGCGGTGATACCAAACATGTGTAGGGAATTTTATTTCTTTCATTTTTAATCAGTGATAAATGTGTTTTTTGATTTTTACTTTTTTTCACTTTTTTTTTTACCCAGACCAACTTGGTTCTTGAAGATCCAGTGGGTCTGATGTCTGTTTAATAGAGTACAGTACATTATATAGTGTTTTGTACTGCATTTTACTTACACTTTGTCTGAACAGATCTATGCCTTTAGCACAGATCTGTTCAGCACCATGGACAGCAGGTCTGAATTGACCTGCAGTCTGCCGCGATCACCGACATGGGGCAGGCACCGGGTTCCGATCACTGCCAGCCGCACGGCAGTGATCGAAAATACACAGGGCGTACATGTACGCCCTGTGTCCTTAAGTGCCAGGACATAAGGGTGTATCTGTAATGTATTAGCCCCCTCTTTGTTATTAATGTATTGGCCCCCTCTTTATTATTAATGTATTGTCCCCCTTTATTATTAATATAATGGCCACTACACTCTTATTAGTATAATGTCCTTGGTGGTCCTCCTCTTTCTGCTCCTCCCCCACCCCCATTGTGCCCCCTAGTACCTCTGCAATTAAGGTAGGGTACATAAATTTTTTTTTACCTTTCTTTATCACATCTTGTGACGTCCTGGCACAGGCGGTCACAAACGCCTCACTGTGCCTTCCTGCGACGCATCATCGCATTATCTAGAGAGATCCAATGCAGGAGGTCACAGTAAGGTAATCGTGACCGATTCCTTCATTGCACTACTGCCTTATAGGCTTAAGGCCTAGTGGCCTGAAGCCTATGAGGCATAACGGAGTGGACGGGAGACATAGGCTCCCGTGGCCCTCATTGAAATTTGGCGCCCGGGGCAACGTCCCCCCCCCCCAGGCTACGCCATATACTAAAATAGATTTTTTTATGAAAACATGACAGTTGAACTTTAAACAGTACAGGAAAAAAAGGGTCTATACATTTCCTCCACTCCCTACAGACTGTCAGCATGTCCTCACTACCCCTATCCTCTTCTAGCCTTGCTGAGCTCATAACAAAATAAAGGAAGAGGGGCTGTTTGAACTTGCTCTATCTCAGGCTGTATACCAGCTAGAGAAAAGAACTAGAAAGATTTTGAAGTAATCTAGTGCTAACTATCATTCTAGTGCTAACCATCTATCTGGTGCTAACCATAATTCAGCTAGAGACAGAATCTTAGAAACCAGGCCAGGATTGGGATCTAAAGGCATTACCTGAATGAGCTAATTCCTGACCTTGTTTCTAAAAGTTCAATCTCTCGCTATATCAGTCATATGTGCTATACAGCAAGAGACAGTGCTGTATCTCATACCTACTTGGCTATTGAAAGGAAAATCACAGAAATTTAATGTAGCTGGTACAAATTAAATACCGGCACTGACCTACTGTTGGTAATACCGGCTAAGATGATGGTTTACCAGCCACATGGCAACCCTAGGGTTGAACAACATTTACAATAACTTAATGTACAGTTAAATGGATTTGTATTCTGTTTTGATAGAAATGGAAGCACATTTTGGAACACATGTCAAGATATACTGTACAATGGAGCCTCCTAGCTATGTTATTGCTGCCATGGTATTCAAGAGACAACTAGCTCTGATTTTAAACTTTCCATGACATTTCCATGAAAGAAATGCCACTACATTTTATGTCCTTCTTGTACTAATGTGTTTTTTTTTAAATAAAGATGGAATAAATTTTTATGCAAAGCATCCGCCCTAAATTATGATTTCTATATAAGCAACCATTTACCCCTATTTAACATAGTGTTGTGCTTTTTCATAAGTGTATAAAACTTTTTTCCAAATATCATAATTATAGTGGATTTGATTATATATACCTGCTAGCTGAAGAACCCGGCTTCACTCGGGTATATTTAATCAATTTAATTTTATGTTTGTGTGTCATTAAAAGATATCAACACTATTCAATTTAACAGTGACATCTACAGCACCCCACCCCCAAAACAGTGACCTCCACAGCCCCCCACCCCTTTACACTGACCCCCCCACAGTGCCCCGTCCCTTAAAATTAGACATCCATAGCAGCTCACCCCCTTTACAATCAGCCTTCCCCTTTAATAGTGATTTCACAGTATACCACCCTCTTGACAGTGACCTTCACAGGGGCCCGCCCCCTTAACAGTGGCCTTTACTGGATCAGGGCGTGTCCTTTTGAACAGCTCACTCTAAGATAGCAGAACAGTACTGTCTGAGTGTGAGCTGCAGGGAGAAAATCACCCTCCCTCCCATTTTTAACTTCATTTTTCCAATCTCAGTCGGCTGAGAAGTGAGAGGGGGCGTAGCCTAACATGATCGGGGTGTGGCTTAGTGGGACCTGGGGGCAGGGTTTTAAATCTTTTGAGGGTGGACATATTGTGGCAGGGGGCGTGTCTGGGCTCCTTCCTGCAAGAGTGAAGCACCTCTGGGCACCTTAATGGCTCATTTGCATACCAAATAAACTGGATTTTCAGAAGATAAAAACATCTATTGCTGGAACAAAGGCACATCTTGAAATAAGGTACTAAGTGCTATTAGGCCATGGCTTTACTTCAATAGCAATTATCCTTGTGACAGATTTCCCTCAAAGCTCTGCTACAGCAGTGAAGATAAATGGCTATGTTGTTATGGAAACCTGGAGTAAAACTGTGTATGTGGAGACTGGAGGACCTGCGAGCTTCTATTGGCTGATAAAGGTCATGTGACCAAGCTTCTATTGGCTAATGCATTTTTTGGGGAATATCTCAGGAATGGTACGTCATAGAGCGCTGAGACCTGGTCTAAAACCTTTCCGGACACCGGATGTACCTGTGTGCCAAATTTCATGATTGTAAATGCGACGGTACGGATTCCGTTAGCGGACATACTTACACAAACACATACACTCAACTTTATATATTAGATAAGAGGCCATATTGTTATATGTATGTATTTTAAAGATGGCCGAGAGAAGTTCATGGAGATAAGGGTGCTCTCTAGACGCAGCTGGTGCTAATTACCTATACAGTTTGGTATTTATTAATGAGACAGAAAATCTGTAATATCTATATACGCTTATACAGTAATAAACCTTAGTTTTGTATAAGAAAATCAATAAGACATATGTATCGTTTTATATTGTTACGTATTATTAAGAACGTTTATGTATCTGTTAACATATATATTCTTAAGAACGCCTATATTCCTATTATATGATGAAGACGGTTTGGGTATGGACTTTGTTAATGAGTATCTGTAAAGATGTGGTGTTTTTACTAACAAACAATTAACCGTTAGTGTAGCAGAGGAGGCACAGATATCTCTATGAGAAAACAAGGCTCATTCATATTATTATCGGTCCCATAAATTAACAGTGTGAGAAACATTCCAAAGCGCATCTAGAAGTCTGTCCTTAATTGGTAAGAAGTGTCAAAATTAATCCCTATAGCTTTGATTTAGGTTCCAGATGTCATGCGTATAGAATACAAGATGAAGTCAGACTTGCGTAGTTAACTCTTTATAGTATGATGCTAATAGCTTATACAACAGTGCCATTTAGGTATGAGTAGGTGACATTACAACAATAGCAGAAGTGCATTTTGGGTAATACAATGACATCACAGTCCTTATCATATGTACATGCCTAGCCGACAATGATTGGAAAACTCCAAGCTAGGAAGGTGTGTCTAACTGATAAGTTTGTGATCATAAACCACACACACATGAGCAAAGGGACCACCACCACCAACAACAAGAAAAAAAAGAGAAAACACAGAGAAACAAAGAAAGCCCAGGAGAAAGATCCTAATGACCAGATCGTACCTTAGAGCTGACTTCCCTTAGTCCCTGAACATCATCTCTATTCTCGATAATGTATAACTTTGTTTCGTGTAGTATTGATATAAATTAATCAGCCTGATATTTAGAAAACTCCCCGCTGTTGTCGGATGTATAGTTGTTAAAAGTGCTACATCAATATTGTCGCTACTCGTAAGTAACGATGCATATTACTGAATAAAAGACCTAAATATTGATTTCAGAGGTAACTCTCTGATTGGAATAATTTCATCAATACCAGGCTTGATAACTTATATTGCTACCCCATTATCCGAGATTTGTCATAGTTGGGTGCAGAGCAAGGGTTCGTATATTTTATTAACATAACTGAGTTATATATAAAAAAATTGTGGTCAAGGTGCATTGTATTATATTCTTCTGTCTGAGAGGTACTGTGTATATGTCATACGTTTATAGTTGGTGTCTAAGTTAGGTAGACCCATTTATAAATATTCTCAGTAGTCTCAAAATGTATATAGTCTGTACCGAGTATGCCTTGTTATATTTAGGTTAAGATTTAACTTTTATTTATATCAATAAAATAGATGAGACTGTGGAGTAAAGTGAACTCCTGCGCTATTTAGGGAAGGAGGATAGGGTCTAGATAGATAGGAATAGGCCTGCTAACGTTCCTGTATGGGGCATATTGTGTATATTGGGGATGAGCCTGATCAGACCAGTAACTCTCCCTATTTGCTAACCCTACTTGACCTAGTCTAGTTAGTGGAAGTGCCTCAATGGCTGTAGTCGGGGCACTCGTCCTTAGAAGGACGACCCCCCAGCCTCAGGAACCTTGGGCCTATACTGTGTGTCCCTATACTCTTACCTCCCTAGTAGAGAGTGTCATCCTCCAACGCATTTCGCCATGTAGGAACTTGGCTCTTCAGGGAAAAAAGGATGTTCAGGCGCCAGGAGCAGTGGCTGTGCGCCTGTTTCGATCATGCGGCAGTGTACTGTGTATATGCTGGTATTTGTGTTGTTCCATCTAGTGGCGAATTTTGGGTACTGCATATCACTGTGTATCTTTGCAGATTGTTGAGTTTCACATTGATTAATCTTTGATTGTATTTTAAATTATTGTATAATAAATAATTTATATTTTTGCATAGATGCTTGTACCTTGTTTTACTGATTGCACAATATAATTAAATAACCGATCAAACTCTTTTTGAGGTGTTATAAATGTCCACCTCGAGGATCAACTGCCTTTGAATTTTTTTCTTTGATCCTTTCTTTTATATAAAACCATTTGCTTTATATCCCCAACATAAAATGGACGTCCCACAGAGATCATGTTAAATAAAAAAAAATTTGTGCAAATAATAAAATGTTCCATAATTTTCTTGGCTGACCACACTGTTGATATATCTGTGTACTGATTATTGAAAGAGAAATTGAGCGCAGCAGGTAGTGAAGCGGGTTCTTGTGAAGCTACAGGGTACATTGTTGAATATGTAAATTCACAGTTGAGTTTGGATCAGGATGTAACTGCATGGTTAAGTTAGCTGTAGACAGAAGCCAAGAGAGAATGTGTGGATGTATGGTCATCACTTGGCAGTCAGGATGACATCTAACCTATTTTGATGTGCTTAAAAGTACTGCCAGTAAAGACCAACACCTCTTAAAGGGTTTCTACCACCAGAAATACTGTTATGTAGCTGACTGACATTAGCGATGCGCTAATGTCAGCACTACATAACAGTATGTTTCTAACATTTGTCCCTGCAGCCGTTTTTGTAAAATAAGCACGCTTTATCCCGCCCAGGTCCCCTGTTCTGCCCGCCCTGCTCCTCTTGATTGATGTCACTTTTCCCTGCATCGCAGACGAAATCCCGCACCGTTCACTTCTGTATTCGGCGCAGGCGCAGTGAGTGAATGATGCGCTCCTGGTGCCGGATTCCTCACTGCGCCTGCGCCGACTACGTCACATTGAGGAAGCCGGCATCAGGAGAGAGGCTTTTACTCACTACGCATGCGCCGAAGACAGAAGTGAACGGCGCAGGCGCGGGATTTTGTCAACGATGCGGTGGACCGTGGCATCAATCAAGAGGAGCGGGGCGGGCAGAACAGGGGACCGGGATAAAGCGTGAGTGGACGGAGCCTCTAGGTGCTGATTTTACGCCCACATAGCACCTAGAGGCTCATTAGCATATTATAAAAGTGCTTATATTACAAAAACGGCTGCAGGGACAAATGTTAGAAACATACTGTTATGTAGTGCTGTTATGTAGTGCTGACATTAGCGCATCGCTAATGTCAGTCAGCTACATAACAGTATTTCTGGTGGTAGAAGCCCTTTAAGGATGTTGCCACCAGTTCTATGTACAATATTAGAAGCCACTACCCTCTTAAAGAATAGAAATGTGCACATAGCAGATATGCAGGCCTATATAACCTGCATAGAAACAGAGTTAGAATCTGCAAAAGAGTCGATCGAGGACTTAAAACGTGAGCTCGATCTCAGCCATTATGCCTATAATCAACTAAAAATGGAGGGACATGAGCTAAACCTCCGTATTTGCAGACTTCAGCAAACAGACAGACCAAGCCATAATATTGTCAATTTTGAAAGTGATCTGTCTGATAATGAGAGTTTTTGGATCCTCCAGCTCTCACACCACAAAATATAAATATGTCATCATCACGTGCTCTTAAAGCGGAATCCATTTGAGACCCTAAGCCACCCGGGGGTGATGGCATGATTACACAGGAGGCCTCAACTCAATTAAATCAGGCGTTTCAAGCTGTAACCTCCTTACTAGCTGCTAGCAATGCCAAAGGCCACAGAAGTGTTTCCTCACACCTTACCCTAGAGAGGGATGTTAGGGTTAAGTCGCCTGTGCCAAGTGGGTACGATGGAAGTGTGCGGAGTATAAGTGATTATGACAGTGATGTGGAAAAGCATGTGGTTTATTCCTTGACCAAAAGGGGGATGAGAGTTCCAGCGACCGTCATATGCTGAAGTGGTCTCTGGAAAGAAAAAAGCTCAGTGTGCAGAAGGGGATCAGAGTTCCTCGAGTATCATTACATTTCTCAATGCCATTGTACCTACATTTTCTAAGAAAGGTTCTCCTGAAATTGCTGATCAATTACAACTGTACCAGTCCACCATGGATTCTTTAAAATTGTATTCTGATGAGGACAGGATAAGATTCCTACCATGGGCATTTGAAAATAAGTTTTGCCATTATTTTATTTCCTTCAAGTACAGGGGATCTGGGATTGGCAGGATGTTTTGCAAGAGGTTAAATTAGAATTTGGCCCTTACCGTACTTACTGCTGCAAAACGTGATATTTACAAACTCACATGTAGGCCCAATCAAAGTCCCCGGGAATTTCTCTCTATCCTAAAAAATGCCTATGGGTTTTTTATGCAATTCCTATGCAAATAGAATTTAGCCTAGATAAAGATCTTGATCTTAAAGCTCCCTTGGACAGATTGGTGATGGCTGCCACTTCACTGTATAATATCAGTGAGTGCCATGCTACGGGTGAGAGGAGATACAAAAGGTCCCCAGAACAAAACATAGCAGAAGCCAAAATAAACCCCAACCTGAGATTTTCAACGCAGCCACGAAGGTACAAAACCTTCTCAACAAACCCAGCGACAACAGGTAGGACCCAAGCAAACAAAACCTCATGGCCCTAACGGGTCAGAGGGGGGTAATAATGGTGATAAAAGGTCTAATTACCTTGCCCAATATTACAATGGGGTCCTCCGGGATACAGGCGCTGGAATAACAGGCCCAGACAACAGAAGGAAGGTAGGCCTGAACCCTCTACTTCACCTAGGAGTCGGTCTCCCACTTCTATTAAGGGTACACCACAAAATCAAACTGTGCGCAAATCAAATAATCGGTTTGTTCAGTTGGCAGATCAAGTGGCTAAATTAACTGAAATAGTTAATAAGATGTCGCAGGTATCCATGGAAAAACAACCTGAGCCTTTTTTAGGTGCGGCTGCAGGGCCCAGCTCAGCTCTATAAAGCAGGCAGGGAGGAGGGGTCAGAGCCCAGGCCAACACAAGAGCTGATTGTAGAAGAATCTGTGATTCCTAATCTTATATTGCCTTGCAGTGTTCCTGACCCTAAAATTGAGGCCAAAGATGAGGTGTCTAACGTGTTGTCTATCTTGCAGTCTAAGGCTACTTTCACACTAGCGTTCGTCGGTCCGCTCGTGAGCTCCGTTTGAAGGGGCTCACGAGCGGACCCGAACGCAGCCGTCCAGCCCTGATGCAGTCTGAATGGAGCGTATCCGCTCAGACTGCATCAGTCTGGCGGCGTTCAGCCTCCGCTCCGCTCGCCTCCGCACGGACAGGCGGACAGCTGAACGCTGCTTGCAGCGTTCGGGTGTCCGCCTGGCCGTGCGGAGGCGTGCGGATCCGTGCGGATCCGTCCAGACTTACAATGTAAGTCAATGGGGACGGATCCGTTTGAAGATGCCACAATGTGGCTCAATCTTCAAGCGGATCCGTCCCCCATTGACTTTACATTGAAAGTCTGGACGGATCCGTCCGAGGCTATTTTCACACTTAGCTTTTTTTTTGCCATTTTAATGCAGACGGATCCGTTCTGAACGGAGCCTCCGTCTGCATTATTATGAGCAGATCCGTTCAGAACGGATCCGCCCGAACGCTAGTGTGAAAGTAGCCTACCCATGTTGATTTGTGCACTGTGTCTTCTCCAGTGAGTGAACCCATCATCTCAGCGTCAATCTGTGAACTGCCGTCTGTAAGCTGTGATATAATCCAGTTTTTCCCAAAGGTGGGGGCTGCTGCTGCGTGCATTAAGGATGTCTGGATTTCTCCAGAAGGCGCATCGCTGCAAAAGGATCAAATCCTCAAAAAGCGTCAGATGAGTAAACATTCAAATTTCTTATGTGATTTGTTTCAGGTTCAAGGCCGATATTTTTTTGATTCTTATCTCCAAGATTAACTTATCGGGACGATTAGGGGTTTACTTGACACAGGATCACAAGCCACTATATTGTCATATAGTTATTTCCAACTGGTTATGGATGTGACAGCAAAGAGGCAGAGATTGAAATCGTTTGATTGCTCTTTGATAAGTGTAGGCGGAGACGATTTGCAGGTCACAACTTCGTCAAAAGGAAGAATTACCGGATGATGAGTAGTGAAGAGATATCAAGATTCCAGCTAAAGGCGGAAACCCAGGATTGGTATAGTATGAACAAACGATTGTACTAACCTATCCTCATGTATTTTCCTCTGTAACTAATTATCCATTAACTCACTTCTGAGCCAAGAACTTGCTATGTTCATGAAAGAAAACTATGCAAAATTGAAGATATATGGTAGTGTGATTTATTTTAGAGTGGAGTTGATAAATGGAAAAGTGGAAAGATGTATGTGCTTATATTATATAGGCGCAAGGTGGCATCAAAGATTGTTGCTGTTATCGACATCATCCTGGTCTTGGGGAAGGAGTTCCATGCTAAACCGATTGCTGTACCAGGTCCTTCATCTGGGATCATACTGCAGAATACCACAGGATTTATCTTGATAAATAAGAGGATTCTATCCCAGAAGATCTACGTCAGTTTGGACCCACGCATCTCCGTTAAAAGACAGTTCAATTTCCGATATTCAGTCTCCAGAGATAAAGATGTGGTATCAAATGCACGTCGGTTATTCCCAAGAACGGAATACACAGATCCTGGAGCAGACGAGAAAAACTCTGACCAGGGAACAGTTTTCCACGAGTCAACGACCAAAGCGTTTGATTTCTGCGATTGCAGCCGCCATAATCTTTTGCGTGATAGGTGCTGTCATTGCTACTGGTGTATCAGCTGCTAATTCCATCTCTATTAAGACATTGGAACTTGAGATCGGTTCGCTAAAAAGTAACCTGATGACATTCATGCAGGGATAGAAAATCAGAAGCAACATTTATCAGACTTATATTCCGTTGTGGAGGACACTATCGTCACCATCAATTTACATTCAAAATTATTTACTCACTCAATAAATCTTCATGAGAGTAACGAACAATATAAAGGAGAACTTATTTTTCTAAATGAGCGTATTGATCCTAACCATCCAAGCAATGTGTTGGATGCAAGTTTTCAGAAAGACTTTAGCAAAGCTCTGGCTGGAACATTATAGACCAAGTACAAACAGCCAGGTTCTTGAGGAACCCGTATGAAAAACCTTTTTGACATTCCAATATAATCCAATTTTATTTCAATGGATTATATTGTAATGAAGGGGGATATGTTGTACTTTTTCATGAGTGTATAAAACATTTATCTAAATATTATAATTATAGTGGATTTGATTATATATACCTATAAGAGGCCATATTGTTAAATGTATGAATATTAAAGATGGCCGAGAGAAGTTCATGGAAAGGTCACTGTTAATAAGATTTCTTCTCATGGATGTACCAGTCTGAAAAGAGGCCTTCTTGTCTCCTTATGGATTTTTGACAGGAGATAAAGGTGCTCTCTAGATGCAGCTGGTGCTAATTACCTATACAGTTTGGTATTTATTAATGAGACTGAAAATCTGTAATATCTATATATGCTTATAATCAACCTTAGTTTTGTATAAGAAAATCAATAAGACATGTATCGTTTTATATTGTTACGTATTATTAAGGACGTTTATGTATCTGTTATCATATATATATATATATTCTTAGGAACGCCTATATTCCTATTATATGATGAAGACAGTTTGGGTATGGACTTTGTTAATGAGTATCTGTAAAGATGAGGTGTTGTTACTAACAATCAATTAACCGTTGGTGTAGCAGAGGAAGCACAGATATCTCTGTGAGAAAACAAGGCTCATTCATATTATTATCGGTCCCATAAATTAACAGTGTGAGAAACATTCAAAGGGGCACCTAGAAGTCTGTCCTTAATTGGTAAGAAGTGTCAAAATTAATCCCTATAGCTTTGATTTAGGTTCCAGAGGTCATGTGTTTAGAATGCAAGATGAAGTCAGACTTGCGTAGTTAACTCTTTATAGTATGATGCTAATAGCTTATACAACAGTGCCACCTAGGTATGAGTAGGTGACATTACAACAGTAGCAGAAGTGTATTTTATGACATTACAATGACATTACAGTCCTTATCATATGTACACGCCTAGCCGACATTGATTGGAAAAGCTAGGAAGGTGTGTCTAACTGATAAGTTTGTGATCATAAACCACACACACATGAGGAAAGGGACCACCACCAACAACAATAACAACAAGAAAAAAAAGAGAAAACACAGAGAAACAAAGAAAAACCAGGAGAAAGATCCTAATGACCAGATTGTACCTTAGGAGGAGGATTGCGCTGCAGGAGAAAAATCTTCTTGTAAATATAAGTTCCTTATGGAAATCCTAAACCATTGGGATCACAGACCAACTTTGCAACCTTCACTGGTATGGAAATCTGTGGTATAGAAAACGCACTATGGTGTAGCGAGTTCAGACATCAAACGCACCATGTAAACAGGATATACTCACAAGATTCCAGATGGGTGAGTGCCCGTAGAGATCTAGACGATGTTTCCTATAGGGCTAGAACTTCTCTGGAAAAATGCAAAAGAGATCCTGACAGAGTCTTCACAAGCGGCCGGGCAGATCGAACGGACAGAAGTCCAGAGACGTCAGCATAGGATTTTTCAATCGACCGATTGAATGCTCCCTTGCCTGGATGGTGATGAACCACAGCCTTCAGAACGCTCTCAATAGAGGAATCGCATGTATAATACACACCAAAGGGTCAGATGAAAAATATTTTTTAATATACTAGATAAAAACAAAAATTACAGCATGAACTGCATATAAAATATCTAAAAAGCCCGACCCGGGTTTCGCAATGCTGCTTCGTCTGGGGCATTGATTGGTAACAGGATACCGCTGAGTTTTAAATTAGCAGAAACACCTCCCCCATCCCACATCATTGGATTAGTAGAAGGGGCATGTAACACACATAAAAACAGATTAAAACTGAACAAATAAAATACAGCAAAAAAACAGAAACTGATAGGATGGCGAAAATAAATAAATGCGAAAAATACACCTTTACAAATACATTTAAAATAAACATTTAAAATAAGCAAGCATTAACGTCGCACTCAATGTTTAACCCTTGCGGTTGGATGGTGCCCAAAAGGAACATCCATTCCACCTCTTTTTTATTTATCAAGGCAATATAATCCCCTCCCCGAATTGGGTTATGTACCAATTCTAATCCAAAAAACCGCAAACCTTTGGGGTTTTTATTATGATGGATCTTAAAATGCAATGAGACACTATGTGTCTCAAGACCTTTTTTGATATTGCGGATGTGCTCCTGCACCCGAGTTTTTAAACTCCTTGTGGTTCTGCCAACGTATTGGAGCCCACAAGGGCATTCCAACAGATAGATTATACCAACATTGTTGCAGGAAAACCGGCCTCTAATTTTCAAAGTCGTATCTTTGGTTCTTTTAATTACAACAGTGTCTACAGATCTCGCTCAGTCTTTTAAATTGCGGTTTTTACATGGCAGACAGAAGCCGCACCATGTGAACCTGCCTTTATTAGTACTAGTAAGATTTTTATTTTTGCTAGTAGCAAGACTGGCACTACGAACTAGTTTGTTGGTAAGATTGTCCGCTCTTTTGAAAACTACAGGAGGCCTTGCTGGCAGGTCTTTTTTCAAAATTGGATCATTTTGGAGGATATGCCAGTTTTTTTGGATTATATTTTTAATATAGCCTATTTTGCTGTTATATTGGGTCAGGAATGTATATTTAAAATCCTTATTAAATTCTTTTTTCTTTATTGCCTGTGGCTTCACATTGCTGCGTTTTAGTTCTATTTCATCCTTACACTGATCTAAAAAATCCTTTTCATATCCTTTTTCCAGGAACCTGTTTTTGACCATCTGTCCCTGTTCTCTGTAGTCCTCCACCTTACTACAGTTTTTTGAGATGCGTTGGAATTGGCTTTTGGGAATATTTTTGAGCCATGCTGGATGATGGCAACTTGTCAGCTCAATATATGTATTAACGTCCACGCTTTTGAAGAAGGTCTTGGTCTTAAACCTACCCTCTTCAAAAAAGATGGTCAGATCAAGGAAATCTATAGCAGTGTCATTGATATTGCTAGTGAATTTTAAATTATAATTATTCACGTTAATGCTTGCTATAAAAACGTCTAGACCCTCCCTCTCACCAGACCAAATGAGAAGGCAGTCATCTATATACCTTCGCCACACTAACAGTCTCCCCCCTTCTTGATCTTTTTTGAGGATATGGTCAATCTTCTCCCTCTCCCACATAGTCATAAAAAGGTTAGCGAGGCTTGGGGCGAATTTCGCCCCCATCGCCACGCCTGAGTGCTGCAAATAAAAATTGTCTTTATACAAAAAATAATTATGAGTGAGACAGAACACTACACACTCCAAAATAAAAAATTTTTGTTCTAGACCCATCTCTACATCTTGATCCAATGCTTCCTGGACCCCTCTAATACCCAGAGCTTGGGGAATACAAGTGTAGAGTGATGAAACATCCACGGTGGCTAACCATACCGGTCCATGCACCTCACCCATGTCATCCATGAGATCAATGACATCAGTAGAGTTTTTAAGATAGGAGGGAGCCACTGTCACGTATTTTTGCAAAAAGAAATCTATATACTCAGATACCCTACTGTTCAGGGAATTAATTCCTGAAACAATAGGTCTCCCTGGTGGATTGATGGGATCCTTATGCATTTTTGGCAAAAAATAGATGACAGGGGTAACAGGGCTTTTTAGGAAAAGGTATAAAGGACAACTGGAGGTTATTTTAAAGAAGGGTTTGGAGAAAGAGGTGTTAAACAAGAAAGAATTTGAATACCTTTTCCTAAAAAGCCCTGTTACCCCTGTCATCTATTTTTTGCCAAAAATGCATAAGGATCCCATCAATCCACCAGGGAGACCTATTGTTTCAGGAATTAATTCCCTGAACAGTAGGGTATCTGAGTATATAGATTTCTTTTTGCAAAAATACGTGACAGTGGCTCCCTCCTATCTTAAAAACTCTACTGATGTCATTGATCTCATGGATGACATGGGTGAGGTGCATGGACCGGTATGGTTAGCCACCGTGGATGTTTCATCACTCTACACTTGTATTCCCCAAGCTCTGGGTATTAGAGGGGTCCAGGAAGCATTGGATCAAGATGTAGAGATGGGTCTAGAACAAAAATTTTTTATTTTGGAGTGTGTAGTGTTCTGTCTCACTCATAATTATTTTTTGTATAAAGACAATTTTTATTTGCAGCACTCAGGCGTGGCGATGGGGGCGAAATTCGCCCCAAGCCTCGCTAACCTTTTTATGACTATGTGGGAGAGGGAGAAGATTGACCATATCCTCAAAAAAGATCAAGAAGGGGGGAGACTGTTAGTGTGGCGAAGGTATATAGATGACTGCCTTCTCATTTGGTCTGGTGAGAGGGAGGGTCTAGACGTTTTTATAGCAAGCATTAACGTGAATAATTATAATTTAAAATTCACTAGCAATATCAATGACACTGCTATAGATTTCCTTGATCTGACCATCTTTTTTGAAGAGGGTAGGTTTAAGACCAAGACCTTCTTCAAAAGCGTGGACGTTAATACATATATTGAGCTGACAAGTTGCCATCATCCAGCATGGCTCAAAAATATTCCCAAAAGCCAATTCCAACGCATCTCAAAAAACTGTAGTAAGGTGGAGGACTACAGAGAACAGGGACAGATGGTCAAAAACAGGTTCCTGGAAAAAGGATATGAAAAGGATTTTTTAGATCAGTGTAAGGATGAAATAGAACTAAAACGCAGCAATGTGAAGCCACAGGCAATAAAGAAAAAAGAATTTAATAAGGATTTTAAATATACATTCCTGACCCAATATAACAGCAAAATAGGCTATATTAAAAATATAATCCAAAAAAACTGGCATATCCTCCAAAATGATCCAATTTTGAAAAAAGACCTGCCAGCAAGGCCTCCTGTAGTTTTCAAAAGAGCGGACAATCTTACCAACAAACTAGTTCGTAGTGCCAGTCTTGCTACTAGCAAAAATAAAAATCTTACTAGTACTAATAAAGGCAGGTTCACATGGTACGGCTTCTGTCTGCCATGTAAAAACCGCAATTTAAAAGACCGAGCGAGATCTGTAGACACTGTTGTAATTAAAAGAACCAAAGATACGACTTTGAAAATTAGAGGCCGGTTTTCCTGCAACAATGTTGGTATAATCTATCTGTTGGAATGCCCTTGTGGGCTCCAATACGTTGGCAGAACCACAAGGAGTTTAAAAACTCGGGTGCAGGAGCACATCCGCAATATCAAAAAAGGTCTTGAGACACATAGTGTCTCATTGCATTTTAAGATCCATCATAATAAAAACCCCAAAGGTTTGCGGTTTTTTGGATTAGAATTGGTACATAACCCAATTCGGGGAGGGGATTATATTGCCTTGATAAATAAAAAAGAGGTGGAATGGATGTTCCTTTTGGGCACCATCCAACCGCAAGGGTTAAACATTGAGTGCGACGTTAATGCTTGCTTATTTTAAATGTATTTGTAAAGGTGTATTTTTCGCATTTATTTATTTTCGCCATCCTATCAGTTTCTGTTTTTTTTGCTGTATTTTATTTGTTCAGTTTTAATCTGTTTTTATGTGTGTTACATGCCCCTTCTACTAATCCAATGATGTGGGATGGGGGAGGTGTTTCTGCTAATTTAAAACTCAGCGGTATCCTGTTACCAATCAATGCCCCAGACGAAGCAGCATTGCGAAACCCGGGTCGGGCTTTTTAGATATTTTATATGCAGTTCATGCTGTAATTTTTGTTTTTATCTAGTATATTAAAAAATATTTTTCATCTGACCCTTTGGTGTGTATTATACATGCGATTCCTCTATTGAGAGCGTTCTGAAGGCTGTGGTTCGTCACCATCCAGGCAAGGGAGCATTCAATCGGTCGATTGAAAAATCCTATGCTGACGTCTCTGGACTTCTGTCCGTTCGATCTGCCCGGCCGCTTGTGAAGACTCTGTCAGGATCTCTTTTGCATTTTTCCAGAGAAGTTCTAGCCCTATAGGAAACATCGTCTAGATCTCTACGGGCACTCACCCATCTGGAATCTTGTGAGTATATCCTGTTCACATGGTGCGTTTGATGTCTGAACTCGCTACACCATAGTGCGTTTTCTATACCACAGATTTCCATACCAGTGAAGGTTGCAAAGTTGGTCTGTGATCCCAATGGTTTAGGATTTCCATAAGGAACTTATATTTACAAGAAGATTTTTCTCCTGCAGCGCAATCCTCCTCCACATTTATCTACATAGCGGACTTTTCCCACATCGTCTTTTGGATTTGCAGCGCTAGAGAGAACAAGTATTTCAAACAGAGACTCATATCTTTTTATCTCTTAGATTGTACCTTAGAGCTGACTTCCCTTAGTCCCTGCAAATCATCTGTATTCTCGATAATGTATAACTTTGTTTTGTGTAGTATTGATATAAATTAATCAGCCTGATATTTAGCAAACTCCCCGCTGTTGGCGGATGTATAGCTGTTAAAAGTGCTACATCAGTATTGTCACTACTCAGTAACGATGCATATTACTGAATAAAATACCTAAATATTGATTTCAGAGGTAACTCTCTGATTGGAATAATTTCATTCCATAGTCAATACCAGGCTTGATAATTTATATTGCTACCCCATTATCCGAGATTTGTCATAGTTGGGTGCAGAGCAAGGGTTCATATCTTTTATTAACATTATTGAGTTTTTATATCTAAAAATTGTGGTCAAGGCAGATTGTATTATATTCTTCTGTCTGAGAGGTACTGTGTATACGCTGGTATTTGTGTTGGTGTCATCTAGTGGCGAATTTTGAGTACTGCATATCACTGTATATCTTTGCAGATTATTGAGCTTTACATTGATTAATTTTTTATTGTATTTTAAATTATTGTATAATAATAATAAGTATTGTACCTTGTTTTACTGATTGCACAATATAATTAAATAACTGATCAAACTCTTTTTGAGGTGTTATATATGTCCACCTCGAGGATCATCTGCCTTTGAAAATTTTTTCTTTGATCCTTTCTTTTATATAAAGCCATTTGCTTTATATCCCCGACAATAGTAACCTGTAGTATATAAGGCCGAAAAAAGACATTTGTCCATCCAATTCGTCCTGTTATCCTACAAGTTGATCCAGAGGAAGGCAAAAAAAAACTGTAAGGTAGAAGCCAATTTTCCTCACTTAAGGGAAAAAATAATTCCTTCAAGACTCCAATCAGGCAATCAGAATAACTTTCTGGATCAACGAACCATCTCTAGTAGCTATAGCCTGTAATATTATTACACTCCAGAAATACATCCAGGCCCAGCTTGAACTTTTTTAGTGAACTTACCATCACCACCTCCTCAGGCAGTGAGTTCCATAGTCTCACTACTCTTAACGTAAAGAATCCTCTTCTATGTTTGTGTACAAACCTTCTTTTTTCCGGACGCAGAGGATGTCCCCTTGTCACAGTCACAGTCCTGGGGATAAATAGATGATGGGAGAGATCTCTATACTGACCCCTGATATATTTATACATAGTAATTAGATCTCCCCTAGGTCATGTTTTTTCTGAAGTGAATAACCCTAATGTTTATAATCTTTCAGGATACTGTAGTCCCCCCCATTACAGTTATTACTTTAGTTGCCCTCCTCTGTACCCTCTCCCGTTCTGCTAGGTCTGCCTTGTTCACAGAAGCCCAGAACTGTACACAGTACTCCATGTGTGGTCTGACTAGTGATTTGTAAAGTGGTAGGACTATGTTCTCATTACGGGCATCTATGCCCCTTTTGATGCAACCCATTATCTTATTGGCCTTGGCAGCAGCTGCCTGACACAGTTTTTTTACAGCTTGGTTTGCTGTTCACTAAAATTCCTAGGTCCTTTTTCATGTCAGTGTTACCCAGTGTTTTACCATTTGGTATGTACAAGTGACTTGCATTATTACTTCCCATATGCATAACCCTACAATTGCCAGTGTCAAACCTCACCTGCCACTTATCTGCCCAAGCATCCAATCAATCCAGATCCATCTGTAGCAGTATACTGTCCTCTTCCATGTCATATACTTTACACAGTTTAGTGTCATATGCAAAAATTAATATTTTACTGTGCAAGCCTTCTACAAGATCATTAATAAATATATTAAAGAGAATAGGGCACAATACTGACCCCTGATGTACTCCACTAGTGACAGAGACTTAATCTGAGTGTGTACCGTTAATAACCACCCTCTGTTTTCTATCATTGAGCCAGTTACTTACCCACATACAGACATTTTCTCCCAGTCCAAGCATTCTCATTTTATTACTAACCTTCTATGCGGTACAGTGTCAAATGTTTTGGAGAAGTCCAGATATACGACATCCATTGATTCGCCGCTGTCAAGTCTGGAACTTACCTCCTCATAGAAACTTATTAAATTAGTTTGACATGACCGATCCCTCATAAAGCCATGCTGATATGGCGTTATTTGCTTATTTTCATTGAGGTACTCCAAAATAGCATCTCTTAGAAAACCTTCAAGCAGTTTACCCACGACAGATGTTAAACTTACTGGCCTAAAGTTTCCGAGCTATGTTTTTGGACAATTTTTGAATAAGTGGAACACTCCCTGTCAGTATAGAGTCCTTAAATATCAGAAATAAGGGTCTGGCTATGATATTACTTAATTCTCTTAGGATACGGGGGTGTATGCCATCTGGTCCTGGCGATTTGTCTATTTTAATCTTTTTAAGAAGCCGCTGTACTTCTTCCTGGGTCAGACAGGGCACTTTTAAAGGGGAATTAACTTTTGCATTCTACATTTCATCTGACAGTTCATTTTCTTCAGTTAATACAGTGGAAAAAAATATATTTAATAGCTTTGCTTTCTCCTTGTCGCTCTCTGTAGCTTCCCCCTCATTACTCTGTAGAGGGCCAACACCTTCAGATTTATACTTTTTACCATTTATATAATTGAAAAACATTTTAGGGTTAGTTTTGCTCTCTCTGGCAATTCATCTCTCGGTCTCTAGCTTTAATTTGTTTTTTACATATTCTATTTCTTTCCTTATAGTTTTTCAGTGCTTCCTCGCTACCCTCCTGTTTTAGTGATTTAAATGCTTTATTTTTGTCATGTATTGCTTTCTTTACAATTCATTTTATCCACATTGTTTTTTTCTTGTTCCTTAACCTTTTATTCCCATAAGGTATGTACCTCTCACAATTAGATTTTCGGATGCTTTTAAAAAAAATCCTGGCTGTATTCTTATTTTTGAGGACTTTGTCCCAGTTAGTTAGGCCTATGGCCTCTCTTAGTTGGCAAAATTTAGCTTTTTTGAAGTTTGGTACTTTTGTTCCTCCCGGAAGAAACACTCTTTTGAATGATAATTGGAAGGTTATTACTGTATGGTCACCATTTCCCAGGTGTCCCCCGACCTGCACATCTGTTGTTCTGTCAGGCCTATTGGCTAATACTGTCCAGTATGGCTGTCCCTCTAGTCGAGTCCTGAATCAGTTGGGAAAGGTAATTGTCTTTGGTTATTGCCAAAAACCTGTTTCCTTTATGAGATATAGAAGTTTCAGTTTCCCAGTCTATATCTGGGTAGTTGAAGTCCCCCATAATAAACGCATCATTATGATTTGCTGCCTTGTCTATTTTGTTTAGGAGCAGTATTTTAGTAGCAGTATTTTATTATTGTTTTTGCCTCAATGTATTTCTACCCATAGTGAGTCCACATTTTCATGTCCCTTACTTATATCTTCCTGGAGTGTGGGCTTCATACAGGACTTTACATAAAGGCAGACCCCTCCCCCTCTCCGGTTTTGGCGATCCTTTCTAAACAGACAGTAACCCTGTACATTAACCGTCCAGTCATAGCTATCGTCCAGCCATGTCTTAGTTATTCCCACTATGTCATAGTCCTCCTCACACACGACTAATTCCAGTTCCCTACTTTTATTAGTCAGGATTCTGGCAATAGTATACATACATTTAAGAGGTTTATGTATATTTTGGACAGTACACTTTTCCTTCTAACCTGTTCTAGTCCCTCCTTCCATTTCTCCCCCAGTCCCATTACCTTGCCCCCAGGTCTCTATCTGCAATATCTTCCCATCCTATAATGTAATTACCCTCCACCCCAGTCCCTAGTTTAAACACTCCTCCAACCTTCTAGCCATCTTCTCCCCTAACACAGCTGCCTCTTCCTCATTGAGGTGCAGCCCATCCCTATGATAGAGCCTGTAGCCAACAGAGAAGTCGGCCCAGTTCTCCAGGAACCCAAACCCCTCCTTCCTACACCAGTTCTTGAGCCACTTGCTAACCTCCCTAATCTCCCGCTGCCTTTCTTGTGTGGCTCGTGGTACCGATAGTATTTTGGAAAATACTATCTTTGAGGTCCTTGCCCAAGCTTTTGACCTAAATCCCTTAAATGCTTTTTAAGGATGATCCACCTACCTCTAACTTTGTCATTGGTTCCGATATGGACCATGACCGCTGGATCTTCTCCAGCCCCTCCCAATAATCTGTCAACCAGATCCGTGATGTGTTGAACTCGAGCGCCAGGAAGACAACACACCATTCAACGATCCCGGTCTTTGTGACTGATTGCCCTATCTGTACCCCTAATAATTGAGTCTCCCACTACCAGCACCTGTCTGGCCTGCCCTGCTCTGCAGGTCCCCTGCTTACTGGAGCTGTCATTCCCCTGGCTGGTAGAGGAAGTGTCTGCCTGCAGCAGTGCGCTCCCTGAACTGACATCCCCCTCATCTGCCAACTGTGCAAACTTTTTGGGGTGTGTCAGATCAGGGTTAGCATCCCTGGCACTCTTCCCTCTACCCCGCTTTCCAACTGTTACCCAGCTAGCTACCTAACTTTACTGAGCCTCCTCGCTACCACCCTCCCCCACATCTACCCCATAGAGTGCTTGCTCAGTGAGCAGAAAACTCTTTTCCAAATTTTCAAAGCTTCTCAGTGTTGAAATTCGCCCGTTTAGAAATTCAATGTGCGATTCCAAACAGGCAATTTGCTCATATTTTGAAAAAAGATATGCATACATTAGACAAGATGTGCACTGGACTGTGCTGTCAATAATGGAACACATAATAAGTGGGGATTACGCAAGAAAAGAGAAAAATACAATATAGTGCAGTGATAAGAATCTAACTTACTGTAGTCCCCTCCAAAAGTCCCTAAATCTCAAGTCACGTACTCTAAAGTCACACACTTAATACAAACACACAATTGAACTCAAACACGTGAACGCTCACAAACTCCCATTATTTGCCTGCTTGTATAAATGCAGCTCTCATTCAAACTAGCCTACCTTTTTCCTCTGGATTCAAAGGACTGAGTTGACCTCAAGGCTGGCTATTTAATGTCTCCTAATCAGACAGCCTCACGGTAATTACTCACCTGGTCAACACCCCGGAGAAGAGAAAAAAAATATATAATCACAGTATACTCTCAACTGTTATGCAAAAAAATCTGGCAGCAAAAGCAAGTCACAGTGTACAATAAAGTCAGGCACAGCCACTCAGCAATGCACACAAATAATTTACCTTTCACAGATACTCCCTCACGTAATCTAAAGTCACACACTTAATACAAACACACACTTGAACTCAAACACGTGAACGCTCACAAACTCGCGTTATTTGCCTGCTTGTATAAATGCAGCTCTCAAACCAGCCTGCTTTTTTTCCTCTGGATTCAGTATGTAAACTTCTATGAAGTTACTTAAATGCTAACCATTTCACAGTTTTTACAATTTATTTATATGAACAGAGGATTAACTTTTTGAATTATTACTATCTTTATTTCCTGAGGTTAACATATTTTGCAACATTGTACAGGTATTGTCATTACATCAATCATTATCCCCAGTGTAAAAAACTATGGACAAAATTCTATGGAACTACAGTCTACACAAAAATAAATCTGACTACTGCATATTGTAGCCTGCTAGAGGAGTTAAACATTTTTTTGTTTTTGTTTTAGAAAATATAAAAAAATTAAAAATATAAACATTTAAATATAAACATTTAAATCAGGGGCAGAGCCACGTCTGAAAATGCCTGTACTATTAAAATTTAAAAATATACAACAAATGGTTTAATGGAAAAAAAAAATCTAAATTGATGATTTGTCATTTTCTCATCGCTTTATGCATAAAAAAATTAATAAAATGTGATCAAAAAGTCACACACTCCAAAATGGTATCAATAAAAACTACAGATTATCCTGCAAAAAACAACAATCCTACAGTCTCTGGCACCAAAACTAGCAATTTTATTGAAACAGGAAGCGAAACTCCCTTCAAAATGTAGTGGCCAGTGGTTAGTGGGTTACTGAAGTAAATGAGAGCTGAGCTCCATTAACCAGATATGGCCACTAGACTTTGAATGGAGCTGTGCTTCCTGTGCCATTCAAGTTCCAGAGACTGTAGGGAACAGTTGATTGTGAGGGTGCCCTCACCAATCAGATATTAATGACCTAAAATATCAAACACAAAAAAACTGAATATATGAGGCCTCAGTTATGTTTATTTTGATCTCTCATTAGCTGCTACACTTTTTAATTTTCTGCCTAACAATACCTCCTGATCATTTTTTTTTTTACCTCTGCCAACTTAAAAAAAAAATATATTTTCATAGTGTGTTATATTAAAGGCAGTTTCCGGTTACACACAAAAACACTAATGAATCCATCATTTAACCTTATTGGATTACTGCATATAAATCAAATAGTGAAGTTATGAATGCATTTGACTCCTTCAGCATAATTGCAATCTGTGAGCCACACCTTGTGTTGACATCCCAGCACAAGACTCATGGGGATTGTCTGTAGCAACAGATCTCTACCTCTTCTTGCCCTCCCAGCTGAAACATTGCATATACAAGCAGGGTTGGCAGCCTAATTAGTATTCACTTCAGTGAATACTAATTATGTTAGTTGGATATTGGTTGGGGCAGGAACCCTCTTCTAGCACATAAACTTCTATTCAAGAAATTATTCAACAGGTCTTCATCAGGTTTTAAACTGCAGACCTTCTGTATGGCAGGCAAGAGCCACCATTACACTAAAGACCTGATCTGTTGCAAGGGCTTAATTCTGTGCTTAAAGCTCTTTTCTTTACAGACATCAAAACCAGAAAAGCCGAATGGCCCAGAGAACCAGAGGACAGACATAACACTAAAAAAATAGTAGGGAAACAATTGTGCCATTTACCAATTACCATAAATAATGTGTTCACTATATTGTACAGCGTATTATAATTACATGGATACCAAATACTGTTTTGTGATATTTAATACTAAGTGTATTGTAATGTCCCAAAAACTTTAGTGGTTCCTGCTTTGTTACTTTGTAACTTTGCTGAAAATTTGAACTTTTACCATAAAATAAAAAAGAGTAAAAACTATTCTTGTCATAACTTTTACAGGTCTCAGTGAGAACTGAACCCCAGATCTTATGTACAGTAAACAGCTATGTACCCAGTCCTCTGTAGAAAAGCTCTGCTATCGAATTACAGTTTTTTTCTTAAATATCACAAAACATCCCTGTACAATATAGTAAACTTTTATGGTGATTAGTAAGTAGTATGTTATGAAATTCGTTTGCGCTTCGTTTGGTGGAAAAAGCAGAATTGCGTTATGGATGCCGTTACCACGGACCATAACACAATTCTATGACGGAATGCATAACTGAATGCCTTCAAGAGGCATTCCGTTATCCATTCCGTCATTATAGAATTCTATGGCCTGCATAACGGATACGTCCCGTTTCCATTATGCAGGAGAGGACTCCCCTTTATAATGGAAACGGGACGGATCCGTTTTGCAGCCTATAAACTTCTATTATGACGGAATGAATAACGAAATGCCTCTAAAGGCATTCCGTTATACACTCCGTCATAGAATTGTGTTATGGTCCGTGGTAACGGCATCCATGATGCAATTCTGCTTTTACCACCAAAACGAAGTGCAAACCAATTTCAAAATATGAAATTGGCTCTTCTCTAGTAAGTAGCATAAATAAAAATGAAGGGAAAGGGCCACATGGTTTGCTTGTATTAAGCCCGGAAATTCCTGATGGCAGTCTTGGTTCCAAGTCTGTTTGAAACTTGGCTGGAAAAACCCACCTTAACATACAGCATCATTGCTGACATCACATCTACAGGGCAGGGTCCAGAATAAGCAAAACACCACCCTGAGAGGCAAGGTCAGTTATGATGTTGTGTCTACAGGGCAGAGCCTTGAAACCTTTGCTACACCTCAGATGTAGACGTGATATTATTGGGACAGGGAACCAACACAGTGGAAAATGACACGTCACCACAATGGAGTGCAGGAAAACGCGGCATTACAGATAAACATTCACTATTAGGCCGTCGTGCGGCCGTTCCGTGCATTGGGGACCGCGATTTGCGCAACGTGCGTCGGCCAGGATGAATCGAGACCCACTCAACTTGAATGGGTCCGTGATCTGTCCACACCGCAAAAAAATAGAACATGTTCAATTTTTTTGCAGTGTGGAGGCATTGACAGAAACACAGAGTGCTTCCGTGGGGTTCCGTGGCTCCGTTCCCCACCGCAGCTCCGGAATGCGGACCCATTCAAGTGCAGTCCACAATACGGCCAGGGCCGGGCAACAGCTGTGTGCATGAGGCCTTATTAAGTGATCATGTGCTGTTTCCTGTTAATTGATGCTGGAAATTGCAAAACCGGTATACCCTTAAACTTCAATTAAGCACTTCCAGCACTAGTCAGTAATGGCTGTGTAAAACAATGTGTATTTACTTCTGTGAAGGTTCTCATTTATCCAGGTCATGGTATATATCTGTAAATAATAAATCAAGGCAACTGGACGTACTGTAGATTTCTTGAAAACGTTTCACTCGTTCTTCCAACGAGCTACCTACTGACTCCAATTACGATAATGGAATCAACACCTTTGACCCCATGCTGGGTATAATGACCTCTGACCCGATCCGAACTTCGTCCCGAACCCCATTGAAGTCAATGGGGACCCGAACTTTTCGGCACTAAAAAGGCTGTAAAAAAGCCCAGGAAAGGGCTAGAGGGCTGCAAAAGGCAGCAACATGTAGGTAAATCCCCTGCAAACAAATGTGGATAGGGAAATGAATTAAAATAAAAATAAATAAAAATTAACCAATATCAATTGGAGAGAGGTCCCATAGCAGAGAATCTGGCTTCACGTCAACCACCACTGGAACAGTCCATTCTCAGATATTTAGGCCCCGGCACCCAGGCAGAGGAGAGAGGTCCCGTAACAGAGAATCTGTCTTCATGTCAGCAGAGAATCAGTCTGCATGTCATAGCAGAGAATCAGGCTTCACGTCAGCCGCCAGTGCAACAGTCCATTGTCATATATTTAGGCCCAGCACCCAGGCAGAGGAGAGAGGTCCCGTAACAGAGAATCTGGCTTCATGTCAGCAGAGAATCAGTCTGCATGTCATAGCAGAGAATCAGGCTTCACGTCACCCAACATTGGAACAGTCCATTGGCATATATTTAGTCCCCGGCACCCAGACAGAGGAGAGGTTCATTCAACTTTGGGTAGCCTTGCAATATAATGGTAAAATGAAAATAAAAATAGGATTGAATGAGGAAGTGCCCTGGAGTACAATAATATATGTTTAAGGGGAGGTAGTTAATGTCTAATCTGCACAAGGGATGGACAGGTCCTGTGGGATCCATGCCTGGTTCATTTTTATGAACGTCAGCTTGTCCACATTGGCTGTAGACAGGCGGCTGCGTTTGTCTGTAATGACGCCCCCTGCCGTGCTGAATACACGTTCAGACAAAACGCTGGCCGCCGGGCAGGCCAGCACCTCCAAGGCATAAAAGGCTAGCTCTGGCCACGTGGACAATTTAGAGACCCAGAAGTTGAATGGGGCCGAACCATCAGTCAGTACGTGGAGGGGTGTGCACACGTACTGTTCCACCATGTTAGTGAAATGTTGCCTCCTGCTAACACGTTGCGTATCAGGTGGTGGTGCAGTTAGCTGTGGCGTGTTGACAAAACTTTTCCACATCTCTGCCATGCTAACCCTGCCCTCAGAGGAGCTGGCCGTGACACAGCTGCCTTGGCGACCTCTTGCTCCCCCTCTGCCTTGGCCTTGGGCTTCCACTTGTTCCCCTGTGACATTTGGGAATGCTCTCAGTAGCGCGTCTACCAACGTGCGCTTGTACTCGCGCATCTTCCTATCCCAGTGCAGGAAGTAAGGTGGGCACATTGTCTTTGTACCGTGGATGCAGCAGGGTGGCAACCCAGTAGTCCGCACACGTTAAAATGTGGGCAACTCTGCTGTCGTTGCGCAGGCACTGCAGCATATAGTCGCTCATGTGTGCCAGGCTGCCCAGGGGTAAGGACAAGCTGTCCTCTGTGGGAGGCGTATCGTCATCGTCCTGCCTTTCCCCCCAGCCACGCACCAGTGATGGGCCCGAGCTGCGTTGGGTGCCACCCCGCTGTGACCATGCTTCATCCTCATCCTCCTCCACCTCATCCTCGTCCTCCTCGTCCTCCAGTAGTGGGCCCTGGCTGGCCACATTTGTACCTGGCCTCTGCTGTTGCAAAAAACCTCCCTCTGAGTCACTTCGAAGAGACTGGCCTGAAAGTGCTAAAAATGACCCCTCTTCCTCCTCCTCCTCCTCCTGGGCCACCTCCTCTTCCATCATCGCCCTAAGTGTTTTCTCAAGGAGACATAGAAGTGGTATTGTAACGCTGATAACGGCGTCATCGCCACTGGCCATGTTGGTGGAGTACTCGAAACAGTGCAACAGGGCACACAGGTCTCGCATGGAGGCCCAGTCATTGGTGGTGAAGTGGTGCTGTTCCGTAGTGCGAATGACCCGTGCGTGCTGAAGCCGAAACTCCACTATGGCCTGCTGCTGCTCGCACAGTCTGTCCAGCATGTGCAAGGTGGAGTTCCACCTGGTGGGCACGTCGCATATGAGGCGGTGAGCGGGAAGGCCGAAGTTACGCTGTAGCGCAGACAGGCGAGCAGCAGCAGGATGTGAACGCCGGAAGCGCGAACAGACGGCCCCACTTTATGCAGCAGCTCTGACATGTCGGGGTAGTTGTGAATGAACTTCTGCACCACCAAATTCAGCACATGCGCCAAGCAAGGGATGTGCGTCAAACCGGCTAGTCCCAGAGCTGCAACGAGATTTCACCCATTATCGCACACCACCAGGCCGGGCTTGAGGCTCACCGGCAGCAACCACTCGTCGGTCTGTTGTTCTATACCCCGCCACAACTCCTGTGCGGTGTGGGGCCTGTCCCCCAAACATATGAGTTTCAGAATGGCCTGCTGACGTTTACCCCGGGCTGTGCTGAAGTTGGTGGTGAAGGTGTGTGGCTGACTGGATGAGCAGGTGGAAGAAGAGGAGGAGGAAGCCGAGTAGGAGGAGGTGGCAACAGGAGGCAAAGAATGTTGCCCTGCGATCCTTGGCGGTGGAAGGACGTGCGCCAAACAGCTCTCCGCCTGGGGCCCAGCTGCCACTACATTTACCCAGTGTGCAGTTAGGGAGATATAGCGTCCCTGGCCGTGCTTACTGGTCCACGTATCTGTGGTTAGGTGGACCTTGCCACAGATGGCGTTGCGCAGTGCACACTTGATTTTATCGGATACTTGGTTGTGCAGGGAAGGCACGGCTCTCTTGGAGAAGTAGTGGTGGCTGGGAACAACATACTGTGGGACAGCAAGCGACATGAGCTGTTTGAAGCTGTCTGTGTCCACCAGCCTAAATGACAGCATTTCATAGGCCAGTAGTTTAGAAATGCTGGCATTCAGGGCCAGGGATCGAGGGTGGCTAGGTGGGAATTTACGCTTTCTCTCAAATGTTTGTGAGATGGAGAGCTAAACGCTGCCGTGTGACATGGTTGAGATGCTTGGTGACGGAGGTGGTGGTGGTGTTGGTGGTACATCCCCTGTTTGCTGGGCGGCAGGTGCCAACGTTCCTCCAGAGGCAGAGGAAGAGGCCGAGGCGGCAGCAGCAGAAGAGGCCGAGGCGGCAGCAGCAGAAGAGGTAGCAGGGGGAGCCTGAGTGACTTCCTTGGTTTTAAGGTGTTTACTCCACTGCAGTTCATGCTTTGCATGCAGGTGCCTGGTCATGCAGGTTGTGCTAAGGTTCAGAACGTTAATGCCTCGCTTCAGGCTCTGATGGCATAGCGTGCAAACCACTCGGGTCTTGTCGTCAGCACATTGTTTGAAGAAGTGCCATGCCAGGGAACTCCTTGAAGCTGCCTTTGGGGTGCTCGGTCCCAGATGGCGGCGGTCAGTAGCAGGCGGAGTCTCTTGGCGGCGGGTGTTCTGCTTTTGCCCACTGCTCCCTCTTTTGCTACGCTGTTGGCTCGATCTCACCACTGCCTCTTCCTCCGAACTGTGAAAGTCAGTGGCACGACCTTCATTCCATGTGGGGTCTAGGACCTCATCGTCCCCTGCATCGTCTTCCACCCAGTCTTGATCCCTGACCTCCTGTTCAGTCTGCACACTGCAGAAAGACGCAGCAGTTGGCACCTGTGTTTCGTCATCATCAGAGACATGCTGAGGTGGTATTCCCATGTCCTCATCATCAGGAAACATAAGTGGTTGTGCGTCAGTGCATTCTATGTCTTCCACCGCTGGGGAAGGGCTGGGTGGATGCCCTTGGGAAACCCTGCCAGCGGAGTCTTCAAACAGCATAAGAGACTGCTGCATAACTTTAGGCTCAGACAGTTTCTCTGGTATGTATGGGGGTGATGTGACAGACTGATGGGCTTGGTTTTCAGGCGCCATCTGTGCGCTTTCTGCAGAAGACTGGGTGGGAGATAATGTGAAGGTGCTGGATCCACTGTCGGCCACCCAATTGACTAATGCCTGTACCTGCTCAGGCCTTACCATCCTTAGAACGGCATTGGGCCCCACCAAATATCGCTGTAAATTATGGCGGCTACTGGGACCTGAGGTAGTTGGTACACTAGGACGTGTGGCTGTGGCAGAACGGCCACGTCCATTCCCAGCACCAGAGGGTCCACTAACACCACCACGACCATGTCCGCGTCCTTTACTAGATGTTTTCCTCATTGTTATCGTTCACCACAACAACAAAAATATTATTTGGCCCAATGTATTGAATTCAAATGCAGGCCTTATTTTACAGACACCTAACACTAACTGGCTATCTATTTAGGTACCGTATTACACTAATACAGGCACAGCAGTAACCACAGATTTAGCTGAATATAAATTTAAGGCCTAGTATTTAGGCGCTGGGTGACAGGTATAGGTTTACTGACAGAATTAGACTTGGAAATGCACAGTAGCGTGTGTGTGAAGTTATTCAGAATGACCCTATGTGCACCTTGAATCTGATATACCCTTTTAGGGATAGTTTAAAAGTAGGCCTGATACAGCAGAAACCACTAAATTAGGAAATTGCGAAATTGGGAATTGTATTTCAACCCAGAACAAAAAATGTGCTTTGACGGACACTAAATAAATTGACCAGCCACAACAGTACAGCAGTAACGACAGATTTAGCTGGATATAAATTTGAGGCCTAGTATTTAGGCGCTGGGTGACAGGTATAGGTTTACTGACAGAATTAGACTTGGAAATGCACAGTAGTGTGTGTGTGAAGTTATTCAGAATGACCCTATGTGCACCTTGAATCTTATATACCCTTTTAGGGATAGATTTAAAATAGCTCTGATACAGCAGAAACCACTAAATTAGGAAATTGCTAAATTGGGAATTGTATTTCAACCCAGAACAAAAACTGTGCTTTGACGGACACTAAATAACTTGACCAGCCACAACAGTACAGCAGTAACGACAGATTTAGCTGGATATAAATTTGAGGCCTAGTATTTAGGCGCTGGGTGACAGGTATAGGTTTACTGACAGAATTAGACTTGGAAATGCACAGTAGAGTGTGTGTGAAGTTATTCAGAATGACCCTATGTGCACCTTGAATCTGATATACCCTTTTAGGGATAGATTTAAAATAGCTCTGATACACCAGAAACCACTAAATTAGGAAATTGCTAAATTGGGAATTGTATTTCAACCCAGAACAAAAAATGTGCTTTGACGGACACTAAATAACTTGACCAGCCACACCAGTAACGACAGATTTAGCTGACTATAAATTTGAGGCCTGTTATTTAGGCGCTGGGTGACAGGTATAGATTAACTGACAGAATTAGACTGGGATATGCACAGTAGCGTGTGTGTGAAGTTATTCAGAATGACCCTATGTGCACCTTGAATCTTATATACCCTTTTAGGGATAGATTTAAAATAGCTCTGATACAGCAGAAGCCACTAAATTAGGAAATTGCTAAATTGGGAATTGTATTTCAACCCAGAACAAAAACTGTGCTTTGATGGACACTAAATAACTTGACCAGCCACAACAGTACAGCAGTAACGACAGATTTAGCTGGATATAAATTTGAGGCCTATTATTTAGGCGCTGGGTGACAGGTATAGGTTTACTGACAGAATTAGACTTGGAAATGCACAGTAGCGTGTGTGTGAAGTTATTCAGAATGACCCTATGTGCACCTTGAATCTGAGAAACCCTTTTAGGGATAGATTTAAAATAGCTCTGATACAGCAGAAACCACTAAATTAGGAAATTGCTAAATTGGGAATTGTATTTAAACCCAGAACAAAAACTGTGCTTTGACGGACACTAAATAACTTGACCAGCCACAGCAGTAACGACAGATTTAGCTGGATATAAACTTGAGGCCTAGTATTTAGGCGCTGGGTGACAGGTATACGTTTACTGACAGAATTAGACTGGGATGTGGCCAAAAAATAACCACACTATTGATGGTTAAATGCACTTGGTGCGACAGCTTGACCAACCACACTACTGAGGGTTAAATGCACTTGGTGACAGGCGCAGCTTGCCCCTGATGTAGTATATGGCCAAAAAATAAACAGACTATTGCTGGTTAAATGCACTTGGTGTGACAGCTTGACCAACCACACTACTGAGGGTTAAATGCACTTGGTGACAGGCGCAGCTTGCCCCTAATGTAGTATATGGCCAAAAAATAAACAGACTATTGCTGGTTAAAGGCTGTGACGGCCTCTTGGGGCAAGTAGTATGACGCCTGTTGATTGGCTGCTTTGCAGCCTTTCAAAAAGCACCAAGAAAGCGACGAACACCGAACCCGAACCCGGACTTTTACGAAAATGTCCGGGTTCGGGTCCGTGTCACGGACACCCCAAAATTCGGTACGAACCCGAACTATACAGTTCGGGTTCGCTCTTCCCTAAACGTAATTACTTATAATTTTAAATGAATTACAATTATATTTATAGGCTGTTCTCTTTTTCTTTGTACCTTCTTAGCTAGTGGATGTGATGGTGTGAGTCTTTTGACTTTATATTGATGGATTTAATTAATTTACTTTGGTTTACTTTTCTAATATTTATTTCTGTGTTCGATAAAAGCCTTAAACACTTTTCTGACACTTTATTCAGCAAAAACAAATTTGGCCTTTAAAGGGGTTATCCCACTTTGCGTTTTTAAACTTACCTGCTGCAACCGCGCGTTCACTTCCTGGATTCTGACTGGGGGCGGGCTTCATCTTGATTGAAGTCTTCTCCCGGCCGTGCCGCACGCTGGACTGAACGCGCACGCCGCCGCGCATGCGCAATGGTGACTTATTCCTGCCCAGTATAGTACAGAGCCGGCGTGTGTGTTCGCAGCTCTGTACTATTTTGGCCGGGAAGAAGTCACCGTCGGGCATGCGCGGCAGCGTGCGCGTTCAGAACAGCAAGCGGGAGAAAAGAAGGAGTCTTCTGGGCAAGCGCGACCAGGATTTTGGAGAAGAGCGGTGGTCGTAGCCAGGGGAGACCGAGTCACAACAATAAGGTAAGTGGGGATGAATTTTATCCTAATCGGTGGGAATTTGTTAATAAAGTATATTTACAAAAATGATCACTGTCAAATCATTAACAGATTTAACAGTGATCATTGTGATGGGATAACCCCTTTAATAAACACTAAGGGGGTAATTTATGATTAGATATATGCCACTGTTGCAGATTCAGTCGCAAAAGGGAATTGGTGGCCAAATCTGCGACTTCTTACCCTTCCACACCACGTACACCACTTGTAAAAAAAAAAAGGGTGTGTGGAATGGGCGGCAAATAGGGCGGACCGGCAGGCCTGTCTCATTTATCATTTTCTACGTCAGTTTTTGGCGTGGAAAATTATCTAAATCTAAGGCTGTTAACTGCTGGCGGTGGATGCGCCTAAATAATGTAGAGGCCACACAGCTTGTGCTAATGGCACAGTATGCAATATGTGATATCTAGCAACTTTGCAATTCACATACAAATTTCTGTGTTTTACACTTGAAAAGTACAAGTGATCCCTCAAGATACAATAGTCCCAGGATACAAATTTTTCAGCAAACAATGGTCTTTCTTGGGACTTAATAAGTTGAAACTAGACGCAACATACAACAGCTCACACTCAGATACAACCAATCATCATGACCAATTCACTGGTAAAACACCATTACTAGTTGTCTAGTAGCTCCTCTGCGTTACTACATGGTCTGTACTGCCCCCTCTCTGTGCCAGGATGAGTTGCTCCTTTGGACACCAGTTGAGCGGTGACTCCATTAAATTTTTCTGGCACATCTATGTACTATGCAAAGCCCTGAAGAAGCTCCTGCCCTCACCATAGAAAGTGATTTACAGTTTCCAGTATCTATTCCTGTTTTACTTGAAGGGTTTGTGTGACTTTAGAAAATAGCATTTATCATGTAGAGAAAGTTAATACAAGGCACTAACTAATGTATTGTTATCCATATTGCTGCCTTTGCTGGCTGGATTCATTTTGTCATCACATTATAAACTGCTCATTTACATGGTTACGACCACTCTGCAGTCCAGCAGCAGTGGCCGTGCTTACACACTATAGAAAAAAGCATCAGCGTATGTGCACTCCGATGGTCCCGGCCACCAGAGAGACTGTCGCTTTTTCCTATAGTGTGCAAGCACAACCACCGGTGATGGATTACATGGTGGTCATAACCATGGAAACGAGCAGTGTATAATGTGATGGAAAAATGTATATAGCCTGCATTAGTAAGTGCCTTGTATTAACTTTCTCTACATGATAAATGCCACTTGCTGAAGTCACACAACCCTTTTAAGAACTTGTTTTACATGTCTCAGTTAACAGCTTACCTTTCTTAAAACGTAATTTTTTCTTATTCTGGGATGACCCATAGAGTTATGGACTCAAGTTACAATGGTTTCAACTTACAATGGTTGTCCTGGAACCATTTAATATTGTAACTTGAGAGACCACTGTATCTTTTAATTTTCTGCCAGTAGGTGTCTCACTAAATCTGCTGTCCACCCGGTTGCCATGCTTTTTCCATCTTTAGTAACACAGAAGCAGAGAGTCGGATTACAGAACAGGATGTCTCCATCTGCTCACAGGCAGCCTGCCTCTCCTATCAGCTAGATATGTAAGGGTCCATTCACACGTCCGTATGTGTTTTGCACATCCGCAAAACACGGACAGCAGAAATTTGCATTCTGCATTTTGCGGACTGCACATCGCCGACCCTCTCATAGAAAATGCCTTTTCTTGTCTGCAATTGCGGACAAGAATAGGACATGTTCTATTTTTTTGCGGAACGGAAGTGCGGATCCGAAATGCGGATGCGGACAGCACATTCCAACCCATTAAAATAAATGGGTCCGCACCTGTTCCACAAAATTGCAGAACAGATGCGGACCCATTTTGCGGACCCATTTTACTTCATGTAAGTAAACTGGGCTATTCCGGCTGCTTAGTTCTGCTTCATGTCTCTTAATGCCATGCTATTGAGACATGACACAGAACCAAGCATCCAGAATTACATAGGATAAGCATGTTGATACATAAAATACAGTAATTTCATTGGATAATCATAATACATAGAATTAGAAGACTAGCACATAGGAGAAATATGGTGCTATGTTGAGATGCTTATCCAATCTAATACTGTTTTATTCTAGGTAGCAATGTAATGTCGTTATGTAAAATCTACTTACCCTTTTTTACATAATGCTTTTACATAATGATATTCATATCCTATTAATATTCAGCTTATCCTGTTTCACTGCTTAAAGAGAACCTGTCACAGTTCCAGACATGTCATCTTTAGTAACTACTTGCATTCCCTGTGTAATAACAATTCTGGAGCATCTATTCTTATTAGTCTGTATTGTGCATTTTCTTTATTATTCCTGCTAGAAGTTTACAAATACATTTTGAGCAGTTTGCAGTAAAGGCACTTCTGGGTATTACCAGTAGTGGGTGTGTCTGACTCTGTCCAATCAGTGCTGCTGGTTTCACACCCCAACTGGTAACACCAATCTGTACCTTTACTGCAAGCAATTCATTCATAACCTTCGAGTAGAAATAACAGGTAATGGTACATCATAGACCCATAAGAATAGATTCTCCACAATTGTTATTACATGGGGAATGCAAGTAGTTTCTAAAACAGACTTAGGCCTCATTGCGGATCCGCAAAACACGGATGTCGTTTGTGTGTGTTCTGCAATTTGCGGAATGGTGCGGACAGCCATTAATATAACTGCCTATTCTTGTCAAAATGAACAAGAATAGGACAGGTTATATTTTTTTTGCAGACCACGGAACGGAGCAAAGGATGCAGAAAGCACATGGAGTGCTGTCCGCATCTTTTGCAGCCCCATTGAAGTGAATGGATCTGCATCCAAGCCGCAAATACTGCAGCTCGGATGCGGACCAAAACAACAGTTGTGTGCATGAGGCCTTAGGCTACTTTCACATTAGCGTTTTTTGCGGATCTGTCATGGATCTGCAAAAATGCCTCTGTTACAATAATACAACCGCATGCATCCGTCATGAACGGATCCGGTTGTATTATGTCTTCTATAGCTATGACGGATCCGTCACGAACACCATTGAAAGTCAATAGGGGACGGATCCGTTTTCTATTGTGTCAGAGAAAACAGATCCGTCTCAATTGACTTACATTGTGTGTCAGGACGGATCCGTTTGGCTCCACTTCGTCAGCCGAAGAGCAAAACGCTGCAGGCAGCGTTTTGGTGTCCGCCTCCTAGCGGAATGGTGACTGAACAGAGACTGATGCATTCTGAGCGGATCCTTTTTCATTCAGAATGCACTTGGGCAAAACTGATCCGTTTTGGACAGCTTGTGAGAGCTCATGACGGATCTCAGAAACGGAAAGTCAAAACGCCAGTGTAAAAGTAGCCTTAGGCTGGGTTTAGACCTGAGCATACTTGAACGTACGCTCTGTATGCGCGATTGTACGGTTTGCAATCGCGCATACAGAGACAAGCGAACGCCCATTGTCGCGCGTTCCCGCTGAAGTCTATGTACGGGAACGCGCGACAAGACGCCCCAAAGAAGCTCATGTACTTCTTGGGGCGTCGGGCGTTTTACAGCGCGATCGTACGCGCTGTAAAACGCCCAGGTGAGAACCATTCCCATAGGGAATCATTGGTTCTTGCCTGTTGAGCGTTTTACAGCGCGTAGGAACGCGCTGTAAAACGCTCAGGTGTGAACCCAGCCAAATATGGAGAGGCGACAGGTCCTCTTCAACATCATGCTTTTCAGTGATAACACCAGAGGCATCAGAACTATAGAACTAGAATAAGTAAATCAAGACTGAAAGTCAACAAATAAAAAACTAGTAGACAAATATTTACTTTGTATTTTTTTTATATAGAAATATCTTGTTATTACAATAACTGTACAATACACTACTTTTATCCAATATAACATACAATTATATTTATAGAAACCTCAACATAACAAATTATACAAAATATAGAGATCAAAAAGTGCATGTTTAAATAAATCTTTAGTCCTTTTTCCCACAAAACAGGTGGCATAAATCATTTGCAGCATGACTCACAATCAGGCTTTTAATATATATATATATAATCTTCAATACAAATATAATATTGTCTACTAAAGAATATCTGGGATTATTTACAACATGCATAGTCATAATGACTTTTATTTATTTAATTAAACTTCTTTGGAGGGTTTCAAAGAATAGGCATCACCAATTTCACAAAGTCCTAGGTGCAGATCACAGAAACAAGATTATTGAGCAACTAATATGAAAAAGTTAAAAAGTTGACTGAAAAGCAGGAGGTAAAAATGTATATAATAGGAGTCATTTATGAAGCTGAAATACGCCTATATTAGGTGTATTTCAGACGCAGATTGTGGCGTAACAGTATGGTGCACTGCAATCTGTGACTTTTCCCCGTCCACCTCAGTGCGGGGAAGTGGACAGGCCAGCAGGCCCATCTCTTTTATCATTCTCTACACCTGTGTAAATTTAAGACAGCTCGGAAGCTATCTTACATTTAGAACTGGCGGAGGATCCGCTGAAGTTATGAAGAGGCCGGTTGATCCACCGCCAGGTATGGGGGTTATTAAGAACGGCGTGTAAAACACCAGTCTTAATTAATGACCCCCTATAGGTTCATCCTTGATGCTAAAAAATTACCATTGAACAGACTATGGATTTACTGAATGCAGATTTGAACCTAGACTTAGACACTGTCATGGTAAAGTAAGATGTGATATTTACTGGGCCTGCCTAAACTTTTTTGCCTGGTATATTTCTTACTATTTAGTAAAAGGTAGTCTCACTTAATAATGGCATTTAGCCCCTTAGTGACCAACCTGTTTTGGTGATAGCAAATATGGTGAGATTTAATTTTAGCAATTTTTTTCCATTGAAAAGTGTGTGTGGGGGGGGGGGGGTTTCGATTGAATTTTTTAAAATGTAATAAATGTTTTTTGTTTACTTTTTTTAAACTATTTAATAGTCCCACAAGGGGACCATAATAGGCGATCTTTTGACTGCTTCTAAGATACAATACACTATTTCTACAGTGCATTGTATTTTAATGTCAGTGCTATACTGACATTGACCAGCAGACGGAGTCGGATAGGCACCGCCTGCTGGGAAACTTTGAAGGGAGTCCTCTGGGTTTATACTAGCCCACAGTCTGCAGAGTGCCGATGGGATACAGAGGGATTAAATCACCCGCATCTGCACGTCTTTCATGCGAGAGCTAAGCCTGCACTCTTATGAAAAGGTGGTGGCCCCTAAGGGGTTAATATGTACAGTAGTTAAGAAACCTAAAAATAAACACGTTTATAGTATATTTTCATAAGATGGTAAGCTTTATTCCCCTCTATTTAAGACCTCATTCATATCACATTTTTTCCAGAAACAGTTTCTTAAGAAAAACTGGATCCGTTTTTTCCCCCTAACTAATCCAGTTGTACCACTTTTACCTGGAAACAAGGCAAATGTCCTGTGATTAGTTTAACTCTTAGCCAAGGGGTGTATCAATGGGAGAGTAGTCATGTTTCGTCATTGTTTTTCCATTGATCAGTTGAACTTATTGAAAAAAATGATGTTATTGTATGCAATCAGTTTAATAGAGCCTGCTATTACTTTTAATTGACTTATTTGCTGGATTGCAACTGAAAGTGCTGCTTCAGTTTGTTTTGGTGGATGTAAAATCACAGACATTTGCGCTTTCCCATCCAGTAAAAAAAAACGAATTACTAACAATAATGCTAAATATACAAAACCATGGTGAGAAGACACTTAGACAGCTTTCAGATGCTGGGTTGTTGAGGCTCCCAGGGTTGCATGGCTACCTTGAGACAATGCAAATTGCAGTTTTCTCATCGTTTTTGCAGCAAATCAAAACAAAAACACAACAAAACTGCTTTGTGCAATGATCATTGGCTCATGGACTTACCCACTGTGGTTTTACTGAAATTGTTGCCAAAATCATGGCAGAAATAAAACTGCTTTGTGAAGTATGCTTTAGTACCTTCAGAAGGGCCTTTACATGGTCCTCAAGGCTTAAAGAGGACCTTTCACTACAATAAAAAATCTAAACTAAGCATACAGACATGAAGAGTGGCGCCCAGGGATCTCCCTGCACTTACTATTATCCCTGGGCGCCGCTCCATTCTCCCGGTATAAGCTCCGGTATCTTCTGATTTTTGGCCTGCCAGCATCTCCTTCTCCCAGGCTGGAGTGCTGGCCAATCGCAGCGCTCAGCTCATAGCCTGAGAGAACAAAAAAACTCTCAGGCTATGAGCTGAGCGCTGCGATTGGCCAGCGCTACAGCCTGGGAGAAGGAGACGCCGGCAGGCTCCTCCCAGTTGAGCCGAAAATCTGAAGATACCAGAGCCTATACCGGGAGAACGGAGCGGCGCCCAGGGATAATAGTAAGTGCAGGGAGATCCCTGGTCGCCGCTCTCCATGTCTGTATTCTTAGTTTAGATTTTTTATTGTAGTGAAAGGTTCTCTTTAAGGCTCAAGCCAAAGGGGAGAGCAGCAAGAAGGCAGAGGAGCTGCTATGTACATGTCTGTATTAGTATAGGGGTCTATATTTGGTTTAGGATTTCTGTATTTAGGGGGACAAGGTCAGTATTTAGAAGGTCTGGTTTGGGTTCTGAGTCTGCATTTGTTTACAAGATGTCTGGATGGAAGAGTGCATTTTTGCTGAAAATTCAAACACAGAATATGCCCCATGTTGACATACCCTAATAGCTTTATTTATTTCTGAGTGACATGTCTGTTTTAGTGAACAATTATATTGTACAAAACATATACATAAAGTCTCCGTGTAGCACAGGAATAACTGACAACTGGGAGTTACTCCTTGTCAAGGAGAGTGGGCAAGAGAGTAGCCAAAGTTAGTAGCCGTTGGTTGCTTGTGGCAATGTGTTGTTGTCTGGCATGCGTGTGTGCTTTCCCTTTAAGGCTGTTGCCCTTCCATTCTGATGTGCACAGGGTTAAGGTGTGGGTGATGTGGAGCTGGGTGTGGTCTCAGGTCTCTTCATATACTGTTGCTCTGAGATTGAGATCATTTTTATGTCTGCCTTTGTATGAGAAGGAGCTTGCTCCTTTCTTGGATGCAATCTGAGGGCCATCCTAGTTTGACATCGATGTCATCTGCAATGTCATCCCCTTGTCTTCCCTTTGTTTCTATTCCTTTACCTATACTCACTTGTTGTTTTGAGTATGGTGTGGGATTTTCAGAGTGTTTGTTGTATTTCATTTGGTGTTCCATGTCTGGTCTTTTGGTGTCTGTAGTCCAGCTTGGTTGTTTGACATTTACCCTGTTTGTCTGTACCTCCGGAAGGGGGTCCCTGGGGTTCACCGGAGGGGGAACTACAACTCAATTTAGCTGTCTGGGTCTGCCATGCATCTTGTCACATGGTGGTCCAGGCAGTTACTACTGCTCCTGTGTTTGGTGTTTGTACTGAGTCCAAATTTTGTGTGTTTGGGCTGCAGTGCTTTTCACAGGATCCAGTGGTGGTGGTGCGGACCACTCATTCTTTTTAGTTATGGTGGGCAGGTAAGTGATGTTGTGGTCCTGTGGTCTGTTGTCATTCTGCCACAAGACACTTACCTGTCGAGTTTGTCCTCTGCTTACTGTCTGCTCCTCTCCTTGCTGTTTGGCCTGCAGAGACTCCTGCTCTTCTGTGTCTTAGAAGAACAGGTCATCTCTGGGCCTGACCTTACAGGGATCGTTAGGGTCAGAAGGTCCCAGGTTCTAGAGTATGAGCCCCCTACCAACAAGGCTGGCTCATACAGTTAGGAGGTCAGGGATAGGATGAGGGTGGCGTTAGGTGACCTGCTTCTCTTTTCTCGGTATCCAGGCCTATTGTCATATCTCTTGACACCCACATTGTACGGTGGGGGGTTTCCCCCACTCCCCACCATGATCTATGCATGTTTCACGATGCATACTAGCAACACTTCGTGCTGGGCCTCTGTCAGCTGTACACAAGATCGCTGCCACAATGTGTTATGGTGTTTACTGAATAAAAGACTACTTTTATAGAAAAAGTGCTGCCCTTAAGGTCTCTGATTGATTGGATGAAGTTCAACTGATTAAAAAATAGGAAATTTACACTACTTTGTTTCTTTTACACAATATTTGTATAACTTACAGTATGTATGCCTCCTTAGTAAAGATATAAGGATAAGCACTCTAGCAATTGGCATATATTTGGCATATATTTAATATAATTTAATAACGGTGTAATCGATTTACAATAAAACAAAGATCAATAAAATAAAATAAAAATAAAAATATATAAAAATACAAAATACAATAGTGCTGGTATCAGATGGTTCTAAGGCAATCCTGAATGGAAATGATCGTGACCTGATAGCCTATTGTCCGAAAAACCAAGGGAGGATCCCAAGAGGTGGAATCAGTACGAGTATAAGTCCACACTTTCTAATGATCTATTAGAGTGGATAAAGCATTGCTAGTCCCGTCACATCTGTTGGTGTTGACCAGTGAAACTATATATCACAACGGTATAATATCTGTCAGCTTTGCAGCTGCTTACCTCTCCTTCATATACCTCCTTAGTCCTACAGAATGCTTCAGACTGGGTAGGAAGGGCTCATCGGGTGCAGCTTTTTTCGGTAATTAAATAACCGGGTTGCCGAACGCTCACCTCTGAACACTCTTGGTCTTACGGTGCAGAGGCAGCGTGTAAAGCCCTTGTTGGTGTGAAGGGCTGGCGTCTCACGTTGCTTTGCTTGGTATCCGCGTTGAATGTTTGCGGGATACTGCCGACGTCACTTCCTGCAATGACGTGTTCCTTCCTGTTATGTCCAATGATTCCGGACTATGGTTTTTCGTTCGTAAAGAATTTTGATTTCCAGCTTTTTTGAAAACCTGTTTGCATGGCCATGCAAACAGGTTTTCAAAAAAGCTGGAAATCAAAATTCTTTACGAACGAAAAACCATAGTCCGGAATCATTGGACATAACAGGAAGGAACACGTCATTGCAGGAAGTGACGTCGGCAGTATCCCGCAAACATTCAACGCGGATACCAAGCAAAGCAACGTGAGACGCCAGCCCTTCACACCAACAAGGGCTTTACACGCTGCCTCTGCACCGTAAGACCAAGAGTGTTCAGAGGTGAGCGTTCGGCAACCCGGTTATTTAATTACCGAAAAAAGCTGCACCCGATGAGCCCTTCCTACCCAGTCTGAAGCATTCTGTAGGACTAAGGAGGTATATGAAGGAGAGGTAAGCAGCTGCAAAGCTGACAGATATTATACCGTTGTGATATATAGTTTCACTGGTCAACACCAACAGATGTGACGGGACTAGCAATGCTTTATCCACTCTAATAGATCATTAGAAAGTGTGGACTTATACTCGTACTGATTCCACCTCTTGGGATCCTCCCTTGGTTTTTCGGACAATAGGCTATCAGGTCACGATCATTTCCATTCAGGATTGCCTTAGAACCATCTGATACCAGCACTATTGTATTTTGTATTTTTATATATTTTTATTTTTATTTTATTTTATTGATCTTTGTTTTATTGTAAATCGATTACACCGTTATTAAATTATATTAAATATATGCCAAATATATGCCAATTGCTAGAGTGCTTATCCTTATATCTTTACTAAACTTATTTATCTTTGAGAGGTAGGGTGTCCTCTCCTTGGATTTATAGCACCTTATCATAGGCTAGAAAGGAGAGCAGCCACCACCGATTTCTCTTTTTCACATATGTATGCCTCCTTACCTTCAAGGGATCGGAAACATGCAGCGTGCATGTTTATGATTGATTGACTGAAAAGAAATGGCTGTTGGTTGAACAAGTCAATGATTTCAAAATGTGCATCGCAAAGCAACTGCAGGGCGTAGGGTATTTCATTGTGACTAGATTATAGAAAAAGTGGTTTTTGAAAGCCCTAACAAGTGCCATCTTGAAATGTCCTTATTACATTTTGAATACTGCAGTTTACACTGATTTACCTCATTCATAGTCAAATCAATTTTGAAAAAATGATGAAAAACTAAAAGATCCTAAACGTAGCTCTATTACTAGGGACAAACGTAAGATTCCTTAATTATTTTGTTAATGTATAGAATTTAATACTTATTATGTATTATCTATACAAAACACAGTGCAATCTGCAAGCAGCATGCTATAGAACAGGAGGGGCCGTGCCGATTGATACACAGTTTTGTGGGAAAAGATTCACTATAACACTCCACAATAGCTGCCTATTAAAGTACTCATTTTTTTGTAGCAAAATCTACGACTTTTCCCCACTCATGCAACTTTTTCAAAGTGGCAAGAAAAAGGGGCATGGAGACCATTGGTGGTGTGCACATGGCCGGTATAGGTGTTTTGTGGATCCACGGTTTGCAGACCGCAAAACACTTACAGTCGTGTGAATACACTGTAAGTGTGTATATAGAAATAGCTGTCAGCCACTGAAAGCTGTACACAGGGGTGGACTTAAAGAGGACTTGTCACCAGAAAATGTAATGCAATCTGAAAGCAGCATGTTATAGACCAGGAGGAGCTGAGCAGATTCATTTACAGTTTTGTGGGAAAAGATTCTGTAAAACATGTAATTTATACATTTATATCGCTGCCTCCTGTGGACAGCATTGGTACTGAAGGGAGAGGCTATCAGTGATTGATAGCATTCTGTGTCTGGTAACTCCTCCCTTCTGTGCCAATGGGTATTCACAGGAAGTAGAAAAAGCAAAGATATAAATCTATAAATTCCAAGTTTTACTGAATCTTTCCCCACAAAACGATATAACAATCTGCATAACTCTTTCTGCCCTATAACATGCTGCTTTCAGACTGCATTGCATTTTGTGATGACCGGTTCTCTTCAAGTATTCCTGCTCATTCTGGGCTTTGATGTCAGGGAGTCGGTCCTATCAGTGATTGACAGCCTTCCCACTATGACTGTGTATACAGAGAGAGCTGTCAATCACTGATAGGACCGCCTCCATGACTTCAAAGCCCAGAATGAGCAGGAATATAAATGTATAAATTACAAGTTTTACGGAATCTTTTTCCATAATACTATATATCAATCTGCTCAGCTCCTCCTGCTCTATAACATGAGCTCACACATGCTCAACGTGACAGGTTCCCTTTAACTGCAATGTTTTTTTCTTCCTTTCATTTATTTTATTGTACATTATGATCACATAGAAATGGTCTCAAAATAAAATCATAAATAAAGATGAGAATACTATTACAATACAGTTATAAATTAATATATGTAAAGTGGATTCATTTGCAATGAAAGTGCAATACTAGTGACACTCAAACTACTTTTATAACTGAACGGTAAATATGTGAAATTTACATTATATTAGGTAATAATCGATGATGAAGTTATATTTATGGTAGCCGGAATACCCCTTTAATACATTGGGCCTTGTACAGCAAACCTTGCTGCATATAGCAAGAATTGTTACTCAGGTGAATGAACTGTAAGCCTGCTGTAAACTATCCCCCATAAATGTAGTTAAAGAAGGCTCACCCAGTTTTCTTATGTCCACAGATGCACAGGGCAGTGCTGTATTTGTGTTTTCCTCCAACTGCATGATGAGGCTGCATGTTCTTATGTCCCATGTTTGGAGCTTAGCTTCTCCATGTGCCACCAGATAGCATCCTACATACCTTTCTGTGGTGTGCCTTAGGCACTGTGGCCGTGGGACTATGGGACAACCCTAGTGAAAATGAAGCTTATGTAACCAATACTAGAAACCTTACAGAAACACAGATTCTCAATGTAATTTTACAGCACAAGAATGGTGTCAATGATGCATTTCAAAGTGTAAATATGAAGGTCACACATTTTTTAAAGCTGCTGGGTTTTTCTCTTATGTCTACGATAAAAGGGTGACGGTAAACAACTGCTATTATAAAGGTGGGACAACCCTCTACAAAAATCTCTACCAAATCCACTTCCTACTACAATGAAGTGCTGGAGCAGCTATTGTATAACGATAAAGGAGATCTTTGTACACAAGCTAATAAATATGTCCCTCACTTTTTGAATTTCTGTATTGATGATGCTTTTGAAGACCATAAGTGGTGATGTAGTGATCATGAATATGGTCTAATCTCGAGCATTCATTTCCCTAGTTTTGCAATGATTGATTCACATTGTATTTATACATTTTGCCACCACATGGAGCCAGATTAATATAATAATACAACACTTAGCGACAGCAATAACAATTCATAGGCTAGATCTGTCAAAAAAAAACTTTGTGACTTTTTGCAATTGGTGAATCAGGTCAATGGCATAATCTGGTTCTTAGGATTCAATTGGCTTAAGTTGTATCAGTACTGGTCCTAAACCACTGTGACTGAGTTATAAAGAATAACATGCATTAATATATAAAACTGAATAAGATCCATCTGTAAAGCTCATTTCTGTTCTGAACTGGTATAAGAGCAGAACAACAAAAATGATGGAAGTGCTGGATCTGTCACATCACACAAACCAATGGCACCCAACAGATCCCTATGACAATAATGAGTCCATGAATTCTAAAATATGGCTACATGCTGTGCAATTTTGTCCAGCATTTTTGGGAGAAACGGAGGCTCCAATGCACATGTGAACACAGCCTTAGGGCTTATGCACACGACCGTTGTTGTTTTGTGGTCCGTTTTTCACGGATCCGTTGTTCTGTATCTGAGGGTTTTTTTTCCTCTGATTTAACTCCTCTGATTCTACAAAACATATCAGTATGGTTTCCGAATGCAATCTGTTTTTTTTCAGATTGGAAACATTAACTTATTAATCACCAAACACTCAAGCAATATGGGCTGGGCATAGCATTTCTACAGTATGGATCCGCAAAATACAGATGACATATGGATGTGTTCCATGTGTGTTCTGCATTTTTTCTGGACCCATGGACTTGAATAGAGGATCTCGGACCGTGATTCGCGGACAATAATAGGACATAATAAAAGGGCTACTTTTTTGCGGAACAGGAATACGGAAACAGAATGCACACGGAGTACCTTGTTTTGGCGGACCCATTGAAGTGAATGATTCCGCATGCGGTCCACAAAAAAAAAACGGAATGGAAGCTGAAAGAAAATATGTTCATGTGCATGAGCCCTTAGGCCTTATGGACACGTCCATATGCATTTTGCAGTCTGCAAATCGTGGATCCGCAGAACACGGATGTGGTCTATTTGCCATCTGCATTTTGTTTACTGGATTCATTGACTTCAATGGATTTGTAGTCGGTATTTTGCAGACATATGTTATCCTTTTGCAAAACAGACATATAGATGCGGACAGCACACAGATAGAAAATGTCCCTTTATTAGGCCACAACATGTGGACCACAGATCCTTTGAAGTCAACACATCCCATAAAATGTGGATGTAACAAGGACAGAATCTGTATTTTACACATCTGCAATTTGCAGACTGCAAAATAAGGTCATGTGAATGAGACCTGAAAGAGAAACAGTCACCAGGAAATTCACTGTCGTAATGAATTCAGCTGAATGTAATGATACCTTTTACTTAGTGATTCATTCTGGAGAAAAAGTACTTTTAACACCTTCACGACACAGCGATCTTCCATTTATTCATTCTTTACTCCCTGCCTTTTTTGACTAACTTTTTAATATCTCTGTTCACATAGCTGTATTAGGACTTGTTTTTCGCAGGGCAAGTTGTACTTTCTAATGGCGCCCTTTAATATTGCATATGATGTAGTGGAAAGCTGAAAGAAAAATCAAATGAGGTGGAATTGGAAAAACAAACAAACACAATTTTTCCATAGTTTTATAGGTTTTGTTTTTACGGAGTTCCCTATGCGGTCACAGTGACATCTTACCTTCATTCTACATTTTATTAATTATTTTAGAAGGTAAAGTGGAAAAAAAAAATTGAAAAATCAGCAATTTTTTTTCGTTAAGCTGTTCACTGTATGGGATGAATATTTTTATATTTTAATAGTTCGGGTGTTTTGAGATGTGGCAATGCCAATCATTTTTCTTTTTTTATTGCTTATTATTATTTATCTTTAAAATGGGGAGAATGATAGGAATTTTTAATTATACATTTTTTAATCATTTTTAAATATTTTTAATCACTTTTTGACACTTATTTAAGCCCTCTTAGGGGTCTTTAACATGCAATTGTCTGATCGCTTCTCTCATAGACTGCAATGATTTACCACTGTAGGTATGGGAGAATCGCTACTAAGCCCTGGAACAGGCAGGGCATGATAGGAACTTCACTATGACAAGCCTCAGAGCCTTCAGAAATGCCCAAGGATGTCAAGGCCCAAGGCTGCCTCAATCGCAGTGCAGGGGAGCCATTCAGTACCCGGGAGCACATCACTCTCGGAAAAATACCACTCAGATGTCTTGTTTGCAACTGACCACGGCATCTCGGGATTATATTTCTATGACTGACGTTATTGCCGATCAAGACTGGTTAAAACAGCAGGCACCCAATGGCTATGGCATCCACTCAGCTCCTGAGCAGAAGCAATCTTTAAAGTCTTGACTACATGGATGCTGCAAGTCAGGAAGGGGTTAATACATATGCAAATGAGAAGCTAAGTGCATCAAGGGTCGGACCAAAACCCTCTGTGGATCGTTGGTCCTCCTGCTTTTTTCCGCCAGCAACTCCCTTTCCTTCTTAAATGACAGGGCCATTGTGCTACAAAGTCATCCCATCCCGCCCTGTCAATCAATAAGGAGCGGAAAAGAAAGGGTGCACACAGTGACTTTGACCCACCCTCTATGCACTTAATTGCTCATTTGCATATGAAATACAAATACTTTTCTCTTAGTCATTCGGGAAATAATGTATCATTACATTTGGCTTGTCTGGCCCTACAAGGCATTGTGCCTAGTGTAACTGTGCAGTTTCTCGTGACAGATTCCCTTTAAAAGGGATAAAATAATAATAAGCCAATAAGTTAAAGCGGATTTCAGTTTGACTAAATATTCTTCGGACACTGCTTAGCAATACATCCACAAGTGCCTGTAAAATACACCATTGAGTTCACTGCAAACCTTAAAGGGAATCTGTCACCAGCGACCTCCCTATCCACTGTGGTTCACCCGATGGTTGATCCGAGGCTCTGTTCCTGAGTTATGCCACTTTTTATTTTTTTATATGTACATTTTTGTGGCCAGCCCTTCCATCACCGTTTTGCCACTGTCCGGCCATGTCAATAAAAGCAGCCAGGAAAGGGTTGGCCACAGAAAGAAGCAGAGCTTGGGTGCAACAAGAGCAGTAGTAACTCCCTCATTGCACCAAAGTCCTAATTTGCATATTAAGAAAAAGTATCATAACTCGGGATTACAGCCTCGGATCAACAAAATAAAAACTGTGTTTTAATCAGGTGAACCGCAGCTATGTGTCTTTGCACACAGTGTGATAGGGAGGTAACTAGTGGCAGATTCCCTTTTAGCAAAATCTGCCTGTGTTGCATTAGAATTTTACTATGGATTCACCACAGATGTCACCCCTGCTAAACTGACAGGCGTGACCTCTGCAGTGAAAATCTGAAACAGAAATAGATATCTCTTGGATTGTAAATTCCAGACAGCATGTCAATTTCTGAGCAGTCTGCCATCTGCGTATAAATGCACGCTGCTCTCTCCCCTTCACAGTGAAATCCGTCCGAATAGTTATCTGCTGCCTCGGTCTGCAGCCCTTATATTTGCACTCATTTCATCTACATTCTTATTACATTGAAACAGAATTCAGCTTAACGGCCATCACATTAGAAAACTTGATTTTTACAGTAAGTTAGTGGTTACGGGGAGTAAAAAAAATAAAGTTGCACTAAGTTTCAGCCTGCAAAATTCATTAGATGTCCTGATATACAGACTGTAACCTGCTTCTAGTTTAAGACATTTCTCATCTAGGAATGTCCCTCCAAGTAATACTGTACACACTGGATGTATTACATAGCCTGTGTGATTTTTCCCTTGCAATCTGCCTTGTGTGTGCTTTCCTCCTTTTCTACAGTCTATAGAAAGTGTGCAACCTCCTGCTGCTATCTCTAAGGGCTCATACACACAAACGTATTTTGTTTCCGTGTCCATTCCATTTCTTTTGCGGACCATATGCGGAACTAATTACTTCAATGTCCGTATTTCCGTTCCGCAAAAAAATAGAACATGTCCTATTATTGTCCGTATAACGGACAAGGAAAGGACTGTTCTATTAGGGGCCAGCTGTTCCGTTCCGCAAAATACACATGGTCGTGTGCATGAGGCCTAACACTGAGAGATGGGAGGGGGAGAGCAAAGAGAGTCTGTCAAAGCCAATTGAAAACCTCTGACTGATTTGTGTCAGATTTGGCAGCACATCCATTTGGAACTTACATTCTGCAGAAGTAAGAAGCTAAATGGCTGGGATTTTCTTTGTATCTTTGTATTTTAGAAGCAAAAGAACAATAAAAAATATCAATGCAATGGCGTCCGTAGCCTTTAAATAAGTCAGAGACAAGGGTTTCAGAATGAGACGTCACACAGCATCTCTGATGGATTCCACTATGAAGGAGAAAGAGCAGACTGAAATATATGTGAAAACATACCGGCTGACAAATGGCTGACTACCTCTCCATTCACTTTTATGGGGCTGCCGTATATATGGTTTGGGTGTCTCCATCAGTTCCATAGAAGTGACTGATCCTCTGAAATCATACATTTATCACCCATTCTGTAGATAGGTGATAAATGTTATTAATGATAAAAATCCCTTTAAATCTGATATTACACAGCATAGTGAACATCTTCCTACATTCATATTTTATCAATTTTATCATTTTCATCTAGTTTATACTCTTGGAGCAAAGCAAGCTTCAGATGTTACATCCGAAGTCGCTTCATTCAAAACTTCAGATTAATACTGTACGTACGTACAGTATTAGATTGTAAGGGCTCAGATGAGCCAAAGTCAGTTATTCGCGAAGTAGTGCGTGACTTCGTTGAATAACTTCGGTAATTGATTTTAAAGTGGCAAACCACTTTAAAACGTGAAACCAAACTCTGCTTCAGTTATTAAGTTATTCAATGAAGTTACACACGACTTTGCGAATAAGTGACTTTGGCTTATCGCAGGGGTGACCAACCTGTGGCTCTTTGCTTCTTCAAGTGAGGCTCTAGCTGTGAAGCCAGTAAAGCTCACTCTCCACCCCATTCTCAGATCTCTTTTCCTGATCGGACACTGTTACTACTTTGCAGCTCCAGCTCACTCTCCACTACGTCCTGATGCACACAGTGTCAGAACGTCGTACGTGGAGATACGCACTATTACCTGACGTTGTGCTCATCAGGTCACAGTGGAGAACATGTCAGACCTGCAGAGTAGCAGGTGCCCGACCGAGCAGGAGCCCAGTGCCTGATCAGGAGAGGGAAGAGATTTTTTTTAATTATAGAACTGGGCATGTGGGTCTGATCTGAGCATGGGGGGGGGGGGGTCCTGATCTGGGCAATGGGGGTCTGATCTGAGCATGGGGGGGGTCCAGATGTGAGCAATGGGGGTCTGATCTGAGCATGAGGGGGGAAGATCTGAGCATGAGGGCTCAGATTTGAGCATGAGGGGCAGATCTGAGCATGGGGGTCTTGTTTGAGCATGGGTTGGTCAGGTCTGAGCATGGGGGGGCAGATCTGAGAAGGTGGGAGATCTGAGCATGGGGGGGGGGAGATCTGAGCACTGAGGGTCTGACACTGGGAGTCTGATTTGTGTTGTCTGATCCAAGCAATGGGGGTCTGATTTGGAAGTCTGATGAGGTTTGGGGATCTTATTGTAGGACAGAGGAGGATTGGGGATCTGATTTTAGGAGTCTGATCTGAGGTCTGATGAAAAATATATTTTTAATTTTTTTCTCTGCTAATGAACAATAAGAAATAAATATTTTTAGAAGACTAGCAGACCTCAGATCAGATGAAAAAAAAATTTTTTATCTAATTTTTCTTTGTTAAAACCTAGGGCGAAAAATACGGTGACTGTGTGTAAATGTATAGCTTGTGGCTCCTGGTACTCATACTTTTTTTTTTTTTTGGGCTCTTTGTGTATGTAAGGTTGGCCACCCCTGGCTTATCAGAACCCATACATTCTAATAATGTATGGAGACAAATCTCCGTACAGTATAAAATCAGAAGTTTTGAGCTAGGTGACTTCGGCTGTAACATCCGAAGCTTGCTTCGCTCATCACTACTCGTCATCATCATTACTACGTATATTTCTAATTGCATAATTAGTAGCAAAAATAATTATCATTTGCAAATTAGACCATGTATTTCACATGATATTTTCACATAATAAGTTTCTTCGTACATATGTAAATATTTTCTTATGCCTTTTGTTACTTAGAAATACAAATTGTTGTGTTTGGCCTACTTAGAGAGATAAAGAAAACATCAGCCATTTAAAATTATTTTTAAAATAGTTTTTTTCTTTACAGGCCCCTATACACATTAGTGTATTGTTGGCCGAACCCATCGAGAACGGCAGATTTGGCCCACAGTCTAATATGTATTTATATATATATATATATATATATAATGTCGGGGGGGGGGGGAATTGTCCAAAATCAAAATTTTTGTAGGATTCTTCTGTTCCCTTGGGAGATAAACCGCTGTCAGAAGTCTCTGAAAGTGGCGTTCTCCTCTCCACCTATTAAATACACATACACGTATGTATGTCTGATTGGCCAACAGCTATTGAATGTGTATGGTCTTCCTAACAATTTGGTTATGTCTATAAACTTTGCAAAACCTGCTACCATCCAAGGTGCCCGTTCATGGAGGAAACATCTTTACACCTGTTTTGTGAGAGCCCCTTTGCATAGAGTCTGTTGGATCTTACATCTCCCCTGAATTCCAGTTTGCCTCTAGTCTCCATGTATGCAGTGTCGGACTGGGGTACCTAGGGCCCGCCTGTAAAATTTATTTTGGGGGCACAACGTACAGATACATTTAAATATTACCTGCTCACACAGCAGCAAGATGCTACTACATGATTGAATATGGGGGTCTCTACAGTAACTGTGAGAGGTAGGTCCTGGGTAGAAGAGGATACTGGCTAGCTTTCCTCTATACCTAGAAGTAAACTCAGCTGTGATCGTTTTTTTTAAATAATCTATCAAGTTTTTTATATGAACATAGGCTGGTTTAGGTGCAGTACATTGAATACATGTATGTAGTGCAGTAAATCTACTGTGTTATGTGCCACTTGTGCAGGAGGTGGGAGACTAGGGGCCACTGGGGGATTCACCTGTACTCCTGACGGCCATTCCGAGCCAGCCTGTATGTGCTGTCTAAAAGACGAACCATTTGTTGCCCGTTGCCCAATGATGTAGCATCCTTCTTATGCACTAATGTAACTGTAACTGCTGAGGCGCTGCTTCTGACTCTGCCTCTCATCTCCCCTGCATGTGTTGGCTAAAATACTAACTATTTGTTGCTCCCAATCACAGCACAGCGGTTACTTTACTTTTTACAATATTGTAGTGTACTTACATCTTTACAATGCTGTTGCAAACCTACAACTCCTATCATAGTGACATAGTATCATAGTTTGTAAGGCTGAAAAAAGACATCTGTCCATCCAGTTCAGCCTGTTATCCTGCAAAGTTGATCCAACTGAAGGCAAAAAACCCTGTGAGGAAGAAACCAATTTACCTCATTTTAGGGGGAAAATGCCTTCAGAACTCCAATCAGGCAATCAGAATAACTCCCTGGATCAACGACCCCTCTCTAGTAACTATAACCACTCGAGAAATGCACCCAGACCCCACTTGAACTCTTTTAGTGAATTCACCATCACCACCTCCTCAGGCAGAGAGTTCCATAGTCTCACTGCTCTTACCGTAAAGAATCCTCTTCTATGTTTGTGTACAAACCATCTTTCCCCCAGACGCAGAGGATGTCCCCTCACCACAGTCACAGTCCTGGGGATAAATAGATGATGGGAGAGATCTCTGTACTGCCCAATAGCTTGCAAACATCAGTGCATTATGAGAGTTGTAGTTTTGCAACAGGTGGAGAGCCACAGGTTGGTAAAGGTAGGTCTACAGTATTGTAAGAAGTGCTGTAGTAAAATGAAACCTGTGCTATGATTGGCTGCTATGAGCTACAAACTATTTGTCTTTTAGACAGCATATGTAGAGAGATTACCACGCTGAATTAGAAAGGACCATATTTTTTGCCAACACTCAGGGAGAGGCAGGTTGAGATTGATTGATTACTATAGGCAAAAAGGAAAGATGTGCTGTGAATGGTTGCTATGGGCAACAAACAGGTTAGTTTTTTAGGGGTCATATTTAAACCAATTACTTTATTAGACCCTTCCAAAACCCTGTCGGCTGGACTTGACAACCCTCCAGTATTTTATGTTGCATCATGAAGAGTATATGTACCAAGTTTGGTTGAGATCCAACAATGCATGTAGGAGCCTATGAAGAACAAATGAACAAAACAAACTTTCATTTTTAGATACATAAAAAAAATTGAATATCTGGCTTGTAACTAGTTCTGTGGAGTATATCAGATCAAAATTGATAATTCCATTTTTAAAGTACATATTAGCATACAAACTGATGGGTCAATGCATCTGCAACTGTTGGTATGAAGAAAAGCACAAGACCAAGGATATATACACTCCAGTGTGAACAAATATTGAAATCGTAGGATGTCAGATATTGGGCTGATGACATCGTTTTCAGTACCACCAGCTCTATTTGGTCAGACAGACAATGTAGGCTGTGCATGTTTTCAGTTCTCTCTCAAAGCACTGCTAGATTCTACTAAATATTGAGCTTTGATGTTCAAAACTTGACACAAAGGAATTATTTGTCTTAATGGACATCACAAGTAGAAGCACTGCTTGCTACAGAATGGTGTCCACATAGAGCAATCTGTGGGTTCAGAACCATCTCTCCAATTAGCCCTAAAAGGAATGAACCCAATTGCTTTCAGCCGATGTAGCTCAGGATCAATTCATTGTGAATTTAGTGACACCCCCTGCTGAGAAGAAGCACATTTGGACATGAAACAGAATATGCTGGATTATTATTCTGCTGATGATTAGTAGGCTTGCTACCTGTGACTTTCCATTTTATGTCTTGGAGAGACTATTAGTTCTTCTGGGTGTTATCTGCTGCTGTAGTCCCAAAGACGCTTGATGCTGGGCGTAAGTGGGCAGGATCAAAGCATCGGGTTGCTCTTTGTGTAAAGTGCTTGTTGCTGCCACCTATTAATATTAATAATAAAATAATATCAGATACAAAGTGATAATAATAATAAAATAAATGTAAATCTGAATTTTAGGTGATGCACAGCTCCTTGTATACGGACTGGGTAGTGAAATGACATGAACAGGACACTTCTGAAATCTAAGTCTTCATGAGACAGTTTGTATGGCTTGTGAATGCATAAAAATATTGCCACATATTATGTATGAGTAAGAAGGCTTAAATATTCCACTTTGATTTTATTTTAAGAATAACTTGTTTCCTTGACGACTGATGCATTATCTGCTGCTTACGTTATGTTCCAGCTCTTGAACACTAATTGCATGAAGAGGTTGGACCGTTTTCTTTTTCAGATCGACTAGAACATTCAGCTTTAGAAAATGCACTCTTAAAACCTAAACAGGATCGTGTATATAACAACCAGACCTTACTTACAGTAAGCAAAAAGGAGCCTGGAATCATCTCAAGCTAACGTAACCATGTGTGCAACATACCTGGACAAACTGCTGTTGTGGCTGCTGTACTTGCATAGGCCGGATATTCTGTTGTTGGGTAGTGTGTGGTGTTGTAAAACCGGGGTGTAAGATCGCTTGACCCATTAGCACAATAGGACGATTGCTGACAGAAGTCTGCACTTCTAAACTTGTAAATACTTGTGGGCTTTGTGAAAATCTGCTGCATAAAAGAAGAAATAATTTAAAGTATTTTGTCTCTAAAGACAAGTATTTTCTTAAAGTTTCACTGAGCCCTCTGAGCCCTCGGGTCACTAACTTTTCACACAACTTTGCATAAATCAATAGTACAAGCGATCACAAGAAGCTTTGTGTAAGGCCGATTCATTGGCCTGTATTTGTGGGAGGGGCTTGGCCACCTACTTCAACGGCCGGCGCCCTCCCACAAACGTATGTAGTGCAGAGTCCTTGGAAGCGTGCGCTCGTACCTGGCAGTCGTCTGGTGGATTTGGTAAGTGCAGGCAGCAGTGCGATGGTCGGCCCTTTGGTATGTAGGGGCCGCCATACGCTGCGTCTCGTTCACCCCTCCTGCAGCGTTCCACATGCGGCACTTCGTCAGCCGCCGGGGGGAGGGGGGGGAATGCAGCCACACTTACGGCACCCCCCTCCTTCGCCGCCCAGGCTCACGCTCGGCACCGCTCTCCGGCGGGGGGCGGAGCCTGTGGTCACATGAGGGCCAATTCCCCGCCCGCTCCCGCCCCCTCTTCACGGCCGGCACACAGCCTGCGCTGCCTCGCTCCCTCACCTAGTGGGCAGCGCAGACAGCTGTGGAGCGCCGACAAACACATTTGCCAGGGGGCGCATTTTCTCCCCACGCGGTGGGGATGCCCAGCCGGCGGGGGGCGGCCCCTCATGGAGCAGGGGGCTCCCCTGCACTGGGCACCCCATCAGGGAGTGGTGCGCCCCCCACGTGGCACGTCTCACACAGAAGGGGGGAGGCACGTCTGATTAGGCCTCCCCCCTATGCCAGGGGGCAACTCCGTTTCCCCACGCGGTGGAGGTGCCCAGCCGGCGGGAGGCGGCCCCCCATGGAGTAAGGGGGGCACCCCCGCACTGGGCGCCCCATCAGGGACCGGTGAGGCCCCCCACGTGGCACGCTTAGCCTCGGCAAGATGGGGCCCTCGTCGCCAGGGGCCCCCCTGGGCCGACCTCATGCCTGAGGGCTGCGCTGCTCCCCACGCGGCAGGAGTGCTCAGCCGGCGGACGGCGCCACCCAGGGACAGAGAGGGCCCCGCACTGAGCACCCTGTCAGGGACATGCGTCAGCTCTCCACGTGGCACTCGTTTCATGTTTGCGGGGGTTGCCAGCCGTTGCCAATATCCATCCCCACGTGGTTCATGGTACCAGGGAACTCCGCGTTCCCCACGCGGTTACCATGGAACACAGCGGTGCAGGCAACGGCTCGCTCCCCGCTCACGTAAAGTCTGGCACGGGCCGCCGTGCCGCTTAGATAGGTAGGGGGTTCTTTCCATCAAAAAGAAAAAAAAATAAAAAACACACACCTTCTCCCATCAGTCACCATACCTCCCCTCACGTACACGTCCTGGCATCGAGCCTCACGCATTGACTGGTTTCTTTTGCATTTGTTCCGTTGTTGTTTTCCAGGTTCTGTACAGTGGTTAGTCTGAGAGAAGTTGGTGGGATCTCAATTGATTTTTCCTTGGCTACCAAGGTAGTGAGGTACACGTCGGGGGATGGGAAGTGGTTGGCCTCAGGTTGGGGTCTCATGTGTTTTTTTGTCAACGCACAGGTCATTTTTCATTTCATTTCACTTCCGTGAAGTCAGTGTATAGGGATTCTCAGTTGGTAAGTACGTCGGGTCTCCTTGCATGGACTCCCGGGTGGCGGTTCCTGGCCATTCCTTCACGGCTCTTCTGGTTCAGTGTGCATACCTCACGGCAATTGTTCACTTTTCGGTACGTGGTTAGACAGCTGCACGGGTGCCGGCGACCATCAGGCTAGTCGGTCATGTTACATTACTCTTTTACAGCCGTTATGTCACGTGCTTCGGACATTGTAGACGCGTCGGTGGACGAGGTCGTGGCACAGGCATCCGAGAGGGGCAGCACACCGTCCCTACGCGATTGGACAATTCCTAGGCTGATGGCGGAGTTGACAAAGCGGGGCGTTCCTTTCCCGGCAACCGCTAGGAAAGCTGAACTGTATCGGCTGTGGAGAGACTCCCTGGCATCCAGCGCCAATGATCCCCCTGCAACTACGATGCAAACATCGCTAACTCAATTACACGTCATGCTAAACAACTTGACGTCGGCCGTCACATCCATGCAGGCGAGGTTGGAGTCCATCGAGGCTCGCAGCACAGTTGCACCAGTTTCCTCCCTCGAGGTTCCGGTCGCCTCCACCTCCGCCACAGCAGACATTCGTTCTGCCCAGTCCGTCCCCAACGTGACTCCCTCCCACTATGTCCCGCTCAACATCAGGAAGGACATCCTGGAGGGTAGGGATGTCAATCTTGCGTCACTACTGATCGCATCTGGGGACCTCTCTGATAATAGGGTCATAGCTTGTGGAGAAGTGTCAGTGGTATTAAGGAGCCGCGACCACCGGCTCAACCGCAAATTGTCCATCCCGGAATTCGTTATGGCATTTAGTCTCTTCAGGGATGTCATTTGCACTGCCAGGCCGGACAGGAGGGAGGAACTAGACCATTATCTCTTCAGGGTCACAGAGTTGGGTCATAGGTACGGAGGAACCGCGTTCTACGACTACCACTGCTCATTTGCAGCTAAGGCGGCAGCGGCTCTCTCCCAGTTTCAGCACGTCACTGACTGGTCCAACCTGGACACTGAGCTTTTCTGCAGACACTTTGCAGGTCTGAAGGCTCCCTCCTGTTCCGCCTGTCAATCTATCTTCCACTCGGTTGAGTGGTGCGACAAGTCCGCCGTCAGCACGGCGTCCTACCCCTCCAGCTCGGCAGCTGGTCCTCTTGAGGTCTTCAGGCCCCCCAGCTCAGTAGACAAGCTGGGCCGGCCCATCATTCAGCTTGGTAGGGCACAGATATGCAACAACTTTAACTACGCCTCTTGTAATTTTGGGCAGTGCCGGTTGTTGCATATCTGTACCAATTGTTTCAGGGCTCACCCCCGAGTAGCTTGCTCATTAAAATCCGTAAAAAGCTACATGAGTGTGGTCAATATCAGCCGTCTACAAGAATTCTTGCGAGGCCACCACAACCCTGGGTTTGTTCAGTTCCTGGTGACAGGGTTTCACGAGGGTTTCCACACGGGACTGATCACGACTCCAGAGTCCACACACGAGTGCAAAAATCTGCAGTCAGCAGAAAGAAATCCCGCCTCGGTAGACGCACTCATAGAAGCTGAGTTGAGCAAGGGGTTCTTAATCGGTCCCTTTGGTGTGCCCCCTTTTCAACGCTGGAGAGTCAGTCCCGTGGGGGTAGTCACAGGCAAGTTCAGCGGGAAGGAGAGACTCATTATCGACTTATCGGCCCCACACGGCTCCCAGGTCCCCAGTCTCAACTCCCTTATTCCTTCGGAGGAAGTGGGCATGAGATATGCCTCAATAGACCAGGCTATCGCTATCATCATGAAAACGGGCCCAGGGTCCTGGCTGTCCAAAGCCGACATATCAGATGCCTTCAAGTTGCTTCCCATCATGCCAGCCCTCTGGCAGTGGCACGGCATCAAGTGGAAAGGCCTGTACTACTTCTCCACTAAGCTCACCTTCGGGTCCAAGAGTAGCCCCTGGCTCTTCGATCAGTTGGCTCAGGCACTCCACTGGATCCTGGAACACGTAGTCCTCTGTGAATTTGTCATCCACTACCTGGATGACTTCCTGCTGATTGAGAGGCCAGGGGCACTCCCCCTAGGGCTGGGCAAGTTACTTAGGTGCTTTTCTCAATTAGATGTCCCGGTGTCCCCCAAGAAAGTAGAAGGCCCGGCCACAGTCATCACCTTTCTTGGCATCGAGTTAGATTCCCAGCGCATGCTAGCTAGATTGCCCGAGGACAAGTTAACGAGGATTAGAGGAGTCATTCACAGGTTCGCAGTCACGACCGTGGTCACTAAAGCGGACCTTCAGTCTCTTCTGGGCATGTTGAACTTCGCCATGCGCATCATCCCACAGGGCAGAGCTTTCATATCCCGCCTACTCGCGCTCTTGAGTTCCGCCCCAGAACAGGACAGCCCGGTGTGCTTGGACAGTCTAGCCCTAGCGGACCTCCACATGTGGGATCACTTCCTGAGCCAATGGAACGGGGTCTCCTTGTTTGTACCCGAGCTGTCGTGTCAGTCACCTACAGTCTTTTCAGATGCAGCTGCGGGCTCAGGGTTTGCCGCCATCTTCGGCACCCACTGGGTGGCAGACGCATGGCCTGCCGAGGTGGGACAAATCCCAGGCTTCCTCCAGACCTCGGCGCTGTTCGAGCTGTACCCCATTGTGGTAGCCGCACACATTTGGGGCAAGGTTTGGGTACGTCAGTCTGTTCTGTTCGTGACTGACAACACAGCCGTAGTGGACATTCTCAATAGTGGACTGTCAAAATCCAGCCAAGTCATGTGTTTTCTCAGACGGCTGGTGCAGCTCTCCCTGCAGCACCACTTTCATATATTTAGTGCGCACGTGCCAGGGGCGCAGAACGGGGCTGCTGACGCCTTGTCGAGGGCTAACTTCTCCCGTTTCTTCCAGATAATGCCAGAGGCAGATGCGACAGGCGCCACCATCCCTCCTCTCGAGTCCTTAAGGCTAGTGTAGCCGATCACCTTGGGACGGCCCACGCTCTAATACGCCATTCCCTCTCGCCTAACACGACCAGGGCGTACAACACCGGGTGGAAGACGTTCTGCAAGTTTCGAGGAGAATGTCCTCAGGAGGACTCCAGTTTTCCAGAGTACATCTTGGCGTTCATCGGGTATTGCCACTCTGTACGCAAGCTCTCCCACGCCACAGTAAGGTCATACCTGGCGGGAGTGCAACACTTTCTCTCTCTTGGCAACCCCGAGCTAGCATCAGTGTTCACCTTACACACTGTCAAAGCCGCCCTCAAGGGTTTGAGCAAGTGCGGGCCTCAAAGCCAAACACGCAGGCAGCCGGTCACCGGCCCCCTTTTCCGCAAACTGTCTGATGCCTTGGACGGTAATCCTTTCGGGGTTTTGGCCAGCCTGGTACTTAAATCCGCCATCTACTTGGCCTTCTACGGCTTCCTAAGACCTGGGGAGTTTACCTGTTCACCAGGCAGCGACAATTTCCTCACGGTCAGCCAACTGGTCCAGAACTCCGACGGGTTCACTTTGCTCCTCAAGACGTCCAAGACCTCCCAGTGCGGACCCCCTGTCCCGATATCCTACTTTCCCACAGCACATCAATGGTGTCCCGTCACGGTGCTTCGTCGGTTGCGGTCCGCCTTGTCCGGGGCCGGGCCGAACAGTCCTCTGTTACCCTTCGGGGTGGTGCCGCTCACCACCCAGCAGTTCATATCCCACGTCAGGTCACTAGTGGCCAGCACGGGTGGCGACCCTGCCACCATTTCGGGTCATTCGTTCCGCATAGGCGCAGCATCCGCGGCCTCCAAGAACCAAGTGCCTGCACATGTCATACAGAGGCTGGGGCGTTGGCACTCGTCTTGTTTCAACCGCTACATACCACACCCTGAAACCGAAATGTCGGCAGCCTTTCAAACTCTAGCTTTGTAACATCTTTTGCAATAAAACTCTTCTGCCTACCAGTATGTCTTTTGCCCTCTTTCAGGCGTCCCTCCACGACACGGTCACGGCACAACTCTGACCGCTTAGGGGTAGGGTAACTCAGGTAGGACAGACACGTACTTGGTTGCCACGACCACAAGTGTAAGGCCGATTCATTGGCCTGTATTTGTGGGAGGGGCTTGGCCACCTACTTCAACGGCCGGCGCCCTCCCACAAACGTACGTAGTGCAGAGTCCTCCCTCCCACCCACCCTTTTCTCCTGTCACTCTCAAAGGGGATGCCCTCTTTCAGGCGTCCCTCCACGACACGGTCACGGCACAACTCTGACCGCTTAGGGGTAGGGTAACTCAGGTAGGACAGACACGTACTTGGTTGCCACGACCACAAGTAATATGTTACATCAGTGAGAAATGTCTAGTGCTCACTGATGCTTCCCTCCACTACCCTTTCCTGCTAATTGGTTTTCACTTAGAAAAATAGCCTTTTCCTGTCCAGGAAAGGATCATCTCTGCAGAAGAATCATATTACACCTGCCAATGCAAGTCTATGGACAGAGGAGGGGGAGGTGTGAGCAGAAAATGCTTGAGGCAGGCACAGCCAGAGAGACTGCACAGCTTGCTTCCTTCACAAAAATACAGGTTAGTATTTCTCTGTAATGTCCCCCATCATCCTGGGGCTGCTTTTGAGTGACTGACACAGTTAAGAAGGAGATTTTCCTCTACTTTTTTATGTGTGCATTGCAGCTAGTCTACATCCATTATGTCCTGAAAAACCACTGCTGCATGAGAAAGCATGGCAAAAATGCATGTGTTTTATTCCGATGCAGTTTTAACTTCGCCTCAACTGCTACAATTGAATATACTGTAACAAAAATGGGAAACCACACTACCCAAAAACCTGATAAATTGACTGACTTTGCTCATTTTCTGAAAGAATTACATCTATAGAAAGTAAACTGTAATAATGCAGTACACTGAAATACAGTCTTAGGGCTCATGCGCACGAACGTATTTTCTTTCTGCTTCCGTTCCGTTTTTTTTTTGCAAACCGTATGCGGAACCACTTCAATGGGTCTGCAAAAACAACGGAAGGTACTCCGTGTGCATTCCGTTTCCGTATTTCCGTTCTGCAAAAAAGTTGTGCGTAGACTATTATTGTCCGCAAATCACGGTCCGAGGCCCCTTTCAAGTCAATGGGTCGGCAAAAAATACAGAACGCACCCGGAACACATCTGTATTTTGCGGATCTATACTGTAGAAATGTTATGCCCAGCCCATATTTCTGACGTGTTTGGTGATTAATAAGTTGCTGTTTCCGTTCCGCGAAAAAAACTGATCAAATACGGTAACTATACGGATATGTTTTGTGCAATAACGAAACGGAAGAGGACTTAAATCAGAGGGGAAAAAACTCAGATATGGATCTGTGAAAAACGGACCGCAAAAAAACAACGGTCGTGTGCATGAGCCCTTATTCTTATACCATATAATATACACTTTTTGCTATTTATCTTTCACAATACACATTTTATCCACAATGGTATATACAATGAGTGCTGCTAAATTGTAATAAATAGGACACTAAACAGTTCCTGTAGATACAGCAATAAGAGTGTGTTCCCAGTTTATACAGAAAGAAATAACACAAGATAGCCATAGGAATGTAGGAATGTCAAGGGTCCATTCACACGTCCGTGTTTTGCGGATCCACAAATTGCGGATCCGCAAAACACGGGCATCTGCAATGTGCGATCCGCAATTTGCGGACTGCACATCACAGACACTATAATAGAAAATGCCTTTTTTCAGGAACGAAATTGCGGATCCCGAAAAAACGGATGCGGATCCCGAAAATGCGGAAGCAGATCCAGGAAATGTGGATTTGCATCCGTTCCAGCCCCATTGAAAGTAAATGGGTCCGCAAATTGCGGAACGAATGCGGACCCAAATTACGGACGTGTGAATGGACCCTAAGGGGCAGAAGATGGTTTCAGGAGCCTGATAGAGCAATGCAAAGATACAATGGTTTATCCTTGATGATACTGTATTATATGAGCTACAAAGTTGTGGTAAAATGGATAAATCTTGCAATATGTTAATATAAACAGATGCTCTTTCATGCTTAAAAGAAGAATTCTTATCATTTCTTCCTATATTATTAACCATTCTTGCCACATACCTTGACTGATGTTCACTATCTGATGATCTTCTTGTGCTACATGAGTTTGGCATCATTGGCTGGATAGGCTGACTGAGGAGCAGCCTAAACATCAAAAATAATATCAACCTTTCAACTTTCTTGTTAGATTTAATCATTGCAAACTTCTAAAAAAAATAAATCAGTAGAACTATTGAAGGACAACAAGAAATGCTCTGTGGACAGTGGGTCATTTCTTTTTTCTGTTTTCCATACTGTAGCAGCAAGTCCGTTCTGGAGCCCCGCAAAAAAATAGAACATGTCCTATTCTTGTCCATTTTGCGGACAAGAATTTAATTTTTTCTCTAGCCGGAGGTGGAGAAGACAGCATGCTCACAGCCAGTGACATTGATATATCTCCACCATTGTCCTTCCTGTCTTTTAGGTGCCCCACAATGATTTTTAGTTCTAAAGAGGAGCGGAGAACTTGGGTATAAAGCTGGAAATCAGTTTACAGAATTCCAGATGCCTTTCTTGGAAATCTGACACAACCTTCTAAGCCAAATGCCATTCCAATCAATGTCAGTTTGCTTAGAATGAACAGATTTGTGTTCATTTCCTGAAACTAGAGTTTATTTTTCAGGCTGTTCATTATAAATATCAGATTCCATATGAAACAGTAGATGGAGGCTTTTTCACTTTCCAATGATTCTGCAAATATGATTTTCAAAAATCACAGGGACCTGTCAATATGCACAAACTAAAAAAGGGTTCTATCGGACAAATTGCTCACCCCCTTCCCATATCAAGTAAATGCTACCCCTGAAAAAAACATGTGTGGAAACGAACTAATTGGAATTATACCAAACCTAAAAGTATGTTTATGTATTTTACGATAATTTTAATTAACAAAATTACAGCTACAGAACCTGTAGCCTGCTATCAGACACAATTGGGGTCCTTTATCAAACTGGTGTAAAGTAGAACTGGCTTAGTTGACCATAGCAACCAATCAGATTCCACCTTTCATTTTTGACAGCTCCTTTGGAAAATGAAAGGTGGAAACTGATTGGTTGCTATGAGCAACCAAGCCAGTTCTACTTTACACCAGTTTGATAAATGACCCCAAATGTGTGAAAAATTCTGTTTAACAACTAATCAAAGGTTATAAAATAATATAATTATTTTTTTAAAAGCTTTTTGAAACCAGGGAAAATTTTGCAGTATGAAGCATTATAATAAACACACAAAACACTGTATACTATAATATCACAGAAAGTATCAGTATATGAATATTCTCACCTGAGCTGTCTGTCATGACTGAAATCGGGAGCTCCCTGGTGCTGGCTGTTATCCTGCTGCCCAGCAGCAGAGGGCGATGTAGTTATATTTTGTGATACGACTGTGGTAGAGCTGAGCTGAGAGGTAGGGGTTGTAGTGGCTAAGTGGTCACTTCTTGATACCCCAGACATGCTTCTGAAAGGTTTCGGTCCCTAAAACACATTCTTATATTGTAACATCACACCAAATCAGACAATGTATGATCTTTTTACTTTACAAATGTCTATAAAGGGGTTGCTTGCCCTGTCAATAAGCTGATCACAGGATGGCCCATTTCAGGCATCACTATGAGATCAGCTGTAGTATCTCTATATTTGTGTATGTGTGTGTGTGCGGGTAGGGGGCAACACAGGGGAAATGAAGAAATACATACATCTCAGGACCCCCTCCCCCATTAGTCAGAATAGAGAACCACTAAGAAATGAGTATCTCTCACTTTGACAGACCTAGCCTGCCCACGTTTTACATATACATATAAATATATCTATATATAAATATATATAATATATATATATATATATATAATATATATATATATATATATATATATATATACATATATATATATATATATATACACACATGAGAAATTTTAGCTTTTTTATATTTTTTACATTCTTTGGTCTTTTTTTTTAGCCCTCTTAGGTGAATTGAATCAGCGGCAGAGTGTAGTAAGGGCGCTGACATGGTTGTCCTCCAGCTGCCAGAAACAACACCTCAGCACTCCATGACTGCATTGCATGGGTGGCGATCAAACTACTGAGGGAGTCTAAGGAAGTCTAACTGTTCAGATATATTGGTTGCCATTGACTGCATCATCTGAGGGGTTAAACTGGCAGGATCAGAGTTATCTCTCATCCCAAAAATGAGAGCATGATAATAGTATAATACAGCTGGCACCTGAAAGTGATGGTGTGGGCACAGCTCCTGAGCTTGTGTCACAGACAGCCTGGGAGAAGGGAGCAGAGGATGGGGGTGACAGTTTTGGTCCTGAGGGTGGTATCCCTGGGGATGTGCAGTGACTGGAGAGAGCACCCTTTTCTTCCTTTGGGGAACACCCTAGTCTTGGGGCTCCTGCCTGGTGGTGATTGGGGTGACCAGGCCACTTGGTGTATATAAATAAGTCTCTCTTTCCTAAAGTGCAGACTCCAGAGTAGTAGTACATCCAACAGTAACAAGGTACAGTTCCAAGGCATGTCACACATTGCAATCAAATTGTATTACTATTTTACTCACTGAGTCAACACTGTGCTGATATATTTTGCAGCATATTTGGAGTGTGGGAGGAAACCAGAATACCCAGAATAAAACCATGCAACCATGGAGAGAACATACAGATGTTGGTTTCAAACCCAGGTGTGCTAACCACTGACCCACCATGCCTCCCCTTCCCAATACCAATGTATGTACAACAGCAATGAAGGGGGTTGTAGAACTCCCTCTTTCTGTCTCTTTCTAAAGTGTCTGCAAAACCGTAGGCATGCTGTGAGGTTCCTCATAAATATTTGTGTAATTCCCTGGTGAGAGGTACTGATTTAAGATATGGCTGGACAAACTGTCTCAAAGTATGAAAGGTCTGCCATAAATATACGCACAACACTTTTGATAAAGTTGCTCCTTTGGCAGTGATGGAGCTTCTCTGGGCCTGGGCCTTGCTCTGAGGAGCTTGGAGATGTAGGTCCCTACTGTACCACAGGTAGATAACCAGGGGGTGGCAACCATTTCCTGGTAACCTAAAGTTACTCTTGATTGTCCATACAGTACTATTAGGTATTCAAATACAGTAAATAAGAACACTTCACTTGGACACATAACATTACAACAATTTACTATTTGCTGTGACCCTGTTCTGGGGTACTGGACCTGGGCCATCACTGTACTGTACTATTGCCTTGCTTCATGTTAACTAGGTACTTGAAGCAATATGGTAACATGGCACATGGTGAAAAAAGGTTAAATGTTTAATGAAAAGTTATACAATATTACAATATACATTCTGTATCAATTCTACATGGTTCTCATGATCTCCAATTATAGTCATTCACTAAAAACCTTCAGGCTAGGGCAATGTGGGGATCTTGGCCACGTACTGTATGAAGATGACACTTTCGCTATGCTACTTGGCAGCATAGTTCCAGTGAATGGAGTTGTGTTACAAGGACCATGACACTATAGTTGCAAGAAATCCAACCCTCCTGTATTTCTTGCATTGTATGATCAATGTAGCACAGTAAGGCCTCATGCACACGACCGTTTTTGTGGTACGCATCCGAGACGCATTTTTTGCAGCTCGGAAGCCGACCCATTCACTTCAATGGGGCCGCAAAAGATGCGGACAGCACTCCGTGGCCCCGCCCCCCAAAAATATAGCATGTCCTATTTTTGTCCGTTGTGGACAAGAATAGGCATTTCTACAATGGGCCGCCCGTTCCGTTCCAAAAATTGCGGAAGGCACACAGGCGGCTTCCGTTTTTGGCGGATCCGCAGTTTGCACACCGCAAAAAAACGGCACAGTCGTGTGCATGAGGCCTAAAAGTGAGATTTTCATGCAATGAGTGTTACTTCAAAATCACTGTGTCAACCAAGCCTAATGTTTAAGTCATACATCCGTGTCCAAGATGACATCCGTGATAGGATGGTCAGTGATTCCCATTAAGATGTCCGTGAAGGATCCCAGTTTTGTCCGTGTGTCCGTTTTTTGCTCTCCGTGTGTCATCTGTGTTTCACAAACACTGCACACTTTCATAGCATTTCCTCCTAATGGTCCATGAAACATGGATTGCATCCGTGTAAGGCCCCATGCACACGGCCGTTGTTCACGGCCGTGTGCGGGCCGTGGAACCGCGGCCTGGATCCCTCCTGAGAGCAGGAGCGCACGGCGTCACTGGTTGCTATGACGCCGTGCGCTCCCTGCTGCCGGCACAGTACAGTAATACACTGGTATGATCTATACCAGTGTATTACTGTACTGTGCCAGGGAGCGCACGGCGTCATAGCAACCAGTGACGCCGTGCACTCCTGCTCTCAGGAGGGATCCAGGCCGCGGTTCCACGGCCCGCACACGGCCGTGAACAACGGCCGTGTGCATGGGGCCTAACATCCATGTTTTTCACTGACCCATAGACTATAATGAGCGTGATGGATCCATGAACAAGGACAAAATAGAGAATGCTTCAGTGCTAAAACCACGGATCCATGGACCGTGCTAAAACAAGAATGTGTGAATGCATACATTAAAATGAATGGGTATGTGTGCTGTCCGTGGAGAACATGATGGAAAACACGCTTAAAAAAATTATCACAGAATACACATAGGTTTTTTCAACGACAAAAAAGCGTGATTTTTCATGTGGTTTTTGACGCTCTTTTGATGTGTTTTTTTTAATGCATCTTTTTTTAACCAATGGGTGCAATACAAAGCTGAATTTTCAGCTTGGGGTTTTTGAAGCAGATCTGCACCAAAAAGACGTGCTGAAAACACACACAAAATGCATGGACTTTCTTGGAGCTGTTTTTCTCTGCTTCCTATTCATTGCAATGGGAAATTCAGCACTGATTCTGCACCAAGATAGGGCATGCTGATTCTTTTTTACACGTGCAAAGAAAAACAGCAAGTGCTGGTGTTTTGGGGCGTTTCAAAATCAATGCCAAAAAACTCTGTGTGAACTGGCCCTTCATGTCCCCACAAAATAGTTATGTCCCCTCAGTGCCCTATAGTGCTCCAACACAGTAGTTATGCTCCCTTAGTGCCCTATACACAGTAAGAATGCCCTTTTAGTACCCCCAAACACTAGTTTTGCTCCCTTAGTGCTGCCACACAATTGAATGCCCCTATAGAGCCCCCAGACAGTAATTATGCCCCCTTAGTGTCTTCTTCACAGAAGAATGTTTCCTTAGTGATCCTATATAGTAGGATGCTTTTTTAGTGTTCCTACATAGTAATTATGCCCCCTTCGTGCCCCCTTCACAGTAGAAATCTTCCTTAGTGATCCCATATGGTAGAATGCACTCTTACCCTAAGCTCACACCTGAGCGTTTTACAGCGCGTTCCTACGCGCTGTAAAACGCTCAACAAGGAGCGACCAATGCTTCCGTATGGGAATGGTTCTCACCTGGGCGTTTTACAGCGCGTACGATCGCGCTGTAAAACGCCCGACGCTCAAACAAGTTCTTGAGCTTTTTTTGGGGCGTTTGTCACGCGTTCCCGTACATAGACTTTTGGGAACGCACGACAATGTGTGTTCGCTTGTCTCTGTATGCGCGATTGTAAACGCCGGTACAATCGCGCATACAGAGCGCTCGTTTCAGAACGCTCAGGTCTGAACCCAGGGTTAATGATTCTACATAGCAATTATGCCCCTTAGTGCCCCCTTCACAGTAGAATGCTTCCTTAGTGATCCTATATAGTAGAATGCACTCTTAGTGATCCTACATAGTAAGTATGCCCCTTAGTGCCCCCTTCACAGTAGAATGCTTCCTTAGTGATCCTATATAGTAGAATGCACTCTTAGTGATCCTATATAGTAATTATGCCCCTTAGTGCCCCCTTCACAGTAGAATGCTTCCTTAGTGATCCTATATGGTAGAATGCACTCTTAATGATTCTACATAGCAATTATGCCCCTTAGTGCCCCCTTCACAGTAGAATGCTTCCTTAGTGATCCTATATAGTAGAATGCACTCTTAGTGATCCCACATAGTAAGTATGCCCCTTAGTGCCCCCTTCACAGTAGAATGCTTCCTTAGTGATCCTATATAGTAGAATGCACTCTTAGTGATCCTACATAGTAATTATGCCCCTTAGTGCCCCCTTCACAGTAGAATGCTTCCTTAGTGATCCTATATAGTAGAATGCACTCTTAGTGATCCTACATAGTAAGTATGCCCCTTAGTGCCCCCTTCACAGTAGAATGCTTCCTTAGTGATCCTATATAGTAGAATGCACTCTTAGTGATCCTACATAGCAATTATGCCCCTTAGTGTCCCCTTCACAGTAGAATGCTTCCTTAGTGATCCTATATAGTAGAATGCACTCTTAGTGATCCTACATAGTAAGTATGCCCCTTAGTGCCCCCTTCACAGTAGAATGCTTCCTTAGTGATCCTATATAGTAGAATGCACTCTTAGTGATCCTACATAGTAAGTATGCCCCTTAGTGCCCCCTTCACAGTAGAATGCTTCCTTAGTGATCCTATATAGTAGAATGCACTCTTAATGATTCTACATAGCAATTATGCCCCTTAGTGCCCCCTTCACAGTAGAATGCTTCCTTAGTGATCCTATATAGTAGAATGCACTCTTAGTGATCCTACATAGTAAGTATGCCCCTTAGTGCCCCCTTCACAGTAGAATGCTTCCTTAGTGATCCTATATAGTAGAATGCACTCTTAGTGATCCTACATAGTAAGTATGCCCCTTAGTGCCCCCTTCACAGTAGAATGCTTCCTTAGTGATCCTATATAGTAGAATGCACTCTTAGTGATCCTACATAGCAATTATGCCCCTTAGTGTCCCCTTCACAGTAGAATGCTTCCTTAGTGATCCTATATAGTAGAATGCACTCTTAGTGATCCTACATAGTAAGTATGCCCCTTAGTGCCCCCTTCACAGTAGAATGCTTCCTTAGTGATCCTATATAGTAGAATGCACTCTTAGTGATCCTACATAGTAAGTATGCCCCTTAGTGCCCCCTTCACAGTAGAATGCTTCCTTAGTGATCCTATATAGTAGAATGCACTCTTAGTGATCCTACATAGTAAGTATGCCCCTTAGTGCCCCCTTCACAGTAGAATGCTTCCTTAGTGATCCTATATAGTAGAATGCACTCTTAGTGATCCTACATAGTAATTATGCCCCTTAGTGCCCCCTTCACAGTAGAATGCTTCCTTAGTGATCCTATATAGTAGAATGCACTCTTAGTGATCCTACATAGCAATTATGCCCCTTAGTGCTCCCACACAGTAGTTATGCCCCCTTACAATAATGTTGCCCCCTTAGTGATAATATAATAAAGCAATACAATACTCACCTTGCCCCATTCCCCCGATGAGCGGATCCTACTGTGCTCTCCCCAGCTGCAGGTGTGATAAAGTAACGTCATTGCAGTTGCTGGGCTCTTGCACCCTACTGCAAAGCTCAGCAGATTCGATGACATTACCACATTGTGCCTGCTTCTGGGGAGAGCACAGGCCAATGAATGGTGAAGCAGGGACCTGATACAGTTACAGCTGAGATGGGGGACATACCTCAGCCGTCCTGGGACCAAAGGACAGCGACCAAAATCTAGGACTGCTTTGCTGGAGCTCGAATGCTTGGGAAGTATGAATAATATCTGTTTGGTAAAACAGATATACCCCTTTAAATACCGACACCTCTGAGCTACCTCATGGAGCACATCTAGGAAGATGTTATAAAGTATAAACAGAAATTAACTCTTAAATCGTATGCCATTTGTTATATATATTTAAATGGTCACTGCACTTTCAACAAGCTTTGCATAAATCAATAGTACAGAGGACTATAATGAAACTATATATAATATAACTTATCAAAGAAAAAAAGGCCTTGTTTTACCACTAACAGTTCAATCCTCCTCTCCCCTCCACTTTCCATAGAGTTCTATAGGCAGCATGCAATCTGATCTATCAGTAAACTGACCATCTGACTAAGGGCTCATGCACACGACAGTGTGGTTTTTTCAGTGTTTTGCAGTCCGTTTTTTACGGATCCGTTTTTTGTTTCCGTTTTTCTGTATGCGATATACAGTATACAGTAATTACATAGAAAAAATTGGGCTGGGCATAACATTTTTAATCGATGTTCCGTTCCGTAAAAAATGAAATGTGCACGGATGTGATCCGTATTTTTGGCAGATCCGTTTTTTGCAGACCGCAAAACACTGAGAAAGCCATACAGTTGTGTGCAATACGCCTAATACATCAAGAGGGTTTAGGGGCCCACTTACATGGCCAGATACACAGGGCAATGTTCAGGAGCAAATAATTTATTCCTGAGCTCTATATGAGGGTAAAAAAATTGCTACTACGATTGTTGTATGTCGGCAGCACACCCCTATTTACACAAGGTGATGTGCCGCTCAGAAAGGATGATTTTATGTACTGTATAAATGATAGATCACCCGACATTCATATGAACGTCTTGATAATCTGCCCACATAAATGGGCCCTTAGCAGAGAATTTTATGTTAGGAGGGAGGAGGCGAAAGGCATGTTTTTCTGATGTTACCATATTTCCTATATTCACCTGTGCTAATAATTTATGCAACCTGTGATAAAGTACACTGACCATTTAAAGTCAGATTTTGTTGTTGTCTTTGTTGTAATTTTCATATATATTTGGCCTTTAGTGTCTATAAGTGTCTACCAGTATATGTGATAAATCAGTAAATTAGTCTAGTTAATGTAGGTACATGATAGTTGAATGTGAAACAATATCATTCATTTTATCATTAAAAATATATTAAAAACGATACTTCAAAAAGCTAATTCTTTCAGAAATTTCCAAGAAAGGAAAATCAAAATCTACTGAACCAGTGTTCCTTAAAAGTAATAATAAAGGTTCAATAGAAGCGACATGCTACCTTGCAGGATATGACATCGCCATCCCTCATCACTGAAGCAGGTGGTACCAGATGCTGGTTTACCATTTGAGAGGATGGCATCTGCCCAAGAGGCGAAGAAGTGAACAGAATTTGGTGTTGCTGAGGTATCATTCCAGATCTCAGATGGATTCCTTCTTGCTGGGGATCGCTCTGCTGTACATGGTTAAGGCTCACAGAAACAACCTGAGGCTGGTGAAACTTCTGGTAGAAAAGTTCAAACATTGTAATTAATGTTTTAAATTAGTACAAAAAAAGACAAATATCTTAAAATATAAATTCAATTTACACATTACACTAAGCTGTCTTGTCTGTATAACATTATGTTGTTTGTGCATAAAGATCACAAACTTAAATCACAAAGTTAAAAGCCTCCATGTTTCCATATTTTTTGTGTGTATGGTGGTGACCAATTGTTAACTCTTTCAGGCCCGGAGGTTTTTTTTTTTGCGTTTTCGTTTTGCGCTCCCTGCCTTCCCAGAGCCATAACTTTTTTTAGTTGTCCGTTCACATAGCCATATGAGGGCTTGTTTTTTGCAGGACTAGTTGTACTTGCCAACGCCACAATTTAATATTGCATATGATGTAGTGGGAAGCGGGAAAAAAATTCCAAATGGGGTTAAATTCCCCCCCAAAAAAGCAATTCCACCACAGTTTTACAGGTTTTAAATTTACAATGTTTGATGTGTGATATAACTGACCAGTTACTATTATTCTACAGGTCAGTACGAATCCAGCGATACCTTATATGTATAGTTTTTCTTGCGTTTTGATAGTGATTAAATAAATTTAAAGTGGGGAAAAAAATCTGTTTTATTTTTTTGTCGCCATATTTTGACCCCTATAACTTTTTTGGTATTATGTGTATGGAGCTGTATGGGGGTTCATTTTCTGTGGGGCGATCTGTACTTTTCATTGATACCATTCTGGGTGTGCATGACTTTTTAATCACTTTTTATTAAATTGTTTTGTAGAAAATGAAGCGACCAAAAACGGCGATTTTGACGCTTTTTTCCGTTAGTGCTGTTTGCCGTATGGGAAATATATTTTTATACTATGGGAGTTTTCGCACATCGCGACACCCATGATGTGTATTTTATTTTTATTTTTTAATTTTTGATTTTTTGGGGAAAAGGGGGGTGATTTGAATTTTTATTTTTATTTTTACACTTTTTTATAGTTCCCATAGGGAACTATAACATGCAATCATCTGATTGCTATTATCATAGACTCCAATGCACTTGCATTAGAATCTATGATGATTTTACTACTTTCCTATGGAGCCCTATTACAGTCAAGGGCTCCATAGGAAATACTATGCAGCAGCCTCCTGTCATTCATAAAGACAGGGGCTGCTGCATACACGCTCCGGCTCCTCTGATCGCCACACGGTTTCAGCGTGCTCAGATGCCGTGGTCAGGCATTACTGCCAGTTGCGGACATAAGCCACTGGTGTCTGCTAAAAGAAGCAGGCGGCCATTCGCGGCTATGGCACCTGCAGCGGGCAGGAGCAGACACCATCTTAAAACAACGCCCAGCGCCATACATGTACGGCGCTGGGCGTGAAGGGGTTAAGTATAAGTGTATAGTAAACTAAGAAAATGTCTACATGAATAGCCTTTTGGTTTGTAGTGTTTCAGTTGCATTTTAGGGGGTCATTATTAAGGTATAAGCCTCATGCACACGACCGTCGCAGATCCATGCCCATATTGTGTCCCGCAAACCGTAAGTCTGCAATATACGGGCACCGGTCCGTGTGTGCACCGTATCACAGATGCTGACCCATGCACTTGAATGGGTCTGCAATCTGGAAGATACGGTGCGGAGGCACGGAGCGGAAGGCTAAGGAAGCACTACATTCAAGTTGAATGGGTCTGCATCCATCAGTGCCGGACACACGGACGATGCACGTTCATTGGGGACCGCAACTTGCTGTCCCCAGTGCTGGCACGGGCAGCACATGTTCGTGTGAATGAGCCCTAAGGCTTCGGTCACATCACTGTTCAGCCTTTCTGTTCTCCTGCTCTGTTATAGGAGCTGGAGAACGGAAAGGACGGATTTGGCGCATACCTCAGCTGAATGGAACCTAAAGACTCCATAGAATATAATGGAGTCCGTTAGGTTGCCGCTCAGAACAAGATTTTGGAGCAGAGACAAAAGTAGTGCATGCAGGACTTTTTTCTCCGCTTCAAAAATCTTCCTCTGAACGGAAACCTAAAGGACCCCATTATTGTCTATTGAGTCCTTAGCTTCCGTTCTGCTCAGTTAGGCTACTTTTACCCTCGCGTTGTCTGGATCCGTGGAGTTCTTGTAAAAACAATTGTATGAAATGACGTTAAAGAAAAAAATTCCACTAAAAATGCATTAAAAAACACCAAATGGCCGCTTTCACACGAGCGTTTTTACAATCTATATATAGCCCGGATTTTATGTACCGGAATCCAGCACTAATGTTAAAGAATAGAACTATTCACATGGGTGTATAATTTCCATCAGTATTTGAAATTTACAACATGTCCTAGATTTGTCTTTATTTGTTTCCAAATATGCACATTAGTCTATGGGAGTGCATAAAAATGCAGAAAGAAGGTAATATGCATGCAAATCCTGAAGCAATACTTATGACAATACTGATGGTATAGCATCAGGAACCTGTGCATATTTGGACCCCTATAACTTTTTTATGTTTACGTAAATCTATTGAGCTGTATTGGGGCTTAGGACATGGCAATAGCTATGATCTTTATTTTTAAAATAGGGAAAGGGGGTAATTTGAACTTTTTTGGTTTTAGGCCATAGAGTCTTCAGAAGGCCCAGGGCAACCAAACTGCTGCTTCAATCTCAGTGCGGAGAAGCCATACAGTCCTCGGGAACACAACGCTCAGACCACTCAGATGGGGTGGGCGCAACTGACCATTGCGTCTGAGGGGTCAAATGTCCATGATCAGCGTTATCACTAGTATTGGATTCTGTGTAAAACAGCAGGCACATAGTGGCGTAGGCACCCGCACATACTATAGTATGTGAATATATTTTAATGCTGGCAGAAAACTGGAGTGTGTTGACACTTACCTGTAAATTAGGGTCCTGAACCACACTGAGCTGCTCCTGGATCTTTTGAAGCTCTTCCTGCTGCCACCGTATGTTGGCCTGGATATTCAGTCTCCTCTGTTCCAGCTGAGTTTTGATGGTCTGGAGCATGCCATGTGCAGAAAACTAAGAAGGTAAAACTAATTTTAAGCATGGAAGTTGTCTCTTATAATAAAAACATTAATACTAGTTCTCACATAGAGATGGTGCTTAGTTTTGGTGTGAAGTGCAATCAGAGCAGTAGAGGGATGTTCTTTTTACATCACAGTCAATGACCAAGCATCCTAAGCCCTGGTCTTTTAGTGAAAGTCATACAGTGGAGGGGGGATAGAATGGTTGTTTTCACCAAAATGGAAAATATAGAATTATACAGAATTATCACAGTTAAGTGACTACAGTATTCTAAGAATTGCTCCTTCACAATAATCAAATCACAAGGTGTACTGCTGATAGGATCCCAGCACTCAGCTGTAATGTGTGCGAACATGGCAATAAGTTCCAAAATAGGACAATGTAAGCATTACGCCGTATCTATTGGAATCAGCGAGCTGTCTGTGTAACAGCGGGTTCACACCTGAGCGTACCCGATAAGTGCTGTTTACAAGCGTGTTTATCGGGCGTTTACATACGCATGAGTAAACAAGCAAACGCCTATTGTCGCGCGTTACCGCTAAGTCTATGTGCGGGAACGCGCGACAATACGCCCCATAGAAGCTCCTGTACTTCTTGGGGCTTCGGGCATTTTACAGCGCGTTCGTATGCACTGTAAAACGCTCAGGTGAGAACCATGCCCATAGGGAAGCATTGGTTTTTGCCTGTTCAGCGTTTTACAGTGTGTAGGAAGACTAAAGCCTCCTTCACACGTCAGTGTTTTGATCAGTGATTTCCATCAGAGATTGTGACTCGCCAAAACCAGGATTGGAGCCTCCACAGACATAAGGTATAATGGAAAGATTAGGGAATGGAAATTCCCTAATCGGATATATGAAAATGAACATTTAATACTAGACAACCCCTTTAAGGACTTATCACACTTGACTCTACAAAGAAGCTTTATTGCTTGACATGAAGTGCATTCGTGCATTCTACTATCACATACTTACCGGTCCGCGATCCCACGCCAAGGCCGGACTCTAGGCGGTCATGTCATCCCCAGGTTACTTCCAGGGCCTGGTCCCACGATGCCAATCAGATTCTGCACTGCCCCTGGTCATCCAAGAAGTTGAGTATTTACACAAGCTTCTGCCATTTGCAGTTGCCTGTGTTTGGTGTTTTTTCCTGACCCTCACTAGCGTTGATCTGACGGATCATTCTGACCCTGATCTGGCTTGGATTCCTGACTACATTTCTGGATTCTGATTTGGTCTCTGGCATGCTCTCCTGGTTTTGGACTTCGGCTTGGTATTGACTCTGCTCCACTGAACTGGTATTTCTGACTTCGGCTTCTAACTTGACCCTGTTTTGCTTAATGTTTTGTACCCTGACGTGACCTCTAGTGTTTTGACTAGGCTAGCCTGACTATTGATTCTGGCATCTGCTTTTGTCCCTTGTACCTGTGTGTCACTACGTTTATTGTTTTTGTCCTTGGAATTTTCCCTTTAAGCCCCAGCACTTAGTTAAAGGGGTTGTCCGGGTTCAGAGCTGAACCCGGATATATTCCCATTTTCACCCAGGCAGCCCCCCTGACTTGACCATCAGAGCAGTTCATGCTCTGATGATCTCTTTTGCCCTGCGCTAAATTGCGCAGGGCAAAGGCATTTTCTGGAGTTGCAGTGATGAACCAGGCTCTCCATAGGTATGCCAGGAGGAGGCTTCCGCCTAGCCGTGAACCCGGTGACGTCACCGGCACTGATGGGCGGGCTTTAGTGTTGCTCTAACGGTAAATAAAAGAGCCCTTGCTCCGATGCTAACATCAGGGGGGCTGCCTGGGTGAAATTATGGGTATGTCCGGGTTTAGCTCTGAACCTGGACAACCGCTTTAAAGGGGTTATCCCATGACTAATGTAAAAAATTAAAATCAGACATCATACAGCACATGACAATCTCTATCTAATAAAGCTAGAACCAGCCCTGTACCTCACATGGATCCAGAGATCGCCACATTCATTGCTCTGCTACATTTATATTACGCTGACAGCTCAAGAGGAGTGTGAGGGTTTGTGTCCATTCTGTTGTAGATCTCACCTATGAAAGCTCAGGAGGCAGTTGAAGGATGAAACTGTGCATGTGCAGCCATCTCAGTAAGCCGGACAAAGAAATAAAAAATAAAAAACAGCAGGTGGCTCTACATAGATACATTTTATTGAATAACTCAGTGGCTATACTAAAGCATTTAGATCCAGGTGCTGATTTGAAAACTGTAGAAGATTTTTCGTGGGACAACCCCTTTGGGCTCCATTCACACGTCCGCAACGTGTTTTGCGGATCCACGGATCCCCAAAACACGGACACGACAATGTGCGTTTCACATTTTGCGGACCACACATCGTTGGCACTATTAGAATATGCCTATTCTTGTCCGCAATTGTGGACAAGAATCGGACATGTTCCTTTTTTTTCGGGAACGGATTTGCAGACCCGGAAGTGCTGCCCCATAGAAATGAATGGGTCCGCAATTCTGTTCCGCAAAATGTGGAACGAAATTGCGGACGTGTGAATGGACCCTTAAGTAGGGACTACTGTCCAGTTGTGGTCCGCCATTTAGAGCAAGTAGGGACAGTGGTGGGAGAAGTTCTAGGGCTCACAGTTCCCTACTCGTTATATCCACATTGTGCATCTGCAACTGATCCCCACAGAATGCTACAACTTAAATGCTACCAGTCCTCTCGGTGCTGTCACCTACCTGGAAAATTGGAGCTTGCTCGCTTTGCAGTGGATTTTCCTGCACCAACTGTTGCTGGATATCACATTGTTGAGCTAGTACTGAGGTCTATAACAATTGAAAAACATTATAAAATGCATCTCCATGAACAAAACACAGGGGCACAGTTATTAAACACCCTAAACCATTTTTTTGCTGTAAAAAATTAGCCCAATTTGGAGCAAGCCCAACTACATCAAACATTTGTGACTTTTTTTTGAGGGGGGGGGTTTGTGCTACACTCGACATTTAAAAAAAAGTGGGCAGTCCAGAGTGAACCCTAGAAAAACAGGTGTCAATTTTCCCTGAAATCTACACTAGCTCCTAGCTGGCGTAGATGTAAGTTCAGACGCATGGATGGTCCAAGATGAGCCTCTTAATAACTGTGGTGCACCTGACATCAGCGGACCACAGATTAAGACCAGCGGGCTAGTGAACATAATATAATACGTAATACCTGTAAATACACACAGCAGTCTAAGCAAATTGATATTAAATTTAATGGCCCATTATGATGTTATAATGTTTTAAGTTCTCCAGTTCAAGATGACACAATCTATTTGACCTCAGCTATCTTACCAATCAGAAGATCATTTTATCTAAATTTCACTGGAAAAAAAAACTCCTCAAAAATATTAAAAATATCTATACTTGCTATTGCATTATGGTTTATATAGTAGCTATCAAAACATCTATGCTAACAGGTCTATGCTCATGGAAGATAGAAGCCAGAAGGCTCCAACAGTTGTAAATCTCATGGAAGAGAAGCTGAAAATTCTAGTATCTGCCTGGCAAGGACAGAGTTACAGCAGAATGAAAATAATCATAAGTAAAATGAAATAATTGAAGAACTAAGCCAAGGCACAATAGAAAACATATGCAAAACATGTGCAGCAATATTAATTTTACTGACAAACATTCTATTGAAACTTTTGTGATATAGAAAAAAACAAGGGGTTGTCCAAGTTAAATAAAAACTCAGGCAACCTCTGTACATATGCTAAAATAACAACTGCCGCTTCCAGTGATGAGCTCCGGTCCTCCCTGTTTTTCTGGCTGCAGCGGTCACTGCTGCCGTCAATCACTGGTTTCAGCAGTGGTGTCCCGTGTACTGTGGAGGCCAGTGATTGGCTGCACGGTGATCTGGGCACATGGAATATTACCAATACAGCCAGAAAGATGACGTCAGTTGTGGGGAGGCCAGGAGCAAAGTGCTGAAGAAAAGGTGGGAATATGGATTCTTTTGTTATTTTATCACATTTACAGGGCCTGAAATTTTATTTAACTTGGATAACCCCTTTAAGAACTTTATTGTTGTCTCATCATACTGGAATACTACAGATTCATACCTGGACTGGGCTGAGCCGATTCATTCTTTGAAGTTGAACATCATGCTGCCTACCAGAAACTGGTTCAAATGACTTAACGTCTGAGGACTGCTTTGTAGGTGTTGCTGTTAAAATAGTAATATAAAGGAAAGACGTATTTTTGTATGTCTATTCTTGACTGGTGTCTTACAGTTAGTTTCATTTTATGTTAAAAGTATCTGCAAAGGCTAATGACTTTTTTTTCATAGAGGGGATGAGATACTCAGTTGGGCAAATTAACTAACCCTGCACTTGATGTAAACTTAGGCCCAGTAGATATGCATCAAATTTATCATTGTGGCTCCGGCTGGATGATAAATGTGGTGCATGACTAGATGCTTATGTCTAACTTGTCCATCTAGCTTAATGGGGTAGATTTATCAAAATTGGTGTAAAGAATTCCACCTTTCTTTTTTCAGAGCTCCTGACAGTTTTCCTTTACATCAGTTTGATAATTCTCCCCCAGTGTGTGGTATACTACACATGGAATCAGCATAGGCACAGCGCCTCTAAAGAATTTAGGCTACGGCTACATGTCACCATCAATCATGCTGGCAGCTTCAGTGCAGCACCAGTATAAGCACATCACACGAGTTAGGCAACCTACCTGCTGCTCTGACCTCTATTTGAAATAGGATGAATTCCTGGTCTTTTACTTTTCTCAAGAATTTTCTCAGTGGGAAAAGAAAGGGTTATAGAATCTGGCCCGGCTATTCACCGGAAGTACTTTAAAAATGAACCAACTACTACAAAAAGGTGGAATCTCAGACCAGGCTTATTCCTCTGGAATGTGTGTCCCGTTCACTATTAGATTTCACAGTGGCATCTCCAGCAGTCAAGGGTGTTATTTCTACAAACTATCATTGCCTGCTTGTCGAATTTTTGCGAGACTTCCCCTTGGGAATGCGAGCACAATGGGAAGCTGATGTGGGTAATATAACAAATGCACAATGGGATAGCATATGACTATGAACATATGGATAGGGTTACTATTCTGGGTATACAGTGATTGCTGTAACAAGAGAGGAAAATGGTGGCAGCTCACTGGATACAACCTTCTCCTCCGACTGAATCTAAATACATTTCTCTTATGAACGCCATTATTGGCTTGGAAAAAAGTATTAACTTGAAAATCTTTACAAATCTTGACTTACATGCAGGTTCTGCAGTTTGAGAAGGTTTATGTGAACTTCTTGAGGAAACAGAGGGGGAACAACTGCGACTGAGTTGTGAGGCACTAACGTTGAGCATATTAAAATGCTTTTCACTGTCCACGCTTAGGCTTTTGTCCTAAAAATATGTTTAAAAAAATACAAAATTAGCATATATTGGCACTATCCTTCCACAAGGTCTTACTCTACTACCTTCAGTCATTTTGTTTATTTGTGAATGTGTGTTAAAGGCTATAAACACCTCTGATTTGTTTCACAGTTCATTTGCTTCCTAAGTGCAAAATTAAGCAACTTTATAAGTTATTGTAAATCCTTGACCTAACTGGTGGTACTGCTGAATATGAAATAAATCATCAGAGCACTACTGTTTGTAATAGCTCTTCCTCTCAGCGTTAGAGAAAGCAGCAGGGAAGGGGTGAGTTTATACATGGCAGATCAGAGTGTAGAGGGGAGGTAATGAATCCAAGATGGGCAGCTCACACAGACTGTAGATAGGGAGCAAGGCATACACAAGGCAGTTTGCAAAAGGAGGGAGAATCACATATGGGGAGATTAATCAAAACTGGCATATGGACACGGCAGTCTTGATCTCCCTATACTGGCGTGAGATGCGCCTAATTTATTAAGATGCCTCTTAAATAAATTAGGTGCATTTCTGCCCTGCACCAGAAACTGAAGTCTAGACCAGCCAGGGGCTGGCGCAGACTTCAGCGATAACATCCACTAGTTTCTGTTGAAAGTTATAGTAAATTCAGCAGGCTACATGAAGTCTCACCCCTCCCACTAAGCCACCCTTTTATCACCAATTCGGAAAAGTGTCAAGAAACCTAAAAAGCCACAAATGATGGCACACATATGGCATAAACTCTTCAATGAATGTCCCTCTTTGGCTCAGAGTAGAGAGAAATCAGACCAACCACAGAAAATTGCAGGGGGAGCTGAATCACATGCTCTTTAGTATTGGTGACTGACAGTACAAGTGAGAGGTGATCCCTCATGTGCTGTAGGGGAAAGCAGCAGAGGAATAAAGTTGTACTGATGCATGAAAGATAGTGAAGACAGCAGCGTCCTGGACACACGGACCACAGAAATATCTGGTAGTAGGAGCCAGTGGCTAAATTAATATTCTACAATAAATGTAAATAACCGTTATGAATTTTGAAAATGATGAGAGAGAAGTTGTAGGAGAAATTCTTAACTATTGAATAGAGACTGATTAAAACAATGAAGCCTATATCGACAAATAATGCAGAGTGGTTATAAGTCAAGTAGCTATTACATGCTATGGGAAATAATAAATGAATGGGAACCAACTCTAGACAACTTAATCACTTTTCAATATTACTTCTGCAAAGAAAAATCTATCACTAAACTTCTTACATTTCACTTGCTACAGAAAACATCTAGCTACAGTATCTATTGTATCTGCTACAACAGCAGATGGTATGCCAGTACAGCATTTACATCACTTCTGGAAAATACATAATTCCACCCATTGGCATTGTTGCAACATGACTACAATGGATTACTCCAATTATGTCCCTTTCTGTTTGAATGTTCTTTTATTGCTGTGCAATTGCGAAAACTACTAAGTGGGTTAAATGATTCAAGACTCAACATCAATTCTCATGTCATAACCTGCTTATACTTATCTAATTCAGTTGCCTGAAGGATAATATTCCAAACATTCTGCTTTATAGTTTTCGGGTGATAAACTAATGTATTTATAACTTAAGTGAGTAGGAACAAATCACTGCTCTGCTTTATAGCATCATGAATTCTCTGAAGATAATAAGCAAGTGACAGTTATCTGTAGGTTGACATTACATACAGGGTTTTGCAGTGTTCTTTTATGGCATTTTTTATGTTTAGGTTAAGAACATTGTGGGCACATGTAGCTTAAAAGTCTCTAGCAAATTGATATACAAAGTGGGGCTGATTTACTAATACTGACAAATAGGTGGTCTAAGGCTTGATTCCCACTAGCACCCGAGAGCTCTGGCAGGCTGTTCTAGCAGGGAACAGCCTGCCGGACATCTCCGGATCCAGTATTGCTAGAAGTTGCCTGAATGCCGGCCGGCCCCATTAACCATACATTTATATCTACCATAGCTTCCAGTAATGCCACACAGGAGCTCTCAATCACTAGTGTGAAACTAGCCTAAAGATGAGCCACATTTATCAGTCACTGATACTGGAAGATAAATCTGATGCACCTTTAGACTGTCTAATCTAACTTTATACCTCCTATTAATTTTGTGCCAAAATTCAGGAGTAATTTTGATATCACAATTTAAGATCCCCCTATAATTAGAGCAGATGGAGTTGTCTTTACCTTCTTTTGGTATCACTGTAATGTGTGCTAAGAGGGACTCTGCACGGAATGCGTCTCCACTCGCTATACCATTAAAGTAGGTCTTTAAATGTGGTGAGAGGTTTTTCAAGAATTTTTTATAATATGTGGCCGTTAATCCGTCTGGGCCTGGGCTTTTTCCATTTGGTAGGGATTGTATCACCAATCCTATTTCTTCCATTGAAAAAGGATTAGTAAGTTTCGTTTGTTGGGACACAGATAATTTGGGGAGAGGAAGTGAGTTTAAGAATTCTCTTATGTTACACAATTTAAGATCCCCCATTCTGCAAAGCCATATCTCTGCCGAGTTAAGCTACACTTGCCCAGCAAGGCACAAAAAGGGTCTAAGACAACAATAAATGTTGTGACTGTTATGTGCTCTTCAAGTGCGTTTCTGTTAGTAAATCTGCCCCAGTGTTTCGTTTTTTTTCTGGAGTTTTTCCCATAAGCTTCACAATGGATTTTAAAAAGTCAAGGAAAAAATGTTTTACAAATGCTTTTAAATAACTGTATGTTTGAAATGAATGAAGTTTTTTTTACAGGTGTGTAAAAATGTAAAATTAGAATTAGTACCTTTAGTGTGGCTGTGACAATGGCTTTTGATGAGGTATTATCCTTATTCATTTTTTGTCTCCTTTCCACTCGAACATCTGCAGAACTGCTTGTAAGAAACATAATGTTAGTTTATGGGCATGTTCCCATGATGGTATCTTCATACAGATTTTGATGTGTATTCTAGTTAGTTGTATTTGATAAGCACAGTGAGGGACATTTCCTAAACTATTTATGCCACTATTGTGGAGTAAAAAAACTTGCATATTATGGCACACTCCATGTGTGCATTGTAATTTTCGACTATTTGAGCTTCTCTGCACTTTTCTGAAGTGCATAGAAAAAAAAAGAGTGGCTTAGTGGGAGGGCCTTGGCTTCACACCGCCTGCCCTATTTACTATAACTTTTGCCAGAAAGTGGTGCCTGTAGGAAGCATTGACTTCAGTTTCTGGCACACGGCAGGGCAGAGGTGCGCCTGATTTGTTAAAGAGGCTTCTGCCTCTTAATAAATTAGGCACATCTCACCTGAATGCAGGGAGAATGACACTGGCGTATGGATGCACCAGTCTTGATAAATGTCCCCCAGTGTCTCTATACTATATATATATATTTATATATATATATGCATATATATACTATATATATAGTCAAATATATATTTGAATAAAATGTATTATTTAAACGACATCATGAGACTCAAAGTGTTGAATATGTGGCACTTGGTGTATCAAGAGATGAATCAGCACAGAACGTTGGACATAAAATAACATGGTGTTAAAGTGGAGATCAAGAGAACATGCCACCTAGGCCTAGCCGTCATGACATACTGTACCTCACAACAGAATGTGTGCATACAATAAACTCAGGCTTGGAATTCCACTGATGGTAAGTAATATAGTAATGAGTCTGAAGCCAGATCCATTGTTGACCTTTGGTAAGAAACCGATAACAGCAAGACTTTCCTTTTCCAAATTGCATTACTGTTGTAAGAAATGAAATTTTAATTTTTTTTATAAACAAATGAATATCAATCCATTTCAAACTACTTGGACAAAGACTATTATTTAACACATTTACTTCAAATCAAATACATTCCACTGGTCATATGGTGAAGGTTAAAAAGACTGATGGTAGGTCCTTCGGGAGCCCCTAGTTTATAAACCCACTTCTATAGGTGCACTTGTATGAAAAATACCTCTAGAGGGAAGAGACTTGCAATATGGTTTGCAAAAATTTTTGGGACGTGCAATGAAGCATATGTAATACAAGGCAAGTTCTAGGGCAAAAGTTATAATTTGTAGATTCTACATTGCAGAGTAACCAAAAACCAATGGTATGATAAGTTCAGAGCACATTTATAATTTTTACTTTGTTTTGTACTATTACACATTTGCAACACCATTCATGATTCAAAAATCTTGAATAATCCTTCATTTAAAGAGGACCTGTCAGCTCTGCAGACATGTCTGTTCTTATGTTTTACCATTCATTTGTTATTTCTGCTAGAAGTTATGAATTAATTGCCAGACACACCCGCTACTGGTAACACCCAGCAGTACCTTTACTTCAAACTGCCGGAAAATTATTTGTAACTTGTAACTGTGTGGCTGGTACTTTCACTTTGTGTCCATCAGCTAATAACCCTTATCTCTAAACTACTAAGAGGTCATAAACACTTATTTAAGACACATAGTCATGCCATCAGTGTTTTGGTCAGTGATTTCCATCAGTGATTGGGAGTCAAAACCAGGATTGGAGCCTCCACAGACATAAGGTAAAAGGGAAAGATCTGCACCTGTTCTGCGTTTAGAGCCGCACCTGGTTTTGGCTCAAAATCACTGATGGAAATTACTGACCGAACACTGACGTGTGAATAGGGTGGCCAGAGGTCCAGTTTTAGGCCGGACAGTCCCGTTTTCAGTTTCCCTGTCCTCCATCCGGCACAGGGCCTGGACGGACACAGGGATGTGCTGTCTGAACGTGAGCTGCAGGGAGAAAGTCACCCTCCCTACCACCCCTGCAGCTGACATGACGTTGATTTTACCTTAATTTTTTAAATCCCCGTCGGCTGCGGAGTGTGAGGGGACTTGGCCTAACCAGGTCGGGGGTGTGGCTTAGCGGAGCCGGGAGGATGGTTTAAGTCCCTCTTTTGAGGGTGGTCTGAGTGGCCACCCTACGTGTGAACGAGGCATAAGAGCTAAAATGAGTGTTTATGACATCAGAGAGCAAAGATAAGGAGCCTCTCAGCTCCCCAATTGACGGAAAAAAGAGAGAAAATCCACAGGCAGCTAGTACAGCTATGTAAACAAAAAAGGATTCCATATTTTTTGTAAAGACTAGAGATGAGCGAATTTCATATTTTGAAATTTGTTCACACTTTGTGTGTTGGTGAAAAGTGAATTGCGTCATAGATTCCGTTACCACGGACCATAACGCATCTCTATGACGGAATGCATAACGGAATGCCTTTAGAGGCATGCAAAACGGCTCCGTCCCGTTTCCGTTATGCAGAAGAGGACTCCCCTGCATAACGGAAATGGGATGGATCAGTTTTGCAGCCCATAGACCTCTATTATGACGGAATGCCTCTAAAGGCATTATTTTATGCATTCCATCATAGAATTGCGTTATGGTCCGTGGTAACGGAATCCATAACGCAATTCACCTTTTTACCAACAAACGAAGTGTGAACAAATTTCAAAATATGAAATTCGCTCATCTTTAGTAAAGACCAAATGAAAAAATAATTTTTAGCTCAAAATAATTACAATGCAATAATAATAAATAAATAAATTGCCCCCAAAGGTGTATATAGCCTTTAAAGTCAAAAGTTTGGTTCAGTATGCACTATACTTTTTCGTCCAAGACTCAACATTCAAGTGTATGGGTGCAGAAAACACATGGACACCATATGGATGTTCTACACAGAGTGAGGTCAATGCATCCATTTTTGCTGACATAAATTGGACCAGACATCTGAAATAGGCCTAAGATTAAGCGCCCATTGTCTATTATGCAATACAAAGCCAGATATTTTTGCGTGTTTCATGTAGCTCCTGCAAATGCCATTTGAAAAACAAACAGTCCAAGAAATGAAATAGCTATGGGCAGCAATGTGTAAATTGGACTAAAGCAAACCTGTCACCATAAAATACAGTCCAATCTGCCGGCACCGTGTTATAGAGCAGGGGGAGCTGGGCAGATTGATATATATCCTTTGTGGGAAAAGATTTGCAAAACTTGCAATTTATTGGGAGAGATTTATAAAACTGGTATAAAGTATAAATGGCTTAGTTGGCCATAGCAACCAATCAGATTCCAACTTTCATTTTCCAAAGGAGCTCTGCAAAATGATGGGTGGAATCTGATTGGTTGCTATGGGCAACTAACCAGCTCTACTTTACACCAATTCGATAAATCCCCCATTTAATATTTAAACAGGACCTATAACTTCTCCTGATGTCTGTTTTAGTAACTAATTGTATGCAATAAAAATTCTGGAGCATCTTTTCTTAGAACTGTATGTTCTGCCATTCCTTTACCATTCCTGCTGGGAGTTTATGCATAAGGGCACATCTGAGTGTAACCATTTGCAGGAGTGGCCCTGCATAGTCTGCTACTAGCAGGGCCACTGGCCATTTGATAAAGCGAGACAACCCCTTTTAGGGTCCATTCACACGTCCACAAAATGGATCCGCATCCGTTCCGCAATTTTGCGGAATGGGTGCAGACCCATTCATTTTCAATGGGGCCGGAATGTGCTGTCCGCATCCACATTTGCGGATCCGCACTTCCGCATCCGTGCTTCCGTTTCCGCAAAAAAATAGAACATGTCCTATTCTTGTCCGCAATTGTGGACAAGAACAGGCATATTCTATTAGTGCCGGCAATGTGCGGTCCGCAAAATGCGGATTGCACATTGACGCTTTCCGTGTTTTGCGGATCCGTGGCTCCGTGTATCCGCAAAACACATTGCGGACGTGTGAATGGAGCCTAATACACTTCAGTTTATCAGCATTTAAGCATGTGAATAAGAAGTTTTATAAGAATTTTTATGTAGAATTGAACTGTACAAGTTGTACATAGTTTTTTAAAGAGGACCTGTAACTAGAGTTGAGCGAACACCTGGATGTTCGGGTTCGAGAAGTTCGGCCGAACTTCCCGGAAATGTTCGGGTTCGGGATCCGAACCCGATCCGAACTTCGTCCCGAACCCGAACCCCATTGAAGTCAATGGGGACCCGAACTTTTAGGTACTAAAAAGGCTGTAAAACAGCCCACGAAAGGGCTAGAGGGCTGCAAAAGGCAGCAACATGTAGGTAAATCCCCTGCAAACAAATGTGGATAGGGAAATGAATTAAAATAAAAATTAAATAAATAAAAATTAACCAAAATCAATTGGAGAGAGGTCCCATAGCAGAGAATCTGGCTTCACGTCACCCACCACTGGAACAGTCCATTCTCAGATATTTAGGCCCCGGCACCCAGGCAGAGGAGAGAGGTCCCGTAACAGAGAATCTGTCTTCATGTCAGCAGAGAATCAGTCTGCATGTCATAGCAGAGAATCAGGCTTCACGTCAGCCACCACTGCAACAGTCCATTGTCATAAATTTAGGCCAAGCACCCAGGCAGAGGAGAGAGGTCCCGTAACAGACAATCTGGCTTCATGTCAGCAGAGAATCAGTCTTCATATCATAGCAGAGAATCAGGCTTCACGTCAGCCACCAATGCAACAGTCCATTGTCAGATATTTAGGCCCAGCACCCAGGCAGAGGAGAGAGGTCCCGTAACAGACAATCAGGCTTCACGTCAGCCACCAGTGCAACAGTCCATTGGCATATATTTAGGCCCAGCACCCAGGCAGAGGAGAGAGGTCCCGTAACAGAGAATCTGGCTTCATGTCAGCAGAGAATCAGTCTGCATGTCATAGCAGAGAATCAGGCTTCACGTCACCCACCACTGCAACAGTCCATTTTCATAAATTTAGGCCAAGCACCCAGGCAGAGGAGAGAGGTCCCGTAACAGACAATCTGGCTTCATGTCAGCAGAGAATCAGTCTTCATATCATAGCAGAGAATCAGGCTTCATGTCACCCACCACTATAAGAGTCCATTTTCATAAATTTAGGTCCAGCACCCAGGCAGAGGAGAGAGGTCCCGTAACAGACAATCTGGCTTCATGTCAGCAGAGAATCAGTCTTCATATCATAGCAGAGAATCAGGCTTCACGTCAGCCACCAATGCAACAGTCCATTGTCAGATATTTAGGCCCAGCACCCAGGCAGAGGAGAGAGGTCCCGTAACAGACAATCAGGCTTCACGTCAGCCACCAGTGCAACAGTCCATTGGCATATATTTAGGCCCAGCACCCAGGCAGAGGAGAGAGGTCCCGTAACAGAGAATCTGGCTTCATGTCAGCAGAGAATTAGTCTGCATGTCATAGCAGAGAATCAGGCTTCACGTCACCCAACATTGGAACAGTCCATTGGAATATATTTCAGACAAAACGCTGGCCGCCAGGCCGCTAGGACGTGTGGATGTGGCAGAACGGCCACGTCCTCTCCCAGCACCAGAGGGTCCACTAACACCACCACGACCATGTCCATGTACGCGTCCCTTACTAGATGTTTTCCTCATTGTTATCGTTCACCACAACAACAAAAATATTATTTGGCCCAATGTATTGTATTCAAATTCAGCTGAATATAAATTTGAGGCCTAGTATTTAGGCGCTGGGTGACCGGTATGGATTTACTGACAGAATTAGACTTGGAAATGCACAGTAGCGTGTGTGTGAAGTTATTCTGAATGACCCTATGTGCACCTTGAATATTATATACCCTTTTAGGGATAGATTTCAAATAGCTCTGATACAGCAGAAACCACTAAATTATGAAATTGCTAAATTGGGAATTGTATTTCAACCCAGAACAAAAAATGTGCTTTGACGGACACTAAATAACTTGCCCAGCCACAACAGTACAGCGGTAATGACAGATTTAGCGGGATATAAATTTGAGGCCTAGTATTTAGGCGCTGGGTGACCGGTATGGATTTACTGACAGAATTAGACTGGGATATGGCCAAAAAATAACCACACTATTGCTGGTTAAATGCACTTGGTGTGACAGCTTGACCAACCACACTACTGAGGGTTAAATGCACCTGGTGACAGGCGCAGCTTGCCCCTGATGTAGTATATGGCCAAAAAATGAACAGACTATTGCTGGTTAAATGCATTTGGTGTGACAGCTTGACCAACCACACTACTGAGGGTTAAATGCACTTGGTGACGGGCGCAGCTTGCCCCTGATGTAGTATATGGCCAAAAAATGAACAGACTATTGCTGGTTAAATGCACTTGGTGTGACAGCTTGACCAACCACACTACTGAGGGTTAAATGCACTTGGTGACGGGCGCAGCTTGCCCCTGATGTAGTATATGGCCAAAAAATGAACAGACTATTGCTGGTTAAATGCACTTGGTGTGACAGCTTGACCAACCACACTACTGAGGGTTAAATGCACTTGGTGACGGGCGTAGCTTGCCCCTGATGTAGTATATGGCCAAAAAATGAACAGACTATTGCTGGTTAAATGCACTTGGTGTGACAGCTTGACCAACCACACTACTGAGGGTTAAATGCACTTGGTGACGGGCGCAGCTTGCCCCTGATGTAGTATATGGCCAAAAAATGAACAGACTATTGCTGGTTAAATGCACTTGGTGTGACAGCTTGACCAACCACACTACTGAGGGTTAAATGCACTTGGTGACGGGCGCAGCTTGCCCCTGATGTAGTATATGGCCAAAAAATAAACAGACTATTGCTGGTTAAATGCACTGTGTGTGACAGCTTCACCCTGATGTAGGCTTTAGCCAAAAAACAACCACACCATTGAGGGTTAAATGCACTTGGTGACAGGCGCAGCTTGCCCCTGATGTAGTATATGGCCAAAAAATAAACAGACTATTGCTGGTTAAATGCACTTGGTGTGACAGCTTCACCCTGATGTAGGCTTTAGCCAAAAAACAACCACACCATTGAGGGTTAAATGCACTTGGTCGCAGCTTGTGCTGGCGCACCACAAGACACAAAATGGCCGCCGATCACCCCAGAAAAAAGTGACTGACAAACGGTCTGGGCAGCCTAAAAACAGTGAGCATTTGAATTTCAGCAGCTCAATGATGCACAGCTGCAGATCGATCGATTAATCAAGTCCTTTGGAGGAGTTAATCTGCCTAATCTCGCCCTACTGTCGCAGCCGCAACCTCTCCCTACGCTAATCAGAGCAGAGTGACGGGCGGCGCTATGTGACTCAAGCTTAAATAGAGGCTGGGTCACATGGTGCTCTGGCCAATCACAGCCATGCCAATAGTAGGCATGGCTGTGACGGCCTCTTGGGGCAAGTAGTATGACGCTTGTTGATTGGCTGCTTTGCAGCCTTTCAAAAAGCGCCAAGAAAGCGTCAAAAAGCGCCAAGAAAGCGACGAACACCGAACCTGAACCTGGACTTTTACGAAAATGTCCGGGTTTGGGTCCGTGTCACGGACACCCCAAAATTCGGTACGAACCCGAACTATACAGTTCGAGTTGGCTCATCCCTACCTGTAACTCTTCTGTACATGTCTGTTTTAGCAACTACTTGCATTCCCCATGTAATACTAATTCTGGAGAATCGATTCTTATAAGTTTATGTTGTACCTTTCCTTTATTATTCATGCTAGATGTTTGCCAGCAGTGCAGGTCACTAGAAGATACGCCTTTGGGTATAGATGGTTCTAAGCATTGATAGATAATAAGACCCCAACAATTGCAATCAAAGTATTTAAAATAGATGGAACCAGAGTGACAAAAAATGGCATTAAAAGGGTATTCCAGTTTTAGTAAATAAATGTTATTTTTTGTATTTTATAATGAAAAGTTGTACAGTTTTCAAATACATGTTTTATATTGATTTCTCACAGCTTTCAGGATCTCTATTTGCTTTCATTTTATAGAAATCTTAAAGGGGTTCTCCAGGATTTTTAATATTGATGGTCTATCCTCAGGATGGGTCATCATCTGATCAGCAGGGGTTCAAAAACCTGTACTCCCGTAGATCAGATATTCTGCAGTAGGTCTGCCAACAGAACTATACAGCAAAGTCTACTGTGTAGTAGAAGGAACTTGTAATTGCAGCTATGGTCCCAATAACTTCAGTGGGAGGAGCGCTGCAGTTACCAGTTATGTATAGCTGATCAGCGGAAGTGTGGAGCGTTGGGCACTCACTGATCAAATATTAATGGCCTATCATAAGAAAAGGTTTCAATATTAACATGTGTGAAAACCCAGCACCTAACAACTGATCACCCATCCTCAGGACATGCCATTAACATCAGATTGGCTGGGCCTGAAGCCCTGCACCCCCAATGACTAGCTGCCCAGACGCTATACAGCTCTGTCTTCTGACCACTGCAGCACTGCTCCCACTCATTGGGAGCAGTGCTGCTGCAACCAACCCTGTGTTACACAACATTATACAACTGTGCATCTTTGAATCCTATTTCTGCACTCAAGACACTTTTGAACAGCCGATCAACATCAGTAAGGTGCCAGACTGAGCTGGTGACTTTTATTAACAGGCGTTTCTTCAGATCAATGGTATAGAGGAGCAAAGACACAAACATATTTTTATTTTCTAGAATTAGATTACTTACAATGTTCGTGACACTTGGCTAATATCTCTAGGTCATCTACATGATAGTAGTCATATCCTGATGTGCCAAGAACTTCAAAAGGTAAGTATCCTATGATTGGTGGAGCCCTATATAGAACAAAAAATGCTCAAAGGGTAAGTGGTAGAGTCCATAGATGCACCCCATTCTGCATTCAGTTTTTAGGCCTTTTCAGACAAGATGTTCAACATTCATTTTGTACAACAATGATAGTTTTTTAAAGAAAGTAAAAGAATATAACCTGGTTTGGGGGTTACTCTAGCATTAGATAATTAAAACTGATACTGTATTCATTACAATACAAAATGAAGATCTATTTCAAAACTTTAATTGGGCTTTTCCAGGATTTTTATATTGATGGCCTGTCCCCTGGAGGTCCGGCACCACACAACCCTATTGCTCAGCTGTTCCGAAGTTATCCCGGTACTAACCAGCTCTGTTCATTACATAGAGGATGGAGTGGTGCAGTTTAGATGCTGGAACTACTTCAGAAGAGCTGATCAACAAGGTTGTGGAACGTCGGATCCCAGTAATCAGATACTAATGGCCTATGCTAAGGACAGGTCATCATTATAAAAAATCTTTGATGACCCCTTTAAAAGAACAGAAATTCAGTGTCTGGAATTTCTGGTTTAGCCAAGTATAAAAGCATAGGTTGACAGGAATATCAGTGCTGTGGTCAATGCACTTATACTCACCTGTGGTCAAGAGATAGAAATTTCCACTCAAGACTATGCCTTGATGTAAATTCTTCAAATGATTCCTCAACAGTACAAATTTCCTGATAATGAAAGAACCAAGCGTTAAGTCACACAGTTTACTTTTACACAATAAGCTCAAGTTATTGCCGTGTGAAATGTAAGCAATAGCTGAATATCAACCAACACCACGTGTCATCAATATTAGATACCTGCAAATCCCATTAAGGTATTTTCTGGGATTCACTCATACTCACTTTTTCTTCAAACCAGGTTCCTTCTAAACTGAGTCAAAAACAAATATAATATCAAAGATTCAATTTGTAAAGCAAAAGTTTATAGTTAAAGGGAACCTGTCACATTGTTCATGCATTCCTATGTTTGGCAGCATGGTATAGCGCAGGAGGAGCTGAGCGTAGGATATATTGTTTGTTGGTAAAGATTCAGTAGGACATAATATTTTCATTTACCGTAAATCTCTACTTTTTGTGAACATAGGAGTCCAGTGGCAGTCCTATTCAGTGACTGACAGCTGTCTCAGACATAGCTGTGTAAGACGTAGCTTTCAATCACTAAGTAAGACTTTCTACTGGTGTAGCTGCAGTTTAATTTAAAGAGTCTTCTTAGCAAAGCTCTAACTGAGCGTTGCTAAGGAGTCTGTCTTCAGTCTCATGGGAAAGGCTATGGGCAGCAATAGGGCACATTTACACAGTCAGGAACTAGGGTAGTGACAAGGGTCAGGCTGGAAGACTCTGTATTTTACACAAAAGTTGTCTTCAGCTATCAATAAAACTCTGAAGACTGACTTTCCTTAACAACACTTTCAGAGCTTTGCTAAGAAGACTCTACACCAGGCATGTCCAAACTGCGGCCCTCCAACTGTTGCAAAACTACAACTCTCAGCATGCTCTAATAGCTGTAAGCTATCCAGGCATGCTGGGAGTTGTAGTTTTGCAACAGCTGGAGGGCCGCAGTTTGGACATGCCTGCGTCTACACCCTGTTTTCTAGAGCAAAGAAACATCTTTACCTAATGAAGTGTATGAACTGAAACAGTAGTTACAAATCACTGTCGTTTGGAACGCTACATTTCTGTTAAAACTGTTACTTTATTAATCAGAAAAACAAAAGGGAAGGGGGACTAACCTATATTAAAATTCTAGGACACCATCCATTCAGTGTAGGGTCGATATGAGGACCTATAAGCCGCATACACGGTAAATGCAGCTGCGGATGGGGTCACTAGAAATGCCGCAGGCTAGTGCTATACTGCAAGTGAAAGCAGAGGGCCATGGGGCCGTGCTAATTGATTCCACAGAAGTAAGCACTAAGGTGCGGTCAGTGTGCTCTGAATCACTACCAGCTCATGGATCCCTCGACTAAAGTTATGGATAGACTAATCCAGTGATAAACATCTGCCTGCAGAAGCCGATCTCAATTGAATCCATCCGTTCATGTGAAACGGATGTCTAAGAATCGGCCCTGCAGACACGAATCACTGGATCTAAGCTAAGCTGGGTGAAACAGGCAGATCTGGATTGCTGTTGCTCATCTAACTGCAGAGGGCTGAGAACCGCAGACCTCAACTGCAGTGTGAGCGCAAAGCAGATACAAATGAACATTGATTCATCCCCACACCACACTCAACGCGTTTCGCCATAAGGCTCGTCAGGAGCGTGTATCTGTGGTTCGCAGGATAAATATTCAAAGCTGCTGAGCCTCCATTACAGAGGCTGCAGCTGTAAGTACGAGGTGGCCGAACGCGGCCGCTCAGGTGCACAGAATATGAGGAGAGTCCTCCTCCCCTCAACTGAGCCCCGCCTGCAGAACGGCCAATGAGGACGCAGGAGGCACGGCATCGCCGCATCATCCATCCCGCCCCCATTGTGCCGCCCCCTCGATGAGACCGGCCCAGATGAATGTAATAACATTCTACATTAAAGTTAGAGTAAATATATACGGCGACTTACTACCCTGGCAACGTTTGTATAGCTCCGATCGAGACAGGGATCATGAAGTGGTATGAACTACATTGTATTTTATTTAATTTTTTTTTTTTTTTTTTTTTTTTTTTTTTTATTTAATTAATTGAGGACATCAATCGGTGGTGGTGGAGACAATACAGGAGGGTCAGGAAGGACCCAGCAGCATTTTTACTAGACGGCAATACTGTGATCAGGCTGATTTAAAGGGGCAGTGTATGGTATAATGTGGTATAAGTAATCCACAACCAATAATTACACTATCACACCCCTGGTATCTCCTAGCCCCCTCAATTGCCTAGGTGATCTAATGACATAGAGTCATTAGTAGTCCATGCCGCTGAGACACACGGATCGTGGGCAGTATGTCATCACCCCTAATGTTCCCCCGTTGCACCTCAGCTCCAGGGATCTAGAGAAAACACACAAAGGAATTATACTCATTTAGTCCCTGGGGCTGGAGCGCACATAGGCGGTAAATCCACTGTGTCTCTTTTTGCAATAACCGCCTATCAAAGTCGCCTCCTCTTGGCGCTCTTCTGACCACCTCCACAGCCTGAAATTTGATGACATCCACATCACCGTTGTGCATGGTCGATATGTGTCTAGCAATCGGGGTATCCGCCCCTTTGCGGATGTCATTTAGATGTTCTGCTATTCTTCTACGGAATTCTCTTGTGGTTTTACCCACATATTGCTTTCCGCAAACACAAGTGGCCAAATATACCAGGCCTCTTGTTTTGCAATTGACAAATGATCTGATAGTAAATCTCTGTTCAGTGACGCTACAGATAAATGTAGCGCCAGTCTGGATTGCAGGGCAAGCCACGCAGCTGCCACAGCGGAAGGTCCCTTTGAGGTTGGTACTCAGCCATGTGGATGTAGTCGGGCCCTGAAAAAAGCTGTGCACCAGGCGATCTCTCAAACTACGTCCACGTCTGTACGTGATTAGAGGTACATCGCCTATCATATCCCCAATATCTGGGTCTGATTTAAGAATACCCCAGTAAGTCGTCAGCAAGTCACGCACTGTGTTGTGTGCTTCATCATATGTGGCTATGATGCGCAACTGGTCCATTCCAGCCGATCCCGACCTAGGGGTAAGGAGGGCATCCCGGTTTTGTGCCAGTGAATGCTGGTACGCTTTAGTTAGTACATGTTGTGGGTACCCCCTACTCCTAAATCTGGTTCGTAGATCACTGGATGCCGTTCTGAAATCTGACATACTGGAGCAGTTACGCCTTACCCGAAGGTATTGCCCTTTTGGAATTCCCCTCTTCAGGGGCAGGGGGTGGCAACTGTCCCAACTAAGGAGGCTGTTTGTTGCAGTCTCCTTGCGGAACAGCCGTGTGCCAATATTGCCCATCCTGTCCCTGAAGATGGTTAAATCCAGAAAGTTGATTTGAGATTCCTGGATCTCTGATGTAAAAAATAATCCCATAGTGTTTATGTTCAGGTCTGAAACAAACCGATTGAAGTCCTCAACACTCCCAGACCATAAAATCAATACATCATCGATGAAGCGTAACCACAAATTAATGTGGTCAGCCCATCTCTGATTATCCGCGAACACAACTTCACGTTCCCACCAGCCCAGGTAGAGATTGGCGAAGGTCGGGGCACAGGGGCTCCCCATCGCCACTCCCCTGAGCTGGTGGTACATGCGATGATCAAAGCTAAAACAGTTGTGCTCAAGGATAAATTTCATTAGTTCAAGAATAAATTCGTTATGCTGCCAGCAATGGGTGCCACGTTGACTAAGGAAAGAGGCCACAACTCCACACCCCCTATCATGGGGTATGGAGCTGTACAAGGCCTCAACATCCAGGCTGGCCAGCATAACGTTCTCACCAAGATGTATTCCTTCCAATTTTTTGATTACATCCATAGAATCACGTACATACGAGGATAGGGACACCGCAAATGGTCGTAAAATCCTATCCACGTATGTACTGATTGGATGTGTCAAACTCCCAGTCCCTGACACAATAGGACGTCCCTTTAAGGGGGTAAGTCCCTTGTGCACCTTGGGTAACCCATAGAAACAAGGGATCTGGGGATGTTTGGGAAACAAAAACTCAAATTCAGATCTACTGATAAGGGCATGATCGTGTGCTGTGTCCAAGAGGTCCTTCAATTGCCTCCTGAACATCTCAGTAGGATTTGATTCCAGCACACGATAACATGATTTATCACTGAGAATGTTCAGACACATGATCTTATATTGGTCACAGTTCATTACGACAATATTCCCTCCCTTGTCCGATGGTTTAATGACAAGGGAGTTGTCGCGTTCCAGTGAAATTAGGGCCTCAATCTCCCTTTTCCGGAGATTGGACTCAGTCCCCTTCAATGTGTCGAGCTTTCTCAGTTGGTCTGTGACGACCTTGAGAAAAATGTCAGGTGGTGTGCCATCACTAAGGGGCGGGTTTTTAGTAGAGGACAATTTGAGGTCCGTAAATGGACCCTCACCAATCTCCCTACTCCCTTCCTCCATAAGGGATGCCAGTAGTTGGATATCCGGCAGGTCATTTATGTCCACACCCAATTCATTGCACTGTTGTTGATTATGTGTAGCAAAGAATTTTTTCCATTTAAGTTTCCTCACGAATAAGGTCAAATCCTTGACCCATTCGAAGGAGCTAAAGGAACAGGTGGGAACAAATGATAGGCCCTTGCTAAGTAGTTCCAGTTCTACCTCCGTAAGTGACCTATCAGACAAGTTAATAATTTGTAACTTGTCCCTGGACCGGTTTTTTCCTAGAGGGTTTACAGTCTCGTAATCAGCTGCACCCATTCTATGATGGTGTACTATTGGTTCTTGCTGTTTCTGAGACTGTAGGACCTCGTAGTTTGGTTCCCTAAAAAACCTCCCCGTGATCTGGGGTTCCTACCTCTGCCTCCCCTTCCTCTAGATCCCTTATTAGAGGGTTGGAAGATGGGGTATTGGCTATTCTGGTAGGAGGTACCTTCCAATTCAGTTTCCCCCTCAGAGGATGAGGGTTCTGTCTCAACCTCAAGGGTCCTTGCAGTTTACATAAATGACCTGCCGGATATCCAACTACTGGCATCCCTTATGGAGGAAGGGAGTAGGGAGATTGGTGAGGGTCCATTTACGGACCTCAAATTGTCCTCTACTAAAAACCCGCCCCTTAGTGATGGCACACCACCTGACATTTTTCTCAAGGTCGTCACAGACCAACTGAGAAAAGCTCGACACATTGAAGGGGACTGAGTCCAATCTCCGGAAAAGGGAGATTGAGGCCCTAATTTCACTGGAACGCGACAACTCCCTTGTCATTAAACCATCGGACAAGGGAGGGAATATTGTCGTAATGAACTGTGACCAATATAAGATCATGTGTCTGAACATTCTCAGTGATAAATCATGTTATCGTGTGCTGGAATCAAATCCTACTGAGATGTTCAGGAGGCAATTGAAGGACCTCTTGGACACAGCACACGATCATGCCCTTATCAGTAGATCTGAATTTGAGTTTTTGTTTCCCAAACATCCCCAGATCCCTTGTTTCTATGGGTTACCCAAGGTGCACAAGGGACTTACCCCCTTAAAGGGACGTCCTATTGTGTCAGGGACTGGGAGTTTGACACATCCAATCAGTACATACGTGGATAGGATTTTACGACCATTTGCGGTGTCCCTATCCTCGTATGTACGTGATTCTATGGATGTAATCAAAAAATTGGAAGGAATACATCTTGGTGAGAACGTTATGCTGGCCAGCCTGGATGTTGAGGCCTTGTACAGCTCCATACCCCATGATAGGGGGTGTGGAGTTGTGGCCTCTTTCCTTAGTCAACGTGGCACCCATTGCTGGCAGCATAACGAATTTATTCTTGAACTAATGAAATTTATCCTTGAGCACAACTGTTTTATCTTTGATCATCGCATGTACCACCAGCTCAGGGGAGTGGCGATGGGGAGCCCCTGTGCCCCGACCTTCGCCAATCTCTACCTGGGCTGGTGGGAACGTGAAGTTGTGTTCGCGGATAATCAGAGATGGGCTGACCACATTAATTTGTGGTTACGCTTCATCGATGATGTATTGATTTTATGGTCTGGGAGTGTTGAGGACTTCAATCGGTTTGTTTCAGACCTGAACATAAACACTATGGGATTATTTTTTACATCAGAGATCCAGGAATCTCAAATCAACTTTCTGGATTTAACCATCTTCAGGGACAGGATGGGCAATATTGGCACACGGCTGTTCCGCAAGGAGACTGCAACAAACAGCCTCCTTAGTTGGGACAGTTGCCACCCCCTGCCCCTGAAGAGGGGAATTCCAAAAGGGCAATACCTTCGGGTAAGGCGTAACTGCTCCAGTATGTCGGATTTCAGAACGGCATCCAGTGATCTACGAACCAGATTTAGGAGTAGGGGGTACCCACAACATGTACTAACTAAAGCGTACCAGCATTCACTGGCACAAAACCGGGATGCCCTCCTTACCCCTAGGTCGGGATCGGCTGGAATGGACCAGTTGCGCATCATAGCCACATATGATGAAGCACACAACACAGTGCGTGACTTGCTGACGACTTACTGGGGTATTCTTAAATCAGACCCAGATATTGGGGATATGATAGGCGATGTACCTCTAATCACGTACAGACGTGGACGTAGTTTGAGAGATCGCCTGGTGCACAGCTTTTTTCAGGGCCCGACTACATCCACATGGCTGAGTACCAACCTCAAAGGGACCTTCCGCTGTGGCAGCTGCGTGGCTTGCCCTGCAATCCAGACTGGCGCTACATTTATCTGTAGCGTCACTGAACAGAGATTTACTATCAGATCATTTGTCAATTGCAAAACAAGAGGCCTGGTATATTTGGCCACTTGTGTTTGCGGAAAGCAATATGTGGGTAAAACCACAAGAGAATTCCGTAGAAGAATAGCAGAACATCTAAATGACATCCGCAAAGGGGCGGATACCCCGATTGCTAGACACATATCGACCATGCACAACGGTGATGTGGATGTCATCAAATTTCAGGCTGTGGAGGTGGTCAGAAGAGCGCCAAGAGGAGGCGACTTTGATAGGCGGTTATTGCAAAAAGAGACACAGTGGATTTACCGCCTATGTGCGCTCCAGCCCCAGGGACTAAATGAGTATAATTCCTTTGTGTGTTTTCTCTAGATCCCTGGAGCTGAGGTGCAACGGGGGAACATTAGGGGTGATGACATACTGCCCACGATCCGTGTGTCTCAGCGGCATGGACTACTAATGACTCTATGTCATTAGATCACCTAGGCAATTGAGGGGGCTAGGAGATACCAGGGGTGTGATAGTGTAATTATTGGTTGTGGATTACTTATACCACATTATACCATACACTGCCCCTTTAAATCAGCCTGATCACAGTATTGCCGTCTAGTAAAAATGCTGCTGGGTCCTTCCTGACCTTCCTGTATTGTCTCCACCACCACCGATTGATGTCCTCAATTAATTAAATAAAAAAAAAAAATAATAAAAAAAAAAAAAAAAAAATTAAATAAAATACAATGTAGTTCATACCACTTCATGATCCCTGTCCCGATCGGAGCTATACAAACGTTGCCAGGGTAGTAAGTCGCCGTATATATTTACTCTAACTTTAATGTAGAATGTTATTACATTCATCTGGGCCGGTCTCATCGAGGGGGCGGCACAATGGGGGCGGGATGGATGATGCGGCGATGCCGTGCCTCCTGCGTCCTCATTGGCCGTTCTGCAGGCGGGGCTCAGTTGAGGGGAGGAGGACTCTCCTCATATTCTGTGCATCTGAGCGGCCGCGTTCGGCCACCTCGTACTTACAGCTGCAGCCTCTGTAATGGAGGCTCAGCAGCTTTGAATATTTATCCTGCGAACCACAGATACACGCTCCTGACGAGCCTTATGGCGAAACGCGTTGAGTGTGGTGTGGGGATGAATCAATGTTCATTTGTATCTGCTTTGCGCTCACACTGCAGTTGAGGTCTGCGGTTCTCAGCCCTCTGCAGTTAGATGAGCAACAGCAATCCAGATCTGCCTGTTTCACCCAGCTTAGCTTAGATCCAGTGATTCGTGTCTGCAGGGCCGATTCTTAGACATCCGTTTCACATGAACGGATGGATTCAATTGAGATCGGCTTCTGCAGGCAGATGTTTATCACTGGATTAGTCTATCCATAACTTTAGTCGAGGGATCCATGAGCTGGTAGTGATTCAGAGCACACTGACCGCACCTTAGGCTGGGTTCACACTTGAGCGTTGCGCAAACGCGCGTTTTACGCGCGTTTTTGACGCACATTTTTATGCGCGTTTTTGTAATAGTAAACGCGCGTTTGTGTGATTCACTACAGTGTCCTATGGCCACAAACGCCCCAAAAGTCGCTCATGTACTTTTTGGAGCGTCGGGCGTTTTACAGCGCGATCGTACGCGCTGTAAAACGCCCAAGTGTGAACCATTCCCATAGGGAATCATTGGTTTCTCCTTGTTGAGCGTTTTACAGCGCGTAGGAACGCGCTGTAAAACGCTCAGGTGTGAACCCAGCCTTAGTGCTTACTTCTGTGGAATCAATTAGCACGGCCCCATGGCCCTCTGCTTTCACTTGCAGTATAGCACTAGCCTGCGGCATTTCTAGTGACCCCATCCGCAGCTGCATTTACCGTGTATGCGGCTTATAGGTCCTCATATCGACCCTATACTGAATGGATGGTGTCCTAGAATTTTAATATAGGTTAGTCCCCCTTCCCTTTTGTTTTTCTGATTAATAAAGTAACAGTTTTAACAGAAATGTAGCGTTCCAAACGACAGTGATTTGATTTTGATAGGTGGAACGTATACCATATATCAGTTATACCAGTGAAACAGTAGTTACACTTTAAGTATAGGAAACAGCATCAATTTAACTGAATAACTGACAAGTTATACAGAATTTTTTCCCATAAAACGATATATCAGTCTACTCAGCATCTACTGCTGTATAACATGTTCAAGATGAAAGGTTCCTTTAAAGGGAATTTCCTGGCAAAATGAAAAGTCAGTTAGGCATTTCTCCTGTTGAGTCAGAATAGGATGCTTTCATAAGGTTCGATCTCAAAGGGGACATTCTGAGCAGGGGATCCCAATCTATAATGTCTATATGAACCAGAGTCAGCTTCATGAGATAAACCTTTTAAAGTGATATATTTTATTGGTTAAACTGATTATGCAATATTTATTTACAACAACAACAAAAAAACTTCATATTATGTTTTGGAATGTATCAGATGCATTACTACTTGTCAAAAGAAATTTAATCAATAGGTATATTAAAAGGTGTAGCCATCACATTGCAGTCCAACTCAACTTCGAACACTTAGTAAACATAATATTGGGTAAGATGCCGTCTCTCACCTTTAAGAATTGTGGTGTTGCAAGTCGAACTGTAGCAATGAAGTAGACCTGTTTGCCAAGCTGTGCCCTGTATGTTCTGGAAACAGCCCCTTCAAAGCCGTTACATGAAGAAAGAGGCACTGAAATGATAACATGTATATGATAAAAAAAAGTACCAAAATAGATATATTATGCAGGTCGCGTGCATGCACATTACACAAACACAGCCATCTGACACCAGCACTAGTCCTGAGAAAAAGGAAAGCCATATCCCATAATGACACTGTCATAAATTCTGCAGCATATGGTCAACAGAATAAAAAAATATATACATAATCCCCCCACCCCATTACTTAAGAAGATTTAAAACACAAAAAATAACTCAAATTAGTCAAATGAAATTGGTAGGCTTGACTTAAATTCATCTAATGTGTATGGCCACTATAAAGCCACCTTTAGAAGGCAATATTTTTTTCAGTATTTTACAAAATATGGACTAAAGTACTACAGTGTGAAAAAAGCATAACCCTGGAAACACAGGAACAGGAACTCTGAAGCTGTGGTACAGATGTAGCAGAGTTAACACACAGAATTGGTGAGTTACATCACATCTAGTTAACGTGTTATGACTGTGACTCTTAACTCTACTAGATCTGTAGCACCATTTTCCATAGACTACTGTATCTCCCTTATCACATTACCAAATAATAACGATTAGCATAATAATCCATAATACATAGCTAGGTTAATGTCCTAATCTACCTACACCTGATATTCCCATTTAGTGTATGCTATGACCATGACTCTAGGAAGTATGTCTGCTGTCTAAGAATTATGTTCAGCTCATATCTATCCTTTACTCCATATACTGAAATACTATCCTCAGAATAGGTCACCAATATCAGATCGGCTGTTTGAAGACAAAGCAGCACTCATACGACTGCTGCCTTCTCTTCACTGTTTACGTGTAAGCCGTTGACATTGCAACGTTGAGCAATTACACCTGCTCGCTGCTGCAAGTGTAATTGGGGCTGCTCGTACAAGCGCTGTGCTCACTTCAAACAGCTGATCGGAAGAGGTCCGCCTCCGAGCACCCCACCCCCCCTCCCCCGATCTGATATTGATGACTTATCCTGAGGATTGGTCATCAATATAGGAAACTGGCCAACCCCTTAGAGCATGCCGTAAAAACTAATATTTTTAGGGTACAGCCACAATTACTAGCTAGCGGAGGAGACCGTTGCTATTGCATGCAGTGATTTCCTCTGCAGCATGGGACAGTATGATCTGCTGACAGTAAGACCTGATTTTTAAGCATGCTTAAAAACCTGAATTGCCTGAGCGACAAGCGTTTCCTCATTCACTGGGCAATCGGTGGCAGTATTACACTGCGAGATGATTGCTAACGAGCGTTCATGCGGATGCTAGTTAGTGAACATCAGCCAGTGTAATACAGCCCCAATCTAAATTCTCTCTGGTTACCCTCCCTACATTATTCCTCAGAGCCAGGTAACCCATTCAACACTCTTGCACCCATATGCACTTCACATCTGCATAAACAGATCCTGGCTAGATGTCTAGTTCATGAAGTTTTATGTCTACTAGCCTGTATTCTATAAAAGATGCATGGACCATTGTACAAAACAGGACCCGTTTCCTCATAGATTTGAAATTCTTACAAGCAGAACCCTATGTCTGATTTTATTTGTGCATGTACCCTCTGATTTACACAATGCTGTGGAATAGATGTAACCTTTATTGAGTATAAAGCCATTTAAAAATAATGCAATCCTTCCACAAACCAACTAAAATCTGGTTTTGTTTAGCATTCTGTATACTACAGCAGACACATCAGGCAGCAGTTTTCAGTACACAAATATGCACCCCTCCCTAATTTTTGTACACGGTATAAGTAGGCTTCAGACTTCAGAGGAGAAATGAGGGCAATCATTATCACTGACTGAGAGGGATGTGAAGGAAATGCAGTGTGGTTTCTGGAAGGCACGCTAAGGAATTTCTACAGAGGATGACCTATTTGGAAAGACACCACTGGCATTACAATTGCTGGTGTATGGAATAAAGCAAGGCAAGCAACGTACAGAGAATTATGACTGGATTACTCACTGGCTTTTGTTGATGTAGTCATAGCAAAAGAATGTTTATGAGGATAAGAGCAAAAACCGAAGTAACTCGTCAACCATATAAATTACTGACGACAACAAAGATTGCTGTCTAAAGTTTTACTACTTATTAACAAATTATACCAATAAAACTAGGCCAATTACCGCAACAAGATCAACAGTTATGTCTGACTAAACACATGCCTATGGCATAAATCAACTATGCAACCTACAAAGAAACTGCCAGACCGCGTGAAAATACAATACCAATTTATTAAACATGATTTAAAGGACAATACATGATAAAACAAACAAAACAAGTGCAGGGACAAGGCGACATCACCAGAGGCAATAATTCCTACTGCTCCACATCATGGGAAAGAAAATAAAGTGCAAGTGCAATTATATCAATACAATCGATCACAAAGGCAAAATGTATCACCCATGTTGTGTCTCCTCCGGGATGGCGCCAACCCGAACGCGCGTTTCAGCGAACCTTCGTCTGGGGGGGGCGTCATCACCGCGAGACTAACAATAAATACCCCCACCAACCAATCCTAGTGCTGGTTATATTAGCGTGCACACCTGGACCAAATATGAGAAGTCACGTGATCTACATCGGACCACATGATGGCACCAACACATCCCGCGAGATTACGGATATAGTGTCAGCAGTATCGAAAAATTGAATAGAGCATTCGCAGGCCTGCATTACAGCAAAAAAGAGAAATTAGAAAAAAGAGAGAAAGGAAAAAAGGAAGGGAAACAAAATGTGCATAGTATGCAAACAGAATAGTGAAACTTGTAGGGCTGTGACCAACCTAAAAAACATCCATAATCAATTACATAAGAAACCGCATTGAAAACATGATTAAAGTGAACGTGATTATAAAAAAAAATGATATAAAGAATCAATTGATATAAGTGAAGTGATATGAAAAACTGTGAAGCAGATTATGTAAGTGAAGGTGATGTGAATGAATATAAAATAAATAAAAAATATATAAAAATATTAGAAATATGAAGTGAATGTGTGAATATGGTGTGTGAATTAATATGTGAACATAATTGAAATCAGTTAATCCTTGCTCATATAATCATGAGAATTGTGAATTGAATAAAACCTGATAGAAGGAAAAAATTATATTAAATAAAAAATGTAAAAGCTAATTATAAAAAATATGTTATTTTCATATTTGCGCTGCAAACAGATCATGAGTAAAAGTTTTTATTTATTTTTTATTTATTCATTCATTCACATCACCTTCACTTACATAATCTGCTTCACAGTTTTTCATATCACTTCACTTATATCAATTGATTCTTTATATCATTTTTTGCATCATGGTTGCACATTTATTCACAATTTTTATAATCACGTTCACTTTAATCATGTTTTCAATGCGGTTTCTTATGTAATTGATTATGGATGTTTTTTTTAGGTTGGTCACAACCCTACAAGTTTCACTATTATGTTTGCATACTATGCAAATTTTGTTTCCCTTCCTTTTTTCCTTTTACTCTCTTTTATAATTTTCCTTTTTCTTTTTATCAAGTTGCGTTGTAACGCAGGCCTGCGCATGCGCTATTCAATTTTTCGATGCTGCTGACACTATCTACGTCCTGGAGGAAACACAACATGGGTGATACATTCTGCCTTTGTGATGGATTGTATTGATATAATTGCACTTGCACTTTGCCATGATGTGGAGCAGTATGAATTATTGCCAGTGTGTTCTCCTCTGGTGATGTCGCCTTGTCCCTGCACTTGTTTTGTTTGTTTTATCATGTATTGTCCTTTGAATCATGTTTAATAAATTGGTATTTTAATGCTGTCTGGCAGTTTCTTTGTAGGTAGTATTAACAAAGTTTGATCAGGAATGACACCAAAAGGCTTAAAGGGTTTATTCCAGGATTAGGCCTCTTTTAAAGTAAGCCCCCTGGCATGTGCCACCTAAAGAAGGAATCATACTCACCTGCTCCCCACCACTCCAGTCCTTTGCTGTGGCTCAGTTAGGTGAGCTTCCAGTCCCCGCCTTTTTACTTCCGGCCAGGATACTGGTGGGGTGATATGTGCCGCTGCATCCAATGACTGGCCTCAGCTGTGGCATGTCCCCAAGTGGCATCTGACCCAGCAGTGATGTGATGTTGGGGGACACGTCAATACAAGGACCAGTCACTGGCTTCAGCAGCACACATAATCCTGTCTGTTAAAGAAGCCATGCACCGGAAGATTGCCAAACAGAGCCAGGGCACAGGACCAAAGGGTCAAGGAGCAGATGAGGATGGTTCTTTCCTTAAGTACCATACACCAGGGGGCTTACTTTAAACAAGAACCTGGAATACCTCTTTAAAGAGGACACAAAAAGTTTTCAAACCCAAAGTCCAGAAAGACTGCTAATAACTGTTTTAAGCCCTTCATTTTCCATGTTTTACTCCTTGTCTTCCAGGATCCATAACTTTTTTTATTTTTCAGTTCACAATCATATGACAGCTTTTTTTTTTCCGCTGGACTAGTTGTACTTTCTAATGGCACCATTTAACATTGCATACAATGTAGTGGGAAGCTGGAAAAAAAAAAAAAACTTTGGAAAAGTTATGTCTGTGGTGCTGTGTGAAGGCTCATTTTAGAAACATGGAATGTGTCGGCAGATAAGAACCATTTGGCCCATCTAGTCTGCCCAATATACTAAATACTATGGATAGCCCCTGGCCCTATCTAATATGAAGGATGGCCTTATGCCTATCCAATGCATGCTTAAACTCCTTCACCGTATTTGCAGCTGCCACTTCTGCAGGAAGGCTATTATCACGATCGGCGTGACTATCACATACGTGACAGAGAGGGAGGGAAAGAGGAAGGCCCTGCCCAAGTGAGAGGGAAGGTGGTGACCCCTGACTCACCTTGCGGCTGGCACCTGGCTGCCCTGACGTCCCTAGATGGGTTCCTCACCCGTACGCCGATCACGTGCCTAAAACCCTGGCTTTCCCTAAGATGAGCCCTAGATAGTGAACAGGGCGGTGGGAACACTAGTCCGCACCACTAGCTCTAAAGGAAAACACCAAGGGGAGGACAGACAATACAGACTCAACATATAATCCCAGGTGGGCGACAACAGGAGACAACAAAAAGCCCAACAGGGATCCGGAGGGTAGCACTCTGGAACAACAACCAGGATTCACAGCTCCAGTGGGTCAGTATAGAAGTCCAGGCAGGAAGCTCTATAACTGGCAACTAGAGAAGTGTGAGAGGAGAATATAAGGAGGTTGGGAGTGGCAGACAAGAAACAGCTGAGGAGGAGAAGCTACGGATCCCTGAGTGAGACAAAAAGGATAGCAAGGCAAACACAGAAAACAATCACTAAGAAACAACGTGATCTTTAGACATAGAGCGCGCAGCCACCCGCTGCGACTTCCTGACCCCGGGTATAACGGAGTCAGACGTGGCTCTTGACACCCTCGTGACAGTACCCCCCCTTTCACGAGGGGCCTCCGGACACTCAGGACCAGGTCTCTCAGGATGAGAGGCATGGAAAGCCTGAATTAACCTGTTGGCGTTTACCTCTGACGCTGGAACCCACATTCTTTCCTCGGGACCTTAACCCCTCCAATGCACCAGATACTGAAGAGAGCGGCGGACCCGACGAGAATCAACAATTCTGGATATTTGAAACTCCAGATTACCATCCACAATAACAGGAGGAGGTGGCAGAGGTGATGGTTCTAGAGGTGGAACATACTTCTTGAGTAACGACTTATGGAAGACGTTATGGATCTTAAAAGTCTGAGGTAGCTCCAGGCGAAAAGCCACAGGGTTAATGACGGCTACTATTTTATAAGGACCAATGAACCTAGGGCCCAGTTTCCAAGAGGGAACCTTCAACTTAATATTCCTAGTAGACAACCACACATAGTCATTCACTCCTAGGTCCGGACCTGGCGACCGTTTCTTATCGGCCATGCATTTATATTTACCACTCATATTTTTCAAGTTAGCTTGCACCTTCTGCCATACCGATGAAAGAGATGAAGAAAACCGTTCCTCTTCGGGAACCCCAGAAGACCCCCCCCCTCTTTGAAAGTACAAAATTGGGGATGAAAACCGTATGCACCAAGAAATGGTGACTTGCCAGTGGATTCCTGACAGCGATTATTTATGGCAAACTCGGCTAACGGTAAATATGATGACCACACCTCTTGGTTTTCAGACACAAAACACCTTAAATATGTTTCTAGGTTTTGGTTCGTACGCTCAGTCTGTCCATTCGACTGAGGATGGAAAGCTGAGGAAAAGGACAAGTGTACCCCCAAACGGGAACAAAAAGTTTTCCAAAACTTAGAAATAAACTGGGTTCCCCGATCCGAAACCACATCGGAAGGGACCCCGTGAAGCTTCACGATTTCACTGATAAACACCTGAGCAAGAGTCTTAGCATTAGGAAGTGCGGGTAGCGCAATAAAGTGTACCATTTTGCTAAACCTGTCTACTACTACCAAGATAACTGTTTTACCCGCAGACAACGGTAAGTCAGTGATGAAATCCATTGACAGATGTGTCCATGGCCTATTGGGGATGAAAAGTGGCAATAAAGACCCTGCTGGACGTGTATGAGAGACTTTCGCGCGTGCACAAGTAGAACAAGTAGACACGAAATCCATTACATCCTGACGCAACCTTGGCCACCAAAAACGACGAGACAATAGCTCCAAGGTTGCTTTACTACCCGGGTGCCGAGCAAGTGCCGAATTATGATGTTCCTTTAATAATTCAAGACGCAGGTTTAACGGTACAAACAATTTCTCTGAGGGGCAACAGGCCGGGGCGTCCCCCTGGGCCTCTAACACCTTTCTCTCTAGAACAGAGTGTACAGCAGAGACAACCACTCCTCTTTGTAAAATAGGTACCGGATCACTAACATTACCCCCTCCAGGGAAACTACGAGATAATGCGTCTGCCTTGGTATTTTTTGCCCCAGGACGATAGGTGATTACAAAGTTAAATCTGGTAAAGAATAGCGACCACCTAGCTTGTCTAGGGGTGAGACGCTTAGCCGATTCTAGGTGCAGAAGGTTTTTGTGATCCGTAATCACCGTGACGGGGTGGATTGCTCCCTCTAAGAAGTGACGCCACTCTTCAAACGCCAGTTTAATCGCCAACAGTTCCCTATTTCCAATATCATAGTTCTTTTCTGCAGGTAGATAACTTTTTGGAAAAGAAAGCGCAAGGACGCCATTTGCCAGGAGACGGACCCTGAGACAATACAGCCCCCACTCCCACCTCTGACGCATCTACTTCAACAATAAAAGGCTGGGAGACATCAGGTTGAATTAGAACAGGTGCCGAGGTAAATCTCCCTTTTAGAGAGGAAAATGCAATTTTAGCGGCGTCAGACCATTTAGAAAAATCAGTCCCCTTCCTAGTCATGTCAGTAAGGGGTTTAACGATCACTGAATAATGTTTAATGAACTTTCTATAGAAATTTGCGAAACCCAAAAACTGTTGTAGAGCTTTAAGGTTCTCAGGAAGATCCCAATCTAAAATTGCCTGGACCTTCCTAGGATCCATACGGAAACCTGAAGCAGATAATAGATATCCCAGGAACTGTATTTCCTGAACGGCGAAGACACATTTTTCAATTTTCGCATATAATTTATTCGTCCGTAGGACCTGCAGTACTTGCCTGACATGTACTTCATGTGTTTTCAGATCAGCCGAATAAATTAAGATATCATCTAGGTATATGACTACAAACCTGCCGATGAGATGACTAAAAATATCATTAACGAAATGTTGGAAGACAGCAGGGGCATTGGTCAGACCGAAAGGCATGACTAAATTTTCATAATGCCCCTCAGGGGTGTTAAAAGCTGTCTTCCACTCATCCCCTTCCTTGATACGAATCAGATTGTAGGCCCCCCTAAGATCAAGTTTGGAGAACCACCTAGCACCCGCAATCTGATTAAAAAGGTCAGGAATGAGAGGAAGAGGGTATGGGTCTCGGATGGTTATCCGGTTTAGCTCACGGAAATCTAGGCAAGGACGCAGGCCCCCATCTTTCTTTTTAACAAAGAAAAACCCTGCAGCCACGGGTGAAGAAGAGGGTCTGATGTGTCCCTTAGCCAGACTCTCGGAGATATAATCTTTCATGGCTTGTCTCTCGGGACCCGAAAGATTATACAACCTGGACTTGGGTAATTTTGCACCGGGAATCAGGTTAACCGGGCAATCATAAGGACGATGAGGTGGTAGCTTCTGACAACCCTTTTCAGAAAAAACGTCCTCAAAGTCCGAAATAAATGTAGGTAGGGAAGCTATGGAGGCGATTAAGCAATTGTTATTTAAGCAATTCTCTCTGCAATGCTCACTCCACTCCAATATCTCCCTGGCCTGCCAATCCACCACTGGATTGTGCGCTACTAACCAGGGAAGACCCAATACCACAGGAGAGGGAAGGCCCTCCAGAACGTAACATGAAAGACACTCATTATGGTGGTCCCCTACCCGAAGGTGTAAGTTATGGACAATGTGAGTGAGGTTTCTCTGAGACAGAGGAGCAGAATCAATAGCGAACATGGGAATAGGTCTCTGCAGCGTACAGAGAGACAAACCCATAGTGCGGGCAAAATGGGCATCTATCAAATTTACCCCTGCTCCACTGTCTAGAAAAAAAGAAATAGACTCCGTCTTAACACCAAAAACAATAACCGCTGGCAACACAAATTGAGATGTTCGTATGGAGGAAACGTATACCCCCCGGCTGACATCCTCCGCACAGCCTGGGGTTAGTAGTTTTCCGACGGTCTTTTGTTTTTGAGAAAGGAGGGACAGACATTAATGAAATGACCCCTCCCCCCACAGAAAAAACAAGCCCCCCACCTACGGCGAACCTCAGGAGGACGGACCTGACGATAAGTTCCTCCTAGCTGCATAGGCTCATCTAAGTCAGTACAGACTAACTGCTGCTTGGGAGAGAGGTTACCAATTGCTCAGGAATTTTCGATCTCTCCCTAAGACGTCTATCTATTCTGATAGAGAGGGACATAACAGCATCAAGGGAAAGGGGGGTCTCATACAGCGCCAGCGCATCCTTAACCCTTTCAGATAACCCAGAGCAGAACTGACTCCTGAGAGCCGGGTCGTTCCACTGAGTATCCGTAGCCCATCTACGGAACTCTGAGCAATATTCCTCTGCTGGCCGATCTCCCTGTAGGAGTCTCCGTAACTTCGACTCAGCCAGGGCGACTCGGTCAGGGTCATCATATATGAGACCCAAAGCCCCAAAAAATCCCTCCACTGACCAGAGAGCCGGGGAACCAGGGGGTAACGAGAACGCCCAGGATTGCGGGTCCCCCTGAAGCAGGGAAATAACAATCCCCACCCGCTGTTCTTCATTACCTGAGGAGTAAGGGCGCAGCTTAAAATATAATTTGCAGGCCTCACGGAACGTCACAAATTTGTCCCTTCCCCCAGAAAATCTGTCAGGAAGAACAACCTTGGGTTCTGTAACAACCTGGTTACCCATAGCAACCGCTGGGCTTGCGGTCTGCTGCATTTGCTGCTGTTGTTGGAGGACAGACGCCTTCAATCCTGCCACCTCCAAAGACAGGCCTTGAAGCTGTTTTGCCAAAGCAGCAATAGGATCCATATTGGATTCTAAGTAGAGAGAAAAAAAAGAAAAAAAAATTTTTTTTATTTTTTTATTTATTTTTTTCCTCCCAAAAAATAAGGGCCAGTTATAATATCACGATCGGCGTGACTATCACATACGTGACACAGAGGGAGGGAAAGAGGAAGGCCCTGCCCAAGTGAGAGGGAAGGTGGTGACCCCTGACTCACCTTGCGGCTGGCACCTGGCTGCCCTGACGTCCCTAGACGGGTTCCTCACCCGTACGCCGATCACGTGCCTAAAACCCTGGCTTTCCCTAAGATGAGCCCTAGATAGTGAACAGGGCGGTGGGAACACTAGTCCGCACCACTAGCTCTAAAGGAAAACACCAAGGGGAGGACAGACAATACAGACTCAACATATAATCCCAGGTGGGCGACAACAGGAGACAACAAAAAGCCCAACAGGGATCCGGAGGGTAGCACTCTGGAACAACAACCAGGATTCACACCTCCAGTGGGTCAGTATAGAAGTCCAGGCAGGAAGCTCTATAACTGGCAACTAGAGAAGTGTGAGAGGAGAATATAAGGAGGTTGGGAGTGGCAGACAAGAAACAGCTGAGGAGGAGAAGCTACGGATCCCTGAGTGAGACAAAAAGGATAGCAAGGCAAACACAGAAAACAATCACTAAGAAACAACGTGATCTTTAGACATAGAGCGCGCAGCCACCCGCTGCGACTTCCTGACCCCGGGTATAACGGAGTCATCCGTGGCTCTTGACACCCTCGTGACAGCTATTCCATGCATCCACTACTCTCTCAGTATACTAATACTTCCTGATTGTACCCCTTGAAAAAGCTGTACGCGAAACGTGCGTTGGGGAGTGGACCGGTGGTGTTGCTGCACGGTATATTTAAACCAAGTGGTCAGTATTTTTTTCATTATGTGCTGAGTATAACTCCAATTATCCTACTGCTTCAGCTTTGACAAATGTGGTGTGTATTATCACGCTCACTTTGTGACAAATTCTGATGTACAATGCATGTAGGTATCTTTTTGGTAGTTTATCAGCCATAGCTTGTGGATATTATATATCCTTTAATTGATGACCAATTGGTAATATTTATGCACATGCACTTTATATTTATATATATGTATCGACAGTTCACCATCGGTCCTCTTGGTTTTTAATGTGTATTGTAACCTGTGTCTATTGTCTTTTTGTGACCAGTGCTGATCATGTGTCCTTTTTGTGATTTTCAAATAAATTATGTGACTTTTGGACTACTCTAGTATCACTAGATTTATTTGCATTATACCTGTCTTACTCCTTTTGGTCGGTTATATATATCTTGATTAGGGGTGAGCCCTGAATTTTGTTTGGGCTATATATAGGTTTATTACTTTTAAACCTTTGCCCCTCTAATTTAGAACTATGTCCTCTAGTAGCAGTTTTTCTTCTTTTTTTTTGTGTGGGATCTTTAGTTTTTATTGGTACCATTTGGAGTGTGTGTGATATTTTATTCACTTTTTACTTAATTTTTAATAACATTTTTTGGAGGAGGTAAAGCGAAAAAAATATGGCAAATTGTCAATTTTTGTGTTTTTCTGTTATTTTTCATTTTAATTATGGGGAAATGGGTGATTTAAATTTTGATATATTTTTTAAAACTTAATTTTTTTTCTATCACCCTAGGTGACTACAAATAGCAATTATTACATTGCCATTCCTTTATACTGCAATTAATTACCTTTGCAATACATTGCTAAGTTCTTATGAAGCCCTTCCACCTGCAGGACACCATATGAACTGCAACAGCATAGTGCACAGGCCCAATCAGTCTCGGTTTACCCTTCCTCACAACACACGGTATTGTTGTTTACAGGCAGCGGGATGGCTGGTCTTGCTCACCAGCTGCTATCAGGATTCTTGGACTAGGTGACATAGAGCTGAGCGGTAGACTGACCTCAAACTGCCTGTGGTACCCCGCAGTATCTTTGCTGATTTAGGCCCTTAGATGATGCATATTTATGGCAAGTATTTCTCATCTACACTGCTAACTGGCAGATCATGTGTTACAGACCCAGGTGTATGGCCTGAGGCTTGTCTGCACCTCTTTCAATCATGAGTTCTCACTTAAAGGGGCTTTTTAAGATTTTAATACTGATGGTTTATCCTCAGAATAGGACCCTAATATCTAATTTGCATGGGTCCAACACCCCGCACTCCTGCAGATCAGCTGTTCTGCAGTAGCTCTGGTGCCAGAGTTACAACACTCTTTCCATTATAAAGTGGACAGAGGTCGTATCTGCGGTGCTTCTCACATTCACATGAATGGGAAGTTGGTTACCATGTATGTCATTATTAACTACAGATCCACAGGTGTGGTATACAGTATCTCCTTAAATGTTCATGCGAGATTATGTGAACATTTGGTGACATAATAAAAGACATACTCAATAAAAGAGACACCCTGGTCTCCTCCCATGTTAAACAAAACCATGTGGGAACATCAAATCCATAACCTTTGTCGGCATAACCCTGCTCCCCTCCAATCCTAGGGGAGGTCACTGGGACCGTAAAATGTTACAAACAGAATGTACATGCATTCATATCCTAAAATCGGTTTCAACACAGGGCCTTAATGAGCACTCAATTTACTCAAATACTTCATCTAATACCGTTTTACATTAAGGAGATGCATGTCTTTTTTATATATATCTTTCAGTAATCAACAGCTTGGTGTGAAAACCTTTGTCAAATACTGTATACTTCCAGAAATAACACCTTGGTTTGGAACATTCACAACATGACTTTCTGATTATGATACATTGAAGCAGGCTACCTGCGCAATTTCTCACAAATAGTTAGCTACAGTATGTCAATGGCCTGCACACACAAGCTGATTTACCTTTCTAGTGGTGTACCATTTTTGTGGCACCCCAGCTGACATTTCCCAATAGTATAAGGCTCATGCACAGCACATATGTAACACATTTCACATCTAACATGGCGTATCATTCATTTTGAATGCTTAGCTGGTTTCTTGGACTACAAGCCTCTGCCAAGCTGCTAAGAGAACCAATGGTCTCAAGAAAGTCTGGTCCAACACAAAAGGTTCTGACGCAAGCCACAGTTGGGACAGTGCGTGAACTAACACATACTGCACAAGGTCCTAATGTTGGCAGCATCAGGAAGTTCTGTGCAGAGTCCAGAACATACAGGGTCCAGATGCTCAGGAGCTTGTGTAAGGTAGTGCCTGAAAGTAAAAGAGGCAAAAGGGACTGGGAGCAGTAAGTTTATCTGGGTCTGGTGTATTTTTTAATTTAGGGGCTGAATGTGGCATTTTTTATATAATTATCTTATATACACATTGGTCAATAATAACCAGAAACTGGCCAACCCATTTCATGTACATAAACATGTAGAAACATGGAAAGAAACTGTCTAAAAAGATGTAGTACTTACTGTTAGTACAGGAACGAAAGTTTCCTATAAACTTTATATATTCATATGTTGGAATTTCTTTGTGATTTAGAGTTCCTCTCAAAAGATGACAGCAAAATTCCAAATCATTCTCAGCTTGGGAAAAAAGAACATTAAAAAAGAAGAAATAAAAAAACATGGCCTCAAAAGTACATAAAAAACATAAAGCAGAAATATCACCCCAGGTGATAATTTGTTACAACAGCCTGAACATGTCTTCATTATATAATTAGAAAATTGACATTCATTCTTTAATTATGAATGACAGCAGGTGGAGATCAACAATGTATTCTTCTGTCAACTGCGGTCATCATATAAAATACATTTACTACATAAACACTCCAGTTTCAGTACTATGCAATGAACTTGATAACACCCATCAATGAGTGGTTACTAGTGATCAGCGGAATTCATGTTTTGAAGTTTGATTTCGGCGTTCGGGTTTTCTGGCAATTTCGTTATGGATTCCGTTACCACGGGCCATAACGGAATTCTATGACGAAATGAATAATGGAATGCCTTTAAGAGGCATTCCGTTTTGCAATCGGTCATAATAGAAGTCTATGGGCTGCATAACGGATCCATCTGGTATCCGTTATGCAGAAATCCTCTTAAAGGGGTTTTCTCAAGACGCGGTTTTATACTTACCTGCTCCCGGCGTGCCATCCACTTCCTGGTTTCAGCAGGGGGGCAGGCTCCATCTTCATTGAGGTCTTCTCCCGGCCGGGCGCGCACTGTACTGAACGCGCGCGCCGAGTCCGCGCATGCGCCCTGGTGACTTCTTCCTGGCCAGTATAGTATACTTGCCAGTAAGAAGTCACCAGGGCGCATGCGCGGACTCTGCGTGCGCGTTCAGTACAGCGCGCGGACGGCCGGGAGAAGAAAAGAAGACGTCTGCGCACGCGCGGCCACCGCGATTCCTGAGAAGAGCGGTGGCCGTAACCAGGGGAGACGGAAGACAACAATCAGGTAAGTATAGGTTTATTTTTTTCTAAGGGGTGGGGATTTGTTAATTAAATATATTTAGAAAAATGATCACTGTTAAATCATTAACAGATTTAACAGTGATCATTAAGATGATAATACCCCTTTAAAGGCATTCCGTTATGCATTCCATCATAGAATTCCGTTATGGCCCGTGATAACGAAATCCATAGCGGAATTGCCAGAAAAACCGAACCCTAAATGCCGAACTCAAAATTCAAAACATGAATTTCGATCATCACTAGTGGTTACTATTTGTCCCCATGCAGAGTACTAAGGCCCCATATTTCTATAATAAGATTCAGGAGAAGGTTTAAGTCACTAAAGAGCATACTAAATAAATGTTTAAATCAAAATGCAGTGGTTGTCAACATGGTGCGTGAAATACTGTTACACAGAAAAATAAGTGACATTTCGGATAGACTTGACAACATATACAAAAAAATAATAAAATTTAAAAAAACTTAAAAAAGACTTGGCATTGTCCTATCTCGCCATTTCCATGGTAAGATGGGACTAAGTACTGACCCTAAGTGGCTAGGCTTACTGAAACTGCCAGAGCTCTGCTGTTTCTACAACTCCCACTGCAGTGAATGGAAACTACACAAAGAGCATAGCAGGACAAGCTACACGGCTTCCACAACTCCGGGACTTATGAACAGGAATTACGGAAACAGCGGAGAGCAAGCCCGCTAGGCTATTTCCGTAAACCTGGTCATCTACTGTAGGGCCAGCACTAACCGTATTTTTCGCCCTATAAGACGCACCCCCCCCCCCCCCCCCAAAAGTGGGGGGAAAATGCCCCTGCATCTTATGGGGCGAATGCTTCCATTTTACATTGCAGTCTGCGATGTATGAGCCGGGAGAGAGGAGGGGCTGGAGTCCGGAACTAGGGGCGGGGCCCGGTGCAGTCAATGTACTCTTACACCGGGCCCCGCCGCTCACCGAAGTCTTTATAAACATTAATCCTTATCCTGTTAATAAGTTTAACTAACGCTGCTCTCTCCCCTGTTCCCCTGTATCAGTACAGCACTTACGAACAAGCTTCAATAGCAGGCAGAGCGGACGGCAGCAGTAACGTCACTCACTGACGTCGAGCGCCTGTTCCTCCCACTTTATGAATGAAGCAGGCGGAGCAGGCATGCGATGTCAGTGAGTGACGTTACTGCTGCCGTGCGCTCTGCCTGCTATGGAAGCTTGTTCGTAAGTGCTGTACTGATACAGGGGAACAGGGGAGATCGCAGCTTTGGTTAAACTTATTTACAGGATAAGGATTAATGTTTATAAATACTGCGGTGAGCAGAGGGCCGGTGTATTGGGGGACACTTATGAGGGGGATCTGTGGATGACATATAGCAGTGTCATCCACAGATACCCCCCATAACAGTGCCATCCACAGATCCCCCACCCCATAACAATGCCATCCACAGATCCCCCACCCCATAACAATGCAAACCACAGATCCCCCACCCCATAGCAGTACCATCCACAGATGCCCCATAACAGTGCCATCCACAGATCCCCTATAAACAGTGCCATCCACAGATCCCCCATAACAGTGCCATCCACAGATCTCCCATAACAGTGCCATCCATAGATTCCCCATAACAGTGCATTCCACAGATCCCCCATAACAGTGCCATCCACAGATCCCCCATAAACAGTGCCATCCACAGGTCCCCTTAACAGTGCCATCCACAGATCCCCCATGACAGTGCCATCCACAGGTCCCCCATAACAGTGCGGCATCCACAGATCCCCCATAATAGTGTTATGCACAGACCACCATTAATTCAAAACACACGAAAAGCACACCTTTTGGTTAAAAATATTTTTTTTCTTATTTTCCTCCTCAAAAACCTAGGTGCGTCTTATCGGCCGGTGCGTCTTATAGGGCGAAAAATACGGTACGTATACCGTATGTAGGCTATAAGGGAAGTGAAAATGAATCACAGAAAAATGTAATCTACATCAGGGGTGGTGGGTGGTCTTTCAAAAAGGTACTGTATGACAGTATTTTATTGCTTTAAAATACACGTTATGCAATTCTAGCTCACACTGTTAATACAGCTTGGCTAGATTATAATAAAATTGTAATAATTCAAAAACACACAGAAATTTTCAGCTTATGTTCTGTTGGGTTATCTACAAGAATATGACATAAAGCCCACACAACAAACACTATTTGTGAGTTTTTAGGGTACTTTGACACTTGCGTTGTTGGATTCCGGCAGGCAGTTCTGTTGATCCGGCAATCTGTATGCAAACAGATACCATTTGTAGATGGATCTAGATGCGGATCCGTCTTACAAATGCATTGCAATACTGGATCCGTCTCTCCGGTTGTCATCTTGAAAAACGGATACAGTATTTATGTTTTTCACATTTTTAAAGGTCTGCACATGCGCAGACTGCAAAACCAGATCCGTTTTTCCGGAACACTTGGGGCCGGATCCTACATTAATGCATTTCAATGGAAAATAATGCCGGATACGGCATTCCGGCAAGTGTTCCGGAATTCTGGACAGAGAAAATACCGCAGCATGCTGCAGTATTTTCTCCGTACAAAAACCCTACCGTGACTGAACTGAAGACATCATGATGCATACTGAACGGATTGTTCTCTATTCAAAATCCATTAGGATAAAATGTATCAGTTTTTTTCCGGTATTGAGTCCCTAGGACGAAACTCAATACCGGAAAAGAAAAACGCAAGTGTGAAAGTACCCTTAACAACTTTTAAAAAGCTTCTGTCAGGTCTCTTGTCTGTTTTATTGCCCATAAAAAAAAAACGGTGCCTTTTCTCTGTTATTCCTCCTCAATATAATTGTCTAGATAACTTGGTGTCACTATAACTGTCTGCACCCAGTAATACCCAGTTGTCACATTTTTATGGGGAATTATTAAAGTATCAGGTATGACTAAAAAGATATTTCAGAATGGCTTTGATCCCTACACACTTTAATGATGCCACATAGTTCCATAATGGTACATTGTGGGTCTGAGCTAGTAAAGACACCTTTATGTGCCATTACATTAAGATATTTACATGGCCACTACCAATGTGTGATCACTAGGGGAAGCATGGCTGTAACGTAAAGCAGCACTACGGTCAGTTAAAGAAGACATCACTACTCCTGATTTACTGTACTATACTTTTTTTTAGTAGAGTGCATTTGGAAAGTCTTCAGACCCTTTCACTTTTTTTTTTTTTTTACATTTTATTACATTGAGGCCTTATGCTCAAATAAAAAATAATTCAAGTTTTTCACCATCATTCTGCCCTTAGTACCAATAATGAGAAACTGAAAACAGTTTATTCGATTTGAATATGCTAATTTATTAAAAAGGTAAAACTCAAATCTTGCATTGACATAAGATTTCAGAACCTTTACTCATTAATTTGTTGAAACACCTTTGGAAGCAATTACCGTCTCCAGCCTTCTTGGCTATCATGCCATGAGCTTTGCACACGGATTTGGGGATTTTATGCCATTCCTCTCTGGAGATCTTCTCAAGCTCTGTCAGGTTAAATGCGAAACGTCGATAGACAGCTGTGAAGAACTCCCCAGTATCAGTTGAGTTATTTTACCTTCCTGCTACTTAATCCCCATGGATACCTACTCCTAACAATGGGCGTAGACATCTTTGTGTATCAAGGACATGTGTACACACACTTCCAGCCATTTTCAGGTCTCTCAAGAAATGTTCAATTGGGTTCAAGTCAGGGTTCAAGGACATTCCCAGAGTTGTACCTAAGCCACTCCCATGTTGTCTTGGCTGTGTGCTTAGGATCATTGTTGGAAGGTGAATATTCAGCCCAGTCTGAGTTCCAGAGCACTTTGAATCAGGTTTAAATTAAGAATATCTATGTACTTTGCTCCATTCAGCTATCCTTCAACTCTAACTGGTCTCCCTGTCCAAACTGCTGAGAGAACCCCCCCCCCCCCCCCCCACAGTATGATGCTGCCACAACCATGCTTTTCTAGGGATGTTATTGAGTAGGTGATGAACAGTGCCTTGTTTTCTCCAGACACTACCTTTAGAATTGAGGCCAAAAAGTTCAATCTTGGTTTTATCAGACCAGAGCATCTTCTTTCTCACAGTCTGAGAGACCTTTAGGTGCTTTATATGCCAACTCCAGTTGGGATTTCATGTGTTGTTTTTTTTTTTTTACTGAAGAGAAACGTCTTTCTGGCCACTATGCAATAAAGTCAAAATTGGTGGAGTGTTGTAGTGACATTTCTCCCATCTGGACATATGACCTTTGGAGCTCAGCCACAGTGACCACTGGGGTTTGGTCACCTCTATTACCAAGCCCCTTCTCCCCTGATTACTTAGTTTGCTTAGGCTGCCAGTTCTAGGAAGATCCCTGATTGTTCCAAACTTCTTCCTTTTAAAAATGATGGAGGTCACTGTGCTTTTGAGAACTTTCAGTGCAGCAGAAATTTTTGTGCCCTTCTCAAGATCTGGGTCTCCACATAATCCTGTCTCTGAGCTCTTCAGGTAGTTCATTCGTCCTAATGGATTGGCTTGTGCTCTAATATGCATTGTCATCTATGAGAACTACAGGGTTTGTGTCCTTCCAAATCACGTCCAATCAACTGAATTTACCACATGTGGACTCTGATCAAGGTGAAGCAACATCTCAAAGATGATCAAGAGGAATGGGTGGCCCCCAGAGCTAAATTTTAGCAAAGGGTTAGAATACTTACGTATATTAATGCAAAATGTTTGTTTTTTCTATTTAATTTGCACAAATTGCTAACATTCTGTTTTTACAGAATAAAAATGTGAGAACTGTGAAAGGGTCTGAAGACTTTCCGAATGTACTGTATATATCTGCATTCCCCTTGAAATAACAATTCTGCAGCATCTATTCTTATAACTGCACTTTGTGCTTTTTCACTATTAGACTAGGGTTACATGCACTGGCCACTTGACAGATGTTGCAACCAGGTTTGCAGAGTAGCGGCGATCCCATAGAAATGAATAGGGTCGCCACGGCAGTCACAGGAAATCCAGCCTTGTTGGATTTCTTGCAACTGCCGCGGCAATGCCATTAATTTATTTAAGATCACCGCTACTCTGCGATCCTGGCTGCGACAGCTGTCATGCGACCAGTGTCGCCGTGTAGACCTAGCCTTATTCTTAGATATTTAAAAATATAGTAGCAACTGGGAGTTAGCTTTCCCCTTGTCAAAGTATGTGTCCCTACATAGTTTGTGCAGGAACACACCCACAAATAAAATGGACCCATCTGCCAACTTAATCACACATTTCTAGTCGGAGTATCCCATTTAATGGCCCAGCAATAAAAGTTCATATAATAATCAATTAAATAACCAAAATGTTAGGCACCAATACAATATTTCTAGGCACATTGGCTACTGGAGAACTGGCCAGTCATACTCAAAGAAACCAGCCAATCTGAAAAATAGAAAAAAACATCCATACATATTTATTATCTACAAGGATGTCAGCACATACAATATGTACAATGTGTGACTTACCTGGAATAGAAAGCATCTGTAGGAAGTAAATTAAACTCACCATTCAAATAACTGATTGCTGTAGAGTCTGTTACAAACATGGGTGAAGACAGAATTTTATAGATGTCAGAATGTTCTTGTTCTGGTAAAAAATTCAACAGATTTTGATCCAAGATGTCTGACTGTTGAATGAAAAGGAATGGTTCAGCACATAATTTTATGCATATAATAACCAAAGAGAATTGAGGATTTAAGATTATAAAGAAACACCCACCTTTATGTACATTAATAAATTTGAATTAATCATTAGTTTACTACAGACTAAAGCCAGCTCCACATACATCAGTTGTGTCCGGCCAGGAGCTTTAGGACAGGAGCCGGACACAGATGATATATGTGCACAGCACTTCAATGCACAGATCCAGCGACTGTACATTGATGGTGCCATTCAGATAGCTCATGTAGCGTTTTTCCGTGGGTGCTATTTGGCATCTGGCATCACAACTGGGATCAGTTCTGGCTCATTTCCCCTCCAGCGTTTTCTGCGTCATGCCAGAGAGGAACTGAGCCGGATATACACTGCCTGTTCAAAAAAAACAGTCGCCACCAAAGAAAAAGGTCACACACTCTAATATTTCATTGGACCACCTTTAGCTTTGATTACGGCACACATTCGCTGTGGCATTGTTTCAATAAGCTTCTGCAATGTCACAAGATTTATTTCCATCCAGTGTTGCATTAATTGTTCACCAAGATCTTGCATTGATGATGGTAGAGTCTGACTGCTGCGCAAAGTCTTCTCCAGCACATCCCAAAGATTCTCAATGGGGTTAAGGTCTGGACTCTGTGGTGGCCAATCCATGTGTGACAATGATGTCTCATGCTCCCATAACCACTCTTTCACAATTTGAGCCTGATAAATCCTGGCATTGTCATCTTGGAACATGCCCGTGCCATCAGGGAAGAAAAAATCCATTGATGGAATAACCTGGTCATTCTGTATGTTCAGGGAGTCAGCTGACCTCATTCTTGGAGCACAAACTGTTGCTGAACCTAGACCTGACCAATATCAGCAACCCCAGATCATAGCACTGCCCCCACAGGCTTGTACAGTCGGCACTAGGCATGATGGGTGCATCACTTCATCTGCCTCTTTTCTTACCCTGATGCGCCCATCACTCTGGAACAGGGTAAATCTGGACTCATCAGACCACATGATCTTCTTCCATTGCTCCAGAGTCTAATCGTTATGCTCCCTAGCAAATTGAAGCCTCTTTTTCTGGTTTGCCTCACTGATTAGGGGTTTTCTTACGGCTACACAGCTGTTCAGTCCCAATCCCTTGAGTTCCCTTTGCATTGTGTGTGTGGAAATGCTCATTCACTACTAAACACAGCCCTGAGTTCTACTGTTGTTTTTCTTCGATTTGATTTCACCAAACATTTAAGTGATCGCCGATCACGATCATTCAGGATTTTTTTCCTGCCACATTTCTTCCTCAAATACTTTTTAATAATGCGTTGGACGTTCTTAACCCAATTTTAGTAGTTTCTGCAATCTCCTTAGATGTTTTCTCTGCTTGATGCATACCAATGATTTGACCCTTCTCAAACAGACTAACATTTTTTCCACGACCACGAGATGTGTCTTTCGACATGGTTGTTTAAGAAATGAGAAGCAACTCATTGCACCAGTTGGGGTTAAATAACTTATTGCCAGCTGAAAGATAATCGCCCATGCAGTAATTATCCAATAGGTGGCTCATAACTATTTGCTTAGTAAAATCCAGGTGGCAACATTTTTTTTGGGACAGGCAGTGTATATTAGAGGGTCTAAACTAGTACATATTATATCATATTATATCACTAGTTTAAAGGGGTTGTCTCACCTCATCATTTCTGCCCCCTGAGTCCTGGACTATTGTCTCTCTTGGGGAGGGGGGGGGGGGGGGCCCTGCCATTACTGACATTGCCGGGAGAAGCTTGCAGTGTATGAGGTGGCCTGGATGGGAGGGAGCTACTGCGCATGAACGGCTATGCGCGCTCGCTCATGCAATCCCAACCAGAATCCCACCCAACTACAAACTGAGCAGGCCGTAACCCCTGGCAAGTGCACTTTATAAAGGACTACAAAATGCCACTTTGCATGGAGAGGAGGCAATACTGTATAAAAAAGTATATTAGTAAGTTCTCAATTATAGCGTTCTACTTAACATACATATCAATGTTCCAAGTGAGACAACCCATTTAAGCTTCTATGCTCTTTCATTCCATAATGTATCTTTATAGTGGTCAGAACTAAATTCTTCTGGTGTACCTATTAAATGTACCTGCTATTAAAATAAAACTACACGCTCCTAATTTTCTGTTTAGTGCCTTCACAGGTGAAATGAAGCTTCACTCCTGAACTGAGGACTATTATAGCCCGTATTCACGGTCCATTTACCCTCACAGTTTACAGGGCACTGAAGCCTATGGAGCGGCATGTGAACAGAGCAGGTGGTCACAAAGCAAAGACTTTATTGTGACCGCCTGTGCTGGGACGCAGGCATATAAGGCCTAAAGAGGGCATTTTTACTAGTACTGGGGGCACAATAGAGGACATTTTTAATACTGGGAGCACTATGGGGGCATTATTATTACTGCAGCAAAATAAGGGGCCAATATTACTACTGAGAAACTACAGGGGACATTATAAAAACTAGTGGTACGGTAGAGGACATTAATATTGGGGGCACTATAGCGGTACCGTATATCATATTATTACTGAAGCACAGCGGGCACAGTATTGGTGTTGGCAGCAGGATGTCAAAGTTGTGGCACCAGGATGAAGAGTTGGCATTGAGAAGGTGAGGAGGCGGATGGAAAAGTGAGGAAAATGAGATGTCTGTGAGGCAAACTCTATAGAGACAAGACACGACTGAAAAAGTTGTCCTAGGGCAAATTGATCTACAATCAGAGGAGACATCACTCGATGTAATAGGTATGTCCCATATGTACTGAAATATCCGGCAGCATGCTGTTGGTAGAGCTGGCTTGGTGTTGTAGCCCACATTTCACCTCCCCAGTCCCCTCCTCCATGTTAATTAGAGACAATTGGAGGAGGAGGCCAGAATGTGGCTGCTGGCACTGGCCGCCACAGAGAGGTAGCATTTGGAGAGGTATTTCATGCTATTTGGTTCTGCTGGGGTGGTGTTTTGTGCTGCACTATGGTATTGCTGACCCTGCCTACTAGTCTTGGCCCCACCCACTTCTGACTTCTACAACATTGGGTCACTTTTAGTGTTTTTTCCCCAAAGCCATTTTAAGTTCCCAATCTGCCCTGGTTGATCACCAAGGTAGGAAAGTTTTGCTTCCTGTCTTTTTATGCATTTGGTAAATGGATGACTCTTTTATTTGCCAAATTCATGGAACTATGTGCCATATAATAATGATTAACTGTTAACAAGTAGGCTAGCTGCTATACACTGCTTTTATATCGCTTTTTGTTTATTCTATAACACTTCAGGCTGTTACATTGAAACATGCACATTAAAGCAGACTGATATTACATGCACACATGGCAGCAACTGCAGATTTCTGTCACTTCTGTCGTAAACTATCCTAGCAGCCAGATGTTGCAATGTGATGGTAGAAAGGACTAGGGGAAATTTATCAAACTTGTGTAAAGTAGAACTGGCATGGTTGCCCATAGCAACCAATCAGATTCCTCCTTTCATTTTCAAAAGGAGCTCTGAAAAATGAACGGTGGAATCTGATTGGTTGCAATTGGAAACTAAGCCAATTCTACTTTACACCAGTTTTGATAAATCTCTCCTATTATTGTAGAACATAATAATTTTTTTTAGAACTGTCCATTTTCAAAATCACTTAAATGAAACTGGGCCGCTGGTTGCCACTGCATTTCTTATTGAGAATCATAGGATTTTCCCGGATTTTTATATTGATGGCCTATGGTCAAGATAGGCCATCCATATCAGATTGTTTAGTTGTTCCTTTGCTACCCGAACTACACAGTTCTGTCAAATTTGTAGTCGATGAAGTTGGTGAACTTCAATCTGAGCTTTGCAGTTAGAGCAGAGCTGTGTAGTTCCAGCGTCCGCTTCTGGCACCAGAGTTAGGATCCATTCACACGTCCGCAATTTTGCAGAACGGAATTGCGGACCCATTTATTTCTATGGGGCCGCACAATGTGCTTTCCGGATCCGGAAATGCTGACCCGCACTTCCAGGTCCGCAACTGCGATCCCGAAAAAAATAGAACATGTCCTATTCTTCTCCACAATTGCAGACGAGATTAGGCATTTTCTATTAAGTGCCGGCGATGTGTGGTCTGCAAAATGAGGAATGCACATGGCTGGTGTCCGTGTTTTGCGGCTCCGCGGAGCCGCAAAACACACACGGATGTGTGAATGGACCCTTACTCGGTAACAGCTGATCACGTGGGGTGTTGCTCCTCCACCTATCAGATATTAAAGGCCTATCCTGAGGATGATATAAAAATCCTGTAAAAATCCCTTTAAGGAGGACCTGTCACCAAAAATTACAATGCAATCTGACAGCACTTTGTTGTGGAGCAGAAGAAGCCAAGCAGATTGATGTATATTTTTGTGGGAAAGGATTCAGTAAAACCTGTCATTTTTACATTTATACTGTACCTCGTGTGAGTAGAATCGGTACAGAACATAGGTGTTTAGGGATGAGCGAATTTCATATTTTGAAGTTTATGTGTGGGTTTGTGTTGTGGCATTTACTGAATTGTGTTATGGGTTCTGTTACCACGTCGGCGAACACTGCGAACTGGCCATCACTGGTTATCAGTGATTGATGGCACTGTGTGCATAAGTGTACCTAGAGAGATAGCTGTCAGTCACTGATAACCCCTCCTCCCTGTACCGATGCTACTCACAGAGGGTCGAAAAATGCAGAGAGTTTTACTGAATCTTTTCCCACAAAAATATATATCAATCTGCTCAGCTTAGGGCGGGTTCACATCTGCGTTCTGGATTCCGTTATGGTATAACATGGTTATATCGGAAAAAAACTGAATCCATAAGACGGAAGTCAAAACGGAAGCCTTAAGACGTTTTGATCCGTCTTAATACACTTTAATACAGTTTAATACACAATAGAAGTCTATGGGGAAGCATAACAGATCCGTTTGGGTCCCGTTATGCAAGACGGAAAACAAAGTCCTGTCGACAGGAATTTTTTCTCCGTTCTGCATAACGGAAACCATACGGATTAATTATACTCCCCCATAGACTTCTATTAAGACGGAAAGCAAAACGGAATGCCTTTTAAAGGCTCCCGTTTTGCATTCCGTCATAATACAAGTCTATGGGCAGCATAACGGATCCGTCCTTCCGTCTTATTGATTCCGTTATTTTCCGTTATAACCATTTTATAACAGAAAGCCATAACAGAATCTAGAACGCAGATGTGAACCCACCCTGATTCTGCTCTATAGCATTCTGCTTTCAGATTGCATTGCATGTTTTGGTGACATGTTCTCTTTAACACATATGACATTTAAACGATGCATAATTCAAGTATTAAACTGTATTAAAGTGTACATTAAGAAGGAATTATACTATTGTCGGTCATACAAAGAAAAAGCACTTACTGGTAAATGCCCAAGTAATGGTGTGACACTATCAGAGACATAGATTATACTCCCATCTGTTGTAACCACTATAATAAAGCCATCAAGTGCCTACAGAAACAAGTAAGCAACAGCTTGTTAGCATTTAGGAGCAAAAATCTCATATAATAGCTGTTTAAAGGAGAACCGTTTTTGACAATAAGAAGTGCATTCACTAAATATGGTAATAAAGTGATGGCATGTCACTAGATCCCCAACCAATGCTGAGAATGAAGGGCCTGTAATATTGGTTTTGGCAGCACTGCTTTGCTGGGAAGTGCACCAAGCGCTATTCAACTAAATGGGGCTGTGCTGCAGTTATTTGCACAGCAGGTGGACTTGACACCAATGTCTAGGAAAAAACTGTGGAGAGGACACAGCACTGAAGTGCTGCGGATCCTTCAGATGCTTCATTTTCAGGATCAGTGGAAGGGCTTAATAAGCTGCCTTTCAGTAGAACACTAAAAGACAGACTAGAATACACTGCACTAGTACTTAGGGGATAATTTTAAGATTGGCGGGGGTCCTACCGCTGTACCGCCGAGTATGGTGCTCGGCTATCTCCGGAACTACCATAGAAATGAATGGAACGGTCATTTTAGGGTACCTGCAAGGGGCCTGCAGGGGGTACAGGGCTCCCGTTCTCGTGATCGGTTGGGGTCCTACTGGTAGAACCCCAACCGATCTTAGGCCTCATGCACATGACCGTGCCGTTTGTTGCAGTCCGCAAACCGCGGATCCGCAAAAAATGGAAGCCTTCCGCAATTTGCAGAGCGGAATGGGCGGCCCATTGTAGAAATACCTATTCTTGTCCACAAAACGGACAAGAAAAGGACATGCTATATTTTTTTTGCGGGGCCACGGAACGGAAATTGAAGTGAATGGGTCCGCACCCGAGCCGCAAAAAATGCAGCTCAGATGCGGACCACAAAAACGGTTGTGTGCATGAGGCCTTAAAGTTATCCCCTATGGTATGGATAGGGGATAATGTGTACCAACCGGAATACCCCTTTAAGTACTAATAAGTATTGTAAAAAAAAATAAAAAATGCAAAGTGTAAAAAAATGTAAATGGATACACCCCATGATTCATAATTTTTTTTTAAATACAACAACATATAGAACATTACAATCTCTTTTCACAAACGCTAGAACTAGCCATGTACCTCACGTGGATCCAAAGAACTCCCCATTAATTGGTCTCCTAGATTTACTTTAAGCTGGCAGTTTAGCGGGAGTGTCTTTTCTCAGGGAGTGTGTCCTGTTTGCTACAGCGCTATCCCTGTAACTGCCATAGCTTCTTAACAGTAGACACAGCTGGTGCCAGCTGCAGGATGGAACTGAGCAAGTGCGACCACCTCAGCAAGAAGGACAGAGAAAGCAGGAAAACAAACAGCTTGTGGCAACATAAAGATGCATTTTATTGAATAACTCAGTGGCTTACTAATTTTGCTGACATAGCACTGACATATTCCACAGTGCTTTACAGACATTATCATCACACGCTACAACATACAACCTTCATGGAAATGTTGTCCTTATTGGATTTAAACTTAGAACCACAGTACATTACAGCACAATTACAAAAGTATTTATATTCCAAGTGCTGGTCAAAAAGGTAAAGTCATTTTCATGGGAAAACCCCTTTACGTGAGAAAAATTTCGATTTTCACTATAAAATATGCTTTATTGTGGGTATAAAAAATAACGGCATAAACTTACGGTAAATTTGGTATCACTGCATCCATAATGACCTATTCTATAATGACCTAAAGGTAACACATTATTTATGATGCATAGTGAAGGGCACACCATTTTAAAAGGTTAAAAAAGATTTGATATGCTCTCCATTCTCTCCTAGAATGAGTTAAAAGTCACACAAAAAAACAGCTTTCTCTCCTCTGTGTTGAGATGTTGGCAGGGGAGGCACAATGGATTGTTGTTTTTGGCTTTCTTGCTTCATAAATATGTTGTTACGGACAGTGAATGTGCATCCACTGTGCCAACCAACCGGTTTGCCTTTGGGCTAGTCCTCAGGACATTAACCTGGAAGTCCCGTGCTTTTTACCCTTTAAACCTTATAAATGGATCTGGCCTTCACTGAGGAGCCACCAGGCCACTATATCCTGGAATAGTCCTGGTTTGGTTGGTTGCTAACTGACGGAGATCAGAGACACCAATGCATGGCAACAAGGGAGCAGGTAAACTTGTAGTCAATAACAGATTAGGGTGGGCACAGTTGGTGCGAAATGATGAAACAATCAAAATGTGTCAATATGTGGCTTTTTTGCTTTTTTTGCCAGTGTCTGCTTGTTTTGATGCCATTTTTTGGTGACAAATTGACATAATGGTGCACACCATTTGTCAAATTTGTGACATGAAATACCTATGGATTTTGCAGTTTAATTATATTTATTACAAAGGTTATGTCAGTTTGTACACCACCAGGGAATTGGAGTACACTTTTTTGAAAGAAGTCTTACTAATAAATCTGGCTAAAAACATTCTGCCAACGGTCTGCCTTTTATTAAATGCAAACTGTTAGGCCTCTTTCACACGGGCGTCATGGTTTTGGGTCGGATAAGATGTGGGTGTGTCGTGGGAAAATGCACGATTTTTCAGTGCGAGTGCAAAACATTTGAATGCGTTTTGCACGCGCGTGAGAAAAATCGGCATGTTTGGTACCCAAACCCCAACTTCTTCACAGAAGTTCGGGTTTGGGTTAGGTGTTGTGTAGATTGTATTATTTTCACTTATAACATGGTTATAAGGGAAAATAATAGCATTCTGGATACAGAATGCATAGTAAAATAGCGCTGGAGGGGTTAAAAAAAAGAAAAAATAATTTAACTCACTTTAATCCACTCTTCTTACTTCAGGACCTGGGTAAAGGACCTTTGATGACATCACTGCGCTCTTCACATGGTCCATCTCATGATCCATCATCATGGTGATGGATCATGTGACAGACCATGTGATGAGCGCAGTGATGTCACCACAGGTCCTTTTCCTACTGAAAAGCAAAGATGAAGACAGTGGACTAAGGTGAGTTAAATTATTTTTTATTTTTTTTAACCCCTCCAGCCCTATTTTACTAAGCATTCTGTATTAAGAATGCTATTATTTTCCCTTATAACCATGTTATAAGGGAAAGTAATAATGATCGGGTCCCCATCCCGATCGTCTCCTAGCAACCGTGCGTGAAAATCGCACCGCATCCGCACTTGCTTGCGGATGCTTGCGATTTTCCTTCAGCCCCATTCACTTCTATGGGGCCTGCGTTGCGTGAAAAACGCACAAAGTAGAGCATGCTGCGATTTTCACGCAACACACAAGTGATGAGAGAAAATCACTGTTAATGTGCACAGCCCCATAGAAATTAATGGGCCCGCATTGCACCCACGCGGAATTCTCACCCACGTGAAAGAGGCCTTAGGCATAGCGCAAACCACCCATCACGCGAATATATCAAAATTTGTTGCAATTGCCTAATCCAGTCACAAAATAGGCAAAATCACTCCACATTTCTGGCACAGAACATTTGATTTTTAGATCACCCCTTACATTCACACTTTCTATATTTTTAGACAGTATTATTAAATCTGCCCTGTAGTAATTGTCCTTTTATTTAGGACCACTTTTCTCATTTTTTATGTGATCATGATTCACAATGCTCAAACACCACTGTACAGTGAAAGTTAACTTTTCATTTTTTTATGAGAAAGACTAGTAGGCTGCCACCAAAACATACATTTACTAAAACATCTGTGTAACTATTGTCAGGTTGTTGCATCTGCTGTATGTGTCCAATTTCCAATACATGGATTGACAATCATATGCCAGTTACATCTTTCCTCACCAGTTTAACGGTATCAGTATAAAAGAACACAACAGTTAGGTGTCAGTAACAGAATTATAGACCCACTGAATACTTGTCCAACCATAATGTATCAAAGAACTGTAAAGGTATACTAGTGCATTTTCAATAATCTGAATTTGTCCTTTGTAAAGCCTCATTCACAAGTCTGTGCACGTGCTTAAGTCTGTGAGCAGGTGGACAGTGATGCATCCGTGAAGCTGTCCGTGAAGGATCCATGTTGGCTCCGTGTGTCAGTTTTTTGCTGTCTGTGTAGCATCTGTGTTTCACTGACACTGAACAGCTGAAACTTTTTTTTAAAAGAATCTCTTCCTAATGATCCGTGAAACACACGGATGCAACACAGGATGGTATCCGTGGCTTTCACAGACCCATAGACTATAATGGATGTGATGGATCCGTGAACACGGACAAAATAGAGCATGCATCTGTGCTAAAAACACTGACCCACGGACCGTGGTAAAACACTGATGTCTCAATACTGTAATAGCAGCTGCTGTGCGCCGCTGTTCCCCTGGCTTGCCAACGCGGTCCCGGGCGCGGTGTTCAGCGGTGTTCAGCGGTCGGGGCTTCCCATTCACCGATGCAGTCCTGGGCTCTGTCTGTGTGGGTGCTGTTGTTCTGAGATCCACTCCACAGTTTGCTCTCAGCACTGACCACAGCATGCTTGCTGCTTGTTTCCTGCAGCAATTCTTTAACCCCTTAAGGACCCTGCCATGTTTCACCTTAAGGACCAGACCATTTTTTTGCAAATCTGATATGTGTCACTTTATGTGGTGATAACTTTAAAACACTTTTACTTATCCAAGCCATTCTAAGATTGTTTTCTCATCACATATTGTACTTCATGACAGTGGTAAATTTGAGTCAAAATATTTCATTTTAATTTATTAAAAAATAAATAAAAATTTACCAAAAATTTGGAAAAATTCGCAATTTCCCTGCTTTTAAAACAGATAGCGAGTGATACCTCCTAAAATAGTTATTACTTTACATTTTCCCATATGTCTACTTCATGTCACATTTTCTGTTTTAATCAATTTTTTTTCCACTAACAAAGCAAGGGATAACAGCCAAACAAAACTGAATATTTATTGCCCTGATTCTGTAATTTACAGAAACACCCCATATGTGGTCGTAAACTGCTGTATGGGCACACGGCAGGGCGCAGAAGGAAAGAAACGTCATATGGTTTTTGGAAGGCAGATTTCACTGGGATAATTTTAAGTTGCCATGTCACATTTGAAGACCCCCTGATGCACCCCTAGAGTAGAAACTCCCAAAAAGTGACCCCATTTTGGAAACTACACCCCTCAAGGTATTCAAAACTGATTTTACAAACTTTGTGAACCCTTTAGGTGCTCCACAAGAATTAAAGGAAAAGGTAGATGACATTTAAGAATTTCACTTTTTTGGCAGATTTTCCATTTTAATCCATTTTTTATCAATATTGAACTGAGTGTGTAGTTATTTAAAACATAACTTTTATTTCATCTAATTTTTAGAATATTGTGACACTATATTAAAACAATGCTGTTGATACACTGCTTTATTGGAGGGGTGTCAGGTGTATCTAGCAGCCCTAGTCTCATTGGTCATGCGGCAGTTTGTCAGAGGGGTCACTTTAGACAATTTGTTTCTGCGGATTGCTCGGCCTAGGTTATTTCCCTAAATAAGCTAGTCAGAGAGCTGGGAGAACCCTAACAGGCTGTATTCCGGGCACCCGCCCTTAGAAGGGCGACCCACAGCCGCTGGAACCTCGGATCTATAGCTGTTAAGCCCTGACAACTAGTCCTTCATCAAAGTTGTCCGACGCGTTTCACCACAAAGAGTAGTGGCCACTGCCTTAAATATTCGTGCGGGAGCGCTGCCACTGCACCAGACACCCCGGCGATACATTCTGTGTCCCTGAAGAACCACTACTCTTTGTGGTGAAACGTGTCGGAAAACTTTGAGGAAGGACTAGTTGTCAGGGCTTAACAGCTATAGATCCGAGGTTCCAGCGGCTGTGGGTCGCCCTTCTAAGGGCGGGTGCCCGGAATACAGCCTGTTAGGGTTCTCCCAGCTCTCTGACTAGCTTATTTAGGGAAAGAACCTAGGCCGAGCAATCCGCAGAAACAAAGTGTCTAAAGTGACCCCTCTGACAAACTGCCGCTTGACCAATGGGACTAGGGCTGCTAGATACACCTGACACCCCTCCAATAAAGCAGTGCATCAACAGCATTGTTTTAATATAGTATCACAATATTCAAAAAATTTGATGAAATAAAAGTTATGTTTTAAATAACTACAATAAGGCACACTCAGTTCAATATTGATAATTAAGGACACCTCTGAGTAATTATACACTGGGCCACGACTACTGAATCCCTGACCCTGAGTATATATCTACTATTAATCCATTTTTTCCAGTAACAAAGCAAGGGATACAGTCAAACAAAACTCAATATTTATTGCCCTAATTCAGTAGTTTACAGAAAAACCCCATATGTGGTCATAAACTGATGTACGGGCACACGGCAGGGCGCAGAAGGAAAGGAACGACATATGTCGTCATATCATGTTATAGTGTTTCCATATTCTGAGAGCCATAGTTTTTTTATATTTTGGGCGATTGTCCTAGGTAGGGTCTCACTTTTTTCGGTAAGAGATGATGGTTTGATTGGTATGATTTTGGGGTGCGTATGACTTTTTGATCACTTGGTATTACACTTTTTGTGATGTAAGTTGACAAAAAATGGCTTTTTTGACACCGTTTTTATTTGATCTGTTTTACGATGTTCACCTGAGGGGTTAGGTCTTGTCGTATTTTTATAGAGCAGGTTGTTATGGACACGGCAATACCTAATATGTCTACTTTAAAAAAAATATATTACATTTAACACAATAAAAGCATTTTTGAAACAAAAAAAACATATTTTGGTGTTTCCATAGTCTGAGAGCCATAGTTTATTTTTTGGGCAATTGTTTTAGGTAGGGGCTCATTTTTTGCGGGATGAGGTGACAGTTAGATTGGTACTATTTTGGGGGGCATATGCCTTTTTGCACTTTTAGTGATACAATGTGACCCAAAAATGTTTATTTTAGCACATTTATTATTTTTTTTTTTATGGTGTTCATCTTAGGGGTTAGGTGATGTGATATTTTCATAGAACCGGTTGGTACGGACGTGGCAATACCTAATACCGTATGTCTACTTTTCTGTTTTTGCCTATTTTTTTCAATTTTTTTTTTGCTTTATTTTGGAAAAGGATGCTTTTTTTTTTTACTTGAAACGTACTTTTTTTTTTAACTTTTTTTTTGTCCCACTCTTGGACTTCAACCTTTGGGGGTCTGATCCCCTTTACAATTCATCACAATACTTCTGTATTGTGGTGTATTGGCTGTAAGTGTATTACACACTGTAATACACTTCAGCCAGCTTTCCTATGAGATCCAGTGGGCTGGATCTCACAGGTTGTCATGGATTGCAGCCACAATGCCTTCCCTGACATCCGCTCCCGGTCACAGCAGCACGGGGACCCGATGGCCACCCTGCACCGCCACAATCACACCGCGGCAGTGCGAGGGTTAATGCGCCGACATAGGTGTTTTCACTGATGCTGGCGCATACAGCAGGGGTCCATTTATCAGTGACTGCTGGACCCCTGCGGCTGATCGGGCCCTGCGGCTGATCGGGTGTGCGCAGCTCCTGCACCCGCCTGATCACCATGAAGTACATGTACTTCACTGGTCTTTCAGTCCTGGCCAGATATGACGTACATGTTTAGGGTTTGAGTGCCGGCGCGTCACTTCCTGGGCTTTATGGGTTGGGTCATGTGACCTCGCTGACCTATCCTAGCCCTCCTGCGCATATATAAGGGGCTCAGCCCCCTTCCCAGATGCCTCAGTGTCAAGGCCCTTGCGTCCTGCTAAGGTTCCTGGTTTCTGCTAGTGTTCCTGACTCATATCTGTATTCCTGGACTCTGCTACCTGTTAGATCCCTATCTGCTTGCCTTGACTCTCCTGTTGCCGAACCGGATTGCCTGACCTGTACCTGTGCCGCCTGCCCTGACCTATTGCCTGTCTGACTATGCTTCTGCCTCATCCTTTGGTCCTGCATCTCTGGTACCTTTCTCAGGTACCTCCTGGTCCGCCTGGACCAGCTGCCTTGTGTGCCTATCCTCTTCAAGAGGTAGCCTCGGGAAAGTCTATCCCCACCATCAGGAGTACTGTGAAGATACAGGGGTTCACTTAGACAACACCCTTAGAGGAGGTAGGACACGTGACACAGTGGGTTCACACCCGCTGGTTCGTGACAAACACACATATTAAAGTGAATGGGGACGTGTGCTGTTTGTGGAGAACACGTACAGCACATGTCCGTGAAACACTGATGCATAAATGAGGCTTAAAACTGTGAAAATTCAGGCTTCTTACCTCCAGCATCAACTGGGTAAATTCTTCATTAGTAAGAAATGATGGCTTCCAGTCTGGATGAATATCACTGCCCTCTGTCTCAGCTGTAAATTCTGCAACAAAAAAAATGTCAAAAGTTGCTAGACTATGCACTTACATAAAAATACAGTAAATATACGGATGTAGCAGGGTTAACACACATGCTTTATGAGACATATTATCTAAACTAAATGCAACTAAATGTGTTAAGCAATTGCTTTTCAATGGCTTTTGTTTCTATGCACTACACTACTCCGAGAATATGGCAACACTGTGGCTGTGGCATAACTGAGACGCAGCTCCAGTGCAACTGAAGCATTGGTGTTCTGTTAACTCAATAGAACCCAATTGTTTATTCACTGTTCACTGCTCCATGTAGTCATTAAAGGGTTGTGTCACTTCAGCAAATGGCACTTATCATCTAGACAAAGCTAATACAAGGCATTTAATAATGTGATGGTCCCTCAAGTTACAATATTAAGTGGTTATGTGACGACCATTCTATGTTGAAACCATTGTAACTTGAGTCCATGACATTTAGAAAACTAGCAATTGGTTGCAAATTCCCAAAATTTCACCCTAAGAAAAAAGAAAATGGGGGTTATACCATGATTCATGTAAAAAAATAAAAATAAATCAGACGTTATATAGTACATGACAATCTCTTTCTAACAAAGCTAGAACCAGCCCTGTACCTCACATGGATTTACAGATCTCTCCATCCATTGCTAGATTTATATAATGCTGGCAGCTCAAGGGAAGTGTCCTTTCTGCTGCAACCAAGGGGGTGCGTCCATTCTGCTGCAGTCCTCTGTCTATCACAGCTCAGAAGGCAGTTGAAGGATAAAACTGAGCATGTGTGGCCATCTCAGTGAGCCGGACAAAGGAAAAAAAACTGCAGGTGGCACTATACAGATACATTTTATTGAACAAAGCCTCATTCACACGTCAGTGTTTGGTCAGTGATTTTCATCAGTGATTGTGAGCCAAAACCAGGAGTGTAGGCTCCACAGACATAAGGCATAAGGGAAAGATCTGCACCTATTCTGTGTTTATAGCCACACCTGGTTTTGGCTCAAAAGCACTGATGGAAATTACTGACCGAACACTGATGTGGGAATGAAGCATAACTCTGTGATTATGTTTTTTAATTACATGCAATTACAAAAATATTCAGATAAAGGTGCTGTTTGAAAACTGCTAATATTTTTCGTGGGACATTCTCTTTGAGAAAAATAAGCAGATACGCCAGGCACATAAAGCAAGTCCTTACATATAACAGTCAAAGAGATGGAGGTGTATATTACTCGCTATGATGAGGACAGGAGCTTCCTCAGAATCCTGTATAGTACACAATCCACCAGAAAAATTAAATGAAGCAATCATCATTTGATGTCTAAAGCAGCTCAAGCCGGCCCAGACAGAGAGCAGTACCAGACAAGTAATATTCCAGAGGTGGTACTAGACAGCCAATACAGTCATGTTTATTGGATAGGTGTGAGTCTGACGCATTGTATGTTGAGTCTAGGTTCAACATACGATAACCCAGAAAAGAACATTTTATTTTGAAAATATTGTATCCTGAGGCCATTTTATCTTGAGGGATCACTGTATTGTAATTGTCGATATTGCCTCCTATACTGGCAGATACAAAAGGCTTTTTTCTATAGTGTGCAAGCACAGCCACTACTGCTGGATTGCAGGGTAGTCCTAAAAAAATGTTTTTCAGAGTTTCAATGCATTTTTACAATATTTAGACATAAAAAAATTATAGATATGTGGTATTGTTGCAATCGTACTGACCCAGAAACTTAAGGGCACAGGTCAGTTTTGCCACAAAGGGAACGCCGTGGGAACAAAACCCGTAAAACGGTGAAGGAATTGACTTTTTTTCCAATTCCACCTCATTTGGAATTTTTTCCCACTCCCCACCACATTGTGTGACATATTAAATGGTGGCATTAGAAAGTACAACTTGTCCCACAAAAAGTAAGCCCTCATACAGCTATGTGAACGAAGAAAAAAAAAAAAAAGTTATGGCTCCAGGAAGATAGGTAAGAAAAATGAAAACACAAAAACAAAAACAAAAATTCAGTATCCTAAGAGTTAATTAGGCTGAACAACCCCTAACAAACACTAACATTATGCAGATTTTCTCAAAATGAATTGGTGTTTTTTGTGATGTACCATATGATTTACAGTTTGAGTAATTTTTGTTTAACACCTGTCAATGGCTCACATTCATTCATGTTTTTGCGCCTTTTTTAGGTGCCATTTAAGCCATGCATGCTGACATGCAGTTTGGGAAAGTGGAAGTCAAAATTAAAGTGACATGGCCAGGATTTAAACAGAAAGTAAAAAAAAACTAGTCCCCAAAGACACTGGCCTAAAGCCAAAACATTTTTACTTTTCTGTCGACATAGCTGTATGGGACCTTGTTTTTTGGTTGCAGTACACCTACATCCAGCACAATTTAGCAATCCCACCTATCCAAGAGTGCCTTCTGAAACACCTGTCCTCCAGAAACATGCAAAAGCAGAAATGGGTATCCTGAATAAGCAACTCTCTTTAGTGACAGAAACTATATTTGATGTATTATGCTCTGTTAAGGATCAATACCACAAATTCAGAATTGAATGGAAAGTTCTGTTTGAACTTGAGCAGGATCAATTTATAATAATAAAGCTATCTGAGAAGGGTGGGAACATTGAGGTAATGGGCATGGAAGACTATAAAGAAAAGTGCCTAAGTGCATAAGTATTTTATCACATTACAAAAAAATTGGATACAGATTTAACAGTCCAATATAGAGCAAAAAAATATTGGAGGAAGTGTAAGAAAGAGTCTATTGGATAAGAGAGAAAACATTTTTTTGCTAAGTAAGAAAATACCAACTTTCTATAGCCTTCCAAAAATAAATGAAAATATCAATCCAGTATAGATGGGCTAACCCAAAACAACAGCACATATCTGGAGACAGATAATACATTGTCATTAAACCATCTGACCAGGGTGGCAATTTAGTCATACTTGATCATTTCAACTATCAGAAAATTTGTTTTGACCTACTTAGGGACTCGAAGAGCTACAGAGTTTTATCGTGTGATCCTACTTCTGTCTTTCAATCGCAACTCAAGGCGATTCTTCAGCAAGGTCTTGAGCAGGGAGTTTTTAGTAAATCTGAGTATACATTTATACTTCCCAAAAATCAGCAATTGGCAACTTTCTACAGATTCCCTAAAATACATAAGGGGGTTAATCCCCTAAAAGGGCACCCAATTGTATCGGGAGTAGACTCCCTCACCCACCACTGTGGAGTCTACCTTGATAAAGTTCTTAGAGAGCTTGTGTCTTGTTTACCATCCTTTACAAGAGACACAATGGATTTTTTAAGTAAAATCGAAACCATCTCAATAGATTCCCATTGCTATCTCGCAAGCATAGATGTCGAATCTCTGTATACATCAATACCACATGAAAAAGGATTGGCAGCAACAGCCCATTTTCTGAGATCTAGAGGTACTCAATTTCAGAATCATAATAACTTTATTATGTGTCTTTAGGGATACAATCTTACGCATAATTTTTTCTTGTATAGCGGGTCCTTCTACCACCAGCTCAGGGGGACAGCAATGGGTAGTCCCTGTGCCCCTACCTATGCCAATCTCCTTCTGGGCTGGTGGGAAGACAAATTTGTGTTCCCTGACCACACTATGTGGTGGAACAGTAAGATCGTTTTTTGGACCCGCTATATTGACGATATTTTCTTGATTTGGAGTGACAGCAAGGAAAAGTTTGGTGAATTTGTCTCTGCTCTCAATGACAACGATGTGGGGTTAAGGTTCACGAGTGAGATACAGTCCAAAAGCATCACCTTCTTTCATGTTAAGGTAACATCAACAGCTGGTAATCTCACGACGAATGTTTTTCGAAAACAAACTGCCACAAATACTATCTTGCATTGGAGCAGTTACCATCCCCTTGCTGTTAAAAGAGGTATTCCAAGAGGACAATACCTGCGCATGCACCAGAATTGTTCTAACAAGGAGAACTTCTATAATGAATCTAGAAAGCTGCAAAATAGGTTACTTCAGAGAGGCTATCCCAGGTCTATTTTACGGGAAGCGCTCCAGACAGCAGAGAATAGCAATAGGGGTGATTTATTGGTACCCAGAGCAAGGGATAAAAAGGACGCAAACCTGATTCGCCTAGTTTCAACCTATGATGTAGCCAATAGGGAGATTACTGCCATTTTGAGAACCCACTGGCCTATCCTAACTATGGACAATGATCTGTCTAAAGACATCTTCCCCTTTCCACAAATAACGTACCGTAAAGTTAGGAGCCTAAAAGACAGACTCGTACACAGTCATTATACTGGTGTGAAGAACACATGGCTTGACAGAAAACCAAAAGGGATGTTCAGATGTGGGGCCTGTAAGGCCTGTAGATATATATGTACTACAAAAACAATAACCTGCTCTATGACCAACTATATCCATACTATGGGTGACTTTGCAAATTGTAAAACGAGGGGAGTTGTGTACATTTGTCAATGTACCTGCCCCAAGAATTACATTAGCAAGACTTATAGGGAGCTGAGACGGAGAGTGTGCGAACACGTTAACGATATAGTTAAAAAGAAAGACACCTCTGTGGCTAATCATGTGAATGATCAACACAAAGGGGATCTCAGCTCTATAAGGTTTTCTGTACTGGAGGTCGTTCCTACTCCCCTGAGGGGGGGCGACTGGGACCGGAGGATACTCCAAAAGGAATCTGAATGGATTTATCGCTTTCAGTCTCAGTCGCCTGGTGGTCTCAATGAACGACTCACTTATACATGTTTTATTTGACTTGGCCCTTCTTTTTTCATTTTTTGACCATGCGGGTACGAGAAGTGCCATATTTTTAGAAGCGACATATACATTTTTGTCGCTTTATCCTTTTGTTACATACATAGGGCCCCCTCCATTTTCTCAGTGAGGCAAATGGCAAATGTATGATGTGTGCAATATGTCATCATTATTGGCACATGACTAAATTTACTCCCCTTGTTTTAATTCTGTAGAGCTGGTGAACTACCCGTGGAAAATGTTGATCATTCGATATATAGGGGCTATGGCTCCATGTTATCTTTAGACACTAACCATGCATCTATAGACAGTGTCTGTTACTCTCGATATTCCCTAGTGCTTCCGGGTGCGCTTCTTTGAATATGCATTCCAATGTTGTGGTTCATAGACCGGAAGTGACGTATCGCGTCATCGCGATGCGTTCCACTTACCGGAAGTATGCATACTTTGGCGTCCGGAAGCTTCAGACCTCACCGGTGCTCAAATACAGGGCACTGGCATACTTACACTAGCCCTACTAGCTTCCCAGATGCCTGCTCTAGCTGCCTAAAGGGCCCCTCTGAGCGGTAAGTGCCATGTACATTATCAGACATCTTTTGGACTTAATCATCTAAAAACAGAGTGTTTTCTCTCATCATCAGTACATCAAACAGGCTATCTATGGGAGCTAAGTACTATCTCTATATTTCTCTCTTTATTAATTTTTTTGTTATTCCCTACGATTATTTACTTTATATCACCCCCCCGATGAGCTGCCGTGTGCAGGTGAAACGCGTTGGGGTTTCCGTTAATACATATAGACATCTTTATGTTTTTTGGATTTATATTCTATCCAATTGTGTGAGTAGGGCTTTATTAGGGCAATAGATAGACCTAGGTACGGGGGCAGGGTACCTCCACCATCAGGGGGTATCCCTGTGCACAGGTTATTAGACCTATAGGGTTATCCAGGGAAAGATATTTATTTTCTATATAGTAACCTAACTACCCCCTGCTTTCGGTAACATTGGTTCTATCTGTCCTATTTAACGACTATCCCATTTATAGTAGGAGTATTTTTTAGAGTATCCATCTCTTCTATATAAGATATCACTTGAACAAATTTTTGCTCCATAACCCAGTTAATAATAAAGGTATTGTTTTAATAAGCACGTTAGATTCTACTTACTTCTATGTGGATAGTTTGCTGAGAAGAACTTGTCACTCTTATCTATGGGACAAAATGGACATCCTCAATAAACTGGAGAATCGAGGTACAGAAGATGATACAAATCGAACAAGATGTCTAGGTGATCTAAAACTCATGCCCCGTGATAAGGTGTTGGGAAACTGTGAAGTATTTCCTCAACACTAGGGGAACACAATACTATCCATGTACTGGCTTCTCACTCCCCGTTTCAGCTATATTCACTGGTCTCTACCTATATCGAAATAAGCAGAGATGGGAACAGCTGCCAAAATGGCTAGTCTGCCTGTTCCAGACTTGTTTTTAAATGAGCTTGAAGCTTCTGACAGACTTACCTTAAATGGGAGGCATGTAAAGCATGTGCTTTCATCAAACAATTTCTAAAAGCACAAGCACAAAAGGATCAATTCTCTACGAGGTAATTTATCAGTTGCCATAAAAAACAGTGGTATACCTAGCAACTTGCGGTTGCCCACACAATTATGTGCCTAAAACAAAGCATAAATTGAGACAGAGGATTTTAGACCATCAAGACAACATAAATAAATAAAGGAGATGACACACCCTTTGTGTGATACATGCTCACCTGTCCTACAGAAGATACAACAAAGCTAAAATTCATGGGCATTGAGCATGTAAGGCCAAATATGTAGAAGGAGGCATAAGACAAGAGGCTAATTCAGAAGGCATCAGGACAAAAATCCCTTAAAGGGGTTGTGCCACGAAAAATATTCTAAATTTTTCAGATCAGCACATGGATCTGAATACTTTTTAAATTACATGTAATTAAAATTTCTGTATAACCACTGAGCTATTCAATAAAATGTATCTGTATAGTGCCACCTGCTGTTTGTTCTTTTCCTTCTTTTTCCATCCACCTCATTGAGGTGGTCGCACACGTTCAGTTTAAATCTTCAATTGCCACCATCCATATCTTCTGTGAGAAGCTGTGGCAGTTACAGGGAAAGAGCTACAGCAGAAAGGAACATTCTGAGCTGCCAGCCTGAAATAAATCTAGCAGACCAATTGGAGCAGTGAATGGGGAGATCTCTGGATCGATGTGAGGACTGGTTCTAGCTTTGTTAGAAAGAAAGGAATTGCCATGTACTATAAGATGTCTGATTTCCATTTTTTTTTACATCAATTATGGCACTCTGTTACTAGTTTTCTGCTGCCCTCACTTTTAAATCCTAACAGCTTCAGCGCATGCCGATGAGTCCCCATATTCATGAGCTCACGGCTCTCCTTGCCCACCTGCATCTGATTGACAGTTTTTTTTCGATATAAATCAACAGCAGATGGGTGGATAAATCCCACAGCTCATGAATATGGGGACTCATTAGAAGGGGCTGGAGCTGTTCCATACCAGATAAAGAAAGTGACCCATCTTGCTAATGAGAACTGTCCCTGGTTTATGTTGGCCTTAGTTAGGACACCATAAAACTGGCGACCGATCCCCTTTAAAACCTTGGCAAATACCTTAGATTTACCTGTTCATTATAAAAACAGCTAGAGCCCCCATTTTGGGATTGTTACCTTCTCCTAAGGCACCTGTATGCAGGTGAGATCAATGTTAGTTCGCCTTCCTTCATGCTACCCCATCTAGTACAATAATCAATAATAGTAGTCTACTTATTTAAGCCCAGTCTATACGTTTTTGTTGATGACATAGATTACATCATTTTAGTCCTTGCAATCAGAAGCCACTCAAAAAACCTCTGCCTATATAAAACTTAACTTTTAATGTAAAGAAAAATAAGAAATTCCCAAAAAAGAATAAAATGAAAACCTGACAAAGTATAGCAATAAGATATATAAATATATACCGTAGATTGTTACTCAGGTAACATCAGTACCAAATAATACAAGAGTATTTGGCTATAATGACCAATAAATGCGAAAATTAGGCTTAGACAACTGTACAATACCATATAATATAAAGAGGTACAAGGTACCACTCACTATTAGTGGAGATCTGAGTGGTAAATCAGGTTAAGGAGCCACAGGCCAGTATCATGTGTCGGATAAACAGACTGACAACAATGGATTCAGTGATGAGTGGTAATGTATTCATGTCTTGGTTATATGGAGTAAGGCTAATCAATTCAGCACCGATTCCACAAAATTATGTTAATATAGTTCAAGTGAAAATAATAATCAAGTGAAATCCAACAGGCGACCCTACTTATTGGTTGATTTCCATGATATGTGGGTTCGCCGTTCATTATAAGCTTAGCTTGGGGTTCCTAAACCAGTTTATTTTATATGGTATACAGTTTACTAAGGTACATTTCTATATTTATTGGAAATAAATGACCAGATATAAGACACTTTATGACCAGATATAAGACACTTTTGTGGCCTTTATCTGTCACAGATTCTAGGAAGCTGTCTTACATTTATGGTCCTCTAACATGTAAGATCTGTTTCTAGGGTATTTTAACATGTAAGCATAACAACAGGCATATTCAACTGGCCTCTAATGTATAGTTATAAACTGGTGGGGTACCCTGTCAGCTTTTGTCACCCTATGACTCTATCCATGTCACTTTTTAATGCATTATAAGCCTCTCTGCATTTTCCATATTACTCACATCATTTTTGTAATGCTACTCTACAATTTTCTTCTTCTTGAGATGCTTCTCATACCAACATTTTGGATAATTTCTAAAGTGATTGAATAGAATGAAGGAATATATTCCCTGATAATGTTTTCAAAAAAGTCCCACAAGACATTGCCAGCCAGCAGAAGAAGCAGAAATTCAGAGGAGAGAAAGCTGGATGATTTAGACCAAGATAGTGTGACCCGGAGAAGACATCTATTGGTGCATTTGCATGAGATTTCTTTATTGAGATACTAAAACTTCAGTTAGACTTCGTGTTTCGGAGATCTAGGGCTCCTTTCTCAAGTCTGATTGGGATAAGGTAGCAGCACAGTTGTAGCCACAGTCCCCAATCAGACTTGAGAAAGCAGCACTAGAGCTCCAAAACACTTTGGCTAACTGATGTTTTAGTATTTCAATAAATAAATCTCTTTGTCTAGCCAATGGCTGTGTCACTGCACCAAAAGATGTCTGCTCCAGGTCCAACCATCTTGGTCAAAATCATCCAGTTTTCTGTCCTCTGAACGTAAAATAAAAAGGACAGCTTTGCAATTATGCCTTGATTGGAAATGTTCTATCTATTTGTTATCTTATGTCCTATATGTCTAAATGGTAATGAACAAACAAAACTTTTGCAGTCTGAAGTAATATTTCCTTCCTCCTACCCTATACTTCTTGATAAAGGCCCAGAAGTTGACAACCCCAATAGTGGGAACTTGTGCCCAATTTAAAAAAAAAAAAACTCGCCTACCCACAGTGCCACCTTTCCAAAACCATTGCCACATTCCCAGCTGCTGATGGCCCCAACCGGCCTCAGCAATCACAAGTATTAATTGTTAATTTGTTAAGTAGGGCACTGGCACTATCAGTCCTGGCTGGCAGAGAGAGGACAGTGCCAATCAGAACTGTATAGTGGATTATTTAGAATGTGCATTTCTAAAACATTGTCAGATGGTGCTGGGCAAAGGAAATGGCAGTGAATGTTGTTATCCTGCAATAGTTTTTATCTAATGATATTCAGACGTTCTGTAAAATCAACTGAAGATTCTGAAAACTCCAAGAGCTCTTCTTTAGTAAGGCAATGTCAAACCTATTTAAGGAAATATGTAGCTTTACCATTGTGTTTCTGTAGAAATCCAATAACTTTTTCCAGCACAGTGGTTTTGTCCATCTTGTGGTCATTCCCAGGGAGCATGGAGCTGAGCTCTTTGATAAGTACATTGAACTGGTCACGCCTCTTTTTCTCAGATCTGTTACGTAAAGCCCTGGATAATCAAACAAATTTATGGAATTAGAGGATTATGAAAGCTAGCGATCAGTTTTTGGTCAGTTCACTAAAATAAATTGTGTTACTAGATTTATTATTTTAAATTTATATATGTTACATAGAAACATAGAATGTGTCGGCAGATAAGAACCGTTTGGCTCATCTAGTCTGCCCAATATACTAAATACTATGAATAGCCCCTGGCCCTATCTTATATGAAGGGTGGCCTTATGCCTATCCAATGCATGCTTAAACTCCTTCACTGTATTTGCAGCTACCACTTCTGCAGGAAGGCTATTCCATGCATCCACTACTCTCTCAGAAAAACAATATTTCCTGATATTACTTTTAAACCTTTGCCCCTCTAATTTAAAACCATGTCCTCTTGTATCAGTTTTTCTTCTTTTAAATATTCTCTCCTCTTTTACCTCCCTTTATGTATTTAAAAGTTTCTATCATATCCCCTCTGTCTCGTCTTTCTTCCAAGCTATACATATTAAGGTCCTTTAATCTTTCCTTGTAAGTTTTATCCTGCAATCCATGTACTAGTTTAGTAGCACTTCTCTGAACTCTCTTCAAAGTATCAATGTCCTTCTGGAGATATGGTCTCCAGTACTGAGCACAATACTCCAAATTAGGTCTCACTAGTGCTCTGTAGAGCGGCATGAGCACCTCCCTCTTTCTACTGGTAATTCCTCTCCCTATACACCCAAGCATTCTGCTAGCATTTCCTGCTGCTCTATGACATTGTCTGCCTACCTTTAAGTCTTCTGAAATAATGACCCCTAAATCCCTTTCCTCAGATACTGAGGTTAGGACTGTATCACTGATTTTATATTCTGCTCTTGGGTTTTTACGCCCCAGGTGCATTATGTTGCACTTATCAACATTAAATTTTAGGGCTCTTTCACACCTGCGTTCTTTTCTTCCGGCATAGAGTTCCGTCGTCGGGGCTCTATGCCGTTAGAATCCTGATCAGTTTTATCCTAATGCATTCTGAATGGAGTGAAATCCGTTCAGGATGCATCAGGATGTCTTCAGTTCCGTAACGGAACGTTTTTTGGCCGGAGAAAATACCGCAGCATGCTGCGCTTTTTGCTCCGGCCAAAAATCCTGAAGACTTGCCGCAAGGCCGGATCCGGAATTAATGGCCATTGAAAGGCATTGATCCGGATCCGGCCTTAAGCTAAACGTCGTTTCGGCGCATTGCCGGATCCGACGTTTAGCTTTTTCTGAATGGTTACCATGGCTGCCAAGACGCTAAAGTCCTGGCAGCCATGGTAAAGTGTAGCGGGGAGCGGGGGAGCAGCATACTTACCGTCCGTGCGGCCCCTTGGGGAGCTCCAGAGTGACGTCAGGGCGCCCCACGCACATGGATGACGTGATCGCATGGCACGTCATCCATGCGCATGGGACGCTCTGACGTCACTCTGGAGCGCCCCGGGAGCCGCGCGGACTGTAAGTATACTGCTCCCCCGCTCCTACTATGGCAACCAGGACTTTAAAGGGACTCTGTCACCACTTTCTAACCCCCACTTTTTTAACTATCGTTTTATTCATGGTGCCCTTCTGATTACAGTTGTCATCTTATATGTTAGATCTGCGGTGCCGTTTAGGTAAAAAATCGATTTATATCACCTGTCAATCAGCTAGATAAGGTGCCCAGGGCGTTCCTCTCCTCTTGAATCTGCCGCCTGCCGCCGCCGCCGTTGGTGCCCAGCTCCTCCCCCGGTCTCGTCAGCGCTGCTTCAAACACAGATCCGCCTCCGGCTCTCCCTCAATGCCCCCTCCTTTTTTTCGGAAATCTCGCGTGTGCGCACAGGCCTGCGCCCGTGCGTACGCATCCTTTTCTCGCGCATGCGCATAACGCGAACTTAGAGCGATGATGCCGAAAGGATGCGTACGCACGGGCGAGATTTCCGAAAAAAAGGAGGGGGCATTGAGGGAGAGCCGGAGGCGGATCTGTGTTGTTTGAAGCAGCGCTGACGAGACCGGGGGAGGAGCTGGGCACCAACGGCGGCGGCGGCAGGCGGCAGATTCAAGAGGAGAGGAACGCCCTGGGCACCTTATCTAGCTGATTGACAGGTGATATAAATCGATTTTTTACCTAAACGGCACCGCAGATCTAACATATAAGATGACAACTGTAATCAGAAGGGCACCATGAATAAAACGATAGTTAAAAAAGTGGGGGTTAGAAAGTGGTGACAGAGTCCCTTTAATAGCGTCCTGGGTGCCATAGTAACACTGAAAGCATTTTGAAGACGGATCCGTCTTCAAATGCTTTCAGTACACTTGCGTTTTTCCGGATCCGGCGTGTAATTCCGGCAAGTGGAGTACACGCCGGATCCGGACAACGCAAGTGTGAAAGAGGCCCTTAGTTGCCAGATTTTTGACCATTCCTCTAGTTTTCCTAAATCCTTTTCCATTTGGTGTATCCCTTCAGGAACATCAACCCTGTTACAAATCTTTGTGTCATCAGCAAAAAGACACACCTTACCATCGAGGCCTTCTGCAATTTCGCTGATAAAGATATTAAAGAATATGGGTCCCAGAACAGATCCCTGAGGTACCCCACTGGTAACAAGACCTTGGTCTGAATATACTCCATTGACTACAACCCTCTGTTGCCTGTCCCTCAGCCATTGCCTAATCCACTTAACAATATAGGAGTCCAAGCACAAAGACTGTCATTTATTTATAAGCCTTCTATGTGGGACAGTATCAAAAGTCTTACTAAAGTCTAGATAAGCGATGTCTACTGAACCTCCGCCATCTATTATTTTAGTCACCCAATCAAAAAAATCAATAAGACTAGTTTGACATGATCTCCCTGAAGTAAACCCATGCTGTTTTTTATCTTTCAATCCATGGGATTTTAGATGTTCCACAATCCTCTCCTTAAGTATGGTTTCCATTAATTTCCCCAGTATTGATGTCAGGCTTACTGGCCTATAGTTGCCGATTCCTCCCTACTACCTTTCTTGTGAATGGGCAAAACATTTGCTAATTTTCAATCTTCTGGGACGACTCCTGGTACCAGTGATTGGTTAAATAAATCTGTTAATGGTTTTGCTAGTTCACTGCTAAGCTCTTTTAATAGCTTTGGGTGTTGTTGATCTTACCTCTTCACCCTATCTTTCTCATCGCCATCCATTAGCTTCTCTGCGCAGCTATTCCTGTGAACACAAAAGGGAGTTGCTGGTTATATTAGAAAAACATAGAATTTTTCTATAATTTCTAGTGAGTCGTCTTGGTTTACTGGAAAGAGGTATCTGTGGAAGTGGCTAAAAATCTGACTTTTTAACTAAGCCCTGGGGAAATGACAATTTATAATAAACTTAATATTTAACTAGTTTTTATTTGTTTAGCAGATCTTTATTTTACCTTTTTTCACTTTTTACTTCTATATATATATAAACTTAGGAGGAGTAATGTGACTGATGTCCTAAATCTACATACCAAAAGTCAAATATATTACTGATCTGATTGTGCTTTCAAAATATTTCAATATGAATTAAGCCAATTGACTGTAACAGGACTATTTAATATGGAATATTATATATAATACCTTCTTTTTTACGGTGACAGATTCCCTTTAACCTCTTCCTGACATGTGATGTATATGTACAGCTCATGTTGGATCTTTAAATATGGCTCCCGAATAGAAACTGAACGCTTACCATAGACCCTGGGTGCCTGCTGTTCTACACAGCAAACATCTGGAGGTCAAGTTTGTGATCATGTATAATGCCGATCGCAGGCTTTTAAACCCTCAGATGCTGTGGTCAATTGTTACCACAGCATCTGAGAGGTCTTTGCCCTGGAGCACTGTACTTCCAGGACCCGAGCAGCTCCCATGCACTGAGATCTGGGGAGCCGTTTGTTTGCTGTGAAAGCCTCAGGTCTTCTGCAGGCTCTGAGGCCTGCCACAGCAATGTTCCTATGGAGCCCTGTGTAAGGGTGCTGGCACACAGCGCTGTTCTGACATGCATTCAGGATGTGTGTTTTTTATAGTAGCTAGCTAAAATTAATTAAATCATTTCCACTATGCAGAACACCAGGGTTTAACGAGGCTGCTAAACTGGCTAAATTGAAAACTACATGCCAGCACCCTCAGAGGACAAAGTTCTATCAGCTATTTTGTTCTAAGTCAGATATCATATATTACTACCTAAGAATTTCTCTCTTAGCATGTATTCTAATGTGTTATGTTCTGGGGAGAGAAAAAAATTCTTTAAGTCAATAATTATAGGAAATGTATTCTAATATAAACAGCCAAGTCTTAATATTCCCTATCGGAATAAAAGGGTCAGGAACAAAAAAACAACAACAATGTAGATAAATAGAAAAGTAAAGGGGCAATTAATGATAAACGGGAGCATTTAAATGACTAAAACAGTAATGTGCTCACTGCCTGATAAGACGGTTAAAATATGAAAATAACAAAATTTTAAGGTGCTTATTTAAAATACAGCTGAACCCTCTCATTATATTTCAAAATAGGAAGATAGGAATTGAACTCAGTGAAGGTGAATATATTTTCAGCTTTCCCCCCCCCCCAATGAAACTGCGGACAAATCGTCACTATTCTTGGATTTTCACAGTGACGTTCAATATGTCCCCAGTTTAATTACCACATGAATGAGTAGTGGCAGCGGACCGTGCCTGTTTTTTATTTTTATTACTGGCTACAGTTAAGCTGCCATTACTCGTACAAAAAAAAGAGCAAGGATTTTTTCAAGGTAAAAAATCTCATTTTATTCAATATAAATCACATGATCATTACAGGTATTGCTCAATAGGGACAGGACATGGAGACTGAGCCACAAGGGGCTATACAATGTGGAGAATCACAATGGGGGATAATGTGACCATACCCAGCAGAGAACAACAATATACCAGAGGCCGTGAGCAAAAGTGTAGTTGCGGGTGCAAATGCTGACCCCTAGTATAAAACAACTACTGACTATTGCTCACAACCTCTGTCCGGGGATGCTGTGAGGTGTCAATGGACGGTGCAGTACTACTAATAAAGATGGCATATAACAATGAACTGCAAACCTCTCGTCCCACCCTGATCCAGCTACCAAGTTACCTACCCATGTTGCTGCTGTAGAATGGTAACACGACTCCCCCACTGTTTCAACCTCGACACGTGTTTCGCCACGTAGGCTTCGTCAGGAGGTACCTCCTGACGAAGCCTACGTGGCGAAACACGTGTCGAGGTTGAAACAGTGGGGGAGTCGTGTTACCATTCTACAGCAGCAACATGGGTAGGTAACTTGGTAGCTGGATCAGGGTGGGACGAGAGGTTTGCAGTTCATTGTTATATGCCATCTTTATTAGTAGTACTGCACCGTCCATTGACACCTCACAGCATCCCCGGACAGAGGTTGTGAGCAATAGTCAGTAGTTGTTTTATACTAGGGGTCAGCATTTGCACCCGCAACTACACTTTTGCTCACGGCCTCTGGTATATTGTTGTTCTCTGCTGGGTATGGTCACATTATCCCCCATTGTGATTCTCCACATTGTATAGCCCCTTGTGGCTCAGTCTCCATGTCCTGTCCCTATTGAGCAATACCTGTAATGATCATGTGATTTATATTGAATAAAATGAGATTTTTTACCTTGAAAAAATCCTTGCTCTTTTTTTTGTACAAGTTGCAGTAGGTTGGGGAGTGAGGTACTGTTTTTGGGTTATTGTAGGCTCTAAGCTGCCATTACTCAGCAGGGGTCCATGTCCATAACCCCATAAACATCTCAGTGTTGCCAGTGTATTTGAACACCAGAGTTGATATCTGGAAGACCCCCGCTTGCAAAGGCTACCTAGTAGTACCCTGCCCTGCTCGACGCGTTTCTGGTTGCCCTATGCCAGGTACCTCATCAGGACCTATTGTAAGCAGGTGCTAAAAAATCATAATAAGGTTGCCTAAGTTGGACACAAGCATCGGCGCTGGTATGGCTGCGCGCCCGCCCGCTACTGCTCATTAAATAGAGGTAAGCCGGGAGAGCCAGCAGGGGAGCTGTCTCAGGCAGCCAATCAGAGGAGAGGGGCGTGTATACTGAACATGACGTCCCCAGGTCCTGTTGCACCACCTGTGAATCATTTATTGCGCTCCTGCTCGTGAATCTGAATATATGGGGGGGACCCTTAAGCGGCTAACAGAAATACAGGAGATAAAGAGGATGTAAGAATACAGGTACATCAAAAGTTGGGGGCTCGGAAAAAGCCTAATTTCTATGGAGGTACATCCACAGAGCTGAACCCGGACATACCCTTATTTTCACCCAGGCAGCCCCCCTGATGTTGGCATCGAAGCATCTCATGCTCCGATGCGCTCCCTTGCCCTGCGCTAAATCCACCCAGCAGTGTGTTCGGTGACGTCACCGGCTCCGATGGGCGGGCTTTAGCGCTGCCCTAGCCGTTTGACTAAATCCCGCCTATCAGTGCCGGTGACGTCACTGGGGTTCCTGGCTCTCCCTAGTGCAGGGCAAAGGAGAGCATCGAAGCATGAACTGCTCCGATGCTCAAGTCAGGGGGGCTGCCTGGTTGAAAATGGAGGTATGTCCGGGTTCAGCTCTGAACCCGGACAACCCCTTTAAATAATCATCATGCATATTAAGTAGAAGGACTAAATAGTGATTATGCAAAACAAAATATTTACAATCCTATAGATGAAAGTAATTCATGCAAAAAAAAAATAATAATAATATCAGCAATTACAATATCCAAAATGTTATACACGGCTGGTACTACCATGATAAAGTGGACTGTTTTGGTATATCAAAAAAATATATTGGGGATAATTCACATTGCTAAAATGTGCTGATTAGACCTGGTAAAGAAGATGTAGGGAAAGACATTAGGGATGAATGAAATACGTATAACTATTCAGTTCATTAAGGCCCTTTGGTTTCTCTGTACACAGGCAGAAAATCCATTCTACTTCCTTCCTCAACAGCCTATTATCCATTTCACTCTTCTGGGTGGCTGAAAAATCTGTTCAATCCCTTGAAAACTGACCGCTTTCATGTCCCCTGCGTGTGAGTCAACGACGTGTCGTGCTATTGGAGTATCTCTCTTATTGCGGATATCCCCCAGATGTTCTCTGACCCTTCGTCTAAACTCCCGAATCGTCTTTTCTAACATATTGCAGGCCACAGGAGCAAGTAATGAGATAAATAACTCCTGTGGTCCTGCAATTAATAAAAATCCTGATTTCTAATTTTGCATAGGTGACAGTACTGGTAAATGTTTTGATGACTCATTGAGTTGCATGCAATGCAGCCACTGCATCTAAAATTACCTTTGACGTCAGTGGAGAGCCATGTGTGTGTATGGGCAGGTTTAAGGAAGCTGTGGACCAACCGATCCCTTAGGTTCCGTCCTCTCCGAAAGGTGATTGAGGGGGAATCCCCAATAAGATTACCAATATCCGGAACCATTTTCAGGATACCCCAGTGACAATTGAGAATTTCCCTCACCTCCTGATGCCTCATATCAAAAGTCCCAATAATTCTCATGACTTTATCCTTGTTGGTCTTGATCTTAGGGATCAGAAGATGTTTCCTGTCACAGCACTGCGCATGATAGTATGCATCATCAAGGACCGTATCTGGGTATTCTCTTGATTTGAATTTTTGTCAAAGATCATCAGATGCATTTTTTAAATCAAGGGTCTGTGAACAGTTAAGTCTTACTCTTAGGTACTGTCCCTTGGGAATACCTTTGCGTAGTGCCCAGGGATGCCAACTTTGCCATTGTAGCAAACTATTAGTGGCTGTTGGCTTTCTGTAGACTTTTGTAATGAGGTGTCCATCACTTCCCCTGGTGATTTGTAAATCTAAGAAATAGAGTCCCAAGTTATTAATGTTTAACTGTTGTACAAAGGAATCAAACTGTGATGTGTTTCCCTTCCACAATATCCAAATGTCATCAATGTATCGCAACCAAAGGTGGATACATGATGACCATTCCTCAAGCTGTTCCCCAAATACAATCTCTTTCTCCCACCAGTCCAGGTAGAGGTTGGCAAAAGTCGGGGCACAGGGACTCCCCATTGCCACCCCCCTGAGCTGGCGGAAGATTTTACTGTTAAACAAAAAGACGCTGTGTTGTAAAATTAAGTCAAGTAACGTGAGGACGAACTCGTTATGCTCAGCGCAATGTACTCCTCTCTTACTTAACCACTTCAACCCCGCTAGCTGAAACCCCCTTCATGACCAGAGCACTTTTTACACTTCGGCACTACACTCCTTTCACCGTTTATCGCTCGGTCATGCAACTTACCACCCAAATGAATTTTACCTCCTTTTCTTCTCACTAATAGAGCTTTCATTTGGTGGTATTTTATTGCTGCTGACATTTTTACTTTTTTTGTTATTAATCGAAATGTAACGATTTTTTTGCAAAAAAATGACATTTTTCACTTTCAGCTGTAAAATTTTGCAAAAAAAACGACATCCATATATAAATTTTTCGCTAAATTTATAGTTCTACATGTCTTTGATAAAAAAAAAATTTGGGGGAAAAAAAAAATGGTTTGGGTAAAAGTTATAGCGTTTACAAACTATGGTACAAAAATGTGAATTTCCGCATTTTGAAGCAGCTCTGACTTTCTGAGCACCTGTCATGATTCCTGAGGTTCTACAATGCCCAGACAGTAGAAAAACCCCACAAATGACCCCATTTTGGAAAGTAGACACCCTAAGGTATTCGCTGATGGGCATAGTGAGTTCATAGAACTTTTTATTTTTTGTCACAAGTTAGCGGAAAATGATGATGATTTTTTATTTTTATTTTTTTCTTACAAAGTCTCATATTCCACTAACTTGCGACAAAAAATAAAAAATTCTAGGAACTCGCCATGCCCCTCACGGAATACCTTGGGGTGTCTTCTTTCCAAAATGGGGTCACTTGTGGGGTAGTTATACTGCCCTGGCAATTTAGGGGCCCAAATGTGTGAGAAGAACTTTGCAATCGAAATGTGTAAAAAATGACCGGTGAAATCCGAAAGGTGCACTTTGGAATATGTGCCCCTTTGCCCACCTTGGCTGCAAAAAAGTGTCACACATCTGGTATCGCCGTACTCAGGAGAAGTTGGAGAATGTGTTTTGGGGTGTCATTTTACATATACCCATGCTGGGTGAGAGAAATATCTTGGCAAAAGACAACTTTTCCAATTTTTTTATACAAAGTTGGCATTTGACCAAGATATTTTTCTCACCCAGCATGGGTATATGTAAAATGACACCCCAAAACACATTCCCCAACTTCTCCTGAGTACGGCGATACCAGATGTGTGACACTTTTTTGCAGCCAAGGTGGGCAAAGGGGCATATATTCCAAAGTGCACCTTTCGGATTTCGCAGGCCATTTTTTACACATTTTGATTGCAAGGTACTTCTTACACATTTGGGCCCCTAAATTGCCAGGGCAGTATAACTACGCCACAAGTGACCCCATTTTGGAAAGAAGACACCCCAAGGTATTCCGTGAGGGGCACGGCGAGTTCCTAGAATTTTTTATTTTTTGTCGCAAGTTAGTGGAATATGAGACTTTGTAAGGAAAAAAGAAAAAAAAAGAAAAATCATCATTTTCCGCTAACTTGTGACAAAAAATAAAAAATTCTAGGAACTCGCCGTGCCCCTCACGGAATACCTTGGGGTGTCTTCTTTCCAAAATGGGGTCACTTGTGGCGTAGTTATACTGCCCTGGCAATTTAGGGGCCCAAATGTGTAAGAAGTACCTTGCAATCAAAATCTGTAAAAAATGGCCTGTGAAATCCGAAAGGTGCACTTTGGAATATGTGCCCCTTTGCCCACCTTGGCTGCAAAAAAGTGTGACACATCTGGTATCGCCGTACTCAGGAGAAGTTGGGGAATGTGTTTTGGGGTGCCATTTTACATATAACCATGCTGGGTGAGAGAAATATCTTGGCAAAAGATAACTTTTCCCATTTTTTTATATAAAGTTGGCATTTGACCAAGATATTTATCTCACCCAGCATGGGTATATGTAAAATGACACCCCAAAACACATTGCCCAACTTCTCCTGAGTACGGCGATACCACATGTGTGACACTTTTTTGCAGGCTAGATGCGCAAAGGGGCCCAAATTCCTTTTAGGAGGGCATTTTTAGACATTTGGATCCCAGACTTCTTCTCACACTTTCGGGCCCCTAAAAAGCCAGGGCAGTATAAATACCCCACTTGTGACCCCACTTTGGAAAGAAGACACCCCAAGGTATTCAATGAGGGGCCTGGCGAGTTCCTAGAAATTTTTATTTTTTTTGCATAAGTTAGCGGATATTGATTTTTTTTGTTTTTTTCTCACAAAGTCTCACTTTCCGCTAACTTAGGACAAAAATTTCAATCTTTCATGGACTCAATATGCCCCTCACGGAATACCTTGGGGTGTCTTCTTTCCAAAATGGGGTCACATGTGGGGTATTTATACTGCCCTGGCTTTTTAGGGGCCCTAAAGCGTGAGAAGAAGTCTGGAATATAAATGTCTAAAAATGTTTACGCATTTGGATTCCGTGAGGGGTATGGTGAGTTCATGTGAGATTTTATTTTTTGACACAAGTTAGTGGAATATGAGACTTAGTAAGAAAAAACAAAAACAAAAACAAACAAAAAATTTCCGCTAACTTGTGCCAAAAAAAATGTCTGAATGGAGCCTTACCAGGGGGGTGATCAATGACAGGGGGGTGATCAATGACAGGGGGGTGATCAATGACAGGGGGGTGATCACCCATATTGACTCCCTGATCACACCCCTGTCATTGATCACCCCCCTGTAAGGCTCCATTCAGACGTCCGTATGATTTTTACGGATCCATGGATACATGGATCGGATCCGCAAAACACATGCGGACGTCTGAATGGAGCCTTACAGGGGGGTTATCAATGACAGGGGGTGATCAGGGTGATCACCCCCCTGTCACTGATCACCCCCCCTGTAAGGCTCCATTCAGAAGTCCGCATGATTTTTACGGATCCATGGATACATGGATCGGATCCACAAAACACATGCGGACGTCTGAATGGAGCCTTACAGGGGGGTGATCAATGACAGGGGGTGATCAGGATGATCAGGGTGATCACCCCCCTGTCACTGATCACCCCCCCGGTAAGGCTCCATTCAGACGTCCGCATGATTTTTACGGATCCATGGATACATGGATCGGATCCACAAAACACATGCGGACGTCTGAATGGAGCCTTACAGGGGGGTTATCAATGACAGGGGGTGATCAGGGTGATCAGCCCCCTGTCACTGATCACCCCCCCTGTAAGGCTCCATTCAGACGTCCGCATGATTTTTACGGATCCATGGATACATGGATCGGATCCACAAAACACACGCGGACGTCCGCCTGGAGCCTTACAGGGGGGTTATCAATGACCGGGGGGGATCAGGGTGATCACCCCCCTGTCACTGATCACCCCCCCTGTAAGGCTTCATTCAGATGTCCGCATGATTTTTACGGATCCATGGATACATGGATCGGATCCACAAAACACATGCGGACGTCTGAATGGAGCCTTACAGGGGGGTTATCAATGACAGGGGGTGATCAGGGTGATCACCCCCCTGTCACTGATCACCCCCCCTGTAAGGCTCCATTCAGACGTCTGCATGATTTTTACGGATCCATGGATAGGATCCACAAAACACATGCGGAAGTCTGAATGGAGCCTTAGAGGGGGGTGATCAATGACAGGGGGGTGATCAGGGAGTGTATATGGGTGATCACCCGCCTGTCATTGATCACCCCCTGTAAGGCTCCATTCAGACGTCCGCATGTGTTTTGCGGATCCGATCCATGTATCCATGGATCCGTAAAAATCATGCGGACGTCTGAATGGAGCCTTACAGGGGGGTGATCAATGACAGGGGGGTGATCAATGACAGGGGGTGATCAGGGAGTGTATATGGGTGATCACCCGCCTGTCATTGATCACCCCCCTGTAAGGCTCCATTCAGACGTCCGCATGTGTTTTGCGGATCCGATCCATGTATCCGTGGATCTGTAAAAATCAGATGGACGTCTGAACGGAGCCTGACAGGGGGGTGATCAATGACAGGGGGGTGATCAATGACAGGGGGGTGATCAGGGAGTTTATATGGGGTGATCAGGGGTTCATAAAGGGTTAATAAGTGACGGGGGGGTGTAGTGTAGTGTAGTGTTTGGTGCGACTTTACTGACCTACCTGTGTCCTCTGGTGGTCGATCCTAACAAAAGGGACCACCAGAGGACCAGGTAGGAGGTATATTAGACGCTGTTATCAAAACAGCGTCTAATATACCTGTTAGGGGTTAAAAAATTCGGATCTCCAGCCTGTTAGCGAGCGATCGCCGCTGGCAGGCTGGAGATCCACTCGCTTACCTTCCGTTCCTGTGAGCGCGCGCGCCTGTGTGCGCGCGGTCACAGGAAATCCCGGCCCTCGCGAGATGACGCATATATGCGCCACCAATGTTTTTAATACTAGGGTGGGGGGGGGGGGGACTGCACCACCAATGCTTAATACTGGTGGGGCTTGGAGGGGGGGCGCACTGCGCCACCAATGTCTAATACTGGGGTTGGGGGGGGCGGAACTGCACCACCAATGTCTAATACTTGGCTAGGGGGGGCGCACTGCGCCACTAATGAAGCTTAATCTCTCATTTATTCATATACAGGAGGCGGGAGCTGGCTGCAGAATCACATAGCCGGCTCCCGACCTCTATGAGCGGTAGCTGCGATCCGCAGCACCTGAGGGGTTAACCGAGGATCGCAGCTACAGCTCATAGAGGTCGGGAGCCGGCTATGTGATTCTGCAGCCAGCTCCCGCCTCCTGTATATGAATAAATGAGAGATTAAGCTTCATTGGTGGCGCAGTGGCCACAGCCCCTCCCCTTCTCTTCTCCTCCCTCCTCTCATTGGCGGCAGCGGCAGCCGCAGTACAGGGGGAGGAGACACTGCTTCCTTCTCCCCTGTGCTGCTAAGGGGAACACTGAGAGCGCTGTCAGCAGCGTGATCTGTGTTCCCCATACGCTATCGGAATATCGGCAAAATAGATGCCGATACCGATAGTGTTTAAAATCCCCAATAACGGCCGATAATATCGGTAAATCCAATAATCGGTCGATCCCTAATAAATATAAGCAACATGTAGTAAGAGGACCCCTTTGTGCTGCAGGAGATTAACCCTTTAGGGGGAGGGCTCTGGTTACTGACACTTTTGGGGGGCTATTGTTACTGGCTAGTGAGGGCAGGCGGGATTAGCCTCAGGGTGAGGGCAGTGGCGGCCATCTTAACTGAATAGTGAGATTGCAGTTTTATGCAGACTGGTTGCTAAGGGCTGAATCTTATTAAATATGGGGTAAGTCAGTCTAATAGTAACTGATTCTGGAATATCATGTTATTAGTAACTACATATTGAAAATTGAAATTAGGGTCTAAATGTGACAGTTATCCTTTAAATACTCCCCTCATGATAAATTTCCCTACTGGAAAATACATTTTTAAGATCTTATATATCCCATTTGAAAAGTCAAACGTGCATGCTAATAATATAAATTTGTAAATCTTTTATGAAAAACAAAGTCTTAAACATACTTGGTTTTAAAGCACGCAATTAGTGTTGATCGAGCACCAAAGTGCTTAGGTGCTCTGATGCTCGAGTAGAACACTTTGGGATGCTCGGGTGCTCTACAAAGCACCCGAGCACAATGGAAGTCAATGGGAGAACCCGAGCATAAAACCAGGCACCCCCTGCTCTGAAGAGGGGAGGGTGTCTGGTTCACAGGAAAAGGTTGCTGCTGGGAACAATGTTGTCCGAGTAGTACGCCACTTTTACAGACTAACAATAATATGCACAAAACCGAAGATAAAATCGATTTTAGAGGAAACATTTTTAGGAAATATTCTTTCCTGTATATTTACTTATATATAAAGTGCAAATGCTGCCAAAAATTACAAGGAAGAGGAACTCCGATACAACCTGTATATCACATAAAGGAGGGCCTCATTCACATTGTGGTACAATTGTTCAGGTAGTGGAACTCCTATACTCATAAAGCCTATGCACTAAGTGAAAGGGCTGCCAAAAATTACAAGGAGCCGGCACTCCAATACACCCTTTATTACACATAAAGGAGTGCATCATACACAACCTTGAAAAATGATGATTGATGGTCTGCTGGTGACCCTCAAAAACATTAGGAGCAAGGGCCTGCTGGTGACCCTCTAAAACATTAGGGGCGAGGGCCTGCTGCTGATCTGACAATCTAAAACATTATGGGCGAGGGCCTGCTGGTGAGCCTCTAAAACATTATATGCGAGGGCCTTCAGGTGAGCTGACACACTAAATCATTAGGAGAGAGGGCAGCCTAATAAGCATGTTGATATAATGGAGGAGGAGGAGAACGAGAAAAGGAAGATTGAATCATATACCCTTTTTTGTGGTGGAAGGGGTGCATGGGAATACAGTGTATTCAATACACCATAAAAGCCACATTTAAAGTGCCTTTATGTTCAGCCGCCAGGAAAAATAGTGGCGGCTGGGGATTGAGTAACAAGGGACGGCCGCGCCATCAGGCTGCAGAAAGCCTTAGTGTTCACAAGCCTAAATGGCAACATTTCCAGGGCCAACAATTTGGAAAGATGCGCATTTAGTGTTATAGCCTGTGGGTGGGTGGCTGGGTATTTGCGCTTTCGTTCAAAGGCCTGGGGTATGGACATTTGTATGCTGCGCTGGGACACAGAAGTGGTTGTGCTAGCTGATGGTGCTTGCGTAGGTCCTGGTGCAGGGCGGGAGTCATCCGGGCCTGCATCTAGGGCAAGGGGATTGGCCAGCACGTAACACAGGGGAAGAGGAAGCAGTGGTGTGACCTGCAGACACTGATTGTGGAACTAGGCTTTCGGCCCATCTATTAGGGTGCTTTGATGCCATGTGGCGGATCATGCTTGTGGTGGTGAGGTTGCTAGTGTTCACGCCCCTGCTCATTTTGGTACGGCACAGGTTGCAAATGAAAATTCTTTTATCGTCCGCACTTTCCTCAAAATAGCGCCAGACTGCAGATAACCTACCCCTTGGTAAGGGAGATTGCCACAAGGGGGTGCTCCAGGGAACAGTTGCAGGCCTGTTTGGTGTGACCCGCCTTCTCCCTTGCCACCCCACTGCCTCTTCCAGCCTGTTGCGGTGCTGCGGATCCTTCCCCCTCTGTACTGCTGTCCTTGCTCAGGTTGCCACCTTCCCAGGTTGTGTCAGTGATTTGATTGTCCACCACCTCTTCTTCCACTTCCTCAATCTGGTCATCCTCCTGACTTGTTGACCTAACAAGAACCTCACTTATTGACAACTGTGTCTCATCCTCATCATCAACCTCTTGAGACACTAATTGCCGTTGACTTATTGGCAACTGTGTCTTATCATCATCCACCTCGTGAAACACTAATTGCCGTTCCCCACCATCATCTTCTTCTGACTGTGGATGCTCAAGAGTTTTGGAATTAGGGCACAAGATCTCCTCATGTCCCTCTTGGCGAGAGGCCCAAATCAAGGAATGGTGATGAAAAGAGCTCCTCGTAAGATCCGAGTGTGGGATCACTTGTTTCCCAAGACTCTCCATGGTGGGAGGAAGAAGGATCAGGGTGAGGATTCTGTTGACCAGACTCTTGGCTACTGAGACTGCACTTTGTGGAAGACAAGGTGATGCTTAACTGACTGGAAGCATTATCTGCTGCAATCCAACCGACCACCTTGTCGCACTGGTGTGACTTTAAGAGTGGTGTCCTGCGCCGCCCTGCAAACTGGGACATGAAGCTAGGTATCGTGGATGAGTGTGTTTCTTGTGCTCTGGCAGCAGGCACAGTTTCAGCGTGGCCAGGGCCACCGCCTCTGCGTGCACCATCAGCAGCACGGTCACTTCCCCTTCCCTTACTGCTCGCCTTGAACATATTAAATGGTATATATGCTTGAAAGTATGTCACACGTACAGTAGACATAGAACAAGAAAAACAAAATCCGTAACCTGTGAAGTAATAGGAACGACACCAGGAAGGAAAAGGGTGAGCGCCAAGCTTCCAGTCTGTCATATATATATAGGAAGATAGTGATTATCTATTGGGGTATTCACCTATCCAAACAGAAAAGACCGGCAAATAAAGTATTAATATCGTTGGTTCTTGTTGGTATTAGACAAGAACCAACGATATTAATACTTTATTTGCCAGTCTTGTCTGTTTATCTATTGGGGTATTCACCTATCCAATCACTATTTTCCTATATATATATCACAGACTGGAAGCTTGGTGCTCACCCTTTTCCTTCCTGGTGTCGTTCCTATTACTTCACTGGTTACGGATTTTGTTTTTCTTGTTCTATGTCCATTGATTTAGTGTGAGAACTCTGTTCACACTGATTTGAGCTGCCTACTTCTCTTTTTTCCCCTATTCTTACATTACCACTGTCCTGTTGGCGCCCTTCCTTCCTTCTCTTCAGGGGCATTTAGTTGATCCCTAGGTAGAGTTGGGATAACCTTGTTTTCTTTTTTCTTCTTTTTTACGTTCTTGACACGTACAGTAGCACAGGTTTTGTAACTGCATGCTCAAATAAATTACACTGAATTTTACTGATATTTAAGATGCGCAAACGTTATACAAGAGATGTAGCGCAGGTAATGTCGCTGTCACCAATGGCGAAAAAATTACACTGAATGTCACAGATATTTAGGATGCGCAAACCTTATACAGGAGCACATCTGCAATATCCAGTCCCCATAGCTCTGTGTGCTTTTATTGTGTAAAAAAAAACGATTTGATACATATGCAAATTAACCTGAGATGAGTCCTGTCCCTGACTCCTCTCACATACAGGACTCATCTCAGGGTAATTTGCATATGTATCAAATCGTTTTTTTGCACAATAAAAACACACAGAGCTATGGGGACTGGGTATTGCGGATGTGCTAGCGGCCATCTAGCAACCCATGTCCTCAGCTCTATACACAAAATCCCGATGACAGGTTCCCTTTAATGCATTGGAGGAAATAAAATACTACAGAGACACATACAAAGTCCCGCACAGGGAAAAAGCTATATCGGGACTTCATCACTGCTATTGTAAACAGTTACGGGACACTACTAAATTGTAGCAACTATTGGACAACATTATTGTTGTTATAGACTGATACAAGTATCAACTAACAACGGGACTATACCATACTGTGTCAAAAATATTGTTGCAATAATTGGAGGATACACATGTGTTGGAAGAAATAACATCTATTTATCTCTATTATGCATCTTGGAAAACAGGGGGTTTTCACAGCTATCTAAAAGTATCCGGATACTGGCCAAAATGTATGAGCTTCTCAAAGTAGCCATGAATCCTGGCGACTAATCTGGAAGACACAAGGAATAGATTGTAAATATTTTTTTCCATTACCTGCGCTACATCTCCTGTACAACGTCACAGATATTTAGGATGCGCAAACGTTACACAGGAGATGTAGCGCAGGTAATGTCGCTGTCACCAGCGGTGAAAAAATTACACTGAATTTCACAGATATTTAGGATGCGCAAACGTTCTATAGGAGATGTAGCGCAGGTAATGTCGCTGTCACCAGCGGTGAAAAAATTGCGCTGAATGTCACAGATATTTAGGATGTGCAAATGTACCACAACAGATGTAGCAGAGGTTGTGTTACTGTCAGCAGCGGCCAAACAATTGCACGCAACTTAGCGCAGGTTGCGCTAATAATATATATTGCAGCCAGATAAAACAATAGTCCTTAAAAGGACTTTTGGGTCTCGAACAACTTTCAACACTAAACCCTGCCTAAAAAAAATATAACTATTCCTGTCCCTACACTATCTGTCCCTTCTGCTGCAGCTTGCCCTGACTAAGACTGAGACAAACCACATGTCATTGGGTGCTATATAGCACCCGATGGCGCGTCCCAGCCAGCCGATCACTGTAATGCCAGTAACTAACATGGCTACAGCATTACAGTGCGTGCCAGTACTTCCCTGCACGTTTATTGACTGTGTAGCAGCTAACAAACGTGCGGGGAGGAGACTCGAGCATCGCACTCGAGCACATGCAGTGTTCGGCCGATGAGTCGAGAATCGCAATGCTCGAGTCAAAATGGTGTTCGGCCGAGCATGCTCGCCCAACACTACACGCAATATCAGAAAACAGACAAAAATAATGTTCAGTCAGAACCAAACTGCATAGAAACCAGAGAGATTTAACAGGATCACAAGTCTTCTCGCAGTACAGGACAATAATCTAATTCTATATATTGCTGCACAACTCTGATTCCCTGGCCAAAAGAAAAAAGCCACCATATTTCAGAGTTTTCTCTTAGTGAACATAGTGCTTCATGCCTTCTTACTGAATATTTTCAGTTCCATTCCTAAGAAATATTTCCTGTGTGCCCATCCTCCTTTATCCATGTTAAACTGGATTAGCCTGCTCTCTGCAAACACTAAAAAGTAGGTCAGTTTAAGAACATCGTTATATGGTGACAGGGTGATTGCTGAAATCTGCTCCCAACCATATTTTATTTGAGTGTACAATTCAGACTGTGGACATAATGACTGATAGCAATCCTCTGCATTACCATTCTTTGGAAAAGGGATTTTCTACACCTCTGACTCAACCACAATCCAGGAGATTCTGATCTACTCTCTTATTACTTTCATGGTCCTTTCAGCCAAAGGAGAGGATGTGGGACTCTACTTCATGCTTAGCACATTTTTGGAAAACTAATCAGGCACCAAGGTGGATAAAAATCTATGATTTTTTTTAAAAAATAAATAAAAAAAATCAGATTTTTTTTATTTAAATCAGATTTTATTTATATAAAATGCTTTTTTTTAGGAAAATATATTACCATCCAAAGGTTATTCCATCATGAAATAAAGATTTGTTTTTAAATTATGTAGAATAAGGCTGTATATGTTTAATTTTGTTGGTAAATAAATTCCATTAATCCATTCACAATGTCATGCTCTTCCAGAGGTTTTTGTAAGATTATTGGGCAGTTTCTCTGCCTACAAAATATTATCACAGATGCTTGGTTTACTTTGCAGTTCTCAAAACTGAATTTGACTCAGCAGAGATCACATGCCTCTTCTTCACAGCAAAAATGTTATAACATGAACAGAGTTGAGAAAAAGACCTTCATCCTAACTTCTACAAACCTATGAATACAGAATCAACCTAATCAAACTAAAAAGTTGTTATTCTAAAAATCTTCATCTACTTGCATATTATAAGTTATACCAGTAGGAATTATTAGTCTTTATGTAGAAAACTTAGATTTAAATCAAGCCTTACTGACTAGTGATTTAAATCGTGATTAAATTCAGTTTGATTTAAATCAAATCCAACATGTCAGGCACATTTTGTAAAGTTTACCCACCAGTATTATTATGGCAGAAGTACCTGTGATGCATAAGTACATGTGCATTTAGCTTATGTATGATTGATAGTGATAGATAGACAGATAGATAGTTAGATAGATAGATAGATAGATAGATAGATAGATAGATAGACAGACTTGAGAAAAGTCCCAGTAAGAGGACTGAAACGTTGCCGTTTGGTGATTAAAGAACACTACTTTTAACCACTTCAACCCCGCTAGCTAAAACCCCCTTCATGACCAGGCCACTTTTTACACTTCTGCACTACACTAATTTCACCATTTATTGCTCGGTCATGCAACTTACCACCCAAATGAATTTTACCTCCTTCTCTTCTCACTAATAGAGCTTTCATTTGGTGGTATTTCATTGCTGCTGACATTTTTACTTTTTTTGTTATTAATCGAAATTTAACGATTTTTTTGCAAAAAAATGACATTTTTCACTTTCAGCTGTAAAATTTTGCAAAAAAAACGACATCCATATATAAATTTTTCGCTAAATTTATTGTTCTACATGTCTTTGATAAAAAAAAAATGTTTGGGCAAAAAAAAAAAAAATGGTTTGGGTAAAAGTGATAGCGTTTACAAACTATGGTACAAAAATGTGAATTTCCGCTTTTTGAAGCAGCTCTGACTTTCTGAGCACCTGTCATGTTTCCTGAGGTTCTACAATGCCCAGACAGTAGAAAACCCCCACAAATGACCCCATTTCGGAAAGTAGACACCCTAAGGTATTCGCTGATGGGCATAGTGAGTTCATAGAACTTTTTATTTTTTGTCACAAGTTAGCGGAAAATGATGATTTTATTATTATTTTTTTCTTACAAAGTCTCATATTCCACTAACTTGCGACAAAAAATAAAAAATTCTAGGAACTCGCCATGCCCCTCATGGAATACCTTGGGGTGTCTTCTTTCCAAAATGGGGTCACTTGTGGGGTAGTTATACTGCCCTGGCAATTTAGGGGCCCAAATGTGTGAGAAGTACTTTGCAATCAAAATGTGTAAAAAATGGCCTGCGGAATCCGAAAGGTGCACTTTGGAATATGTGCCCCTTTGCCCACCTTGGCTGCAAAAAAGTGTCACACATCTGGTATCGCCGTACTCAGGAGAAGTTGGGGAATGTGTTTTGGGGTGTCATTTTACATATACCCATGCTGGGTGAGAGAAATATATTGGCAAAAGACAACTTTTCAAATTTTTTTATACAAAGTTGGCATTTGACCAAGATATTTTTCTCACCCAGCATGGGTATATGTAAAATGACACCCCAAAACACATTCCCCAACTTCTCCTGAGTACGGCTATACCAGATGTGTGACACTTTTTTGCAGCCAAGGTGACTTTACTGAGCTACCTGTGTCCTCTGGTGGTCGATCCAAACAAAAGGGACCACCAGAGGACCAGGTAGCAGGTATATTAGATGCTGTTATCAAAACAGCGTCTAATATACCTGTTAGGGGTTAAAAAAATCACATCTCCAGCCTGCCAGTGAGCGATCGCCGCTGGCAGGCTGGAGATCCACTCGCTTACCTTCTGTTCCTGTGTGCGCGCGTTCACAGGAAATCTCGGCCCTCGCGAGATGACGCGTATATGCGTCACTGTGCGCAGGGCTACCGCCTCCGGACCGCACATCTGCGTTAGGCGGTCCGGAGGCGGTTAATTTACTTGCTTCGGAGTGCTGTGGAATTTTTCAAAGTTAGATAATTAATAGTGATAGATAAGCCAATACTCTGCACTGATGAGGGGCAATCACAATGAAACATCTGTCTGCAGATGAGATGCTGGCTTATTTATTATCCAAGTCATGTCTCAACGCCTATTTAAAGGGTCAAACATTAATTATAGGATATCTTCCTTACATCTGGTGGCATTAGAGGCAGAGCTTGTTAAGAGCGCATTTGCATCCCTTTCATTCCATATGAATACACTTCTAAGGGTACTTTCACAGTAGCGCTAAAGTTTTCCGGTATTGAGTTCCGTCCTAGGGGCTCAATACCAGAAAAAAACTGACCAGTTTTATTCTAATGCATTCTGAATGGAGAGAAATCCATTCAGTATGCATCAGGATATCTTCAGTTCAATAACTCTTACAGTATTTGGCCGGAGAAAGTGTTCCGGAAAAACCGATCCGGTTTTCCAGTCTGCACATGCGCAGACCTTTAAAAATGTAAAAAAAATAAATACCGGATCTGTTTTTCCGGATGACACCAGAGAGACGGATCCGGTATTGCAATGCATTTGTGATACAGATCCGCATCCGGATCCGTCTACAAATGCTATCCGTTTGCATATACGGATTTCCGGATACGGATTTCCGGATCCGGCCGGCAGTTCCGGCGACAGAACTGCCTGCCGGAATCCAACAACGGAAGTGTGAAAGTACCCTAACTTTGGCTCATGACAAACTGCAGTAAAAACTGCAGCTTAAAAAAAAATTGTCAAATAAAAATATTCTTTATTTAATCTGACAGGGGGTTCTTCCAAAAAGCTTTAGACAGTTTATACTAGGTATCTCTGGCTCATCTGAGCTTAACAACTTTGTATATTGACAATGATATTATTTATTCTAAATCTAACTCTGAGGCTCATAATAGTTAAGAAAATAATAGTTGCTCATACATGCAGGTAAAGTTAATTCTTAATTAAAGACTGCAAGACAAACATTTGCAATCCTAGTTGAACTTGAGTCATTTACCTCATGTGAACTGAAGGAATATGCTTGCTAAGAAAACAAGACCTGTGGCAAAGTGTGCCAATTTCAAATTACAACACACTGGCCTAGATCCTTTTCAAAACTCTATTTGCAAAAGAATAAAAATGAAAATGTAGTTATAACAACATTATACATTTGAAATAGTAGAATTTGTCTTCAGTTATTTGGTCAGTGATTTCCATCAGTGATTGTGAGACAAAACAAGTAGTTAAGCCTACACAGAGATAAGGTATAATAAAAAGATATTCACATGTTCTGTGTTTTTGACCCACATCTAGTTTTGGCACACAATAACTGATGGAATAACTGATCAAATAACTGAGGTGTGAACTCAGCCTTACATCAATTTCAATTACTGTGAAATTTATAAGAATCTGTAATTTATGCATTTGCACCTCTGCCTTTTCTGAACTTACATACAGTATAGACCAAAAGTTTGGACACACCTTCTCATTCAAAGAGTTTTCTTTATTTTCATGACTATGAAAATTGTAGCTTCACACTGAAGGCATCAAAACTATGAATTAACACGTGTGGAATTATATACATAACAAAAAAAGTGTGAAAAAACAGAAAATATGTCATATTCTAGGTTCTTCAAAGTAGCCACCTTTTGCTTTGATTACTGCTTTGCACACTCTTGGCATTCTCTTGATGAGCTTCAAGAGGTAGTCACCTGAAATAGTCTTCCAACAGTCTTGAAGGAGTTCCCAGAGATGCTTAGCACTTGTTGGCCCTTTTTCCTTCACTCTGCGGTCCAGCTCACCCCAAACCATCTCGATTGGGTTCAGGTCCAGTGACTGTGGAGGCCAGGTCATCTGGCGCAGCACCCCATCACTCTCCTTCATGGTCAAATAGCCCTTACACAGCCTGGAGGTGTGTTTGGGGTCATTGTCCTGTTGAAAAATAAATGATGGTCCAACTAAACGCAAACCGGATGGAATAGCATGCCGCTGCAAGATGCTGTGGTAGCCATGCTGGTTCAGTATGCCTTCAATTTTGAATTAATACTCCAACAGTGTCACCAGCAAAGCACCCCCACACCATCACACCTCCTCCTTCATGCTTCACGGTGGGAACCAGGCATGTAGAGTCCATCCGTTCACCTTTTCTGCGTCGCACAAAGACACAGTGGTTGGAACCAATGATCTCAAATTTGTACTCATCAGACCAAAGCACAGATTTCCACTGGTCTAATGTCCATTCCTTGTGTTCTTTAGCCCAAACAAGTCTCTTCTGCTTGTTGCCTGTCCTTATCAGTGGTTCCTAGCAGATATTCTACCATGAAGGCCTGATTCACACAGTCTCCTCTTAACAGTTGTTCTAGAGATGTGTCTGCTGCTAGAACTCTGTGTGGCATTGACCTGGTCTCTAATCTGAGCTGCTGTTAACCTGCGATTTCTGAGGCTGGTGACTCGGATGAACTTATCCTCTGCAGCAGAGGTGACTCTTGGTCTTAAAGTAATGATGGCCACTCGTTTTTCTTTACTTAGCTACTTTTTTTTTGCCATAATACAAATTCTAACAGTCTATTCAGTAGGACGATCAGCTGTGTATCCACCTGACTTCTCCACAACGCAACTGATGGTCCCAACCCCATTTATAAGGCAAGAAATCCCACTTATTAAACCTAACAGGGCACACCTGTGAAGTCAAAACCATTTCAGGTGACTACCTCTTGAAGCTCATCAAGAGAATGCCAAGAGTGTACAAAGCAGTAATTAAAGCAAAAGGTGGCTACTTTGAAAAACCTAGATATGACATATTTCCAGTTGTTTCACACTTTTTTGTTATGTATATAATTCCACATGTGTTAATTCATAGTTTTGATGCCTTTAGTGTGAATCTACAATTTTCATAGTCATGAAAATAAAGAAAACTCTTTGAATGAGAAGGTGTATCCAAACTTTTGGTCTGTACTGTACGTATAAGTGATTGACAGCTATCTACAGTATATGCTCGAACCTAACAAGCAGCAGACTGTCGGGAAGGAATGTTTCCTTCCCGACATTCGGCTTTCTGGTTGGCTCGTGTAAACCCGTCTTTACAAAAAGAATGCTGTCAATCACTGACAACACCTCCCCCATGTACAGCTATCAGTGACTGACACCCATCTCTGTATACACACTTACACAGAGAATGCTATCAATCACTAATAACACCTCCCCGTGTACAACTATCAGTGACTGACAACTAACTATGTATACAAGTTTACACAGAGAATGCTATCAATCACTGATAACACCTGCCCGTGTAAAACAATCAGTGACTGACATCTATGTATACACACTTGCACAGAGAATGCTATAAATCACTGATAACACCCCCCTGTGTACAACCCCACTGTGATTGGGCAGCTCACAGTCAAGGAGAAAAAGCCACACCTTGAGAAACAGGGCGTCTCCTCCTCCCTGTACCGATGGTATGAATTCACATACCAGGCGGGAAACCAGAATGGGGGGCACAGTGGGGGAATGGCACAGCTCATAGGGAAAATAGTAAGCTATACAACTGGACTTCAGTATGCCCTACCCTGCCAACTATGTACATGATAATGTCAGGACCAGTGAAAGGTCCTCTTCAATACAAGGCACTTACTAATGTATTGTAACCATATTGTCTCTTTTGCTGGCTTGATTCATTTTTCCATCACATTATATACTGCTCATTTCCAGCAGGAGTGGTCGTGCTTGCACACTATAGGAAAAAGTGCCAGTCTATGCTCACTCCCACGGTCCTAGCCAACAGGTAGGCCGCCACCTTTTCCTATAGTGTGCAAGCATGGCCACCACTGCTGGATTACAGGTTGGTCGTAACCCCTGGATACGAGCAGTGTATAATGTGATGGAAAAATTTATCAAGCCAGCAAAGGAGGCAATATGGACGTTTACAATACATTAGTAAGTGCTATGTATTAACTTTCTCTACATGATAAATGAAATTTTTTTAGAATTTTGAACACACCTTGAATATGCCATGTTAAAAAAATCTCCAAAAATGCACAAACCTCACCCCCAAAAATGTTTAGTGTGTATTGCATTTCATAATGCACTATTGAATTTAAAGGCTATGTATGCCTTTGGGGGCAATTTTAATGATTGCATATTACTCATTTTGGGCTAAAAAACATTTTTTCAGTTGGTCTTTTTTTAAGTATTTAGCCATTCTGTTAGAATGGGTTAACTGTTTGTCTAGTTCTATAAATCATACTTTCATTTTCACTTGTGCTGGTAATCTAAGAAACCTGATCTGTAAATTACTAAATGATCATAAACACTTATTTAAGCCACATTCTTATCAGTAAGATAATAACCAAGCTATAATGAGTGCTTAGGAGGTCAGAGATAAGGAGCCCCTAGCTGAGCTGCCTAAGGGTAACTAGTAAAAATACAGAGCTTGCTACTACATAATCTCAAGGCCATACTGTCACGTTCAGGTGTGGGAGGGAAACACCACAGCGAACATAGGAGGGAAAGGGGTCAAGGAATAAGGCCTGGAAACTAGGGAAAGGAGATGGACACCTCCTAGTAAAACACTAATCAAAGTCCTGACTAACTACCAGTATGAACAGACCCCAGTGGTATGTGAGTTCATACACAGAAATACCTAATGTCCTAACTCACCATATAAGACCCTGGTACTAATGTTGGGACTGAGACAACCTGTTCATCCACAAGGAAAAGTGTCCCTCAGGCCTTAATACAAATGACATGAAAATGCAACACACAAAATAACCCAAACAAAATACAAAAGGGAAAGAAAACACTTAACTTCAAGTGGCTATGGCAGTACCAGGAACTCAGCCGAGATCCACACACCAGCTATCCACAACTCAAACAGAAGCTATAAACCGCATAGAATAGTGGGAGAAACAACAATAAATAGAAAAGGTTACATGACCATAATAGCCACACCTGGGGAAAGAAGGTGTGGCAAGCACCAGAAACAAAACTGCGTAATTTGATCCAAATGGAAAACATCTCAGATCAAACCACATGTTACCAGTCTCACCGATCTCCTGCCACCTGTTGCAGGAATGTCCGTGACATATACAGAGAAATAGGCTCAACATTTTTTTTAGCTCAAAATGAGTACAATGCAATAATAATAAAAATTTGCCCAAAGGTGTACATAGCCTTTAAAGTAACTTAAAAAAATAACACAAAAAACTGTAAGGAAAAAAATAAAGCATAATAGAAAAATTATTTTTAGAACATTTAGAAGAGGTTTAAATAAAGTTATTATACACGTGCAGGCAGTGGCGGATCCAGAGCCTGGTCTCGGGAGGGGCACTTCCAGATTATTTTCTGTCTGCCGCCACAAAACAGTGGTGCTTATAGAACAGACTACACAGTGTAGAGGTATACTGCATACTGTGTGGCACAGTGTATGCTATATGTGTATAATAAACATACTTCACATGAAAACTTACAATTACTTGGCTTGGCCCTTGGGGATCTCGGACACCCCTTCAACACTTTGGCTAGGGGGCTAGGTGGAGCTGGTGTGTTTTATCCTAATGAGAAAGTTTTCATAATAAGGATTTGGAGAAGGTTTAGAGGGATAGCATAGCAGGGAGAGGCTAGTGCTGCTACTAGGGGGCCGATACGATGGGGGAGTAATAAAGCCCACCATATGCCCCCCCCCATTAGAAATTATTCTCCTTATAAGGGTACAATGCAAGAAAAATACCCCCTTGTAATGCCCCCAGTTGAGCTAATGTCCCCATAGTGCCCCCATAATGTGCCAGTATAAAATACCCCTATATAGTGCTCCCAGTAAATGCCCCATAATGCTCCTCTCCCCCCTTTCCTCCTAGAGCCCCCATAATGTACCATCATAAAATGCCCCATATATAGTGCCCCAGTAGATGCCCTCAGTGTCCCCCATAATTTGAAAATATAAAATACCCCTTCTTAGTGCCCCCCGTAGATGACCCCATAGTACTCCTCTCCCCCTTCCCCATAATGTGTTCCAGTATAAAATGCTACTGTTCAGAGCCACCCATATAAAATACCCCTTCTTTGTGGCCTCAGTAGATGCCCCGATAGTGCCCCCAATAATGTGCCAATAACAAATGCACCCAATCATGTGCCAGTAACAAGAGCCCCCCCAATGTGCCAGTAACAAGAGCCCCCCCAATGTGCCAGTAACAAGAGCCCCCCCAATGTGCCAGTAACAAGAGCCCCCCCCAATGTGCCAGTAACAAGTGCCCCCCCAATGTGCCAGTAACAAGAGCCCCCCCAATGTGCCAGTAACAAGAGCCCCCCCCCCAGTGTGCCAGTAAAAAGAGCCTCTCCCCAATGTTCCAGTAACAAGAGCCCCTCCCCAATGTGTCAGTAACAAAAGCCCCCCTAATGTGCCAGTAACAAGAGCCCCCCTAATGTGCCAGTAACAAGAGCCCCCCTAATGTGCCAGTAACAAGAGCCCCCCTTATGTGCCAGTAACAAGAGCCCCCCCTAATGTGCCAGTAACAAGAGCCCCCTTCTAATGTGCCAGTAAAAAAAATAATACTTATACTTACCTCCTTGTTAGCAATGCGATGCAGGCCTTCCGGCCTGTGTCCCGCGCTGTACTCTCCTTCCCCTGCCTCAGCACAGCCATCTGTATCGCTGTCCTGAGGACGGCAATACAGATGACTGGAGATAAGCGCTCCCTGTGGCCGCCACACCTTCTGAGCAGCTCGGGGGGGGGGGGGAATTGCCCTGTTGCGCCCCCCCCCTGGACCTGCCAGTGCGTGCAGGTACATTTTAATGAGGTTGTCCCACAAAAAAATATTCTACAGTTTTTAAACCAGCACCTGGATCTCAAAACTTTTGTAATTGCATGTAATTTAAAATGTAGCATGAGTTCTTCAAAAAAATGTATCGGTATCGTGCCACCTGCTTTTTGTTTTATTTTCTTATTTCTTTGTCTGGCTCACTGAGAAAGGCGCACATGCTCAGTTTCTTCCTTCAACTGCCTCCTGAGCTGTGATAGGGGGAGAGCTGCAGCATTATGGACATGCCCCCGAGCTGCCAGCTTGATATAAACCTAGCAGAGCAATGAATGAGGAGATCTCTGGATCCATGTGAGGTACAAGGCTGGTTCTAGCTTTGTTAGAAAGATATTATCATAGAGATTATCACGTACTATATGATGCCTGAATTTCATTTTTTTACATTAGTCTTCGGACAAACCCTTTAAGCAGCAAAGGCATAAGTTATAAATGTAATGTGTAGAGTACTAACATGAGAATGCATGAGCAACACAGACTGCTTCAAATGGTTTGATTAGGATTCAATTCATTAAAGAGGACCTTTCACCAGAATTAAACTTCTAAAGTAACTATACAGAGATGTAGTGCGGCGCCCAGGGATCTCCCCTGCACTTACTGTTATACCTGGGCGCCGCTCCGTTCTCCCGTAAATGCCTCCGGTATCTTTACATTTAGGCTCCACCCAGGGGAACCTGCTGGCGCCTCCTTCTCCCATGCTGCAGCGCTGGCCAATCACAGCGCTCAGCTCTCTCTCAGGCTATGAGCTGAGCGCTGTGATTGGCCAGCGCTACAGCATGGGAGAATGAGCCGACGGCAGGTTCCCCTGGGTGGAGCCTAACTATAAAGATGCCGGAGGCAATTACGGGAGAACGGAGCGGCGCCCAGGTATAACAGTAATTGCAGGGGGGTCGCTGGGCGCCGCTCTCCATGTCTGTATAGTTACTTTAGAAGTTTATTTTCTGGTGAAAGGTCCTCTTTAAAATAAATGTTATTATGGGGACCAGAATCCCTGCACTCAATGTATATAAACTGAACATTAAAAATCTATAGTCTGCAGCCAGAGCTGAAAAGCTAGTAGCTTTATTGAAAAACGAATAAATTGCATTTATTTACTGAACCATATTATAAGTAGGTAATGACAAAAAAGATTAACCTAGCATCATAACTGTTCAACTGCTCTAGTGATATCCCACCAACTACCTTATGCATAACCAGCTAATCTTCCCTGGCAAAACCAAATGTTTGTTTGGTTATAGGGAAATAATGCTTGAGGCTAGTTTTACAGCTGCAGCTGTCCTCTCCGGCAGGCTGTTCTGGCATAGCACAGCCTGCCGGAGTTATCCGTAACTGGTGTTGCCGGATCCTGCTGCCTGCTCACTGGTCCACATTGACTGTAATGGGGGTCTGGCAGAAATCAGGACACTACCCGTCAAATATACCAGGAATTGGTCAGACAAAAACCGCTGGACAGCGCCTTTTTTGATTGGTGGATTCCCGTCATTCTGTGCCAGAACAGCCTGCCGGAAAGGACAGCCGTAGGTGTGAAACTGGCCTAACTACCCTATTCTTTTTCATGAGACTGTGAGGAAAGAGGTCCTCAAAAGCCAACCTGTCTCAAGCCACTCAGGTGTCCAGCATACTTATGATTGAGAAGTAGCAGGGAAGGGTGCTAGAAGTGAAACCATTTCGTAAAAATTTAGATTGAGGCCCTCAATTTCTCTTTTACTTCCTACTCCTAAATTACATTTTTTGTTATATTTTGCAGAGAAGTGGAGCAGGTGAAAAACTGTGGTAGAGGAAAAAATAAAAAAGTTAACAACCAATCCTATACTGTAATAACTTTCTAATATGTGTAAATGGAAGTCTCAGCGGTTGCTATAGGCAAACAGAACTGTCAAGATACCTGTGAATTGATTCTCTGAAATTGCAGGATGTGAGATATGGTTGAGAAAGTGAGCAACATGAAGAGTCATTTTACAGAGGTTACAATACAGAAGTCATATTTTTAAACTGAATACAGTACTATCCTGAAACACTTAAATTAATAAATACATTCTCGCAGAAGTAAAAAAAGAATAGTGGCGACGTTGTTCCAGAGCTGCCAACTGCTTCTAAGTGCTGTAATTGAGTGGAAATGTCCTGTGCACAATGGAACGGCACATAATGGTGGATTACAACACAACTGTAATTAGCCTTCTTTTGCCAGCACAAATCTGCTACCCTTCTCATCCTCTACCCGGATGAAATATCATCCTTATCCTATTGTTACAGAACCAACCAACAAAACTGTAAATGACTAAAAAGCATCAATCCAAGCTTATGATTAGGGTACATTTACACGACTGTAAGTGTTTTGTGATGCGCAAAACAAGGATACCGGTCTTGTGCATTCTGCATTTTGCGGAACGCACATAGCCAGTCATATGTTAAAAATGCCTTATTCTTGTCCGCAATTGCGACCAAGAATAGGACATGTTCTATCTGTTTTGTGGGGCCCCAGAATGAAAGTACGGATGCGGACATGAATGGGTCCGCATCTGTTCTGCAAAATTGCGGAATAAATACGTTCATGTGAATGAGCCCTTAATAAGACTGTTCCTGTGAATAAGTATTTTAATAATGTAGAAAAAACAAATAAAAAATAATTTAACCACTTAGAGACCAGCCTGTTTTGGGGTTTAATCACCAGGAGTTATTTTTTTTTTTTTTTCGTCACCTTCCAAGAGCCATAACTTTTTAATTTTCTGTCTAAGTAGCTGCATGAAAGACAAGTTGTAGCTTTTAATGGTACCATTTTAGGGTACACATAGCTTACTGATTAACTTTTATTAATTCTTTATAGGAGGTAGATGGAGAAAACAGCAATACTGCCACTGAGTTAAGTTTGCAGCATAAATAACACAATGATCGACATTTATCAAGACTGGCGTATCCATCTACCAGTCTGGATTTCCCTGCACTGGCGTAAGATGCGCCAAATTTATTAAGAGGTAGATGCCTTGAGACCTAGTTTGGTGAATTATACACCAATGGCCAGCAACAGCAGAGGCTCTGAGGTTAAATTTAAACAAAAGAAACCACCAAGAAGTGGAACCATTCTAGAAACCACACTCTGACAGAATTTAACAAGGCGTATTATGAGCATTTTGACCACAAAGGTGTTTTGCAAAAATTGAAATACAGCAGACAGCAGAAAAATGCACTTTTTACACAGATTTGCCAATTTCAGTGCCCAATATGTTGTGCCCAGTAACGTGCCAGTGTAAGAGGTCAGACCTCATAATATTGTGCTTCCTAGTTTTAGAAAACCCTATACAGTTGTGTTCAAAATAATAGCAGTGTGTTTTAAAAAAAGTGAATAAAGCTCAAAATCCTTCTAATACAGTCAGGTCCATAAATATTGGGACATCAACACAATTCTAAGATGTTTGGCTCTATACACCACCACAATGCATTTGAAATGTAATGAACAAGATGTGCTTTAACTGCAGACTGTCAGCTTTAATTTGAGGGTATTTACATCCAAATCAGGCGAACGGTGTAGGAATTACAACAGTTTACATATGTGCCTCCCACTTGTTAAGGAACCAAAATGGGACAATTGGCTTCTCATCTGTTCCATGGCCAGGTGTGTGTTATTCCCTCATTATCCCAATTACAATGAGCAGATAAAAGGTCCAGAGTTCATTTCAAGTGTGCTATTTGCATTTAGAATCTGTCGCTGTCAACTCTCAAGATGAGAGCCAAAGAGCTGTCACTATCAGTGAAGAAAGCCATGATTAGGCTGAAAAAACAAAACAAACCTATCAGAGAGATAGCAAAAACATTAGGCGTGACCAAAATAACTGTTTGGAACATTCTTAAAAAGAAGGAACGCACCGGTGAGCTCAGCAACACCAAAAGACCCGGAAGACCACGGAAAACAACTGTGGTGGATGACCGAAGAATTCTTTCCCTGGTAAAAAAAAAACACCCTTCACAACCGTTGGCCAGATCAAGAACACTCTCCAGAAGGTAGGTGTATGTGTGTCAAAGTCAACAATCAAGAGAAGACTTCACCAGAGTGAATACAGAGGGATCACCACAAGATGGAAACCATTGGTGAGCCTCAAAATCAGGAGTTTGCCAAATGACATCTAAAAAAGCCTTCACAGTTCTGGAACAACATCCTATGGACAGATGAGACCAAGATCAACTTGTACCAGAGTGATGGGAAGAGAAGAGTATGGAGAAGGAAAGGAACTGCTCATGATCCTAAGTATACCACCTTATCAGTGAAGCATGGTGGTGGTGGTGTCATGGCGTGGGCATGTATGGCTGCCAATGGAACTGGTTCTCTTGTATTTATTGATGATGTGACTGCTGACAAAAGCAGCAGGATGAATTCTGAAGTGTTTTGGGCAATATTATCTGCTCATATTAAGCCAAATGCTTCAGAACTCATTGGACGGCTCTTCACAGTGCAGAGGGACAATGACCCAAAGCATACTGCAAAAGCAACCAAAGAGTTTTTTAAGGTAAGAGAAAGAAGTGGAATGTTATGCAATGGCCAAGTCAATCACCTGACCTGAATCCGATTGAGCATGCATTTCACTTGCTGAAGACAAAACTGAAGGGAAAATGCCCCAAGAACAAGCAGGAACTGAAGACAGTTGCAATAGAGGCCTGGCAGAGCATCAACAGGGATGAAACCCAGCGTCTGGTGATGTCTATGCGTTCCAGACTTCAGGCTGTAATTGAGCTGCAAAGGACTTGCAACCGAGTACTAAAAAAGTGAAAGGTTCCTTAACAAGTGGGAGGCACATATGCAAACTGTTGTAATTGCTACACCGTTCACCTGATTTGGATGTAAATACCCTCAAATAAAAGCTGACAGTCTGCAGTTAAAGCACATCTAGTTTGTTTCATTGTAAATCCATTGTGGTGGTGTATAGAGCCAAAAATCTTAGAATTGTGTCGATGTCCCAATATTTATAGACCTGACTGTAACTTTTATTTCCATACATACAAATGCATTGGGAACACTACACATTCTATTCCAAATCAAAACATGAAGAAAAATATGGGTATAAAGTGCAGTAAGGCCTCTTTCACACGACCGTATGGCTTTTTCAGTGTTTTGCGGTCCATTTTAAACGGATCCGTTGTTCCGTTTTTTTTTTCCTTTGTGTTTCCGTTTCCGTTCCGTTTTTCCGTATGGCATATACAGTATACAGTAATTTCATAGAAAAAATTGGGCTGGGCATAAAATTTTCAATAGATGGGTCCGCAAAAAACTGAACGGATACGGAAGACATACGGATGCATTTCCGCATGTGTTCAGTTTTTTTGCGGATCCATTGACTTGAATGGAGCCACGGAACGTGATTTGCGGACAATAATAGGACATGTTCTATCTTTAAACGGAATGGAAAAACGGAAATACGGAAACGGAATGCACACGGAGTACATTCCGTTTTTTTGCGGAACCATTGAAATGAATGGTTCCGTATACGGACCGTATACGGACCGCAAAAAACGGCCTGCAAAACGGAAAAAAAAAAAACGTTGTGTGAAAGAGGCCAAAGGGCTCATGCACACGACAGTATTTTGCATTCAGTATACTGGACGTTTTTTGAGCTCAGTATACGGAACATATACTGAACCATTCATTTCAATGGTTCAGCAAAAAATACTGAAGTGTCTCAGTGTGCATTCCGTTTCAGTATTTCAGTATTTCCGTGCCGTGAAAAGATAGAACATGTCCTATTCTTATCCGCAAATCACGGTGCTTGGCTCCATTCAAGTCAATGGGTCCGCAAAAAAAACGGAACACATACGGAAATGCGTCCGTATGTCCTCCGTATCTGTTCCGTTTTTGCTGAACCATCTATTGAAAATGTTATGCTCAGCCCAATTTTTTCTATGTAATTACTGTATACTGTATATGGCATACAGAAAAACGGAATGGAAAAACGGAAAGGAAACGGAAACACAACGGAAACAAAAAAACGGAACAACGGATCCGTAAAAAACGGACCGCAAAACACTGAAAAAGCAATACTGTCGTGTGCATGAGGCCTAAGGCTGCACAAAAGTGTCAGACCATAGGGCAGTGGTGCTCACAGCTGATATAGACTCACCCGCTATACTGAAAAAACAATAATGGTATACAGAAAGCTGGGCACTCACTTATACTTGGAACCAAACAATATAATTTAATGTGCAATAAACAAGAAACACAAATAAAAAACTCCATGCAATAAAATCAGTGTCAATCAATAAAATCGATACCATATGATAAAATGCATAAAATATCGTTAGAAAAATCGTCCTGAGCTAAAATATTCCAAAAAGTCTCTCTGCTTATGATTTGAGGACCAAACTCATAGCACGTCTGCGGCATCCCGCTACATAGGCCCCCAAAAAATCGTGTCCAAAGTTAATTGCAAACACAGCGATCTTACAGGGATATAGAGGTGCCGTATGTATGCCGTTTATCCTGAGACACTAGTGCTGTAATGGTAATAAACACACTTACGTGCCCGTAATTTGCACCATATGCTGACCTGCAGACAAGTATCGATGTCGGTTAGACCTTGAGACAGATGACGTCCTCACATGGGCGGGCGGGCGGGTGGTTTAATCTTTCACGGCTTTTCACTACAAGTTGGTGGTAAACCAGGGCATTGATTAGGGAGGTGTTTTTGTGGGGTTCGTTCCAGGGGGGGTGTTGTTAAAACGAAACTTGCGAGCGCATCCGGAAGTGGTGGCGGAAAAACTTTACAAAGAAGCCTTGCTGGGGCGGATGGCTGGCCCATTTGCGGAACCACCATTCAGTAATTTGCGGGTGTCACCGCTGGGGGTAGTCCCGAAGAAGGAGGTGAAAAAGTTTCGCCTGATTCATAACCTGTCTTTTCCAAAAGGATCATCGGTAAATGACGGTATTGACCCTGCCTTGTGTTCGGTGGTCTATATCTCATTTGACGCGGCAGTGACTTGGGTTAAAAAGTTGGGACGCGGAGCGTTACTAGCAAAGACGGATATTGAGGCGGCGTTTCGGTTATTGCCAGTGCACGCGGGTTATCTGCACTTGTTGGGGTGTTTTTGGGATGGGGTTTTTTTCGTGGATCGCTGCCTGCTGATGGGTTGTTCCCTGTCGTGCGCATATTTCAAGATGTTTAGCTCGTTTTTGGAATGGGCGGTGGTGGGAAAGGGTGGTGGTGGACGCGTCAGGCTGTGAATCTATTATTCACTACTTGGACGATTTTCTGTGTATTGGCCCTCCTGAGTCACGGGTTTGCGCTTTGTTGTTTGAGGCGTTTGGGGTTCCTATGGCGATGGAGAAGACGGTGGGACCGGCCACGGAATTGAGTTTCTTTGGGATAGTGATTGATACGACAGGATGGAATGTAGATTGCCTAGCGACAAGTTGGAGGACTTGAAGAGGGTAGTAGCAAGGGCACAGCGGTTGAAGAAGATACAACTGCGTGAACTTCATTACTGTTAGAGTTGGGGGAGCAGTTAAAGGGTGTGTGTAGTTCAGCGTGGAAGGTGCATCTCTTTAGATTAGCTTTTTCCTTGGCATTCTTTGGAGCGTTATGCTTAGGAGAGCTGGTTTGTCTGACAGTGAGATGGCAGGGAGGGTTGCTGAGGGATGACAAGGATTTATTCCATAAAGAAAAAAAGACAATGCAGCAGCATTAACGGATGGATGGGGGGTAGAACGATGGGTTGGAAATCTATTGGGGGGTAAGGGGTTAATAAAAAGAAAAAAAAGGTATACAGGGGACGAACGGGAATAACCAATACCCTCGTTAAGTAATGGCCGAACTGGGGGGGGGCAGAGCCTTTAGGGGAGGCCACATGACGGGGGTTTGGTTAGTGAGACCCCAGGGGATAGGGATAGGTCAGGGAGTTGGATGGGTTGGGCAAGGTAATTTATGGGGGGGTAGGATTGGCCAGTTTGAGGGTAGGGGTGCAGAGTTAGGGGTAAAAAGGGGGAAAGTGGGGAAGAAGGTAGCCATTTTAGGAGAGGTTAGATAGCTCCCACCCACCCGCCCTACGATTGGGATATTCGAGTTATCCGAGAGCCCCAGTATATTTGTACTGGGAGTTGGTATCGGGGGTTGGCAGAGACAGGGTGTAAGGGGAAAGGGTGTTTGTCACGGAGGCTATGGCGGTGGGGGGTCCATGAAGTTGGTGATAATTCGCAGGTGAGGATATTGGGAGGGCTCCAAGGTTGGGGCTGGACTCCCATGGTGGGCGGAAGTAAAGGGGGCCATTCAGTGGTGCTTCCGAGCTGGCGTGCAACGGCTGGAGGCAAGATGGCTCACCCCGGTGGGGCAACTCAGTTTTGGGGCTTCAAGGACCTCTCTCGGAAGTAATGGTTATCTTTATGTTTTTGATAACTAAGTGGTTATGGTTATATAATTTATGCTAATAAACGGCTGCTGTGGTCAATTTATTCCAGCAGTGGGAATTTGCTTCACATAGGCCTCTTCTAATTGTAACAGTACTCACAGGTAACTTTAGACCTTCTTTGATCTTCCTGGAGCTGATTGTTGGCTGAGTCCTTGCCATTTTGGCTATTCTTCTATCCATTCGAATGGAAGTTTTTCTCTTTCTTCCACGTCTTTCAGGTTTTGGTTGCCATTTTAAAGCAATTGCGATCATTTTAGTTGAGCAGCCTATCATTTTCTGCACTTCTTTATATATTTTTCCCTCTCCAATCAACTTTTTAATCAAGGTACACTGTTCTTCTGAACAATGTCTGAAACAACCCATTTTTCCTCAGAATTTCAGAGACAAATGCACTGTAACCAGCATGTACATTTGCTGCCTTCCTTCCTTAAATAAGAGCAATAATTGCCACCTGCTTTTCATTGAACTCCACACTGCTAATATTTTGAACATGCCCCTTTCAATAAGTGAGTGAATTACACAGAATCAACAGCATGCATGTATGTCATGACTGTTGGATCTGTTGGGTTTATATTACTCTACTACACCTGCTAGTAAATTATTTGCCATTTAGAAATATAATTTCTACCAAAAACAGTGATTGATCAGGTTAGTAATGTCTGACTGCTATTATTTTGAACACAACCGTATGTGGCCCTAATCTTTTACCTGGACATATGCAGTACCCCAGACCTGGGAGTATCTGCAATTACTGTAAATAGTTTTGAATTGTTATGTACTGTATATTGTATGTTTTGGCCATTATTACCAGTTAAGGAAATGGATTGCAAAGGTTGGCAAGGAACAGGACTAACCACCCTGTTCCTCCCCTCTTTGTAGGAGTAGTATGGTCCTGCTTGCTGCCAGGAGGCTCCTGTGAAGCATTCTTAAGAAAGAACAACTAAAATCACGTCCTTAAATAAATCCATACGAAGTCAGACAGCAGAGTGACCAGCTGACACCTACATCAAAGACACTGCTGGAAAATGAGGGACTACAGCTAAGACCTATCACCTAAACACTAGGCCAGTTAAAGCTAACATCTGGACCTGATAGTGAATATCTACACTTGCATGTGCTAAACTATTCAAACTGCCTCTATATCCCTTTCTGGTGCCAGAAAATTGAACTTGAAATCCACTGCTAATCAATGTCTCACTAACAGAGACTGATATATGTTCATATCTGGCCTCATTCTTTAAAACTACATTTCTGCTGCACTGATACCATGCAGCAATGGCCTGAGGGAGTACACCATGACACAACACTTCATTAGGGCCTCTACCACTCCCATCCTCTGCACCGGCTCCTCTAGGCTCGCTGCACATAAAACAGGGCTCCTGAGTAAAAGAGCACTTGAGGCCGAATGTAGTAATTTACACAGCTTGCGCTGACTACTGTAGAGGTGCTGGGGTGAAATAAAAAATGGAACCACAGAGAAGTGACCCCTATTTTGGAAACCACAATGCTCAAGGTATTTAAGGTTGTGGAGTGAGCATTTTGACTCCACAGTTGTTTTGCAAAAATGAACACACAGAAGATGATGCAAAGTGAAGATTGCAATTTTACACAGATGCCATTTCAGTGCCGAATATGTTATGCCCATCATGTGATAGTGTGAAAAGTTAGCCCTCTTACTATCATGCTGTGCCTCCTGGTTTATAGAAACACTGTACACGTGCCACTATTCTTTTGCCTAAATGTATGTGAGGGCTCAGGAACCATGCACAATGTGGTGATTTACATCTCTTGTGTTGACAGTTATATAGGCTCAGGGGTGAAATAATAAATGGAACCCCAAAGAAGTGACCTCATTTTGAAAACTCTGCCCAGTTTGACACCACGGGTATTTTGCAGAGATTAATGCAAAATACAAATAGCTATTTTTCCACATACGTGGTATTTCAGTGCCTAATATGGTTGTGCCCAGCGGTGCTATTTGATATCCACACCACACTGCTTGATCTCATAGACAGGTCCTACAGATTACAGAAATTCCATAAATGTGGACATAAGCTGTTGTATCGGCACATGGCAGGGCTCAGAAGGGAAGGAACACCATTTGGCTTTTGAAGCATGAATTTTGCTGCAATGGTTTTCGGGTCCTACATCACATTTGCACAGATCCAGAGGTATCCATACTGTTAAAACCCCCAATAACCTCATTTTGGAAACTACACCCCTCAAGTTGGTTATCAATGGGCAATGGGGGGTGTTTCTGGCATGGAGGTATGATGGGGGTCTGACATGGGTGTCTGATCTGAGTTCCTGATATGAGGGTCTGATCTGATATGAGGGTCTGATCTGAGGATCTGACACAGTATGGGGGTCTGATCTGAGAATCTGATACAATAGTCTGATCTGAGGATATGATATTTTTTTTACTTTATACTTTAATTTTTATAAAAACCTTTATTTTTACTTTTTACTTTTGTTCCACTAGGGGACTTCAACATGCAGTATTGCACAGCATTGAGACTGTCAGTTTCATACTTCATAATTGACTTACACTGATTATTTTTATCCAGGATCCGGTTTGTTCAGTTTTGCAGTAGTTTTGTGTCCGGTCACAAAATGCAACAAAACGGAACGGAATGCATCCTGATCAGTTTTATTCCCACTGATAATGAATGGGGAAAAAAACGTTTCCATTTTGGCCCGGTTTTGAGACCCTCTGCCGGATCTGAAGACTGAAAAGCCACAAAGCAAACAGGCCTTTAGACTGTAGTTCTATTGAATTAAGTTGAAATAAATCATAATGTTGCATATCCCATACAGCGAATGGCGTAAAGGAAAGAAACATCAAAATGGCTGATTCTTTAATTTTTCATCGCTTCACTTACCCCAAAATTTTTTAAACTGTGATCGAAAAGTCACACACACTCTAAAATGGTATCAATAAAAACTACATAGTCCCACAGCTCCATAGTCATAACTATAATAAAGTAATGGGGGTCATATTATGGTGATGAAAATTCTATAGTTTGATTTATTATTTTTTTCTTTCCCCTTACCACTTCCAAAGAAAGTTAATAAAACTTAATTGATACCTTAAAGGGGTTCTGCACTTTGTTTAAACTGATGATCTATCCTCTGGCAGCATCTGAGGAGCATCTGGCAGCATCTGAGGTCCTGGGTCCGACACCCAGGACCCCCGCCGATCAGCTGTTTGAGAAGGCAGGGGCGCTCCAGCAGTGGTTGCTCTATATTACACTTTTTGTGAGGCAAGGTAACAAGAAATAGCTGTTTTGGCACCGTTTTTATTTTTTGTTATTTACAACATTCATCTGACAGGTTAGATCATGTGGTATTTTTATAGACCAGGTTGTCACGGACGCGGCGATACCTAATATGTATACTTTTTATTTTATTTATGTAAGTTTTACACAATGATTTCATTAAAAAAAAATAAATAAATCATGTTTTAGTGTTTCCATAGTCTGAGAGTCATAGTTTTTTCAGTTTTTTGGCAATTATCCTGGGTAGGGTAGGATTTTTGCAGGATGAGACAACGGTTTGATTGGCACTATTTTGGGGTGCGTGTGACTTTTTGATCGCTTGCTTGCTTTTTGTGATGTAAGGTGACAAAAAATGGCTTTTTTTACACCGTTTTTATTTTTATTTTTTGACGGTATTCAACTGAGGGGTTAGGTCATATGATATTTTTATAGAGCCGGTCGATACGGACGCGGCGATACCTAATATGTATACTTTTTTTATTATTTATGTAAGTTTTACACAATAATATCATTTTTGAAACAAAAAAAATCATGTTTTAGTGTCTCCATATTCTGAGAGCCATAGTTTTTTTTTGTTTTTGGGCGATTATCTTAGGTAGGGTCTAATTTTTTGCTGTATGAGATGACGGTTTGATTAGCACTATTTTACGGTATTCAACTAAGGGGTTAGGTCATGTGATATTTTTATAGAGCCGGTCGATACGGACGCAGTGATACCTAATAAGGAAGTATTACTTTACTGAGAGAGTAGTGGATGCATGGAATAGCCTTCCTGCAGAAGTGGTAGCTGCAAATACAGTGGAGGAGTTTAAGCATGCATGGGATAGGCATAAGGCTATCCTTCATATAAGATAGGGCCAGGGGCTATCCATAGTATTCAGTATATTGGGCAGACTAGATGGGCCAAATGGTTTTTATCTGCCGACACATTCTATGTTTCTATGTAATATGTCTACTTTTTTTTATTTATGTACGTTTTACACAAAATAACAGCTTTTTTAAACCAAAAAAAAATGATGTTTTAGTGTCTCCATATTCTGAGCCATAGTTTTTTTTATTTTTTTGGTGATTGTCTCTGTTAGGGGCTCATTTTTTGCAAGATGAGGTGACGGTTAGATTGGTACTATTTTGGTGGGCATACGCCTTTTTGATCGCTTGCTGTTGTACTTTTTGTGATGTAAGGTGACAAAAAAATTGTTTATTTAGCACAGTTTTTATTTTTATTTTTTTTATTTTTTTACGGTATTGATCTGAGGGGTTAGGTCATGTGATATGTTTATAGAGCCAGTCGATACGGACGCGGCGATACTTAATATGTCTATTATTTTTTTTACCAATTTTAAGGTTTAAGGCTACTTTCACACTCACGTTTTGGCTTTCTGTTTGTGAGATCCGTTCAGGGCTCTCACAAGCGTTCCAAAATGGATCAGTTTTGCCCTAATACATTTTGAATGGAAAAGGATCTGCTCAGAATGCATCAGTTTGCCTCCGTTCAGTCTCCATTCCGCTCTGGAGGCAGACACCAAAACACTGCTTGCAGCGTTTTGCTGTCCACTTGATAAAACTGAGCAAAAACGCTTCCGTTACTGATAACACAACCGTCTGCTTCCATTATGAACGGATCCAGTTTTATTATCTGTAACATAACAAAGACGGATCTGTCATGAACTCCATTAAAAGTCAATGGGAGATGGATCCGTTTTCTCTGACAAAATCTAACACAATATAAAACAGATCTGTCTCCCATTGACTTTTAATGGAGTTCATGACAGATCCGTCTTTGTGATGTTATAAATAATAAAACTGGATCCGTTCATAATGCAAGCAGACGGTTGTGTTATCAGTAACGGAAGCGTTTTTGCTGGCACCCTGCCAGATCCAGTAAATGCTAGTGTGAAAGTAGCCTTAAGTTGTATGTAAAACAATAAAAAAAGTTCTGGCTCCGTCTTGGCTATGTTACAGATAATACAAACGGATCCGTTCATGACGGATGCATGCGGTAGTATTATTGTAATGGATCCGTTTTTGCAGATCCATGACAGATCCGCCCAAAACGTGAGTGTGAAAGGCTACTTTCACACTAGCGTTTTAGTTTTCCGGTATTGAGATCCGTCATAGAGGCTTAATACTAGGGATCGACCGATTATCTTTTCAGGATTTTGAAAGTTATCGGTATCGGCATCTATTTTGCCGATATTCCGATAACGAATCGGGAACACGGATCGCGATTTTGCAGCCAGCTCCCGCCTCCTGTATATGAATTAATGAGAGAGTTATCTTCATTGGTGGTGCAGTGTGCCCCGCCCCAGTATTAAAAACATTGGTGGCGCAGTGCGCCCCCCCCACCCAGGCCCCCCAGTATTAATCACCCTGTGGCAGTGGCCACAGGGTCCCCTCCGCCTCAGTGGCAGTTCCCATCGTAGCCCCAGCAGTGTAATCCTGGGGCTCCGATCGGTTACCATGGCAGCCAGGACGCTATTGAAGCCCTGGCTGCCATAGTAATCTATCTGCTGCTGTGTACACTATGCACAGGACAGCAGGGAGAGTGTGAAGTCCTATTCACCCTGAGAGATCTATCAGGGTGAATAGGACAAGGGTTCTAGTCCCTAAGGCCTCTTTCACACGAGTGTGTCCGGATAAGGTCTGGATGCGTTGCGGCAAACCCGCGCGAGTAGGTACCCAATTGCAGTCAGTTTTGACTGCGATTGCGTTCCGTTGTTCAGTTTTTATCGCGCGGGTGCAATGCATTTTGCACGCGCGTGATAAAAAACTGACTGTGGTACCCAGACCCGAACTTCTTCACAGAAGTTCAGGTTTGGGTTAGGTGTTGTGTAGATTGTATTATTTTCCCTGATAACATGGTTATTAGGGAAAATAATAGGATTCTGAATACAGAATGCTAAGTAAAATAGGGCTGGAGGGGTTAAAACTCACCTTAACCACTTGTTTGCGCAGCCGGCTTCTCTTCTGTCTTCTTCTGTGAGGAAAAGGACTTTTGATGACATCACTACGATGAAGACAGAAGAGATGCCGGCTGCGCGAACAAGTGAATTAAGGTGAGTTAAAAGATGTTGTAATTTTTTTTAACCCCTCCAGCCCTATTTTACTTAGCATTCTGTATTCAGAATCCTATTATTTTCCCTTATACCCATGTTCACCTCACGCATTGCACCCGCGCGGAAAACTCGCCCGTGTGAAAGGGGCCTAAGGCAGGGCTCCAGATGGCGACCAAAATGGTCGCCAATGCGACTAAGAATTTACAAATGGCGACAAGACTTTTTAGTCTTGTCGCCATTTGCGACTAGACCCTCCGCGGCAGCTCTGCAGTAGAACAGCGGCGGGCACAGGAGCTGATAGTTCTCTGCTCCGCCGCCGCCGATGTTCTCCTCAGTCTCAGTCAGTGAGTCACAGCACACAGACAATAGCAGAGACGCTGGCAGCAGGGAGGGGAGGGGCTCGGGAGGAGTGTAATCTGATCCTAGAGTGGAAGCTGGCTTCTGCCAGCCCCTCCCCTCCCCGCCCACCAACCAATCAGAGCTGAGGCAAGGCAAGCACTTGCAGCTCTGAGTCACTGACAAGTACAGGGAGAAAGAATCGAATGAGTCACAGGTGAAAAGAACTAAAGATCCGACTTAGTGACTCATTCGATTCTTTCTTAGACTCCCTGTACAGTGTGCCCCCCCAACACCCCAGTAAAAAGAAACATTGGTGGCATAGTGTGCCCCCCCAACACCCCAGTATAAGAAACATTGGTGGCACAGTGTGCCCCCCAACACCCCAGTATAAGAAACATTGGTGGCACAGTGTGCCCCCCAACACCCCAGTATAAGAAACATTGGTGGCACAGTGTGCCCCCCCCCAACACCCCAGTATAAGAAACATTGGTGGCACAGTGTGCCCCCCCCCAACACCCCAGTATAAGAAACATTGGTGGCATAGTGTGCCCCCCCAACACCCCAGTATAAGAAACATTGGTGGCACAGTGTGCCCCCCCCAACACCCCAGTATAAGAAACATTGGTGGCACAGTGTGCCCCCCCAACACCCCAGTATAAGAAACATTGGTGGCAGTGTGCCCTCCCAACACCCCAGTATAAGAAACATTGGTGGCACAGTGTGCCCCCCAACACCCCAGTATAAGAAACATTGGTGGCACAGTGTGCCCCCCCCCCAACACCCCAGTATAAGAAACATTGGTGGCACAGTGTGCCCCCCCCCCCAGTATAAGAAACATTGGTGGCTCAGTGTGCCCCCCCCCCCAACACCCCAGTATAAGAAACATTGGTGGCACAGTGCCCCCCCAACACCCCAGTATAAGAAACATTGGTGGCTCAGTGTGCCCCCCCCCAACACCCCAGTATAAAAAACATTGGTGGCTCAGTGTGCCCCCCCCCCAACACCCCAGTATAAGAAACATTGGTGGCACAGTGTGCCCCCCCCCAACACCCCAGTATAAGAAACATTGGTGGCACAGTGTGCCCCCCCCAACACCCCAGTATAAGAAACATTGGTGGCACAGTGTGCCCCCCCCAACACCCCAGTATAAGAAACATTGGTGGCATAGTGTGCCCCCCCCCAACACCCCAGTATAAGAAACATTGGTGGCACAGTGTGCCCCCCCCAACACCCCAGTATAAGAAACATTGGTGGCACAGTGTGCCCCCCCAACACCCCAGTATAAGAAACATTGGTGGCAGTGTGCCCTCCCAACACCCCAGTATAAGAAACATTGGTAGCACAGTGTGCCCCCCAACACCCCAGTATAAGAAACATTGGTGGCACAGTGTGCCCCCCCCCCAACACCCCAGTATAAGAAACATTGGTGGCACAGTGTGCCCCCCAACACCCCAGTATAAGAAACATTGGTGGCACAGTGTGCCCCCCCCCCCCCAGTATAAGAAACATTGGTGGCTCAGTGGGAAGTGCCAATGAGGGTTAAAAAATAACTTTAAAAAATTAACTCACCTCCTCCAGTTGATCGCATAGCTGTCGGTCTCCTGTTCTGTCTTCAGGACCTGTGGTGATGTCACTGAGCTTATCACATGGTCCATTACCATGGTGATGAATCATGTGATGAGCACAGTGATGTCACCACAGGTCCTTTGACAGGTCCTGAAGAAAGAACAGGAGATGATCAATTGGAGGAGGTGAGTTAATTTTTATTTTTTAACCCTCATTGGCACTCCCCACTGCACCACCATTGTTCATTATATTGAGGGGGGGGGGGGCACACTGCGCCACCAATGTTTATTATACTGGGGTGTTGGGGGGGTGCACACTGCGCCACCAATGTTTATTATATTGAGGGGGGCACACTGCGCAACCAATGTTTATTATACTGGGGTGTTGGGGGGGTAATGTTTATTATATTGAGGGGGGCACACTGCGCCACCAATGTTTACTATACTAGGGTGTTGGGGGGGTGCGCACTGCGCCACCAATGTTTATTATATTGAGGGGGGCACACTGCGCCACCAATGTTTATTATATTAGGAAGGCACACTGCGCCACCAATGTTTATCATACTGGGGTGTTGGGGGTGCGCGCACTGCGCCACCAATGTTTATTATATTGACCTTCTACTCTGCATTCTGTATTCAGAATGCTATTATTTTCCCTTATAACCATGTTATAAGGGAAAATAATACAGTGAATAGACTTTCATCCTAGCAACCATGAGTGAAAATTGCACCGCATCCGTACTTGCTTGCGGATGCTTGCGATTTTCACGCAGCCCCATTCACTTCTATGGGGTCTGCGTTGCGTGAAAAATGCACAACATAGAGCATGCTACGATTTTCACTCAACGCACAAGTGATGTGTGAAAATCACCCCTCATGTGCACAGCCCCATAGAAGTGAATGGGTCCGGATTTAGTGCGGGTGCATTCCGGTATTTTGAATGCCAGATCCGGCACTAATACATTCCTATGGGAAAAAATGCTGGATCCGGCATTCAGGCAAATCTTCAGTTTTTTTCGTCTGAGATAAAACCGTAGCATGCTGCAGTTTTATCTTTTGCCTGATCAGTCAAAATGACTGAACTGAAGACATCCTGATGCATCCTGAACGGATTACTCTCTATTCAGAATGCATGGTGATATGCCTGATCAGTTCTTTTCCGGTATAGAGCCCCTGTGACGGAACTCTATGCCGGAAAAGAAAAACACTAGTGTGAAAGTACCCTAAAATATTAAGTTTAAATCCCCCCTTTCCCAATTTTACATATATAATATATAAACAATAAATAAATAAACATATTACATAGCGCTGTCCAAACTATTAAATTATTAAAAAATGTCTCCTATGCGGTGAGCATTCGCCATTTTTTTGTCACCTTGTCACCCCAAAAAATAGGATAGGACTGTTCTATTATGGGCCGAATGTTTCATAAAATGCGAAATGCACGCAGCTTTTTTTGGTGTTGTTTTTTTTGCGCGGTATTGAGTATCGCAATACTTTTTTATGGTGACGAAAGCGAATCAAAATTTTGGTATCAAAACAACCCTATGCCGATCTGATCGGCGTAGCGTTGTCACGATACCAAAATTTTGATTCGGTTTCGATTTGGCGACTAAAAATTTGATTTGGCTCCTAAATTTTTCAGTTCAGGAGCCAATGGCTACTAGGTATTTTTTTTAGTCTAGAGCACTGTAAGGGGGCTAAAAGTTAGTAAAAAAAAAAAAAAGTTTAAAAAAGTAAAACACCAAAATATTAAGTATAAATGAAAAACAAAGATTAAGGGCTCTTTCACACTTGCGTTCTTTTCTTCCGGCATAGAGTTCCGTCGTCGGGGCTCTATGCCGGAAGAATCCTGATCAGTTTTATCCTAATGCTTTCTGAATGGAGAGAAATCCGTTCAGGATGCATCAGGATGTCTTCAGTTCAGGACCGGAACGTTTTTTGGCCGGAGAAAATACCGCAGCATGCTGCGCTTTTTGCTCCGGCCAAAAATCCTGAAGACTTGCCGCAAGGCCGGATCCGGAATTAATGCCCATTGAAAGGCATTGATCCGGATCCGGCCTTAAGCTAAACGTCGTTTCGGCGCATTGCCGGATCTGACGTTTAGCTTTTTCTGAACGGTTACCATGGCTGCCGGGACGCTAAAGTCCTGGCAGCCATGGTAAAGTGTAACGCGCATGGATGACGTGATCGCATGGCACGTCATCCATGCGCATGGGGCGCTCTGACGTCATTCTGGAGCGCCCTGGGAGCCGCACGGACTTCAAGTATACCGCTCCCCCGCTCCTACTATGGCAACCAGGACTTTAATAGCGTCCTGGCTGCCATAGTAACACTGAAAGCATTTTGAAGACGGATCCGTCTTCAAATGCTTTCAGTACACTTGCGTTTTTCTGGATCCGGCGTGTAATTCCGGCAAGTGGAGTACACGCCGGATCCGGACAACGCAAGTGTGAAAGAGGCCTTACACGTTAACAATAAACATTCATTTTCAGCAGATTTGTGTAGGATTTCTTTTTTTTCAAAAATGAAAATTCACAGAATAACGGTACAAATTATAGGCTATCGGCCGGAAAGTTCACAGATTATCGGTATCGTCTCTAAAAAAAATCAATATCGGTCGATCCCTACTTAATACGGGAAAAAAAAAAACTTTCGTTTTGTCCCCTATTCATTGTCAACAGGGACAAAACTGAACTGAACAGAACAGAATACTCCAAAATGCATTCCATTCCGTTTAGTTGTTATGTTACAGATAATAATACAACCGGATCCGTTCATAACAGCTGCAGACGGTTGTATAATCTGTAATGGAAGCGTTTTTGCTGAGCCCTGCCGGATCCAGTAAACGCTAGTGTGAAAGTAGCCTAAGTTGTATGTAAAACAATAAAAAGGTTCTGGCCAGAAAAAGAAATAGTCAGCTGGTGTCTCATTTCACACTCCTCCTTAGCTAAAAACACTACTCAAAAATGCTAAGCGGAGTATTCTTAATTCTTTAAAAAATTCAATTGTGACCTCTATGTACCACCCAAATGAGAGGTCAAATCGGCATGCGTGCAGCATAATGGTCTCCCGCATAGAAAAAGTGCACACTTCAGTCCACCATCGCGCACATTGATAACGTCACTGCACACAATAGGACATCTTTCAGGTTGCTGCCATGGTGACAAGAAGCTTGTAGGAACCACTCAATGGAGGATAACAATGCAAGCCCAAAGCACATGTATCTGGTAGCGCGGCACAGTCACTGAACAGGGCAGAGTTCTACAGCAGTTCTACCATCAGTTGCCGCTTTTACTCCTGTGATAGAGAAGATCCCCACCCATTAGGAAGTGATTATATATTCTGATCTTATCACTTGTTGATGTAGGGCACATAACTGGGCATATTACTGTGAGGTAGCACATAACTGGGCATAATGAGGGGGCACATATTTGGGCTTATTACAGTGAGGGGGCACATATCTGGGCACAGATACTGTGAGAGGGCACATATATGTGACAATTTCTGTGAGAGAGGCACATATCTGTGCATAATCTGTGAAGGGGGCACAATGTGGGCATAAATACTGTGTGGTGGCATAAAGGGGGATTCATTACTATGTGGGGGCATTTAGGGGACTGGGTGAGATTAGGTGCTTAGAAATATTTTGGGCAGACTTAGAGGTGTGTCCTAGTGCTGAAAAAATGTGCGCGCCACACATAGTGTCCCTCTTCTTTTCAAAAGTTGGGAGGTATGGATTAGGGGTGAGCAAATCGCGGTGTGGACCAAGATCCAAAGTCGATTCGTTCCCTAACTTTGTTTTAATGCCGTACAGAGACCTGTCTCCGTAAAACATTACAATGTCTGGGCTTTGTTGAGGTCAACTTTGTCTCACGCAAGACTTCAATGAAGAAGTTTGGTTATCAATTCTACGACTTTAAAAAACATTTTAAAACAGCAATCTGAAGCCGGCTTCTGTACCGAGGTACCAGTCAGTTCCGAAGCTGTTTGAAAAGGTTTCTAAAGTTGTAGAATCGAAGACCGAACGTCTTCACCGAAGTCTCACCCAACTTCGGCCTCACTGAAGCCCATACATGCTGGGAGTTGCAGTTCTCTCCTCCTATACCTCCTCTCAGTTGTAGTTCAGTCCTTTTACTTTCTATAATGTCCAATAAAAAAATCTTGGAGGCAGTGAGGAAAGGAGTTTAAAGAGTTTTCAGAGATTTTTTATGATCGGTGGGGGTCTGACACCCAGAGGACAGGGTCAGTAAAAAATCCCTTTTAAAAACCCTTTTAAATATCACTGGTAGATGAGAAGTTTAGTGAGTAAAATAATCATTTATCGTATAGGATTTCTACATAGATGATGGTTTCTATTCTGCGTGTTGTAGTCTCGTCACCCACTGTCCTGGGTATGATGTCCTCCTTTTTGGGGTTATGAAAGTAGCTATCCTGACTGTACGCCGGCTAGTTGGGCATGTTTGTTATTTAATTAAAAGGAGTTGTCTAGGTTCACAGCCTTTAGGACAAAACGGATGTGTTCCCCCCTGAGTGGAGTATTAGAGCATTTCATTTCTAGCGCAGGGCAAGGGCTTTTTCTTCAGATCTGGCGACGTAACGGGCTATGCTAGGCGGCGGCTTCTAATGGGTGGTCTTTAGCGCTTCCCTGGCATATAAAACAGCCTAGGGCAGCATTAAAGACAGCCCATTAGTGCCAATGACATCACCGGGAACACTGCTAGGCGGAAGCCTCCGCCTAGCAGTGTAAAAATGTAAACAAAACAGGGGGAGCCTCAGAGAAAGAAATGTTCAGATGTGAATGCGGACAACCCCTTTAACAACAACAACAAATCGAGATTATAATCGATGTTGTCCATAAAGTTGAAATAATCAAGCTTTTTTTTTTTTTTTTTACCAAAATCACTGAGCCCTAGTTGGGAATATTAATGAATGCAGCTAGAAATAAATCTTTAACCCCTACTGGACTGGCAATGTTGGCACCATCTGTTGCCACAACTGTATACAAGTGCACAGGAAAGCCATGACCCTGGATTAAGTATATAGAAGTGCAGGGAAACAGAAGGAAGGGCAGGCATTACAGACACCATTCCAGAGCTCCTCTGTCCTAGCATTTTCCAGTCAGCATGCTGAACACTTACCTGCCCGCTCCGCTCTGTTCTGGACGCTGGGCAGTTTGGGGCTTCCACTTTGCGTGGTGCTGCGGGCTGACTGTGCTGCTGTCCGCAGAGGCGAGCTGAGGGGCAGGCGACCGGCAGCGGCTCCTCGCTTCCCCGGGTGATAACGTGTGGCTGCTGGAGTCGGGGGTCCCGTGGCTTTTACTGGTTTTGCCTCTGTATCTCATGGTGAGAGCGGGCGCCGCATGCCAGGCGCGGTAGTGCCAGCTCCTGCAGCGATATGCACGATCCTCCACTCCTCGCAATGATATCTCTGCTTAGTGTAGCAATGTGACAAATCCCAGGTACAGGCGGCATTTCTACAAAGTGATGGTCCTTGTGCCAGCCAAGGGCATGTTACCCACTGAGTGGGTGGCCAGCTGACATATGGCAACAACTGGAAATAGAGGGGGTGCTGCTAGTAGGCAGAGTGTGTGGGTGTCTGCTCGCTGTGGAATTGGGTCAGGAATAATACAAGTCTGGTGCAGGGGTGTCAGCTGTGCAGGAAATGTTCCACTGACCTACATATTTCTCCAAACATACGTGACCTGTGTGGGAGGAGGAGAAGACAGGATCCAAGGCGAAGAGGAGGAGAAGGCAGGGACTGGAGAGGTGCAGCACCACGGCAAATGGAAGCAGACCCGGCTCGTGGAGCAGCAGAGACGACACAGTGTCTGCCCCCTGGCAAAGTCCAGACCAGTCAGTGTGAGGAGAAGCTGGATTGTAGCTGGGGTGCAGGAGCTTCCCCCTTTCTCTCCTCCAGCTGGTGCATCACAGAGCTGCAGCATTCCGCACTCTATGGGCATTCCACTCTGTCATTCCTTGTAGCATGTCCCTTCCTTTGCTTCATGGAGTCTTACTGCACAGAATTGGAAAATAAACAAGTGTTCTGGGTGGCATGCAATGTCGTTTATTTAACACGCTCACAATTACACGGACAGAATTAAAATCTCGTGGTTATGCATAAAAAATCTTAAAACCCAACCGGTTTCACCATCTCGGCTTTCTCAAGGCCATATAGGGGCGTTTTAGGCCTCTTGCACACGACCGCATGTATTTTTCAGCCCACAAAAAAAATCCGCAAAAAATACGGATGACGTTCGTGTGCATTCCGTATTTTGCGGAACAAAGCAGCTGGCCCCTGATAGAACAGTACTATCCTTGTCCGTAATGCGGACAATAATAGGACATGTTCTATTTTTGGCAGGGACGGAAATACGGACATACGGAAACAGAATGCACACGAAGTAACTTCCTTTTTTTTTTTATTATTTTAAACAGAACGGACACAGAAAGAATATACATTCGTGTGCATGAGGCCCTAAAAGGTTACACCCCAAACATAGAAACTGGCATCACATAACCTCAGCAGTTAACCCTTAATGTGACGCTAAAACAATCCAGGTCTAACTCTAAATTCAAACCATTGGGGGGTTAATGTGTTTAATAAATAAATAAATTCTGTTTCCTTCTATCTCCTTCCTTTCACTCCAATTCACATTGCGCTAGTGCCCATGCTTTTAGACCATTAGGATTTTTATTATGTTTTTCTGAACAGTGTGGGGAAAGATTGTGAGTTTTTAAACCCTTTCTAATGTTTCTCAGATGGTGTCCCAAGCGAGTTTTTAATTTGCGTGCTGTGCGGCCAACATATTGGTCTCCACACGGGCACTCCAATAACCAAATTATATTTCTACTGTCACATGTTATGTTTTGTTCTATTTTAATAGATTTTTCTTTCCTTGGAAATAAAACTTGGTGTTGATTTTGATTTTATTGTTTTGCACACAATGCACTTGCGACACAGCAATACAAAACAATAAATTGAATTACCCATGTGGGGACTGTCAGATGCGGATTGCGGACCCCATTCAAGTGAATGGGTTCATGTCCGCAGATGGCGGCCCCACAGTCGTTGGGCAAGGCCGGCACACGGTTGTGTGCATGAGGTCTAATAGAAAATGTCCTATTCTTCTCCGTATTAGGGACGAGGATAGGACACTTCTATTGATGGCAGGACGTTCTGTTCCGCAAAATGCGGAACGCACACAGCCAGTATCCATGTTTTGCAGATCCGCAATTTGTAAAATGTAGATATGTTCTGTGCGCTCCGCATCTTTCTCACGCCAATAGCTAGACGTCCATCGGTCACGTGGCCTAGGTTCAGCTCAGTCCCATTCAAGTGAATAGCAGTAAGCTGAAATCTCAAGCATAGCTGCTATTGAAAGCACGGCACTGTGCTCGGTAAACTGCATGGAGGCCATGGCGCTCACCAGAGACTTCAAACAGCTGAACAGAGGTCAGACCGCCAATGATATTTATGACCTATCCTGTGCCTGAGGTTATGACCAATAAAAATCTCAGAAAACCCCTACACAGCCTTCACAGGAAATAAGACCTGATAAACAGCCCCAAAGTTTACAGCAGGTAAAACGGTTGTCCACCAAGGAAACCACCAGAGGCAACTCCCCAAACCATGAAGGGTACATACATGCATGACATTAATAGGAGATTTAGAACTACTGTATGATTAGGAGAAACTACACAACACCAGTTTTTAGATGTATATATATATTTTTTTTTTAAGGACCATTCATAAAATCTAATTCACTAAGCGAGGGCAGCCTAAATCTTGGTGGCTTCTTTGTACAGCAACATTTGCAACATTTTGCATTATGCCTTTTTAGCTTATGTTTCTATATACAGTATTATTGACATGTAATTTACATTCTCGCAGGGGCGTTGCTAGGGTCTCAAAAGATCAGGGACCCAAGCCCCAATACATATGACCCAATTCTCTAAGTCAACCAATATTCCTCCGTTTACTGTCCTCAGAAATTATAATTCCTCAGCCCCTCCACCATACAGTCCCATGTAAATAACATTATTTCCCTGCTCCGCCATAGAGTCCCATGTAAATACCATAACACCATCTCTGTAGCCCCCTCCAAAATGCAGTCCAATGTAAATAACATCACACTATTTCTCCAGCCCCCTCCAAAATACAGTCCCATGTAAATAACATCACCCCCTCCCCAGCCACCTTTAACATACAGTCCCATGTAAATAACATCACCCTCTAAATATTCAGTTCCATGTACATACAGACGTGGACAAAATTGTTGGTACCCTTTGGTCAATGAAAGAAAAAGTCACAATGGTCACAGAAATAACTTTAATCTGACAAAAGTAATAATAAATTAAAATTCTATAAATGTTAACCAATGAAAGTCAGACATTGTTTTTCAACCATGCTTCAACAGAATTATGTAAAAAAATAAACTCATGAAACAGGCATGGACAAAAATGATGGTACCCCTAGAAAACACAGAACATAATGTGACCAAAGGGACATGTTAATTCAAGGTGTGTCCACTAATTAGCATCACAGGTGTCTACAACCTTGTAATCAGCCATTGGGCCTATATATATGGCTCCAGGTAATCACTGTGTTGTTTGGTGATATGGTGTGTACCACACTCGACATGGACCAGAGGAAGCAAAGGAAAGAGCTGTCTCAAGAGATCAGAAAGAAAATTATAGACAAGCATGTTAAAGGTAAAGGCTATAAGACCATCTCCAAGCAACTAGATGTTCCTGTGAGTACAGTTGCACATATTATTCATAAGTTTAAGATCCATGGGACTGTAGCCAACCTCCCTGGACGTGGCCGCAGGAGGAAAATTGATGACAAATCTAAGAGACGGATAATCCGAATGGTAACAAAAGAGCCTAGAAAGACTTCTAAAGAGATTCAAGGTGAACTTCATGCTCAAGGAACATCAGTGTCAGATCGCACCATCCGTCGTTGTTTGAGCCAAAGTGGACTACATGGGAGACGACCAAGGAGGACACCATTGTTGAAAACGAATCATAAAAAAGCAAGACTGGAATATGCCAAACTACATGTTGACAAGCCACAAAGCTTCTGGGAGAATGTCCTGTGGACAGATGAGACAAAAATCGAAGTTTTTGCCAAGGCACATCAGCTGTATGTTCACAGACGAAAAAATGAAGCATATCAAGAAAAGAACACTGTCCCTACTGTGAAACATGGAGGAGGCTCTGTTATGTTCTGGGGCTGCTTTGCTGCGTCTGGCACAGGGTGTCTTGAATCTGTGCAGGGTACAATGAAATCTCAAGACTATCAAGGAATTCTAGAGAGAAATGTACTAGCCAGTGTCAGAAAGCTTGGTCTCAGTCGCAGGTCATGGGTCTTGCAACAGGACAATGACCCAAAACACACCGCTAAAAACACCCAAGAATGGCTAAGAGGAAAAAATTGGACTATTCTAAAGTGGCCTTCTATGAGCCCTGACCTCAATCCTATTGAGCATCTTTGGAAGGAGCTGAAACATGCAGTCTGGAAAAGGCACCCTTCAAACCGGACACAACTGGAGCAGTTTGCTCATGAGGAGTGGGCCAAAATACCTGCTGAGAGGTGCAGATGTCTCATTGACAGTTACAGGAAGCGTTTGATTGCAGTGATTGCCTCAAAAGGTTGCGCAACAAAATATTAAGTTAGGGGTACCATCATTTTTGTCCATGCCTGTTTCATGAGTTTATTTTTTTACATAATTCTGTTGAAGCATGGTTGAAAAACAATGTCTGACTTTCATTGGTTAACATTTATAGAATTTTAATTTATTATTACTTTTGTCAGATTAAAGTTATTTCTGTGACCATTGTGACTTTTTCTTTCATTGACCAAAGGGTACCAACAATTTTGTCCACGTCTGTAACTCCCTCCCCCAGACACCTTCAACATATGATCCCGTGTAAATAAAATCACCCCCTCCCCAGCCACCTCCAACATGCAGTCCCATGTAAATAGAATTACCCCTCAACATATAGTCCCATGTAAATAACATCACCCTGTCCCAGCCACCTCCAACATGCATGCCCATGTAAATAACATCAACCCCTCAACTTTCAGTTCCATGTAAATAACATCACTCCACCCTACTGTCCCATGTAAATAACTTCCCTCCCTTCAGCCCTAACATACAGTCCCAGTTAAATAACCACAACTCCCAGCATTGCTCTGCCTCTCCCTTCACTTACCTCTTCTCATGTAGCAGAAATCACCTCAGCCTCTTCCCAGGGCTTCTCTTTACTGCTGAGCCCTCCTTTCCTGCACTGGTCACATGATGGTGACATCTTCGCAGGTCCTTTTCATCTACTGCATTCAGAACTGATCACATGGACTGTGATGTCACCACAAGCACTTCAGCTCTTGCAGGGCATTAGATTCAATTGTATTACCGTCCTGAGGTCCTGAGGATGGCAATACAGTTGGATCTCTCTGGCAGACAGGACATTTGTGGCCTGGGACAAAACATCAGGGGCCCAGGCCCCAAATGTTTTAACCTAGCAACGCCCCTGCTTCTACGTGATTATCATCAGTGGCCTCAGGGGAGGGCTGGCAGCCTTAGTCCTGGAGGGCAAATCCAGTCAAGTGGCCCATTTAGCCCCGCCCATTATTAAAGCCCCTCCTACATATAATAGGCCACTCCCAACAAACACTGTACCGCTGACATTCTATAGTTGCGGCCTGTCTCTACACATCATACGGAGAGGGGAGGCCTGTCCTGGCTGCACTGCCTGCTTCACATTATACAATAAACAGCAGGCTACAGCCAGGAAGCTCCTCCCTCCCCAGATCCTGCTCAAGGCTTGTGGTTCCCCCCACCATCTGTCACCCGCCCGTGGCCTGCTGCCCCCTTTCGTCGTCCTCACCCAGCTCTGAATCCTCCTTCTGCAAATGGCAGGGGAAGGAGCTGGAGCATCTCCTCTCCTACATAGCACCTCATACCTCTTACATCCAGTGATGTCACCTTTGTTGTAGACGTTCTCTTTCTTTATCTTTTCCATTCAGACCAGACCGCCATGATGATTTTTCTGCCATCTCCCGTCTCTGCAGAGATTGAGAAACAGACATTAGTTTCCCACATTTCCATCATCTTCACATCTTCTGAACACCCTTTCCTGCCACCCCCAATACTATACTGCAGAAACAGTCCCCCTGGAAATACTACTACCACACAGATAGTGCCTCCAATACTGTGCCCGCTGTGCCCCAATACTATACTGCAGAAACAGTACCCCTGGGAATACTACTACCACACAGATAGTGCCCCCTTAAACAATTATTGGCACACAGTGCTCTAAAAAATAACTGCGCCCAGACACTAATAGTATAAAGATAATGTCCCCCAAAAATAATTGTGCTAAGCTGATACTATGCCAGGGTGCCCCCCAAAGTAACAGTGCTCCCCAAAATCCCACCAATATAAATAATTCTCTGTCAGAGCACACTTAGTAGTAATAATGCCCCTTTAGTGCCCTAGTAATCATGTTCCTCATAGCCCCCCAGTAGTAGTAAAGCTCCCCATAATACCCCATAGTAGTACTAATTCTCCCTATAATATGACAGTACATGAAATACCCCCGCTTAGTGCCCGCAGTTGAGCTAATGTCTCCATAATGTATGCCAGTATAAAATGCCCCTTCTTAGTGCCCCAGTAAATGCCCCTATAGTGCTCCTCTACCCCACAATGTGCCAGTAATAAATGCCCCTTCTTAGTGCCACCATATGCCCCAATAGTGCTCCACTCCCCCATAGTGCCGCCAAATAATGCCCCATAGTGCCGCTCTCCCCTATAGTGCTTCCCATAATGTGCCAGTAAAAAATGCCCCCTTAGTGCCACCAAATGCCATAGTGCCCCCATAATGTTCCAATACAAAAGGCCCCTTTAGAGCCCCCACTTACCCATAGTGCCCCCAAATAATGCCTCTATAGTAACACCAGATGCCCCATAGTACTGCTCTCCCCTATTGTGCCCCCCAGAATGTGCCAATAATTAAAAAAAAAGCCACTTTAGAGCCACAAGATACCCCCATAGTGCTCCTCTCCCCCTTGGTGCCCCCCCATAATGTGCCAGTAAGAAATGCCCCCATAGTTCCAGCTCCTCCAATAGTGCCAGCTCCCCTCATAGTGTAAGGCCCCCCATAGTGCCAGCTCCCCCCCATAGTGCAAGCCCCCCAATAGTGCCAGATCCCCCCATAGTGCCAGATCCCCCCATAGTGTCCTGGACTCTTGGTTACTCAAACAGGCAGCACAAGAGATCAGATTCATCCACTTGTCAAGATATTTTCTCGCTTGAAAGAGCACTTGTCATTTAGGCAGAGTCAGAAAATATTGGCTGATGCTGCCATATCATACATTGTTAGTTTATGCTCATATTCTCTAGAGCAAGAATGCTCAATCTGCGGCACTGCAGCTATTGCAAAACTATAACTCCCAGCATGCCCTAATAGCTATAGGCTTTCCAGGCATGCTGGGAGTTGAAGTTTTGCAACAGCTGGTCGGCCGCAGGTTGGACATCCCTGCTCTAGAGGCTCATGCATTTTGTTAACCCTCATTTGGGTAAAAAAACTAAATTGTGCTGCATGACCTATTTTATGAGTCAGAATTATATTAATGAGCGTTGAATCTTGACACAGTACTGCAAAACAGGGACATAAAATACCCCACAGTAGTATTTATATAAGTAGAGTTCACATCTCCGTTTCATTTTCCACTCTTCTGATCCGTCAGAACAACAGGAAAAAAAAATGGATCCTGTAAAAAAAAAGAAATTTAAACTCATCCTGTTGAACATTTGGCATCCATTTGAATCATTTCCGTCTGAGATTCGTTTTTTTTAGATGGAAAAAAAAGTACTACTCTACATGCATGTGCAGAACTGATGCTTTTAACAGGATCCTGTTTTTTTCTGTTCTTCTGATGGATCAGAAGAATGGAAAATGAAACAGAGATTTGAACTTTAGTGTGTTATAGCAATTGTCAAGAAATCTTTCCCTATAATCCATAAAAAAATTGTAGACAGACTTGTGGGACATAGGGAAATCGCTTCTGAGTAGAGACATTCTTATAAACTGAAAGGTAAAATGTCTATTTACTGTTTAACTTAACACATCCTCAACAATACAGAAAACAGCTTGTGAGGCTGCACTGCTGAAGAATGTGATTTATCCAATATATCATAAAAGGGTTGCGCACGTTAGTCACCACTAGTGTTGAGCGCGAATATTCGAATTTCAAATTTTTATCTCGAATATCGCAACTTCGAGATTTCGCGATTATTTTGAATATAGTTCCATATATTTGCAAAATCGAATATTCGTATTTTTTTTTCATCTGAAAATATATGATTCCTCCCTGCTTCTTGCTTGTGGGTCAATGAGCCATTGGCCCACGAGCAACTGAATTGAAGCTGGAAGGAATCACGTTTTCAGATGGACCAAATATGACGAATATTCTAAATAAAGAATATATTGCTGTATAGTCAATTTTAGAATATTCGTCCTATTCTAATCTAAACCAATAATCTCGGTTATAATATTCGAGTTCACGAATATTACAACAAAAAAATCGTAATGGTTAATACGCGTGCCCGAGCGCATGACAAAATCGTTATCAACTTCAGCATACAACACCCTGACAAGCGTCCCCGTCACCATAAGGAACGCCTGTGGGTTAGAAAATACCATCGGATCTGAGTTTTCCCTGAGATCGTAAAACCTCAGATCCGATGGTATATTCTAACCCACAGGCGTTCCCATGGTGACGGGGACGCTTGTCGGGGAGCAGTATGACAAAGTGGAATATTATTGCTCTAACTTCGTCTTTTAGAATATTCTTAATATTGCTCTAACTTCGTCTTTTAGAATATTCGTAATATTGCTCTAACTTTGTCTTTTAGAATATTACGAATAATCTAAAAGACGAAGTTAGAGCAATATTAAGAATATGTCACCACCAGACATCTGAGAAGCTCTGACAGATGCCTTTCAGAACCTCCTCCTTGAGCTTCCTTTGTTTTGCTTTCAGTTCCTCATCTCGTTAGCCTCTCTCAGCTGTCATGTAGTTGGACTGATTGCATCCCTTTAAATTCCTCCCCATAGTGCATCAGTGTGCGGTTTATATTCCTTCCTGGAGTGTGTGTGCATGCTGATCCTACTTCCCAGTCTTCTACAAGAAAAGTGTTGTGCATTCATTTGTGTTTTTCTGTTTGCTGGATCCCAGGTGACCCTGACTCCCTCCGTATCTAGTGTAGGGAGCCGGTGGTCGTGTCCCCTCACTATTATAGGGTGTTCAGGTGTTATACAGTCGAGGTACGAGGATATGCGATCATCTACCATTGGGATTATCGCATAGGCTGAGCAGTAAGGGAGAGAGCCAGGTCTGATGCAGGGGTCTCCCTTTTGTTCCTTAGTTTTGGATCCAGTGAGTCGTATATTCATTTTGTGTTGTCTTGTTTCCTGTACACCTTCTGTGACATTATAAACCGCCAAAACCGTCTCAAGCATGGATCCGGTTTCACTTTTGACTGAACGCTTGCAGGGTCTTTCATTGGAGGTAGCAGATCTCCGTAAGACTCTTTCTCAGTTTCAAGTGACCGCTTCAGCTTGCGTTCATGGAGTTTGTTCTGAGCCTAAGATCTCGCTCCCGGATACGTTCTCCGGGGGTAGTGAGAATTTTGTGCGTTTTAGAGAGGCTTGCAAACTCCATTTTCGCCTTCTTCCCCATTCCTCTGGTGATGAGGAACGGAGGGTGGGGATCATTATATCGCTGCTCAAGGATAACGCTCAGTCCTGGGCCTTTTCGCTGCCGGTGGGGGCACGGCCCCTCCGTTCAGTGGATGAATTCTTTTTAGCCCTGGGTCAGATATATGATGATCCGGATCGTATTGCTTTGGCTGAGTCTAGACTACATCTGTTATGCCAGGGTAAATAATCCGCAGAGATATACTGCTCAGAATTTCGGAGATGGGCAGCTGATACTGGTTGGAATGATGCTGCACTCCGAAGTCAATTTTGCCATGGTCTTTCAGAGGGATTGAAAGAGGCATTTGCCTTTCATGAGAGGCCTACCTCCTTGGACTCTGCCATGTCTCGGGCCGTTCGTATTGACAGGCGTCTTAGAGAGAGAGAAGAGATCACTCCTTCCTGTCATACTCAATCCCAGGACAGTGCAGCGGTCTCATTCTGTGTGCAGGGGTCTCAGTCGCTGTCAACCCCTTCTGAGCAGGAGCCCATGCAGCTGGGGTTGATTGCCTCTGACAATAGAAGATTCAGCCCGCATGGGAAGGTTTGTTTTTGTTGTGGAGGTATAAATCATTTGGCAAATGTTTGTCCCTCTAGGAGATTCAGGCAGTTTTTTGGGAGTAATAAAGAAACAAAAAGAAAAAAATCCTTTAAAAATGTTCCATCTGTAAACATTGGCAGGGTTGAGGCGGAAATTGAAGGTTTTCCGTTTGCTTGTAGTTCCCGTTTTGTCCTGCCTGCCAGGGTGGCGCTAGAGAGCAAGAACATTTTTTGTGAGATTTTTGTAGATAGTGGAGTAGCTGTCAATCTCATTGATAATCAATTTGCGATAACTCATGGTTTCCAGGTATGCACTTTGGGAAAGGATATTCCTGTTTTTGCTATTGATTCCGCTCCACTTTCTCAGAAATCATTAAAGGGCATAGTTCACAATATCCGTTTAATTGTGAGTGATGCTCATGTTGAGGATGTGTCATGTTTCGTCCTTAGCGGATTGCCTACTTCTCTAGTGTTGAGGCTACCCTGGCTCACTAAACATAACCCCACCATTGATTGGCAAGCGAGGCAAATAAATGGTTGGAGTGACTTTTGCAGAGAGAATTGCCTCACGACATCTGTTTCTGAGGTTTCTACTGAGACTGTACCATCTTTTTGTCATGGTCTTACCTTCTTACTGTTCTCCTTCGTTTGACATGTGCTGGCGGCCATCTTGGTTTCTGGGTTTCTTGTAGCCTCCCACCCTGCGGCTTCTCCTTCCCACTGGGAGGAGCTGGATGCCTAGCTCATATATATAGGAGGTCTGTGGCTTCAGTTCCTCGCTTGGTCCTCCTGTGTTCACATGCTTCTAAGACTGCTGCTGCTTCTGGTTCCTGATCCTGGCCTCGTCTGACTACCCCGTTGGTTCCTGATCCTGGCTTCGTCTGACTACCCTGCTGGTTCCTGATCCAGGCTTCGTCTGACTACCCTTCTGGTTCCTGACCTCTGTCTACGCAAGACCCTGCTTCGGTTTAGCCATCCGTTTGGACTTTTGCTTACAGCTTGATTTTCAATAAAGCCTTCTTATTTCCACTTATCTCTTGTTGTACGTCTGGTTCATGGTTCCATGACATTAGGACCAAGCCATGAATTCTGACGGTACAGGGCCATCCTCGCTACCTACGCTGGTTGCCAGACTTGATCAGCAGGATCACCTGTTGGGTCGGTTCGCTGTGGCGTTGCAAACCCTGCTTGAACGCACGGCTCATTTCGCTTCCGTTGCCGATGGGTCGGTTGTCGCTCCTGGGCCCGCTCCTACTGCCGCTCCGGTTGTTGCGCCAGAGTCTACCCCGACACCTGTTGCTGCGCCTGCGGTGTCTCGGGGTATGACCGGTTCTGCCCCCCTTCCACAGCGCTTTGGGGGAGAGCCAACTCAGTGCCGAGGTTTCCTTAACCAGGTGGGCATTTATTTCGAGTTGCTGCCACATGCCTTTCCTACTGAGAGATCAAAGGTGGGCTTCTTGATCTCGCTGCTCTCGGACAAGGCCTTGGCCTGGGCCAGCCCTTTATGGGAGAACAACAATCCGGTGGTTGCCGAGTTTTCCGGTTTTGTTGCTTCTCTTCGGAAGGTATTCGATGTGCCGGCTCGTGCTGCCTCTGCTGCGAAGCTCCTTATGTCCATCAGACAGGGTTCACGATCCGTAGCTGAATACGCCATTGAGTTTCGTACCCTGGCAGCAGAGGTGGGCTGGAATAATGAGGCTCTGGTCGCTGCTTTCTCTCATGGTCTCTCGGATGCCTTGAAGGATGAGGTTGCAGCTAAGGACCTACCAGTGGAGCTCGAGTCTCTTATTTCTTTCCTGATTTTGATTGACACCAGACTCAGGGAGAGACCTTCCTTTAAGGAGAGCCTGCGGAGGTCTTCTAACAGATTGGCGCCTACGTTTGCTGTCCCACCCGTGCCTCCCTCTCCTCCCACGCCTCCTGGGGATGTCTTGTCTGGGGGTGAACCCATGCAGCTGGGGTTTGCTCGCCTGTCCGAGGGGGAGAGGGTACTCCGGAGACGCGAGGGCCGATGCATGTACTGTGGTCTCGGTGGGCATTTTCGGTTGGCATGTCCGAACCGTCCGGGAAACGCTCGCACCTGAGATCCTGTCGGGGGCAGATCTTGGGTGGAGTCTCCTCGTCCCCGGTTTCCCGTGTTGACAAACCACTGATCACTGTTGTCCTCCCCTGGGTCGGGGGCTCGGTGACGACCCAGGCGTTGGTGGACTCTGGTGCTGGTGGTTTGTTCATTGATAGTGTGTTCGCTGCCGCCAATTCCATTCCTCTGCAGCCTCGAGGTTCCCCACTGGCTCTTGAGGCGATAGACGGCAGACCCCTTCTGCCGCCACACATGACTCATGAGACCCTTCCAGTAGGGATAGCCATTGGTGCCGTTCACAGAGAGTCGGTCTGTCTCCAGGTGATTTCGTCTCCACACTACTCGGTGGTCTTGGGGTACCCCTGGCTCCAGAAGCATAATCCGACTTTCGATTGGAGATCGGCCGAGATCCTCTCGTGGTCACCGCAGTGTGGGGCTAGTTGCATCCATGGGCCTGTCAAGTTGCTGTGTACTTCCTCGGACTCTCTGTTGCCTCCTGAATACGAAGAGTACCGGGATGTATTCGATAAGGTGCGCACGGTTGCCCTACCTCCGCACCGCCCATACGATTGTGCCATAGAGTTACAATCTGGTGCCGTTCCTCCTCGTGGCAAAGTCTATCCACTGTCGGTAGCGGAGAATGAGGCCATGGAGGAGTACGTGAGGGAGGCGCTTTCACGCGGACACATTCGCAAATCCTCGTCCCCGGCAGGGGCTGGATTTTTCTTTGTGAAAAAGAAGGGCGGTGAGTTGAGGCCTTGCATCGATTACAGGGGTCTCAATCGCATCACGATCAAGAACGCTTACCCGATACCCTTGATTTCCGAGCTGTTCGATCGCCTCAAAGGGGCCACGGTCTTTACCAAACTCGACCTGAGGGCGGCATATAACCTGGTAAGGATCAAGGCAGGCGATGAGTGGAAGACCACGTTTAACACCAGGACCGGTCATTATGAATCCTTGGTTATGCCCTTTGGGTTGTGCAATGCGCCCGCAGTCTTCCAGGAATTCATCAACGATGTTTTCCGTGACCTGTTGCAGCAGTGTGTGGTGGTCTATTTGGATGACATCTTGGTATATTCTGAATCCATGGAGGCCCACATTATGGATGTCAGACGAGTGTTGCAACGGTTACGAGAGAACAGGCTGTTCGGTAAGCTTGAGAAATGCGAATTTCACCGATCCCAGGTAACCTTCTTAGGTTACATCATTTCCGCTGAGGGGTTCTCCATGGATCCTGAGAAGGTTTCGGCTGTCTTACAGTGGCCCCAGCCCAGTGGTCTCCGTGCCCTGCAGCGCTTTTTGGGCTTCGCCAATTATTATCGGAAGTTCATCAGGGACTTTTCTATGCTAGCCAAGCGTCTCACGGATCTGACCAGGAAGGGCAGTAATTTCCAGGTCTGGCCGCTCGAGGCCATCCGAGCTTTTGAGGCTCTAAAGTCCGCCTTTGTGTCGGCTCCGATTCTGTCGCATCCCAACCCTAGGTTGCCCTTTGTCCTCGAGGTGGACGCATCTGAGACGGGAGTAGGCGCCCTTCTGTCTCAGCGTAGAACACCAGAGGGTCCTCTGCTTCCTTGTGGGTTTTACTCCCGGAAACTGTCTTCCGCGGAGTGCAACTATCAGATTGGTGACAGGGAGTTATTGGCCATCGTGCAGGCCCTTAAAGAATGGAGGCACTTGCTCGAGGGTTCGGTGGTTCCGGTTCTCATCCTGACGGACCACAAGAATCTGACCTACCTTTCTGAGGCCAAGAGATTGACACCACGTCAGGCCAGATGGGCTCTGTTCTTGTCACGTTTTAATTACGTGGTCTCCTACCTACCCGGTTCCAAGAACATCAGAGCGGATGCCTTATCACGGCAGTACTCCGAGCTGTCCGGGGAGGAGTCGATTCCGACTTCGGTCATACCTCCGAATCAGATCCTGGCCGCCATTCGCACCAGCCTGACCTCTCCCCTGGGTGAGCAGATTTTGGCGGCTCAATCTGGTGCTCCCTCTGGGAGACCCAACGGCAGGTGTTTTGTGCCTGAGGAGTTGCGCACTCGGTTGTTGCGAACCTACCATAACTCCAAGGCCGCGGGGCATCCTGGAAAGAATCAGCTGTCCTGGGCTGTTTCACGTCTGTTCTGGTGGCCTTCTCTACGTTCCGACATCGCCGCATATGTAGCGGCATGCTCCGTTTGTGCCCAGAGTAAGTCCCCTCGGCACCTTCCGTTGGGCCTTTTGCAACCCATAGCCACCGGGGAGCGCCCATGGTCACACCTGGGGATGGATTTCATTGTGGACCTCCCTGCATCCCGAGGCCATACGGTCATTCTCATGATTGTGGATCGGTTTTCCAAAATGTGCCACTGTGTTCCTCTCAAGAAGTTACCCTCTGCACAAGAGTTGGCCACGATTTTCGCCAGGGAGGTCTTCCGGTTGCACGGTTTGCCCAAGGAGATTGTGTCGGATCGGGGGAGTCAGTTTGTGTCCAGGTTCTGGCGCGCCTTTTGCTCCCAGTTGTGGATTCATCTCTCTTTCTCCTCGGCCTACCACCCTCAGTCCAATGGGGCCGCAGAACGATCCAATCAGGCCTTGGAGCAATTCCTTCGTTGCTATGTCTCCGATCACCAAGACAATTGGGTTGACCTCCTGCCTTGGGCTGAGTTTGCCAGGAACACGGCGGTGAACTCTTCCTCTGGGACGTCTCCCTTCATGGCCAATTATGGGTTCCAACCTGCCGTGTTACCGGAGGTATTCTCTCCCCAGGATATTCCGGCTGTGGAGGATCACCTTTCCGTCCTACGTGCTTCTTGGGTACAGATCCAGAGGTCCCTTGAGGTCTCTGCGCAGCGCCAGAGACTCCAGGCTGATCGCAGACGAGCGCCCGCTCCTTCCTACCAGGTCGGAGACCGTGTATGGTTGTCCACCCGCAACCTCAACCTTCGAGTGCCCACTCCCAAGCTGGCACCTCGCTTTGTTGGTCCCTTCCGAGTGCTTCGCAGGGTAAACCCGGTAGCCTATGCCCTTGCGCTTCCTCCTGGCATGCGGATCTCCAACGTGTTTCATGTCTCCCTGTTGAAGCCATTGGTGTGTAATCGTTTCACTTCCTCGGTTCCTCGGCCCCGTCCGGTCCAAGTGGGCAATCGTGAGGAATATGAGGTGAGCAATATCCTGGACTCACGCCTGGTCCGCGGTCGGTTGCAGTTTTTGGTCCATTGGCGTGGTTATGGTCCAGAGGAGCGTTCCTGGGTTCCCTCCGCAGATGTCCATGCTCCTGCTTTGCTCCGAGCCTTCCACGCACGCTTCCCTCAGAAACCGTTCCTTACTCCGCGGAGGAGGGGCCCTTGAGGGGGAGGTACTGTCATGGTCTTACCTTCTTACTGTTCTCCTTCGTTTGACATGTGCTGGCGGCCATCTTGGTTTCTGGGTTTCTTGTAGCCTCCCACCCTGCGGCTTCTCCTTCCCACTGGGAGGAGCTGGATGCCTAGCTCATATATATAGGAGGTCTGTGGCTTCAGTTCCTCGCTTGGTCCTCCTGTGTTCACATGCTTCTAAGACTGCTGCTGCTTCTGGTTCCTGATCCTGGCCTCGTCTGACTACCCCGTTGGTTCCTGATCCTGGCTTCCTCTGACTACCCTGCTGGTTCCTGATCCAGGCTTCGTCTGACTACCCTTCTGGTTCCTGACCTCTGTCTACGCAAGACCCTGCTTCGGTTTAGCCATCCGTTTGGACTTTTGCTTACAGCTTGATTTTCAATAAAGCCTTCTTATTTCCACTTATCTCTTGTTGTACGTCTGGTTCATGGTTCCATGACACTTTTCTCTCTGAGTTTTCGGATATCTTCTCTGAGAGTGGAGTTCAGGATTTGCCCCCGCACAGGGAGTACGATTGCCCTATTAATCTCATCCCAGGCGCCAAGCTGCCTAAATCTCGTTTATACAATCTCTCCCAACCTGAAAGGGTCGCTATGCGTGCTTATATCTCTGAGAGTCTGAGAAAAGGACACATACGACCCTCAAAGTCACCATGTTGCCGCTGTTTTTTTCTTTGTTCAGAAAAAAGATGGTTCTTTAAGATCTTGTCTGGATTTCGTGGAGCTTAACAGTATCACAATTCGTGACCCTTATCCGCTTCCTCTGATCCCGGATCTGTTTAACCAGATTGTTGGGGCTAAAGTCTTTTCCAAATTAGATTTAAGAGGGGCATACAACCTGGTCAGGGTCATAGATGGAGACGAATGGAAGACGGCCTTCAATACCCCAGGGCCATTTTGAGAATTTGGTTATGCCTTTTGGTTTGATGAATGCTCCAGCCATTTTTCAGCATTTTGTGAACAGCATTTTTTATCATTTAATGGGGAAATTTGTATTAGTGTATTTGGATGGCATTTTGATTTTTTCTCCTGATTTCAAAACTCATAAGGAACACTTACGTCAGGTCTTGCTCATCCTGCGGGAGAATAAATTATACGCGAAACTGGAAAAATGTGTGTTTGCGGTTCCAGAAATTCAATTTCTTCTCTCCGCTTCTGGTTTTCGCATGGACCCCGAGAAGGTCCGCGCTGTGCTTGAGTGGGAACTTCCTGAGAATCAGAAGGCGCTGATGCGTTTTTTGGGCTTTGCCAATTATTACAGGAAGTTTATTTTGAATTATTCCTCTGTTGTTAAACCACTCACTGATATGACCAGAAAGGGGGTCGATTTTTCTTCCTGGTCGGTAGAGGCGCGTAAGGCCTTTTCTAATATCAAGGAGAGTTTTGCTTCCGCTCCCATCTTGGTACAACCTGATATTTCTCTACCCTTCATAGTTGAGGTTGATGCTTCTGAGGTGGGTGTGGGTGTGGTCTTGTCTCAGGGTTCCTCTCGTGCCAAATGGCGACCGTGTGCCTTTTCCTCGAAGAAACTCTCCTCCGCAGAGAGAAATTACGATGTGGGAGATAGGGAGTTGTTGGCCATTAAGTTGGCTTTTGAGGAATGGCGCCATTGGCTAGAGGGAGCCAGACACCCTATTACCGTGTTTACTGACCATAAAAATCTGGCCTACTTGGAGTCAGCCAAGCCTCTGATCCCGAGACAGGCCAGATGGTCTTTGTTCTTTTCAAGGTTTAATTTTGTTGTCACGTTCCGCCCTGGGGTTAAGAATGTGAAGGCAGATGCCCTGTCACGTTGTTTTCCGGGAGGTGGGAATTTTAAAGACCCAGGTCCCATTTTGGCTGAAGGTGTGGTGGTCTCTGCTCTTTATCCTGAATTGGAGGCAGAGGTGCAGGTAGCCCAGTCAGAGGCTCCTGATCTTTGTCCTCCTGGGAGGTTGTTTGTGCCTCTCGCTTTAAGACACAAGATTTTTAAGGAACACCACAGTAGGGAGCCACAGTGGATCTCATCGCTCTGAGATTCTGGTGGCCGGCGCTTCGTAAGTCGGTTGAGGGTTTTGTGGCAGCCTGCGAGACCTGCGCTCGTGCCAAAGTCCCTCATTCACGGCCATCAGGTCCTCTCCTTCCGTTACCCATTCCTTCCGTCCTTGGACACATCTGTCCATGGACTTCATAATGGACCTGCCTCGTTCCTCGGGGAAGACTGTGATTCTGGTGGTGGTGGACCGTTTTAGCAAAATGGTGCATTTCATCCCTTTTCCTGGCTTGCCCAATGCTAAGACGCTGGTGCAGGCATTTATTGATCACATTGTCAAATTGCATGGTATTCCTTCAGACATAGTCTCTGATAGGGGCACGCAGTTTGTTTCCAGATTCTGGAAGGCTTTCTGTTCTCGCTGTCACGGAAGGTGTACAGGAAACAAGACAATGCAAAATGAATATATGACTCACTGGATCCAAAACTAAGGAACAGAAGGGAGACCCCTGCATCAGACCTGGCTCTCTCCCTGTCTGCTCAGCCTATGCGAAAATCCCAATGGTGGATGATCGCATATCCACGTACCTCGACTATATACCACCTGAAAACCCTACAATAGTGAGGGGACACGACATCTTGTAGAAGGCTGGAAAATAGGATCAGCATGCACACACACTCCAGGAAGTTGTATAAGCCGCACACTAATGCATTATGGGGAGGAATTTAAAGGGATGCAATCAGTCCAACTACATGACAGCTGAGAGAGGCTAACGAGATGAGGAACTGAAATTCAAAACAAAGAAAACTCAAGGAGGAGGTTCTGAAAGGCTTCTGTCAGAGCTTTTCAGCTGTCTGGTTGTGACACTCGCTTGGGGGTTCAGTTGTCATTCTCTTCTGCTTTCCACCCGCAGTCAAATGGCCAGACAGAGCGCGTCAATCAATATCTGGAGACATATTTGCGCTGTTTTGTGGCGGAGAATCAGGAGGATTGGTGTTCTTTTTTGTCACTTGCTGAGTTTGCTTTAAATAACCGTCGTCAGGAGTCCTCTGATAAGTCACCATTTTTTGGTGCATATGGGTTTCATCCGCAGTTTGGGACATTCTCGGGAGAGGGGTCTTCTGGTTTACCTGATTAGGACAGATTCTCCTCGTCTTTGTCATCTATTTGGCAAAAGATTCAGGATAATCTAAAGAGCATGAGTGAGAGATATAAGCGTGTGGCGGATGAGAGACGTGTGCCTGGTCCGGACCTGAATGTTGGTGATCTGGTGTGGTTGTCTACTAAGAATATCAAATTGAAGGTTCCCTCTTGGAAGTTGGGCCCTAAGTTTATTGGGCCTTACAAAATCTTGTCTGTCATCAATCCTGTTGCCTACCGTCTTGATCTTCCTCAGACTTGGAAGATCCATAATGTTTTTCATAAGTCCTTATTAAAACCTTATGTCTAACCCATTGTACCCTCGTCTTTGCCTCCTCCTCCAATTATGGTTGATGGTAATCTTGAATTTCAGGTCTCTAGGATTGTGGATTCTCGTGTTGTCCGCGGTTCTCTCCAGTACTTCGTACATTGGGAGGGTTATGGTCCTGAGGAGAGGATGTGGGTCCCAGTGACGGACATTAAGGCGACTCGTCTCATCAGGGCTTTCCATGGGTCCCATCCTGAGAAGGTGGGCTCTGAGTGTCCGGAGTCCACTTGTAGAAGGAGGGGTACTGTCACCACCAGACATCTGAGAAGCTCTGACAGATGCCTTTCAGAACCTCCTCCTTGAGCTTCCTTTGTTTTGCTTTCAGTTCCTCATCTCGTTAGCCTCTCTCAGCTGTCATGTAGTTGGACTGATTGCATCCCTTTAAATTCCCCCTCATAGTGCATCAGTGTGCGGTTTATATTCCTTCCTGGAGTGTGTGTGCATGCTGATCCTACTTCCCAGTCTTCTACAAGATAAGTGTTGTGCATTCATTTGTGTTTTTCTGTTTGCTGGATCCCAGGTGACCCTGACTCCCTCCGTATCTAGTGTAGGGAGCCGGTGGTCGTGTCCCCTCACTATTATAGGGTTTTCAGGTGTTATACAGTCGAGGTACGAGGATATGCGATCATCCACCATTGGGATTATCGCATAGGCTGAGCAGTAAGGGAGAGAGCCAGGTCTGATGCAGGGGTCTCCCTTTTGTTCCTTAGTTTTGGATCCAGTGAGTCGTATATTCATTTTGTGTTGTCTTGTTTCCTGTACACCTTCCGTGACAGAATATTCGTAAAATACACATAGATTGTAATTTAGCTAATATAGTGCTATAATCCTCTTTTTTTTTTGTCAAATTATTTTTTGCCTCTTCTGAACTTCAGTTTTGGAAAATATGTACACTATTAAAAAAAATTGCTATAGCAGTATATTAGCTAAATTACAATCTATATGTGTATTTTACGAATATTCTTAATATTGCTCTAAGTTCGTCTTTTAGAATATTCGTAATATTCTAAAAGACGAAGTTAGAGCAATATTAAGAATATTCTAAAAGATGAAGTTAGAGCAATTATATAAATATTCGTAAAATACACATATAGATTAAATCGCATATTATATGGAATAATTACGGATATTAGATTTCGACGAATATAACACGAATATTCAATCGAATATTCGCGAAATATAGCGAAATCGAATATGGCACCTCCCGCTCATCACTAGTCACCACACCGTTTTTTCTATAAGAACCCCTAGTACTTCAAACCAACACCATGGCTACAGGTGCCACTACTACCACCACCAACTTAACTATGCATGGAGTCCTCCACCTCCTCCTGATGGCATTCCAAATGCTGACTGTTCTCACACAACTCAGGTAGACTTGAGTATCAACAGGTAGACTTGAGTATCTTCTATAGCATGTGGTGGGGTTTTCTCTTCTTAGGAAAAAAGAAGGTGCCCCACTAGAAGGGGGCAGCATAGACAGGATGCAACTGAAACTGAAAGGATTCTCTGAAGTTGCAAGGGGGAGGAGAAGGAGAAATGATGTGACCCCTGGTTCCAATCCATGGTGTCAGACTTAGAGTGAGCCATCAAGTCTACAATCTCATCCTCTTTGTCTTCAATAATAATGTTGCAGAAGCCAACGAGAACTGTGGCCTACTATTACTACTGGCTGGATGGCTGGTGCTGCCATCGCTGCTATTACTCACCTACTGACTATAGGATGACGAGGCCTGGGCCTTTCATTTTGCACTCTTCTGCTTTCCAGACATTTTGTTATGAAGCCTAAAAAGTCAATGGTTTCCGATAAATTATAAAAAAGTAATGGGTTTTCTTTAACCCCTTAAAAGGGTACTACCATGTGAGACAATGGGGGCATATTGCTAGGATATGCCCCCATTGTCTCATAGGTGCAGATGCCACTAACACCGAGAACGGAGCGGGGAATGTGGTGGCCAGAAGACCCCAGGTTTCACTGGGTCCGGCCACTACCAAGTGCTCTCCCCATAGTATTGAATTGGAGCAGCCACAGCCCCCAATCATTTCTATGGGTCCGACGGAAATTGCAGAACGCTGAATCAGCTATTTATGTCGGCCCCATAGAAATGAATGGGAGCGTTGGGCATGCAAGCGCAGTGCGCTCCAGTTCAGTACTATGGGGATAGCCTGCTCACAAGTGTCATAGCCGCCGGGTCTCTGTTGTTTCAAACAGCAGAGGCCCGAGGCTTATGTCCGTGACCAGCGATAATGGCAATCACCGACATTTAACCCTTTAAGTGCCACGGGCAAACGTGACCAAGGCATCTAAATGCCGAAAAACCACAAGTGCACGCTTTTGGATCAGGAACACCTTTTCCATGCAGTGATTGGGGGAGCTGTAGGTGGCAAGCCTCCATAGGATAACCGCAAATGGAGCTTAGACTGTAGTTCTATTGATAAAAGTTTAAAAAATATGAAAAAAATGTGATTTAAATCATTCCCCCCATTTTAATTGCAATATTAAATGGTGCCATTTGAAAGTACAACTTGTCCTGCAAAAAACAACCACTCATATAACTGGCTCAACAGTTTTATTTTTGTAGTTTGCGGTGAAATGTCTTTTAACTTATGACGGATCTCAATAGCGGAATTGAAAACGCTAGTGTGAAAGTAGCCTTACCCACCCATCACATCCTGCTGGCAGCCTGGACATGTCTTCCCTTCTCCTCACCAGCACGGCTGGCCACTGGAGTCTTGTTCTCTTCTGCTGCACAGTCTTTTTTCTCCTCCTGTATGTGCATGACCTAAGTCTTTCCAAATCTATCACCGGCTGTCCCAGGGTATTTATGTAACTTTCCCCAACGGGAGGGTGCCTGAGCTTTAGGTTCCTAGTTGCCAAATAACCAGTGGAGGTGTGCTATTCTGTCTATCTGCCGTGTGCCAAACTTCTGCTTGTATACTCTGCTACATGTCCTGACCCCGGATTAATTTCTTGGATGTGCACAAACTCTGCCTGTCCTGACCTTGGATTAGTCTCTCAAATGTGCATGAACTCTGCTTGCCTTGACCTCAAATTAGTTTTTACAGACACGCGCAAACTCTGTCTGCCTTAACCTTGGCCTGTTTCTTGACTTTTAGTGTTGCCTGTTCTTTAGCTGTTTTGCACCGATGTCTCTGACCCCTGAAGGTCATCTGTCAATTAAACGGGAACTTCTCTAAGAGGTAGTAGCCTGGTGGGTCCTGTGCAGCAAAGACCAGATCCCTGTATAGGGGTTAAACTGTGAAAACCAGGGAACCGCCAGCACAATGCCCTTATGGGTAGCCCAAAGCCAAAGTAGTTAGACAAAGTGGGTTGCAAACCACTGCCTGTTACACTCAGGACACCGCGCACCCCTGCTGATCAACTGTTTTGACAATTTCTCCTGCACTGGAAACAGACAGCTCTGTCAATGAAATGAGCTTGTCACTGCAGCATATTGGCTTCAATGAGGGTATAGGGTGTCAAACCGCGCTGATCAGCTAGTGATGGCCTATCCTGAGCGCAGGTCATCACTTAGTAAAAGGCAGACAACCCCTTTAATATATAACAATAAATTAGCAAATTCAGTTTAAGACAAATCAGTGCTAAGTATACATGAGTGAAGCACATAAAGGACTATTGACAGGGAGCATCAGCTAGCTTTCATGTTATGTGATAATAATGTATTAATACATTCCTATGGTAGTTCTACATATTCCATTTATGCATACATTTACCCACAGTTTCTCAATGCTGACAGATTCTTTATGGAAGTGGAAAGCTCTGGGCGCATTCTAATCAGAATTAATCCAGGACAATTCTGTGCAGCTCGATTAGCTAAAAGGAGCTCCTAGTAACTGCTGTGACTCTCCTCGTGGTTTTCCAGAGCACAATGACTAAATAAAACTTCATTGCCTTACGGGTTGTCAAGCTTGGAGGAAGGGATTATATTATCATTTCTTTCACTGTACCCAAGAATATGCTGCCGCTGGGAGCATGTTCTTTAACAACTGAGAATAACTAACTATTTTTCAGATACATTTTTAAGTTAATGAATGTGTTTTTGAGTGTTAAGTCACTTCAGTTGTTCTAGAAATATTAAAGAAACCTTACTGACATGGACGTTTGCAGTTCCTAATCATTTCTTTCCACGTAATTATTTTTTTGATTTATTTTACAGGCATAACTTTGTATTTATCAGTAGAAAAGTTATTAATGTGAACATATGACATTTTGAAAATGCATTTTCCAGAGCATATTTACAATGCTATGTACAAAATGTACAATTGAAGGGGTTGCTTAATTAAAAGGTCAGTAAATTTTCATAAAACTTTTGATATGTCATATCAAAGGTTTGTATCAGTGAGGATCTAAGTGCTGAGACCTCCAACAATTACTAGAATGAAGAGAGAGAACTCCTCTTCTCACTCCGGAAGACATAGTTGATCCAGACAAAGGCAAAAAAATAATAATATGTGAGGTAGGACCCAATTTTCCTCATTTTTGTGGGGAAAAAATCCTTCCCAATTCCATCCCGGCAATCAGAATACCTGGATCAACGACCTTTCTCCAGAAATCTAAGAACTATAACCTGTAATATTATTACACTCCAGAAATACATTCAGGCCCCTCTTGAACTCTTTTAGTGAATTCCACATCACCTCCTCCTCAGGCAGAGAGTTCCATAGTCTCACTGCTCTTACGTAAAGAATCCTCTTCTATGTTGATGGAGAAACCTTCTTTCTTCTAGATGCAGAGGATGTCCCCTCGTCACAGTCCTGGGGATAGATAGATCATGGGAGAGATCTCTGTACTAACCCCTGATATACAGGGAGTGCAGAATTAGTAGGCAAGTTGTATTTTTGAGGATTAATTTTATTATTGAACAACAACCATGTTCTCAATGAACCCAAAAAACTCATTAATATCAAAGCTGAATATTTTTGGAAGTAGTTTTTAGTTTGTTTTTAGTATTAGCTATTTTAGGGGGATATCTGTGTGTGCAGGTGACTATTACTGTGCATAATTATTAGGCAACTTAACAAAAAACAAATATATACACATTTCAATTATTTATTTTTACCAGTGAAGCCAATATAACATCTCAACATTCACAAATATACATTTCTGACATTCAAAAACAAAACAAAAACAAATCAGTGACCAATATAGCCACCTTTCTTTGCAAGGACACTCAAAAGCCTGCCATCCATGGATTCTGTCAGTGTTTTGATCTGTTCACCATCAACATTGCGTGCAGCAGCAACCACAGCCTCCCAGACACTGTTCAGAGAGGTGTACTGTTTTCCCTCCTTGTAAATCTCACATTTGATGATGGACCACAGGTTCTCAATGGGGTTTAGATCAGGTGAACAAGGAGGCCATGTCATTAGATTTTCTTCTTTTATACCCTTTCTTGCCAGCCACGCTGTGGAGTACTTGGACGCGTGTGATGGAGCATTGTCCTGCATGAAAATCATGTTTTTCTTGAAGGATGCAGACTTCTTCCTGTACCACTGCTTGAAGAAGGTGTCTTCCAGAAACTGGCAGTAGGACTGGGAGTTGAGCTTGACTCCATCCTCAACCCGAAAAGGCCCCACAAGCTCATCTTTGATGATACCAGCCCAAACCAGTACTCCACCTCCACCTTGCTGGCGTCTGAGTCGGACTGGAGCTCTCTGCCCTTTACCAATCCAGCCACGGGCCCATCCATCTGGCCCATCAAGACTCACTCTCATTTCATCAGTCCATAAAACCTTAGAAAAATCAGTCTTAAGATATTTCTTTGCCCAGTCTTGACGTTTCAGCTTGTGTGTCTTGTTCAGTGGTGGTCGTCTTTCAGCCTTTCTTACCTTGGCCATGTCTCTGAGTATTGCACACCTTGTGCTTTTGGGCACTCCAGTGATGTTGCAGCTCTGAAATATGGCCAAACTGGTGACAAGTGGCATCTTGGCAGCTGCACGCTTGACTTTTCTCAGTTCATGGGCAGTTATTTTGCGCCTTGGTTTTTCCACACGCTTCTTGCGACCCTGTTGACTATTTTGAATGAAACGCTTGATTGTTCGATGATCACGCTTCAGAAGCTTTGCAATTTTAAGAGTGCTGCATCCCTCTGCAAGATATGTCACTATTTTTGACTTTTCTGAGCCTGTCAAGTCCTTATTTTGACCCATTTTGCCAAAGGAAAGGAAGTTGCCTAATAATTATGCACACCTGATATAGGGTGTTGATGTCATTAGACCACACCCCTTCTCATTACAGAGATGCACATCACCTAATATGCTTAATTGGTAGTAGGCTTTCAAGCCTATACAGCTTGGAGTAAGACAACATGCATAAAGAGGATGATGTGGTCAAAATACTCATTTGCCTAATAATTCTGCACTCCCTGTATTTATACATAGTAATTAGATCTCCCCATCAGTCGTCTTTTTTCTAAACTGAATAACAATATTTTTGATAATCTTTCTGGGTACTGTAGTCCCCCAATTCCATTTATAACTGTAGTTGCCCTCCTCTGAACCTTCTGACTAGTCTGACTAGTGATTTGTAAAGTGGCAGGACTATGTTCTCATCACGGGCATCTATGCCCCTTCTGATGCAACCCATTATCTTATTGGCCTTGGCAGCAGCTGCCTGACACTGGTTTCTACTGTTTAGTTTGCTGTTCTCTAAAATTCATAAGTCTTTTTCCATGTCAGCGTTACCCAGTGTTTTACCATTTAGTATGTCACACATTACCATACAGTATGTGTGACTTGCATTATTCCTTCCCAAGTGCATAACTTTACATTTGTCAGTGTTAAACCCCATCTGTCACTTCTCTGCCCAAGCCTCCAATCGATCCAAATCCATCTGTAGCAGTTCTGTGTTAATTACTTTACACAGTTTAGTGTCATCTGCATAAATTTATATTTTACTGTGCAAGCCTGCTACAAGTTTATTAATAAATATATTGAAGAGAATAGGGCCCAATACAGACCCCTGAGGTACTCCACTAGTGACTGTGACCCAATCTGAGTGTGTACCATTAATAACCACCCTCTGTTTTCTATCACTGAGCCAGTTACTTACCTACATACAGACATTTTCCCCCAGTCCAAGCATTCTCATGTTATATACTAATGTTCTATGTGGTACAGTGTCAAATGCTTTGGAGAAGTCAAGATATATGACATCCATTGATTCACTGATGTCAAGTCTAGAACTCTAGATGACCTTACTACCTCATAGAAACTAATTAAAGGAAACCTGTCATCAACTTTATGCTGCCCATACTAACGGCAGCATAAAGTAGAGACAGGTGAGTTGATTTCAGAGGTCTGTCATTTATAAGCTAAAAGTAAGTTGTTGCCAAGAACCAACATCACATTCCTTGCAGACTAGGCCTGGAAAAGAGTCATGGCCACCTGAGAAGAGTCATGGTTATTCATGAATTCTTGCTCTCCCTGCCCACCTGCTGATGACTTAGTTTTCTCCCTTTCTCTCTAGGAGAGAACTGCCAATCATCAGCAGGTGGGCAGGGAGAGCAGAAGATTATGAATAACCAAGACTCTTCTCAGGTAGATTTGACTCTTCTGATGCCCTGATCTGCAATGATTATGATGCTGGTTCTCGGCAACCCCATACATTTAGCTCATGACTGTCACACCGTTGAAATCAGCATTCCTGTCACTATTTTATGCTGCCCTCAGTGAGGTCAGCATAAAGTTGATGATGGGTTCCCTTTAAATAAGTTTGACATGACCGATTCTTCATGAAGCCATGCTGATGCGGCATAATTCGCTTATTTTCATTGAGGTACTCCAAGATAGCATCTCTTAGAAAACCTTCAAACAGTTTACCCACAAAAGATGGTAAACTTACTGTACCGGCCTGAAGTTTCCGGGCTCTGTTTTTAGAACCTTTTTGAATATTGGCACACATTTGCTAAGCACCAATCTTGTGGAACACTCCCTGTCAATATATAGTGCTTAAATATCAGAAATAAGGGTCTGGCTATGGCATTACTTAATTCTCTTAGGATAAGGGGGTGTATGCCATCTGGTCCTGGTGATTTATAAATTTTAATCTTTTTAAGACGCTGCTGCACTTCTTCCTGGGTCAAACAGGGCACTTTTAATGGGAAATTTACTTTTACATTATGAATTTTATCTGTAAATACAGTGGAGAAAAAAATATTTAATAGCTTTGCTTTCTCCTCATCGCTCACTGCAACTCCCCCCTCATCATTCTGTAAAGTGCCGATATCTTCAGATTAATATTTTTTACCATTTACTTAATTAAAGAGCATTTTAGGGTTAGTTTTACTCTCTTTCGCAATTAATCTCTTTGTCTCCAGTTTGGCTGCTTTGATTTGTCTTTTACATATTCTATTTTTTTATTATAGCTTTTCTGTTTCAATAGTTTTTATTGGTTCAGTATCAATAAAAGATAATAGAGGACAATAAAATGCAGTTCCACCTGCTAAACATTGCAGATGGAAGAAACTATATGTTTGTCTTTACAGCATGAGACAAACAGCCAAGTGGATAATATTATTATTATAGTAAAGACGCATTATTATAGTTTTTCGATGCTTCCTTGCTGCCCTCCTGTTTTAGTGATTTAAATGCTTTCTTTTTGTCCTTTATTGCTTCCTTTTCTTTACATTTCTATTTATCCACATTCTTTTGTATTGTTCCTCAACCTTTTATTCCCATAAGGTATGCACTTCTCACAATTAGAATTGAGGATTGCTTTTAAAAATATCCCATTTTGTGGCTGCATTTTTATTTTCGAGGACATTGTCCCAGTAAGTGAGGCCAATGGCCGCTCTTACCCGCCTCCGGACCGCCTAACGCAGGATCGCGGTCCGGAGGCGGCTGCCTCAGGCAGATTCACGTGTCTACGCGTCATCTTGCGAGACGCGAGACTTCCTGTGAATGCATGCACACAGGCGCGCAAGTTCACAGGATCGGCAGGTAAGAGAGTGGATATACAGCCTGCCAGCGGCGATCGTTCGCTGGCAGGCTGTAGATGCGATTTTTTTAACCCCTAACAGGTATATTAGATGCTGTTTTGATAACAGCGTCTAATATACCTGCTACCTGGTCCTCTGGTGGTCCCTTTTGCTTGGACCGACCACCAGAGGACACAGGCAGCTCTGTAATAAGTAGCACCAAGCACCACACTACACTACACCCCCCGTCACTTATTAACCCCTTATTAACCCCTGATCACCCCATATAGACTCCCTGATCACCCCCCTTTCATTGATCACCCCCCTGTAAGGCTCCATTCAGACGTCCGGATGTGTTTTGCGGATCTGCGGATCCATGGATCGGATCCGCAAAACACATACGGACGTCTGAATGGAGCCTTACAGGGGGGTGATCAATGACAGGGGGGTGATCACCCCACATAGACTCCCTGATCACCCCCCTGTCATTTATCACCCCCCTGTAAGGCTCCATTCAGACGTCCATATGTGTTTTGCGGATCCACGGAAAAAACAAAAAAATATCAATTTCCACAAAAAAAATCTTCTATGAACTCGCCATGCCCCTCATTTAATAGGGGTGTCTTCTTTCCAAAATGGGGTCACTTGTGGGGTATTTATACTGCCCTGGCATTTTAGGGGCCCTAAAGCATGAGAAGAAGTCTGGGATCCAAATGTCTAAAAATGCCCTCCTAAAAGGAATTTGGGCCCCTTTGCGCATCTAGGCTGCAAAAAAGTGTCACACATGTGGTATCACCGTACTCAGGAGAAGTAGGGCAATGTGTTATGGGGTGTATTTTTACATATACCCATGCTGGGTGAGAGAAATACCTCTCTAAAAGTCAACTTTCCTATTTTTTTTTATATAAAAATGTCATTATAGAGAGATATTTCTCTCACCCAGCATGGGTATATGTAAAAAGACACCCCAAAACACATTGCCCTACTTCTCCTGAGTACGGTGATACCACATGTGTGACACTTTTTTGCAGCCTAGGTGGGCAAAGGGGCCCACATTCCAAAGAGCACCTTTCAGATTTCACAGGGCATTTTTAACACATTGCCAGTGCAATATAACTACTCCACAAGTGACCCCATTTTGGAAAGAAGACACCCCAAGGTATTCCATGAGGGGCATGGCGAGTTCCTAGAATTTTTTATTTTGTGTCACAAGTTAGCGGAAAATAATGATTTTTTTCTTACAAAGTCTCATACTCCATTTTGTGACGAAAAATAAAAACTCTAGGAACTCGCCATGCCCCTCACGGAATACCTTGGGGTGTCTTATTTCCAAAATGGGGTCAATTGTGGGGTAGTTATACTGCCTTGGCATTTTAGGGGCCCTAATGCGTGAGAAGTAGTTTGAAATCAAAATGTGTAAAAAATGCCCTGTGAAATCCTAAAGGTGCTCTTTGGAATGGTGGCCCCTTTGCCCACCTAGGCTGCAAAAAAGTGTCACACATCTAGTATCGCCGCACTCAGGAGAAGTTGGGCAATGTGTTTTGGGGGGTCATTTTACATATACCCATGCTGGGTGAGATAAATATCTCGGTCAAATGCCAACTTTGTATAAATAAATGGGAAAAGTTGCCTTTGCCGAGATATTTCCTTCACCCAGCATGGGTATATGTAAAATGACACCCCAAAACACATTTCCCAACTTCTGAGTACGGCGATACCACATGTGTGACACTTTTTTGCAGCCTAGGTGAGCAAAGGGGCTCACATTTCAAAGAGCACCTTTCGGATTTCACAGGGCATTTTTTACACATTTTGATTTCAAACTACTTCTCACACATTAGGGCCCCTAAAATGCTAGGGCAGTATAACTACCCCACAAGTGACCCCATTTTGGAAAGAAGACACCGCAAGGTATTTCGTGATGGGCATAGTGAGTTCATGGAAGTTTTAGTGGAATATGAGACTTTGTAAGGAAAAAAATAAAATAAAAAAATAATCATTTTCCGCTAACTTGTGACAAAAAATAAAAACTTCCATGAACTCACTATGCCCATCAGCGAATACCTTAGGGTGTCTACTTTCCAAAATGGGGTAATTTGTGGGGGTTTTCTACTGTCTGGGCATTGTAGAACATCAGGAAACATGACAGGTGCTCAGAAAGTCAGAGCTGCTTAAAAAAGCGGAAATTCACATTTTTGTACCATAGTTTGTAAATGCTATAACTTTTACCCAAACCATTTTGTTTACCCGAATTTTTTTTTTAATCATAGACATGTAGAACAATAAATTTAGAGAAAAATTTATATATAGATGTTGTTTTTTTTTAAAAAATGTACAACTGAAAGTGAAAAAATTTCAGTATATTTCCTATTAATTACAAAAAAAGTTAAAATGTCAACAGCAATGAAATACCACCAAATGAAAGCTCTAATAGTGAGAAGAAAAGGAGGTAAAATTCAGTTGGGTGGTGTTTAAGCTAGGGGGGCTGAGGTTGTTAACTGGTCAAATTTTGCTTTTTTCAAGTTTGATATTTTTGTGTCTCACTGTAGAAACACTCTTTTGAATGACAATTAGAAGGTTATTATTTTATGATCACTACTTCCCAGGTGTCCCCCAACCTGCACATCTGTTGTTCTGTCAGGTCTATTGGTTGGTACTAAGTCCAGTGTGGCTGTCCCTCTAGTCAGGTCCTGAACCAGTTGGGAAAGGTAATTGTCTTTGGTTATTGCCAAGAACCGGTTTCCTTTATGAGATATGCAGGTTTCAGTTTCCCAGTCTATATCTACGTAGTAGAAGCCCCCCATAATAACGACCTTATTATAATTTGTTGCCTCATCTATCTCCTTTAGTAGTAGATTTTCTGTGCACTCTAGTATATTTGGTGGCTTTTAATAAACTACAGCATTTTATTATTTGCCTCCATTTATTTCCATCTCAGTGACTCCTCAGGTTCATTATGCTCACTTATATCTTCACTGAGTGTGGGCTTTAGACAGGACTTTACATAAAAGTAAACATCCCCCTCTCCAGTTTTGATGATCCTTTCTAAAAAGACTGTAACCCTATATGTTAACTGATCAGTCATAGCTATCACCCAGTCATTTCTCAGTTATGCCCACTATGTCATAGTCCTCCTCAGACATTACTACTTCCAGTTCACTAGTTTTATTAGTCAGGCATCTGGCATTAGTATACATGCAATTAAGAGGTTTATGTATATTTTTATAACCTACATCTTCTATTATGAAACATCTGAAGTCGATTTGCATAAAACTTCGTTCTAATACTTTACGGAGCAGGAGCTCCGTAAAGTATTAGAATCTATTTGCTCCAATGAGCTGAAGTTATTGCTTCGCGAAGCTTTGACTTATGAAGTTATTGCACAAAGTCCCGTGAAAGGTAAAAGATAAAGAGCAACAGCTTACCTAGTCTGGTCTAATGGAGAGCTTGGTAGGGGCATGATGCACACCTTGCAGTTTGGCATACGTAAAAAGTTATGGAGCATGGCATCTATATAGGACATCTACACTTGCTCCAAGCTCTGTCATGTGTGATGTAGGATAGGTGTCTAGGTAAGGGGATGGGAGAGAAAGTCAGCCTGTGATGTACACTCTGTAAACTTTGGAAGAATGGAGAAAATAAATAAAAACATAGGCTAAAAGGTAAATGAAAGGAAATCTAGCCAAATAAATATGTGTAAGGAGATGAGGATGATGAGAGTAATATATGATTACCTACGGAGTGCGGATACTTCAATGTGTCAAAAACATGACATGTTAGGTATAACTACAGCAATGACAAAAATACATAACACTCATTTCATTATGTTAAAATCCCAACTGAGGTGCTTGGGAGTTAGTGTTCCCAATCTATGGATCCAATATGATTCCATTCCTTTAAGATCCTAATATGATTGCCACTACGTCAATGATAGGGCACTTGTTCAATGATCTGGAAGCACAGCTGAGAGACGTCTCAAAGAAAAGGGTCCGGTATTGTTAATCATGTTTTCTTGCATCAAATTGTGGCTTTACGGTTGGCGATTCTGTCTCTGATTGACTGGGTAGTCTCTCCAATGTAGGCAGGCTGCAATGGCATTTAATTAAATAGACTATAAAGTTTAAATTGCATGTGAAGTATCCTCTGATTGGGAATGCTCTCCTCATATGTGGATGATAAACACACCCAGTGTGTGCTGCTGGACTGATTAGCGGCCAGGTGGGGTCAAACACCGGACTGGATCTCATGTGCCGGTCCAGGTTTTGGCAACACCTAGCTGCCTTTAAAAGACAGCTGGGATCACCCGAAAAAAATCTCTGTATTGGAACTGAGGCTTGTGTCATGCTTGGAGAGCTGAGACCAGTGTGAGGGGAAACAGGCCACCTAAAGCCTGTTCATGGACTCTTTGAGTCTTAATAACCACAGGCGAGTCTAGAGTACCCCTCGGTCACGAGGGGAACGAAAAGACAAAAGAAGGGGTATGGGGAGCGCACAATAGGGTAATAGGTTCAATGAAAACTTAATTTTTAAACAAGTTTTAAGGTGCTCACCTTTTTGGGTTGTGCAATAATAGACACAACTCTATTGTAGATATATAAGTGAATGAGGGATTTTCCGGATCCGTGGATGCAGCCGCAGAAAAGGTGTCTTTGGGATCGGAGGCCCAATCCCCCAAAGGATGCTTGTAGAGAAGAAGATTTCTGGTCAGGCGCAAGACACATAGGATCCAATCCGTCTTTTATAGGTGAAACTTCTTTTATTTCATAAGAAATGTAAAACAACGCGTTTCGGGGCTCAAAGTGTCCCCTTCATCAGGTTAACAATAATCACGAGTGATTATTGTTAACCTGATGAAGGGGACACTTTGAGCCCCGAAACGCGTTGTTTTACATTTCTTATGAAATAAAAGAAGTTTCACCTATAAAAGACGGATTGGATCCTATGTGTCTTGCGCCTGACCAGAAATCTTCTTCTCTACATGGACTCTTTGAGGCAGAACTGCCAGCAGGGTGTGAACTAACACCAAAACCACAAGGTTGACGTGTTGAATGTGACTTTTTGTTTATGAACTTGCCAAGAGTGTGAATAAAACTGAACTGTTTGATTTAACTCCTTAAGGACCTTGCCATTTTTCACCTTAAGGACCAGGCAATTTTTTGCAAATCTGACATGTGTCACTTTATGTGGTGATAACTTTAAAACACTTTTACTTATCCAAGCCATTTTGAGATTGTTTTCTCGTCACATATTGTACTTAATGACAGTGGTAAATTTGAGTCAAAATATTTCATTTCTATCTATTAAAAAAATGCCAAATTTGTCAAAAATTTGGAAAAATTCTCAATTTTAAAAAAGTATATTTCTCTGCTTTTAAAACAGATAGTGATATGTCCTAAAATAGTTATTACTTTACATTTACCATATCTCTACTTTATGTTTGTATCATTTTGTAAATTACCTTTTTTTTGGGGGGGGGGACGTTAGAAGACTTAGAAGTTTAAAAGCAAATCTTGAATTTTTTTGGGAAAATTTCCAAAACCCACTTTTTAAGGACCAGTTCAAGTCGGAAGTCACTTTGTGAGGCTTACATAATAGAAACCACCCATAAATGGCCACATTTTAGAAACTACACCCCTCAAGGTATTCAAAACTGATTTTACAAACTTTGTTAAACCTTTAGGTGTTCCACAAGAATTAAAGGAAAAAGGAGATTAAATTTCCGAATTTCACTTTTTTGGCAGATTTTCCATTTGAATCAATTTTTTTCCAGTAACCAAGCAAGGGTTAACAGCCAAACAAAACTTAATATTTATTACCCTGATTCTGTAGTTTACAGAAACACCCCATATGTGGTTGTAAACTGCTGTACTGGGACACGACAGGGAGCAGAAGGAAAGGAACGCCATATGGTTTTGGAGGGCAGATTTCACTGGGATACTTTTAAATTGCCATGTCACATTTGAAGACCCCCGATGCACCCCTAGAGTAGAAACTCCAAAAAAAGACCGCATTTTGGAAACTACGGGATAAGGTGGCAGTTTTGTTGGTACTATTTTAGGGTACATATGATTTTTGGTTGCTCTATATTACAAATGAGCAAAAAATAGCTGTTTTGGCACCATTTTTTTTGTTATATACAGTGTTCATCTGACAGGTTAGATGCATGTGGTATTTTTATAGAACAGGTTGTTATGGATGCGACAATACCAAATATAAAAAAAAAGTGTTTGTTTGTTTCAGTTTTACATAATAAAGCATTTTTGAAAAAAGATTTTTTTTGTGTCTCCATATTCTAAAAGGCATAGGTTTTTTTTTTGGGGGGGGGGGGGGGGGCGATTGTCTAATGTAGGGGCTAATTTTTTGGGGTATGAGGTGATGGTTTGATTGGTACTATTTTAGGGTGCATATGACTTTTTGATCGCTTGGTATTACACTTTTTGCGATGTAAGGTGACAAAAAATTCCTTTTTTGACACACTTTTCATTTTATTTATGGTGTTCACCTGTGAGGTTAGTTCATGTGGTATTTTTATAGAGCAGGTTGTAACGGACACGGCGATACCTAATATGTCTACTTTTTTGTTTATTTAAGTTTTACACAATAACACCATTTTTGAAACAAAAAGAAAATCATGTTTTAGTGTCTCCATATTCTGAGAGCCATATTTTTTTATTTTTTGGGCAATTGTCTTAGGTAGGCTCTCATTTTTTACAGGATGAGATGAAGGTTTGATAGGTATGATGTTGGGGTGCGTATGACTTTTTGATTGCTTGGTATTACACTTTTTGTGATGTAAGGTGACAAAAAATGTCTTTTTTAGCACAGTTTTTATAGACCAGACGGGGTGGATCATGTGATATTTTTATAGAGCAGGTTGTTACGCACACGGTGATACCTAATATGTCTGTTTTCTTTATTAGTTTTTTTTCTATTTTTTTACAATTTTATATGTCTTTTTATGGGAAAGGGGCTTTTTTTATTGAAACTTTTAGTTTTTTATTGTTAAAAACACTTTTTTCACTTTTATTATTTTTTGCCGACTATAGGACTTCAACATACAGGGTCTGATCCCTGTTTCAATGCAGCACAATACATCTGTATTGTACTGCATTGACTATTAGTGTATTTCACAGTGTAATACCCTGATAGTTTGCCTATGAAACCCAGCCTGGGGGCTGGGCCTCATAGGCCTCTGTACATGCTGGCAGCCGAGGCCTTGGAATGGCTTGGGGCTGCCATGGCAACCATCGGGTCCCCATCACCGTTTTGCGGGGATCCGATGGCTAAGGAGAGGGAGCGCAAACCTCCCATATGCCGCGGTCAGCGCTGACCACGGCATATGAGGGGTTATTCCACCTGCATTGGTGTTATAACCGATGCTGGCAGATGCAGCAGGGATCCGGCTGGCAGCTGATCGCGGCACCGCACATGGGGGGGAGGAAGGACCGCAGGACAAGAATGCTCGCCCTGGGGCGCAAAGTACCGGCCATTTAGGACAAGCATTCTTGTCCTGGGTCCTTAAGATGTTAAGAACTGGTTGGTGCCTCTATAGTGCATCTGCTCATCCTGTCTACCAGAGCGAATCCCCACAGTTGGTGGAGGATGCGTGCATACGCAGTGAAGCTGGCGTAAATGCAAAAATATTTTATTTTTTGTCCTCCGGGCATGGATATATGTCCTGGATTAAACCAGCTATATTTCAACCCGTGTTACTCGGCAAAATGGAAGCTGTAATGAAGGCCCTCTTGGAGGCTAACCTGCAACAGCGGGTGACTAAAAAGCAGCAGCAGCAAGAAACAATCCAACTGCTGCTGAAACACGTGATGGCTCTACAGACGGCAGGAGCATCCCCGAGCATTCACGATGCCCGGAAAACGGTTCGTACGGCGATCCCCAAGGTGGCACCCACGGATGACGTGGAAACCTACCTGGCAGTATTCGGGAAAGTGGCCGTGAGGGAGAATCTACCCCGAGACATGTGGGCTGAGGTCGTCGCTCCGTTCCTGGCATCCAAATCCCAGCAGGTGTATTTCGACTCGGGGTGAATGTGTTGGTTCGGGTCCAGAGGGTGCATCAGTGGGAGTTTAACCCGGCTGAGCCCGCGAGACCCCAGTATTATGCTTTATTCCACCTTTTGCAAACATGGCCACAACCAGGCGTACTGAGTCCCACCTTTTTGCTAGACCGTATTTTACCTGATATGTTCTGGAGGGCGTTGCCTTACCCTCTTTAGCATTGGATTGGCCAGGCGTCTCCTGCTAATGCCCTTAAGATGGTGGACCTGGTTGAACGATATGAGGCTACCAGAAAACTAAAGGGGGGCTCTTTCGGGAAGGGGGCAGTTAAACCCCGACAATCCCCACCCTAGACCCGGAGCCGAAAACGTCTGCCCGGGAGGTACCCACAGCGGACCTGGCTCCGATGATCTGTTGGCGGTGTCATGAGCCTGGTCACGTAAGGGCCAACTGTCCCTATATGGTTGAGCCCATGGACACTAACTATGGCTACCGTCAGTCGCTATATGCCAGGAAGCTGTGTGCAACAGGTACCAGTGAGTCTCTAGATAATAATCACCTATGCCAGGTGGAAGTGGGAGACACTCCAGCAGTGGCTCTGCTGGACTCGGGGAGTCTGGTGATCTTGGTAAGGGCTACCCTGGTGCGAAGTTTACTGGCCAGAAAGTCGAGGTAATGAACATACATGGTGACTTAAAAGACTACCCCACCTCTCTGGTGTCTTTAACCACGGTTGCTGGCAGGAGGATTCATGAAGTAGCCGTCTACACAAATCTACACTATGAACTAATAATAGGAAGAGACTTCCCGTGCTTCACGGAACTGTGGCCAGCTATGAGACTTACCGGTCCCCAAGAGTCAGGGATATACCCAGTGGATTGGCCTTGCTCAGGTGGAAGGCCAGAACCCTGGGAACCCGAGGCCAAAGGGCCAGCAGTAGGGGTGACTGCCACTTCAGTGGATGAAGGGGGAACAACCCCGCTTAATGTGATGGTTGGGGAGGTGGAGGACTTGCCGCTGGGCCCTGAATTGGCAGACTTAAATGTTTCCGGTGATGATTTCAGTACAGCACAACACAGGGACTCGACATTATCCCGAGCCTGGGAGAATGTGTTAATGATCGATAGAGAACCACAACAACCAAGGGCCAAGTTGATATTTACACGTTTTGTGGTTCTCCATGATTTTCTGTATCGGGTCAACCAACTATGGGGTGAGAATGTTGAACAGTTGGTGCTGCCCAAGGCTTATCGCAAACTGGTACTACAGGGTGGGCCATTTATATGGATACATCTTAATAAAATGGGAATGGTTGGTGATATTAACTTCCTGTTTGTGGCACATTAGTATATCTGAGGGGGGAAACTTTTAAAGATGGGTGGTGACCATGGCGGCCATTTTGAAGTCGGCCATTTTGAATCCAACTTTTGTTTTTTCAATAGGAAGATGGTTATGTGACACATCAAACTTATTGGGAATTTCAAGAAAAACAATGGTGTGCTTGGTTTTAACGTAACTTTATTCTTTCATGAGTTATTTACAAGTTTCTGACCACTTATAAAATGTGTTCAATGTGCTTCCCATTGTGTTGGATTGTCAATGCAACCCTCTTCTCCCACTCTTCACACACTAGATAATGGCCAAGGAGAGAAAAAGGCGCTCATAGGGTAAATAAGTTAAAAGTCGAGCCTCCGGAGCAACAGGAAGAGTGGTATTGCTCACCTGTTGTTGGTGCACCTATTGTTTGGTGCAACTGGACTGGAGGTGGATAGGACTGATTACTGATTGTCTCACTGGTTGATGCTGCCGATTCCGTCCGCGTTCCCCTTAGGCGGGGGCCAAGCCGTCGTCTGGGTCGATTAATAGGATATATTTCCACTGGACCGGGGGTCGAGTGGAGGGGTGGACCGTAGGCGCAAAAACGCAACCAGAGTATTTTTAGAAACCAATGGTTTTTTTTTATTATTGTTATAGTGACAACGCGTTTCGGGGTTCTGCGGACCCCTTTTTCAAGTCGGTGGGTGGAAGCCGCTGGTGGAGAGAGCGCTGCTTCTAGCTCCTGGCACATGTGGCGTCTGGAGGCTCCTCCAGACGCCACATGTGCCAGGAGCTAGAAGCAGCGCTCTCTCCACCAGCGGCTTCCACCCACCGACTTGAAAAAGGGGTCCGCAGAACCCCGAAACGCGTTGTCACTATAACAATAATAAAAAAAAAACCATTGGTTTCTAAAAATACTCTGGTTGCGTTTTTGCGCCTACGGTCCACCCCTCCACTCGACCCCCGGTCCAGTGGAAATATATCCTACTCTTCACACACTGATAGCAACACCACAGGAGAAATGCTAGCACAGGCTTCCAGTATTTGTAGTTTCAGGGGCTGCACATCTCGTATCTTCACAGCATAGACAATTGCCTTCCGATGACCCCAAAGATAAAAGTCTAAGGGTTCATATCAGGAGACCTTGGGGGCCATTCAACTGGCCCATGACGTCACCAGACATCAACACAATTTCTATCCGCTCCGCACGTGTTAACCTCAGCGACATGTCAATGTAACTGACAAGTCCGGCGAGGCACAGGTAAGTCCTTAACTGTGCCTGTGCGCGAGCCGGTCTGAAATGAAATGCGGTCTCCGGGAGCAGGCCGTTCCGAGAACGGCCCCCGGAGGCTGTTCTTGGAACTGCCTGCTCCCGGAGACCACATTTCATTTCAGACCGGCTCGCGCACAGGCACAGGTAACTATTTACCTGTGCCTCGCCGGACTTGTCAGTTAAGATGGCAGATCACGTGTTCGCTGGCGAACACTGCGAACTGGCCATCACTGGTCAGGTTGTTGATTGTGGCCTGTGGAATGTTGGTTCACTCCTCAAAAACTGTGTGAAGTTGCAGAATATTGGCAGGAACTGGAACACGCTGTCAAATAGGCCGATCCAGAGCATCTCAAACATGCTCAATGGGTGCAATGTCTGGTGAGTATGCTGGCCATGCAAGAACTGGGATGTTTTCAGCTTCCAGGAATTGTGTACAGATCCTTCCAATATGGGGCCGTGCATTATCATGCTGCAACATGAGGTGATGGTCATGGATGAATGGCACAACAATGGGCCTCAGGATCTTGTTACGGTATCTCTGTGCATTTAAAATGTCATCAATAAAATGCACCTGTGTTTGTTGTCCATAATATACGCCTGCCCATATCATAACCTTACTGCCACCATGGGCCAATCGATCCACAACGTTGATGTCAGCAAACCACTCACCCACACGACACTACACACACTGTCTGCCATCTGCCCTGAACAGTGAAAACCGGGACTCATCCATGAACAAAGCGCCTCTCCAACGTGCCAGACGCCATCGAATGTGAGCATTTGCTCTCTCATGTCGGTTACGACGACGAACTGCAGTCAGGTCCAGACCCTGATGAGGACGACGAGCATGCAGATGAGCTTCCCGGTTTCTGACAGTTTGTACAGAAATTCTTTGGTTATGCAAACCGATTGTTGCTGCAGCTATCCGGGTGGCTGGTCTCAGATGATCATGAAGGTGAACATGCTGGATGTGGAGGTCCTGGGCTGGTGTGGTTACACGTGGTCTGCGGTTGTGAGGCCAGTTGGATGTACTGCCAAATTCTCTGAAACGCCTTTGGAGACTGCTTATAGAAGAGAAATGAACATTCATTGCACGGGCAACAGCTCTGGTAGACATTCCTGCAGTCAGCATGCCAATTGCACGCTCCCTCAAACGTGGCATTGTGATGTGTGATCAAACTGCACATTTCAGAGTGGTCCTTTATTGTGGGCAGTCTATGGCACACCTGTGCAATATTCATGCTGTCTAATCAGCACTATGATATGCCACACCTGTGAGGTGGGATGAATTATCTCAGCAAAGGAGAAGTGCTCACTAACACAGATTTAGACAGATTTGTGAACAATATTTGAGAGTAATGAGTCTTTTGTGTATGTAGAAAATGTTTCAGATCTTTGAGTTCAGCTGATGCAAAATGGGAGCAAAACCGAAAGTGTTGCGCTTATATTTTTGCTCAGTGTATATATAGTGACATTTATACATTTTAATAGGGTGGGGCCACATTGGAACCCATTGCAGTTCTGCATATCTGCATATAAAAATTGTCCCTGAAAAAGTATTTTCTCTTAACACTGTGGCTAACATAACCAGAGGTAATTCAATGCAATCACATGAGGTTCTGTACTGCTATGATGCCCAACTCATAACGCACGGATGTATACAGACTATTTACATTTAAAGTGGTAAGCATGCTATGTGACAAAGGGGTTCTGCACTTTCATTTAACTGATGATCTATCCTTTGGATAGATCATCAGCTTCTGATCGGTGAGGGTCCGACACCCGGGACCCCCGCCGATCAGCTGTTTGAGAAGGCAGCGGCGCTCCAGCAGCACTGCGGCCTTCTCACTGTTTACCGCCGGGCGGCTGGCCCACTGACGTCACGACTAGTATCAACTAGCGTGGGCGCGGCTAAGCTCTGTTCACTTGAATGGAGCTTAGCCACGCCCACGCTAGTTGATACTAGTCGTGACGTCAGTGGGCCACCCGCCCGGCGGTAAACAGTGAGAAGGCCGCGGCGTTGCTGGAGCGCCCCTGCCTTCTCAAACAGCTGATCGGCGGGGGTCCCGGGTGTCGGACCCCCACCGATCAGAAGCTGATGATCTATCCAGAGGATAGATCATCAGTTAAATGAAAGTGCAGAACCCCTTTAAGTTATGAATTAATCAAGAAAATGTCTAGTATCCAGGGTGGAGCAATGGGTTTTCTTGGTAAGACAAGTGAGAGTTTTTTTTTCCAAAAACATGGACAAAGGAGCCAAAATGTAGTCCATGGAGGCGACAATCGCCTCCTTGGTGCTTATGAAGAGACAAATACAGTCCTGATCAAAAGTTTAAGACCACTTGAAAAATGGCAAAGAATCATATTTTACATTGTTGGATCTTAACAAGGTTCCAAGTAGAGCTTCAACATGCAACAAGAGGAAATGAGAGTGAGACAAAACATTTTTTGAGCATTCAATTAATTGAAAATAACGATTAAACTGAAACAGGTTGTTTTTCAGCTGATCCAAATTTTAGGACCACATGCCTTTAAAAGGCCAAATCTGTGCAAAGATGTGGATTCATTGTCATTTTCTGTCAGGTAGTCACACGTTGTGATGGCAAAGGCAAAAAAACTCTCCCTTTTTGAACGTGGTCGGGTTGTTGAACTGCATAAGCAGGGTCTCTCACAGCGCGCCATTGCTGCTGAGGTGGGACACAGTAAGACAGTCATTTGGAATTTCTTAAATTATCCTGAGGGTTATGGAACAAAAAAGTCAAGTGGAAGACCCAAAAAAATTCATCAGCACTAAGCCGGAGGATCCAATTGGCTGTCCGTCAAAACACTGGACGATCCTCGACCCAAATTAAGGCCCTTACTGGTGCTGACTGCAGCCCCATAACCATCAGATGGCATCTGAGACTGAAGGGCTTCAAAAACAAAAAAACGTCTTCAAAGACCTCGTCTCCTTGAACGCCACAGAACTGCTCGTTTGGACTTTGCAAGAGAGCACCAAACATGGGACATTCAAAGGTGGAAGAAAGTTTTATTCTCTGATAAGAATTTTTTTTACCTTGATGGTCCTGATGGTTTCCAATGTTACTGGCATCACAAGCAGATCCCACCTGAGATGTTTTCTACGCGCCACAGTGGAGGGGGCGCCATAATGGTCTGGGGTGCCTTTTCCTTCAGTGGAACAATGGAGCTTCAGGAAGTACAGGGGCGTCAAACGGCCGCTGGCTATGTCCAGATGTTACAGAGAGCATTCCTCATAACTGAGGGCCCTCGTCTGTGTGGTAACCACTGGGTTTTTCAACAGGACAACGCTACAGTACACAATGCCCGCAGGGCAAGGGACTTCTTCCAGGAGAATAACATCACTCTTTTGGCCCATCCTGCGTGTTCCCCTGATCTAAATCCAATTGAGAACCTTTGGGGATGGATGGCAAGGGAAGTTTACAAAAATGGACAACAGTTCCAGACAGTAGATGGCCTTCGTGCGGCCGTCTTCACCACTTGGAGAAATGTTCCCACTCACCTTATGAATACACTTGCATCAAGCATGCCGAAACAAATTTTTGAAGTGATAAACAATAACGACAGAGCTACTCATTACTGAGTTCATGTTTGGAAGTTGGATTTCTGTGTGGTCCTAAACTTTTGATCAGCTGAAAAACAGCCTGTTTCAGTTTATTCATTGTTTTCATTAAATTGAATGCTCAAAAAATATTTTGTCTCACTCCCATTTCTTCTTGTTGCAAGTTGAAGCTCTACTTGGAACCTTGTTAAGATCCAGCCATGCTAAATATGATTTTTTGCCATTTTTCAAGTGGTCTTAAACTTTTGATCAGGAAAGTATCTTTGGTAAGATGTAGAAAATTGGAGTTACTGTAGTTACTGTTACTGTAATTGTTCAATCTTTATAAAGACGAAGGGAGTAGAATCAGTGGGAACGCTGCAATACGTAGTGGTGTCAGATAACTGATGTATTTTATCCATGTACTCACTATGGTCCATCACCACAATGCCGCTGCATTTGTCCACAGGTTTAGTGATAACGTTCTTACTGTTAAGAGATGTTAAAGGGGTTGTCTGGGTTCAGAGCTGAACCCAGACATACCCTCATTTTGACCCAGGGAGGCCCCTGATATGATGCTCTCCTTTGCCCTGCGTTGAATCGCGCAGGGAAAAGCAATTTTTTGGAGATGCCGGCATGTACCAGGCTCTCCATAGGGACTGCTAGGCGGAGACTTCCACCTAGCAGTGAGCCCGTGACATTAGTGGCACTAATGAGGTGGCTTTATCGCTGCCCTAGCCTGTAAAATGGCACCGGCAACACTGTAAGGCCTTGATCTGCGTGTTCCAGTACAGGGCAAGGGAGAGCATCAGAGCATGAAATGCTCCGATGCTCATGTCAGGGGGGCTGAAGGGGTGAAAAGTATGACTTTTTAAAGTTAACATTTGAAGCTATACTTTTTTTACCATCAAACATATGGCCAAAAAACAGCACTAAAGTAACAACATGGAACATGATAGTAATTCCAGACATAAGACAATTTAACAATCTGTGCTGACTCTGCTTCTGCCTCTTAAAATTCTCCTAAACTCACAGTCTGTTTTGTGCTTTTAGTGCCTGACCTAGTGACCTAGTTTTAATAGCTGAGTGAAGAAACTGAGATGTTATCTGAATCCAACTTCAAATTAACATAATGTACATTAGTAATAAATTAGAAACCAGGAGTCAATTGTTATAAGTGTGGGTTATTCATAATTTATATACAGTATATACAGGTATTACAGGATGAATCACATACCCTGCCTAAGACTGAATCATTTAATACAAATAGTAGTAAAAGTAACGTAAAAGAACTCACTGTAAAGCCAGATCCACATGGTGGTTTTCACTTGCATTTTTTTTTACAAAAAACATAGGAAGGATAGGTCTTTAATATCAGATCGGTGAAGGTCTGAAACCCTGAAACCCAACAATTAGTTGTTTCCTGCAGTATCTGGCACTGGAACTAGCAGTTTGAAAGGAGCAAGAAGCACAGCTCCGTTCAAAGTGTAGTGGGCGTTCTAGGTTACTGCAGCTCAGCTACCATTCACTTCAACCAAGCATGACCACTACATGTTGAATGGAGATGTGCCTCTTGTTCCATTCAAAGTGCTAGTTCCAACACCAGAGACTGCAGGGAACAGCTGATGGATGATGGTGTGGTGTGTCAGACCTTCACCGATCTGATATTAATAACCTTCCGGAAGACAGGTCATCGGTATCAGGAGCCTGGAAAACCCCTCTAAGTAAGTGCTTAGAGTTGAAGAACAAAGAGTCTACGAAACCAGAGAAAGTTGTGAATGTGAGCTGACTAAGGCTACTTTCACATCTTTCGTTGTTAATTCTCGTTTTCAGATCCAGCAGAGGATCTCCTGTTGTACTAAGTTAAAACTGAACAAACTGGATCCTATATGAAAATCATCCGTTTTTTTTTGCTCATCAACTTTGATGAACTGAATTGATGTGTTTTTTTCAGCATTAGGGCTCATTCAGACGGCCGTATGCTATCCGCAAAAATGCGGATCCGTTTTTTTGCGGATTAGATGCTGACTCATTCACTTCTATGGGGCCCTTTTCTATTCCACGGTTCCGCTAAACAAATAAAACATGTCCTATACTTGTCGGTGAAAATCAGGACGTGGCCCCATTGAAGTCTATGGGTCCACAAAAATACAGAATGCTATCCGTTTTTTTACGGACATGCTGAACTGTTCGCAAAAAAAACGGATCCGCAAAAAACAGATAGCATTCAGTATTTTTGCGGACAGCATACGACTGTCTGAATGAGCCCTTACTGTGTTACATACATTGGTCTGTCTGCATAAGATCCTGTTTCAATAAATGTGTTCTGGGAAATCCATTTTTTCTTGTCTGGATGTTGTATACACTAATATTGATATGAAAACTGTATGCACAATTTCTCTGGACACAATAGGGCAGATTTACTAATCTTGTCTAACATGTATTCAGTGTAAATTTAAGATTAGACAGCCTAACAATGAACCAGACTTGCCAAAGTGACTGATGCTGGATGGTCCACCTTTTAGACTGTCTAGTCTTATAACTACCTGTTAGTTGGTTTATTTTACACCAGAATCATGCACAAATATTTGGGCACACTGATATGCTCATTGTCGCATTGTAAGCCAATGCCCTCTGATATTCCACGGCCAGGGCCGGTGCTACCATAATGCAGAACAAGCGGCTGCCTTAGGGCGCACCCTGGGGGAGGGCGGAAAAATTAACCTTCTGGTTTTTTTTATCACTTACTTGTGAGTTGTGGAGGGGGAGAAATGTGACATTGAGGGGGTGAAATGTGACATGGGGGTGATGTGACAGAGGGGATTATGTAAAAAGGAGGGGAAGAAATGTGACATGGAGGGCTGATGTGACATAGCGGGGTGATTTGACATGGAGGGGTAGAAATGTGACATGGGGGGCTGATGTGACATAGGGGGGTGATTTGACATGGAGGGGGAGAAATGTGACATGGGGGGCTGATGGCTAACATGGGGGGCTAATGGCTGACATGGGGGGCTAATGGCTGACATGGGGGCATGATGGCTGATGGATGGGGCTGATGTCTGACATGGGGTCTGATCTGAGGCGTTGGGGGTCTGATCTGATGTCTGATTAACATTGGAGGTCTGATTGCTGGTCTGACCTGAGGTATAATGGAAAATATTTTTTTCTTATTATCCTCCTCTAAAACCTAGGTGTGTCTTAGAGGGCAAAAAATACGGTCCTCAAACCAGCAATTGTCTGAAGCAGAGAGAAGATACCAGGACCACACAGAGGAGAAGCCAGCTGCTGCAGACGGGACCAGGGCCGGGTGAGCTGCGAGGGGGGGAGGGGCACCAAAATGTAGCTTTGCTTGTGTTGGCAAAAGTCCTTGCACCTGCCCTGTCCACGGCCATTCCGATAATGCGCACCCCCTTGTTGGGCTTGTCAAAAAAAGTGTCTAAAACTCTTGAACTCTAGTGCAATTTAACTAATAAATCTCCACAGTATGCCTTATTTATGGACATTATGTAAGAAATACAGATCTTAAAGGAGATGTGTGTATACTCAGATGTATGTGCTTATGTTTTGTTACCAAGACTGAAGGCCCTATTAGACTGCATGATTTTCGGGCCAATTATACTAACGCTTGTATCCGATAATTGGCCCGTATAATCGAGCAGCCAATGAGTTTGTCAGCTGATGGACATTTTTCATCAGGATGGAAGATGAGCGATTATGTGCAGCACATCTCCCAGTGTAATCAGGGGTGTGCTGCCAATAATGAATAGAAGGGAATGAGGGAGGAATGACTGCAGTAGAAATCATTCCTGCCACATTCAAAATTTGCATCGGCCTGTGTAATCAGGAACAAGCCCCGATAGTCCCCTATAAAGTGCACTATTTACATAGTCACTGTTTGCACTAATTATACTGTTGTATACTATCAAATGTCATGGTATGGCATTATTAATCTCTAGCACCTGTGCATTCATGTGTGACTGTATAGGAATGTATTTATACATTATGCATTTGAGTGTACTTGAGCTTTGATGCTAGGACTGTGAGGGAAGCACATTCTAAAATCTGTCATGGGGCCTTAAATGGCACCTGTCAGCAGATTTGTACCTATGACACTGGCTGACCTGTTACATGTGCACTTGGCAGCTGAAGGCATCTGTGTTGGTCCAATGTTCATACGTGAAAAATTATGTAAAATGGTTTAAATATATACAAATTATCCTCTAGGAGCAACGACGGCATTGCCATTGCACCAAGCGGTTCTGCCGACTCTGCAACGGCCTCACCTTTTCCACTTTGATTGACAGGGCCAGGCATTATGATGTTTTCACTACCGGGTCCTGTCAATACAAGTACAGATGGTGCAGCAGTTGCTGAGAGAGCAGAGCCTCTATGAGTAATGATAATGCCCCCATTGCTCCTAGACGCTCATTTGTATATATTTACATTTCATTTTTCTTAGCAATGCGGGCACATATGAACATGGGACCAACACAGATGCCTTCAGCTGCCAAGTGCACATACAACAGGTCAGCCAGATCCATAGGTACAGATCTGCTGACAGATGCCCTTTAAGATTATTTGGACTTATTACAGACCTGCCTGATGATCACAATGCTACCAGAGCAATCACTTTAACATTACGGTTAATCGCAACAAAAAAAGAAATCACAATAAAAATAATATTTCGGGCAGCTACTTTTTGTTCTAGTCTGTGTGAAAATGGCAACCTATGTACAATACCTGAATCTCTACAAACTTTCCAGTGAGTACAGTCTGTACTTAAAACACAGTAATTTTATGCAGCATGCAAGATGTGTTCACTCCAGAGAACATTGTGTAATGTTCTCTCTGACCTGCGGATTGCCTTGTCCTTTATCCCCCAGGAGTCGAGAGAAAATATTTTTTGATAGTTTTAAAATGAATCATATTCTGTCTACTGTTTTTATTCACCAATTATAAGAGAATCTTACTAATAACCAGGACCAAACCAGATAAACAACAATACTAAGAGAACAAAATAATTATTTAACTTACCTGATATGGTTTTTTTTCTGTACTTAAAGGGGTTGGCCACAAAGGTTCCAATAAGGGGTCACTTACTTTAGGGAGCAGTAGAAAGTTCACTTACTTTAGGGTGCGATAAAGAGTTCATTACTTAAGGGCAGGGCTGGCCAACCTGTGGCTCTCCAGCTGTTGTAAAACTACAACTCCCACCATGCTTTTCTGTAGGCTGATACCTGTAGGCAGTCTGGGCATGCTGGGAGTTGTAGTTTTGCAACAGCTGGAGAGCCACAGGTTGGCCATCTCTGCTTAAGGGTGTTGTAACGGGGAGCCGGTGACGCGCTTCCCCTTCACAGCGCCGCCGACATCCCGTGCTTGTGAGGGAGCGGGGACGCGGCCGGCGTCCTCGTCTTTACAGCAACCAGGAGACGGGGAGGATCCGGCCTCCTCAGTGCAGCCAGCGGCCTGCATCCCCTAGGCAACGAGCAGCAGGGAATCTGAGTGCTGATGGGAATGAATCGGCGCTCAGCTGTGTGGCGTGCAATGCAAGTCATGTGATGCTGGCCACGTCACGTGACTCACCTGCAGGGGCTATTTAAACAGGCAGCTTGCTGACCACATGTTGCCTGTGATTGGTCTTTCTACCCTCACCTGTGTATTTAGATTTTCTATTGTGTTTTGACCTCAGCTAGTTTTTACCTCGACCTTGCTACCTCCTTGGATTTGACGTTACCTCTTGGCTTTTGACTTCGGATTGTTTTTTACCTTGCTTTGCCTTCTCCCTGTGTACTGCGTGACCTCCTGGCCTTAATCCTTGCTTCCTTGACTCCGTTATGTTTTTGCTCTCTTCAGTAGGCCCCTGCACATACCCAGGCTAGGGACCGCCGCCAAGTTGTACACTGTCAGTTAGGATGGGCCATGCAAGTATGCAGGGATAGAGGTGTGGGTGGAATTCAAGGTTACACTCTTTCCTTCCACGTAACAGGTGTATCTGACACTCATTTGACCCTGATGAGTGAGGAAAGTCAGACATCAAAGTCATCAGGATAGGTCTGGATAGGTCATCAGTATCTGATCAGTGGTGGTTCAACACCTGGTACCTCCGCCCATCAGCTGTTTGAGAAGGCACTGGTGTTCTCAGTACTGCCGCGGCCTTCTCGCTACTTTCCCTAGGCCAGTGACGACATATTCATCACTCACACGGCCGAGTTGCTGCTCAGCCCCGTAAAAGTGAATTGGGCGCAGCTGCAGTACCAAACACAGCCGCTATACAATGTACTCGCTGTGCTTGGTGAGCACAAAGAAAGCAGCGGCACTCACAGGAGCACAAGTGTCTCTTCGTACAGTTGATCTACGGGGGTCCTAATTGTCGGAACCCTACCGATCAGATACTGATGGCCAATCCTCAGGATTGGCCATCAGTATTAAAACCCCAGAAAACCTTTTAAATACTGCTCTGACTAGAATGAAGGGGCTGAGAAGCTTTTCATACGTACTCTGCAAAGCTGCGAACCGTCTGAAAAATAGGCAATTTTTTCCTGTGTCCATGAAAAAAAATAGATGTGTTTGTGATTTTTTGGGAGGTGGTGGAACTTGAGTAGGTTATTTTTGTGGTAATTATTATTATTTTTACAGTTTCTAGTTAATACTGGCAATGATTTCTTAACAGTATATTGATATTAATTGGTATTCCAATATTGTCCATTATAAAAATGTCTGTCTGTGATTTTTGGATAACTTGATCAGAAAAAATAAAACTTCTGGTTGGCAACCCTTGTTGTCTGTCCCACCAGTCTTTCTGTAAAGATAGTAGTGGGCCATAAAGTGAAGTTGTAAAAAGGCCAAAAGACAAAGCAGAAAGGGGAAGATTTATCAAAACTGGTGCGGAACAAAATTGGCTTAGTTACTCATAGCAACCAATCAGATTCCTCCTATTATTGCTCAGAGCTCCTTTGGAAAATGAAAGGATGAATCTGGTTGCTATGGGCAACTAAGCCAGTTTTCCTTTACACCATTTTGATAAATCTCCCCCAATGTCCTCTGAACTCTCAAGCTAGCCATCCCTGCTCTATTGCATGCTTTGGTTGTAATAAGGCTGTCATAATAAAGGACTATTATAATCCAGATCTTAAAGGGGTAACATAGGAACATAGTAACATAGTTTAAAAGGCCCAAAAAAAACATCTGTCCATCCAGTTCAGTCTGTTATCCTGCAAGTTGATCCAGAGGAAGGCAAAAAATAAAATAAAATGTGAGGTAGAAGCCAATATTCCTCACTGAAGGGGAAAGAAATTATTTCCCAACTCCAATCAGGCAATCGGAATAACTCCCTGGATCAACCATCCATCTCTAGTAGCTATAGCCTGTAATATTAATAAACTCCAGAAATACATCCAGGCTCCTAGTGAACTCCACTTCCCCACCTCCTCAGGCAGAGAGTTCCATAGTCTCACTGCTCTTACCGTAAAGAATCCTCTTCTATGTTTGTGTACAAACCTTCTTTCCTCCAGACGCAGAGGATGTCTCCTCGTCACAGTCACAGTCCTGGGGATAAATAGATGATAGGAGAGATTTCTGCACTGACCCCTGATATATTTATACATAGTTATTAGATCTCCCCTCAGTAGTCTTGTAACCCTAATTTTGATAATCTTTCAGGGTACTGTAGTCCCCCCATTCCAGTTATTACTTTAGTTGCCCTCCTCTGAACCCTCTCCAGCTCTGCTATGTCTGCCTTGTTCGCAGGAGCCCAGAACTGTACACAGTTCTCCGTGTGTGGTCTGACTAGTGATTTGTAAAGTGATAGGACTATGTTCTCATCACAGACATCTATGCCCCTATTGATACAACCCATTATCTTATTGGCATTGTCAGCAGCTGCCTGACACTGGTTTCTACAGCTTAGTTTGCTGTTCACTAAAATTCCTAAGTCCTTTTCCATGTCAGTGTTACCCAGTGTTTTACCATTTAGTATGTACGGGTGACTTGCATTATTCCTTCTCATGTGCATAACCTTACATTTGTCAGTGTTAAACGTCATCTGCCAATTATCTGTCCAAGCCTCCAATTTATCCAGATCCATCTGTAGCAGTTATGTGTTAATTACTTTACACAGTTTAGTGTCGTCTGCAAAAATGTACATTTTACTGTGCAAGCCTTCTACAAGATAATTAATACATGTATTGAAGAGAATATGGCCCAATACTGACCCCTCAGGTACTAGTGACAGTGACTCAATCTGAGTGTGTACCATTAATAACCCTCCTCTGTTTTCTATTACTGAAACAGTTACTTACCCACATGCAGACATTTTCTCCCAGTCCAAGCATTCTCATTTTATATACTAAACTTTTAGGCGGTACAGTGTCAAATGCTTTGGAGAAGTCCAGATATACGACATCCATTGATTCGCCACTGTCATGTCTAGAACTTACCTCCTCATAGAAACCGATTAAATTAGTTTGACATGACCGATCCCTCATGAAGCCATGCTTATATGGCGTTTTTTGCTTATTTTCATTGAGGTACTCGAAAATAGCATGTCTTAGAAACCCTTCAAACAGTGTACCCAAGACAGATGTTAAGCTTAACGGCCTATAGTTTCCAGATTCTGTTTTTGAATCCTTTTTGAATATTGGCACTACATTTGCTATGCGCCAATCCTGTGGAACACTCCCTGTCAGTATAGAGTCCTTAAATATCAGAAATAAGGGTCTGGCTATGACATTACTTAATTCTCTTAGGATGCGGGGGTGTATGCCATCTGGTCCTGGCGATTTGTCTATTTTAATCTTTTTAAGATGCCGCTGTACTTCTTCTTGGGTCAGACAGGGCACTTTTAATGGGGAATTTACTTTTATATTCTGCATTTCATCTGACAGTTTATTTCCCTCAGTGAATACAGTGGAGAAAAAAATATTTAATAGCTTTGCTTTCTCCTCATTGCTCTCTGCAACTCCCCCCTCATTAGTCTGTAGAGGGCCGACACCTTCAGATTTATACTTTTTACCATTTATATAATTGAAGAACATTTTAGGGTTAGTTTTGATTTCTTTGGCAATTAATCTCTCGGTCTCTAGTTTAGCTGCTTTTATTAGTTTTTAGTCCCAGGCTATGAGCTGTGCGCTACGATTGGCCAGCGCTGCAGCAAGGGACAACCCTAATACAAAAACTCCGCCCAGTACAACAGAGGGAGCTGCAGACACCGGAGCCTATACCAGGCGAACGGAGCGGCGCCCAGACATACTAGTAAGTGCAGGGGGACCCCTGTGCGCCGCTCTGCCCACTGATATAGTTAGTTTTTAAACTAGTGAAAGGTCCTCTTTAAGAGGTTTATGTATAGTTTTTACCCTACGCCTTTCCTTTTGAACTGTTCTAGTCCCTCCTTCCATTCCTCCCCCAGTCCCATTTCCTTACCCCTGGTCACTATCTGCACTATCTTCCCATCCTATAATGTAATTACCCTCCCCAGTCCCTAGTTTAAACACTCCTCCAAACTTCTAGCCATCTTCTCCCCCAACACAGCTGCCCCTTCCCCATTGATGTGCAGTCCATCCCTATGATAGAGCCTGTAGCCGACAGAGAAGGCGACCCAGTTCTCCAGGAACCCATACCCCTCCTTCCTACACCAGTTCTTGAGCCACTTGTTAACCTCCATAATCTCCCGCTGCCTTTCTTGTGTGGCTCATGGTACTGGTAGTATTTCGGAAACTGTCACGGCGGACAGGAACTCAGATACACAAACAACCAAATACACAGGTGTCTAGGCTAGATGCTGGGGACAGGTCACATCCTAGCACATCCCTGACTTCTCTCCCTATGCTGCTAAGACCACTTTCAGACCTTGATGGTAGGTAAGAAGAGTCCTCGTGCCTGGGCTGCAAACACCCTAGAATCCCTGAGATGGTGAAAGGGGAGAAGGGGCAGAAGACACACAAATAGCCTAGACCGCAAACAACCCAAACAGAAATGAAACTTATCTGAGCTGGAACAGACAATCCTTCCTTCCTGAATCCAAGACAAGAATGAATACTATAACCTGCACGGCCCTCTGGGATAGAAGCCAATGACCCCACCCAGAGCACCTGAAGGAAGGCGGATCCAGCATGATTCCAAAACAAACAAAAAGGTTAGACACGTGCTGCCAATCGGACAGACCTCCGCACACCGTCCGAGCAAGGCATGACAGTACCCCCCCTTCTACGGGTGACCTCCGCGCACCCTGGTCCCTCCTTATCCGGGTGGGCTCTGTGAAAAGCCCTAACCAGTCGATTGGCGTTGACCTCCAGTGCCGGAACCCACATCCTTTCCTTGGGGCCGTATCCCCTCCAGTGTACCAGGTACTGAAGGGAACCCCGAAGAACTCTAGAATCAAGAATCCTGGAGATCTCGAATTCCAAATTCCCATCGACCAGAACAGGAGGAGGGGGCAATGGCGATGGTTCCACTGGTCTCACATATTTTTTCAATAAAGATCTATGGAACACATCATGGATCCTCCAAGTCTGCGGAAGATCCAGTCGAAACGCTACTGGATTGATCAGCGCAGATATTTTGAACGGGCCAATAAATCTTGGACCCAGTTTCCAAGATGGCACTCTCAATTTAATGTTTTTAGTGGACAACCACACCAGATCACCCACACACAGGTCCGGACCAGTCACATGTCTCCTGTCAGCCATTCGCTTATATCTCTCACCCATTGTCTCCAAATTCACTTGTATCTTCCGCCAGACAGAGGATAAGGTAGAAGAAAATCTTTCCTCCTCTGGCATCCCAGAGGAACTAGTCCCAGAAAAGGTACCAAACTGAGGATGAAAACCATATGCATCAAAAAATGGCGACTTACCAATGGATTCCTGTCTACGGTTATTCAAAGCAAACTTCGCTAAGGGCAGGAATGAGGACCAGTCCTCCTGATTCTCCACCACAAAGCACCTCAAGTAGGTCTCCAGGTTCTGATTAGTACGCTCAGTCGGTCCATTCGACTGCGGATGGAAAGCCGAAGAGAACGAAAGTTGAATGCCAAGCCGAGAGCAGAACGCCCTCCAGAACCTGGAGACAAACTGTGTGCCCCTATCAGAAACCACATCCGAAGGAATACCATGCAATCTCACGATATTGTCAACAAAAATTTGCGCAAGAGTCTTGGCATTAGGCAGACTAGTTAACGATATAAAATGAGTCATCTTGCTAAAACGATCAACTACCACCAAAATTACTCAATGCTTCTACGTAACCCGGGCCACCAGAACCTCCGAGACACAAGGTCACAGGTGGACTTTCCACCAGGATGTCCGGCAAGGACAGTATTGTGATGTTCCTTGAAAACCTTGTATCGCAGTTCTTCAGGAACAAACAACCTCCCTGGGAGACAGGAACCAGGAGCCCCCTCCTGGGCTCCCAACACCTCCATCTCCAATTCGGGATACAGAGCGGAAACCACAACCCCGTCAGCCAAAATTGGAGCAGGATCCTCTGAATCACCTCCCCCAGGAAAACTGCGAGACAACGCATCTGCCTTGATGTTTTTAACCCCCAGACGAAAAGTAACAACAAAATTGAACCTGGTAAAAAACAGTGACCACCTGGTCTGTCTAGGGTTCAGACGCTTGGCAGATTGCAGGTAAGCCAAATTCTTATGATCCGTATAAACAGTAACGGGGTGAGAAGCCCCCTCCAACCAGTGACGCCATTCCTCAAAGGCCAACTTTATAGCCAGCAACTCTCTATCTCCCACATCATAGTTCCTCTCGGCGACCGAGAGCTTCTTGGAAAAGAAAGCACACAGGACCCATTTGCCAGGAGAAGAACCCTGCAACAGCACCGCTCCCATCCCCACTTCTGATGCATCCACCTCCACCACGAATGGTTGAGACACATCGGGCTGCACCAGAATGGGAGCAGACGCAAAACACTCCTTAATAGTCGAAAAGGCCTGCAATGCCTCCACCGACCAAACAGAGACGTCAGTGCCCTTCTTTGTCATATCAGTCAGAGTTTTAACAATAGTGGAATAGTTTAGAATACATTTTCTATAATAGTTAGTAAACCCCAAAAACCGCATCAAAGCTTTCTGATTCTCTGGTCGGTCCCATTCCAGAACAGCCCGGACTTTTTCGGGGTCCATGCAAAAGCCAGAGTCGGAAAGCAGATATCCCAAAAACGGAAGCTCCTGCACAGAAAACACACATTTTTCCAATTTGGCATATAACTTATTCTCCTGAAGGATCGTCAAAACCTGTCTCACATGATCCTGATGGGTCTTCAGATCAGGAGAGTAAATTAAAATGTCATCTAAGTAAACTACCACGAACCTCCCCACCAAGTGATGAAAAATGTCATTGACGAATTGCTGAAATACCGCTGGTGCGTTCGTCAACCCAAAAGGCATAACCAGATTCTCAAAATGACCCTCGTGCGTATTGAAGGCCGTCTTCCACTCATCCCCTTCCTTGATTCTGATCAGATAGTAGGCCCCTCTCAAATCCAACTTGGAGAATACCCTGGCACCAACAATCTGATCAAAAAGGTCGGAGATCAAAGGAAGGGGATACGGATCCCGGACCGTAATACGGTTCAATTGCCGAAAATCCAAGCACGGTCTCAGTGATCCATCCTTTTTCTTGACAAAGAAAAAACCTACTGCCACCGGAGACTTAGATGGCCTAATATGACCTTTTGCCAAACTCTCGGCGATATACTTTCGCATGACCTCTCTTTCAGGTTGGGAAAGATTGTAAAGGCGAGACTTTGGCAACTTAGCTCCTGGGATGAGATTAACTGGACAATCATAGTCACGATGAGGGGGCAATTCCTGGGTCCCACCCTCCGAAAAGATATCCGCAAAGTCTGAGAGATATTGAGGTAGAACCGCAGTGGACACCCCAGAGATAGATGTGCCAAGACAATTCTCCAAACAAAATTCTCCCCAACCAATAATTAGTCTTGCTTGCCAATCAATAATTGGATTATGTTTTGTCAACCACGGTAAACCTAGGACTATAGGAGCAGGCAAATCCCTCATAACAAAACAAGATATAAACTCTACATGTGAATCACCCACCCTCAACTGAATACCATGTGCAATATGAGTGAGACTCCTTTGAGAAAGAGGTGAAGAATCTATAGCAAACACCGGAATCTCCCTTCCTAAAGTGCACGTACTTAGACCCAGATTTTGAAGAAAGAGAAAGTCAATAAGGTTTAACCCAGCACCACAGTCAATGAATACCTCCACAGAAAATGTTCTTGAGTCTAGCGCCACCATAGCTGGAAGGAGAAAATGAGAATTCCCTTACGTCCTACCAGCAGCACAGATGGGGTTAACTGCCCCTGTGGACTGGTAGGACCGGCGGAATTTTAATGAGCCCAAGAACCAATAAACGATCTTCAGCTCCCTGAAAAGGAGGAGATCACCCCCCAGCCCACCGTGTTTTTTTCTGTCCTCTGGACAGGTGGACTGGCGTATCGCTCCCCCTCAGGGAGCTGAAGAGTGCTTAGGGGCTCTTTTTTTCCTTAAGCTAAAGCATCGCTTTTTTCCTGCTTTCAGTGCCTTTATTTTAGGCCTGATCGCTGCGATTTTTTGTCGCTGGGGTACCGTCGGGGAAGGGGGTGTCCCCTCCCCTCTTCTTTCATCTCAGCATGCAGTGTCCCGTCTCTCCAACCGCATGGTTGCGGCGCTATGGGCGCCGCCATCTTCCGGAAGTGACGCGCACTGGGTGCGCTACGTCACTTCCGGTTTTCCGGAGCGATGCGGTGAGGTTGTAAAACTCACCATTTCTATTAACTGTCTCCTTATAAAAGACATCCTGGGACCCAGGATTAAATCTAGGGAGACATTTAGAACAGCTGAGCCATTATAGGCTCTGTTATTGTGCTGGGCTAATTACGATCTAGGAACTGCCCAGGGGGCGGGGCTTCCTCCTTTAAAGCACCTAAGAGCCTGTCAGTTAGTGCTCTGGTTGCGTCGCTTTCACAAGTTAGCTCCAGAGTTCCCTGTGCCTTGAGATATTTCATATTGCTTGGCTTGGGGTTTGTTGTTCCTCTTTTTCACAGCTCTAATTTCTTCTAGTGCTGGTGGGCCCCCTTAAGGTCTTGTTTCTCCACCTCCAGGTATTGTAGGTGTTATGACCTGTTTTTTTCTTTCCAAATCCTTGGCTTCCCTTAAGGATCCGGATCAGTGGAAGGCTGGGGCCAAGAGGAAGCATTTGGCGTGTTACGAATGTAACACACCCTTAGATGACGGCTGTCCTTACTCCAGATGTGAGAATTGTCGCACGGCATCCACGGAACCCACGATGCAGGAGATATTCCAGTGGACAAAAACATACGTGGATGATTCTATTAAGGGAGTGGTACTGCTGCTTAATGAGAGGCTACCTGGTCTCTCTCAGACTCCCATGGAGGTGGTCGCACCGGTCGAAAGACCTACCCCCTGTTCTGTGGGGTCTTCTTCCGAGGAAGAAGAATTTACTTCTTGCTTTTTCCCTCCAGAAAAGACGCAGAAGTTACTTAAGTCCATCAGGTCGGGGGACCAGGATGTTGACATGGGGGAGTCTTCTGATCCCGCCGGAGGGACACAGCGTGTCTTTAGAGCGGATGAGACCCTCCTCTCTGTGATGCGCACAGAGTGGAGAAAGCCTGAGAAAGGTCCGGTACTCACCAGAAAATTCAAACTTATGTACCCGATGGCTAAACCCTTGGTGGAATCATGGGGTTCCATTCCCAAGGTGGACATGACTATAGCCAAGTTGTCCCGGCGCACTCTAGTTCCTGCAGACGATGGGTCTAGTCTGCAGGACCCTCTAGACCGGAGGGCAGAGTGCACCCTTAGAAGGAGTTACGCGGCGGCTGCTGCCTCCGCATCAACTTCAATTGCGGCCACGGAGGTAGCCGCCTATTTACGCTCCAGGCTCAACCAAATCCAGATGGACGTGGATTAGAGCGTGTCAAGAGATGACATCCTGGCAGCCTTCAAGTCAGCCAATCTGGCTATGGACTTTCTGGTCGATTCCACCCAGATGCAGTTGAAGCTGGCCGCCAAAACTATGGCCCTAGTTTCAGCTGCCCGCAGGCCACTTTGGCTGAAACCATGGATCGCTGACAACGCGTCCAAGTTCAACCTTTGTGGGCTCCCCTTCGAACCGGATAGGCTGTTCGGGTCCGAATTGGACAAGATAATGGAGGGGCTCTCCGATAAAAAGGGGAAGAGCCTCCCCCAGCAGCCCTTTCGGGGACGCCCCAGACAGGAGAAGAAGCGCAAAGGTCGTCCGGGGCAGCAGTCTAGGCGCAGAGATTGGGGGGGGGGCGTCTCGTAAATATTCAAGACGCTCCCGTAAACCCACCAGGGAGGCAAAACCCTCCTGACTATGGGCCTCCTCGAGGCTCTTGGATAAGCCCTGCTGCCCCTGCAGTGTCTCCTCTAGATTTTCCCGTACCCCTCCCCCAGATTCCCGTGGGGGGCCGTCTTACCCATTTCAAAGACTCTTGGAGCCGGTTGATTGCAGACCCCTGGGTCCAGGACATAGTTTCCGTCGGGTACCGGGTAGATCTCATCTCTCTCCCCCCAGAGAGATTCATCGCCACATGAAATTTCGGGTCTGCCAAACAAGTGGTCCTAGAATCTTACATTCAGGACTATATCTCCAAGGGAGCCCTAGAGGAGGTGCCGGCAGGGGAGAGGGGTCTAGGGATTTATTCACCAGTGTTCCTGGTTCCCAAAAGGATGGGAGATCTCCGGATGATTATCGACTTGAGATTTCTCAATCGATTTATAAGAAAAACAAGGTTTCGCATGGAAACCATAAGGTCAGTCAGCCATATCCTCAACTCTGGGGATGTGATGGCCACTCTGGACCTCAAGGATGCGTACCTTCACATCCCGATCCATTCCGCGTCCCGGAAACTCCTCAGGATCGCGGTCCAGATTTCAGGGGTCCACAGGCACTTTCAGTTCGCCGCGCTTCCCTTCGGAATCTCTTCTGCCCCCCTTATCTTCACCAAGGTGGTGGTGTCGGTGGTGGCAGCCTTGAGACTTCAAGGACTGACCATTATTCCTTATCTGGACGATTGGCTTTTCAAAGCCTCTTCAGTTCCGGTCCTTACCCACCATCTTCAGATCGCAATCTCCTTTCTCCTCCGCCTGGGCTGGATTATCAACTGGCAGAAGTCGAATGTGAGCCCATCGACTTCAATCCATTATTTAGGATTCGTGGTCGACTCTATGGAGATGTCCCTCCGGTTGACTCTAGAAAGGAAAGCGCGGATTCAGGACCTGGCAAAGGTCCTTTATGTCCCTCGTCGAGTCTCTATCCGGACTCTCATGAAGATGCTGGGGCTCATGTCAGCGGCTGCGGACGCAGTCCCTTGGGCACTATGGCACCTCCGTCCTCTTCAGTCGGAGGTCTTACACTTATGGAACGGCAGCCCTGCGAGGCTAGATTCCCTGTGCTCCCTGTCCGGTCAAACCCGGTATTCCCTCAGATGGTGGTTTCGGCTACCAGCAGGGAAGTCTATGACCCAACCAGCTTGGGTCATATTGACTACAGACGCGTCCCTTGTAGGCTGGGGCGCTCACCTGGACGGATCCCCAATACAGGGATCTTGGTCCCCTCTGGAGCGGCGTCTTTCTTCCAATCTTCGCGAGATGCGAGCTATCCGGCTAGCCCTCCTTCACTCAGTCCAGTCAGACAATATGACTGCGGTTCTCTATATAAACAAACAGGGAGGCACAAGGTCATTGCCCCTTCTATCAGAGATCGGGGTGATCCTTCGGTGGGCAGAGTTGAACCTTTCCCATTTACCTGCCGTTCATATTCGAGGCTCCCTCAATATGATAGCGGACCGCTTAAGTCGAGGTTTACCGACCATGGAGTGGTCTCTGCATCCGGAGATCTTCAGGCAGCTAGTTCACAGTTGGGGTATGCCAGAGGTGGATCTCATGGCAACCAGGTTCAACGCCAAGGTGCTGAGGTTCTGTTCCCTGTACAGGGAAGACAACCCCCTGGCGATAGATGCTCTGTCGATACCGTGGAGGTTCAGGCTGGCTTACATCTTCCCTCTGTTTTCCATGATACCGAGGGTATTGATGAAAATCTGTCAGGATCAGGCCTCGGTAATAGCCATCATACCGTTTTGGCCCAGGAGATCCTGGTTTACCCAGCTCATTCAGATGAGTCGGGGACAATATTGGAAACTCCCCCTGGAGCAGACCCTGGTGTCGTGGGACACTCACCTCTGCCCAGATCTGCACAGGTTCAACCTGACAGCCTGGAGGTTGATCAGTCCCTTCCCAATATAGAAGGGCTTTCCGAGTCGGTCCTGAGAACGTTGTCGCATTCCCGAGCAGAGTCTACAAAGAAGGCCTACTCCAGGATCATGAGAATCTTCGTGGCATGGTGTGATTCCAAACAGGTGGCGTCCGCAGATCCGCCCCTTCCTGCGATACTACAATTCCTTCAAGATGGATTAGACAGAGGCCTATCTCCAGCTACCTTGAAGGTACAGATTTGTGCCATCTCGGCCTGTCTCAACAGGCCATATTCTCGGGACCCACTCATCAAACGCTTCCTGAAGGGAGCTGAGAGACTAAAGCCTACTATACTGAAACCTATTCCCCAGTGGGATCTTTCAGTAGTGCTCAGGGGGCTAGCATCTCCCCCCTTCAAGCCTTTGGAGGAGGTAGATTTCAAATTTTTTACTTTAAAGATGGTCTTTCTTCTGGCTATAGCTTCAGCCAAAAGAGTCTCTGAATTGCAGGCTTTCTCTGCAATTCATCCATACATCATCTTCCTACAGGATAGAGTGCTCCTGAAGTTTTTACCATACTTCAGACCTAAGGTGCCTACCTTTCAAAACATCAACCAGGTAATCTCTTTACCAGTTTTGTTTACAACCTCCTCCTCTGATACTCCAGCTAGAGACCCGCTGGATATTTCAAGATGCCTCCAGATCTATGTGGATAGATCCAGAGAGTTCAGGATAGATGAGAATCTCCTTATCCTGTTTGCCGGTAAGTCTAAAGGCCGTAAAGCGTCTAAAGCCACCATTAGTCGCTGGATCAAGGAGGCCATTAGGGAAGCCTTTGTCTCCCAATCCTTAGATCCTCCCGAGTTTGTGAGAGCCCATTCTACTAGGGCGGTCTCCACCTCGGTTGCGGAAAGAAGCCTTCTCCCCTTAGAGTTGATCTGCAAGGCGGCCTCCTGGAGCTCTGAGTCAACCTTCATCTCCCATTATAGGATAGATGCTAGGATGGCAGAGTTTTCAGCTTTTGGGCAGACTGTTCTTAGTTCTGCCAGGCATGAGGACCCTCCCTAGGGGATTCTTCTTGCTATCTCCCCATCTGTGCTGCTGGTAGGACGTAAGGGAATCGTTAATTTCTAACGATTATTTGTTTTCCCTTAGTCCTAACAGCAGCACACAAATATCCCACCCTAGATACATTATGCTTGTTCAAAACACGGTGGGCTGGGGGGTGATCTCCTCCTTTTCAGGGAGCTGAAGATCGTTTATTGGTTCTTGGGCTCATTAAAATTCCGCCGGTCCTACCAGTCCACAGGGGCAGTTAACCCCATCTGTGCTGCTGTTAGGACTAAGGGAAAACAAATTATCGTTAGAAATTAACGATTACAGGGAGCTTGCATACCTGCTTGTTCCACTACTCCATACACGCTACCAAGAGCCAGGACGTTTTTTTTTCTTTCATATCATGCGGTTTAACTCAAGGACAAGCAAAAACAAAATGGTCACTTTTTCCACAGTAGTAACATAGTTTATGTAATCTCCTAAAGTTTTTCCTCTCAGAACGAAAAGATATCTGACCCAACTGCATGGGTTCCTCCCCTACCCCAGAGTTATAAGTAATATCACCCTGGGCAGCGGGTGAGACGAAACCATACGCAGAAGAAATCCCTTGCGCTGAGGTACCCTTACACCTCTCTCTGATACGTCTATCCAACCGTATAGCCAAAGACAAGGCATTCTCTAGAGTATCCGGGTACTCATGAAAAGCCAGGGCATCTTTAAACCTCTCAGATAACCCCTGACAAAACTGACTACGTAACGCAGGGTCGTTCCAACCTGACTCAGTAGCCCATCTCCTAAACTCCACGCAGTAAACCTCTGTAGTATGTTCACCCTGTAATAAGTTACGCAATTTAGATTCTGCCAGCGAGACCCGATCTGGGTCATCGTAAATCAATCCCAGGGCTTTGAAAAATTACTCCACCGACCGGAGGGCCAGAGAACCGGGCGGCAGAGAAAAAGCCCAGGATTGCGCGTCCCCTTTAAGCAGAGACATGATGATACCAACCCTCTGACTTTCATCACCTGACGAAAATGGATGAAGTCGAAAATACAGTTTGCATGACTCTTTAAAGCAGATAAAATCACCCGTAACCCCTGTAAATTTCTCGGGAAGAGCGACTTTAGGCTCCCCACCAATTTGACTTGCACCTGATGCCAGAACACTCTGACACTGTGTGACCGAACTACGACCGAAGATCCGCAACCTCCAGGGATAATCCCTGCATGCGGTCAACCAGTGCATCAACTGACGCCATCACAAAACCGCTGAGTAATGGCAGTCACAGTATGGCGGGTTATAATGTCACGGCGGACAGGAACTCAGATACACAAACAACCAAATACACAGGTGTCTAGGCTAGATGCTGGGGACAGGTCACCTCCTAGCACATCCCTGACTTCTCTCCCTATGCTGCTAAGACCACTTTCAGACCTTGATGGTAGGTAAGAAGTGTCCTCGTGACTGGGCTGCAAACACCCTAGAATCCCTGAGATGGTGAAAGGGGAGAAGGGGCAGAAGACACACAAAAAGCCTAGACCGCAAACAACCCAAACAGAAATGAAACTTATCTGAGCTGGAACAGACAATCCTTCCTTCCTGAATCCAAGACCAGAATGAATACTATAACCCACACGGCCCTCTGGGATAGAAGACAATTTAAGCCAATGACCCCACCCAGAGCACCTGAAGGAAGGCGGATCCAGCATGACTCCAAAACAAACAAAAAGGTTAGACATGTGCTGCCAATCTGACAGACCTCCGCACACCGTCCGAGCAAGGCATGACAGAAACACTACCTTTGAGGTCCTTGCCCTAAGCTTTTGAACTACTGTAAATCCCTAAAATCATTTTAAGGACGCTCTACCTACCTCTAACTTTGTCATTAGTTCCGATAAGGACCATGACTGCTGGATCATTCCCAGCCCCTCCCAGTAATCTGTCAACCCGATCCGCGATGTGTCAAACTCGAGCGCCAGGAAGACAACACATCGTTTGAAGATCCCGTTCTTTGTGACAGATCGCCCTATCTGTACCCCTAATAATTGGATCTCCCACTACCAGCACCTGTCTGGCCTACCCTGCTCTCTTGGTCCCCTGCTTACTGGAGCTGACATTCCCCTGACTGGCAGAGGAAGGGTTCGGCTGCAGCAGTGCTTTTCTTGAACTGACATCCCCCTCATCTGCCAACCTTGAAAACTTGTTGGACTATGTTAGATCAGGGCTAACCTCCCTGGGCTAGTCAAAATGCAGGTTGGGTTTTTTATAGGCCAGTCAAGACCCGGCCTGGAACATGGGGAGTAGTCAACCACCCATCACTTTGACTACTCCCAATAAGAGCCGTCCCATATCAGCTATACAGCCATACTAAAATAGCAAAGTGTCAATCAGTATTAGCTACTGCTGACACCTGAAAATACCGGCTCTTACTTCACCAAGGCCGGCAACCTCGATGATACATACCTTCCATCAGAACTTTCTCCCCAACAGATAATAGCGGAGAGACTCGAGTGCCCATTTGAAGGCCAGGCACTCTCTCTCCACTATACTGTACCTAGTCTCGGCTGTGGTGAGTTTACAGCTCAGGAAAACAATAGGATGTTCCTCCTCATTGATCTCCTGAGAGAGTACAGCTCCGAGGCCTACTTCAGAGGCATCGGTCTGTACCACAAACTCCCTCTTGAAGTTGGGCGTCGCCAAAACCGGTGACCCGCACAGGACCGACTTCAACACGGAAAAAGCCTCTTCTGCCTGGTCATTTCAGCGGACTATCCCGGACTTCCGTCCCTTCAAGAGCCCTGTCAATGGAGCCGCTAAAGTGGCAAAATGGGGAACGAACCTCATATAATAGCCCACCATTCCCAGAAATGACTTTACTTGCCTAGTGGTGACAGGTCGGGCCAATTCCGAATCACCTCTATTTTACTCACTTGGGGCACCTCTCGCACTGCGAACATGAGATAGGGCAGAAGAAGGTCCCAGTCCCTCCCATCCTTAGACACCACTCTTTTAACATGTTTTTTTAATGTTTGATTAAATCTTTCTACCAGGCCATCCGTTTGTGGATGATACACGGACGTCCGTAGCTATTTTATATGGGGCAACTTATGTGGAGTTCCCTCATGACCTTGGACATAAAAGGGGTCCCTTGGTCAGTCAGAACCTCTTTAGGTAGTCCCACTCAGGAAAACATCTCCATTTACTCCTTAGCTATGAGTTTGGCTGATGTATGTCGCAGTGGCACCGCCTCCGGATACCAAGTGGCATAGTCGAGGATGACTAAGATGTGTTGGTGCCCTCTAGCAGACTTCGGTACTGAGCCTTTGAGATCCATAGAGATTTGCTCAAACAGGACCTCGAAAATCGGGAGAGGCACTAGGGGGCTCCAAAAATGTGGCTGGGGGCTATTTATCTGGCAGGTTGGGCAAGACTTACAAAACTCTTCTACCTCTATGAACACACTGGGCCAGTAAAACAGCTGTAGTCCTGCGTTTTCTGCCACCCCAAGTGACCCCAAAGAACATGTTGGTGGGCAAACTCCAATACGAGCTTGCGATATGCCTTGGGCACCACCAGCTCACCCCGTAGTTGGTTTATCCGATACAGCATTTCCTGGTGAATGATAAAACAGGGAAACATCGACTCAACCCCAGGTTTTTGTGGTTCACCATCAATTATTACCATATCCTCCCATGCCCTGGATAAGGTTGGGTCCCGGGGTTGTGCGGTTTTTAAATTTTCAGAGACATTGAGGTCTGCAAATTCAGGACCCAGCGGCAAGTCCTCAACGTCTCCTACCAACACACTCAGCAGAGTTGTCTCCCCCTGCTCCACTGAAGTGGCGGTCACCCCTACCACTGGCCCTTCGGCTTCGGGTTCCCAGGGTTCTGGCCTCCCACCCGAGCCAGGCCACTCTGCTGAAGTTACCCCTGACTCAGGGGCATCAACTGCTCTCACAGACGGCCACAGGGCCAGAAAGTCTCTCCCTATTATTAGTTCATAAGGTAGAGTGGTGGCAACGGCCACCTCATGGGTCCACTTGCCGCCTCCCGGGTGGTGGGGTAGTCCTTTAAATCTCCATGTATACACACAACCCTGATTTTCGACCAGTATACTCGTCGGGCTGCACCAGGGACACCATACTCCCTGAGTTCAACAAAGCCACTGCCAGAGTGTCTCCCACTTCTACCTGGCACTGGTAGTTATTGTCTATAGTCTCTGTGATTCCTGGTGCACACAGCTTCCTGGTGTACAACGCGTTTCGGAATCCATAGTTAGTCTCCATGGGTTCGCCCTTACGTGGCCAGGCTCCTGACACTGCCAGCATACTATCGGAGCCGGGTCTACGGGGGTACAGCCCGGGCAGGCTTGGTTGGCACAAGTCTCTGGGTCTGGGATGGAGATTGCTGGGGTTTGGCTGCCCCCTCCCAAACGAACCCCCTTTCCAATTCCTGGTAGCCTCATAGCGTTCCACCAGGTCCACCACCTCAAGGGCATTACCAGGAGACACCTGGCCGATCCAATGATGGAGGGGGTATGGCAAAGCCCTCCAGAACACATCAGCCAACAGACGGTCCAACATAGCAGTGGTACTCAGCATGTCAGGTTGCTGACATTTTTTGCAACAGGTGTAATAGGGTATAATACTGGGGCCTCGTGGGTTCATCCGGGTTAAACTCCCACTGATGCCCCCGCTGGGCCCGGACTAATACATTCACCCTCAGTCACGCCAGGATCTCACCCTTTACTGTCGGGTAATCAGCCGCTTGATCATCCGGTAAGTCAAAATACACTTGCTGGGCTCGTGACGCCAGGAACAGAGCGACAACCTTAGCCCATTGCTCCCGGGGTAGCTTCTCTCTCACGGCTACCTTCTTAAAGATCGCCAAATAGGTCTCGACGTTGTCTGCAGGTGTTATCTTGGGGATCGCCGCACGGACCGCTTTCCGTACATAGTGGACTCTCTGGGATGCTCCTGCTGCTTGTAAAGCCATCAGATGTTGTAACAGCAACTGGTTCCATGAGGGCTTTCACAAAAGCTTCCATTTTGTCGAGGGACACGGGTTGTAATCTCGCTGGTTTGATGTAAGACATCCAACCGTGCCCGAAAAAAAATAATATTTCAACCTTCACGCCAGCCTCACTGCAATGCGCGCATCCTCCACCATTTGTGGGCATTCGCTCTGGTAGTTGGGATAAGCGGGTGTAGCACAGAGGCAAAGTACAAGTTCATAATTCAAATGTCCGTGTTTATTCACACATAAGGTCAAACAAATAAACACACTTTGCAAGGTTGGTGTTTGTTCACACCAAGTAGAATGTTCATGCATAACAAAAAACGTCACCTTGTCGGTGGTTTTGCCTCCAGCAGTCAAAATGCAGGCTTTAGGTGGCCTGCTCTCCCAACACACAGGTCTCAGCTTTTCAGCCCAGCACAGGGCTCAGTTAGCACACCAGCGATTCCCAGAGCTTCTCTATCAGAGAGAGGTAATCACTCACAGCTGACACTGATGGCAGTTTTTTTTATAGGCCAGTCAAGATCCGGCCTGAAACGTGGTGAGTAGTCACCCACCCATCACTTTGACTACTCCCAGTAAGAGCCGTCCCGGATCAGCTATACTGCCATACTAAAATAGCAAAGTGTCAATCAGCATTAGCTGCCGCTTACACCTGAAAATACCGGCTCTTACTTCACCGAGGCCAGGAATCTCTGTGACACATACCTTCAGTCAACAACGGACCCTTGCGCCTTCCTACATCGGTTAGATATGCGATGTGCGATTCCAAACGGGGAATTTGCTCACATTTTGAACAAAGATATGCAACCTCAAACGGCTGTTCCAGGACTGCATACATTAGACAAGATGTGCACTGGACTGCGCTGTCAATAATGGAACACATACTAAATAGGGATTACGCAATGTGACGAATACCACGCCCTAATGCCCGCTTGACGTCACCTACGTCGAGCTCACGAGACGCAGTATGGTCATTTGTTACCAAAAGCGTGATGTTACGCCCTCCAGAGGAGCAGGTATGGTCAGCTTGGTACAGTTTACACAGACACCTCATGTCTACACGGGCACAGAGAGGCAACAAGCTGAGAGAGCCTTTTCACTGCCGCAGTGAAAACAGCGCTGTCTCTGCCCGGGAAATCTGCCACCAGCTTCTCGTTTGATATAAGCCTGGTCCGCTAACGGGATTAAATAGGGTGAGAAACCAAGAAATTGAATTGGATTGGGCGTCACTCAATATCAAGCAACCATATAGACAAGTTGGATTGTATCAGATAGATTTTATAATATCACACTCAAAATTATTTACATGTTGCATAAATCATATACATTAATTTTTTTAATTAAACCCTTAAAATGGCTAAAATCCTATGGCACTGAGACCCTGAGAGGGGCTATGTGGCTGTAGCTGTTAGCGAATGGCCCCAACGCTATAGTCCAGAGACACTTGTGACTATAGATTACACAGTTTCTGATGTAAGCGGTTTCCAGGTCTTTCCAAACACATTTGCACGATGTGACCCCCCTTTCAGAAAAAGACACTGCCCGTTGGCTTGCATGGGCTTATGATGAACTGTAGCCGGCTGCTCCCCACCTATGTGTAGGGTCCACCACTCCTTCTCTGGTGCTGGCAGCAATTGACCCATAAAACCCCTTAGGGCTCATAGCCCCAGACCAGAATTTCGCAGGAAGATGGTTCTGGGCCCAATTGATCCACCTGGGTTCCGGCTACAACTAGAGTCCAAACATGGTGCCGCGATGTGTTTTCTGTGCAGAGATATGTATATCTCCCCTCCCGGGCATCCTATCCACAAGCCAGGACTACGTGGATGTTTGCCTTTGCCCCAGGATAGCAAAAAGATAACCGAATTATGCCTGGGATGGACGGACGATTCATAATTCGTTATGAAATGTAGGTGCCAACATGTCTGGGAGGTATCATTGATCCTGAGCAAGTGCTGAGACCTCCTGCTGGGGGGTTTTCTTGCAGGATTAGCTTGCCTCCAAACTGGCTGGTTTGAGGTGTGACTTTATTCACCTGGGGCCTTCTTGAAGCCTGGACCCTTGGGGCTTGCTAGCTGACATCAGATGGCTGGGGGGTGCGAACATATTTTGCATGTACACTCACTGTGTACATGCCAAAAGGTGAATCAAATAACAATCAGGGCTGCCAATAAATGATAATCTATATTCCTCACACGCAAGAAAAGAGAAAAATACAATATGGTGCAGTGATAAGAATCTAACTTACTGTAGTCCCTGAATCTCAAGTCACGTAATCTAAAGTCACACACTTAATACAAACACACACTTGAACACAAATTCACGTTGTTTGTCTGCTTGTATAAGTGCAGCTCTCAAACCAGACTGCTTTTTTTTCTTCTGGATTCAAAGAGTTATCTCACAAAATCAACCACTCACAGGCATTAGTGGCGGTCTGCATTTCTCAGTTATTGCCAAAATTCTCATAGAGAATGAATAGAGGGGCAGAGCACATGCTCGACCACAGGGCCACTGTTCTCATGATGGTTCTCTGAATATAACTTTATGAGTCAAGGATATAAAAAGCAAAGCTCCTTATAAAGTATAAAATAGAGGGCCCTCTTGGATATTAGTAATTACATCAAGATGTCATTTTTTGGTTTTCCTGTACTAGTGTGTGACACCATGCGGATCACAGGCAGCATTATGGGGATGTTGGAGTACAAGAGACATACATTTAGACTGTATCTACTACATATTGAAGTTTTGATGTTGTTTTGAATTCTTTTCTCTTATAATATTAATAACCTTTATATAGTGTAACATATTGTACAGAAATGTACAATTCAGAGGGTATATGTACTGACAAAATCAACATTACAGAGTATCAAACTAATAAGCAATACAGACAAGAGGCTTTAGGGCCCTGCTCACAAGAGCTTACAATCTATGAGTGCAAAAAGTGTAGGGGATACTGATGAATGAAGGGATCAGGTTCTGAGGAGTCAGATTAGAGAATGTGATAGGCCTGCCTAAAATATGTGTTTTCAGGGCACGATTAATACTGTGGACATTGGGAATCAATGTCTGGTATATGGCATTTTTTTAAGACAAAATCAAAAGTGAATCAGAAAAGTTGGAGAAATATAGCAAAGCACTCAGGTTACGTTCACATATGGTATATTTGTTACAAGAATTCTGAAAATATATTCCATAATCTGAATGGGGTTGCTCCTGCAACATGTGCAAACCTCATTCAGATGTTAGGGACAGTCACAAAAGTTTCTGTAACAAATAAACTGCATGTGAACCTACCCATACACATATCGGGGATCCAGTTTTGACCACAACAAAATGCATTTAAAACTGCACTGTGCCTTAGACCTCTTTCCATTTAAGTTCTGTTTTTTTGCGTTCCATATACTGTCCGTGTACGGAACCATTCACTTCAATGGGTCCACAAAAAAAACAAAATGTACTCTGTATGCATTCCGTTTCTGCATTTCCTTTTTTTCCGTTCCGTTTAAAGATAGAACATGTCCTAGTATTGTCCACATAAGGGACAAGGATAGTACTGTTCTATCAGGGGCCAGCTGTTCCGTTCCGCAAAAAATGGAATGCACACGGAAGTTTTGGGGGGATTTTTTTTGCGGGCCGCAAAATACTGAAAAAGAGGTCTTAATGAAATTATTGACTTATTTTTGAGAATCTGTAGCATGCTTCTGGATAGAACGTAACCAAACAGTTAAGTACAGTATGTCATACACCAGAGTAATGAACTTAAATAACTATGACCTATAATAATATAATGTGAATACGCTGTAATCTGCGAGAACACAAGCTGGCTCTATAGTGCTACCTTTTGGATGTAAGTTGGACATATAAATCAATTTCTGTCCCTTTAAACATGACGTGGAACAATGACTTGGGATAGAAGCCAAAACCAGAACCAGAAAAGGACACCCATATGCAGACAGCATTTTCGAGGTTTTTGCTCCTCCTCAGTGCAGGTCAGGGCACTGGTTTGGCTGTGTGAGAGGCCTTTGACATGAGTCTGGGGGAATTAAGTCTCTCCTATAAGACAGACATTATTAAAAAGCATTTTGGACAGGATTTTTATATAGGAAAGCCTATATAAACTAATGACTGAAAGTAAAAAAGCTGCCAAATCAGCACTGACCACTATTCGTATATCACCAATATATAGTGGTTATTCATTCTTCCTATGTTCACATCATGAGGATATGTTTCACTACAATTTTCTGTAAACCTACAGTCCAAAAAACATCCATGATAGCTCATTGTGTAAATTCCCAAGACTTCAAGCAGGTTCTCTATTTTAGCTGGCGACAGATGATAGCTGCAAAGTAGGTCAAAAGCTCCTTAGAGATATATTGGCTGCATGTGAATTTTGTACACTGAAGTTCAAAGCCTATAACAAAGCACTCAAAAGGGAGATATTGATTTATCTAAAGTATGAAGTACACAGGGAAGCAGATCCCTTTATACAAAATAGATATTTTGAGGGATATCATACACTGTTTTGTATAAAGCACACATATCCATTCTTCAGACATTTTTTTGTATTCATCAATTCTATGACCTAGTGTTCAACATGGATAATTTAGATAAAGAGAGAAACACTGCATAGATGAGAAAACCTGGGCAGGATGGACTTTCCATTATGCACTGCTTGTTTCCATGGTTATGACCACCATGCAATCCAGCAGTGGTGGCCGCGCTTGCTGGTGGTGGCCGTGGGCGCTGACATAGAGTGGTGCTTTTTTCTATAGTGTGCGAGAACGGCCACCGCTGATGGATTGCAGAGCGGTCGTCACCATGGAAATGAGCAGGGTATAATGTGATGGAAATATTAATCCAGCCAGAAAAGGAGGCAATATGGAGAATCACAATACATTAGAAAGTGGCTTGTATTAACTTTCTCTACATATTAAATGCTACACTATTTGCTGAAGTGACACAACCCCTTTAAGTCCAACTTTGCTATCAAAATGTTTTTACATTTCTACTTCATCTAAATATAAAAAAGGTGACTTTGCAAATATTCTTGATTAAAAATATGATAGGTATTGTACAACTCAACTGCGTGGAAAATTCCTCCTTATACCAGGGGTGACCCCATCTGGAACCTGACCTTCAAGCGGCCAATTCCCACACCAATGTCCCTCACACACCACTCCCAACATGACATGTTTCATCCCGTAGGTTGCGAATCTTTCACACCACAGTGAAATTATAGGATTATCCTTGGCTAGTGCTAAATAGTGGCCCCTCCCATGATGCTCAAACAGATGGAGGGGCCCTCAATAGCAACCATAAGTCAATAGGCCAAGGTTAGGGAGATAAGTAGTATCACTACCATTAGCCAGTGGGCCTTGGTTTGGGAAATAGGCAATATTCCATTAACGATAGTAGTCACTGTGCTTGATTTCATGGAGCAGACTCATCAAATCAAAGTAAAAGTCAATGAATCTTGAGATTTACAGTATCATTAGCCACAATCAGACAGATTGGAAGAAGGAAATAGTTAATAGTTGAAACTGGACTCAACATACAATACCTCAGAATCAGATCCAGCCAATCAAGGACTGTAAGGACTTATCTTTCAGTTATCTGCTTATTTTTCTTAAATCTTCATTTTCTCTTATCTTGGATGACATTTTGGGACTTTGGAACTGATTACTCAATGGTTTCAACATACAATCGTCGTCCTGGAACCAATTAATATTGTAACGTGAGAGGCCACTGTACTATTCTGTACAGCAATAAACCAACATATACTGACTGCTCCAACAGAGAGTAAACAGACATTCTTTCAACTCTGTCAGGTGAATGGAGGCAGGGCTGGTGCAAGGATTTTTGCCACCCTAGGCAAAAGCTAATTTTGCCGCCCCTTGACTCCGCCCATTGACCACACGCATTGACTTGACCCTCCCCTTCGGCTACCTATTTAATGATTGTTGCATGCAACATTTTACTTGACCAGCTTATTTTAGATATTCTTCAGCAGTCCCGTTACAAACCCCCCTCCCCAATCAGCGTTTCGACAAAATAGTAAAAATAGTAAAATAGAACATTTAATTAAAACATTTTAATTGTAAACATTTTCTCATATGCAAAACATAAAATATGCAGCATTGCACATACGGTATATCAAGTGCTAACAAGATTTCCAAGCATAACATAAAAATTACATGGTAAAATAACAAAAAAATGAAAAACAGGAGAGATATTAAAGACTAATATTCCAATATTTCTAACACCTCAAATACAGTACAAAAAATAAAAATAATGTCAATAAACTGAAGTACAAAAGTGCAAATTGTATTTAAATTATAGTGCAAAAAAAGTGCAAACTAACATAAGAGTGCATAACAGTACAAACTTAGATACAATCAATAATGCAAGTGCCAATCTGTGATCTTTACACTGTACAAGCATAATTTCACCAAGGCTATTGGGTCTACAAAAAATTGACTTTCCTTCAGCAATATTTAAAAATCAATATCTTGAGCAATGGCATTCTCAATAGACAGCATGGCAAGACCCACCAGCCGTTCTTCAGACATTGAAGAACGCAGATAATTTTTTATGATTTTCAGTTTTGAGAAGCTTCTTTCACCTGAAGCCACTGTGAATACTTACCTAGAACGCTGCGGCTCCTCTTCCTTGTGCTCCTGTCTTCCCGCCGGTGCTGCACTGTAACCTGACAGCGTGCAGCGTCAGGTCATAGTGCGCACACTACTATGATGCTGTGCGCACGATGTATGCCGCTCAGGGACATATGGCCCGCTCATGAACCGTATGTTTCAGAGGGCATACGGTTGTGTGCATGAGCCCTAAGGTAGAAAAAATACATTTGTCCATCCAGTTCAGCCTGTTATCCTGCAAATTGATCCAGAGGAAGGCAAAAAAAAAAATTGTGAGGTAGAAGCCAATTTTCCTAATTTAAGGGGAAAAAATTCCTTCCCGACTACAATCAGGCAATCAGAATAACTCCCTGGATCAACGACCCCTCTCTAGTAGCTATAGCCTGTAATATTATTACACTCCAGAAATACATCCAGGCCCCTCTTGAACTCTTTTAGTGAATTCACCATTACTACCTCCTCAGGCAGAGAGTTCCATAGTCTCACTGCTCTTACCGTAAAGAATCCTCTTCTATGTTTGTGTACAAACCTTCTTTTCTCCAGATGCAGAGGGTGTCCCCTCGTCACAGTCCTGGGGATAAATAGATGATGGGAGAGATTTCTGTACTGACCCGATATATTGATACATACAGTTGTGTTCAAAATAATAGCAGTGTGTTTACAAAAGCGAATAAAGCTCAAACTCCTTCTAATAGCTTTTATTTCCATACACACAAATGCATTGGGAACACTACACATTCTATTCCAATTCAAAACATGAAGAAAAATATATCAAATTTGTGTTGCTCCTCTAAAAAAATTAAAGAAAAGTAAATATTATACTGTTAAAAAAAATAGCAGTGTTTGTATTCTTCTTTACAAACTCAAACATTCACTACATAAACTGAAAAATGTTTGAAGATTTTGCTTTCCTTTGAATCACTTAGCTAATATTTAGTTGTATAACCAGTGTTTCTGAGAACTGCTGTACATCTGTGTTGCATGGAGTCACCACCTTCTGGCCCCTGTGAACAGGTATTCCAGCCCAGGATGATTGGACTACATTCCACAGTTCTTCTCTATTTCTTGGTTTTGCCTCAGAAACTGCATTTTTTATGTTACCCCACAAGTTTTCTATTGGACTAAGATCGGGGATTGGGCTGACCACTCCATAACGTCAATCTTGTTGGTCTGGAACCAAGATGTTGCACGTTTATTTGTGTGTTTGGGGGTCGTTGTCTTGTTGGAACACCCATTTCAAGGGCATTTCCTCTTCAGCATAAGGCAGCATGACCTTAGAATGATTTTGACATACATCAACTCTCAACCTTTGTTTCAATGCGGTAATGTGTGATACAGGACTGTTAATCCCTAGGGCTGTGATGGCTAACCTCTGCAACTCCAGCTGTGGCAAAACTATGACTCCCAAGATGTAGACTTGCTTGGCTGCTCTCAGAACTCCATAGAAATGAATGGAGCATGCTGGGAGTTGTAGTTTCACCACAGCTGGAGTGCCGAAGGTTATCTATCACTGCCCTAGGGCATGTGTATATCTTTGAGAATATCTGAATGCAGAGCTGACACCAAGTGTACAGAACCCTTTTCAACAGCAAGTAGGCTCCTAGTCTTCCATGCCCTCATCTAGAGCATATTTACAGAGACTGCCACGTACCCTATAATCTGCTCATACTTCTCACCCCTTTGTGAAAGGGTTTTAAGTGATTTTTAGCCTTCTAAAATTACATGCAAATGATTTACATGCAGTAAGATTAGTAAAGTACTAATGTGGTGGCTGTAGCTGAGATGTCTGTGCAACTTGGGTGTCATTGTATACAGTTGAATATACAGTTGAAACCAGAAGCTTACATACTCTATATAAAAAGACACACATGCAGGTTTTTCTCAATATCTGACATGAAATCAGAATGAACCTTTCCTGTTTTTGGTCAATTAGGATTACCATAATTGTTATTATTTGCCAAATGCCAGAATAATGAGAGAATGCTTTAAGGCATTTTTCTTACTTTCTTCAATGTCAAAAGTTTACATACACTAAGATTACTATGCCTTTAAACAATTCTGGACTGCGCATATGATGATGCGATAGGTAGATCAGTCGGCACTCCGTAGTTTAGTGAGCGGTGCACGTGTCCAGGGTCAGCGTCCCATACATATCCATGCAAAGAAGACCGGCACTCGCTGATGTCAATACGATAACTTTTCTTTTATTGTTGTCACATGGAGGAACAAGTACAGGTGACACTGCTTAAGTGTCATCAAAGGGGAATATTTTGTACATCCACACTCTGGAGAGAAATTTCTCATTAAAGGTTTTTTCACCTGTGACAGCAGTTTTATAGTCTATATTTTGAAATGTCCATGTGGATTGTTGTATGTTGGGGAGACATCGACCAGAATAAAAGATAGGTTTTCTAAACACAAATCGACAATAAGAAAGAAAAATGTACTGTTACCCATACCCTTTTATTTTGATCGCTGTCGTCACAACATTTCCCAATTATGTTTCCAAATTACAGAGCAGGTACAACCTCCTCGTAGGGGAGGAGATAGAGTTCAATTCCTAAGAAAATGTAAGGCCTTCTGGATCCATAGGTTACGAACCTTGGAACCAGGAGGCCTAAACCGTAAATATGAACTAAATGCCTTTTTATAGGATCTAATCTGTATGCCTTTGTTTCCCTTAAAGAAAACTTGATGTGAAATGATATCACCCCTACAGGTTCTCTTTTCCTTTTAAATATAATATTAACTACTAATTATTGAACATCTTTGTATATCATTTATTAAGATATCTTGTATTTTTTGTCCTTAATATTTCCTAATTTTGGCTATTCACATTAATTTTATTATCTTGATGTTCCTCCCCCTGTGTATTTCCGCCTAGATTCTTGTGTAAGCTCTCAATCTATTTGTTTGAATGTTCCCCTGGTTACGGAACATCACTTCCGCTGACGTAGTAACAGGAGGTCTATTTAAATATACTAATTTTGTACTCACATTCACTGGTTTGACAAAGACTTGTATAGAGTCGAAACGATGCACCTGTACTTGTTCCTCCATGTGACAACAATAAAAGAAAAGTTATCGCATTGACATCAGCGAGTGTCGGTCTTCTTTGCATGCCCATATGATGATGTCATGTGTTTGGAAGCTACTGTTAGGTTTGTTGGCAAAATCTGAGTTAATTAGAGACACACCTGTGGATGTATTTAACTGCACATTTGTTTAGCATCATGGGGAAGTCTAAAGCCAAGATATCAGGAAGAGAATTGTGGACTTGCACAAGTCTGGCTTAACCTTGGGTGCAATTTCAAGATACCTGAAGGGGCCTCGTTGATCTGTACAAACAATTATACGCAAGTACAAACAAGATGGGAATGTCCAGCCATTATTATCAACCCAAGAACAAAAGCAAAAGACCTTGTGAAGATGGTGGCGGAAGCTGGTAAGATTGTGTCAATATCCACAGTGAAACGAGTACTGTATCAACATGGGCTGAAAGGCCAGGAAGAAGCCATTACTCCAAAAGAAACATAACAAAGCCAGATTAATGTTTGCAAACGCACACAGGAACAAAGACCTACATTTTTGGAGACATGTCCTGAGGTCTGACGAAACTAAAATCAAACTGTTTGTCCATAATGGCCGACGTTACATTTGGAGGAAAAATGGGGAAGCTTGGAAGCCTAAGAACACCATCCCAACTGTGAAACACGGGGTGGCAGCATCATGTTGTGGGGTTGTTTTGCTGAAAGAGGGACTTGTGCACTTCACAAAATAGATGGCGTCATGAGGAAAGAAGATTATTTGGAAATACTGAAGCAACATCAGCAAGGAAGTTAAAGCTTGGGCGGAAATGAGTCTTCCAAATGGACAATGACCCGAAGCATACTGCCAAACTGGTTACAAAGTGACTTAAGGATAACAAAGTCAATGTTTTGGAGTGGCCATCACAAAGCCCTGATCTGAATCCTATTGAAAATGTATGGGCAAAGCTGAAAAGACAGGTGCGAGCAAGGCGACCAACAAACATGGCTCAGTTACACCAGTTTTGTCAGTAGGAATGGGCCCAAATTCTGACCAACTATTGTGAGAAGCTTGTGGAAGGATATCCAAAACGTTTGACCCAAGTCATACAGTTTAAGGACAATGGTACCAAATATTAATGAAATGTATGTAAACTTTTGACTTTGCAGAAAGTAATAAAAATGCCTTAAAATTTTTTCTCTCTCATTATTCTGGCATTTGGCAAATAATAATAATTATGGTAATCCTAATTGACCAAAAAGAGGAAAGGTTTATTCTGATTTCATGTCAGATATTGAGCAAAAAACATGCATATGTTTCTTTTTATATAGTGTATGTAAACTTTTGGTTTCAACTGTATATATAAACTCCCCACTTGTCTCCACTCTGCTTCATGTAAGAGACGTCATAGATCACATGCCTCTACTGCTCCCTGCTTCCCGGTCTCTGCAGGGAATTGTTCCACACGGTAGGCAGCAAATTATGGCGTCAGTGAGAAAAAGAATAATGGCGCAGGCAAGGTGTAAAGGCACTACTTTACTAATTGTAATAGAAAGCTATGCAGGCAGCTGTAAATAGAAACGTTGAGCGTCAATTAATAAGATCACTATGCCAGTTTTTGGCATAAAAAAATTTGCAAGACCACATTTTTCAACTTTTAAATGTCCATGTTACAATATTTTGTCGCATGGGCGTTTTTACGCTGTCCTCACCACTGCTATAACCCTGGCAAATTCACTTACATTTATGCCTGTTTCCCGGCTTAAAGGACATAAAATCTAGGTGCACAGACTGCCAGAGGATGCTCATGTCTCCTTATATGTTAGGCACATCTTCTTGCTTAAAACAACCACCAATGACTGTGAAAGGAAAGAATCATGCAAATTGTAGTCCTTCACATAGATTAATTTTTCCTCAGCAAGCCCTAAAAGAATCAAAACAAAGGTTCATCACAGAGCTCTGCAGGACAATGAAAAATAACTACCGTATCTAAATGATGGAGCATCATTTGGTGAGCATTTAGCTAAGCTCTTTAATGTTGAAACTGCAACACAAAGAAGGAAAAGTCAAGTAATTATGGAAATCGTGGGATCAATAGACATACGGGAGCCACATGCAGAAATACATACACTTACAGTGCCTTGTAAAAGCATTCATACCCCTTTAACTTTTCCAAGTTTTTCACTTTACACCCACAAACTTAAAGGATATGCAGGATGTTTTTATTTATTATTATTGCATTGTACTCATTTTGAGCTAAAAATCATTTTTTTCAACTGATCTTTATTAAAACGTTGAAGCCACGGTCTTTGTGCAGCCCTGAGTTTATCTAGTAGCAGGCTCTGAATTCTCACATTGTTCCGTCAGGCAGCTCACCTGATGGGCTCCTTACCGCTGACCTTATAAACACTCCTTATAGCTCAATTCATATCTAACTGATAATAATGTGGCTTAAATAACTGTTTATGACCTCTTAGTAATTTAGAGATAACATTTATTAAAGGGCACAAAGTTAAAGTACATTCACACAGCTCAATATTTTTAATAAAAAACTATTGAAAAATTATTTTTAAACACAAAATGAGTAAAATGCAATCATCAATCAATTGCCCCCGAAGGTGTACATAGTCTTTAAATGTATTTTAATGGCATTTATGTGATAGACCAACACAAAGTAGCAAGTATGGTATGTGTCAAGTGCAAAGAAAATAATACATGGTTTTAAAAATGTTAATAAACAAAAAATCTGGAAAGTGTGGTGTGCATTTTTTATTCAGACTTATCCTGAGACAATACTTTGTAGGACCAACTTTCACTGCAATTACAGCTGCAGTTCTTTTGGGGTATGTCTCTGCCAGCTTTGCATATCTAGAGGCTGAAATTTTTGCCCAAAATAGCTCTCAAGCTCAGTGAGATTGGATGGAGAGCATCTGTGAACAGGAATTTTCAAGTCTTGCCACATATTCTCAATGGGATTTCGGTCTAAACATTGACGGGGCCATTATAACACATGAATATGCTTTGATCTAAACCATTCCATTGTAGCTCTGGCTGTATGTTTAGGGTCGTTGTCCTGCTGATAGGTAAACCTCCACTCCAAGTCTTTTGCAGCCTCTAACAGTTTTTCCTACAGGATTGCCCTGTATTTATCTCCACCCATCTTCCCATCAACTCTGACCAGCTTTCCTGTCCATGATGAAGAAAAGCATCCCCACATCATGATGCTGCCACCACCATGTTTCATGATTGGGATGGTGTGTTGAGGGTGATGTGCAGTGTTAGTTTTTGACACACATAGTGTATTGCACTTAGGTAAAAAAATTCAACTTTGGTCTCATCTGACCATAGCACCTCATGTTTGCTGGGTCCCCTACATGGCTTGTGGAAAACTGCAAACAGGATTTCTTATGGCTTGCTTTCAAAAATGGCTTTCTTCTTGCCACTCCTCAATAAAGGTTAGAGATGTGGAGTACACGACTAATAGTTATCAACAGATTCTACCACCAGAGTTGTGGATCTCTGTAGCTCATGCAGAGTGACCGTGGGCCTCTTGGCTTCTTCTCTGGCTAGTGCTCTCCTTGCCTGGGCTGTCAGTTGAGCTGGACTGCCATGTCTTGGTAGGTTTGCAGTTGTGCCATACTCCTTTCATTTTCAGATGATGAACAGTGCTTTGTGAGACGTTCAGAGCTTGAGATATTTATTTCTTACAACCTAACCCTGCTTTACACTTCTCCACAACATTATCCCTGACAAGTCACCACCACAAGCTGTGGTAGCACATTTAGGCCATGCAAGCTACTCACAGTAGGCATGAGCAACATCTGTCCTGGCATTGTCATGCTGAAAAATGGCTCTTGGGACAATTTAGAGAAATGGCCATACCACTGGTTCCACGACCAAATCAATGTACCTCCAAGATGTTAGTGTACCCAAAATGAAGACTAGAGGGACCTACCGTAGCTACCGTAAATTATGCCACCCCACAGCATAGTCCAGGGAGTAGTATTAGTGTGACATTTACAGCAGGCCCCTTCACAGCATTGCCCATGTGATCTCCAGCCCAATCTCTGGCCATCATTGTGTTCAATGTTGCGTAGCGTACATATAAATACTGATACAAAGTGTGTATTTTTTAATCATCCTCACTTTCAGGGACTTTTAATGTCATTTTAGACCAATTGTGTCAAGTAAATACATTGTATTGCAGCTTGAGAGTGTTATTTTTTACGTGTTGCATTCATTAACTTCTGGCTTTAATTTTGTTCATTCTAACAGTCTAGAAAGGCATAATTCTGCCGTTTGACTATAAACACACTGTAATTTGCTTTAAGACATCTGTTTTTCCTTGCATATGGAATGCCGCTAATAATAGTACCTTTCTATATTTAATGAACTTGTTTTGCGTTTCATAGATTCCTCTTCACTATTCTTTGGTAGTGTGACAAGCATGACAATGAGCCTATACAAAAAGAATGGAAGTGCACCACCTACAGTGTCTTTGCGGATATGAATATAATCCTCAAATAAAACTTCACATTAAAATCATCTTATTTTGTCCTCTAGCATCTTCATTTCTCGATGCTAACAATAGAAATTAACCACATGGTAACCAAGCACATTTTGATCATAAGAATTTATTTTGCTATGGCGCGACCGCTGCAGCCAATCATTTGTCCACAGTGGTCGAGATCGGAGGACAGCGATTGGCTGCAGCAGTCATGTGCCATATTCAGGCACTGCCCCTGCTGCAGTTTGCAAATGAGAAAGGACCACTTACGACTGAGGGCTTTTTGGGCAGAACCAATGCCGAATCTGGGGTAGAAATCATACCTGAAGCTCTCATGGTCAAGCTAGTGGGCAGGCTCAAGAAGCCCCCAGGGGTGAACAACCCATTTAAACTATTGGAGAGCTTTCTGAGAATTGTAATTATCTCAAACAACCTCTTTAAGTGACATAAGCAATCTTTTTTATTTTCTTTTGTAAATTCTTTATTTTCAGAGTTTTTCAGTCAAGAAACAGACATACATTGGCCTATTGGCCCAAAAAAGGAATTACATCAAGCCAATGGTACATGTATACAAGCAAAAAAGATAGCAACTTAAGGTAACATCATGCAGCCATATGTGGTAGTTCATTTTATCGGAACAAGATCAGACTTCTATTTAGCTCCTAGAGGCGTGTAGTATTGACTAGAAAGTAGTCTAGTGGGGCGCCTAAGGAAGCTAAGGCTGCATGGATAAGATACACAATTATAAAATACATTATAGAGGTAAGATAAGAGAGAAGAGAAAGAAGAAGAAGGCAGGGAAAGAGAGAGAAAGAAAAGGAGAACGGGAGTTTAGATAAAGAAGAGAGGGAGAGGGGGGAGTATAGGCTATTGTCATATAGCTTCAGTATGCAATGAGATTATATGTAGGTGAAAGGGCAAGCCCCTAAATTGAGGCACCGGTCAGGCGATGCTATCTCACTATTATTGGCCATGTGGTCACCAAGTTAATTTATACACTGCCCATCACCCATCAGCCTCCAAGGGAGCCAGGTTTTCATAAATTTCTCGTGGTTCCGGTTAATCCAACTGGTCATTTCTTCAAATTGGCAAATTTGGTTTACCTTAGCTATCCATTCCTTTACTGAGGGAGCGTTGGCGTCTTTCCAGTGAAGAGGTATGATGGCTTTGGCTGCAGCTATGAGATGGGTTACTAGGTTGTGCTTTGATGGTCTGTAAAGTTCGGTTGGGAGTGAGAAAAGTACCATCTTAAGTGTAATTTTAAGCTCAATAGGTGAGACTTTATTTTTGGTCTTGTTAACATCATCCCAGAAGGGAGTGATTAGGGGGCATGTCCACCATATGTGGGACAAAGATCCCTCTCCCTCGCCACATCTCCAGCAGGCCCGATCCGGGGATAGACCGCACTTGTATAAGAACTCAGGGGTCCTATACCATCTGGATAGGAGCTTGAAATGATTCTCCTGTAATCTTGTGCACGGCGATGATCCATGCGAGAAAGCTAGGAGTTTTTTTAAGTTCCTGCTCTGAGAAAACAACGTCAAGCTCCCTTTCCCAGTCTCTGACATATAAGGGTTTTTTCGCCTCACCCTCGGCCCCTACCAAGATGTAGATCGCTGAGATTTTTCTCTGTTTACGAATTGAGGATAGGAGCGTTTTTTCAAACTCTGTCAGTTGCCTCGGTGAGTTGAGCTTCTCTCTCAATCCTCCGCACACAGCACCTATATATGCCCTTGTGAGAAAAAAGCTAGGAGAGTTTTTTAATCGTTCTGGAACCCTGCTTAAAATTGACGTTTCTATGTCTAGTGTTAACTCCCCCAGTCGGACCTGAGCTAGATGCGACCATATTTCCTGGTGGATATCTCCGTTGATACCTAAGAGGTCTGGGATGAGGTTTGCAGGCATTAGGGGGGACGGGTCAGGTGCTAGCTTTTTACCTAGCTCCTTCCATGTCTCTCTTATCCCTTTCAATAGGGGGTCCATAGTGCTACCCTTATTTTGACCAGTATCACTTAGCCATAGAAGCCGTTGAAGTGTAGGTCCAACACTAAATTTCATAAGCTCCAATACATTTGGTTGTCTCTGGGGGTCTACTGATTCCAGCCATCTATTTAGTTGGATTGCTTGATAATATCTTGAGACGTCTGGAAGTCCTAAACCGCCTCTCGCTCTGCTCCTGACTAACAGGTCGTGAGCTAGTCTGGGTTTTTTCCCCATTCCACAGGAATTTCAGGAAAAGTTTCCTGATTTCCAGAAAGAATGGTTTTGGTAAGTGAATTGGTACAAGTTGCATGGTGTATAGGATCTTGGGGAAAATATAAGCTTTGATCACATTCTTTCTACCAATCAAAGATAAATAAGGCAGGTTATATTTCAGCAGTAGTTGTGTGATATCCTTTTTGAGGGGAGTGTAATTACATTTGAATAAATCATCTAGATTTTTTTGGATCATTATTCCTAGATATTTTATTGGTCCTTTGGACCAATGAAAAGGAAGGCTGTTTTGTAAAGAGGTAGCTTTGAAGTCAGTGAGTGAGATGTTCAGGATTTCAGATTTAGAGTGGTTGACTTTAAAGTCAGATATCTGGCTAAACATCTCAATCTTTTTGACCAGTTGGTCAAGCCCTTTATCTGGGTTGGTCACTAGGAATAGGTCATCTGCGAAGGAGGTACATTTTAGTTCTCCCCTTGTGTGCATTTCTTGAGTCTGTCTGACTAGCTGTGTGAGTGTCTCTACGACTAGGATAAATAAGGAGGGTGATAATGGACATCCTTGTCTGGTTCCATTTGATATTTCAAATGTTGGGGACAATGTTCCATTAACTTTTAGTCTGGCATGTGGTTGTTGATAAAGTGTGAATACTGAATGAATGAAGGGGTCAGGAATGGCAAATCTCTCTAATGTCAGTTTCATGAAGTTCCAGATGACCCTGTCAAACGCCTTTTCAGCATCAATGCTCAGCAGGGTCAACGGGAACCTCTTTGTCTTGGCGGCATGGATTGCGTGGAAGATCCGATGAGTATTGTCTCTCCCTTCTCTACCCAGGACAAATCCCGACTGTTCTGGGCCAATTAGGTAAGGAAGTATTTTACTTAGCCTGGAGGCCAATATTTTGGCCCAGATTTTCAGGTATAGATTAAGGAGAGAGATCGGCCTATAGCTCCCACCGTTCTGGGGGTCCTTGCCTTCTTTATGGATAAGTGTTACATATGATTCCTGTGTCTGTCTAGGCAACGAACCTCCTTGCAGTAATATATTGCATAAATCTGTGAACCGGGGGGTTAAGATATCCTGGAAGCTTCTGTATTACAGTAGGGGTAGGCCGTCTGGGCCTGGGCTCTTACCCAGGGGGAAACTGTGAATGATCAAAGACACTTCCTCTAGAGTGACCGGGGAAGTTAAAAGAGCCATGTCCTCTTGGCGGACTGTCGGGAGCCTGAGGGAGTTTAAAAATTTGCTAATAATAGTCTGTCTGGGGACAGTTTGGTCTATAGAAAAAGGCTTATTTAGGTTGTATAACCCCTCATAGAATTGTTGAAAGGCTCTTGCTATTTCAGGTGTGTCCTGGGTAACTCTACCATTAGGCTGTTTTATTTTGGGAATGTAAGTTAAGTTTTTTTGTCTTTTTTTAGCAGTGAGGACATCAACTTACCCCCTTTGTTTCCGTGCGCATATACTTTATGCTGAAAATTCAACATTTGTTTCCTTACTTTCTGAGCTAGGAGGTTTTTGAGTTGGAGTCTAAGTTCTGCTAGTTCCCCCTGCTTCTGTCTACAGGCAGACATTTTGTCTAATTTCTCTAGCGTCATTATTTGGGCTAGTATGGAGTCGACCTTCTTCTGGTGTTCCTTCTTTACCCTAGTGCCTATAGATATGAAGCAACCTCTGATGTAGGCCTTATGTGTCTCCCACTCCATAGGTGAGGTGCTGTGTGCAGAGGAATTGATCTTGAAGTACAACTCTAGTTGAGACCTAACCTGGTCGAGGTGTAGTTTGTTGTTCAACAGGGATTCGTTAAGTCTGCAGTTCCATTCTCTCCTTGATAGTGAGGCCAGAGCGAGGGTCAAATGGCATGGTGCATGAGCAGAGATGGTAATATTCCCGATCATAAGCGATCTTTTTTATAAGGCATTGTGACTTTTTTCTCTCAGTCACCTACTGACCTCAACAATAAGAAACATTTTTACTATCATGGATCACGTCAAAACTGTTAAAGATACCATTATTTTTTAAAATAAAAGACACACTGAT